>NW_026988493.1:0-1200000 GCF_030222135.1 Aotus nancymaae
TCTAAAACCAAAACGGAGCTATCTAACTGAATGGTTGTCAGTGTGTGCATTCAACTGACAGAGTTAAACTCACGTGTGGATTCAGCGGTTTGCAAACCCTTTCTGTGCAGAATCCCAAAACCGGTATTTCCAGCCCAATGCCGGCATACGTACTAAACAGCAGGAAACTTCGTCTAAAACTCAGGAGAAACGTTTCCTTGAAACTGCTCTGCTGTGCGTTCGTTCACGTAAGAGAGTTGAATCTCTGTTGAGATTCAGCGAGTCAGAAACACGTTTCTTCTAGGAGCTGCGTTGGGATATTCCCGAGTGAATGGGACCATAGGCTGTACAGAGAAATATCTGCTTCTAAAACCAAAACGGAGCTCTCTAACTGGATGGTTGTCAATGTGTGCATTCAACTGACAGAGTTAAACTCACGTCTGGATTGAGCGGTTTGCAAACCATTTCTGTGCAGAATCCCAAAACCGGTATTTCCAGCCCAATGCCGGCATCCGTACTAAACAGCAGGAAACTTCGTCTAAAACTCAGGAGAAACGTTTCCTTGAAACTGCTCTGCTGCGCGTTCGATCACCTAAGAGAGTTGAATCTATGTTGAGATTCAGCGAGTCAGAAACACGTTTCTTCTAGGAGCTGCGTTGGGATATTCCCTAGTGAATGGGACCATAGGCTGTACAGAGAAATATCTGCTTCTAAAACCAAACGGAGGTATCTAACTGAATGGTTGTCAAAGTGTGCATTCAACTGACAGAGTTAAACTCACGTGTGGATTCAGCGGTTTGCAAACCCTTTCTGTGCAGAATCCCAAAACCGGTATTTCCAGCCCAATGCCGGCATACGTACTAAACAGCAGGAAACTTCGTCTAAAACTCAGGAGAAACGTTTCCTTGAAACTGCTCTGCTGTGCGTTCGTTCTCCTAAGAGAGTTGAAATCTATGTTGAGATTCAGCGAGTCAGAAACAACGTTTATGCTAGGAGCTGCGTTGGGATATTCCCGAGTGAATGGGACCATAAGCTGTACAGAGAAATATCTGCTTCTAAAACCAAAACGGAGGTATCTAACTGAATGGTTGTCAAAGTGTGCATTCAACTGACAGAGTTAAACTCACGTGTGGATTCAGCGGTTTGCAAACCCTTTCTGTGCAGAATCCCAAAACCGGTATTTCCAGCCCAATGCCGGCATCCGTACTAAACAGCAGGAAACTTCGTCTAAAACTCAGGAGAAACGTTTCCTTGAAACTGCCCTGCTGTGCGTTCGATCACCTAGGAGAGTTGAATCTATGTTGAGATTCAGCGAGTCAGAAACACGTTTCTTCTAGGAGCTGCGTTGGGATATTCCCGAGTGAAAGGGACCATAGACTGTACAGAAAAATATCTGCTTCTAAAACCAAAAGGGTGCTATCAAACTGAATGGTTGTCAATGTGTGCATTCAACTGACATAGTTAAACTCACGTGTGGATTCAGCGGTTTGCAAACCCTTTCTGTGTAGAATCCCAAAACCGGTATTTCCAGCCCAATGCCGGCAAACGTACTAAACAGCAGGAAACTTCGTCTTAAACTCAGGAGAAACGTTTCCTTGAAACTGCTCTGCTGTGCGTTCGTTCACCTAAGAGAGTTGAATCTATGTTGAGATTCAGCGAGTCAGAAACACGTTTCTTCTAGGAGCTGCTTTGGGATATTCCCGAGTGAATGTGACCATAGGCTGTACAGAGAAATATCTGCTTCTAAAACCAAAACGGAGCTATCTAACTGAATGGTTGTCATTGTGTGCATTCAACTGACAGAGTTAAACTCACGTGTGGATTCAGCGGTTTGCAAATCCTTTCTGTGCAGAATCCCAAAACCGGTATTTCCAGCCCAATGCCGGCATCCGTACTAAACAGCAGGAAACTTCGTCTAAAACTCAGGAGAAACGTTTCCTTGAAACTGCTCTGCTGTGCGTTCGTTCACCTAAGAGAGTTGAATCTATGTTGAGATTCAGCGAGTCAGAAACTCGTTTCTTCCAGGAGCTGCGTTGGGATATTCCCGAGTGAATGGGACTATAGGCTGTACAGAGAAATATCTGCTTCTAAAACCAAAACGGAGCTATCTAACTGGATGGTTGTCAATGTGTGCATTCAACTGACAGAGTTAAACTCACGTGTGGATTCAGCGGTTTGCAAACCATTTCTGTGCAGAATCCCAAAACCGGTATGTCCAGCCCAATGCCGGCATCCGTACTAAACAGCAGGAAACTTCGTCTAAAACTCAGGAGATACGTTTCCTTGAAACTGCTCTGCTGTGCGTTCGTTCACGTAAGAGAGTTGAATCTATGTTGAGATTCAGCGAGTCAGAAACACGTTTCTTCTAGGAGCTGCGTTGGGATATTACCGAGTGAATGGGACCATAGGCTGTACAGAGAAATACCTGCTTCTAAAACCAAAACGGAGCTATCTAACTGAATGGTTGTCAGTGTGTGCATTCAACTGACAGAGTTGAACTCACGTGTGGATTCAGCGGTTTGCAAACCCTTTCTGTGCAGAATCCCAAAACCGGTATTTCCAGCCCAATGCCGGCATCCGTACTAAACAGCAGGAAACTTCGTCTAAAACTCAGGAGAAACGTTTCCTTTAAACTGTTCTTCTGTGCGTTCGTTCACCTAAGAGAGTTGAATCTATGTTGAGATTCAGCGAGTCAGAAACACGTTTCTTCTAGGAGCTGCGTTGGGATATTACCGAGTGAATGTGACCATAGCCTGTACAGAGAAATATCTGCTTCTAAAACCAAAACGGATCTATCTAACTGAATGGTTGTCAATGTGTGCATTCAACTGACAGAGTTAAACTCACGTGTGGATTCAGCGGTTTGCAAACCCTTTCTGTGCAGAATCCCAAAACCGGTATTTCCAGCCCATTGCAGGCATCCGTACTAAACAGCAGGAAACTTCGTCTAAAACTCAGGAGAAACGTTTCCTTGAAACTGCTCTGCTGCGCGTTCGATCACCTAAGAGAGTTGAATCTATGTTGAGATTCAGCGAGTCAGAAACACGTTTCTTCTAGGAGCTGCGTTGGGATATTCCCGAGTGAATGGGACCATAGGCTGTACAGAGAAATATCTGCTTCTAAAACCAAAACGGAGGTATCTAACTGAATGGTTGTCAAAGTGTGCATTCAACTGACAGAGTTAAACTCACGTGTGGATTCAGCGGTTTGCAAACCCTTTCTGTGCAGAATCCCAAAACCGGTATTTCCAGCCCAATGCCGGCATACGTACTAAACAGCAGGAAACTGCGTCTAAAACTCAGGAGAAACGTTTCCTTGAAACTGCTCTGCTGTGTGTTCGTTCTCCTAAGAGAGTTGAATCTATGTTGAGATTCAGCGAGTCAGAAACACGTTTATGCTAGGAGCTGCGTTGGGATATTCCCGAGTGAATGTGACCATAAGCTGTACAGAGAAATATCTGCTTCTAAAACCAAAACGGAGCTATCTAACTGAATTGTTGTCATTGTGTGCATTCAACTGACAGAGTTAAACTCACGTGTGGATTCAGCGGTTTGCAAACCCTTTCTGTGCAGAATCCCAAAACCGGTATTTCCAGCCCAATGCCGGCATCCGTACTAAACAGCAGGAAACTTCGTCTAAAACTCAGGAGAAACGTTTCCTTGAAACTGCCCTGCTGTGCGTTCGATCACCTAGGAGAGTTGAATCTATGTTGAGATTCAGCGAGTCAGAAACACGTTTCTTCTAGGAGCTGCGTTGGGATATTCCCGAGTGAATGGGACCATAGGCTGTACAGAAAAGTATCTGCTTCTAAAACCAAAAGGGTGCTATCAAACTGAATGGTTGTCAATGTGTGCATTCAACTGACATAGTTAAACTCACGTGTGGATTCAGCGGTTTGCAAACCCTTTCTGTGTAGAATCTCAAAACCGGTATTTCCAGCCCAATGCCGGCATACGTACTAAACAGCAGGAAACTTCGTCTTAAACTCAGGAGAAACGTTTCCTTGAAACTGCTCTGCTGTGCCTTCGTTCACCTAAGAGAGTTGAATCTATGTTGAGATTCAGCGAGTCAGAAACACGTTTATGCTAGGAGCTGCGTTGGGATATTCCCGAGTGAATGTGACCATAGGCTGTACAGAGAAATATCTGCTTCTAAAACCAAAACGGAGCTATCTAACTGAATGGTTGTCATTGTGTGCATTCAACTGACAGAGTTAAACTCACGTGTGGATTCAGCGGTTTGCAAATCCTTTCTGTGCAGAATCCCAAAACCGGTATTTCCAGCCCAATGCCGGCATACGTACTAAACAGCAGGAAACTTCGTCTAAAACTCAGGAGAAACGTTTCCTTGCAACTGCTCTGCTGTGCGTTCGTTCACCTAAGAGAGTTGAATCTATGTTGAGATTCAGCGAGTCAGAAACTCGTTTCTTCCAGGAGCTGCGTTGGGATATTCCCGAGTGAATGGGACTATAGGCTGTACAGAGAAATATCTGCTTCTAAAACCAAAACGGAGCTGTCTAACTGGATGGTTTTCAATGTGTGCATTCAACTGACAGAGTTAAACTCACGTGTGGATTCAGCGGTTTGCAAACCATTTCTGTGCAGAATCCCAAAACCGGTATGTCCAGCCCAATGCCGGCATCCGTACTAAACAGCAGGAAACTTCGTCTAAAACTCAGGAGATACGTTTCCTTGAAACTGCTCTGCTGTGCGTTCGTTCACGTAAGAGAGTTGAATCTATGTTGAGATTCAGCGAGTCAGAAACACGTTTCTTCTAGGAGCTGCGTTGGGATATTACCGAGTGAATGGGACCATAGGCTGTACAGAGAAATACCTGCTTCTAAAACCAAAACGGAGCTATCTAACTGAATTGTTGTCATTGTGTGCATTCAACTGACAGAGTTAAACTCACGTGTGGATTCAGCGGTTTGCAAACCCTTTCTGTGTAGAATCCCAAAACCGGTATTTCCAGCCCAATGCCGGCATCCGTACTAAACAGCAGGAAACTTCGTCTAAAACTCAGGAGAAACGTTTCCTTGAAACTGCCCTGCTGTGCGTTCGATCACCTAGGAGAGTTGAATCTATGTTGAGATTCAGCGAGTCAGAAACACGTTTCTTCTAGGAGCTGCGTTGGGATATTCCCGAGTGAAAGGGACCATAGACTGTACAGAAAAATATCTGCTTCTAAAACCAAAAGGGTGCTATCAAACTGAATTGTTGTCATTGTGTGCATTCAACTGACATAGTTAAACTCACGTGTGGATTCAGCGGTTTGCAAACCCTTTCTGTGTAGAATCCCAAAACCGGTATTTCCAGCCCAATGCCGGCATACGTACTAAACAGCAGGAAACTTCGTCTTAAACTCAGGAGAAACGTTTCCTTGAAACTGCTCTGCTGTGCCTTCGTTCACCTAAGAGAGTTGAATCTATGTTGAGATTCAGCGAGTCAGAAACACGTTTCTTCTAGGAGCTGCTTTGGGATATTCCCGAGTGAATGTGACCATAGGCTGTACAGAGAAATATCTGCTTCTAAAACCAAAACGGAGCTATCTAACTGAATGGTTGTCATTGTGTGCATTCAACTGACAGAGTTAAACTCACGTGTGGATTCAGCGGTTTGCAAATCCTTTCTGTGCAGAATCCCAAAACCGGTATTTCCAGCCCAATGCCGGCATACGTACTAAACAGCAGGAAACTTCGTCTAAAACTCAGGAGAAACGTTTCCTTGCAACTGCTCTGCTGTGCGTTCGTTCACCTAAGAGAGTTGAATCTATGTTGAGATTCAGCGAGTCAGAAACTCGTTTCTTCCAGGAGCTGCGTTGGGATATTCCCGAGTGAATGGGACTATAGGCTGTACAGAGAAATATCTGCTTCTAAAACCAAAACGGAGCTATCTAACTGGATGGTTGTCAATGTGTGCATTCAACTGACAGAGTTAAACTCACGTGTGGATTCAGCGTTTTGCAAACCATTTCTGTGCAGAATCCCAAAACCGGTATGTCCAGCCCAATGCCGGCATCCGTACTAAACAGCAGGAAACTTCGTCTAAAACTCAGGAGATACGTTTCCTTGAAACTGCTCTGCTGTGCGTTCGTTCACGTAAGAGAGTTGAATCTATGTTGAGATTCAGCGAGTCAGAAACACGTTTCTTCTAGTAGCTGCGTTGGGATATTACCGAGTGAATGGGACCATAGGCTGTACAGAGAAATACCTGCTTCTAAAACCAAAACGGAGCTATCTAACTGAATGGTTGTCAGTGTGTGCATTCAACTGACAGAGTTGAACTCACGTGTGGATTCAGCGGTTTGCAAACCCTTTCTGTGCAGAATCCCAAAACCGGTATTTCCAGCCCAATGCCGGCATCCGTACTAAACAGCAGGAAACTTCGTCTAAAACTCAGGAGAAACGTTTCCTTTAAACTGTTCTTCTGTGCGTTCGTTCACCTAAGAGAGTTGAATCTATGTTGAGATTCAGCGAGTCAGAAACACGTTTCTTCTAGGAGCTGCGTTGGGATATTACCGAGTGAATGTGACCATAGCCTGTACAGAGAAATATCTGCTTCTAAAACCAAAACGGATCTATCTAACTGAATGGTTGTCAATGTGTGCATTCAACTGACAGAGTTAAACTCACGTGTGGATTCAGCGGTTTGCAAACCCTTTCTGTGCAGAATCCCAAAACCGGTATTTCCAGCCCATTGCAGGCATCCGTACTAAACAGCAGGAAACTTCGTCTAAAACTCAGGAGAAACGTTTCCTTGAAACTGCTCTGCTGCGCGTTCGATCACCTAAGAGAGTTGAATCTATGTTGAGATTCAGCGAGTCAGAAACACGTTTCTTCTAGGAGCTGCGTTGGGATATTCCCGAGTGAATGGGACCATAGGCTGTACAGAGAAATATCTGCTTCTAAAACCAAAACGGAGGTATCTAACTGAATGGTTGTCAAAGTGTGCATTCAACTGACAGAGTTAAACTCACGTGTGGATTCAGCGGTTTGCAAACCCTTTCTGTGCAGAATCCCAAAACCGGTATTTCCAGCCCAATGCCGGCATACGTACTAAACAGCAGGAAACTGCGTCTAAAACTCAGGAGAAACGTTTCCTTGAAACTGCTCTGCTGTGTGTTCGTTCTCCTAAGAGAGTTGAATCTATGTTGAGATTCAGCGAGTCAGAAACACGTTTATGCTAGGAGCTGCGTTGGGATATTCCCGAGTGAATGGGACCATAAGCTGTACAGAGAAATATCTGCTTCTAAAACCAAAACGGAGCTATCTAACTGAATTGTTGTCATTGTGTGCATTCAACTGACAGAGTTAAACTCACGTGTGGATTCAGCGGTTTGCAAACCCTTTCTGTGCAGAATCCCAAAACCGGTATTTCCAGCCCAATGCCGGCATCCGTACTAAACAGCAGGAAACTTCGTCTAAAACTCAGGAGAAACGTTTCCTTGAAACTGCCCTGCTGTGCGTTCGATCACCTAGGAGAGTTGAATCTATGTTGAGATTCAGCGAGTCAGAAACACGTTTCTTCTAGGAGCTGCGTTGGGATATTCCCGAGTGAATGGGACCATAGGCTGTACAGAAAAGTATCTGCTTCTAAAACCAAAAGGGTGCTATCAAACTGAATGGTTGTCAATGTGTGCATTCAACTGACATAGTTAAACTCACGTGTGGATTCAGCGGTTTGCAAACCCTTTCTGTGTAGAATCTCAAAACCGGTATTTCCAGCCCAATGCCGGCATACGTACTAAACAGCAGGAAACTTCGTCTTAAACTCAGGAGAAACGTTTCCTTGAAACTGCTCTGCTGTGCCTTCGTTCACCTAAGAGAGTTGAATCTATGTTGAGATTCAGCGAGTCAGAAACACGTTTCTTCTAGGAGCTGCGTTGGGATATTCCCGAGTGAATGTGACCATAGGCTGTACAGAGAAATATCTGCTTCTAAAACCAAAACGGAGCTATCTAACTGAATGGTTGTCATTGTGTGCATTCAACTGACAGAGTTAAACTCACGTGTGGATTCAGCGGTTTGCAAATCCTTTCTGTGCAGAATCCCAAAACCGGTATTTCCAGCCCAATGCCGGCATACGTACTAAACAGCAGGAAACTTCGTCTAAAACTCAGGAGAAACGTTTCCTTGCAACTGCTCTGCTGTGCGTTCGTTCACCTAAGAGAGTTGAATCTATGTTGAGATTCAGCGAGTCAGAAACTCGTTTCTTCCAGGAGCTGCGTTGGGATATTCCCGAGTGAATGGGACTATAGGCTGTACAGAGAAATATCTGCTTCTAAAACCAAAACGGAGCTATCTAACTGGATGGTTTTCAATGTGTGCATTCAACTGACAGAGTTAAACTCACGTGTGGATTCAGCGGTTTGCAAACCATTTCTGTGCAGAATCCCAAAACCGGTATGTCCAGCCCAATGCCGGCATCCGTACTAAACAGCAGGAAACTTCGTCTAAAACTCAGGAGATACGTTTCCTTGAAACTGCTCTGCTGTGCGTTCGTTCACGTAAGAGAGTTGAATCTATGTTGAGATTCAGCGAGTCAGAAACACGTTTCTTCTAGGAGCTGCGTTGGGATATTACCGAGTGAATGGGACCATAGGCTGTACAGAGAAATACCTGCTTCTAAAACCAAAACGGAGCTATCTAACTGAATGGTTGTCAGTGTGTGCATTCAACTGACAGAGTTGAACTCACGTGTGGATTCAGCGGTTTGCAAACCCATTCTGTGTAGAATCCCAAAACCGGTATTTCCAGCCCAATGCCAGCATACGTACTAAACAGCGGGAAACTTCGTCTAAAACTCAGGAGAAACGTTTCCTTGAAACTGCTCTGCTGTGCGTTCGTTCACCTAAGAGAGTTGAATCTATGTTGAGATTCAGCGAGTCAGAAACACGTTTCTTCTAGGAGCTGCGTTGGGATATTCCCGAGTGAATGGGACCATATGCTGTACAGAGAAATATCTGCTCCTACAACCAAAAGGGTGGTATCTAACTGAATGGTTGTCAATGTGTGCATTCAACTGACAGAGTTAAACTCACGTTTGGATTCAGCGGTTTACAAACCCTTTCTGTGCAGAATTCCAAAACCGGTAATTCCAGCTCAATGCCGGCATACGTACTAAACAGCAGGAAACTTCGTCTAAAACTCAGGAGAAACGTTTCCTTGAAACTGCTCTGCTGTGCGTTCGTTCACTTAAGAGAGTTGAATCTATGTTGAGATTCAGCGAGTCAGAAACACGTTTCTTCTAGGAGCTGCGTTGGGATATTCCCGAGTGAATGGGACCATAGGCTGTACAGAGAAATATCTGCTTCTAAAACCAAAAGGGTGCTATCAAACTGAATGGTTGTCAATGTGTGCATTCAACTGACAGAGTTAAACTCACGTGTAGATTCAGCGGTTTGCAAACCCTTTCTGTGCAGAATCCCAAAACCGGTATTTCCAGCCCAATGCCGGCATACGTACTAAACAGCAGGAAACTTCGTCTAAAACTCAGGAGAAACGTTTCCTTGAAAATGCTCTGCTGTGCGTTCGTTCACCTAAGAGAGTTGAATCTATGTTGAGATTCAGCGAGTCAGAAACACGTTTCTTCTAGGAGCTGCGTTGGGATACTCCCGAGTGAATGTGACCATAGGCTATACAGAGAAATATCTGCTTCTAAAACCAAAACGGAGCTATCTAACTGAATGGTTGTCAATGTGTGCATTCAACTGACAGAATTAAACTCACGTGTGGATTCAGCGGTTTGCAAACCCTTTCTGTGCAGAATCCCAAAACCGGTATTTCCATCCCAATGCCAGCATACGTACTAAACAGCAGGAAACTTCGTCTAAATCTCAGGAGAAACGTTTCCTTGAAACTGCTCTGCTGTGCGTTCGTTCTCCTAAGAGAGTTGAATCTATGTTGAGATTCAGCGAGTCAGAAACAAGTTTCTTCTAGGAGCTGCGTTGGGATATTCCCGAGTGAATGGGACCATATGCTGTACAGAGAAATATATGCTCCTACAACCAAAAGGGTGGTATCTAACTGAATGGTTGTCAATGTGTGCATTCAACTGACAGAGTTAAACTCACGTGTGGATTCAGCGGTTTGCAAACCCTTTCTGTGTAGAATCCCAAAACCGGTATTTCCAGCCCAATGCCGGCATCCGTACTAAACAGCAGGAAACTTCGTCTAAAACTCAGGAGAAACGTTTCCTTGAAACTCCTCTGCTGTGCTTTCGTTCACCTAAGAGAGTTGAATCTATGTTGAGATTCAGCGAGGCAGAAACACGTTTCTTCTAGGAGCTGCGTTGGGATATTCCCGAGTGAATGGGACCATAGGCTGTACAGAGAAATATCTGCTTCTAAAACCAAAACGGAGCTATCTAACTGAATGGTTGTCAGTGTGTGCATTCAACTGACAGAGTTAAACTCACGTGTGGATTCAGCGGTTTGCAAACCCTTTCTGTGCAGAATCCCAAAACCGGTATTTCCAGCCCAATGCCGGCATACGTACTAAACAGCAGGAAACTTCGTCTAAAACTCAGGAGAAACGTTTCCTTGAAACTGCTCTGCTGTGCGTTCGTTCACGTAAGAGAGTTGAATCTCTGTTGAGATTCAGCGAGTCAGAAACACGTTTCTTCTAGGAGCTGCGTTGGGATATTCCCGAGTGAATGGGACCATAGGCTGTACAGAGAAATATCTGCTTCTAAAACCAAAACGGAGCTCTCTAACTGGATGGTTGTCAATGTGTGCATTCAACTGACAGAGTTAAACTCACGTCTGGATTGAGCGGTTTGCAAACCATTTCTGTGCAGAATCCCAAAACCGGTATTTCCAGCCCAATGCCGGCATCCGTACTAAACAGCAGGAAACTTCGTCTAAAACTCAGGAGAAACGTTTCCTTGAAACTGCTCTGCTGCGCGTTCGATCACCTAAGAGAGTTGAATCTATGTTGAGATTCAGCGAGTCAGAAACACGTTTCTTCTAGGAGCTGCGTTGGGATATTCCCTAGTGAATGGGACCATAGGCTGTACAGAGAAATATCTGCTTCTAAAACCAAAACGGAGGTATCTAACTGAATGGTTGTCAAAGTGTGCATTCAACTGACAGAGTTAAACTCACGTGTGGATTCAGCGGTTTGCAAACCCTTTCTGTGCAGAATCCCAAAACCGGTATTTCCAGCCCAATGCCGGCATACGTACTAAACAGCAGGAAACTTCGTCTAAAACTCAGGAGAAACGTTTCCTTGAAACTGCTCTGCTGTGCGTTCGTTCTCCTAAGAGAGTTGAATCTATGTTGAGATTCAGCGAGTCAGAAACACGTTTATGCTAGGAGCTGCGTTGGGATATTCCCGAGTGAATGGGACCATAAGCTGTACAGAGAAATATCTGCTTCTAAAACCAAAACGGAGGTATCTAACTGAATGGTTGTCAAAGTGTGCATTCAACTGACAGAGTTAAACTCACGTGTGGATTCAGCGGTTTGCAAACCCTTTCTGTGCAGAATCCCAAAACCGGTATTTCCAGCCCAATGCCGGCATCCGTACTAAACAGCAGGAAACTTCGTCTAAAACTCAGGAGAAACGTTTCCTTGAAACTGCCCTGCTGTGCGTTCGATCACCTAGGAGAGTTGAATCTATGTTGAGATTCAGCGAGTCAGAAACACGTTTCTTCTAGGAGCTGCGTTGGGATATTCCCGAGTGAATGGGACCATAGGCTGTACAGAAAAATATCTGCTTCTAAAACCAAAAGGGTGCTATCAAACTGAATGGTTGTCAATGTGTGCATTCAACTGACATAGTTAAACTCACGTGTGGATTCAGCGGTTTGCAAACCCTTTCTGTGTAGAATCCCAAAACCGGTATTTCCAGCCCAATGCCGGCATACGTACTAAACAGCAGGAAACTTCGTCTTAAACTCAGGAGAAACGTTTCCTTGAAACTGCTCTGCTGTGCCTTCGTTCACCTAAGAGAGTTGAATCTATGTTGAGATTCAGCGAGTCAGAATCACGTTTATGCTAGGAGCTGCGTTGGGATATTCCCGAGTGAATGTGACCATAGGCTGTACAGAGAAATATCTGCTTCTAAAACCAAAACGGAGCTATCTAACTGAATGGTTGTCATTGTGTGCATTCAACTGACAGAGTTAAACTCACGTGTGGATTCAGCGGTTTGCAAACCCTTTCTGTGCAGAATCCCAAAACCGGGATTTCCAGCCCAATGCCGGCATACGTACTAAACAGCAGGAAACTTCGTCTAAAACTCAGGAGAAACGTTTCCTTGCAACTGCTCTGCTGTGCGTTCGTTCACCTAAGAGAGTTGAATCTATGTTGAGATTCAGCGAGTCAGAAACTCGTTTCTTCCAGGAGCTGCGTTGGGATATTCCCGAGTGAATGGGACTATAGGCTGTACAGAGAAATATCTGCTTCTAAAACCAAAACGGAGCTATCTAACTGGATGGTTGTCAATGTGTGCATTCAACTGACAGAGTTAAACTCACGTGTGGATTCAGCGGTTTGCAAACCATTTCTGTGCAGAATCCCAAAACCGGTATGTCCAGCCCAATGCCGGCATCCGTACTAAACAGCAGGAAACTTCGTCTAAAACTCAGGAGATACGTTTCCTTGAAACTGCTCTGCTGTGCGTTCGTTCACGTAAGAGAGTTGAATCTATGTTGAGATTCAGCGAGTCAGAAACACGTTTCTTCTAGGAGCTGCGTTGGGATATTACCGAGTGAATGGGACCATAGGCTGTACAGAGAAATACCTGCTTCTAAAACCAAAACGGAGCTATCTAACTGAATGGTTGTCAGTGTGTGCATTCAACTGACAGAGTTGAACTCACGTGTGGATTCAGCGGTTTGCAAACCCTTTCTGTGCAGAATCCCAAAACCGGTATTTCCAGCCCAATGCCGGCATCCGTACTAAACAGCAGGAAACTTCGTCTAAAACTCAGGAGAAACGTTTCCTTTAAACTGTTCTTCTGTGCGTTCGTTCACCTAAGAGAGTTGAATCTATGTTGAGATTCAGCGAGTCAGAAACACGTTTCTTCTAGGAGCTGCGTTGGGATATTACCGAGTGAATGTGACCATAGCCTGTACAGAGAAATATCTGCTTCTAAAACCAAAACGGATCTATCTAACTGAATGGTTGTCAATGTGTGCATTCAACTGACAGAGTTAAACTCACGTGTGGATTCAGCGGTTTGCAAACCCTTTCTGTGCAGAATCCCAAAACCGGTATTTCCAGCCCATTGCAGGCATCCGTACTAAACAGCAGGAAACTTCGTCTAAAACTCAGGAGAAACGTTTCCTTGAAACTGCTCTGCTGCGCGTTCGATCACCTAAGAGAGTTGAATCTATGTTGAGATTCAGCGAGTCAGAAACACGTTTCTTCTAGGAGCTGCGTTGGGATATTCCCGAGTGAATGGGACCATAGGATGTACAGAGAAATATCTGCTTCTAAAACCAAAACGGAGGTATCTAACTGAATGGTTGTCAAAGTGTGCATTCAACTGACAGAGTTAAACTCACGTGTGGATTCAGCGGTTTGCAAACCCTTTCTGTGCAGAATCCCAAAACCGGTATTTCCAGCCCAATGCCGGCATACGTACTAAACAGCAGGAAACTGCGTCTAAAACTCAGGAGAAACGTTTCCTTGAAACTGCTCTGCTGTGTGTTCGTTCTCCTAAGAGAGTTGAATCTATGTTGAGATTCAGCGAGTCAGAAACACGTTTATGCTAGGAGCTGCGTTGGGATATTCCCGAGTGAATGTGACCATAAGCTGTACAGAGAAATATCTGCTTCTAAAACCAAAACGGAGCTATCTAACTGAATTGTTGTCATTGTGTGCATTCAACTGACAGAGTTAAACTCACGTGTGGATTCAGCGGTTTGCAAACCCTTTCTGTGCAGAATCCCAAAACCGGTATTTCCAGCCCAATGCCGGCATCCGTACTAAACAGCAGGAAACTTCGTCTAAAACTCAGGAGAAACGTTTCCTTGAAACTGCCCTGCTGTGCGTTCGATCACCTAGGAGAGTTGAATCTATGTTGAGATTCAGCGAGTCAGAAACACGTTTCTTCTAGGAGCTGCGTTGGGATATTCCCGAGTGAATGGGACCATAGGCTGTACAGAAAAGTATCTGCTTCTAAAACCAAAAGGGTGCTATCAAACTGAATGGTTGTCAATGTGTGCATTCAACTGACATAGTTAAACTCACGTGTGGATTCAGCGGTTTGCAAACCCTTTCTGTGTAGAATCTCAAAACCGGTATTTCCAGCCCAATGCCGGCATACGTACTAAACAGCAGGAAACTTCGTCTTAAACTCAGGAGAAACGTTTCCTTGAAACTGCTCTGCTGTGCCTTCGTTCACCTAAGAGAGTTGAATCTATGTTGAGATTCAGCGAGTCAGAAACACGTTTATGCTAGGAGCTGCGTTGGGATATTCCCGAGTGAATGTGACCATAGGCTGTACAGAGAAATATCTGCTTCTAAAACCAAAACGGAGCTATCTAACTGAATGGTTGTCATTGTGTGCATTCAACTGACAGAGTTAAACTCACGTGTGGATTCAGCGGTTTGCAAATCCTTTCTGTGCAGAATCCCAAAACCGGTATTTCCAGCCCAATGCCGGCATACGTACTAAACAGCAGGAAACTTCGTCTAAAACTCAGGAGAAACGTTTCCTTGCAACTGCTCTGCTGTGCGTTCGTTCACCTAAGAGAGTTGAATCTATGTTGAGATTCAGCGAGTCAGAAACTCGTTTCTTCCAGGAGCTGCGTTGGGATATTCCCGAGTGAATGGGACTATAGGCTGTACAGAGAAATATCTGCTTCTAAAACCAAAACGGAGCTGTCTAACTGGATGGTTTTCAATGTGTGCATTCAACTGACAGAGTTAAACTCACGTGTGGATTCAGCGGTTTGCAAACCATTTCTGTGCAGAATCCCAAAACCGGTATGTCCAGCCCAATGCCGGCATCCGTACTAAACAGCAGGAAACTTCGTCTAAAACTCAGGAGATACGTTTCCTTGAAACTGCTCTGCTGTGCGTTCGTTCACGTAAGAGAGTTGAATCTATGTTGAGATTCAGCGAGTCAGAAACACGTTTCTTCTAGGAGCTGCGTTGGGATATTACCGAGTGAATGGGACCATAGGCTGTACAGAGAAATACCTGCTTCTAAAACCAAAACGGAGCTATCTAACTGAATTGTTGTCATTGTGTGCATTCAACTGACAGAGTTAAACTCACGTGTGGATTCAGCGGTTTGCAAACCCTTTCTGTGTAGAATCCCAAAACCGGTATTTCCAGCCCAATGCCGGCATCCGTACTAAACAGCAGGAAACTTCGTCTAAAACTCAGGAGAAACGTTTCCTTGAAACTGCCCTGCTGTGCGTTCGATCACCTAGGAGAGTTGAATCTATGTTGAGATTCAGCGAGTCAGAAACACGTTTCTTCTAGGAGCTGCGTTGGGATATTCCCGAGTGAAAGGGACCATAGACTGTACAGAAAAATATCTGCTTCTAAAACCAAAAGGGTGCTATCAAACTGAATTGTTGTCATTGTGTGCATTCAACTGACATAGTTAAACTCACGTGTGGATTCAGCGGTTTGCAAACCCTTTCTGTGTAGAATCCCAAAACCGGTATTTCCAGCCCAATGCCGGCATACGTACTAAACAG
Source organism: Aotus nancymaae (assembly GCF_030222135.1). NCBI lineage: Eukaryota > Metazoa > Chordata > Mammalia > Primates > Aotidae > Aotus > Aotus nancymaae. The sequence goes on from NW_026988493.1 coordinate 15,642, forward strand.
CAGGAAACTTCGTCTTAAACTCAGGAGAAACGTTTCCTTGAAACTGCTCTGCTGTGCCTTCGTTCACCTAAGAGAGTTGAATCTATGTTGAGATTCAGCGAGTCAGAAACACGTTTCTTCTAGGAGCTGCTTTGGGATATTCCCGAGTGAATGTGACCATAGGCTGTACAGAGAAATATCTGCTTCTAAAACCAAAACGGAGCTATCTAACTGAATGGTTGTCATTGTGTGCATTCAACTGACAGAGTTAAACTCACGTGTGGATTCAGCGGTTTGCAAATCCTTTCTGTGCAGAATCCCAAAACCGGTATTTCCAGCCCAATGCCGGCATACGTACTAAACAGCAGGAAACTTCGTCTAAAACTCAGGAGAAACGTTTCCTTGCAACTGCTCTGCTGTGCGTTCGTTCACCTAAGAGAGTTGAATCTATGTTGAGATTCAGCGAGTCAGAAACTCGTTTCTTCCAGGAGCTGCGTTGGGATATTCCCGAGTGAATGGGACTATAGGCTGTACAGAGAAATATCTGCTTCTAAAACCAAAACGGAGCTATCTAACTGGATGGTTGTCAATGTGTGCATTCAACTGACAGAGTTAAACTCACGTGTGGATTCAGCGTTTTGCAAACCATTTCTGTGCAGAATCCCAAAACCGGTATGTCCAGCCCAATGCCGGCATCCGTACTAAACAGCAGGAAACTTCGTCTAAAACTCAGGAGATACGTTTCCTTGAAACTGCTCTGCTGTGCGTTCGTTCACGTAAGAGAGTTGAATCTATGTTGAGATTCAGCGAGTCAGAAACACGTTTCTTCTAGTAGCTGCGTTGGGATATTACCGAGTGAATGGGACCATAGGCTGTACAGAGAAATACCTGCTTCTAAAACCAAAACGGAGCTATCTAACTGAATGGTTGTCAGTGTGTGCATTCAACTGACAGAGTTGAACTCACGTGTGGATTCAGCGGTTTGCAAACCCTTTCTGTGCAGAATCCCAAAACCGGTATTTCCAGCCCAATGCCGGCATCCGTACTAAACAGCAGGAAACTTCGTCTAAAACTCAGGAGAAACGTTTCCTTTAAACTGTTCTTCTGTGCGTTCGTTCACCTAAGAGAGTTGAATCTATGTTGAGATTCAGCGAGTCAGAAACACGTTTCTTCTAGGAGCTGCGTTGGGATATTACCGAGTGAATGTGACCATAGCCTGTACAGAGAAATATCTGCTTCTAAAACCAAAACGGATCTATCTAACTGAATGGTTGTCAATGTGTGCATTCAACTGACAGAGTTAAACTCACGTGTGGATTCAGCGGTTTGCAAACCCTTTCTGTGCAGAATCCCAAAACCGGTATTTCCAGCCCATTGCAGGCATCCGTACTAAACAGCAGGAAACTTCGTCTAAAACTCAGGAGAAACGTTTCCTTGAAACTGCTCTGCTGCGCGTTCGATCACCTAAGAGAGTTGAATCTATGTTGAGATTCAGCGAGTCAGAAACACGTTTCTTCTAGGAGCTGCGTTGGGATATTCCCGAGTGAATGGGACCATAGGCTGTACAGAGAAATATCTGCTTCTAAAACCAAAACGGAGGTATCTAACTGAATGGTTGTCAAAGTGTGCATTCAACTGACAGAGTTAAACTCACGTGTGGATTCAGCGGTTTGCAAACCCTTTCTGTGCAGAATCCCAAAACCGGTATTTCCAGCCCAATGCCGGCATACGTACTAAACAGCAGGAAACTGCGTCTAAAACTCAGGAGAAACGTTTCCTTGAAACTGCTCTGCTGTGTGTTCGTTCTCCTAAGAGAGTTGAATCTATGTTGAGATTCAGCGAGTCAGAAACACGTTTATGCTAGGAGCTGCGTTGGGATATTCCCGAGTGAATGGGACCATAAGCTGTACAGAGAAATATCTGCTTCTAAAACCAAAACGGAGCTATCTAACTGAATTGTTGTCATTGTGTGCATTCAACTGACAGAGTTAAACTCACGTGTGGATTCAGCGGTTTGCAAACCCTTTCTGTGCAGAATCCCAAAACCGGTATTTCCAGCCCAATGCCGGCATCCGTACTAAACAGCAGGAAACTTCGTCTAAAACTCAGGAGAAACGTTTCCTTGAAACTGCCCTGCTGTGCGTTCGATCACCTAGGAGAGTTGAATCTATGTTGAGATTCAGCGAGTCAGAAACACGTTTCTTCTAGGAGCTGCGTTGGGATATTCCCGAGTGAATGGGACCATAGGCTGTACAGAAAAGTATCTGCTTCTAAAACCAAAAGGGTGCTATCAAACTGAATGGTTGTCAATGTGTGCATTCAACTGACATAGTTAAACTCACGTGTGGATTCAGCGGTTTGCAAACCCTTTCTGTGTAGAATCTCAAAACCGGTATTTCCAGCCCAATGCCGGCATACGTACTAAACAGCAGGAAACTTCGTCTTAAACTCAGGAGAAACGTTTCCTTGAAACTGCTCTGCTGTGCCTTCGTTCACCTAAGAGAGTTGAATCTATGTTGAGATTCAGCGAGTCAGAAACACGTTTCTTCTAGGAGCTGCGTTGGGATATTCCCGAGTGAATGTGACCATAGGCTGTACAGAGAAATATCTGCTTCTAAAACCAAAACGGAGCTATCTAACTGAATGGTTGTCATTGTGTGCATTCAACTGACAGAGTTAAACTCACGTGTGGATTCAGCGGTTTGCAAATCCTTTCTGTGCAGAATCCCAAAACCGGTATTTCCAGCCCAATGCCGGCATACGTACTAAACAGCAGGAAACTTCGTCTAAAACTCAGGAGAAACGTTTCCTTGCAACTGCTCTGCTGTGCGTTCGTTCACCTAAGAGAGTTGAATCTATGTTGAGATTCAGCGAGTCAGAAACACGTTTCTTCCAGGAGCTGCGTTGGGATATTCCCGAGTGAATGGGACTATAGGCTGTACAGAGAAATATCTGCTTCTAAAACCAAAACGGAGCTATCTAACTGGATGGTTTTCAATGTGTGCATTCAACTGACAGAGTTAAACTCACGTGTGGATTCAGCGGTTTGCAAACCATTTCTGTGCAGAATCCCAAAACCGGTATGTCCAGCCCAATGCCGGCATCCGTACTAAACAGCAGGAAACTTCGTCTAAAACTCAGGAGATACGTTTCCTTGAAACTGCTCTGCTGTGCGTTCGTTCACGTAAGAGAGTTGAATCTATGTTGAGATTCAGCGAGTCAGAAACACGTTTCTTCTAGGAGCTGCGTTGGGATATTACCGAGTGAATGGGACCATAGGCTGTACAGAGAAATACCTGCTTCTAAAACCAAAACGGAGCTATCTAACTGAATGGTTGTCAGTGTGTGCATTCAACTGACAGAGTTGAACTCACGTGTGGATTCAGCGGTTTGCAAACCCATTCTGTGTAGAATCCCAAAACCGGTATTTCCAGCCCAATGCCAGCATACGTACTAAACAGCGGGAAACTTCGTCTAAAACTCAGGAGAAACGTTTCCTTGAAACTGCTCTGCTGTGCGTTCGTTCACCTAAGAGAGTTGAATCTATGTTGAGATTCAGCGAGTCAGAAACACGTTTCTTCTAGGAGCTGCGTTGGGATATTCCCGAGTGAATGGGACCATATGCTGTACAGAGAAATATCTGCTCCTACAACCAAAAGGGTGGTATCTAACTGAATGGTTGTCAATGTGTGCATTCAACTGACAGAGTTAAACTCACGTTTGGATTCAGCGGTTTACAAACCCTTTCTGTGCAGAATTCCAAAACCGGTAATTCCAGCTCAATGCCGGCATACGTACTAAACAGCAGGAAACTTCGTCTAAAACTCAGGAGAAACGTTTCCTTGAAACTGCTCTGCTGTGCGTTCGTTCACTTAAGAGAGTTGAATCTATGTTGAGATTCAGCGAGTCAGAAACACGTTTCTTCTAGGAGCTGCGTTGGGATATTCCCGAGTGAATGGGACCATAGGCTGTACAGAGAAATATCTGCTTCTAAAACCAAAAGGGTGCTATCAAACTGAATGGTTGTCAATGTGTGCATTCAACTGACAGAGTTAAACTCACGTGTAGATTCAGCGGTTTGCAAACCCTTTCTGTGCAGAATCCCAAAACCGGTATTTCCAGCCCAATGCCGGCATACGTACTAAACAGCAGGAAACTTCGTCTAAAACTCAGGAGAAACGTTTCCTTGAAAATGCTCTGCTGTGCGTTCGTTCACCTAAGAGAGTTGAATCTATGTTGAGATTCAGCGAGTCAGAAACACGTTTCTTCTAGGAGCTGCGTTGGGATACTCCCGAGTGAATGTGACCATAGGCTATACAGAGAAATATCTGCTTCTAAAACCAAAACGGAGCTATCTAACTGAATGGTTGTCAATGTGTGCATTCAACTGACAGAATTAAACTCACGTGTGGATTCAGCGGTTTGCAAACCCTTTCTGTGCAGAATCCCAAAACCGGTATTTCCATCCCAATGCCAGCATACGTACTAAACAGCAGGAAACTTCGTCTAAATCTCAGGAGAAACGTTTCCTTGAAACTGCTCTGCTGTGCGTTCGTTCTCCTAAGAGAGTTGAATCTATGTTGAGATTCAGCGAGTCAGAAACAAGTTTCTTCTAGGAGCTGCGTTGGGATATTCCCGAGTGAATGGGACCATATGCTGTACAGAGAAATATATGCTCCTACAACCAAAAGGGTGGTATCTAACTGAATGGTTGTCAATGTGTGCATTCAACTGACAGAGTTAAACTCACGTGTGGATTCAGCGGTTTGCAAACCCTTTCTGTGTAGAATCCCAAAACCGGTATTTCCAGCCCAATGCCGGCATCCGTACTAAACAGCAGGAAACTTCGTCTAAAACTCAGGAGAAACGTTTCCTTGAAACTCCTCTGCTGTGCTTTCGTTCACCTAAGAGAGTTGAATCTATGTTGAGATTCAGCGAGGCAGAAACACGTTTCTTCTAGGAGCTGCGTTGGGATATTCCCGAGTGAATGGGACCATAGGCTGTACAGAGAAATATCTGCTTCTAAAACCAAAACGGAGCTATCTAACTGAATGGTTGTCAGTGTGTGCATTCAACTGACAGAGTTAAACTCACGTGTGGATTCAGCGGTTTGCAAACCCTTTCTGTGCAGAATCCCAAAACCGGTATTTCCAGCCCAATGCCGGCATACGTACTAAACAGCAGGAAACTTCGTCTAAAACTCAGGAGAAACGTTTCCTTGAAACTGCTCTGCTGTGCGTTCGTTCACGTAAGAGAGTTGAATCTCTGTTGAGATTCAGCGAGTCAGAAACACGTTTCTTCTAGGAGCTGCGTTGGGATATTCCCGAGTGAATGGGACCATAGGCTGTACAGAGAAATATCTGCTTCTAAAACCAAAACGGAGCTCTCTAACTGGATGGTTGTCAATGTGTGCATTCAACTGACAGAGTTAAACTCACGTCTGGATTGAGCGGTTTGCAAACCATTTCTGTGCAGAATCCCAAAACCGGTATTTCCAGCCCAATGCCGGCATCCGTACTAAACAGCAGGAAACTTCGTCTAAAACTCAGGAGAAACGTTTCCTTGAAACTGCTCTGCTGCGCGTTCGATCACCTAAGAGAGTTGAATCTATGTTGAGATTCAGCGAGTCAGAAACACGTTTCTTCTAGGAGCTGCGTTGGGATATTCCCTAGTGAATGGGACCATAGGCTGTACAGAGAAATATCTGCTTCTAAAACCAAAACGGAGGTATCTAACTGAATGGTTGTCAAAGTGTGCATTCAACTGACAGAGTTAAACTCACGTGTGGATTCAGCGGTTTGCAAACCCTTTCTGTGCAGAATCCCAAAACCGGTATTTCCAGCCCAATGCCGGCATACGTACTAAACAGCAGGAAACTTCGTCTAAAACTCAGGAGAAACGTTTCCTTGAAACTGCTCTGCTGTGCGTTCGTTCTCCTAAGAGAGTTGAATCTATGTTGAGATTCAGCGAGTCAGAAACACGTTTATGCTAGGAGCTGCGTTGGGATATTCCCGAGTGAATGGGACCATAAGCTGTACAGAGAAATATCTGCTTCTAAAACCAAAACGGAGGTATCTAACTGAATGGTTGTCAAAGTGTGCATTCAACTGACAGAGTTAAACTCACGTGTGGATTCAGCGGTTTGCAAACCCTTTCTGTGCAGAATCCCAAAACCGGTATTTCCAGCCCAATGCCGGCATCCGTACTAAACAGCAGGAAACTTCGTCTAAAACTCAGGAGAAACGTTTCCTTGAAACTGCCCTGCTGTGCGTTCGATCACCTAGGAGAGTTGAATCTATGTTGAGATTCAGCGAGTCAGAAACACGTTTCTTCTAGGAGCTGCGTTGGGATATTCCCGAGTGAATGGGACCATAGGCTGTACAGAAAAATATCTGCTTCTAAAACCAAAAGGGTGCTATCAAACTGAATGGTTGTCAATGTGTGCATTCAACTGACATAGTTAAACTCACGTGTGGATTCAGCGGTTTGCAAACCCTTTCTGTGTAGAATCCCAAAACCGGTATTTCCAGCCCAATGCCGGCATACGTACTAAACAGCAGGAAACTTCGTCTTAAACTCAGGAGAAACGTTTCCTTGAAACTGCTCTGCTGTGCCTTCGTTCACCTAAGAGAGTTGAATCTATGTTGAGATTCAGCGAGTCAGAATCACGTTTATGCTAGGAGCTGCGTTGGGATATTCCCGAGTGAATGTGACCATAGGCTGTACAGAGAAATATCTGCTTCTAAAACCAAAACGGAGCTATCTAACTGAATGGTTGTCATTGTGTGCATTCAACTGACAGAGTTAAACTCACGTGTGGATTCAGCGGTTTGCAAACCCTTTCTGTGCAGAATCCCAAAACCGGGATTTCCAGCCCAATGCCGGCATACGTACTAAACAGCAGGAAACTTCGTCTAAAACTCAGGAGAAACGTTTCCTTGCAACTGCTCTGCTGTGCGTTCGTTCACCTAAGAGAGTTGAATCTATGTTGAGATTCAGCGAGTCAGAAACTCGTTTCTTCCAGGAGCTGCGTTGGGATATTCCCGAGTGAATGGGACTATAGGCTGTACAGAGAAATATCTGCTTCTAAAACCAAAACGGAGCTATCTAACTGGATGGTTGTCAATGTGTGCATTCAACTGACAGAGTTAAACTCACGTGTGGATTCAGCGGTTTGCAAACCATTTCTGTGCAGAATCCCAAAACCGGTATGTCCAGCCCAATGCCGGCATCCGTACTAAACAGCAGGAAACTTCGTCTAAAACTCAGGAGATACGTTTCCTTGAAACTGCTCTGCTGTGCGTTCGTTCACCTAAGAGAGTTGAATCTATGTTGAGATTCAGCGAGTCAGAAACACGTTTCTTCTAGGAGCTGCGTTGGGATATTACCGAGTGAATGGGACCATAGGCTGTACAGAGAAATACCTGCTTCTAAAACCAAAACGGAGCTATCTAACTGAATGGTTGTCAGTGTGTGCATTCAACTGACAGAGTTGAACTCACGTGTATATTCAGCGGTTTGCAAACCCTTTCTGTGCAGAATCCCAAAACCGGTATTTCCAGCCCAATGCCGGCATCCGTACTAAACAGCAGGAAACTTCGTCTAAAACTCAGGAGAAACGTTTCCTTTAAACTGTTCTTCTGTGCGTTCGTTCACCTAAGAGAGTTGAATCTATGTTGAGATTCAGCGAGTCAGAGACACGTTTCTTCTAGGAGCAGCGTTGGGATATTACCGAGTGAATGTGACCATAGCCTGTACAGAGAAATATCTGCTTCTAAAACCAAAACGGATCTATCTAACTGAATGGTTGTCAATCTGTGCATTCAACTGACAGAGTTAAACTCACGTGTGGATTCAGCGGTTTGCAAACCCTTTCTGTGCAGAATCCCAAAACCGGTATTTCCAGCCCATTGCAGGCATCCGTACTAAACAGCAGGAAACTTCGTCTAAAACTCAGGAGAAACGTTTCCTTGAAACTGCTCTGCTGCGCGTTCGATCACCTAAGAGAGTTGAATCTATGTTGAGATTCAGCGAGTCAGAAACACGTTTCTTCTAGGAGCTGCGTTGGGATATTCCCGAGTGAATGGGACCATAGGCTGTACAGAGAAATATCTGCTTCTAAAACTAAAACGGAGGTATCTAACTGAATGGTTGTCAAAGTGTGCATTCAACTGACAGAGTTAAACTCACGTGTGGATTCAGCGGTTTGCAAACCCTTTCTGTGCAGAATCCCAAAACCGGTATTTCCAGCCCAATGCCGGCATACGTACTAAACAGCAGGAAACTTCGTCTAAAACTCAGGAGAAACGTTTCCTTGAAACTGCTCTGCTGTGCGTTCGTTCTCCTAAGAGAGTTGAATCTATGTTGAGATTCAGCGAGTCAGAAACACGTTTATGCTAGGAGCTGCGTTGGGATATTCCCGAGTGAATGGGACCATAAGCTGTACAGAGAAATATCTGCTTCTAAAACCAAAACGGAGGTATCTAACTGAATGGTTGTCAAAGTGTGCATTCAACTGACAGAGTTAAACTCACGTGTGGATTCAGCGGTTTGCAAACCCTTTCTGTGCAGAATCCCAAAACCGGTATTTCCAGCCCAATGCCGGCATCCGTACTAAACAGCAGGAAACTTCGTCTAAAACTCAGGAGAAACGTTTCCTTGAGACTGCCCTGCTGTGCGTTCGATCACCTAGGAGAGTTGAATCTATGTTGAGATTCAGCGAGTCAGAAACACGTTTCTTCTAGGAGCTGCGTTGGGATATTCCCGAGTGAATGGGACCATAGGCTGTACAGAAAAATATCTGCTTCTAAAACCAAAAGGGTGCTATCAAACTGAATGGTTGTCAATGTGTGCATTCAACTGACATAGTTAAACTCACGTGTGGATTCAGCGGTTTGCAAACCCTTTCTGTGTAGAATCCCAAAACCGGTATTTCCAGCCCAATGCCGGCATACGTACTAAACAGCAGGAAACTTCGTCTTAAACTCAGGAGAAACGTTTCCTTGAAACTGCTCTGCTGTGCCTTCGTTCACCTAAGAGAGTTGAATCTATGTTGAGATTCAGCGAGTCAGAATCACGTTTATGCTAGGAGCTGCGTTGGGATATTCCCGAGTGAATGTGACCATAGGCTGTACAGAGAAATATCTGCTTCTAAAACCAAAACGGAGCTATCTAACTGAATGGTTGTCATTGTGTGCATTCAACTGACAGAGTTAAACTCACGTGTGGATTCAGCGGTTTGCAAACCCTTTCTGTGCAGAATCCCAAAACCGGGATTTCCAGACCAATGCCGGCATACGTACTAAACAGCAGGAAACTTCGTCTAAAACTCAGGAGAAACGTTTCCTTGCAACTGCTCTGCTGTGCGTTCGTTCACCTAAGAGAGTTGAATCTATGTTGAGATTCAGCGAGTCAGAAACTCGTTTCTTCCAGGAGCTGCGTTGGGATATTCCCGAGTGAATGGGACTATAGGCTGTACAGAGAAATATCTGCTTCTAAAACCAAAACGGAGCTATCTAACTGGATGGTTGTCAATGTGTGCATTCAACTGACAGAGTTAAACTCACGTGTGGATTCAGCGGTTTGCAAACCATTTCTGTGCAGAATCCCAAAACCGGTATGTCCAGCCCAATGCCGGCATCCGTACTAAACAGCAGGAAACTTCGTCTAAAACTCAGGAGATACGTTTCCTTGAAACTGCTCTGCTGTGCGTTCGTTCACGTAAGAGAGTTGAATCTATGTTGAGATTCAGCGAGTCAGAAACACGTTTCTTCTAGGAGCTGCGTTGGGATATTACCGAGTGAATGGGACCATAGGCTGTACAGAGAAATACCTGCTTCTAAAACCAAAACGGAGCTATCTAACTGAATTGTTGTCATTGTGTGCATTCAACTGACAGAGTTAAACTCACGTGTGGATTCAGCGGTTTGCAAACCCTTTCTGTGTAGAATCCCAAAACCGGTATTTCCAGCCCAATGCCGGCATCCGTACTAAACAGCAGGAAACTTCGTCTAAAACTCAGGAGAAACGTTTCCTTGAAACTGCCCTGCTGTGCGTTCGATCACCTAGGAGAGTTGAATCTATGTTGAGATTCAGCGAGTCAGAAACACGTTTCTTCTAGGAGCTGCGTTGGGATATTCCCGAGTGAAAGGGACCATAGAATGTACAGAAAAATATCTGCTTCTAAAACCAAAAGGGTGCTATCAAACTGAATGGTTGTCAATGTGTGCATTCAACTGACATAGTTAAACTCACGTGTGGATTCAGCGGTTTGCAAACCCTTTCTGTGTAGAATCCCAAAACCGGTATTTCCAGCCCAATGCCGGCATACGTACTAAACAGCAGGAAACTTCGTCTTAAACTCAGGAGAAACGTTTCCTTGAAACTGCTCTGCTGTGCCTTCGTTCACCTAAGAGAGTTGAATCTATGTTGAGATTCAGCGAGTCAGAAACACGTTTCTTCTAGGAGCTGCTTTGGGATATTCCCGAGTGAATGTGACCATAGGCTGTACAGAGAAATATCTGCTTCTAAAACCAAAACGGAGCTATCTAACTGAATGGTTGTCATTGTGTGCATTCAACTGACAGAGTTAAACTCACGTGTGGATTCAGCGGTTTGCAAATCCTTTCTGTGCAGAATCCCAAAACCGGTATTTCCAGCCCAATGCCGGCATACGTACTAAACAGCAGGAAACTTCGTCTAAAACTCAGGAGAAACGTTTCCTTGCAACTGCTCTGCTGTGCGTTCGTTCACCTAAGAGAGTTGAATCTATGTTGAGATTCAGCGAGTCAGAAACTCGTTTCTTCCAGGAGCTGCGTTGGGATATTCCCGAGTGAATGGGACTATAGGCTGTACAGAGAAATATCTGCTTCTAAAACCAAAACGGAGCTATCTAACTGGATGGTTGTCAATGTGTGCATTCAACTGACAGAGTTAAACTCACGTGTGGATTCAGCGGTTTGCAAACCATTTCTGTGCAGAATCCCAAAACCGGTATGTCCAGCCCAATGCCGGCATCCGTACTAAACAGCAGGAAACTTCGTCTAAAACTCAGGAGATACGTTTCCTTGAAACTGCTCTGCTGTGCGTTCGTTCACGTAAGAGAGTTGAATCTATGTTGAGATTCAGCGAGTCAGAAACACGTTTCTTCTAGTAGCTGCGTTGGGATATTACCGAGTGAATGGGACCATAGGCTGTACAGAGAAATACCTGCTTCTAAAACCAAAACGGAGCTATCTAACTGAATGGTTGTCAGTGTGTGCATTCAACTGACAGAGTTGAACTCACGTGTGGATTCAGCGGTTTGCAAACCCTTTCTGTGCAGAATCCCAAAACCGGTATTTCCAGCCCAATGCCGGCATCCGTACTAAACAGCAGGAAACTTCGTCTAAAACTCAGGAGAAACGTTTCCTTTAAACTGTTCTTCTGTGCGTTCGTTCACCTAAGAGAGTTGAATCTATGTTGAGATTCAGCGAGTCAGAAACACGTTTCTTCTAGGAGCTGCGTTGGGATATTACCGAGTGAATGTGACCATAGCCTGTACAGAGAAATATCTGCTTCTAAAACCAAAACGGATCTATCTAACTGAATGGTTGTCAATGTGTGCATTCAACTGACAGAGTTAAACTCACGTGTGGATTCAGCGGTTTGCAAACCCTTTCTGTGCAGAATCCCAAAACCGGTATTTCCAGCCCATTGCAGGCATCCGTACTAAACAGCAGGAAACTTCGTCTAAAACTCAGGAGAAACGTTTCCTTGAAACTGCTCTGCTGCGCGTTCGATCACCTAAGAGAGTTGAATCTATGTTGAGATTCAGCGAGTCAGAAACACGTTTCTTCTAGGAGCTGCGTTGGGATATTCCCGAGTGAATGGGACCATAGGCTGTACAGAGAAATATCTGCTTCTAAAACCAAAACGGAGGTATCTAACTGAATGGTTGTCAAAGTGTGCATTCAACTGACAGAGTTAAACTCACGTGTGGATTCAGCGGTTTGCAAACCCTTTCTGTGCAGAATCCCAAAACCCGTATTTCCAGCCCAATGCCGGCATACGTACTAAACAGCAGGAAACTGCGTCTAAAACTCAGGAGAAACGTTTCCTTGAAACTGCTCTGCTGTGTGTTCGTTCTCCTAAGAGAGTTGAATCTATGTTGAGATTCAGCGAGTCAGAAACACGTTTATGCTAGGAGCTGCGTTGGGATATTCCCGAGTGAATGGGACCATAAGCTGTACAGAGAAATATCTGCTTCTAAAACCAAAACGGAGCTATCTAACTGAATTGTTGTCATTGTGTGCATTCAACTGACAGAGTTAAACTCACGTGTGGATTCAGCGGTTTGCAAACCCTTTCTGTGCAGAATCCCAAAACCGGTATTTCCAGCCCAATGCCGGCATCCGTACTAAACAGCAGGAAACTTCGTCTAAAACTCAGGAGAAACGTTTCCTTGAAACTGCCCTGCTGTGCGTTCGATCACCTAGGAGAGTTGAATCTATGTTGAGATTCAGCGAGTCAGAAACACGTTTCTTCTAGGAGCTGCGTTGGGATATTCCCGAGTGAATGGGACCATAGGCTGTACAGAAAAGTATCTGCTTCTAAAACCAAAAGGGTGCTATCAAACTGAATGGTTGTCAATGTGTGCATTCAACTGACATAGTTAAACTCACGTGTGGATTCAGCGGTTTGCAAACCCTTTCTGTGTAGAATCTCAAAACCGGTATTTCCAGCCCAATGCCGGCATACGTACTAAACAGCAGGAAACTTCGTCTTAAACTCAGGAGAAACGTTTCCTTGAAACTGCTCTGCTGTGCCTTCGTTCACCTAAGAGAGTTGAATCTATGTTGAGATTCAGCGAGTCAGAAACACGTTTATGCTAGGAGCTGCGTTGGGATATTCCCGAGTGAATGTGACCATAGGCTGTACAGAGAAATATCTGCTTCTAAAACCAAAACGGAGCTATCTAACTGAATGGTTGTCATTGTGTGCATTCAACTGACAGAGTTAAACTCACGTGTGGATTCAGCGGTTTGCAAACCCTTTCTGTGCAGAATCCCAAAACCGGTATTTCCAGCCCAATGCCGGCATACGTACTAAACAGCAGGAAACTTCGTCTAAAACTCAGGAGAAACGTTTCCTTGCAACTGCTCTGCTGTGCGTTCGTTCACCTAAGAGAGTTGAATCTATGTTGAGATTCAGCGAGTCAGAAACTCGTTTCTTCCAGGAGCTGCGTTGGGATATTCCCGAGTGAATGGGACTATAGGCTGTACAGAGAAATATCTGCTTCTAAAACCAAAACGGAGCTATCTAACTGGATGGTTTTCAATGTGTGCATTCAACTGACAGAGTTAAACTCACGTGTGGATTCAGCGGTTTGCAAACCATTTCTGTGCAGAATGCCAAAACCGGTATGTCCAGCCCAATGCCGGCATCCGTACTAAACAGCAGGAAACTTCGTCTAAAACTCAGGAGATACGTTTCCTTGAAACTGCTCTGCTGTGCGTTCGTTCACGTAAGAGAGTTGAATCTATGTTGAGATTCAGCGAGTCAGAAACACGTTTCTTCTAGGAGCTGCGTTGGGATATTACCGAGTGAATGGGACCATAGGCTGTACAGAGAAATACCTGCTTCTAAAACCAAAACGGAGCTATCTAACTGAATGGTTGTCAGTGTGTGCATTCAACTGACAGAGTTGAACTCACGTGTGGATTCAGCGGTTTGCAAACCCATTCTGTGTAGAATCCCAAAACCGGTATTTCCAGCCCAATGCCAGCATACGTACTAAACAGCGGGAAACTTCGTCTAAAACTCAGGAGAAACGTTTCCTTGAAACTGCTCTGCTGTGCGTTCGTTCACCTAAGAGAGTTGAATCTATGTTGAGATTCAGCGAATCAGAAACACGTTTCTTCTAGGAGCTGCGTTGGGATATTCCCGAGTGAATGGGACCATATGCTGTACAGAGAAATATCTGCTCCTACAACCAAAAGGGTGGTATCTAACTGAATGGTTGTCAATGTGTGCATTCAACTGACAGAGTTAAACTCACGTTTGGATTCAGCGGTTTACAAACCCTTTCTGTGCAGAATTCCAAAACCGGTAATTCCAGCTCAATGCCGGCATGCGTACTAAACAGCAGGAAACTTCGTCTAAAACTCAGGAGAAACGTTTCCTTGAAACTGCTCTGCTGTGCGTTCGTTCACCTAAGAGAGTTGAATCTATGTTGAGATTCAGCGAGTCAGAAACACGTTTCTTCTAGGAGCTGCGTTGGGATATTCCCGAGTGAATGGGACCATAGGCTGTACAGAGAAATATCTGCTTCTAAAACCAAAAGGGTGCTATCAAACTGAATGGTTGTCAATGTGTGCATTCAACGGACAGAGTTAAACTCACGTGTAGATTCAGCGGTTTGCAAACCCTTTCTGTGCAGAATCCCAAAACCGGTATTTCCAGCCCAATGCCGGCATACGTACTAAACAGCAGGAAACTTCGTCTAAAACTCAGGAGAAACGTTTCCTTGAAAATGCTCTGCTGTGCGTTCGTTCACCTAAGAGAGTTGAATCTATGTTGAGATTCAGCGAGTCAGAAACACGTTTCTTCTAGGAGCTGCGTTGGGATACTCCCGAGTGAATGTGACCATAGGCTATACAGAGAAATATCTGCTTCTAAAACCAAAACGGAGCTATCTAACTGAATGGTTGTCAATGTGTGCATTCAACTGACAGAATTAAACTCACGTGTGGATTCAGCGGTTTGCAAACCCTTTCTGTGCAGAATCCCAAAACCGGTATTTCCATCCCAATGCCAGCATACGTACTAAACAGCAGGAAACTTCGTCTAAAACTCAGGAGAAACGTTTCCTTGAAACTGCTCTGCTGTGCGTTCGTTCTCCTAAGAGAGTTGAATCTATGTTGAGATTCAGCGAGTCAGAAACACGTTTCTTCCAGGAGCTGCGTTGGGATATTCCCGAGTGATTGGGACCATATGCTGTACAGAGAAATATATGCTCCTACAACCAAAAGGGTGGTATCTAACTGAATGGTTGTCAATGTGTGCATTCAACTGACAGAGTTAAACTCACGTGTGGATTCAGCGGTTTGCAAACCCTTTCTGTGTAGAATCCCAAAACCGGTATTTCCAGCCCAATGCCGGCATCCGTACTAAACAGCAGGAAACTTCGTCTAAAACTCAGGAGAAACGTTTCCTTGAAACTCCTCTGCTGTGCTTTCGTTCACCTAAGAGAGTTGAATCTATGTTGAGATTCAGCGAGGCAGAAACACGTTTCTTCTAGGAGCTGCGTTGGGATATTCCCGAGTGAATGGGACCATAGGCTGTACAGAGAAATATCTGCTTCTAAAACCAAAACGGAGCTATCTAACTGAATGGTTGTCAGTGTGTGCATTCAACTGACAGAGTTAAACTCACGTGTGGATTCAGCGGTTTGCAAACCCTTTCTGTGCAGAATCCCAAAACCGGTATTTACAGCCCAATGCCGGCATACGTACTAAACAGCAGGAAACTTCGTCTAAAACTCAGGAGAAACGTTTCCTTGAAACTGCTCTGCTGTGCGTTCGTTCACGTAAGAGAGTTGAATCTCTGTTGAGATTCAGCGAGTCAGAAACACGTTTCTTCTAGGAGCTGCGTTGGGATATTCCCGAGTGAATGGGACCATAGGCTGTACAGAGAAATATCTGCTTCTAAAACCAAAACGGAGCTCTCTAACTGGATGGTTGTCAATGTGTGCATTCAACTGACAGAGTTAAACTCACGTCTGGATTGAGCGGTTTGCAAACCATTTCTGTGCAGAATCCCAAAACCGGTATTTCCAGCCCAATGCCGGCATCCGTACTAAACAGCAGGAAACTTCGTCTAAAACTCAGGAGAAACGTTTCCTTGAAACTGCTCTGCTGCGCGTTCGATCACCTAAGAGAGTTGAATCTATGTTGAGATTCAGCGAGTCAGAAACACGTTTCTTCTAGGAGCTGCGTTGGGATATTCCCTAGTGAATGGGACCATAGGCTGTACAGAGAAATATCTGCTTCTAAAACCAAAACGAAGGTATCTAACTGAATGGTTGTCAAAGTGTGCATTCAACTGACAGAGTTAAACTCACGTGTGGATTCAGCGGTTTGCAAACCCTTTCTGTGCAGAATCCCAAAACCGGTATTTCCAGCCCAATGCCGGCATACGTACTAAACAGCAGGAAACTTCGTCTAAAACTCAGGAGAAACGTTTCCTTGAAACTGCTCGGCTGTGCGTTCGTTCTCCTAAGAGAGTTGAATCTATGTTGAGATTCAGCGAGTCAGAAACACGTTTATGCTAGGAGCTGCGTTGGGATATTCCCGAGTGAATGGGACCATAAGCTGTACAGAGAAATATCTGCTTCTAAAACCAAAACGGAGGTATCTAACTGAATGGTTGTCAAAGTGTGCATTCAACTGACAGAGTTAAACTCACGTGTGGATTCAGCGGTTTGCAAACCCTTTCTGTGCAGAATCCCAAAACCGCTATTTCCAGCCCAATGCCGGCATCCGTACTAAACAGCAGGAAACTTCGTCTAAAACTCAGGAGAAACGTTTCCTTGAAACTGCCCTGCTGTGCGTTCGATCACCTAGGAGAGTTGAATCTATGTTGAGATTCAGCGAGTCAGAAACACGTTTCTTCTAGGAGCTGCGTTGGGATATTCCCGAGTGAATGGGACCATAGGCTGTACAGAAAAATATCTGCTTCTAAAACCAAAAGGGTGCTATCAAACTGAATGGTTGTCAATGTGTGCATTCAACTGACATAGTTAAACTCACGTGTGGATTCAGCGGTTTGCAAACCCTTTCTGTGTAGAATCCCAAAACCGGTATTTCCAGCCCAATGCCGGCATACGTACTAAACAGCAGGAAACTTCGTCTTAAACTCAGGAGAAACGTTTCCTTGAAACTGCTCTGCTGTGCCTTCGTTCACCTAAGAGAGTTGAATCTATGTTGAGATTCAGCGAGTCAGAATCACGTTTATGCTAGGAGCTGCGTTGGGATATTCCCGAGTGAATGTGACCATAGGCTGTACAGAGAAATATCTGCTTCTAAAACCAAAACGGAGCTATCTAACTGAATGGTTGTCATTGTGTGCATTCAACTGACAGAGTTAAACTCACGTGTGGATTCAGCGGTTTGCAAACCCTTTCTGTGCAGAATCCCAAAACCGGGATTTCCAGCCCAATGCCGGCATACGTACTAAACAGCAGGAAACTTCGTCTAAAACTCAGGAGAAACGTTTCCTTGCAACTGCTCTGCTGTGCGTTCGTTCACCTAAGAGAGTTGAATCTATGTTGGGATTCAGCGAGTCAGAAACTCGTTTCTTCCAGGAGCTGCGTTGGGATATTCCCGAGTGAATGGGACTATAGGCTGTACAGAGAAATATCTGCTTCTAAAACCAAAACGGAGCTATCTAACTGGATGGTTGTCAATGTGTGCATTCAACTGACAGAGTTAAACTCACGTGTGGATTCAGCGGTTTGCAAACCATTTCTGTGCAGAATCCCAAAACCGGTATGTCCAGCCCAATGCCGGCATCCGTACTAAACAGCAGGAAACTTCGTCTAAAACTCAGGAGATACGTCTCCTTGAAACTGCTCTGCTGTGCGTTCGTTCACCTAAGAGAGTTGAATCTATGTTGAGATTCAGCGAGTCAGAAACACGTTTCTTCTAGGAGCTGCGTTGGGATATTACCGAGTGAATGGGACCATAGGCTGTACAGAGAAATACCTGCTTCTAAAACCAAAACGGAGCTATCTAAATGAATGGTTGTCAGTGTGTGCATTCAACTGACAGAGTTGAACTCACGTGTATATTCAGCGGTTTGCAAACCCTTTCTGTGCAGAATCCCAAAACCGGTATTTCCAGCCCAATGCCGGCATCCGTACTAAACAGCAGGAAACTTCGTCTAAAACTCAGGAGAAACGTTTCCTTTAAACTGTTCTTCTGTGCGTTCGTTCACCTAAGAGAGTTGAATCTATGTTGAGATTCAGCGAGTCAGAAACACGTTTCTTCTAGGAGCAGCGTTGGGATATTACCGAGTGAATGTGACCATAGCCTGTACAGAGAAATATCTGCTTCTAAAACCAAAACGGATCTATCTAACTGAATGGTTGTCAATCTGTGCATTCAACTGACAGAGTTAAACTCACGTGTGGATTCAGCGGTTTGCAAACCCTTTCTGTGCAGAATCCCAAAACCGGTATTTCCAGCCCATTGCAGGCATCCGCACTAAACAGCAGTAAACTTCGTCTAAAACTCAGGAGAAACGTTTCCTTGTAACTGCTCTGCTGCGCGTTCGATCACCTAAGAGAGTTGAATCTATGTTGAGATTCAGCGAGTCAGAAACACGTTTCTGCTAGGAGCTGCGTTGGGATATTCCCGAGTGAATGGGACCATAGGCTGTACAGAGAAATATCTGCTTCTAAAACTAAAACGGAGGTATCTAACTGAATGGTTGTCAAAGTGTGCATTCAACTGACAGAGTTAAACTCACGTGTGGATTCAGCGGTTTGCAAACCCTTTCTGTGCAGAATCCCAAAACCGGTATTTCCAGCCCAATGCCGGCATACGTACTAAACAGCAGGAAACTTCGTCTAAAACTCAGGAGAAACGTTTCCTTGAAACTGCTCTGCTGTGCGTTCGTTCTCCTAAGAGAGTTGAATCTATGTTGAGATTCAGCGAGTCAGAAACACGTTTATGCTAGGAGCTGCGTTGGGATATTCCCGAGTGAATGGGACCATAAGCTGTACAGAGAAATATCTGCTTCTAAAACCAAAACGGAGCTATCTAACTGAATTGTTGTCATTGTGTGCATTCAACTGACAGAGTTAAACTCACGTGTGGATTCAGCGGTTTGCAAACCCTTTCTGTGCAGAATCCCAAAACCGGTATTTCCAGCCCAATGCCGGCATCCGTACTAAACAGCAGGAAACTT
Organism: Aotus nancymaae; assembly: GCF_030222135.1. Lineage (NCBI taxonomy): Eukaryota > Metazoa > Chordata > Mammalia > Primates > Aotidae > Aotus > Aotus nancymaae. Next base: position 34,572 of record NW_026988493.1, read on the forward strand.
CGTCTAAAACTCAGGAGAAACGTTTCCTTTAAACTGTTCTTCTGTGCGTTCGTTCACCTAAGAGAGTTGAATCTATGTTGAGATTCAGCGAGTCAGAAACACGTTTCTTCTAGGAGCAGCGTTGGGATATTACCGAGTGAATGTGACCATAGCCTGTACAGAGAAATATCTGCTTCTAAAACCAAAACGGATCTATCTAACTGAATGGTTGTCAATCTGTGCATTCAACTGACAGAGTTAAACTCACGTGTGGATTCAGCGGTTTGCAAACCCTTTCTGTGCAGAATCCCAAAACCGGTATTTCCAGCCCATTGCCGGCATCCGTACTAAACAGCAGGAAACTTCGTCTAAAACTCAGGAGAAACGTTTCCTTGAAACTGCTCTGCTGCGCGTTCGATCACCTAAGAGAGTTGAATCTATGTTGAGATTCAGCGAGTCAGAAACACGTTTCTTCTAGGAGCTGCGTTGGGATATTCCCGAGTGAATGGGACCATAGGCTGTACAGAGAAATATCTGCTTCTAAAACTAAAACGGAGGTATCTAACTGAATGGTTGTCAAAGTGTGCATTCAACTGACAGAGTTAAACTCACGTGTGGATTCAGCGGTTTGCAAACCCTTTCTGTGCAGAATCCCAAAACCGGTATTTCCAGCCCAATGCCAGCATACGTACTAAACAGCAGGAAACTTCGTCTAAAACTCAGGAGAAACGTTTCCTTGAAACTGCTCTGCTGTGCGTTCGTTCTCCTAAGAGAGTTGAATCTATGTTGAGATTCAGCGAGTCAGAAACACGTTTATGCTAGGAGCTGCGTTGGGATATTCCCGAGTGAATGGGACCATAAGCTGTACAGAGAAATATCTGCTTCTAAAACCAAAACGGAGGTATCTAACTGAATGGTTGTCAAAGTGTGCATTCAACTGACAGAGTTAAACTCACGTGTGGATTCAGCGGTTTGCAAACCCTTTCTGTGCAGAATCCCAAAACCGGTATTTCCAGCCCAATGCCGGCATCCGTACTAAACAGCAGGAAACTTCGTCTAAAACTCAGGAGAAACGTTTCCTTGAGACTGCCCTGCTGTGCGTTCGATCACCTAGGAGAGTTGAATCTATGTTGAGATTCAGCGAGTCAGAAACACGTTTCTTCTAGGAGCTGCGTTGGGATATTCCCGAGTGAATGGGACCATAGGCTGTACAGAAAAATATCTGCTTCTAAAACCAAAAGGGTGCTATCAAACTGAATGGTTGTCAATGTGTGCATTCAACTGACATAGTTAAACTCACGTGTGGATTCAGCGGTTTGCAAACCCTTTCTGTGTAGAATCCCAAAACCGGTATTTCCAGCCCAATGCCGGCATACGTACTAAACAGCAGGAAACTTCGTCTTAAACTCAGGAGAAACGTTTCCTTGAAACTGCTCTGCTGTGCCTTCGTTCACCTAAGAGAGTTGAATCTATGTTGAGATTCAGCGAGTCAGAATCACGTTTATGCTAGGAGCTGCGTTGGGATATTCCCGAGTGAATGTGACCATAGGCTGTACAGAGAAATATCTGCTTCTAAAACCAAAACGGAGCTATCTAACTGAATGGTTGTCATTGTGTGCATTCAACTGACAGAGTTAAACTCACGTGTGGATTCAGCGGTTTGCAAACCCTTTCTGTGCAGAATCCCAAAACCGGGATTTCCAGACCAATGCCGGCATACGTACTAAACAGCAGGAAACTTCGTCTAAAACTCAGGAGAAACGTTTCCTTGCAACTGCTCTGCTGTGCGTTCGTTCACCTAAGAGAGTTGAATCTATGTTGAGATTCAGCGAGTCAGAAACTCGTTTCTTCCAGGAGCTGCGTTGGGATATTCCCGAGTGAATGGGACTATAGGCTGTACAGAGAAATATCTGCTTCTAAAACCAAAACGGAGCTATCTAACTGGATGGTTGTCAATGTGTGCATTCAACTGACAGAGTTAAACTCACGTGTGGATTCAGCGGTTTGCAAACCATTTCTGTGCAGAATCCCAAAACCGGTATGTCCAGCCCAATGCCGGCATCCGTACTAAACAGCAGGATACTTCGTCTAAAACTCAGGAGATACGTTTCCTTGAAATTGCTCTGCTGTGCGTTCGTTCACGTAAGAGAGTTGAATCTATGTTGAGATTCAGCGAGTCAGAAACACGTTTCTTCTAGGAGCTGCGTTGGGATATTACCGAGTGAATGGGACCATAGGCTGTACAGAGAAATACCTGCTTCTAAAACCAAAACGGAGCTATCTAACTGAATGGTTGTCAGTGTGTGCATTCAACTGACAGAGTTGAACTCACGTGTATATTCAGCGGTTTGCAAACCCTTTCTGTGCAGAATCCCAAAACCGGTATTTCCAGCCCAATGCCGGCATCCGTACTAAACAGCAGGAAACTTCGTCTAAAACTCAGGAGAAACGTTTCCTTTAAACTGTTCTTCTGTGCGTTCGTTCACCTAAGAGAGTTGAATCTATGTTGAGATTCAGCGAGTCAGAAACACGTTTCTTCTAGGAGCTGCGTTGGGATATTACCGAGTGAATGTGACCATAGCCTGTACAGAGAAATATCTGCTTCTAAAACCAAAACGGATCTATCTAACTGAATGGTTGTCAATCTGTGCATTCAACTGACAGAGTTAAACTCACGTGTGGATTCAGCGGTTTGCAAACCCTTTCTGTGCAGAATCCCAAAACCGGTATTTCCAGCCCATTGCAGGCATCCGCACTAAACAGCAGTAAACTTCGTCTAAAACTCAGGAGAAACGCTTCCTTGTAACTGCTCTGCTGCGCGTTCGATCACCTAAGAGAGTTGAATCTATGTTGAGATTCAGCGAGTCAGAAACACGTTTCTGCTAGGAGCTGCGTTGGTATATTCCCGAGTGAATGGGACCATAGGCTGTACAGAGAAATATCTGCTTCTAAAACTAAAACGGAGGTATCTAACTGAATGGTTGTCAAAGTGTGCATTCAACTGACAGAGTTAAACTCACGTGTGGATTCAGCGGTTTGCAAACCCTTTCTGTGCAGAATCCCAAAACCGGTATTTCCAGCCCAATGCCGGCATACGTACTAAACAGCAGGAAACTTCGTCTAAAACTCAGGAGAAACGTTTCCTTGAAACTGCTCTGCTGTGCGTTCGTTCTCCTAAGAGAGTTGAATCTATGTTGAGATTCAGCGAGTCAGAAACACGTTTATGCTAGGAGCTGCGTTGGGATATTCCCGAGTGAATGGGACCATAAGCTGTACAGAGAAATATCTGCTTCTAAAACCAAAACGGAGCTATCTAACTGAATTGTTGTCATTGTGTGCATTCAACTGACAGAGTTAAACTCACGTGTGGATTCAGCGGTTTGCAAACCCTTTCTGTGCAGAATCCCAAAACCGGTATTTCCAGCCCAATGCCGGCATCCGTACTAAACAGCAGGAAACTTCGTCTAAAACTCAGGAGAAACGTTTCCTTGAAACTGCCCTGCTGTGCGTTCGAGCATCTAGGAGAGTTGAATCTATGTTGAGATTCAGCGAGTCAGAAACACGTTTCTTCTAGGAGCTGCGTTGGGATATTCCCGAGTGAATGGGACCATAGACTGTACAGAAAAATATCTGCTTCTAAAACCAAAAGGGTGCTATCAAACTGAATGGTTGTCAATGTGTGCATTCAACTGACATAGTTAAACTCACGTGTGGATTCAGCGGTTTGCAAACCCTTTCTGTGTAGAATCCCAAAACCGGTATTTCCAGCACAATGCCGGCATACGTACTAAACAGCAGGAAACTTCGTCTTAAACTCAGGAGAAACGTTTCCTTGAAACTGCTCTGCTGTGCCTTCGTTCACCTAAGAGAGTTGAATCTATGTTGAGATTCAGCGAGTCAGAAACACGTTTCTTCTAGGAGCTGCGTTGGGATATTCCCGAGTGAATGTGACCATAGGCTGTACAGAGAAATATCTGCTTCTAAAACCAAAACGGAGCTATCTAACTGAATGGTTGTCATTGTGTGCATTCAACTGACAGAGTTAAACTCACGTGTGGATTCAGCGGTTTGCAAATCCTTTCTGTGCAGAATCCCAAAACCGGTATTTCCAGCCCAATGACGGCATACGTACTAAACAGCAGGAAACTTCGTCTAAAACTCAGGAGAAACGTTTCCTTGCAACTGCTCTGCTGTGCGTTCGTTCACCTAAGAGAGTTGAATCTATGTTGAGATTCAGCGAGTCAGAAACTCGTTTCTTCCAGGAGCTGCGTTGGGATATTCCCGAGTGAATGGGACTATAGGCTGTACAGAGAAATATCTGCTTCTAAAACCAAAACGGAGCTATCTAACTGGATGGTTGTCAACGTGTGCATTCAACTGACAGAGTTAAACTCACGTGTGGATTCAGCGGTTTGCAAACCATTTCTGTGCAGAATCCCAAAACCGGTATGTCCAGCCCAATGCCGGCATCCGTACTAAACAGCAGGAAACTTCGTCTAAAACTCAGGAGATACGTTTCCTTGAAACTGCTCTGCTGTGCGTTCGTTCACGTAAGAGAGTTGAATCTATGTTGAGATTCAGCGAGTCAGAAACACGTTTCTTCTAGGAGCTGCGTTGGGATATTACCGAGTGAATGGGACCATAGGCTGTACAGAGAAATACCTGCTTCTAAAACCAAAACGGAGCTATCTAACTGAATGGTTGTCAGTGTGTGCATTCAACTGACAGAGTTGAACTCACGTGTGGATTCAGCGGTTTGCAAACCCTTTCTGTGCAGAATCCCAAAACCGGTATTTCCAGCCCAATGCCGGCATCCGTACTAAACAGCAGGAAACTTCGTCTAAAACTCAGGAGAAACGTTTCCTTTAAACTGTTCTTCTGTGCGTTCGTTCACCTAAGAGAGTTGAATCTATGTTGAGATTCAGCGAGTCAGAAACACGTTTCTTCTAGGAGCTGCGTTGGGATATTACCGAGTGAATGTGACCATAGCCTGTACAGAGAAATATCTGCTTCTAAAACCAAAACGGATCTATCTAACTGAATGGTTGTCAATGTGTGCATTCAACTGACAGAGTTAAACTCACGTGTGGATTCAGCGGTTTGCAAACCCTTTCTGTGCAGAATCCCAAAACCGGTATTTCCAGCCCATTGCAGGCATCCGTACTAAACAGCAGGAAACTTCGTCTAAAACTCAGGAGAAACGTTTCCTTGAAACTGCTCTGCTGCGCGTTCGATCACCTAAGAGAGTTGAATCTATGTTGAGATTCAGCGAGTCAGAAACACGTTTCTTCTAGGAGCTGCGTTGGGATATTCCCGAGTGAATGGGACCATAGGCTGTACAGAGAAATATCTGCTTCTAAAACCAAAACGGAGGTATCTAACTGAATGGTTGTCAAAGTGTGCATTCAACTGACAGAGTTAAACTCACGTGTGGATTCAGCGGTTTGCAAACCCTTTCTGTGCAGAATCCCAAAACCGGTATTTCCAGCCCAATGCCGGCATACGTACTAAACAGCAGGAAACTGCGTCTAAAACTCAGGAGAAACGTTTCCTTGAAACTGCTCTGCTGTGTGTTCGTTCTCCTAAGAGAGTTGAATCTATGTTGAGATTCAGCGAGTCAGAAACACGTTTATGCTAGGAGCTGCGTTGGGATATTCCCGAGTGAATGGGACCATAAGCTGTACAGAGAAATATCTGCTTCTAAAACCAAAACGGAGATATCTAACTGAATTGTTGTCAATGTGTGCATTCAACTGACAGAGTTAAACTCACGTGTGGATTCAGCGGTTTGCAAACCCTTTCTGTGCAGAATCCCAAAACCGGTATTTCCAGCCCAATGCCGGCATCCGTACTAAACAGCAGGAAACTTCGTCTAATACTCAGGAGAAACGTTTCCTTGAAACTGCCCTGCTGTGCGTTCGATCACCTAGGAGAGTTGAATCTATGTTGAGATTCAGCGAGGCAGAAACACGTTTCTTCTAGGAGCTGCGTTGGGATATTCCCGAGTGAATGGGACCATAGGCTGTACAGAAAAATATCTGCTTCTAAAACCAAAAGGGTGCTATCAAACTGAATGGTTGTCAATGTGTGCATTCAACTGACATAGTTAAACTCACGTGTGGATTCAGCGGTTTGCAAACCCTTTCTGTGTAGAATCCCAAAACCGGTATTTCCAGCCCAATGCCGGCATACGTACTAAACAGCAGGAAACTTCGTCTTAAACTCAGGAGAAACGTTTCCTTGAAACTGCTCTGCTGTGCCTTCGTTCACCTAAGAGAGTTGAATCTATGTTGAGATTCAGCGAGTCAGAAACACGTTTATGCTAGGAGCTGCGTTGGGATATTCCCGAGTGAATGTGACCATAGGCTGTACAGAGAAATATCTGCTTCTAAAACCAAAACGGAGCTATCTAACTGAATGGTTGTCATTGTGTGCATTCAACTGACAGAGTTAAACTCACGTGTGGATTCAGCGGTTTGCAAATCCTTTCTGTGCAGAATCCCAAAACCGGGATTTCCAGCCCAATGCCGGCATACGTACTAAACAGCAGGAAACTTCGTCTAAAACTCAGGAGAAACGTTTCCTTGCAACTGCTCTGCTGTGCGTTCGTTCACCTAAGAGAGTTGAATCTATGTTGAGATTCAGCGAGTCAGAAACTCGTTTCTTCCAGGAGCTGCGTTGGGATATTCCCGAGTGAATGGGACTATAGGCTGTACAGAGAAATATCTGCTTCTAAAACCAAAACGGAGCTATCTAACTGGATGGTTGTCAATGTGTGCATTCAACTGACAGAGTTAAACTCACGTGTGGATTCAGCGGTTTGCAAACCATTTCTGTGCAGAATCCCAAAACCGGTATGTCCAGCCCAATGCCGGCATCCGTACTAAACAGCAGGAAACTTCGTCTAAAACTCAGGAGATACGTTTCCTTGAAACTGCTCTGCTGTGCGTTCGTTCACGTAAGAGAGTTGAATCTATGTTGAGATTCAGCGAGTCAGAAACACGTTTCTTCTAGGAGCTGCGTTGGGATATTACCGAGTGAATGGGACCATAGGCTGTACAGAGAAATACCTGCTTCTAAAACCAAAACGGAGCTATCTAACTGAATGGTTGTCAGTGTGTGCATTCAACTGACGGAGTTGAACTCACGTGTGGATTCAGCGGTTTGCAAACCCTTTCTGTGTAGAATCCCAAAACCGGTATTTCCAGCCCAATGCCGGCATACGTACTAAACAGCGGGAAACTTCGTCTAAAACTCAGGAGAAACGTTTCCTTGAAACTGCTCTGCTGTGCGTTCGTTCACCTAAGAGAGTTGAATCTATGTTGATATTCAGCGAGTCAGAAACACGTTTCTTCTAGGAGCTGCGTGGGGATATTCCCGAGTGAATGGGAGCATATGCTGTACAGAGAAATATCTGCTCCTACAACCAAAAGGGTGGTATCTAACTGAATGGTTGTCAATGTGTGCATTCAACTGACAGAGTTAAACTCACGTTTGGATTCAGCGGTTTACAAACCCTTTCTGTGCAGAATTCCAAAACCGGTAATTCCAGCTCAATGCCGGCATACGTACTAAACAGCAGGAAACTTCGTCTAAAACTCAGGAGAAACGTTTCCTTGAAACTGCTCTGCTGTGCGTTCGTTCACCTAAGAGAGTTGAATCTATGTTGAGATTCAGCGAGTCAGAAACACGTTTCTTCTAGGAGCTGCGTTGGGATATTCCCGAGTGAATGGGACCATAGGCTGTACAGAGAAATATCTGCTTCTAAAACCAAAAGGGTGCTATCAAACTGAATGGTTGTCAATGTGTGCATTCAACTGACAGAGTTAAACTCACGTGTGGATTCAGCGGTTTGCAAACCCTTTCTGTGCAGAATCCCAAAACCGGTATTTCCAGCCCAATGCCGGCATACGTACTAAACAGCAGGAAACTTCGTCTAAAACTCAGGAGAAACGTTTCCTTGAAAATGCTCTGCTGTGCGTTCGTTCACCTAAGAGAGTTGAATCTATGTTGAGATTCAGCGAGTCAGAAACACGTTTCTTCTAGGAGCTGCGTTGGGATACTCCCGAGTGAATGTGACCATAGGCTGTACAGAGAAATATCTGCTTCTAAAACCAAAACGGAGCTATCTAACTGAATGGTTGTCAATGTGTGCATTCAACTGACAGAATTAAACTCACGTGTGGATTCAGCGGTTTGCAAACCCTTTCTGTGCAGAATCCCAAAACCGGTATTTCCATCCCAATGCCAGCATACGTACTAAACAGCAGGAAACTTCGTCTAAAACTCAGGAGAAACGTTTCCTTGAAACTGCTCTGCTGTGCGTTCGTTCTCCTAAGAGAGTTGAATCTATGTTGAGATTCAGCGAGTCAGAAACACGTTTCTTCTAGGAGCTGCGTTGGGATATTCCCGAGAGAATGGGACCATATGCTGTACAGAGAAATATATGCTCCTACAACCAAAAGGGTGGTATCTAACTGAATGGTTGTCAATGTGTGCATTCAACTGACAGAGTTAAACTCACGTGTGGATTCAGCGGTTTGCAAACCCTTTCTGTGTAGAATCCCAAAACCGGTATTTCCAGCCCAATGCCGGCATCCGTACTAAACAGCAGGAAACTTCGTCTAAAACTCAGGAGAAACGTTTCCTTGAAACTGCTCTGCTGTGCTTTCGTTCACCTAAGAGAGTTGAATCTATGTTGAGATTCAGCGAGGCAGAAACACGTTTCTTCTAGGAGCTGCGTTGGGATATTCCCGAGTGAATGGGACCATAGGCTGTACAGAGAAATATCTGCTTCTAAAACCAAAACGGAGCTATCTAACTGAATGGTTGTCAGTGTGTGCATTCAACTGACAGAGTTAAACTCACGTGTGGATTCAGCGGTTTGCAAACCCTTTCTGTGCAGAATCCCAAAACCGGTATTTCCAGCCCAATGCCGGCATACGTACTAAACAGCAGGAAACTTCGTCTAAAACTCAGGAGAAACGTTTCCTTGAAACTGCTCTGCTGTGCGTTCGTTCTCCTAAGAGAGTTGAATCTATGTTGAGATTCAGCGAGTCAGAAACACGTTTATGCTAGGAGCTGCGTTGGGATATTCCCGAGTGAATGGGACCATAGGCTGTACAGAGAAATATCTGCTTCTAAAACCAAAACGGAGCTCTCTAACTGGATGGTTGTCAATGTGTGCATTCAACTGACAGAGTTAAACTCACGTCTGGATTGAGCGGTTTGCAAACCATTTCTGTGCAGAATCCCAAAACCGGTATTTCCAGCCCAATGCCGGCATCCGTACTAAACAGCAGGAAACTTCGTCTAAAACTCAGGAGAAACGTTTCCTTGAAACTGCTCTGCTGCGCGTTCGATCACCTAAGAGAGTTGAATCTATGTTGAGATTCAGCGAGTCAGAAACACGTTTCTTCTAGGAGCTGCGTTGGGATATTCCCGAGTGAATGGGACCATAGGCTGTACAGAGAAATATCTGCTTCTAAAACCAAAACGGAGGTATCTAACTGAATGGTTGTCAAAGTGTGCATTCAACTGACAGAGTTAAACTCACGTGTGGATTCAGCGGTTTGCAAACCCTTTCTGTGCAGAATCCCAAAACCGGTATTTCCAGCCCAATGCCGGCATCCGTACTAAACAGCTGGAAACTTCGTCTAAAACTCAGGAGAAACGTTTCCTTGAAACTGCTCTGCTGTGCGTTCGTTCTCCTAAGAGAGTTGAATCTATGTTGAGATTCAGCGAGTCAGAAACACGTTTATGCTAGGAGCTGCGTTGGGATATTCCCGAGTGAATGGGACCATAAGCTGTACAGAGAAATATCTGCTTCTAAAACCAAAACGGAGCTATCTAACTGAATGGTTGTCAATGTGTGCATTCAACTGACAGAGTTAAACTCACGTGTCGATTCAGCGGTTTGCAAACCCATTCTGTGCAGAATCCCAAAACCGGTATTTCCAGCCCAATGCCGGCATCCGTACTAAACAGCAGGAAACTTCGTCTAAAACGCAGGAGAAACGTTTCCTTGAAACTGCCCTGCTGTGCGTTCGATCACCTAGGAGAGTTGAATCTATGTTGAGATTCAGCGAGTCAGAAACACGTTTCTTCTAGGAGCTGCGTTGGGATATTCCCGAGTGAATGGGACCATAGGCTGTACAGAAAAATATCTGCTTCTAAAACCAAAAGGGTGCTATCAAACTGAATGGTTGTCAATGTGTGCATTCAACTGACATAGTTAAACTGACGTGTGGATTCAGCGGTTTGCAAACCCTTTCTGTGTAGAATCCCAAAACCGGTATTTCCAGCCCAATGCCGGCATACGTACTAAACAGCAGGAAACTTCGTCTTAAACTCAGGAGAAACGTTTCCTTGAAACTGCTCTGCTGTGCCTTCGTTCACCTAAGAGAGTTGAATCTATGTTGAGATTCAGCGAGTCAGAATCACGTTTATGCTAGGAGCTGCGTTGGGATATTCCCGAGTGAATGTGACCATAGCCTGTACAGAGAAATATCTGCTTCTAAAACCAAAACGGAGCTATCTAACTGAATGGTTGTCATTGTGTGCATTCAACTGACAGAGTTAAACTCACGTGTGGATTCAGCGGTTTGCAAACCCTTTCTGTGCAGAATCCCAAAACCGGGATTTCCAGCCCAATGCCGGCATACGTACTAAACAGCAGGAAACTTCGTCTAAAACTCAGGAGAAACGTTTCCTTGCAACTGCTCTGCTGTGCGTTCGTTCACCTAAGAGAGTTGAATCTATGTTGAGATTCAGCGAGTCAGAAACTCGTTTCTTCTAGGAGCTGCGTTGGGATATTCCCGAGTGAATGGGACTATAGGCTGTACAGAGAAATATCTGCTTCTAAAACCAAAACGGAGCTATCTAACTGGATGGTTGTCAATGTGTGCATTCAACTGACAGAGTTAAACTCACGTGTGGATTCAGCGGTTTGCAAACCATTTCTGTGCAGAATCCCAAAACCGGTATGTCCAGCCCAATGCCGGCATCCGTACTAAACAGCAGGAAACTTCGTCTAAAACTCAGGAGATACGTTTCCTTGAAACTGCTCTGCTGTGCGTTCGTTCACGTAAGAGAGTTGAATCTATGTTGAGATTCAGCGAGTCAGAAACACGTTTCTTCTAGGAGCTGCGTTGGGATATTACCGAGTGAATGGGACCATAGCCTGTACAGAGCAATATCTGCTTCTAAAACCAAAACGGATCTATCTAACTGAATGGTTCTCAATCTGTGCATTCAACTGACAGAGTTAAACTCACGTGTGGATTCAGCGGTTTGCAAACCCTTTCTGTGCAGAATCCCAAAACCGGTATTTCCAGCCCATTGCAGGCATCCGTACTAAACAGCAGGAAACTTCGTCTAAAACTCAGGAGAAACGTTTCCTTGAAACTGCTCTGCTGCGCGTTCGATCACCTAAGAGAGTTGAATCTATGTTGAGATTCAGCGAGTCAGAAACACGTTTCTTCTAGGAGCTGCGTTGGGATATTCCCGAGTGAATGGGACCATAGGCTGTACAGAGAAATATCTGCTTCTAAAACTAAAACGGAGGTATCTAACTGAATGGTTGTCAAAGTGTGCATTCAACTGACAGAGTTAAACTCACGTGTGGATTCAGCGGTTTGCAAACCCTTTCTGTGCAGAATCCCAAAACCGGTATTTCCAGCCCAATGCCGGCATACGTACTAAACAGCAGGAAACTTCGTCTAAAACTCAGGAGAAACGTTTCCTTGAAACTGCTCTGCTGTGCGTTCGTTCTCCTAAGAGAGTTGAATCTATGTTGAGATTCAGCGAGTCAGAAACACGTTTATGCTAGGAGCTGCGTTGGGATATTCCCGAGTGAATGGGACCATAAGCTGTACAGAGAAATATCTGCTTCTAAAACCAAAACGGAGCTATCTAACTGAATTGTTGTCATTGTGTGCATTTAACTGACAGAGTTAAACTCACGTGTGGATTCAGCGGTTTGCAAACCCTTTCTGTGCAGAATCCCAAAACCGGTATTTCCAGCCCAATGCCGGCATCCGTACTAAACAGCAGGAAACTTCGTCTAAAACTCAGGAGAAACGTTTCCTTGAGACTGCCCTGCTGTGCGTTCGATCACCTAGGAGAGTTGAATCTATGTTGAGATTCAGCGAGTCAGAAACACGTTTCTTCTAGGAGCTGCGTTGGGATATTTCCGAGTGAATGGGACCATAGGCTGTACAGAAAAATATCTGCTTCTAAAACCAAAAGGGTGCTATCAAACTGAATGGTTGTCAATGTGTGCATTCAACTGACATAGTTAAACTCACGTGTGGATTCAGCGGTTTGCAAACCCTTTCTGTGTAGAATCCCAAAACCGGTATTTCCAGCCCAATGCCGGCATACGTACTAAACAGCAGGAAACTTCGTCTTAAACTCAGGAGAAACGTTTCCTTGAAACTGCTCTGCTGTGCCTTCGTTCACCTAAGAGAGTTGAATCTATGTTGAGATTCAGCGAGTCAGAAACACGTTTATGCTAGGAGCTGCGTTGGGATATTCCCGAGTGAATGTGACCATAGGTTGTACAGAGAAATATCTGCTTCTAAAACCAAAACGGAGCTATCTAACTGAATGGTTGTCATTGTGTGCATTCAACTGACAGAGTTAAACTCACGTGTGGATTCAGCGGTTTGCAAATCCTTTCTGTGCAGAATCCCAAAACCGGTATTTCCAGCCCAATGCCGGCATACGTACTAAACAGCAGGAAACTTCGTCTAAAACTCAGGAGAAACGTTTCCTTGCAACTGCTCTGCTGTGCGTTCGTTCACCTAAGAGAGTTGAATCTATGTTGAGATTCAGCGAGTCAGAAACTCGTTTCTTCCAGGAGCTGCGTTGGGATATTCCCGAGTGAATGGGACTATAGTCTGTACAGAGAAATATCTGCTTCTAAAGCCAAAACGGAGCTATCTAACTGGATGGTTGTCAATGTGTGCATTCAACTGACAGAGTTAAACTCACGTGTGGATTCAGCGGTTTGCAAACCATTTCTGTGCAGAATCCCAAAACCGGTATGTCCAGCCCAATGCCGGCATCCGTACTAAACAGCAGGAAACTTCGTCTAAAACTCAGGAGATACGTTTCCTTGAAACTGCTCTGCTGTGCGTTCGTTCACGTAAGAGAGTTGAATCTATGTTGAGATTCAGCGAGTCAGAAACACGTTTCTTCTAGGAGCTGCGTTGGGATATTACCGAGTGAATGGGACCATAGGCTGTACAGAGAAATACCTGCTTCTAAAACCAAAACGGAGCTATCTAACTGAATGGTTGTCAGTGTGTGCATTCAACTGACAGAGTTAAACTCACGTTTGGATTCAGCGGTTTACAAACCCTTTCTGTGCAGAATTCCAAAACCGGTAATTCCAGCTCAATGCCGGCATACGTACTAAACAGCAGGAAACTTCGTCTAAAACTCAGGAGAAACGTTTCCTTGAAACTGCTCTGCTGTGCGTTCGTTCACCTAAGAGAGTTGAATCTATGTTGAGATTCAGCGAGTCAGAAACACGTTTCTTCTAGGAGCTGCGTTGGGATATTCCCGAGTGAATGGGACCATAGGCTGTACAGAGAAATATCTGCTTCTAAAACCAAAAGGGTGCTATCTAACTGAATGATTGTCAATGTGTGCATTCAACTGACAGAGTTAAACTCACGTGTGGATTCAGCGGTTTGCAAACCCTTTCTGTGCAGAATCCCAAAACCGGTATTTCCAGCCCAATGCCGGCATATGTACTAAACAGCAGGAAACTTCGTCTAAAACTCAGGAGAAACGTTTCCTTGAAACTGCTCTGCTGTGCGTTCGTTCACCTAAGAGAGTTGAATCTATGTTGAGATTCAGCGAGTCAGAAACACGTTTCTTCTAGGAGCTGCGTTGGGATACTCCCGAGTGAATGTGACCATAGGCTGTACAGAGAAATATCTGCTTCTAAAACCAAAACGGAGCTATCTAACTGAATGGTTGTCAATGTGTGCATTCAACTGACAGAATTAAACTCACGTGTGGATTCAGAGGTTTGCAAACCCTTTCTGTGCAGAATCCCAAAACCGGTATTTCCATCCCAATGCCAGCATACGTACTAAACAGCAGGAAACTTCGTCTAAAACTCAGGAGAAACGTTTCCTTGAAACTGCTCTGCTGTGCGTTCGTTCTCCTAAGAGAGTTGAATCTATGTTGAGATTCAGCGAGTCAGAAACAAGTTTCTTCTAGGAGCTGCGTTGGGATATTCCCGAGTGAATGGGACCATATGCTGTACAGAGAAATATATGCTCCTACAACCAAAAGGGTGGTATCTAACTGAATGGTTGTCAATGTGTGCATTCAACTGACAGAGTTAAACTCACGTGTGGATTCAGCGGTTTGCAAACCCTTTCTGTGTAGAATCCCAAAACCGGTATTTCCAGCCCAATGCCGGCATCCGTACTAAACAGCAGGAAACTTCGTCTAAAACTCAGGAGAAACGTTTCCTTGAAACTGCTCTGCTGTGCTTTCGTTCACCTAAGAGAGTTGAATCTATGTTGAGATTCAGCGAGGCAGAAACACGTTTCTTCTAGGAGCTGCGTTGGGATATTCCCGAGTGAAAGGGACCATAGGCTGTACAGAGAAATATCTGCTTCTAAAACCAAAACGGAGCTATCTAACTGAATGGTTGTCAGTGTGTGCATTCAACTGACAGAGTTAAACTCACGTGTGGATTCAGCGGTTTGCAAACCCTTTCTGTGCAGAATCCCAAAACCGGTATTTCCAGCCCAATGCCGGCATACGTACTAAACAGCAGGAAACTTCGTCTAAAACTCAGGAGAAACGTTTCCTTGAAACTGCTCTGCTGTGCGTTCGTTCACGTAAGAGAGTTGAATCTATGTTGAGATTCACCGAGTCAGAAACACGTTTCTTCTAGGAGCTGCGTTGGGATATTCCCGAGTGAATGGGACCATAGGCTGTACAGAGAAATATCTGCTTCTAAAACCAAAACGGAGCTCTCTAACTGGATGGTTGTCAATGTGTGCATTCAACTGACAGAGTTAAACTCACGTCTGGATTGAGCGGTTTGCAAACCATTTCTGTGCAGAATCCCAAACCCGGTATTTCCAGCCCAATGCCGGCATCCGTACTAAACAGCAGGAAACTTCGTCTAAAACTCAGGAGAAACGTTTCCTTGAAACTGCTCTGCTGTGCGTTCGTTCACCTAAGAGAGTTGAATCTATGTTGAGATTCAGCGAGTCAGAAACACGTTTCTTCTAGGAGCTGCGTTGGGATATTCCCGAGTGAATGGGACCGTAGGCTGTACAGAAAAATATCTGCTCCTACAACCAAAAGGGTGGTATCTAACTGAATGGTTGTCAATGTGTGCGTTCAACTGACAGAGTTAAACTCACGTGTGGATTCAGCGGTTTGCAAACCCTTTCTGTGCAGAATCCCAAAACCGGTATGTCCAGCCCAATGACGGCATCCGCACTAAACAGCAGGAAACTTCGTCTAAAACTCAGGAGAAACGTTTCCTTGAAACTGCTCTGCTGTGCGTTCGTTCACCTAAGAGAGTTGAATCTATGTTGAGATTCAGCGAGTCAGAAACACGTTTCTTCTAGTAGCTGCGTTGGGATATTCCCGAGTGAATGGGACCATAGGCTGTACAGAGAAATATCTGCTTCTAAAACCAAAAGGATGCTATCAAACTGAATGGTTGTCAATGTGTGCATTCAACTGACAGAGTTAAACTCACGTGTGGATTCAGCGGTTTGCAAACCCTTTCTGTGCAGAATCCCAAAACCGGTATTTCCAGCCCAATGCAGGCATGCGTACTAAACAGCAGGAAACTTCGTCTAAAACTCAGGAGAAACGTTTCCTTGAAACTGCTCTGCTGTGCGTTCGTTCACCTAAGAGAGTTGAATCTATGTTGAGATTCAGCGAGTCAGAAACACGTTTCTTCTAGGAGCTGCGTTGGGATATTCCCGAGTGAATGTGACCATAGGCTGTACAGAGAAATATCTGCTTCTAAAACCAAAACGGATCTATCTAACTGAATGGTTGTCAATGTGTGCATTCAACTGACAGAATTAAACTCACGTGTGGATTCAGCGGTTTGCAAACCCTTTCTGTGCAGAATCCCAAAACCGGTATTTCCATCCCAATGCCAGCATACGTACTAAACAGCAGGAAACTTCGTCTAAAACTCAGGAGAAACGTTTCCTTGAAACTGCTCTGCTGTGCGTTCGTTCTCCTAAGAGAGTTGAAACTATGTTGAGATTCAGCGAGTCAGAAACAAGTTTCTTCTAGGAGCTGCGTTGGGATATTCCCGAGTGAATGGGACCATAGGCTGTACAGAGAAATATCTGCTTCTAAAACCAAAACGGAGCTATCTAACTGAATGGTTGTCAGTGTGTGCATTCAACTGACAGAGGTAAACTCACGTGTGGATTCAGCGGTTTGCAAACCCTTTCTGTGCAGAATCCCAAAACCGGTATTTCCAGCCCAATGCCGGCATCCGTACTAAACAGCAGGAAACTTCGTCTAAAACTCAGGAGAAACGTTTCCTTGAAACTGCTCTGCTGTGCGTTCGTTCACCTAAGAGAGTTGAATCTATGTTGAGATTCAGCGAGTCAGAAACACGTTTCTTCTAGGAGCTGCGTTGGGATATTCCCGAGTGAATGGGACCGTAGGCTGTACAGAAAAATATCTGCTCCTACAACCAAAAGGGTGGTATCTAACTGAATGGTTGTCAATGTGTGCGTTCAACTGACAGAGTTAAACTCACGTGTGGATTCAGCGGTTTGCAAACCCTTTCTGTGCAGAATCCCAAAACCGGTATGTCCAGCCCAATGACGGCATCCGCACTAAACAGCAGGAAACTTCGTCTAAAACTCAGGAGAAACGTTTCCTTGAAACTGCTCTGCTGTGCGTTCGTTCACCTAAGAGAGTTGAATCTATGTTGAGATTCAGCGAGTCAGAAACACGTTTCTTCTAGGAGCTGCGTTGGGATATTCCCGAGTGAATGGGACCATAGGCTGTACAGAGAAATATCTGCTTCTAAAACCAAAAGGGTGCTATCAAACTGAATGGTTGTCAATGTGTGCATTCAACTGACAGAGTTAAACTCACGTGTGGATTCAGCGGTTTGCAAACCCTTTCTGTGCAGAATCCCAAAACCGGTATTTCCAGCCCAATGCAGGCATGCGTACTAAACAGCAGGAAACTTCGTCTAAAACTCAGGAGAAACGTTTCCTTGAAACTGCTCTGCTGTGCGTTCGTTCACCTAAGAGAGTTGAATCTATGTTGAGATTCAGCGAGTCAGAAACACGTTTCTTCTAGGAGCTGCGTTGGGATATTCCCGAGTGAATGTGACCATAGGCTGTACAGAGAAATATCTGCTTCTAAAACCAAAACGGAGCTATCAAACTGGATGGTTGTCAATGTGTGCATTCAACTGACAGAGTTAAACTCACGTGTGGATTCAGCGGTTTGCAAACCCTTTCTGTGCAGAATCCCCAAACCGGTATTTCCAGCCCAATGCCGGCATACGTACTAAACAGCAGGAAACTTCGTCTAAAACTCAGGAGAAACGTTTCCTTGAAACTGCTCTGCTGTGCGTTCGTTCACGTAAGAGAGTTGAATCTATGTTGAGATTCAGCGAGTCAGAAACACGTTTCTTCTAGGAGCTGCGTTGGGATATTCCCGAGTGAATAGGACCATAGGCTGTACAGAGAAATATCTGCTTCTAAAACCAAAACGGAGCTATCTAACTGGATGGTTGTCAATGTGTGCATTCAACTGACAGAGTTAAACTCACGTCTGGATTGAGCGGTTTGCAAACCATTTCTGTGCAGAATCCCAAAACCGGTATTTCCAGCCCAATGCCGGCATCCGTACTAAACAGCAGGAAACTTCGTCTAAAACTCAGGAGAAACGTTTCCTTGAAACTGCTCTGCTGTGCGTTCGTTCACCTAAGAGAGTTGAATCTATGTTGAGATTCAGCGAGTCAGAAACTCGTTTCTTCTAGGGGCTGCGTTGGGATATTCCCGAGTGAATGGGATCATAGGCTGTACAGAGAAATATCTGCTTCTAAAACCAAAACGGAGCTATCTAAATGGATGGTTGTCAATGTGTGCATTCAAATGACAGAGTTAAACTCACGTGTGGATTCAGCGGTTTGCAAACCCTTTCTGTGCAGAATCCCAAAACCGGTATGTCCAGTCCAATGCCGGCATCCGTACTAAACAGCAGGAAACTTCGTCTAAAACTCAGGAGAAACGTTTCCTTGAAACTGCTCTGCTGTGCGTTCGTTCACCTAAGAGAGTTGAATCTATGTTGAGATTCAGCGAGTCAGAAACACGTTTCTTCTAGGAGCTGCGTTGGGATATTCCCGAGTGAATGGGACCATAGGCTGTACGGAGAAATATCTGCTCCTACAACCAAAAGGGTGGTATCTAACCGAATGGTTGTCAATGTGTGCATTCAAGTGACAGAGTTAAACTCACGTTTGGATTCAGCGGTTTACAAACCCTTTCTGTGCAGAATCAAAAAACCGGTAATTCCAGCTCAATGCCGGCATACGTACTAAACAGCAGGAATCTTCGTCTAAAACTCAGGAGAAACGTTTCCTTGAAACTGCTCTGCTGTGCGTTCGTTCACCTAAGAGAGTTGAATCTATTTTGAGATTCAGCGAGTCAGAAACACGTTTCTTCTAGGAGCTGCGTTGGGATATTCCCAAGGGAATGGGACTATAGGCTGTACAGAGAAATATCTGCTTCTAAAACCAAAAGGGTGCTATCAAACTGAATGGTTGTCAATGTGTGCATTCAACTGACAGAGTTAAACTCACGTGTGGATTCAGCGGTTTGCAAACCCTTTCTGTGCAGAATCCCAAAACCGGTATTTCCAGCCCAATGCCGGCATCCGTACTAAACAGTAGGAAACTTCGTCTAAAACCCAGCAGAAACGTTTCCTTGAAATTGCTCTGCTGTGCGTTCGTTCACCTAAGAGAGTTGAAACTATGTTGAGATTCAGCGAGTCAGAAACACGTTTCTTCTAGGAGCTGCGTTGGGATATTCCCGAGTGAATGGGACCATAGGCTGTACAGAGAAATATCTGCTTCTAAAACCAAAAGGGTGCTATCAAACTGAATGGTTGTCAATGTGTGCATTCAACTGACAGAGTTAAACTCACGTGTGGATTCAGCGGTTTGCAAACCATTTCTGTGGAGAATCCCAAAACCGATATTTCCAGCCCAATGCCGGCATCCGTACTAAACAGCAGGAAACTTCGTCTAAAACTCAGGAGAAACGTTTCCTTGAAACTGCTCTGCTGTGCGTTCGTTCACCTAAGAGAGTTGAATCTATGTTGAGATTCAGCGAGTCAGAAACACGTTTCTTCTAGGAGCTGCGTTGGGATATTCCCGAGTGAATGGGACCATAGGCTGTACAGAGAAATATCTGCTTCTAAAACCAAAACGGAGCTATCTAACTGAATGGTTGTCAATCTGTGCATTCAACTGACAGAGTTAAACTCACGTGTGGATTGAGCGTTTTGCAAACCCTTTCTGTGCAGAATCCCAAAACCGGTATTTCCAGCCCAATGCCGGCATACGTACTAAACAGAAGGAAACTTCGTCTAAAACTCAGGAGAAACGTTTCCTTGAAACTGCTCTGCTGTGCGTTCGTTCACCTAAGAGAGTTGAATCTTTGTTGAGATTCAGCGAGTCAGAAACTCGTTTCTTCTAGGAGCTGTGTTGGGATATTCCCGAGTGAATGGGACCATAGGCTGTACAGAGAAATATCTGCTTCTAAAACCAAAACGGAGCTATCTAACTGGATGGTTGTCAATGTGTGCATTCAACTGACAGAGTTAAACTCACGTGTGGATTCAGCGGTTTGCAAACCATTTCTGTGCAGAATCCTAAAACCGGTATGTCCAGCCCAATGCCGGGATCCGTACTAAAAAGCAGGAAACTTCGTCTAAAACTCAGGAGAAACGTTTCCTTGAAACTGCGCTGCTGTGCGTTCGTTCACCTAAGAGAGTTGAATCTATGTTGAGATTCAGCGAGTCAGAAACACGTTTCTTCCAGGAGCTGCGTTGGGATATTCCCGAGTGAATGGGAACATAGGCTGTACAGAGAAATATCTGCTTCTAAAACCAAAACGGAGCTATCTAACTGAATGGTTGTCAATGTGTGCATTCAACTGACAGAGTTAAACTCACGTGTGGATTCAGCGGTTTGCAAACCCTTTCTGTGCAGAATCCCAAAACCGGTATTTCCAGCCCAATGCCGGCATCCGTAGTAAACAGCAGGAAACTTCGTCTAAAACTCAGGAGAAACGTTTCCTTGAAACTGCTCTGCTGTGCGTTCGTTCACCTAAGAGAGTTGAATCTATGTTGAGATTCAGCGAGTCAGAAACTCGTTTCTTCTAGGAGCTGCGTTGGGATATTCCCTAGTGAATGGGACCATAGCCTGTACAGAGAAATACCTGCTTCTAAAACCAAAACGGAGCTATCTAACTGGATGGTTGTCAATGTGTGCATTCAACTGACAGAGTTAAACTCTCGTGTGGATTCAGCGGTTTGCAAACCATTTCTGTGGAGAATGGCAAAACCGGTATTTCCAGCCCAATGCCGGCATCCGTACTAAACAGCAGGAAACTTCGTCTAAAACTCAGGAGAAACGTTTCCTTGAAACTGCTCTGCTGTGCGTTCGTTCACCTAAGAGAGTTGAATCTATGTTGAGATTCAGCGAGTCAGGAACACGTTTCTTCTAGGAGCTGCGTTGGGATATTCCCGAGTGAATGGGACCATAGGCTGTACAGAGAAATATCTGCTTCTAAAACCAAAACGGAGCTATCTAACTGAATGGTTGTCAATGTGTGCATTCAACTGACAGAGTTAAACTCACGTGTGGATTCAGCGGTTTGCAAACCCTTTCTGTGCAGAATCCCAAAACCGGTATTTCCAGCCCAATGCCGGCATCCGTACTAAACAGCAGGAAACTTCGTCTAAAACTCAGGAGAAACGTTTCCTTGAAACTGCTCTGCCCTGCGTTCGTTCACCTAACAGAGTTGAATCTATGTTGAGATTCAGCGAGTCAGAAACACGTTTCTTCTAGGAGCTGCGTTGGGATATTCCCGAGTGAATGGGACCATAGGCTGTACAGAGAAATATCTGCTTCTAAAACCAAAACGGAGCTATCTAACTGGATGGTTGTCAATGTGTGCATTCAACTGACAGAGTTAAACTCACGTGTGGATTCAGTGGTTTGCAAACCATTTCTGTGCAGAATCCCAAAACCGGTATGTCCAGCCCAATGCCGGCATCCGTACTAAAAAGCAGGAAACTTCGTCTAAAACTCAGGAGAAACGTTTCCTTGAAACTGCTCTGCTGTGCGTTCGTTCACCTAAGAGAGTTGAATCTATGTTGAGATTCAGCGAGTCAGAAACACGTTTATGCTAGGAGCTGCGTTGGGATATTCTCGAGTGAATGGGACCATAGGCTGTACAGAGAAATATTTGCTTCTAAAACCAAAACGGATCTATCCAGCTGAATGGTTGTCAATGTGTGCATTCAACTGACAGAGTTAAACTCACGTGTGGATTCAGCGGTTTGCAAACCATTTCTGTGCAGAATCCCAAAACCGGTATGTCCAGCCCAATGCCGGCATCCGTACTAAAAAGCAGGAAACTTCGTCTAAAACTCAGGAGAAACGTTTCCTTGAAACTGCTCTGCTGTGCGTTCGTTCACCTAAGAGAGTTGAATCTATGTTGAGATTCAGCGAGTCAGAAACACGTTTCTTCTAGGAGCTGCGTTGGGATATTCCCGAGTGAATGGGACCATAGGCTGTACAGAGAAATATCTGCTTCTAAAACCAAAACGGAGCTATCTAACTGAATGGTTGTCAATGTGTGCATTCAACTGAGAGAGTTAAACTTACGTGTGGATTCAGCGGTTTGCAAACCCTTTCTGTGCAGAATCCCAAAACCGGTATTTCCAGCCCAATGCCGGCATCCGTACTAAACAGTAGGAAACTTCGTCTAAAACCCAGCAGAAACGTTTCCTTGAAATTGCTCTGCTGTGCGTTCGTTCACCTAAGAGAGTTGAAACTATGTTGAGATTCAGCGAGTCAGAAACACGTTTCTTCTAGGAGCTGCGTTGGGATATTCCCAAGTGAATGGGACCATAGGCTGTACAGAGAAATATCTGCTTCTAAAACCAAAAGGGTTCTATCAAACTGAATGGTTGTCAATGTGTGCATTCAACTGACAGAGTTAAACTCACGTGTGGATTCAGCGGTTTGCAAACCATTTCTGTGGAGAATCCCAAAACCGGTGTTTCCAGCCCAATGCCGGCATCCGTACTAAACAGCAGGAAACTTCGTCTAAAACTCAGGAGAAACGTTTCCTTGAAACTGCTCTGCTGTGCTTTCGTTCACCTAAGAGAGTTGAATCTATGTTGAGATTCAGCGAGGCAGAAACACGTTTCTTCTAGGAGCTGCGTTGGGATATTCCCGAGTGAATGGGACCATAGGCTGTACAGAGAAATATCTGCTTCTAAAACCAAAACGGAGCTATCTAACTGAATGGTTGTCAGTGTGTGCATTCAACTGACAGAGTTAAACTCACGTGTGGATTCAGCGGTTTGCAAACCCTTTCTGTGCAGAATCCCAAAACCGGTATTTCCAGCCCAATGCCGGCATACGTACTAAACAGCAGGAAACTTCGTCTAAAACTCAGGAGAAACGTTTCCTTGAAACTGCTCTGCTGTGCGTTCGTTCTCCTAAGAGAGTTGAATCTATGTTGAGATTCAGCGAGTCAGAAACACGTTTATGCTAGGAGCTGCGTTGGGATATTCCCGAGTGAATGGGACCATAGGCTGTACAGAGAAATATCTGCTTCTAAAACCAAAACGGAGCTCTCTAACTGGATGGTTGTCAATGTGTGCATTCAACTGACAGAGTTAAACTCACGTCTGGATTGAGCGGTTTGCAAACCATTTCTGTGCAGAATCCCAAAACCGGTATTTCCAGCCCAATGCCGGCATCCGTACTAAACAGCAGGAAACTTCGTCTAAAACTCAGGAGAAACGTTTCCTTGAAACTGCTCTGCTGCGCGTTCGATCACCTAAGAGAGTTGAATCTATGTTGAGATTCAGCGAGTCAGAAACACGTTTCTTCTAGGAGCTGCGTTGGGATATTCCCGAGTGAATGGGACCATAGGCTGTACAGAGAAATATCTGCTTCTAAAACCAAAACGGAGGTATCTAACTGAATGGTTGTCAAAGTGTGCATTCAACTGACAGAGTTAAACTCACGTGTGGATTCAGCGGTTTGCAAACCCTTTCTGTGCAGAATCCCAAAACCGGTATTTCCAGCCCAATGCCGGCATCCGTACTAAACAGCTGGAAACTTCGTCTAAAACTCAGGAGAAACGTTTCCTTGAAACTGCTCTGCTGTGCGTTCGTTCTCCTAAGAGAGTTGAATCTATGTTGAGATTCAGCGAGTCAGAAACACGTTTATGCTAGGAGCTGCGTTGGGATATTCCCGAGTGAATGGGACCATAAGCTGTACAGAGAAATATCTGCTTCTAAAACCAAAACGGAGCTATCTAACTGAATGGTTGTCAATGTGTGCATTCAACTGACAGAGTTAAACTCACGTGTCGATTCAGCGGTTTGCAAACCCATTCTGTGCAGAATCCCAAAACCGGTATTTCCAGCCCAATGCCGGCATCCGTACTAAACAGCAGGAAACTTCGTCTAAAACTCAGGAGAAACGTTTCCTTGAAACTGCCCTGCTGTGCGTTCGATCACCTAGGAGAGTTGAATCTATGTTGAGATTCAGCGAGTCAGAAACACGTTTCTTCTAGGAGCTGCGTTGGGATATTCCCGAGTGAATGGGACCATAGGCTGTACAGAAAAATATCTGCTTCTAAAACCAAAAGGGTGCTATCAAACTGAATGGTTGTCAATGTGTGCATTCAACTGACATAGTTAAACTGACGTGTGGATTCAGCGGTTTGCAAACCCTTTCTGTGTAGAATCCCAAAACCGGTATTTCCAGCCCAATGCCGGCATACGTACTAAACAGCAGGAAACTTCGTCTTAAACTCAGGAGAAACGTTTCCTTGAAACTGCTCTGCTGTGCCTTCGTTCACCTAAGAGAGTTGAATCTATGTTGAGATTCAGCGAGTCAGAATCACGTTTATGCTAGGAGCTGCGTTGGGATATTCCCGAGTGAATGTGACCATAGCCTGTACAGAGAAATATCTGCTTCTAAAACCAAAACGGAGCTATCTAACTGAATGGTTGTCATTGTGTGCATTCAACTGACAGAGTTAAACTCACGTGTGGATTCAGCGGTTTGCAAACCCTTTCTGTGCAGAATCCCAAAACCGGGATTTCCAGCCCAATGCCGGCATACGTACTAAACAGCAGGAAACTTCGTCTAAAACTCAGGAGAAACGTTTCCTTGCAACTGCTCTGCTGTGCGTTCGTTCACCTAAGAGAGTTGAATCTATGTTGAGATTCAGCGAGTCAGAAACTCGTTTCTTCTAGGAGCTGCGTTGGGATATTCCCGAGTGAATGGGACTATAGGCTGTACAGAGAAATATCTGCTTCTAAAACCAAAACGGAGCTATCTAACTGGATGGTTGTCAATGTGTGCATTCAACTGACAGAGTTAAACTCACGTGTGGATTCAGCGGTTTGCAAACCATTTCTGTGCAGAATCCCAAAACCGGTATGTCCAGCCCAATGCCGGCATCCGTACTAAACAGCAGGAAACTTCGTCTAAAACTCAGGAGATACGTTTCCTTGAAACTGCTCTGCTGTGCGTTCGTTCACGTAAGAGAGTTGAATCTATGTTGAGATTCAGCGAGTCAGAAACACGTTTCTTCTAGGAGCTGCGTTGGGATATTACCGAGTGAATGGGACCATAGCCTGTACAGAGCAATATCTGCTTCTAAAACCAAAACGGATCTATCTAACTGAATGGTTCTCAATCTGTGCATTCAACTGACAGAGTTAAACTCACGTGTGGATTCAGCGGTTTGCAAACCCTTTCTGTGCAGAATCCCAAAACCGGTATTTCCAGCCCATTGCAGGCATCCGTACTAAACAGCAGGAAACTTCGTCTAAAACTCAGGAGAAACGTTTCCTTGAAACTGCTCTGCTGCGCGTTCGATCACCTAAGAGAGTTGAATCTATGTTGAGATTCAGCGAGTCAGAAACACGTTTCTTCTAGGAGCTGCGTTGGGATATTCCCGAGTGAATGGGACCATAGGCTGTACAGAGAAATATCTGCTTCTAAAACTAAAACGGAGGTATCTAACTGAATGGTTGTCAAAGTGTGCATTCAACTGACAGAGTTAAACTCACGTGTGGATTCAGCGGTTTGCAAACCCTTTCTGTGCAGAATCCCAAAACCGGTATTTCCAGCCCAATGCCGGCATACGTACTAAACAGCAGGAAACTTCGTCTAAAACTCAGGAGAAACGTTTCCTTGAAACTGCTCTGCTGTGCGTTCGTTCTCCTAAGAGAGTTGAATCTATGTTGAGATTCAGCGAGTCAGAAACACGTTTATGCTAGGAGCTGCGTTGGGATATTCCCGAGTGAATGGGACCATAAGCTGTACAGAGAAATATCTGCTTCTAAAACCAAAACGGAGCTATCTAACTGAATTGTTGTCATTGTGTGCATTTAACTGACAGAGTTAAACTCACGTGTGGATTCAGCGGTTTGCAAACCCTTTCTGTGCAGAATCCCAAAACCGGTATTTCCAGCCCAATGCCGGCATCCGTACTAAACAGCAGGAAACTTCGTCTAAAACTCAGGAGAAACGTTTCCTTGAGACTGCCCTGCTGTGCGTTCGATCACCTAGGAGAGTTGAATCTATGTTGAGATTCAGCGAGTCAGAAACACGTTTCTTCTAGGAGCTGCGTTGGGATATTCCCGAGTGAATGGGACCATAGGCTGTACAGAAAAATATCTGCTTCTAAAACCAAAAGGGTGCTATCAAACTGAATGGTTGTCAATGTGTGCATTCAACTGACATAGTTAAACTCACGTGTGGATTCAGCGGTTTGCAAACCCTTTCTGTGTAGAATCCCAAAACCGGTATTTCCAGCCCAATGCCGGCATACGTACTAAACAGCAGGAAACTTCGTCTTAAACTCAGGAGAAACGTTTCCTTGAAACTGCTCTGCTGTGCCTTCGTTCACCTAAGAGAGTTGAATCTATGTTGAGATTCAGCGAGTCAGAAACACGTTTATGCTAGGAGCTGCGTTGGGATATTCCCGAGTGAATGTGACCATAGGTTGTACAGAGAAATATCTGCTTCTAAAACCAAAACGGAGCTATCTAACTGAATGGTTGTCATTGTGTGCATTCAACTGACAGAGTTAAACTCACGTGTGGATTCAGCGGTTTGCAAATCCTTTCTGTGCAGAATCCCAAAACCGGTATTTCCAGCCCAATGCCGGCATACGTACTAAACAGCAGGAAACTTCGTCTAAAACTCAGGAGAAACGTTTCCTTGCAACTGCTCTGCTGTGCGTTCGTTCACCTAAGAGAGTTGAATCTATGTTGAGATTCAGCGAGTCAGAAACTCGTTTCTTCCAGGAGCTGCGTTGGGATATTCCCGAGTGAATGGGACTATAGTCTGTACAGAGAAATATCTGCTTCTAAAGCCAAAACGGAGCTATCTAACTGGATGGTTGTCAATGTGTGCATTCAACTGACAGAGTTAAACTCACGTGTGGATTCAGCGGTTTGCAAACCATTTCTGTGCAGAATCCCAAAACCGGTATGTCCAGCCCAATGCCGGCATCCGTACTAAACAGCAGGAAACTTCGTCTAAAACTCAGGAGATACGTTTCCTTGAAACTGCTCTGCTGTGCGTTCGTTCACGTAAGAGAGTTGAATCTATGTTGAGATTCAGCGAGTCAGAAACACGTTTCTTCTAGGAGCTGCGTTGGGATATTACCGAGTGAATGGGACCATAGGCTGTACAGAGAAATACCTGCTTCTAAAACCAAAACGGAGCTATCTAACTGAATGGTTGTCAGTGTGTGCATTCAACTGACAGAGTTAAACTCACGTTTGGATTCAGCGGTTTACAAACCCTTTCTGTGCAGAATTCCAAAACCGGTAATTCCAGCTCAATGCCGGCATACGTACTAAACAGCAGGAAACTTCGTCTAAAACTCAGGAGAAACGTTTCCTTGAAACTGCTCTGCTGTGCGTTCGTTCACCTAAGAGAGTTGAATCTATGTTGAGATTCAGCGAGTCAGAAACACGTTTCTTCTAGGAGCTGCGTTGGGATATTCCCGAGTGAATGGGACCATAGGCTGTACAGAGAAATATCTGCTTCTAAAACCAAAAGGGTGCTATCTAACTGAATGATTGTCAATGTGTGCATTCAACTGACAGAGTTAAACTCACGTGTGGATTCAGCGGTTTGCAAACCCTTTCTGTGCAGAATCCCAAAACCGGTATTTCCAGCCCAATGCCGGCATACGTACTAAACAGCAGGAAACTTCGTCTAAAACTCAGGAGAAACGTTTCCTTGAAACTGCTCTGCTGTGCGTTCGTTCACCTAAGAGAGTTGAATCTATGTTGAGATTCAGCGAGTCAGAAACACGTTTCTTCTAGGAGCTGCGTTGGGATACTCCCGAGTGAATGTGACCATAGGCTGTACAGAGAAATATCTGCTTCTAAAACCAAAACGGAGCTATCTAACTGAATGGTTGTCAATGTGTGCATTCAACTGACAGAATTAAACTCACGTGTGGATTCAGAGGTTTGCAAACCCTTTCTGTGCAGAATCCCAAAACCGGTATTTCCATCCCAATGCCAGCATACGTACTAAACAGCAGGAAACTTCGTCTAAAACTCAGGAGAAACGTTTCCTTGAAACTGCTCTGCTGTGCGTTCGTTCTCCTAAGAGAGTTGAATCTATGTTGAGATTCAGCGAGTCAGAAACAAGTTTCTTCTAGGAGCTGCGTTGGGATATTCCCGAGTGAATGGGACCATATGCTGTACAGAGAAATATATGCTCCTACAACCAAAAGGGTGGTATCTAACTGAATGGTTGTCAATGTGTGCATTCAACTGACAGAGTTAAACTCACGTGTGGATTCAGCGGTTTGCAAACCCTTTCTGTGTAGAATCCCAAAACCGGTATTTCCAGCCCAATGCCGGCATCCGTACTAAACAGCAGGAAACTTCGTCTAAAACTCAGGAGAAACGTTTCCTTGAAACTGCTCTGCTGTGCTTTCGTTCACCTAAGAGAGTTGAATCTATGTTGAGATTCAGCGAGGCAGAAACACGTTTCTTCTAGGAGCTGCGTTGGGATATTCCCGAGTGAAAGGGACCATAGGCTGTACAGAGAAATATCTGCTTCTAAAACCAAAACGGAGCTATCTAACTGAATGGTTGTCAGTGTGTGCATTCAACTGACAGAGTTAAACTCACGTGTGGATTCAGCGGTTTGCAAACCCTTTCTGTGCAGAATCCCAAAACCGGTATTTCCAGCCCAATGCCGGCATACGTACTAAACAGCAGGAAACTTCGTCTAAAACTCAGGAGAAACGTTTCCTTGAAACTGCTCTGCTGTGCGTTCGTTCACGTAAGAGAGTTGAATCTATGTTGAGATTCACCGAGTCAGAAACACGTTTCTTCTAGGAGCTGCGTTGGGATATTCCCGAGTGAATGGGACCATAGGCTGTACAGAGAAATATCTGCTTCTAAAACCAAAACGGAGCTCTCTAACTGGATGGTTGTCAATGTGTGCATTCAACTGACAGAGTTAAACTCACGTCTGGATTGAGCGGTTTGCAAACCATTTCTGTGCAGAATCCCAAACCCGGTATTTCCAGCCCAATGCCGGCATCCGTACTAAACAGCAGGAAACTTCGTCTAAAACTCAGGAGAAACGTTTCCTTGAAACTGCTCTGCTGTGCGTTCGTTCACCTAAGAGAGTTGAATCTATGTTGAGATTCAGCGAGTCAGAAACACGTTTCTTCTAGGAGCTGCGTTGGGATATTCCCGAGTGAATGGGACCGTAGGCTGTACAGAAAAATATCTGCTCCTACAACCAAAAGGGTGGTATCTAACTGAATGGTTGTCAATGTGTGCGTTCAACTGACAGAGTTAAACTCACGTGTGGATTCAGCGGTTTGCAAACCCTTTCTGTGCAGAATCCCAAAACCGGTATGTCCAGCCCAATGACGGCATCCGCACTAAACAGCAGGAAACTTCGTCTAAAACTCAGGAGAAACGTTTCCTTGAAACTGCTCTGCTGTGCGTTCGTTCACCTAAGAGAGTTGAATCTATGTTGAGATTCAGCGAGTCAGAAACACGTTTCTTCTAGTAGCTGCGTTGGGATATTCCCGAGTGAATGGGACCATAGGCTGTACAGAGAAATATCTGCTTCTAAAACCAAAAGGATGCTATCAAACTGAATGGTTGTCAATGTGTGCATTCAACTGACAGAGTTAAACTCACGTGTGGATTCAGCGGTTTGCAAACCCTTTCTGTGCAGAATCCCAAAACCGGTATTTCCAGCCCAATGCAGGCATGCGTACTAAACAGCAGGAAACTTCGTCTAAAACTCAGGAGAAACGTTTCCTTGAAACTGCTCTGCTGTGCGTTCGTTCACCTAAGAGAGTTGAATCTATGTTGAGATTCAGCGAGTCAGAAACACGTTTCTTCTAGGAGCTGCGTTGGGATATTCCCGAGTGAATGTGACCATAGGCTGTACAGAGAAATATCTGCTTCTAAAACCAAAACGGATCTATCTAACTGAATGGTTGTCAATGTGTGCATTCAACTGACAGAATTAAACTCACGTGTGGATTCAGCGGTTTGCAAACCCTTTCTGTGCAGAATCCCAAAACCGGTATTTCCATCCCAATGCCAGCATACGTACTAAACAGCAGGAAACTTCGTCTAAAACTCAGGAGAAACGTTTCCTTGAAACTGCTCTGCTGTGCGTTCGTTCTCCTAAGAGAGTTGAAACTATGTTGAGATTCAGCGAGTCAGAAACAAGTTTCTTCTAGGAGCTGCGTTGGGATATTCCCGAGTGAATGGGACCATAGGCTGTACAGAGAAATATCTGCTTCTAAAACCAAAACGGAGCTATCTAACTGAATGGTTGTCAGTGTGTGCATTCAACTGACAGAGGTAAACTCACGTGTGGATTCAGCGGTTTGCAAACCCTTTCTGTGCAGAATCCCAAAACCGGTATTTCCAGCCCAATGCCGGCATCCGTACTAAACAGCAGGAAACTTCGTCTAAAACTCAGGAGAAACGTTTCCTTGAAACTGCTCTGCTGTGCGTTCGTTCACCTAAGAGAGTTGAATCTATGTTGAGATTCAGCGAGTCAGAAACACGTTTCTTCTAGGAGCTGCGTTGGGATATTCCCGAGTGAATGGGACCGTAGGCTGTACAGAAAAATATCTGCTCCTACAACCAAAAGGGTGGTATCTAACTGAATGGTTGTCAATGTGTGCGTTCAACTGACAGAGTTAAACTCACGTGTGGATTCAGCGGTTTGCAAACCCTTTCTGTGCAGAATCCCAAAACCGGTATGTCCAGCCCAATGACGGCATCCGCACTAAACAGCAGGAAACTTCGTCTAAAACTCAGGAGAAACGTTTCCTTGAAACTGCTCTGCTGT
The DNA here is from genome assembly GCF_030222135.1 of Aotus nancymaae. NCBI lineage: Eukaryota > Metazoa > Chordata > Mammalia > Primates > Aotidae > Aotus > Aotus nancymaae. The sequence continues at coordinate 65,233 of NW_026988493.1, forward strand.
GCGTTCGTTCACCTAAGAGAGTTGAATCTATGTTGAGATTCAGCGAGTCAGAAACACGTTTCTTCTAGGAGCTGCGTTGGGATATTCCCGAGTGAATGGGACCATAGGCTGTACAGAGAAATATCTGCTTCTAAAACCAAAAGGGTGCTATCAAACTGAATGGTTGTCAATGTGTGCATTCAACTGACAGAGTTAAACTCACGTGTGGATTCAGCGGTTTGCAAACCCTTTCTGTGCAGAATCCCAAAACCGGTATTTCCAGCCCAATGCAGGCATGCGTACTAAACAGCAGGAAACTTCGTCTAAAACTCAGGAGAAACGTTTCCTTGAAACTGCTCTGCTGTGCGTTCGTTCACCTAAGAGAGTTGAATCTATGTTGAGATTCAGCGAGTCAGAAACACGTTTCTTCTAGGAGCTGCGTTGGGATATTCCCGAGTGAATGTGACCATAGGCTGTACAGAGAAATATCTGCTTCTAAAACCAAAACGGAGCTATCAAACTGGATGGTTGTCAATGTGTGCATTCAACTGACAGAGTTAAACTCACGTGTGGATTCAGCGGTTTGCAAACCCTTTCTGTGCAGAATCCCCAAACCGGTATTTCCAGCCCAATGCCGGCATACGTACTAAACAGCAGGAAACTTCGTCTAAAACTCAGGAGAAACGTTTCCTTGAAACTGCTCTGCTGTGCGTTCGTTCACGTAAGAGAGTTGAATCTATGTTGAGATTCAGCGAGTCAGAAACACGTTTCTTCTAGGAGCTGCGTTGGGATATTCCCGAGTGAATAGGACCATAGGCTGTACAGAGAAATATCTGCTTCTAAAACCAAAACGGAGCTATCTAACTGGATGGTTGTCAATGTGTGCATTCAACTGACAGAGTTAAACTCACGTCTGGATTGAGCGGTTTGCAAACCATTTCTGTGCAGAATCCCAAAACCGGTATTTCCAGCCCAATGCCGGCATCCGTACTAAACAGCAGGAAACTTCGTCTAAAACTCAGGAGAAACGTTTCCTTGAAACTGCTCTGCTGTGCGTTCGTTCACCTAAGAGAGTTGAATCTATGTTGAGATTCAGCGAGTCAGAAACTCGTTTCTTCTAGGGGCTGCGTTGGGATATTCCCGAGTGAATGGGATCATAGGCTGTACAGAGAAATATCTGCTTCTAAAACCAAAACGGAGCTATCTAAATGGATGGTTGTCAATGTGTGCATTCAAATGACAGAGTTAAACTCACGTGTGGATTCAGCGGTTTGCAAACCCTTTCTGTGCAGAATCCCAAAACCGGTATGTCCAGTCCAATGCCGGCATCCGTACTAAACAGCAGGAAACTTCGTCTAAAACTCAGGAGAAACGTTTCCTTGAAACTGCTCTGCTGTGCGTTCGTTCACCTAAGAGAGTTGAATCTATGTTGAGATTCAGCGAGTCAGAAACACGTTTCTTCTAGGAGCTGCGTTGGGATATTCCCGAGTGAATGGGACCATAGGCTGTACGGAGAAATATCTGCTCCTACAACCAAAAGGGTGGTATCTAACCGAATGGTTGTCAATGTGTGCATTCAAGTGACAGAGTTAAACTCACGTTTGGATTCAGCGGTTTACAAACCCTTTCTGTGCAGAATCCCAAAACCGGTAATTCCAGCTCAATGCCGGCATACGTACTAAACAGCAGGAATCTTCGTCTAAAACTCAGGAGAAACGTTTCCTTGAAACTGCTCTGCTGTGCGTTCGTTCACCTAAGAGAGTTGAATCTATTTTGAGATTCAGCGAGTCAGAAACACGTTTCTTCTAGGAGCTGCGTTGGGATATTCCCAAGGGAATGGGACTATAGGCTGTACAGAGAAATATCTGCTTCTAAAACCAAAAGGGTGCTATCAAACTGAATGGTTGTCAATGTGTGCATTCAACTGACAGAGTTAAACTCACGTGTGGATTCAGCGGTTTGCAAACCCTTTCTGTGCAGAATCCCAAAACCGGTATTTCCAGCCCAATGCCGGCATCCGTACTAAACAGTAGGAAACTTCGTCTAAAACCCAGCAGAAACGTTTCCTTGAAATTGCTCTGCTGTGCGTTCGTTCACCTAAGAGAGTTGAAACTATGTTGAGATTCAGCGAGTCAGAAACACGTTTCTTCTAGGAGCTGCGTTGGGATATTCCCGAGTGAATGGGACCATAGGCTGTACAGAGAAATATCTGCTTCTAAAACCAAAAGGGTGCTATCAAACTGAATGGTTGTCAATGTGTGCATTCAACTGACAGAGTTAAACTCACGTGTGGATTCAGCGGTTTGCAAACCATTTCTGTGGAGAATCCCAAAACCGATATTTCCAGCCCAATGCCGGCATCCGTACTAAACAGCAGGAAACTTCGTCTAAAACTCAGGAGAAACGTTTCCTTGAAACTGCTCTGCTGTGCGTTCGTTCACCTAAGAGAGTTGAATCTATGTTGAGATTCAGCGAGTCAGAAACACGTTTCTTCTAGGAGCTGCGTTGGGATATTCCCGAGTGAATGGGACCATAGGCTGTACAGAGAAATATCTGCTTCTAAAACCAAAACGGAGCTATCTAACTGAATGGTTGTCAATCTGTGCATTCAACTGACAGAGTTAAACTCACGTGTGGATTGAGCGTTTTGCAAACCCTTTCTGTGCAGAATCCCAAAACCGGTATTTCCAGCCCAATGCCGGCATACGTACTAAACAGAAGGAAACTTCGTCTAAAACTCAGGAGAAACGTTTCCTTGAAACTGCTCTGCTGTGCGTTCGTTCACCTAAGAGAGTTGAATCTTTGTTGAGATTCAGCGAGTCAGAAACTCGTTTCTTCTAGGAGCTGTGTTGGGATATTCCCGAGTGAATGGGACCATAGGCTGTACAGAGAAATATCTGCTTCTAAAACCAAAACGGAGCTATCTAACTGGATGGTTGTCAATGTGTGCATTCAACTGACAGAGTTAAACTCACGTGTGGATTCAGCGGTTTGCAAACCATTTCTGTGCAGAATCCTAAAACCGGTATGTCCAGCCCAATGCCGGGATCCGTACTAAAAAGCAGGAAACTTCGTCTAAAACTCAGGAGAAACGTTTCCTTGAAACTGCGCTGCTGTGCGTTCGTTCACCTAAGAGAGTTGAATCTATGTTGAGATTCAGCGAGTCAGAAACACGTTTCTTCCAGGAGCTGCGTTGGGATATTCCCGAGTGAATGGGAACATAGGCTGTACAGAGAAATATCTGCTTCTAAAACCAAAACGGAGCTATCTAACTGAATGGTTGTCAATGTGTGCATTCAACTGACAGAGTTAAACTCACGTGTGGATTCAGCGGTTTGCAAACCCTTTCTGTGCAGAATCCCAAAACCGGTATTTCCAGCCCAATGCCGGCATCCGTAGTAAACAGCAGGAAACTTCGTCTAAAACTCAGGAGAAACGTTTCCTTGAAACTGCTCTGCTGTGCGTTCGTTCACCTAAGAGAGTTGAATCTATGTTGAGATTCAGCGAGTCAGAAACTCGTTTCTTCTAGGAGCTGCGTTGGGATATTCCCTAGTGAATGGGACCATAGCCTGTACAGAGAAATACCTGCTTCTAAAACCAAAACGGAGCTATCTAACTGGATGGTTGTCAATGTGTGCATTCAACTGACAGAGTTAAACTCTCGTGTGGATTCAGCGGTTTGCAAACCATTTCTGTGGAGAATGGCAAAACCGGTATTTCCAGCCCAATGCCGGCATCCGTACTAAACAGCAGGAAACTTCGTCTAAAACTCAGGAGAAACGTTTCCTTGAAACTGCTCTGCTGTGCGTTCGTTCACCTAAGAGAGTTGAATCTATGTTGAGATTCAGCGAGTCAGGAACACGTTTCTTCTAGGAGCTGCGTTGGGATATTCCCGAGTGAATGGGACCATAGGCTGTACAGAGAAATATCTGCTTCTAAAACCAAAACGGAGCTATCTAACTGAATGGTTGTCAATGTGTGCATTCAACTGACAGAGTTAAACTCACGTGTGGATTCAGCGGTTTGCAAACCCTTTCTGTGCAGAATCCCAAAACCGGTATTTCCAGCCCAATGCCGGCATCCGTACTAAACAGCAGGAAACTTCGTCTAAAACTCAGGAGAAACGTTTCCTTGAAACTGCTCTGCCCTGCGTTCGTTCACCTAACAGAGTTGAATCTATGTTGAGATTCAGCGAGTCAGAAACACGTTTCTTCTAGGAGCTGCGTTGGGATATTCCCGAGTGAATGGGACCATAGGCTGTACAGAGAAATATCTGCTTCTAAAACCAAAACGGAGCTATCTAACTGGATGGTTGTCAATGTGTGCATTCAACTGACAGAGTTAAACTCACGTGTGGATTCAGTGGTTTGCAAACCATTTCTGTGCAGAATCCCAAAACCGGTATGTCCAGCCCAATGCCGGCATCCGTACTAAAAAGCAGGAAACTTCGTCTAAAACTCAGGAGAAACGTTTCCTTGAAACTGCTCTGCTGTGCGTTCGTTCACCTAAGAGAGTTGAATCTATGTTGAGATTCAGCGAGTCAGAAACACGTTTATGCTAGGAGCTGCGTTGGGATATTCTCGAGTGAATGGGACCATAGGCTGTACAGAGAAATATTTGCTTCTAAAACCAAAACGGATCTATCCAGCTGAATGGTTGTCAATGTGTGCATTCAACTGACAGAGTTAAACTCACGTGTGGATTCAGCGGTTTGCAAACCATTTCTGTGCAGAATCCCAAAACCGGTATGTCCAGCCCAATGCCGGCATCCGTACTAAAAAGCAGGAAACTTCGTCTAAAACTCAGGAGAAACGTTTCCTTGAAACTGCTCTGCTGTGCGTTCGTTCACCTAAGAGAGTTGAATCTATGTTGAGATTCAGCGAGTCAGAAACACGTTTCTTCTAGGAGCTGCGTTGGGATATTCCCGAGTGAATGGGACCATAGGCTGTACAGAGAAATATCTGCTTCTAAAACCAAAACGGAGCTATCTAACTGAATGGTTGTCAATGTGTGCATTCAACTGAGAGAGTTAAACTTACGTGTGGATTCAGCGGTTTGCAAACCCTTTCTGTGCAGAATCCCAAAACCGGTATTTCCAGCCCAATGCCGGCATCCGTACTAAACAGTAGGAAACTTCGTCTAAAACCCAGCAGAAACGTTTCCTTGAAATTGCTCTGCTGTGCGTTCGTTCACCTAAGAGAGTTGAAACTATGTTGAGATTCAGCGAGTCAGAAACACGTTTCTTCTAGGAGCTGCGTTGGGATATTCCCAAGTGAATGGGACCATAGGCTGTACAGAGAAATATCTGCTTCTAAAACCAAAAGGGTTCTATCAAACTGAATGGTTGTCAATGTGTGCATTCAACTGACAGAGTTAAACTCACGTGTGGATTCAGCGGTTTGCAAACCATTTCTGTGGAGAATCCCAAAACCGGTGTTTCCAGCCCAATGCCGGCATCCGTACTAAACAGCAGGAAACTTCGTCTAAAACTCAGGAGAAACGTTTCCTTGAAACTGCTCTGCTGTGCGTTCGTTCACCTAAGAGAGTTGAATCTATGTTGAGATTCAGCGAGTCAGAAACACGTTTCTTCTAGGAGCTGCGTTGGGATATTCCCGAGTGAATGGGACCATAGGCTGTACAGAGAAATATCTGCTTCTAAAACCAAAACGGAGCTATCTAACTGAATGGTTGTCAATCTGTGCATTCAACTGACAGAGTTAAACTCACGTGTGGATTGAGCGTTTTGCAAACCCTTTCTGTGCAGAATCCCAAAACCGGTATTTCCAGCCCAATGCCGGCATACGTACTAAACAGAAGGAAACTTCGTCTAAAACTCAGGAGAAACGTTTCCTTGAAACTGCTCTGCTGTGCGTTCGTTCACCTAAGAGAGTTGAATCTTTGTTGAGATTCAGCGAGTCAGAAACTCGTTTCTTCTAGGAGCTGTGTTGGGATATTCCCGAGTGAATGGGACCATAGGCTGTACAGAGAAATATCTGCTTCTAAAACCAAAACGGAGCTATCTAACTGGATGGTTGTCAATGTGTGCATTCAACTGACAGAGTTAAACTCACGTGTGGATTCAGCGGTTTGCAAACCATTTCTGTGCAGAATCCTAAAACCGGTATGTCCAGCCCAATGCCGGGATCCGTACTAAAAAGCAGGAAACTTCGTCTAAAACTCAGGAGAAACGTTTCCTTGAAACTGCGCTGCTGTGCGTTCGTTCACCTAAGAGAGTTGAATCTATGTTGAGATTCAGCGAGTCAGAAACACGTTTATGCTAGGAGCTGCGTTGGGATATTCCCGAGTGAATGGGACCATAGGCTGTACAGAGAAATATCTGCTTCTAAAACCAAAACGGAGCTATCTAACTGAATGGTTGTCAATGTGTGCATTCAACTGACAGAGTTAAACTCACGTGTGGATTCAGCGGTTTGCAAACCCTTTCTGTGCAGAATCCCAAAACCGGTATTTCCAGCCCAATGCCGACAAACGTACTAAACAGCAGGAAACTTCGTCTAAAACTCAGGAGAAACGTTTCCTTGAAACTGCTCTGCTGTGCGTTCGTTCACCTAAGAGAGTTGAATCTATGTTGAGATTCAGCGAGTCAGAAACTCGTTTCTTCTAGGAGCTGCGTTGGGATATTCCCTAGTGAATGGGACCATAGCCTGTACAGAGAAATACCTGCTTCTAAAACCAAAACGGAGCTATCTAACTGGATGGTTGTCAATGTGTGCATTCAACTGACAGAGTTAAACTCTCGTGTGGATTCAGCGGTTTGCAAACCATTTCTGTGGAGAATGGCAAAACCGGTATTTCCAGCCCAATGCCGGCATCCGTACTAAACAGCAGGAAACTTCGTCTAAAACTCAGGAGAAACGTTTCCTTGAAACTGCTCTGCTGTGCGTTCGTTCACCTAAGAGAGTTGAATCTATGTTGAGATTCAGCGAGTCAGAAACACGTTTCTTCTAGGAGCTGCGTTGGGATATTCCCGAGTGAATGGGACCATAGGCTGTACAGAGAAATATCTGCTTCTAAAACCAAAACGGAGCTATCTAACTGAATGGTTGTCAATGTGTGCATTCAACTGACAGAGTTAAACTCACGTGTGGATTCAGCGGTTTGCAAACCCTTTCTGTGCAGAATCCCAAAACCGGTATTTCCAGCCCAATGCCGGCATCCGTACTAAACAGCAGGAAACTTCGTCTAAAACTCAGGAGAAACGTTTCCTTGAAACTGCTCTGCCCTGCGTTCGTTCACCTAACAGAGTTGAATCTATGTTGAGATTCAGCGAGTCAGAAACACGTTTCTTCTAGGAGCTGCGTTGGGATATTCCCGAGTGAATGGGACCATAGGCTGTACAGAGAAATATCTGCTTCTAAAACCAAAACGGAGCTATCTAACTGGATGGTTGTCAATGTGTGCATTCAACTGACAGAGTTAAACTCACGTGTGGATTCAGTGGTTTGCAAACCATTTCTGTGCAGAATCCCAAAACCGGTATGTCTAGCCCAATGCCGGCATCCGTACTAAAAAGCAGGAAACTTCGTCTAAAACTCAGGAGAAACGTTTCCTTGAAACTGCTCTGCTGTGCGTTCGTTCACCTAAGAGAGTTGAATCTATGTTGAGATTCAGCGAGTCAGAAACACGTTTATGCTAGGAGCTGCGTTGGGATATTCTCGAGTGAATGGGACCATAGGCTGTACAGAGAAATATTTGCTTCTAAAACCAAAACGGATCTATCCAGCTGAATGGTTGTCAATGTGTGCATTCAACTGACAGAGTTAAACTCACGTGTGGATTCAGCGGTTTGCAAACCATTTCTGTGCAGAATCCCAAAACCGCTATGTCCAGCCCAATGCCGGCATCCGTACTAAAAAGCAGGAAACTTCGTCTAAAACTCAGGAGAAACGTTTCCTTGAAACTGCTCTGCTGTGCGTTCGTTCACCTAAGAGAGTTGAATCTATGTTGAGATTCAGCGAGTCAGAAACACGTTTCTTCTAGGAGCTGCGTTGGGATATTCCCGAGTGAATGGGACCATAGGCTGTACAGAGAAATATCTGCTTCTAAAACCAAAACGGAGCTATCTAACTGAATGGTTGTCAATGTGTGCATTCAACTGAGAGAGTTAAACTTACGTGTGGATTCAGCGGTTTGCAAACCCTTTCTGTGCAGAATCCCAAAAACGGTATTTCCAGCCCAATGCCGGCATCCGTACTAAACAGCAGGAAACTTCGTCTAAAACTCAGGAGAAACGTTTCCTTGAAACTGCTCTGCTGTGCGTTCGTTCACCTAAGAGAGTTGAAACTATGTTGAGATTCAGCGAGTCAGAAACACGTTTATGCTAGGAGCTGCGTTGGGATATTCCCGAGTGAATGGGACCATAGGCTGTACAGAGAAATATCTGCTTCTAAAACCAAAACGGAGCTATCTAACTGAATGGTTGTCCATGTGTGCATTCAACTGACAGAGTTAAACTCACGTGTGGATTCAGCGGTTTGCAAACCCTTTCTGTGCAGAATCCCAAAACCGGTATTTCCAGCCCAATGCCGGCAAACGTACTAAACAGCAGGAAACTTCGTCTAAAACTCAGGAGAAACGTTTCCTTGAAACTGCTCTGCTGTGCGTTCGTTCACCTAAGAGAGTTGAATCTATGTTGAGATTCAGCGAGTCAGAAACTCGTTTCTTCTAGGAGCTGCGTTGGGATATTCCCTAGTGAATGGGACCATAGCCTGTACAGAGAAATACCTGCTTCTAAAACCAAAACGGAGCTATCTAACTGGATGGTTGTCAATGTGTGCATTCAACTGACAGAGTTAAACTCTCGTGTGGATTCAGCGGTTTGCAAACCATTTCTGTGGAGAATGGCAAAACCGGTATTTCCAGCCCAATGCCGGCATCCGTACTAAACAGCAGGAAACTTCGTCTAAAACTCAGGAGAAACGTTTCCTTGAAACTGCTCTGCTGTGCGTTCGTTCACCTAAGAGAGTTGAATCTATGTTGAGATTCAGCGAGTCAGGAACACGTTTCTTCTAGGAGCTGCGTTGGGATATTCCCGAGTGAATGGGACCATAGGCTGTACAGAGAAATATTTGCTTCTAAAACCAAAACGGATCTATCCAGCTGAATGGTTGTCAATGTGTGCATTCAACTGACAGAGTTAAACTCACGTGTGGATTCAGCGGTTTGCAAACCATTTCTGTGCAGAATCCCAAAACCGGTATGTCCAGCCCAATGCCGGCATCCGTACTAAAAAGCAGGAAACTTCGTCTAAAACTCAGGAGAAACGTTTCCTTGAAACTGCTCTGCTGTGCGTTCGTTCACCTAAGAGAGTTGAATCTATGTTGAGATTCAGCGAGTCAGAAACACGTTTCTTCTAGGAGCTGCGTTGGGATATTCCCGAGTGAATGGGACCATAGGCTGTACAGAGAAATATCTGCTTCTAAAACCAAAACGGAGCTATCTAACTGAATGGTTGTCAATGTGTGCATTCAACTGAGAGAGTTAAACTTACGTGTGGATTCAGCGGTTTGCAAACCCTTTCTGTGCAGAATCCCAAAAACGGTATTTCCAGCCCAATGCCGGCATCCGTACTAAACAGCAGGAAACTTCGTCTAAAACTCAGGAGAAACGTTTCCTTGAAACTGCTCTGCTGTGCGTTCGTTCACCTAAGAGAGTTGAAACTATGTTGAGATTCAGCGAGTCAGAAACACGTTTATGCTAGGAGCTGCGTTGGGATATTCCCGAGTGAATGGGACCATAGGCTGTACAGAGAAATATCTGCTTCTAAAACCAAAACGGAGCTATCTAACTGGATGGTTGTCAATGTGTGCATTCAACTGACAGAGTTAAACTCACGTGTGGATTCAGCGGTTTGCAAACCATTTCTGTCCAGAATCCCATAACCGGTATGTCCAGCCCAAAGCCGGCATCCGTACTAAACAGCAGGAAACTTTGTCTAAAACTCAGGAGAAACGTTTCCTTGAAACTGCTCTGCTGTGCGTTCGTTCACCTTAGAGAGTTGAATCTATGTTGAGATTCAGCGAGTCAGAAACACGTTTTTTCTAGGGGCTGCGTTGGGATATTCCCGAGTGAATGGGACCATAGGCTGTACAGAGAAATATCTGCTTCTAAAACCAAAACGGAGCTATCTAACTGAATGGTTGTCAATGTGTGCATTCAAGTGAGAGAGTTAAACTTACGTGTGGATTGAGCGGTTTGCAAACCCTTTCTGTGCAGAATCCCAAAAATGGTATTTCCAGCCCAATGCCGGCATCCGTACTAAACAGCAGGAAACTTCGTCTAAAACTCAGGAGAAACGTTTCCTTGAAACTGCTCTGCTGTGCGTTCGTTCACCTAAGAGAGTTGAAACTATGTTGAGATTCAGCGAGTCAGAAACACGTTTATGCTAGGAGCTGCGTTGGGATATTCCCGAGTGAATGGGACCATAGGCTGTACAGAGAAATATCTGCTTCTAAAACCAAAACGGAGCTATCTAACTGGATGGTTGTCAATGTGTGCATTCAACTGACAGAGTTAAACTCCCGTGTGGATTCAGCGGTTTGCAAACCATTTCTGTCCAGAATCCCATAACCGGTATGTCCAGCCCAAAGCCGGCATCCGTACTAAACAGCAGGAAACTTCGTCTAAAACTCAGGAGAAACGTTTCCTTGAAACTGCTCTGCTGTGCGTTCGTTCACCTTAGAGAGTTGAATCTATGTTGAGATTCAGCGAGTCAGAAACACGTTTTTTCTAGGAGCTGCGTTGGGATATTCCCGAGTGAATGGGACCATAGGCTGTACAGAGAAATATCTGCTTCTAAAACCAAAACGGAGCTATCTAACTGAATGGTTGTCAATGTGTGCATTCAACTGACAGAGTTAAACTCACGTGTGGATTGAGCGGTTTGCAAACCCTTTCTGTGCAGAATCCCAAAACCGGTATTTCCAGCCCAATGCCGGCATACGTACTAAACAGCAGGAAACTTCGTCTAAAACTCAGGAGAAACGTTTCCTTGAAACTGCTCTGCTGTGCGTTCGTTCACCTAAGAGAGTTGAATCTATGTTGAGATTAAGCGAGTGAGAAACTCGTTTCTTCTAGGAGCTGCGTTGGGATATCCCCGAGTGAATGGGACCATAGGCTGTACAGAGAAATATCTGCTTCTAAAACCAAAACGGAGCTATCTAACTGTATGGTTGTCAATGTGTGCATTCAACTGACAGAGTTAAACTCACGTGTGGATTCAGCGGTTTGCAAACCATTTCTGTGCAGAATCCCAAAACCGGTATGTCCAGCCCAATGCCGGCATCCGTACTAAAAAGCAGGAAACTTCGTCTAAAACTCAGGAGAAACGTTTCCTTGAAACTGCTCTGCTCTGTGTTCGTTCACCTAAGAGAGTTGAATCTATGTTGAGATTCAGCGAGTCAGAAACACGTTTCTTCTAGGAGCTGCGTTGGCATATTCCCGAGTGAATGGGACCATAGGCTGTACAGAGAAATATCTGCTCCTACAACCAAAAGGGTGGTATCTAACTGAATGGTTGTCAATGTGTGCATTCAAGTGACAGAGTTAAACTCACGTTTGGATTCAGCGGTTTACAAACCCTTTCTGTGCAGAATCCCAAAACCGGTAATTCCAGCTCAATGCCGGCATACGTACTAAACAGCAGGAAACTTCGTCTAAAACTCAGGAGAAACGTTGCCTTAAAACTGCTCTGCTGTGCGTTCGTTCACCTAAGAGAGTTGAATCTATGTTGAGATTCAGCGAGTCAGAAACACGTTTCTTCTAGGAGCTGCGTTGGGATATTCCAAGTGAATGGGACCATAGGCTGTACAGAGAAATATCTGCTTCTAAAACCAAAACGGAGCTATCTAACTGAATGGTTGTCAATGTGTGCATTCAACTGACAGAGTTAAACTCACGTGTGGATTGAGCGGTTTGCAAACCCTTTCTGTGCAGAATCCCAAAACCGGTATTTCCAGCCCAATGCCGGCATACGTACTGAACAGCAAGAAACTTCGTCTAAAACTCAGGAGAAACGTTTCCTTGAAACTGCTCTGCTGTGCGTTCGTCCACCTAAGAGAGTTGAATCTATGTTGAGATTCAGCGAGTCAGAAACACGTTTCTTCTAGGAGCTGCGTTGGGATATTCCCGAGTGAATGGGACCATAGGCTGTACAGAGAAATATCTGCTTCTAAAACCAAAACGGAGCTATCTAACTGAATGGTTGTCAATGTGTGCATTCAACTGACAGAGTTAAACTCACGTGTGGATTGAGCGGTTTGCAAACCCTTTCTGTGCAGAATCCCAAAACCGGTATTTCCAGCCCAATGCCGGCATACGTACTAAACAGCAGGAAACTTCGTCTAAAACTCAGGAGAAACGTTTCCTTGAAACTGCTCTGCTGTGCGTTCGTTCACCTAAGAGAGTTGAATCTATGTTGAGATTAAGCGAGTGAGAAACTCGTTTCTTCTAGGAGCTGCGTTGGGATATCCCCGAGTGAATGGGACCATAGGCTGTACAGAGAAATATCTGCTTCTAAAACCAAAACGGAGCTATCTAACTGTATGGTTGTCAATGTGTGCATTCAACTGACAGAGTTAAACTCACGTGTGGATTCAGCGGTTTGCAAACCATTTCTGTGCAGAATCCCAAAACCGGTATGTCCAGCCCAATGCCGGCATCCGTACTAAAAAGCAGGAAACTTCGTCTAAAACTCAGGAGAAACGTTTCCTTGAAACTGCTCTGCTCTGTGTTCGTTCACCTAAGAGAGTTGAATCTATGTTGAGATTCAGCGAGTCAGAAACACGTTTCTTCTAGGAGCTGCGTTGGCATATTCCCGAGTGAATGGGACCATAGGCTGTACAGAGAAATATCTGCTCCTACAACCAAAAGGGTGGTATCTAACTGAATGGTTGTCAATGTGTGCATTCAAGTGACAGAGTTAAACTCACGTTTGGATTCAGCGGTTTACAAACCCTTTCTGTGCAGAATCCCAAAACCGGTAATTCCAGCTCAATGCCGGCATACGTACTAAACAGCAGGAAACTTCGTCTAAAACTCAGGAGAAACGTTGCCTTAAAACTGCTCTGCTGTGCGTTCGTTCACCTAAGAGAGTTGAATCTATGTTGAGATTCAGCGAGTCAGAAACACGTTTCTTCTAGGAGCTGCGTTGGGATATTCCAAGTGAATGGGACCATAGGCTGTACAGAGAAATATCTGCTTCTAAAACCAAAACGGAGCTATCTAACTGAATGGTTGTCAATGTGTGCATTCAACTGACAGAGTTAAACTCACGTGTGGATTGAGCGGTTTGCAAACCCTTTCTGTGCAGAATCCCAAAACCGGTATTTCCAGCCCAATGCCGGCATACGTACTGAACAGCAAGAAACTTCGTCTAAAACTCAGGAGAAACGTTTCCTTGAAACTGCTCTGCTGTGCGTTCGTCCACCTAAGAGAGTTGAATCTATGTTGAGATTCAGCGAGTCAGAAACACGTTTCTTCTAGGAGCTGCGTTGGGATATTCCCGAGTGAATGGGATCATAAGCTGTACAGAGAAATATCTGCTTCTAAAACCAAAACGGAGCTATCTAACTGAATGGTTGTCAATGTGTGCATTCAACTAACAGAGTTAAACTCACGTGTGGATTCAGCGGTTTGCAAACCCTTTCTGTGCAGAATCCCAAAACCGGTATTTCCAGACCAATGCCGGCATCCATACTAAACAGCAGGAAACTTCGTCTAAAACTCAGGAGAAACGTTTCCTTGAAACTGCTCTGCTGTGCGTACGATCAACTAAGAGAGTTGAATCTATGTTGAGATTCAGCGAGTCAGAAACACGTTTCTTCTAGGAGCTGCGTTGGGATATTCCCGAGTGAATGGTACCATAGGCTGTACAGAGAAATATCTGCTCCTACAACCAAAAGGGTGGTATCTAACTGAATGGTTGTCAATGTGTGCATTCAACTGACAGAGTTAAAGTCACGTGTGGATTCAGCGGTTTGCAAACCCTTTCTGTGCAGAAACCCAAAACCGGTATTTCCAGCCCAATGCCGGCAAACGTACTAAACAGCAGGAAACTTCGTCTAAGACTCAGGAGAAACGTTTCCTTGAATCTGCTCTGCTGTGCGTTCGTTCACCTAAGAGAGTTGAATCTATGTTGAGATTCAGCGAGTCAGAAACACGTTTCTTCTAGGAGCTGCGTTGGGATATTCCCGAGTGAATGGGACCATAGGCTGTACAGAGAAATATCTGCTTCTAAAACCAAAATGTGCTATCTAACTGAATGGTTGTCAATGTGTGCATTCAACTGACAGAGTTAAACTCACGTGTGGATTCAGCGGTTTGCAAACCCTTTCTGTGCAGAATCCCAAAACCGGTATTTCCAGCCCAATGCCGGCATCCGTACTAAACAGCAGGAAACTTCGTCTAAAACTCAGGAGAAACGTTTCCTTGAAACTGCTCTGCTGTGCGTTCGATCACCTAAGAGAGTTGAATCTATGTTGAGATTCACCGAGTCAGAAACCCGTTTCATCTAGGAGCTGCGTTGGGATATTCCCGAGTGAATGGGACCATAGGCTGTTCAGAGAAATATCTGCTCCTACAACCAAAAGGGTGGTATCTAACTGAATGGTTGTCAATGTGTGCATTCAACTGACAGAGTTAAACTCACGTTTGGATTCAGCGGTTTACAAGCCCTTTCTGTGCAGAATCCCAAAACCGGAAATTCCATCTCAATGCCGGCATACGTACTAAACAGCAGGAAACTTCGTCTAAAACTCAGGAGAAACTTTTCCTTGAAACTGCTCTGCTGTGCGTTCGTTCACCTAAGAGAATTGAAACTATGTTGAGATTCTGCGAGTCAGAAACACGTTTATGCTAGGAGCTGCGTTGGGATATTCCCGAGTGAATGGGACCATAGGCTGTACAGAGAAATATCTGCTTCTAAAACCAAAAGGGTGCTATCAAACTGAATGGTTGTCAATGTGTGCATTCAACTGACAGAGTTAAACTCACGTGTGGATTCAGCGGTTTGTAAACCCTTTCTGTGCAGAAACCCAAAACCGGTATTTCCAGCCCAATGCCGGCATACGTACTAAACAGCAGGAAACTTCGTCTAAAACTCAGGAGAAACGTTTCCTTGAAACTGCTCTGCTGTGTGTTCGTTCACCTAAGAGAGTTGAATCTATGTTGAGATTCAGCGAGTCAGAAACACGTTTCTTCTAGGAGCCGCGTTGGGATATTCCCGAGTGAATGGGACCATAGGCTGTACAGAGAAATATCTGCTTCTAAAACCAAAACGGAGCTACCTAACTGAATGGCTGTCAATGTGTGCATTCAACTGAGAGAGTTAAACTCACGTGTGGATTGAGCGGTTTGCAAACCCTTTCTGTGCAGAATCCCAAAAATGGTATTTCCAGCCCAATGCCGGCATACGTACTAAACAGCAGGAAACTTCGTCTAAAACTCAGGAGAAACGTTTCCTTGAAACTGCTCTGCTGTGCGTTCGTTCACCTAAGAGAGTTGAAACTATGTTGAGATTCAGGGAGTCAGAAACACGTTTATGCTAGGAGCTGCGTTGGGATATTCTCGAGTGAATGGGACCATAGGCTGTACAGAGAAATATCTGCTTCTAAAACCAAAACGGAGCTATCCAGCTGAATGGTTGTCAATGTGTGCATTCAACTGACAGAGTTAAACTCACGTGTGGATTCAGCGGTTTGCAAACCCTTTCTGTGCAGAATCCCAAAACCGGTATTTCCAGCCCAATGCCGGCATCCATACTAAACAGCAGGAAACTTCGTCTAAACCTCAGGAGAAACGTTTCCTTGAAACTGCTGTGCTGTGCGTACGATCACCTAAGAGAGATGAATCTATGTTGAGATTCAGCGAGTCAGAAACTCGTTTCTTCTAGGAGCTGCGTTGGGATATTCCCGAGTGAATGGGACCATAGGCTGTACAGAGAAATATCTGCTCCTACAACCAAAAGGGTGGTATCTAACTGAATGGTTGTCAATGTGTGCATTCAACTGACAGAGTTAAACTCACGTGTGGATTCAGCGGTTTGCAAACCCTTTCTGTGCAGAATCCCAAAACCGGTATTTCCAGCCCAATGCCGGCAAACGTACTAAACAGCAGGAAACTTCGTCTAAAACTCAGGAGAAACGTTTCCTTGAAACTGCTCTGCTGTGCGTTCGTTCACCTAAGAGAGTTGAATCTATGTTGAGATTCAACGAGTCAGAAACACGTTACTTCTAGGAGCTGCGTTGGGATATTCCCGAGTGAATGGGACCATAGGCTGTACAGAGAAATATCTGCTTCTAAAACCAAAATGTGCTACCAAACTGAATGGTTGTCAATGTGTGCATTCAACTGACAGAGTTTAACTCACGTGTGGATTCAGCGGTTTGTAAACCCTTTCTGTGCAGAAACCCAAAACCGGTATTTCCAGCCCAATGCCGGCATACGTACTAAACAGCAGGAAACTTCGTCTAAAACTCAGGAGAAACGTTTCCTTGAAACTGCTCTGATGTGCTTTCGTTCACCTAAGAGAGTTGAAACTATGTTGAGATTCAGGGAGTCAGAAACACGTTTATGCTAGGAGCTGCGTTGGGATATTCTCGAGTGAATGGTACCATAGGCTGTACAGAGAAATATCTGCTTCTAAAACCAAAACGGAGCTATCCAGCTGAATGGTTGTCAATGTGTGCATTCAACTGACAGAGTTAAACTCACGTGTGGATTCAGCGGTTTGCAAACCCTTTCTGTGCAGAATCCCAAAACCGGTATTTCCAGCCCAATGCCGGCATCCATACTAAACAGCAGGAAACTTCGTCTAAAACTCAGGAGAAACGTTTCCTTGAAACTGCTCTGCTGTGCGTACGATCACCTAAGAGAGTTGAATCTATGTTGAGTTCAGCGAGTCAGAAACTCGTTTCTTCTAGGAGCTGCGTTGGGATATTCCCGAGTGAATGGGACCACAGGCTGTACAGAGAAATATCTGCTCCTACAACCAAAAGGGTGGTATCTAACTGAATGGTGGTCAATGTGTGCATTCAACTGACAGAGTTAAACTCACGTGTGGATTCAGCGGTTTGCAAACCCTTTCTGTGCAGAATCCCAAAACCGGTATTTCCAGCCCAATGCCGGCAAACGTACTAAACAGCAGGAAACTTCGTCTAAGACTCAGGAGAAACGTTTCCTTGAAACTGCTCTGCTGTGCGTTCGTTCACCTAAGAGAGTTGAATCTATGTTGAGATTCAACGAGTCAGAAACACGTTACTTCTAGGAGCTGCGTTGGGATATTCCCGAGTGAATGGGACCATAGGCTGTACAGAGAAATATCTGCTTCTAAAACCAAAATGTGCTATCAAACTGAATGGTTGTCAATGTGTGCATTCAACTGACAGAGTTTAACTCACGTGTGGATTCAGCGGTTTGCAAACCCTTTCTGTGCAGAATCCCAAAACCGGTATTTCCAGCCCAATGCCGGCATCCGTACTAAACAGCAGGAAACTTCGTCTAAAACTCAGGAGAAACGTTTCCTTGAAACTGCTCTGCTGTGCGTTCCATCACCTAAGAGAGTTGAATCTATGTTGAGATTCACCGAGTCAGAAACCCGTTTCATCTAGGAGCTGCGTTGGGATATTCCCGAGGGAATGGGACCATAGGCTGTACAGAGAAATATCTGCTCCTTCAACCAAAAGGGTGGTATCTAACTGAATGGTTGTCAATGTGTGCATTCAACTGACAGAGTTAAACTCACGTTTGGATTCAGCGGTTTACAAGCCCTTTCTGTGCAGAATCCCAAAACCGGTAATTCCAGCTCAATGCCGGCATACGTACTAAACAGCAGGAAACTTCGTCTAAAACTCAGGAGAAACGTTTCCTTGAAACTGCTCTGCTGTGCGTTCGTTCACCTAAGAGAGTTGAAACTATGTTGAGATTCAGCGAGTCAGAAACACGTTTCTTCTAGGAGCTG
The DNA here is from genome assembly GCF_030222135.1 of Aotus nancymaae. NCBI lineage: Eukaryota > Metazoa > Chordata > Mammalia > Primates > Aotidae > Aotus > Aotus nancymaae. The sequence goes on from NW_026988493.1 coordinate 83,189, forward strand.
CGTTGGGATATTCCCGAGTGAATGGGACCATAGGCTGTACAGAGAAATATCTGCTTCTAAAACCAAAACGGAGCTGTCCAGCTGAATGGTTGTCAATGTGTGCATTCAACTGACAGAGTTAAACTCACGTGTGGATTCAGCGGTTTGCAATCCCTTTCTGTGCAGAATCCCAAAACCGGTATTTCCAGCCCAATGCCGGCATCCGTACTAAACAGCAGGAAACTTCGTATAAAACTCAGGAGAAACGTTTCCTTGAAACTGCTCTGCTGTGCGTTCGATCACCTAAGAGAGTTGAATCTATGTTGAGATTCACCAAGTCAGAAACCCGTTTCATCTAGGAGCTGCGTTGGGATATTCCCGAGTGAATGGGACCATAGGCTGTACAGAGAAATATCTGCTCCTACAATCAAAAGGGTGGTATCTAACTGAATGGTTGTCAATGTGTGCATTCAACTGACAGAGTTAAACTCACGTTTGGATTCAGCGGTTTACAAGCCCTTTCTGTGCAGAATCCCAAAACCGGTAATTCCAGCTCAATGCCGGCATACGCACTAAACAGCAGGAAACTTCGTCTAAAACTCAGGAGAAACGTTTCCTTGAAACTGCTCTGCTGTGCGTTCGTTCACCTAAGAGAGTTGAAACTATGTTGAGATTCAGCGAGTCAGAAACACGTTTATGCTAGGAGCTGCGTTGGGATATTCCCGAGTGAATGGGACCATAGGCTGTACAGAGAAATATCTGCTTCTAAAACCAAAAGGGTGCTATCAAACTGAATGGTTGTCAATGTGTGCATTCAACTGACAGAGTTAAACTCACGTGTGGATTCAGCGGTTTGCAAACCCTTTCTGTGCAGAAACCCAAAATCGGTATTTCCAGCCCAATGCCGGCAAACGTACTAAACAGCAGGAAACTTCGTCTAAAACTCAGGAGAAACGTTTCCTTGAAACTGCTCTGCTGTGCGTTCGTTCACCTAAGAGAGTTGAATCTATGTTGAGATTCAGCGAGTCAGAAACTCGTTTCTTCTAGGAGCTGCGTTGGGATATTCCCTAGTGAATGGGACCATAGCCTGTACAGAGAAATACCTGCTTCTAAAACCAAAACGGAGCTATCTAACTGGATGGTTGTCAATGTGTGCATTCAACTGACAGAGTTAAACTCTCGTGTGGATTCAGCGGTTTGCAAACCATTTCTGTGGAGAATGGCAAAACCGGTATTTCCAGCCCAATGCCGGCATCCGTACTAAACAGCAGGAAACTTCGTCTAAAACTCAGGAGAAACGTTTCCTTGAAACTGCTCTGCTGTGCGTTCGTTCACCTAAGAGAGTTGAATCTATGTTGAGATTCAGCGAGTCAGGAACACGTTTCTTCTAGGAGCTGCGTTGGGATATTCCCGAGTGAATGGGACCATAGGCTGTACAGAGAAATATCTGCTTCTAAAACCAAAACGGAGCTATCTAACTGAATGGTTGTCAATGTGTGCATTCAACTGACAGAGTTAAACTCACGTGTGGATTCAGCGGTTTGCAAACCCTTTCTGTGCAGAATCCCAAAACCGGTATTTCCAGCCCAATGCCGGCATCCGTACTAAACAGCAGGAAACTTCGTCTAAAACTCAGGAGAAACGTTTCCTTGAAACTGCTCTGCCCTGCGTTCGTTCACCTAACAGAGTTGAATCTATGTTGAGATTCAGCGAGTCAGAAACACGTTTCTTCTAGGAGCTGCGTTGGGATATTCCCGAGTGAATGGGACCATAGGCTGTACAGAGAAATATCTGCTTCTAAAACCAAAACGGAGCTATCTAACTGGATGGTTGTCAATGTGTGCATTCAACTGACAGAGTTAAACTCACGTGTGGATTCAGTGGTTTGCAAACCATTTCTGTGCAGAATCCCAAAACCGGTATGTCTAGCCCAATGCCGGCATCCGTACTAAAAAGCAGGAAACTTCGTCTAAAACTCAGGAGAAACGTTTCCTTGAAACTGCTCTGCTGTGCGTTCGTTCACCTAAGAGAGTTGAATCTATGTTGAGATTCAGCGAGTCAGAAACACGTTTATGCTAGGAGCTGCGTTGGGATATTCTCGAGTGAATGGGACCATAGGCTGTACAGAGAAATATTTGCTTCTAAAACCAAAACGGATCTATCCAGCTGAATGGTTGTCAATGTGTGCATTCAACTGACAGAGTTAAACTCACGTGTGGATTCAGCGGTTTGCAAACCATTTCTGTGCAGAATCCCAAAACCGGTATGTCCAGCCCAATGCCGGCATCCGTACTAAAAAGCAGGAAACTTCGTCTAAAACTCAGGAGAAACGTTTCCTTGAAACTGCTCTGCTGTGCGTTCGTTCACCTAAGAGAGTTGAATCTATGTTGAGATTCAGCGAGTCAGAAACACGTTTCTTCTAGGAGCTGCGTTGGGATATTCCCGAGTGAATGGGACCATAGGCTGTACAGAGAAATATCTGCTTCTAAAACCAAAACGGAGCTATCTAACTGAATGGTTGTCAATGTGTGCATTCAACTGAGAGAGTTAAACTTACGTGTGGATTCAGCGGTTTGCAAACCCTTTCTGTGCAGAATCCCAAAAACGGTATTTCCAGCCCAATGCCGGCATCCGTACTAAACAGCAGGAAACTTCGTCTAAAACTCAGGAGAAACGTTTCCTTGAAACTGCTCTGCTGTGCGTTCGTTCACCTAAGAGAGTTGAAACTATGTTGAGATTCAGCGAGTCAGAAACACGTTTATGCTAGGAGCTGCGTTGGGATATTCCCGAGTGAATGGGACCATAGGCTGTACAGAGAAATATCTGCTTCTAAAACCAAAACGGAGCTATCTAACTGGATGGTTGTCAATGTGTGCATTCAACTGACAGAGTTAAACTCACGTGTGGATTCAGCGGTTTGCAAACCATTTCTGTCCAGAATCCCATAACCGGTATGTCCAGCCCAAAGCCGGCATCCGTACTAAACAGCAGGAAACTTCGTCTAAAACTCAGGAGAAACGTTTCCTTGAAACTGCTCTGCTGTGCGTTCGTTCACCTTAGAGAGTTGAATCTATGTTGAGATTCAGCGAGTCAGAAACACGTTTTTTCTAGGAGCTGCGTTGGGATATTCCCGAGTGAATGGGACCATAGGCTGTACAGAGAAATATCTGCTTCTAAAACCAAAACGGAGCTATCTAACTGAATGGTTGTCAATGTGTGCATTCAAGTGAGAGAGTTAAACTTACGTGTGGATTGAGCGGTTTGCAAACCCTTTCTGTGCAGAATCCCAAAAATGGTATTTCCAGCCCAATGCCGGCATCCGTACTAAACAGCAGGAAACTTCGTCTAAAACTCAGGAGAAACGTTTCCTTGAAACTGCTCTGCTGTGCGTTCGTTCACCTAAGAGAGTTGAAACTATGTTGAGATTCAGCGAGTCAGAAACACGTTTATGCTAGGAGCTGCGTTGGGATATTCCCGAGTGAATGGGACCATAGGCTGTACAGAGAAATATCTGCTTCTAAAACCAAAACGGAGCTATCTAACTGGATGGTTGTCAATGTGTGCATTCAACTGACAGAGTTAAACTCACGTGTGGATTCAGCGGTTTGCAAACCATTTCTGTCCAGAATCCCATAACCGGTATGTCCAGCCCAAAGCCGGCATCCGTACTAAACAGCAGGAAACTTCGTCTAAAACTCAGGAGAAACGTTTCCTTGAAACTGCTCTGCTGTGCGTTCGTTCACCTTAGAGAGTTGAATCTATGTTGAGATTCAGCGAGTCAGAAACACGTTTTTTCTAGGAGCTGCGTTGGGATATTCCCGAGTGAATGGGACCATAGGCTGTACAGAGAAATATCTGCTTCTAAAACCAAAACGGAGCTATCTAACTGAATGGTTGTCAATGTGTGCATTCAACTGACAGAGTTAAACTCACGTGTGGATTGAGCGGTTTGCAAACCCTTTCTGTGCAGAATCCCAAAACCGGTATTTCCAGCCCAATGCCGGCATACGTACTAAACAGCAGGAAACTTCGTCTAAAACTCAGGAGAAACGTTTCCTTGAAACTGCTCTGCTGTGCGTTCGTTCACCTAAGAGAGTTGAATCTATGTTGAGATTAAGCGAGTGAGAAACTCGTTTCTTCTAGGAGCTGCGTTGGGATATCCCCGAGTGAATGGGACCATAGGCTGTACAGAGAAATATCTGCTTCTAAAACCAAAACGGAGCTATCTAACTGTATGGTTGTCAATGTGTGCATTCAACTGACAGAGTTAAACTCACGTGTGGATTCAGCGGTTTGCAAACCATTTCTGTGCAGAATCCCAAAACCGGTATGTCCAGCCCAATGCCGGCATCCGTACTAAAAAGCAGGAAACTTCGTCTAAAACTCAGGAGAAACGTTTCCTTGAAACTGCTATGCTCTGTGTTCGTTCACCTAAGAGAGTTGAATCTATGTTGAGATTCAGCGAGTCAGAAACACGTTTCTTCTAGGAGCTGCGTTGGCATATTCCCGAGTGAATGGGACCATAGGCTGTACAGAGAAATATCTGCTCCTACAACCAAAAGGGTGGTATCTAACTGAATGGTTGTCAATGTGTGCATTCAAGTGACAGAGTTAAACTCACGTTTGGATTCAGCGGTTTACAAACCCTTTCTGTGCAGAATCCCAAAACCGGTAATTCCAGCTCAATGCCGGCATACGTACTAAACAGCAGGAAACTTCGTCTAAAACTCAGGAGAAACGTTGCCTTAAAACTGCTCTGCTGTGCGTTCGTTCACCTAAGAGAGTTGAATCTATGTTGAGATTCAGCGAGTCAGAAACACGTTTCTTCTAGGAGCTGCGTTGGGATATTCCAAGTGAATGGGACCATAGGCTGTACAGAGAAATATCTGCTTCTAAAACCAAAACGGAGCTATCTAACTGAATGGTTGTCAATGTGTGCATTCAACTGACAGAGTTAAACTCACGTGTGGATTGAGCGGTTTGCAAACCCTTTCTGTGCAGAATCCCAAAACCGGTATTTCCAGCCCAATGCCGGCATACGTACTGAACAGCAAGAAACTTCGTCTAAAACTCAGGAGAAACGTTTCCTTGAAACTGCTCTGCTGTGCGTTCGTCCACCTAAGAGAGTTGAATCTATGTTGAGATTCAGCGAGTCAGAAACACGTTTCTTCTAGGAGCTGCGTTGGGATATTCCCGAGTGAATGGGATCATAAGCTGTACAGAGAAATATCTGCTTCTAAAACCAAAACGGAGCTATCTAACTGAATGGTTGTCAATGTGTGCATTCAACTAACAGAGTTAAACTCACGTGTGGATTCAGCGGTTTGCAAACCCTTTCTGTGCAGAATCCCAAAACCGGTATTTCCAGACCAATGCCGGCATCCATACTAAACAGCAGGAAACTTCGTCTAAAACTCAGGAGAAACGTTTCCTTGAAACTGCTCTGCTGTGCGTACGATCAACTAAGAGAGTTGAATCTATGTTGAGATTCAGCGAGTCAGAAACACGTTTCTTCTAGGAGCTGCGTTGGGATATTCCCGAGTGAATGGTACCATAGGCTGTACAGAGAAATATCTGCTCCTACAACCAAAAGGGTGGTATCTAACTGAATGGTTGTCAATGTGTGCATTCAACTGACAGAGTTAAAGTCACGTGTGGATTCAGCGGTTTGCAAACCCTTTCTGTGCAGAAACCCAAAACCGGTATTTCCAGCCCAATGCCGGCAAACGTACTAAACAGCAGGAAACTTCGTCTAAGACTCAGGAGAAACGTTTCCTTGAATCTGCTCTGCTGTGCGTTCGTTCACCTAAGAGAGTTGAATCTATGTTGAGATTCAGCGAGTCAGAAACACGTTTCTTCTAGGAGCTGCGTTGGGATATTCCCGAGTGAATGGGACCATAGGCTGTACAGAGAAATATCTGCTTCTAAAACCAAAATGTGCTATCTAACTGAATGGTTGTCAATGTGTGCATTCAACTGACAGAGTTAAACTCACGTGTGGATTCAGCGGTTTGCAAACCCTTTCTGTGCAGAATCCCAAAACCGGTATTTCCAGCCCAATGCCGGCATCCGTACTAAACAGCAGGAAACTTCGTCTAAAACTCAGGAGAAACGTTTCCTTGAAACTGCTCTGCTGTGCGTTCGATCACCTAAGAGAGTTGAATCTATGTTGAGATTCACCGAGTCAGAAACCCGTTTCATCTAGGAGCTGCGTTGGGATATTCCCGAGTGAATGGGACCATAGGCTGTTCAGAGAAATATCTGCTCCTACAACCAAAAGGGTGGTATCTAACTGAATGGTTGTCAATGTGTGCATTCAACTGACAGAGTTAAACTCACGTTTGGATTCAGCGGTTTACAAGCCCTTTCTGTGCAGAATCCCAAAACCGGAAATTCCATCTCAATGCCGGCATACGTACTAAACAGCAGGAAACTTCGTCTAAAACTCAGGAGAAACTTTTCCTTGAAACTGCTCTGCTGTGCGTTCGTTCACCTAAGAGAATTGAAACTATGTTGAGATTCTGCGAGTCAGAAACACGTTTATGCTAGGAGCTGCGTTGGGATATTCCCGAGTGAATGGGACCATAGGCTGTACAGAGAAATATCTGCTTCTAAAACCAAAAGGGTGCTATCAAACTGAATGGTTGCCAATGTGTGCATTCAACTGACAGAGTTAAACTCACGTGTGGATTCAGCGGTTTGTAAACCCTTTCTGTGCAGAAACCCAAAACCGGTGTTTCCAGCCCAATGCCGGCATACGTACTAAACAGCAGGAAACTTCGTCTAAAACTCAGGAGAAACGTTTCCTTGAAACTGCTCTGCTGTGTGTTCGTTCACCTAAGAGAGTTGAATCTATGTTGAGATTCAGCGAGTCAGAAACACGTTTCTTCTAGGAGCCGCGTTGGGATATTCCCGAGTGAATGGGACCATAGGCTGTACAGAGAAATATCTGCTTCTAAAACCAAAACGGAGCTACCTAACTGAATGGCTGTCAATGTGTGCATTCAACTGAGAGAGTTAAACTCACGTGTGGATTGAGCGGTTTGCAAACCCTTTCTGTGCAGAATCCCAAAAATGGTATTTCCAGCCCAATGCCGGCATACGTACTAAACAGCAGGAAACTTCGTCTAAAACTCAGGAGAAACGTTTCCTTTAAACTGCTCTGCTGTGCGTTCGTTCACCTAAGAGAGTTGAAACTATGTTGAGATTCAGGGAGTCAGAAACACGTTTATGCTAGGAGCTGCGTTGGGATATTCTCGAGTGAATGGGACCATAGGCTGTACAGAGAAATATCTGCTTCTAAAACCAAAACGGAGCTATCCAGCTGAATGGTTGTCAATGTGTGCATTCAACTGACAGAGTTAAACTCACGTGTGGATTCAGCGGTTTGCAAACCCTTTCTGTGCAGAATCCCAAAACCGGTATTTCCAGCCCAATGCCGGCATCCATACTAAACAGCAGGAAACTTCGTCTAAACCTCAGGAGAAACGTTTCCTTGAAACTGCTGTGCTGTGCGTACGATCACCTAAGAGAGATGAATCTATGTTGAGATTCAGCGAGTCAGAAACTCGTTTCTTCTAGGAGCTGCGTTGGGATATTCCCGAGTGAATGGGACCATAGGCTGTACAGAGAAATATCTGCTCCTACAACCAAAAGGGTGGTATCTAACTGAATGGTTGTCAATGTGTGCATTCAACTGACAGAGTTAAACTCACGCGTGGATTCAGCGGTTTGCAAACCCTTTCTGTGCAGAATCCCAAAACCGGTATTTCCAGCCCAATGCCGGCAAACGTACTAAACAGCAGGAAACTTCGTCTAAAACTCAGGAGAAACGTTTCCTTGAAACTGCTCTGCTGTGCGTTCGTTCACCTAAGAGAGTTGAATCTATGTTGAGATTCAACGAGTCAGAAACACGTTACTTCTAGGAGCTGCGTTGGGATATTCCCGAGTGAATGGGACCATAGGCTGTACAGAGAAATATCTGCTTCTAAAACCAAAATGTGCTACCAAACTGAATGGTTGTCAATGTGTGCATTCAACTGACAGAGTTTAACTCACGTGTGGATTCAGCGGTTTGTAAACCCTTTCTGTGCAGAAACCCAAAACCGGTATTTCCAGCCCAATGCCGGCATACGTACTAAACAGCAGGAAACTTCGTCTAAAACTCAGGAGAAACGTTTCCTTGAAACTGCTCTGATGTGCTTTCGTTCACCTAAGAGAGTTGAAACTATGTTGAGATTCAGGGAGTCAGAAACACGTTTATGCTAGGAGCTGCGTTGGGATATTCTCGAGTGAATGGTACCATAGGCTGTACAGAGAAATATCTGCTTCTAAAACCAAAACGGAGCTATCCAGCTGAATGGTTGTCAATGTGTGCATTCAACTGACAGAGTTAAACTCACGTGTGGATTCAGCGGTTTGCAAACCCTTTCTGTGCAGAATCCCAAAACCGGTATTTCCAGCCCAATGCCGGCATCCATACTAAACAGCAGGAAACTTCGTCTAAAACTCAGGAGAAACGTTTCCTTGAAACTGCTCTGCTGTGCGTACGATCACCTAAGAGAGTTGAATCTATGTTGAGTTCAGCGAGTCAGAAACTCGTTTCTTCTAGGAGCTGCGTTGGGATATTCCCGAGTGAATGGGACCATAGGCTGTACAGAGAAATATCTGCTTCTAAAACCAAAATGTGCTATCAAACTGAATGGTTGTCAATGTGTGCATTCAACTGACAGAGTTTAACTCACGTGTGGATTCAGCGGTTTGCAAACCCTTTCTGTGCAGAATCCCAAAACCGGTATTTCCAGCCCAATGCCGGCATCCGTACTAAACAGCAGGAAACTTCGTCTAAAACTCAGGAGAAACGTTTCCTTGAAACTGCTCTGCTGTGCGTTCCATCACCTAAGAGAGTTGAATCTATGTTGAGATTCACCGAGTCAGAAACCCGTTTCATCTAGGAGCTGCGTTGGGATATTCCCGAGGGAATGGGACCATAGGCTGTACAGAGAAATATCTGCTCCTTCAACCAAAAGGGTGGTATCTAACTGAATGGTTGTCAATGTGTGCATTCAACTGACAGAGTTAAACTCACGTTTGGATTCAGCGGTTTACAAGCCCTTTCTGTGCAGAATCCCAAAACCGGTAATTCCAGCTCAATGCCGGCATACGTACTAAACAGCAGGAAACTTCGTCTAAAACTCAGGAGAAACGTTTCCTTGAAACTGCTCTGCTGTGCGTTCGTTCACCTAAGAGAGTTGAAACTATGTTGAGATTCAGCGAGTCAGAAACACGTTTCTTCTAGGAGCTGCGTTGGGATATTCCCGAGTGAATGGGACCATAGGCTGTACAGAGAAATATCTGCTTCTAAAACCAAAACGGAGCTGTCCAGCTGAATGGTTGTCAATGTGTGCATTCAACTGACAGAGTTAAACTCACGTGTGGATTCAGCGGTTTGCAATCCCTTTCTGTGCAGAATCCCAAAACCGGTATTTCCAGCCCAATGCCGGCATCCGTACTAAACAGCAGGAAACTTCGTATAAAACTCAGGAGAAACGTTTCCTTGAAACTGCTCTGCTGTGCGTTCGATCACCTAAGAGAGTTGAATCTATGTTGAGATTCACCAAGTCAGAAACCCGTTTCATCTAGGAGCTGCGTTGGGATATTCCCGAGTGAATGGGACCATAGGCTGTACAGAGAAATATCTGCTCCTACAATCAAAAGGGTGGTATCTAACTGAATGGTTGTCAATGTGTGCATTCAACTGACAGAGTTAAACTCACGTTTGGATTCAGCGGTTTACAAGCCCTTTCTGTGCAGAATCCCAAAACCGGTAATTCCAGCTCAATGCCGGCATACGCACTAAACAGCAGGAAACTTCGTCTAAAACTCAGGAGAAACGTTTCCTTGAAACTGCTCTGCTGTGCGTTCGTTCACCTAAGAGAGTTGAAACTATGTTGAGATTCAGCGAGTCAGAAACACGTTTATGCTAGGAGCTGCGTTGGGATATTCCCGAGTGAATGGGACCATAGGCTGTACAGAGAAATATCTGCTTCTAAAACCAAAAGGGTGCTATCAAACTGAATGGTTGTCAATGTGTGCATTCAACTGACAGAGTTAAACTCACGTGTGGATTCAGCGGTTTTCAAACCCTTTCTGTGCAGAATCCCAAAACCGGTATTTCCAGCCCAATGCCGGCATACGTACTAAACAGAAGGAAACTTCGTCTAAAACTCAGGAGAAACGTTACCTTGAAGCTGCTCTGCTGTGTGTTCGTTCACCTAAGAGAGTTGAATCTATGTTGAGAATCAGCGAGTCAGAAACACGTTTCTTCTAGGAGCCGCGTTGGGATATTCCCGAGTGAATGGGACCATAGGCTGTACAGAGAAATATCTGCTTCTAAAACCAAAACGGAGCTATCTAACTGGATGGTTGTCAATGTGTGCATTCAACTGAGAGAGTTAAACTCACGTTTGGATTGAGCGGTTTGCAAACCCTTTCTGTGCAGAATCCCAAAAATGGTATTTCCAGCCCAATGCCGGCATACGTACTAAACAGCAGGAAACTTCGTCTAAAACTCAGGAGAAACGTTTCCTTGAAACTGCTCTGCTGTGCGTTCGTTCACCTAAGAGAGTTGAAACTATGTTGAGATTCAGCGAGTCAGAAACACGTTTATGCTAGGAGCTGCGTTGGGATATTCTCGAGTGAATGGGACCATAGGCTGTACAGAGAAATATCTGCTTCTAAAACCAAAACGGAGCTATCTAACTGAATGGTTGTCAATGTGTGCATTCAACTAACAGAGTTAAACTCACGTGTGGATTCAGCGGTTTGCAAACCCTTTCTGTGCAGAATCCCAAAACCGGTATTTCCAGCCCAATGCCGGCATCCATACTAAACAGCAGGAAACTTCGTCTAAAACTCAGGAGAAACGTTTCCTTGAAACTGCTCTGCTGTGCGTACGATCACCTAAGAGAGTTGAATCTATGTTGAGATTCAGCGAGTCAGAAACACGTTTCTTCTAGGAGCTGCGTTGGGATATTCCCGAGTGAATGGGACCATAGGCTGTACAGAGAAATATCTGCTCCTACAACCAAAAGGGTGGTATCTAACTGAATGGTTGTCAATGTGTGCATTCAACTGACAGAGTTAAACTCACGTGTGGATTCAGCGGTTTGCAAACCCTTTCTGTGCAGAATCCCAAAACCGGTATTTCCAGCCCAATGCCGGCATCCGTACTAAACAGCAGGAAACTTCGCCTAAAACTCAGGAGAAACGTTTCCTTGAAACTGCTCTGCTGTGCGTTCGATCACCTAAGAGTGTTGAATCTATGTTGAGATTCAACGAGTCAGAAACACGTTACTTCTAGGAGCTGCGTTGGGATATTCCCGAGTGAATGGGACCATAGGCTGTACAGAGAAATATCTGCTTCTAAAACCAAAATGTGCTATCAAATTGAATGGTTGTCAATGTGTGCATTCAACTGACAGAGTTTAACTCACGTGTGGATTCAGCGGTTTGCAAACCCTTTCTGTGCAGAATCCCAAAACGGGTATTTCCAGCCCAATGCCGGCATCCGTACTAAACAGCAGGAAACTTCGTCTAAAACTCAGGAGAAACGTTTCCTTGAAACTGCTCTGCTGTGCGTTCGATTACCTAAGAGAGTTGAATCTATGTTGAGATTCACCGAGTCAGATACCCGTTTCATCTAGGAGCTGCGTTGGGATATTCCCGAGTGAATGGGACCATAGGCTGTACAGAGAAATATCTGCTCCTACAATCAAAAGGGTGGTATCTAACTGAATGGTTGTCAATGTGTGCATTCAACTGACAGAGTTAAACTCACGTTTGGATTCAGCGGTTTACAAGCCCTTTCTGTGCAGAATCCCAAAACCGGTAATTCCAGCTCAATGCCGGCATACGTACTAAACAGCAGGAAACTTCGTCTAAAACTCAGGAAAAACGTTTCCTTGAAACTGCTCTGCTGTGCGTTCGTTCACCTAAGAGAGTTGAAACTATGTTGAGATTCAGCGAGTCAGAAAAACGTTTCTTCCAGGAGCTGCGTTGGGATATTCACGAGTGAATGGGACCATAGGCTGTACAGAGAAATATCTGCTTCTAAAACCAAAACGGAGCTATCCAGCTGAATGGTTGTCAATGTGTGCATTCAACTGACAGAGTTAAACTCACGTGTGGATTCAGCGGTTTGCAAACCCTTTCTGTGCAGAATCCCAAAACCGGTATTTCCAGCCCAATGCCGGCATCCGTACTAAACAGCAGGAAACTTCGTCTAAAACTCAGGAGAAACGTTTCCTTGAAACTGCTCTGCTGTGCGTTCGATCACCTAAGAGAGTTGAATCTATGTTGAGATTCACCGAGTCAGAAACCCGTTTCATCTAGGAGCTGCGTTAGGATATTCCCGAGTGAATGGGACCATAGGCTGTACAGAGAAATATCTGCTCCTACAACCAAAAGGGTGGTATCTAACTGAATGGTTGTCAATGTGTGCATTCAACTGACAGAGTTAAACTCACGTTTGGATTCAGCGGTTTACAAGCCCTTTCTGTGCAGAATCCCAAAAGCGGTAATTCCAGCTCAATGCCGGCATACGCACTAAACAGCAGGAAACTTCGTCTAAAACTCAGGAGAAACGTTTCCTTGAAACTGCTCTGCTGTGCGTTCGTTCACCTAAGAGAGTTGAAACTATGTTGAGATTCAGCGAGTCAGAAACACGTTTCTTCTAGGAGCTGCGTTGGGATATTCCCGAGTGAATGGGACCATAGGCTGTACAGAGAAATATCTGCTTCTAAAACCAAAACGGAGCTATCTAACTGGATGGTTGTCAATGTGTGCATTCAACTGAGAGAGTTAAACTCACGTTTGGGTTGAGCGGTTTGCAAACCCTTTCTGTGCAGAATCCCAAAAATGGTATTTCCAGCCCAATGCCGGCATACGTACTAAACAGCAGGAAACTTCGTCTAAAACTCAGGAGAAACGTTTCCTTGAAACTGCTCTGCTGTGCGTTCGTTCACCTAAGAGAGTTGAAACTATGTTGAGATTCAGCGAGTCAGAAACACGTTTATGCTAGGAGCTGCGTTGGGATATTCTCGAGTGAATGGGACCATAGGCTGTACAGAGAAATATCTGCTTCTAAAACCAAAACGGAGCTATCCAGCTGAATGGTTGTCAATGTGTGCATTCAACTGACAGAGTTAAACTCACGTGTGGATTCAGCGGTTTGCAAACCCTTTCTGTGCAGAATCCCAAAACCGGTATTTCCAGCCCAAAGCCGGCATCCGTACTAAACAGCAGGAAACTTCGTCTAAAACTCAGGAGAAACGTTTCCTTGAAACTGCTCTGCTGTGCGTTCGTTCACCTAAGAGAGTTGAATCTATGTTGAGATTCAGCGAGTCAGAAACTCGTTTCTTCTAGGAGCTGCGTTGGGATATTCCCGAGTGAATGGGACCATAGGCTGTACAGAGAAATATCTGCTTCTAAAACCAAAACGGAGCTATCTAACTGGATGGTTGTCAATGTGTGCATTCAACTGACAGAGTTAAACTCACGTGTGGATTCAGAGGTTTGCAAACCATTTCTGTGCAGAATCCCAAAACCGGTATGTCCAGTCCAATGCCGGCATCCGTACTAAACAGCAGGAAACTTCGTCTAAAACTCAGGAGAAACGTTTCCTTGAAACTGCTCTGCTGTGCTTTCGTTCACCTAAGAGAGTTGAAACTATGTTGAGATTCAGCGAGTCAGAAACACGTTTATGCTAGCAGCTGCGTTGGGATATTCCCGATTGAATGGGACCATAGGCTGTATAGAGAAATGACTGCTTCAAAAACCAAAACGGAGCTATCTAACTGAATGGTTGTCAATGTGTGCATTCAACTGACGGAGTTAAACTCACGTGTGGATTCAGCGGTTTGCAAACCCTTTCTGCGCAGAATCCCAAAACCAGTATTTTCAGCCCAATGCCGGCATCCGTACTAAACAGCAGGAAACTTCGTCTGAAACTCAGGAGAAACGTTTCCTTGAAACTGCTCTGCTGTGCGTTCGTTCACCTAAGAGAGTTGAATCTATGTTGAGATTCAGCGAGTCAGAAACACGTTTCTTCTAGGAGCTGCGTTGGGATATTCCCGAGTGAATGGGACCATAGGCTGTACAGAGAAATATCTGCTTCTAAAACCAAAACGGAGCTATATAACTGTATGGTTGTCAATGTGTGCATTCAACTGACAGAGTTAAACTCACGTGTGGATTCAGCGGTTTGCAAACCCTTTCTGTGCAGAATCCCAAAACCGGTATTTCCAGCCCAATGCCGGCATCCGTACTAAACAGCAGGAAACCTCGTCTAAAACTCAGGAGAAACGTTTCCTTGAAACTGCTCTGCAGTGCGTTCGATCACCTAAGAGAGTTGAATATATGTTGAGATACAGCGAGTCAGAAACACGTTTCTTCTAGGAGCTCCGTTGGGATATTCCTGATTGAATGGGACCATAGGCTCTACAGAGAAATATCTGCTCCTACAACGAAAAGGGTGGTATCTAACTGAATGGCTGTCAATGTGTGCATTCAACTGACAGAGTTAAACTCACGTTTGGATTCAGCGGTTTACAAACCCTTTCTGTGCAGAGTCCCAAAACCGGTATTTCCAGCCCAATGCCGGCATACGTACTAAACAGCAGGAACCTTCGTCTAAAACTCAGGAGAAACGTTTCCTTGAAACTGCTCTGCTGTGCGTTCGTTCACCTAAGAGAGTTGAATCTATGTTGAGATTCAGCGAGTCAGAAACACGTTTCTTCTAGGAGCTGCGTTGGGATATTCCCGAGTGAATGGGACCATAGGCTGTACAGAGAAATATCTGCTCCTAAAACCAAAAGGGCGCTATCAAACTGAATGGTTGTCAATGTGTGCATTCAACTGACAGAATTAAACTCACGTGTGGATTCAGCGGTTTGCAAACCCTTTCTGTGCAGAATCCCAAAACCGGTATTTCCAGCCCAATGCCGGCATCCGTACTAAACAGCAGGAAACTTCGTCTAAAACTCAGGAGAAACGTTTCCTTGAAACTGCTCTGCTGTGTGTCCGTTCACCTAAGAGAGTTGAATCTATGTTGAGATTCAGCGAGTCAGAAACACGTTTCTTCTAGGAGCCGCGTTGGGATATTCCCGAGTGAATGGGACCATAGGCTGTACAGAGAAATATCTGCTTCTAAAACCAAAACGGAGCTATCTAACTGAATGGTTGTCAATGTGTGCATTCAACTGAGAGAGTTAAACTCACGTGTGGATTGAGCGGTTTGCAAACCCTTTCTGTGCAGAATCCCAAAAATGGTATTTCCAGCCCAAAGCCGGCATACGTACTAAACAGCAGGAAACTTCGTCTAAAACTCAGGAGAAACGTTTCCTTGAAACTGCTCTGCTGTGCGTTCGTTCACCTAAGAGAGTTGAAACTATGTTGAGATTCAGCGAGTCAGAAACACGTTTATGCTAGGAGCTGCGTTGGGATATTCTCGAGTGAATGGGACCTTAGGCTGTACAGAGAAATATCTGCTTCTAAAACCAAAACGGAGCTATCTAACTGGATGGTTGTCAATGTGTGCATTCAACTGAGAGAGTTAAACTCACGTTTGGATTGAGCGGTTTGCAAACCCTTTCTGTGCAGAATCCCAAAAATGGTATTTCCAGCCCAATGCCGGCATACGTACTAAACAGCAGGAAACTTCGTCTAAAACTCAGGAGAAACGTTTCCTTGAAACTGCTCTGCTGTGCGTTCGTTCACCTAAGAGAGTTGAAACTATGTTGAGATTCAGCGAGTCAGAAACACGTTTATGCTAGGAGCTGCGTTGGGATATTCTCGAGTGAATGGGACCATAGGCTGTACAGAGAAATATCTGCTTCTAAAACCAAAACGGAGCTATCTAACTGAATGGTTGTCAATGTGTGCATTCAACTAACAGAGTTAAACTCACGTGTGGATTCAGCGGTTTGCAAACCCTTTCTGTGCAGAATCCCAAAACCGGTATTTCCAGCCCAATGCCGGCATCCATACTAAACAGCAGGAAACTTCGTCTAAAACTCAGGAGAAACGTTTCCTTGAAACTGCTCTGCTGTGCGTACGATCACCTAAGAGAGTTGAATCTATGTTGAGATTCACCGAGTCAGATACCCGTTTCATCTAGGAGCTGCGTTGGGATATTCCCGAGTGAATGGGACCATAGGCTGTACAGAGAAATATCTGCTCCTACAATCAAAAGGGTGGTATCTAACTGAATGGTTGTCAATGTGTGCATTCAACTGACAGAGTTAAACTCACGTTTGGATTCAGCGGTTTACAAGCCCTTTCTGTGCAGAATCCCAAAAGCGGTAATTCCAGCTCAATGCCGGCATACGCACTAAACAGCAGGAAACTTCGTCTAAAACTCAGGAGAAACGTTTCCTTGAAACTGCTCTGCTGTGCGTTCGTTCACCTAAGAGAGTTGAAACTATGTTGAGATTCAGCGAGTCAGAAACACGTTTCTTCTAGGAGCTGCGTTGGGATATTCCCGAGTGAATGGGACCATAGGCTGTACAGAGAAATATCTGCTTCTAAAACCAAAACGGAGCTATCTAACTGGATGGTTGTCAATGTGTGCATTCAACTGAGAGAGTTAAACTCACGTTTGGGTTGAGCGGTTTGCAAACCCTTTCTGTGCAGAATCCCAAAAATGGTATTTCCAGCCCAATGCCGGCATACGTACTAAACAGCAGGAAACTTCGTCTAAAACTCAGGAGAAACGTTTCCTTGAAACTGCTCTGCTGTGCGTTCGTTCACCTAAGAGAGTTGAAACTATGTTGAGATTCAGCGAGTCAGAAACACGTTTATGCTAGGAGCTGCGTTGGGATATTCTCGAGTGAATGGGACCATAGGCTGTACAGAGAAATATCTGCTTCTAAAACCAAAACGGAGCTATCCAGCTGAATGGTTGTCAATGTGTGCATTCAACTGACAGAGTTAAACTCACGTGTGGATTCAGCGGTTTGCAAACCCTTTCTGTGCAGAATCCCAAAACCGGTATTTCCAGCCCAAAGCCGGCATCCGTACTAAACAGCAGGAAACTTCGTCTAAAACTCAGGAGAAACGTTTCCTTGAAACTGCTCTGCTGTGCGTTCGTTCACCTAAGAGAGTTGAATCTATGTTGAGATTCAGCGAGTCAGAAACTCGTTTCTTCTAGGAGCTGCGTTGGGATATTCCCGAGTGAATGGGACCATAGGCTGTACAGAGAAATATCTGCTTCTAAAACCAAAACGGAGCTATCTAACTGGATGGTTGTCAATGTGTGCATTCAACTGACAGAGTTAAACTCACGTGTGGATTCAGAGGTTTGCAAACCATTTCTGTGCAGAATCCCAAAACCGGTATGTCCAGTCCAATGCCGGCATCCGTACTAAACAGCAGGAAACTTCGTCTAAAACTCAGGAGAAACGTTTCCTTGAAACTGCTCTGCTGTGCTTTCGTTCACCTAAGAGAGTTGAAACTATGTTGAGATTCAGCGAGTCAGAAACACGTTTATGCTAGCAGCTGCGTTGGGATATTCCCGATTGAATGGGACCATAGGCTGTATAGAGAAATGACTGCTTCAAAAACCAAAACGGAGCTATCTAACTGAATGGTTGTCAATGTGTGCATTCAACTGACGGAGTTAAACTCACGTGTGGATTCAGCGGTTTGCAAACCCTTTCTGCGCAGAATCCCAAAACCAGTATTTTCAGCCCAATGCCGGCATCCGTACTAAACAGCAGGAAACTTCGTCTGAAACTCAGGAGAAACGTTTCCTTGAAACTGCTCTGCTGTGCGTTCGTTCACCTAAGAGAGTTGAATCTATGTTGAGATTCAGCGAGTCAGAAACACGTTTCTTCTAGGAGCTGCGTTGGGATATTCCCGAGTGAATGGGACCATAGGCTGTACAGAGAAATATCTGCTTCTAAAACCAAAACGGAGCTATATAACTGTATGGTTGTCAATGTGTGCATTCAACTGACAGAGTTAAACTCACGTGTGGATTCAGCGGTTTGCAAACCCTTTCTGTGCAGAATCCCAAAACCGGTATTTCCAGCCCAATGCCGGCATCCGTACTAAACAGCAGGAAACCTCGTCTAAAACTCAGGAGAAACGTTTCCTTGAAACTGCTCTGCAGTGCGTTCGATCACCTAAGAGAGTTGAATATATGTTGAGATACAGCGAGTCAGAAACACGTTTCTTCTAGGAGCTCCGTTGGGATATTCCTGATTGAATGGGACCATAGGCTCTACAGAGAAATATCTGCTCCTACAACGAAAAGGGTGGTATCTAACTGAATGGTTGTCAATGTGTGCATTCAACTGACAGAGTTAAACTCACGTTTGGATTCAGCGGTTTACAAGCCCTTTCTGTGCAGAATCCCAAAAGCGGTAATTCCAGCTCAATGCCGGCATACGCACTAAACAGCAGGAAACTTCGTCTAAAACTCAGGAGAAACGTTTCCTTGAAACTGCTCTGCTGTGCGTTCGTTCACCTAAGAGAGTTGAAACTATGTTGAGATTCAGCGAGTCAGAAACACGTTTCTTCTAGGAGCTGCGTTGGGATATTCCCGAGTGAATGGGACCATAGGCTGTACAGAGAAATATCTGCTTCTAAAACCAAAACGGAGCTATCTAACTGGATGGTTGTCAATGTGTGCATTCAACTGAGAGAGTTAAACTCACGTTTGGGTTGAGCGGTTTGCAAACCCTTTCTGTGCAGAATCCCAAAAATGGTATTTCCAGCCCAATGCCGGCATACGTACTAAACAGCAGGAAACTTCGTCTAAAACTCAGGAGAAAAGTTTCCTTGAAACTGCTCTGCTGTGCGTTCGTTCACCTAAGAGAGTTGAATCTATGTTGAGATTCAGCGAGTCAGAAACACGTTTCTTCTAGGAGCTGCGTCGGGATATACCCGAGTGAATGGGACCATAGGCTGTACAGAGAAATATCTGCTTCTAAAACCAAAACGGATCTATCTAACTGAATGGTTGTCAATGTGTGCATTCAACTGACAGAGTTAAACTCACTTGTGGATTCAGCGGTTTGCAAACCCTTTCTGTGCAGAATCCCAAAACCGGTATTTCCAGCCCAATGCCGGCATACGTACTAAACAGCAGGAAACTTCGTCTAAAACTCAGAAGAAACGTTTCCTTGAAACTTCTCTGCTGTGCGTTCGTTCACCTAAGAGAGTTGAATCTATGTTGAGATTCAGCGAGTCAGAAACACGTTTCTTCTAGGAGCTGCGTCGGGATATTCCCGAGTGAATGGGACCATAGGCTGTACAGAGAAATATCTGCTTCTAAAACCAAAACGGATCTATCTAACTGAATGGTTGTCAATGTGTGCATTCAACTGACAGAGTTAAACTCACGTGTGGATTCAGCGGTTTGCAAACCCTTTCTGTGAAGAATCCCAAAACCGGTATTTCCAGCCCAATGCCGGCATCCGTACTAAACAGCAGGAAACTTCCTCTAAAACTCACGAGAAACGTTTCCTTGAAGCTGCTCTGCTGTGCGTTCGTTCACCTAAGAGAGTTGAATCTATGTTGAGATTCAGCGAGTCAGAAACACGTTTCTTCCAGGAGCTGCGTTGGGACATTCCCGAGTAAATGGCACCAAAGGCTGTACAGAGAAATATCTGCTTCTAAAACCAAAACGGAGCTATCTAACTGAATGGTTGTCAATGTGTGCATTCAACTGACAGAGTTAAACTCACGTGTGGATTCAGCGGTTTGCAAACCCTTTCTGTGCAGAATCCCAAAACCGGTATTTCCAGCCCAATGCCGGCGTCCGTACTAAACAGCAGGAAACTTCGTCTAAAACTCAGGAGAAACGTTTCGTTGAAACTACTCTGCTGTGCGTTCGTTCACCTAAGAGAGTTGAATCTATGTTGAGATTCAGCGAGTCAGAAACACGTTTCTTCCAGGAGCTGCGTTGGGACATTCCCGAGTGAATGGGACCATAGGCTGTACAGAGAAATATCTGCTTCTAAAACCAAAACGGAGCTATCTAACTGAATGGTTGTCAATGTGTGCATTCAACTGACAGAGTTAAACTCACGTGTGGATTCAGTGGTTTGCAAACCCTTTCTGTGCAGAATCCCAAAACCGGTATTTCCAGCCCAATGCCGGCATACGTACTAAACAGCAGGAAACTTCGTCTAAAACTCAGGAGAAACGTTTCCTTGAAACTGCTCTGCTGTGCGTTCGTTCACCTAAGAGAGTTGAATCTATGTTGAGATTCAGCGAGTCAGAAACACGTTTCTTCTAGGAGCTCCGTTGGAATATTCCCGAGTGAATGGGACCATAGGCTGTAGAGAGAAATATCTGCTTCTAAAGCCAAAACGGTGCTATCAAACTGAATGGTTGTCAATGTGTGCATTCAACTGACAGAGGTAAACTCACGTGTGGATTCAGCGGTTTGCAAACCCTTTCTGTGCAGAATCCCAAAACCGGTATTTCCTGCCCAATGCCGGCATCCGGACTAAACAGCAGGAAACTTCGTCTAAAACTCAGGAGAAAAGTTTCCTTGAAACTTCTCTGCTGTGCGTTCGTTCACCTAAGAGAGTTGAATCTATGTTGAGATTCAGCGAGTCAGAAACACGTTTCTTCTAGGAGCTGCGTCGGGATATTCCCGAGTGAATGGGACCATAGGCTGTACAGAGAAATATCTGCTTCTAAAACCAAAACGGATCTATCTAACTGAATGGTTGTCAATGTGTGCATTCAACTGACAGAGTTAAACTCACGTGTGGATTCAGCGGTTTGCAAACCCTTTCTGTGCAGAATCCCAAAACCGGTATTTCCAGCCCAATGCCGGCATACGTACTAAACAGCAGGAAACTTCCTCTAAAACTCACGAGAAACGTTTCCTTGAAGCTGCTCTGCTGTGCGTTCGTTCACCTAAGAGAGTTGAATCTATGTTGAGATTCAGCGAGTCAGAAACACGTTTCTTCTAGGACCTCCGTTGGAATATTCCCGAGTGAATGGGACGATAGGCTGTACAGAGAAATATCTGATTCTAAAACCAAAAGGGTGCTATCAATCTGAATGGTTGTCAATGTGTGCATTCAACTGACAGAGTTAAACTCACGTGTGGATTCAGCGGTTTGCAAACCCTTTCTGTGCAGAATCCGAAAACCGGTATTTCCTGCCCAATGCCTGCATCCGTACTAAACAGAAGGAAACTTCGTCTAAAACTCAGGAGAAAAGTTTCCTTGAAACTGCTCTGCTGTGCGTTCGTTCACCTAAGAGAGTTGAATCTATGTTGAGATTCAGCGAGTCAGAAACACGTTTCTTCTAGGAGCTGCGTCGGGATATTCCCGAGTGAATGGGACCATAGGCTGTACAGAGAAATATCTGCTTCTAAAACCAAAACGGATCTATCTAACTGAATGGTTGTCAATGTGTGCATTCAACTGACAGAGTTAAACTCACGTGTGGATTCAGCGGTTTGCAAACCCTTTCTGTGCAGAATCCGAAAACCGGTATTTCCTGCCCAATGCCTGCATCCGTACTAAACAGAAGGAAACTTCGTCTAAAACTCAGGAGAAAAGTTTCCTTGAAACTGCTCTGCTGTGCGTTCGTTCACCTAAGAGAGTTGAATCTATGTTGAGATTCAGCGAGTCAGAAACACGTTTCTTCTAGGAGCTGCGTCGGGATATACCCGAGTGAATGGGACCATAGGCTGTACAGAGAAATATCTGCTTCTAAAACCAAAACGGATCTATCTAACTGAATGGTTGTCAATGTGTGCATTCAACTGACAGAGTTAAACTCACTTGTGGATTCAGCGGTTTGCAAACCCTTTCTGTGCAGAATCCCAAAACCGGTATTTCCAGCCCAATGCCGGCATACGTACTAAACAGCAGGAAACTTCGTCTAAAACTCAGAAGAAACGTTTCCTTGAAACTTCTCTGCTGTGCGTTCGTTCACCTAAGAGAGTTGAATCTATGTTGAGATTCAGCGAGTCAGAAACACGTTTCTTCTAGGAGCTGCGTCGGGATATTCCCGAGTGAATGGGACCATAGGCTGTACAGAGAAATATCTGCTTCTAAAACCAAAACGGATCTATCTAACTGAATGGTTGTCAATGTGTGCATTCAACTGACAGAGTTAAACTCACGTGTGGATTCAGCGGTTTGCAAACCCTTTCTGTGAAGAATCCCAAAACCGGTATTTCCAGCCCAATGCCGGCATCCGTACTAAACAGCAGGAAACTTCCTCTAAAACTCACGAGAAACGTTTCCTTGAAGCTGCTCTGCTGTGCGTTCGTTCACCTAAGAGAGTTGAATCTATGTTGAGATTCAGCGAGTCAGAAACACGTTTCTTCCAGGAGCTGCGTTGGGACATTCCCGAGTAAATGGCACCAAAGGCTGTACAGAGAAATATCTGCTTCTAAAACCAAAACGGAGCTATCTAACTGAATGGTTGTCAATGTGTGCATTCAACTGACAGAGTTAAACTCACGTGTGGATTCAGCGGTTTGCAAACCCTTTCTGTGCAGAATCCCAAAACCGGTATTTCCAGCCCAATGCCGGCGTCCGTACTAAACAGCAGGAAACTTCGTCTAAAACTCAGGAGAAACGTTTCGTTGAAACTACTCTGCTGTGCGTTCGTTCACCTAAGAGAGTTGAATCTATGTTGAGATTCAGCGAGTCAGAAACACGTTTCTTCCAGGAGCTGCGTTGGGACATTCCCGAGTGAATGGGACCATAGGCTGTACAGAGAAATATCTGCTTCTAAAACCAAAACGGAGCTATCTAACTGAATGGTTGTCAATGTGTGCATTCAACTGACAGAGTTAAACTCACGTGTGGATTCAGTGGTTTGCAAACCCTTTCTGTGCAGAATCCCAAAACCGGTATTTCCAGCCCAATGCCGGCATACGTACTAAACAGCAGGAAACTTCGTCTAAAACTCAGGAGAAACGTTTCCTTGAAACTGCTCTGCTGTGCGTTCGTTCACCTAAGAGAGTTGAATCTATGTTGAGATTCAGCGAGTCAGAAACACGTTTCTTCTAGGAGCTCCGTTGGAATATTCCCGAGTGAATGGGACCATAGGCTGTAGAGAGAAATATCTGCTTCTAAAGCCAAAACGGTGCTATCAAACTGAATGGTTGTCAATGTGTGCATTCAACTGACAGAGGTAAACTCACGTGTGGATTCAGCGGTTTGCAAACCCTTTCTGTGCAGAATCCCAAAACCGGTATTTCCTGCCCAATGCCGGCATCCGGACTAAACAGCAGGAAACTTCGTCTAAAACTCAGGAGAAAAGATTCCTTGAAACTTCTCTGCTGTGCGTTCGTTCACCTAAGAGAGTTGAATCTATGTTGAGATTCAGCGAGTCAGAAACACGTTTCTTCTAGGAGCTGCGTCGGGATATTCCCGAGTGAATGGGACCATAGGCTGTACAGAGAAATATCTGCTTCTAAAACCAAAACGGATCTATCTAACTGAATGGTTGTCAATGTGTGCATTCAACTGACAGAGTTAAACTCACGTGTGGATTCAGCGGTTTGCAAACCCTTTCTGTGCAGAATCCCAAAACCGGTATTTCCAGCCCAATGCCGGCATACGTACTAAACAGCAGGAAACTTCCTCTAAAACTCACGAGAAACGTTTCCTTGAAGCTGCTCTGCTGTGCGTTCGTTCACCTAAGAGAGTTGAATCTATGTTGAGATTCAGCGAGTCAGAAACACGTTTCTTCTAGGACCTCCGTTGGAATATTCCCGAGTGAATGGGACGA
Source organism: Aotus nancymaae (assembly GCF_030222135.1). NCBI lineage: Eukaryota > Metazoa > Chordata > Mammalia > Primates > Aotidae > Aotus > Aotus nancymaae. Next base: position 106,949 of record NW_026988493.1, read on the forward strand.
TAGGCTGTACAGAGAAATATCTGATTCTAAAACCAAAAGGGTGCTATCAATCTGAATGGTTGTCAATGTGTGCATTCAACTGACAGAGTTAAACTCACGTGTGGATTCAGCGGTTTGCAAACCCTTTCTGTGCAGAATCCGAAAACCGGTATTTCCTGCCCAATGCCTGCATCCGTACTAAACAGAAGGAAACTTCGTCTAAAACTCAGGAGAAAAGTTTCCTTGAAACTGCTCTGCTGTGCGTTCGTTCACCTAAGAGAGTTGAATCTATGTTGAGATTCAGCGAGTCAGAAACACGTTTCTTCTAGGAGCTGCGTCGGGATATACCCGAGTGAATGGGACCATAGGCTGTACAGAGAAATATCTGCTTCTAAAACCAAAACGGATCTATCTAACTGAATGGTTGTCAATGTGTGCATTCAACTGACAGAGTTAAACTCACTTGTGGATTCAGCGGTTTGCAAACCCTTTCTGTGCAGAATCCCAAAACCGGTATTTCCAGCCCAATGCCGGCATACGTACTAAACAGCAGGAAACTTCGTCTAAAACTCAGAAGAAACGTTTCCTTGAAACTGCTCTGCTGTGCGTTCGTTCACCTAAGAGAGTTGAATCTATGTTGAGATTCAGCGAGTCAGAAACACGTTTCTTCTAGGAGCTGCGTCGGGATATTCCCGAGTGAATGGGACCATAGGCTGTACAGAGAAATATCTGCTTCTAAAACCAAAACGGATCTATCTAACTGAATGGTTGTCAATGTGTGCATTCAACTGACAGAGTTAAACTCACGTGTGGATTCAGCGGTTTGCAAACCCTTTCTGTGCAGAATCCCAAAACCGGTATTTCCAGCCCAATGCCGGCATCCGTACTAAACAGCAGGAAACTTCCTCTAAAACTCACGAGAAACGTTTCCTTGAAGCTGCTCTGCTGTGCGTTCGTTCACCTAAGAGAGTTGAATCTATGTTGAGATTCAGCGAGTCAGAAACACGTTTCTTCCAGGAGCTGCGTTGGGACATTCCCGAGTAAATGGCACCATAGGCTGTACAGAGAAATATCTGCTTCTAAAACCAAAACGGAGCTATCTAACTGAATGGTTGTCAATGTGTGCATTCAACTGACAGAGTTAAACTCACGTGTGGATTCAGCGGTTTGCAAACCCTTTCTGTGCAGAATCCCAAAACCGGTATTTCCAGCCCAATGCCGGCGTCCGTACTAAACAGCAGGAAACTTCGTCTAAAACTCAGGAGAAACGTTTCGTTGAAACTACTCTGCTGTGCGTTCGTTCACCTAAGAGAGTTGAATCTATGTTGAGATTCAGCGAGTCAGAAACACGTTTCTTCCAGGAGCTGCGTTGGGATATCCCCGAGTGAATGGGACCATAGGCTGTACAGAGAAATATCTGCTTCTAAAACCAAAAGGGTGTTATCAAACTGAATGGTTGTCAATGTGTGCATTCAACTGACAGAGTTAAACACACGTGTGGATTCAGCGGTTTGCAAACCCTTTCTGTGCAGAATCCCAAAACGGGTATTTCCAGCCCAATGCCGGCATACGTACTAAACAGCAGGAAACTTCGTCTAAAACTCACGCGAAACGTTTCCTTGAAGCTGCTCTGCTGTGCGTTCTTTCACCTGAGACAGTTGAATCTATGTTGAGATTCAGCGAGTCAGAAACACGTTTCTTCCAGGAGCTGCTTTGGGATATTCCCGAGTGAATGGGACCATAGGCTGTACAGAGAAATATCTGCTTCTAAAACCAAAACGGAGCTATCTAACTGTATGGTTGTCAATGTGTGCATTCAACTGACAGAGTTAAACTCACGTGTCGATTCAGCGGTTTGCAAACCCTTTCTGTGCAGAATCCCAAAACCGGTATTTCCAGCCCAATGCCGGCATCCGTACTAAACAGCAGGAAACTTCGTCTAAAACTCACGCGAAACGTTTTCTTGAAGCTGCTCTGCTGTGCGTTCGTTCACCTAAGACAGTTGAATCTATGTTGAGATTCAGCGAGTCAGAAACACGTTTCTTCCAGGAGCTGCGTTGGGATATTCCCGAGTGAATGGGACCATAGGCTGTACAGAGAAATATCTGCTTCTAAAACCAAAACGGAGCTATCTAACTGAATGGTTGTCAATGTGTGCATTCAACTGACAGAGTTAAACTCACGTGTGGATTCAGCGGTTTGCAAACCCTTTCTGTGCAGAATCCCAAAACCGGTATTTCCAGCCCAATGCCGGCATCCATACTAAACAGCAGGAAACTTCGTCTAAAACTCAGGAGAAACGTTTCCTTGAAACTGCTCTGCTGTGCGTTCGTTCACCTAAGAGAGTTGAATCTATGTTGAGATTCAGCGAGTCAGAAACACGTTTCTTCCAGGAGCTGCGTTGGGACATTCCCGAGTGAATGGGACCATAGGCTGTTCAGAGAAATATCTGCTTCTAAAACCAAAACGGAGCTATCTAACTTAATGGTTGTCAATGTGTGCATTCAACTGACAGAGTTAAACTCACGTGTGGATTCAGCGGTTTGCAAACCCTTTCTGTGCAGAATCCCAAAACCGGTATTTCCAGCCCAATGCCGGCATCCGTACTAAACAGCAGGAAACTTCGTCTAAAACTCACGAGAAACGTTTCCTTGAAGCTGCTCTGCTGTGCGTTCGTTCACCTAAGAGAGTTGAATCTATGTTGAGATTCAGCGAGTCAGAAACACGTTTCTTCCAGGAGCTGCGTTGGGACATTCCCGAGTAAATGGCACCATAGGCTGTACAGAGAAATATCTGCTTCTAAAACCAAAACGGAGCTATCTAACTGTATGGTTGTCAATGTGTGCATTCAACTGACAGAGTTAAACTCACGTGTGGATTCAGCGGTTTGCAAACCCTTTCTGTGCAGAATCCCAAAACCGGTATTTCCAGCCCAATGCCGGCGTCCGTACTAAACAGCAGGAAACTTCGTCTAAAACTCAGGAGAAACGTTTCGTTGAAACTACTCTGCTGTGCGTTCGTTCACCTAAGAGAGTTGAATCTATGTTGAGATTCAGCGAGTCAGAAACACGTTTCTTCCAGGAGCTGCGTTGGGATATCCCCGAGTGAATGGGACCATAGGCTGTACAGAGAAATATCTGCTTCTAAAACCAAAAGGGTGTTATCAAACTGAATGGTTGTCAATGTGTGCATTCAACTGACAGAGTTAAACACACGTGTGGATTCAGCGGTTTGCAAACCCTTTCTGTGCAGAATCCCAAAACGGGTATTTCCAGCCCAATGCCGGCATACGTACTAAACAGCAGGAAACTTCGTCTAAAACTCACGCGAAACGTTTCCTTGAAGCTGCTCTGCTGTGCGTTCTTTCACCTGAGACAGTTGAATCTATGTTGAGATTCAGCGAGTCAGAAACACGTTTCTTCCAGGAGCTGCTTTGGGATATTCCCGAGTGAATGGGACCATAGGCTGTACAGAGAAATATCTGCTTCTAAAACCAAAACGGAGCTATCTAACTGTATGGTTGTCAATGTGTGCATTCAACTGACAGAGTTAAACTCACGTGTCGATTCAGCGGTTTGCAAACCCTTTCTGTGCAGAATCCCAAAACCGGTATTTCCAGCCCAATGCCGGCATCCGTACTAAACAGCAGGAAACTTCGTCTAAAACTCACGCGAAACGTTTTCTTGAAGCTGCTCTGCTGTGCGTTCGTTCACCTAAGACAGTTGAATCTATGTTGAGATTCAGCGAGTCAGAAACACGTTTCTTCCAGGAGCTGCGTTGGGATATTCCCGAGTGAATGGGACCATAGGCTGTACAGAGAAATATCTGCTTCTAAAACCAAAACGGAGCTATCTAACTGAATGGTTGTCAATGTGTGCATTCAACTGACAGAGTTAAACTCACGTGTGGATTCAGCGGTTTGCAAACCCTTTCTGTGCAGAATCCCAAAACCGGTATTTCCAGCCCAATGCCGGCATCCATACTAAACAGCAGGAAACTTCGTCTAAAACTCAGGAGAAACGTTTCCTTGAAACTGCTCTGCTGTGCGTTCGTTCACCTAAGAGAGTTGAATCTATGTTGAGATTCAGCGAGTCAGAAACACGTTTCTTCCAGGAGCTGCGTTGGGACATTCCCGAGTGAATGGGACCATAGGCTGTTCAGAGAAATATCTGCTTCTAAAACCAAAACGGAGCTATCTAACTTAATGGTTGTCAATGTGTGCATTCAACTGACAGAGTTAAACTCACGTGTGGATTCAGCGGTTTGCAAACCCTTTCTGTGCAGAATCCCAAAACCGGTATTTCCAGCCCAATGCCGGCATCCGTACTAAACAGCAGGAAACTTCGTCTAAAACTCAGGAGAAACGTTTCCTTGAAACTGCTCTGCTGTGCGATCGTTCACCTAAGAGAGTTGAATCTATGTTGAGATTCAGCGAGTCAGAAACACGTTTCTTCCAGGAGCTGCGCTGGGATATCCCCGAGTGAATGGGACCATAGGCTGTACAGAGAAATATCTTCTTCTAAAACCAAAAGGGTGTTATCAAACTGAATGGTTGTCAACGTGTGCATTCAACTGACAGAGTTAAACTCACGTGTGGATTCAGCGGTTTGCAAACCCTTTCTGTGCAGAATCCCAAAACCGGTATTTCCAGCCCAATGCCGGCATACGTACTAAACAGCAGGAAACTTCGTCTAAAACTCAGGAGAAACGTTTCCTTGAAACTGCTCTGCTGTGCGTTCGTTCACCTAAGAGAGTTGAATCTATGTTGAGATTCAGCGAGTCAGAAACACTTTTCTTCCAGGAGCTGCGCTGGGATATCCCCGAGTGAATGGGACCATAGGCTGTACAGAGAAATATCTGCTTCTAAAACCAAAAGGGTGTTATCAAACTGAATGGTTGTCAATGTGTGCATTCAACTGACAGAGTTAAACTCACGTGTGGATTCAGCGGTTTGCAAACCCTTTCTGTGCAGAATCCCAAAACCGGTATTTCCAGCCCAATGCCGGCATACGTACTAAACAGCAGGAAACTTCGTCTAAAACTCACGCGAAACGTTACCTTGAAGCTGCTCTGCTGTGCGTTCGTTCACCTAAGAGAGTTGAATCTATGTTGAGATTCAGCGAGTCAGAAACACGTTTCTTCCAGGAGCTGCGTTGGGACATTCCCGAGTGAATGGGACCATAGGCTGTACAGAGAAATATCTGCTTCTAAAACCAAAACGGAGCTATCTAACTGAATGGTTGTCAATGTGTGCATTCAACTGACAGAGTTAAACTCACGTGTGTATTCAGTGGTTTGCAAACCCTTTCTGTGCAGAATCCCAAAACCGGTATTTCCAGCCCAATGCCCGCATACGTACTAAACAGCAGGAAACTTCGTCTAAAACTCAGGAGAAACGTTTCCTTGAAACTGCTCTGCTGTGCGTTCGTTCACCTAAGAGAGTTGAATCTATGTTGAGATTCAGCGAGTCAGAAACACGTTTCTTCTAGGAGCTCCGTCGGAATATTCCCGAGTGAATGGGACCATAGGCTGTACAGAGAAATATCTGCTTCTAAAACCAAAACGGTGCTATCAAACTGAATGGTTGTCAATGTGTGCATTCAACTGACAGAGTTAAACACACGTGTGGATTCAGCGGTTTGCAAACCCTTTCTGTGCAGAATCCCAAAACCGGTATTTCCAGCCCAATGACGGCATACGTACTAAACAGCAGGAAACTTCGTCTAAAACTCAGGAGAAACGTTTCCTTGAAACTGCTCTGCTGTGCGTTCGTTCACCTAAGAGAGTTGAATCTATGTTGAGATTCAGCGAGTCAGAAACACGTTTCTTCCAGGAGCTGCGTTGGGATATCCCCGAGTGAATGGGACCATAGGCTGTACAGAGAAATATCTGCTTCTAAAACCAAAATGGTGTTATCAAACTGAATGGTTGTCAACGTGTGCATTCAACTGACAGAGGTAAACTCACGTGTGGATTCAGCGGTTTGCAAACCCTTTCTGTTCAGAATCCCAAAACCGGTATTTCCAGCCCAATGCCGGCATATGTACTAAACAGCAGGATACTTCGTCTAAAACTCACGAGAAACGTTTCCTTGAAGCTGCTCTGCTGTGCGTTCGTTCACCTAAGAGAGTTGAATCTATGTTGAGATTCAGCGAGTCAGAAACACGTTTCTTCCAGGAGCTGCGTTGGGATATCCCCGAGTGAATGGGACCATAGGCTGTACAGAGAAATATCTGCTTCTAAAACCAAAAGGGTGTTATCAAACTGAATGGTTGTCAATGTGTGCATTCAACTGACAGAGTTAAACTCACGTGTGGATTCAGCGGTTTGCAAACCCTTTCTGTGCAGAATCCCAAAACCGGTATTTCCAGCCCAATGCCGGCATACGTACTAAACAGCAGGAAACTTCGTCTAAAACTCACGCGAAACGTTTCCTTGAAGCTGCTCTGCTGTGCGTTCGTTCACCTAAGACAGTTGAATCAATGTTGAGATTCAGCGAGTCAGAAACACGTTTCTTTCAGGAGCTGCGTTGGGATATTCCCGAGTGAATGGGACCATAGGATGTACAGAGAAATATCTGCTTCTAAAAGCAAAACGGAGCTATCTAACTGAATGGTTGTCAATGTGTGCATTCAACTGACAGAGTTAAACTCACGTGTGGATTCAGCGGTTTGCAAACCCTTTCTGTGCAGAATCCCAAAACCGGTATTTCCAGCCCAATGCCGGCATCCGTACTAAACAGCAGGAAACTTCGTCTAAAACTCAGGAGAAACGTTTCCTTGAAACTGCTCTGCTGTGCGTTCGTTCACCTAAGAGAGTTGAATCTATGTTGAGATTCAGCGAGTCAGAAACACGTTTCTTCCAGGAGCTGCGTTGGGATATCCCCGAGTGAATGGGACCATAGGCTGTACAGAGAAATATCTGCTTCTAAAACCAAAAGGGTGTTATCAAACTGAATGGTTGTCAATGTGTGCATTCAACTGACAGAGTTAAACTCACGTGTGGATTCAGCGGTTTGCAAACCCTTTCTGTGCAGAATCCCAAAACCGGTATTTCCAGCCCAATGCCGGCATACGTACTAAACAGCAGGAAACTTCGTCTAAAACTCAGGAGAAACGTTTCCTTGAAACTGCTCTGCTGTGCGTTCGTTCACCTAAGAGAGTTGAATCTATGTTGAGATTCAGCGAGTCAGAAACACGTTTCTTCCAGGAGCTGCGCTGGGATATCCCCGAGTGAATGGGACCATAGGCTGTACAAAGAAATATCTGCTTCTAAAACCAAAAGGGTGTTATCAAACTGAATGGTTGTCAATGTGTGCATTCAACTGACAGAGTTAAACTCACGTGTGGATTCAGCGGTTTGCAAACCCTTTCTGTGCAGAATCCCAAAACCGGTATTTCCAGCCCAATGCCGGCATACGTACTAAACAGCAGGATACTTCGTCTAAAACTCACGAGAAACGTTTCCTTGAAGCTGCTCTGCTGTGCGTTCGTTCACCTAAGAGAGTTGAATCTATGTTGAGATTCAGCGAGTCAGAAACACGTTTCTTCCAGGAGCTGCGTTGGGATATTCCCGAGTGAATGGGACCATAGGCTGTACAGAGAAATATCTGCTTCTAAAACCAAAACGGAGCTATCTAACTGAATGGTTGTCAATGTGTGCATTCAACTGACAGAGTTAAACTCACGTGTGGATTCAGCGGTTTGCAAACCCTTTCTGTGCAGAATCCCAAAACCGGTATTTCCAGCCCAATGCCGGCATCCATACTAAACAGCAGGAAATTTCGTCTAAAACTCAGGAGAAACGTTTCCTTGAAACTGCTCTGCTGTGCGTTCGTTCACCCAGGAGAGTTGAATCTATGTTGAGATTCAGCGAGTCAGAAACACGTTTCTTCCAGGAGCTGCGTTGGGATATCCCCGAGTGAATGGGACCATAGGCTGTACAGAGAAATATGTGCTTCTAAAACCAAAAGGGTGTTATCAAACTGAATGGTTGTCAATGTGTGCATTGAACTGACAGAGTTAAACTCACGTGTGGATTCAGCGGTTTGCAAACCCTTTCTGTGCAGAATCCCAAAACCGGTATTTCCAGCCCAATGCCGGCATACGTACTAAACAGCAGGAAACTTCGTCTAAAACTCACGCGAAACGTTTCCTTGAAGCTGCTCTGCTGTGCGTTCGTTCACCTAAGACAGTTGAATCTATGTTGAGATTCAGCGAGTCAGAAACACGTTTCTTCCAGGAGCTGCGTTGGGATATTCCCGAGTGAATGGGACCATAGGCTGTACAGAGAAATATCTGCTTTTAAAACCAAAACGGAGCTATCTAACTGAATGGTTGTCAATGTGTGCATTCAACTGACAGAGTTAAACTCACGTGTGGATTCAGCGGTTTGCAAACCCTTTCTGTGCAGAATCCCAAAACCGGTATTTCCAGCCCAATGCCGGCATCCGTACTAAACAGCAGGAAACTTCGTCTAAAACTCAGGAGAAACGTTTCCTTGAAACTGCTCTGCTGTGCGTTCGTTCACCTAAGAGAGTTGAATCTATGTTGAGATTCAGCGAGTCAGAAACACGTTTCTTCCAGGAGCTGCGTTGGGATATCCCCGAGTGAATGGGACCATAGGCTGTACAGAGAAATATGTGCTTCTAAAACCAAAAGGGAGTTATCAAACTGAATGGTTGTCAATGTGTGCATTCAACTGACAGAGTTAAACTCACGTGTGGATTCAGCGGTTTGCAAACCCTTTCTGTGCAGAATCCCAAAACCGGTATTTCCAGCCCAATGCCGGCATACGTACTAAACAGCAGGAAACTTCGTCTAAAACTCACGCGAAACGTTTTCTTGAAGCTGCTCTGCTGTGCGTTCGTTCACCTAAGACAGTTGAATCTATGTTGAGATTCAGCGAGTCAGAAACACGTTTCTTCCAGGAGCTGCGTTGGGATATTCCCGAGTGAATGGGACCATAGGCTGTACAGAGAAATATCTGCTTCTAAAACCAAAACGGAGCTATCTAACTGAATGGTTGTCAATGTGTGCATTCAACTGACAGAGTTAAACTCACGTGTGGATTCAGCGGTTTGCAAACCCTTTCTGTGCAGAATCCCAAAACCGGTATTTCCAGCCCAATGCCGGCATCCGTACTAAACAGCAGGAAACTTCGTCTAAAACTCAGGAGAAACGTTTCCTTGAAACTGCTCTGCTGTGCGTTCGTTCACCTAAGAGAGTTGAATCTATGTTGAGATTCAGCGAGTCAGAAACACGTTTCTTCCAGGAGCTGCGTTGGGACATTCCCGAGTGAATGGGACCATAGGCTGTTCAGAGAAATATCTGCTTCTAAAACCAAAACGGAGCTATCTAACTGAATGGTTGTCAATGTGTGCATTCAACTGACAGAGTTAAACTCACGTGTGGATTCAGCGGTTTGGAAACCCTTTCTGTGCAGAATCCCAAAACCGGTATTTCCAGCCCAATGCCGGCATCCGTACTAAACAGCAGGAAACTTCGTCTAAAACTCAGGAGAAACGTTTCCTTGAAACTGCTCTGCTGTGCGATCGTTCACCTAAGAGAGTTGAATCTATGTTGAGATTCAGCGAGTCAGAAACACGTTTCTTCCAGGAGCTGCGCTGGGATATCCCCGAGTGAATGGGACCATAGGCTGTACAGAGAAATATCTTCTTCTAAAACCAAAAGGGTGTTATCAAACTGAATGGTTGTCAATGTGTGCATTCAACTGACAGAGTTAAACTCACGTGTGGATTCAGCGGTTTGCAAACCCTTTCTGTGCAGAATCCCAAAACCGGTATTTCCAGCCCAATGCCGGCATACGTACTAAACAGCAGGAAACTTCGTCTAAAACTCAGGAGAAACGTTTCCTTGAAACTGCTCTGCTGTGCGTTCGTTCACCTAAGAGAGTTGAATCTATGTTGAGATTCAGCGAGTCAGAAACACGTTTCTTCCAGGAGCTGCGCTGGGATATCCCCGAGTGAATGGGACCATAGGCTGTACAGAGAAATATCTGCTTCTAAAACCAAAAGGGTGTTATCAAACTGAATGGTTGTCAATGTGTGCATTCAACTGACAGAGTTAAACTCACGTGTGGATTCAGCGGTTTGCAAACCCTTTCTGTGCAGAATCCCAAAACCGGTATTTCCAGCCCAATGCCGGCATACGTACTAAACAGCAGGAAACTTCGTCTAAAACTCACGCGAAACGTTTCCTTGAAGCTGCTCTGCTGTGCGTTCGTTCACCTAAGAGAGTTGAATCTATGTTGAGATTCAGCGAGTCAGAAACACGTTTCTTCCAGGAGCTGCGTTGGGACATTCCCGAGTGAATGGGACCATAGGCTGTACAGAGAAATATCTGCTTCTAAAACCAAAACGGAGCTATCTAACTGAATGGTTGTCAATGTGTGCATTCAACTGACAGAGTTAAACTCACGTGTGGATTCAGTGGTTTGCAAACCCTTTCTGTGCAGAATCCCAAAACCGGTATTTCCAGCCCAATGCCGGCATACGTACTAAACAGCAGGAAACTTCGTCTAAAACTCAGGAGAAACGTTTCCTTGAAACTGCTCTGCTGTGCGTTCGTTCACCTAAGAGAGTTGAATCTATGTTGAGATTCAGCGAGTCAGAAACACGTTTCTTCTAGGAGCTCCGTTGGAATATTCCCGAGTGAATGGGACCATAGGCTGTACAGAGAAATATCTGCTTCTAAAACCAAAACGGTGCTATCAAACTGAATGGTTGTCAATGTGTGCATTCAACTGACAGAGTTAAACTCACGTGTGGATTCAGCGGTTTGCAAACCCTTTCTGTGCAGAATCCCAAAACCGGTATTTCCTGCCCAATGCCGGCATCCGGACTAAACAGCAGGAAACTTCGTCTAAAACTCAGGAGAAAAGTTTCCTTGAAACTTCTCTGCTGTGCGTTCGTTCACCTAAGAGAGTTGAATCTATGTTGAGATTCAGCGAGTCAGAAACACGTTTCTTCTAGGAGCTGCGTCGGGATATTCCCGAGTGAATGGGACCATAGGCTGTACAGAGAAATATCTGCTTCTAAAACCAAAACGGATCTATCTAACTGAATGGTTGTCAATGTGTGCATTCAACTGACAGAGTTAAACTCACGTGTGGATTCAGCGGTTTGCAAACCCTTTCTGTGCAGAATCCCAAAACCGGTATTTCCAGCCCAATGCCGGCATCCGTACTAAACAGCAGGAAACTTCCTCTAAAACTCACGAGAAACGTTTCCTTGAAGCTGCTCTGCTGTGCGTTCGTTCACCTAAGACAGTTGAATCTATGTTGAGATTCAGCGAGTCAGAAACACGTTTCTTCCAGGAGCTGCGTTGGGATATTCCCGAGTGAATGGGACCATAGGCTGTACAGAGAAATATCTGCTTTTAAAACCAAAACGGAGCTATCTAACTGAATGGTTGTCAATGTGTGCATTCAACTGACAGAGTTAAACTCACGTGTGGATTCAGCGGTTTGCAAACCCTTTCTGTGCAGAATCCCAAAACCGGTATTTCCAGCCCAATGCCGGCATCCGTACTAAACAGCAGGAAACTTCGTCTAAAACTCAGGAGAAACGTTTCCTTGAAACTGCTCTGCTGTGCGTTCGTTCACCTAAGAGAGTTGAATCTATGTTGAGATTCAGCGAGTCAGAAACACGTTTCTTCCAGGAGCTGCGTTGGGATATCCCCGAGTGAATGGGACCATAGGCTGTACAGAGAAATATGTGCTTCTAAAACCAAAAGGGTGTTATCAAACTGAATCGTTGTCAATGTGTGCATTCAACTGACAGAGTTAAACTCACGTGTGGATTCAGCGGTTTGCAAACCCTTTCTGTGCAGAATCCCAAAACCGGTATTTCCAGCCCAATGCCGGCATACGTACTAAACAGCAGGAAACTTCGTCTAAAACTCACGCGAAACGTTTTCTTGAAGCTGCTCTGCTGTGCGTTCGTTCACCTAAGACAGTTGAATCTATGTTGAGATTCAGCGAGTCAGAAACACTTTTCTTCCAGGAGCTGCGTTGGGATATTCCCGAGTGAATGGGACCATAGGCTGTACAGAGAAATATTTGCTTCTAAAACCAAAACGGAGCTATCTAACTGAATGGTTGTCAATGTGTGCATTCAACTGACAGAGTTAAACTCACGTGTGGATTCAGCGGTTTGCAAACCCTTTCTGTGCAGAATCCCAAAACCGGTATTTCCAGCCCAATGCCGGCATCCGTACTAAACAGCAGGAAACTTCGTCTAAAACTCAGGAGAAACGTTTCCTTGAAACTGCTCTGCTGTGCAATCGTTCACCTAAGAGAGTTGAATCTATGTTGAGATTCAGCGAGTCAGAAACACGTTTCTTCCAGGAGCTGCGCTGGGATATCCCCGAGTGAATGGGACCATAGGCTGTACAGAGAAATATCTTCTTCTAAAACCAAAAGGGTGTTATCAAACTGAATGGTTGTCAATGTGTGCATTCAACTGACAGAGTTAAACTCACGTGTGGATTCAGCGGTTTGCAAACCCTTTCTGTGCAGAATCCCAAAACCGGTATTTCCAGCCCAATGCCGGCATACGTACTAAACAGCAGGAAACTTCGTCTAAAACTCAGGAGAAACGTTTCCTTGAAACTGCTCTGCTGTGCGTTCGTTCACCTAAGAGAGTTGAATCTATGTTGAGATTCAGCGAGTCAGAAACACGTTTCTTCCAGGAGCTGTGCTGGGATATCCCCGAGTGAATGGGACCATAGGCTGTACAGAGAAATATCTGCTTCTAAAACCAAAAGGGTGTTATCAAACTGAATGGTTGTCAATGTGTGCATTCAACTGACAGAGTTAAACTCACGTGTGGATTCAGCGGTTTGCAAACCCTTTCTGTGCAGAATCCCAAAACCGGTATTTCCAGCCCAATGCCGGCATACGTACTAAACAGCAGGAAACTTCGTCTAAAACTCACGCGAAACGTTTCCTTGAAGCTGCTCTGCTGTGCGTTCGTTCACCTAAGAGAGTTGAATCTATGTTGAGATTCAGCGAGTCAGAAACACGTTTCTTCTAGGAGCTCCGTTGGAATATTCCCGAGTGAATGGGACCATAGGCTGTACAGAGAAATATCTGCTTCTAAAACCAAAACGGTGCTATCAAACTGAATGGTTGTCAATGTGTGCATTCAACTGACAGAGTTAAACTCACGTGTCGATTCAGCGGTTTGCAAACCCTTTCTGTGCAGAATCCCAAAACCGGTATTTCCAGCCCAATGCCGGCATCCGTACTAAACAGCAGGAAACTTCGTCTAAAACTCACGCGAAACGTTTTCTTGAAGCTGCTCTGCTGTGCGTTCGTTCACCTAAGACAGTTGAATCTATGTTGAGATTCAGCGAGTCAGAAACACGTTTCTTCCAGGAGCTGCGCTGGGATATCCCCGAGTGAATGGGACCATAGGCTGTACAGAGAAATATCTGCTTCTAAAACCAAAAGGGTGTTATCAAACTGAATGGTTGTCAATGTGTGCATTCAACTGACAGAGTTAAACTCACGTGTGGATTCAGCGGTTTGCAAACCCTTTCTGTGCAGAATCCCAAAACCGGTATTTCCAGCCCAATGCCGGCATACGTACTAAACAGCAGGAAACTTCGTCTAAAACTCACGCGAAACGTTTCCTTGAAGCTGCTCTGCTGTGCGTTCGTTCACCTAAGAGAGTTGAATCTATGTTGAGATTCAGCGAGTCAGAAACACGTTTCTTCCAGGAGCTGCGTTGGGACATTCCCGAGTGAATGGGACCATAGGCTGTACAGAGAAATATCTGCTTCTAAAACCAAAACGGAGCTATCTAACTGAATGGTTGTCAATGTGTGCATTCAACTGACAGAGTTAAACTCACGTGTGGATTCAGTGGTTTGCAAACCCTTTCTGTGCAGAATCCCAAAACCGGTATTTCCAGCCCAATGCCGGCATACGTACTAAACAGCAGGAAACTTCGTCTAAAACTCAGGAGAAACGTTTCCTTGAAACTGCTCTGCTGTGCGTTCGTTCACCTAAGAGAGTTGAATCTATGTTGAGATTCAGCGAGTCAGAAACACGTTTCTTCTAGGAGCTCCGTTGGAATATTCCCGAGTGAATGGGACCATAGGCTGTACAGAGAAATATCTGCTTCTAAAACCAAAACGGTGCTATCAAACTGAATGGTTGTCAATGTGTGCATTCAACTGACAGAGTTAAACTCACGTGTGGATTCAGCGGTTTGCAAACCCTTTCTGTGCAGAATCCCAAAACCGGTATTTCCTGCCCAATGCCGGCATCCGGACTAAACAGCAGGAAACTTCGTCTAAAACTCAGGAGAAAAGTTTCCTTGAAACTTCTCTGCTGTGCGTTCGTTCACCTAAGAGAGTTGAATCTATGTTGAGATTCAGCGAGTCAGAAACACGTTTCTTCTAGGAGCTGCGTCGGGATATTCCCGAGTGAATGGGACCATAGGCTGTACAGAGAAATATCTGCTTCTAAAACCAAAACGGATCTATCTAACTGAATGGTTGTCAATGTGTGCATTCAACTGACAGAGTTAAACTCACGTGTGGATTCAGCGGTTTGCAAACCCTTTCTGTGCAGAATCCCAAAACCGGTATTTCCAGCCCAATGCCGGCATCCGTACTAAACAGCAGGAAACTTCCTCTAAAACTCACGAGAAACGTTTCCTTGAAGCTGCTCTGCTGTGCGTTCGTTCACCTAAGACAGTTGAATCTATGTTGAGATCCAGCGAGTCAGAAACACGTTTCTTCCAGGAGCTGCGTTGGGATATTCCCGAGTGAATGGGACCATAGGCTGTACAGAGAAATATCTGCTTTTAAAACCAAAACGGAGCTATCTAACTGAATGGTTGTCAATGTGTGCATTCAACTGACAGAGTTAAACTCACGTGTGGATTCAGCGGTTTGCAAACCCTTTCTGTGCAGAATCCCAAAACCGGTATTTCCAGCCCAATGCCGGCATCCGTACTAAACAGCAGGAAACTTCGTCTAAAACTCAGGAGAAACGTTTCCTTGAAACTGCTCTGCTGTGCGTTCGTTCACCTAAGAGAGTTGAATCTATGTTGAGATTCAGCGAGTCAGAAACACGTTTCTTCCAGGAGCTGCGTTGGGATATCCCCGAGTGAATGGGACCATAGGCTGTACAGAGAAATATGTGCTTCTAAAACCAAAAGGGTGTTATCAAACTGAATGGTTGTCAATGTGTGCATTCAACTGACAGAGTTAAACTCACGTGTGGATTCAGCGGTTTGCAAACCCTTTCTGTGCAGAATCCCAAAACCGGTATTTCCAGCCCAATGCCGGCATACGTACTAAACAGCAGGAAACTTCGTCTAAAACTCACGCGAAACGTTTTCTTGAAGCTGCTCTGCTGTGCGTTCGTTCACCTAAGACAGTTGAATCTATGTTGAGATTCAGCGAGTCAGAAACACTTTTCTTCCAGGAGCTGCGTTGGGATATTCCCGAGTGAATGGGACCATAGGCTGTACAGAGAAATATTTGCTTCTAAAACCAAAACGGAGCTATCTAACTGAATGGTTGTCAATGTGTGCATTCAACTGACAGAATTAAACTCACGTGTGGATTCAGCGGTTTGCAAACCCTTTCTGTGCAGAATCCCAAAACCGGTATTTCCAGCCCAATGCCGGCATCCGTACTAAACAGCAGGAAACTTCGTCTAAAACTCAGGAGAAACGTTTCCTTGAAACTGCTCTGCTGTGCGATCGTTCACCTAAGAGAGTTGAATCTATGTTGAGATTCAGCGAGTCAGAAACACGTTTCTTCCAGGAGCTGCGCTGGGATATCCCCGAGTGAATGGGACCATAGGCTGTACAGAGAAATATCTTCTTCTAAAACCAAAAGGGTGTTATCAAACTGAATGGTTGTCAATGTGTGCATTCAACTGACAGAGTTAAACTCACGTGTGGATTCAGCGGTTTGCAAACCCTTTCTGTGCAGAATCCCAAAACCGGTATTTCCAGCCCAATGCCGGCATACGTACTAAACAGCAGGAAACTTCGTCTAAAACTCAGGAGAAACGTTTCCTTGAAACTGCTCTGCTGTGCGTTCGTTCACCTAAGAGAGTTGAATCTATGTTGAGATTCAGCGAGTCAGAAACACGTTTCTTCCAGGAGCTGTGCTGGGATATCCCCGAGTGAATGGGACCATAGGCTGTACAGAGAAATATCTGCTTCTAAAACCAAAAGGGTGTTATCAAACTGAATGGTTGTCAATGTGTGCATTCAACTGACAGAGTTAAACTCACGTGTGGATTCAGCGGTTTGCAAACCCTTTCTGTGCAGAATCCCAAAACCGGTATTTCCAGCCCAATGCCGGCATACGTACTAAACAGCAGGAAACTTCGTCTAAAACTCACGCGAAACGTTTCCTTGAAGCTGCTCTGCTGTGCGTTCGTTCACCTAAGAGAGTTGAATCTATGTTGAGATTCAGCGAGTCAGAAACACGTTTCTTCCAGGAGCTGCGTTGGGACATTCCCGAGTGAATGGTACCATAGGCTGTACAGAGAAATATCTGCTTCTAAAACCAAAACGGAGCTATCTACCTGAATGGTTGTCAATGTGTGCATTCAACTGACAGAGTTAAACTCACGTGTGGATTCAGTGGTTTGCAAACCCTTTCTGTGCAGAATCCCAAAACCGGTATTTCCAGCCCAATGCCGGCATACGTACTAAACAGCAGGAAACTTCGTCTAAAACTCAGGAGAAACGTTTCCTTGAAACTGCTCTGCTGTGCGTTCGTTCACCTAAGAGAGTTGAATCTATGTTGAGATTCAGCGAGTCAGAAACACGTTTCTTCTAGGAGCTCCGTTGGAATATTCCCGAGTGAATGGGACCATAGGCTGTACAGAGAAATATCTGCTTCTAAAACCAAAACGGTGCTATCAAACTGAATGGTTGTCAATGTGTGCATTCAACTGACAGAGTTAAACTCACGTGTCGATTCAGCGGTTTGCAAACCCTTTCTGTGCAGAATCCCAAAACCGGTATTTCCAGCCCAATGCCGGCATCCGTACTAAACAGCAGGAAACTTCGTCTAAAACTCACGCGAAACGTTTTCTTGAAGCTGCTCTGCTGTGCGTTCGTTCACCTAAGACAGTTGAATCTATGTTGAGATTCAGCGAGTCAGAAACACGTTTCTTCCAGGAGCTGCGTTGGGATATTCCCGAGTGAATGGGACCATAGGCTGTACAGAGAAATATCTGCTTCTAAAACCAAAACGGAGCTATCTAACTGAATGGTTGTCAATGTGTGCATTCAACTGACAGAGTTAAACTCACGTGTGGATTCAGCGGTTTGCAAACCCTTTCTGTGCAGAATCCCAAAACCGGTATTTCCAGCCCAATGCCGGCATCCGTACTAAACAGCAGGAAACTTCGTCTAAAACTCAGGAGAAACGTTTCCTTGAAACTGCTCTGCTGTGCGTTCGTTCACCTAAGAGAGTTGAATCTATGTTGAGATTCAGCGAGTCAGAAACACGTTTCTTCCAGGAGCTTCGTTGGGACATTCCCGAGTGAATGGGACCATAGGCTGTTCAGAGAAATATCTGCTTCTAAAACCAAAACGGAGCTATCTAACTGAATGGTTGTCAATGTGTGCATTCAACTGACAGAGTTAAACTCACGTGTGGATTCAGCGGTTTGCAAACCCTTTCTGTGCAGAATCCCAAAACCGGTATTTCCAGCCCAATGCCGGCATACGTACTAAACAGCAGGAAACTTCGTCTAAAACTCAGGAGAAACGTTTCCTTGAAACTGCTCTGCTGTGCGTTCGTTCACCTAAGAGAGTTGAATCTATGTTGAGATTCAGCGAGTCAGAAACACGTTTCTTCCAGGAGCTGCGTTGGGACATTCCCGAGTGAATGGTACCATAGGCTGTACAGAGAAATATCTGCTTCTAAAACCAAAACGGAGCTATCTAACTGAATGGTTGTCAATGTGTGCATTCAACTGACAGAGTTAAACTCACGTGTGGATTCAGTGGTTTGCAAACCCTTTCTGTGCAGAATCCCAAAACCGGTATTTCCAGCCCAATGCCGGCATACGTACTAAACAGCAGGAAACTTCGTCTAAAACTCAGGAGAAACGTTTCCTTGAAACTGCTCTGCTGTGCGTTCGTTCACCTAAGAGAGTTGAATCTATGTTGAGATTCAGCGAGTCAGAAACACGTTTCTTCTAGGAGCTCCGTTGGAATATTCCCGAGTGAATGGGACCATAGGCTGTACAGAGAAATATCTGCTTCTAAAACCAAAACGGTGCTATCAAACTGAATGGTTGTCAATGTGTGCATTCAACTGACAGAGTTAAACTCACGTGTCGATTCAGCGGTTTGCAAACCCTTTCTGTGCAGAATCCCAAAACCGGTATTTCCAGCCCAATGCCGGCATCCGTACTAAACAGCAGGAAACTTCGTCTAAAACTCACGCGAAACGTTTTCTTGAAGCTGCTCTGCTGTGCGTTCGTTCACCTAAGACAGTTGAATCTATGTTGAAATTCAGCGAGTCAGAAACACGTTTCTTCCAGGAGCTGCGTTGGGATATTCCCGAGTGAATGGGACCATAGGCTGTACAGAGAAATATCTGCTTCTAAAACCAAAACGGAGCTATCTAACTGAATGGTTGTCAATGTGTGCATTCAACTGACAGAGTTAAACTCACGTGTGGATTCAGCGGTTTGCAAACCCTTTCTGTGCAGAATCCCAAAACCGGTATTTCCAGCCCAATGCCGGCATCCGTACTAAACAGCAGGAAACTTCGTCTAAAACTCA
Organism: Aotus nancymaae; assembly: GCF_030222135.1. Classification (NCBI taxonomy): domain Eukaryota; kingdom Metazoa; phylum Chordata; class Mammalia; order Primates; family Aotidae; genus Aotus; species Aotus nancymaae. The sequence goes on from NW_026988493.1 coordinate 125,733, forward strand.
GGAGAAACGTTTCCTTGAAACTGCTCTGCTGTGCGTTCGTTCACCTAAGAGAGTTGAATCTATGTTGAGATTCAGCGAGTCAGAAACACGTTTCTTCCAGGAGCTTCGTTGGGACATTCCCGAGTGAATGGGACCATAGGCTGTTCAGAGAAATATCTGCTTCTAAAACCAAAACGGAGCTATCTAACTTAATGGTTGTCAATGTGTGCATTCAACTGACAGAGTTAAACTCACGTGTGGATTCAGCGGTTTGCAAACCCTTTCTGTGCAGAATCCCAAAACCGGTATTTCCAGCCCAATGCCGGCATACGTACTAAACAGCAGGAAACTTCGTCTAAAACTCAGGAGAAACGTTTCCTTGAAACTGCTCTGCGGTGCGATCGTTCACCTAAGAGAGTTGAATCTATGTTGAGATTCAGCGAGTCAGAAACACGTTTCTTCTAGGAGCTCCGTTGGAATATTCCCGAGTGAATGGGACCATAGGCTGTACAGAGAAATATCTGCTTCTAAAACCAAAACGGTGCTATCAAACTGAATGGTTGTCAATGTGTGCATTCAACTGACAGAGGTAAACTCACGTGTGGATTCAGCGGTTTGCAAACCCTTTCTGTGCAGAATCCCAAAACCGGTATTTCCTGCCCAATGCCGGCATCCGGACTAAACAGCAGGAAACTTCGTCTAAAACTCAGGAGAAAAGTTTCCTTGAAACTTCTCTGCTGTGCGTTCGTTCACCTAAGAGAGTTGAATCTATGTTGAGATTCAGCGAGTCAGAAACACGTTTCTTCTAGGAGCTGCGTCGGGATATTCCCGAGTGAATGGGACCATAGGCTGTACAGAGAAATATCTGCTTCTAAAACCAAAACGGATCTATCTAACTGAATGGTTGTCAATGTGTGCATTCAACTGACAGAGTTAAACTCACGTGTGGATTCAGCGGTTTGCAAACCCTTTCTGTGCAGAATCCCAAAACCGGTATTTCCAGCCCAATGCCGGCATCCGTACTAAACAGCAGGAAACTTCCTCTAAAACTCACGAGAAACGTTTCCTTGAAGCTGCTCTGCTGTGCGTTCGTTCACCTAAGAGAGTTGAATCTATGTTGAGATTCAGCGAGTCAGAAACACGTTTCTTCCAGGAGCTGCGTTGGGACATTCCCGAGTAAATGGCACCATAGGCTGTACAGAGAAATATCTGCTTCTAAAACCAAAACGGAGCTATCTAACTGAATGGTTGTCAATGTGTGCATTCAACTGAGAGAGTTAAACTCACGTGTGGATTCAGTGGTTTGCAAACCCTTTCTGTGCAGAATCCCAAAACCGGTATTTCCAGCCCAATGCCGGCATACGTACTAAACAGCAGGAACCTTCGTCTAAAACTCAGGAGAAACGTTTCCTTGAAACTGCTCTGCTATGCGTTCGTTCACCTAAGAGAGTTGAATCTATGTTGAGATTCAGCGAGTCAGAAACACGTTTCTTCTAGGACCTCCGTTGGAATATTCCCGAGTGAATGGGACGATAGGCTGTACAGAGAAATATCTGATTCTAAAACCAAAAGGGTGCTATCAAACTGAATGGTTGTCAGTGTGTGCATTCAACTGACAGAGTTAAACTCACGTGTGGATTCAGCGGTTTGCAAACCCTTTCTGTGCAGAATCCGAAAACCGGTATTTCCTGCCCAATGCCTGCATCCGTACTAAACAGAAGGAAACTTCGTCTAAAACTCAGGAGAAAAGTTTCCTTGAAACTGCTCTGCTGTGCGTTCGTTCACCTAAGAGAGTTGAATCTATGTTGAGATTCAGCGAGTCAGAAACACGTTTCTTCTAGGAGCTGCGTCGGGATATACCCGAGTGAATGGGACCATAGGCTGTACAGAGAAATATCTGCTTCTAAAACCAAAACGGATCTATCTAACTGAATGGTTGTCAATGTGTGCATTCAACTGACAGAGCTAAACTCACTTGTGGATTCAGCGGTTTGCAAACCCTTTCTGTGCAGAATCCCAAAACCGGTATTTCCAGCCCAATGCCGGCATACGTACTAAACAGCAGGAAACTTCGTCTAAAACTCAGGAGAAACGTTTCCTTGAAACTGCTCTGCTGTGCGTTCATTCACCTAAGAGAGTTGAATCTATGTTGAGATTCAGCGAGTCAGAAACACGTTTCTTCCAGGAGCTGCGTTGGGATATCCCCGAGTGAATGGGACCATAGGCTGTACAGAGAAATATCTGCTTCTAAAACCAAAAGGGTGTTATCAAACTGAATGGTTGTCAATGTGTACATTCAGCTGACAGAGTTAAACTCACGTGTGGATTCAGCGGTTTGCAAACCCTTTCTGTGAAGAATCCCAAAACCGGTATTTCCAGCCCAATGCCGGCATACGTACTAAACAGCAGGATACTTCGTCTAAAACTCACGAGAAACGTTTCCTTAAAGCTGCTCTGCTGTGCGTTCGTTCACCTAAGAGAGTTGAATCTATGTTGAGATTCAGCGAGTCAGAAACACGTTTCTTCCAGGAGGTGCGTTGGGATATTCCCGAGTGAATGGGACCATAGGCGGTACAGAGAAATATCTGCTTCTAAAACCAAAACGGAGCTATCTAACTGAATGGTTGTCAATGTGTGCATTCAACTGACAGAGTTAAACTCACGTGTGGATTCAGCGGTTTGCAAACCCTTTCTGTGCAGAATCCCAAAACCGGTATTTCCAGCCCAATGCCGGCGTCCGTACTAAACAGCAGGAAACTTCGTCTAAAACTCAGGAGAAACGTTTCGTTGAAACTACTCTGCTGTGCGTTCGTTCACCTAAGAGAGTTGAATCTATGTTGAGATTCAGCGAGTCAGAAACACGTTTCTTCCAGGAGCTGCGTTGGGATATCCCCGAGTGAATGGGACCATAGGCTGTACAGAGAAATATCTGCTTCTAAAACCAAAAGGGTGTTATCAAACTGAATGGTTGTCAATGTGTGCATTCAACTGACAGAGTTAAACACACGTGTGGATTCAGCGGTTTGCAAACCCTTTCTGTGCAGAATCCCAAAACGGGTATTTCCAGCCCAATGCCGGCATACGTACTAAACAGCAGGAAACTTCGTCTAAAACTCACGCGAAACGTTTCCTTGAAGCTGCTCTGCTGTGCGTTCTTTCACCTAAGACAGTTGAATCTATGTTGAGATTCAGCGAGTCAGAAACATGTTTCTTCCAGGAGCTGCTTTGGGATATTCCCGAGTGAATGGGACCATAGTCTGTACAGAGAAATATCTGCTTCTAAAACCAAAACGGAGCTATCTAACTGAATGGTTGTCAATGTGTGCATTCAACTGACAGAGTTAAACTCACGTGTGGATTCAGCGGTTTGCAAACCCTTTCTGTGCAGAATCCCAAAACCGGTATTTCCAGCCCAATGCCGGCATCCGTACTAAACAGCAGGAAACTTCGTCTAAAACTCAGGAGAAACGTTTCCTTGAAACTGCTCTGCTGTGCGTTCGTTCACCTAAGAGAGTTGAATCTATGTTGAGATTCAGCGAGTCAGAAACACGTTTCTTCCAGGAGCTTCGTTGGGACATTCCCGAGTGAATGGGACCATAGGCTGTTCAGAGAAATATCTGCTTCTAAAACCAAAACGGAGCTATCTAACTGAATGGTTGTCAATGTGTGCATTCAACTGACAGAGTTAAACTCACGTGTGGATTCAGCGGTTTGCAAACCCTTTCTGTGCAGAATCCCAAAACCGGTATTTCCAGCCCAATGCCGGCATACGTACTAAACAGCAGGAAACTTCGTCTAAAACTCAGGAGAAACGTTTCCTTGAAACTGCTCTGCGGTGCGATCGTTCACCTAAGAGAGTTGAATCTATGTTGAGATTCAGCGAGTCAGAAACACGTTTCTTCTAGGAGCTCCGTTGGAATATTCCCGAGTGAATGGGACCATAGGCTGTACAGAGAAATATCTGCTTCTAAAACCAAAACGGTGCTATCAAACTGAATGGTTGTCAATGTGTGCATTCAACTGACAGAGGTAAACTCACGTGTGGATTCAGCGGTTTGCAAACCCTTTCTGTGCAGAATCCCAAAACCGGTATTTCCTGCCCAATGCCGGCATCCGGACTAAACAGCAGGAAACTTCGTCTAAAACTCAGGAGAAACGTTTCCTTGAAACTTCTCTGCTGTGCGTTCGTTCACCTAAGAGATTTGAATCTATGTTGAGATTCAGCGAGTCAGAAACACGTTTCTTCTAGGAGCTGCGTCGGGATATTCCCGAGTGAATGGGACCATAGGCTGTACAGAGAAATATCTGCTTCTAAAACCAAAAGGGTGTTATCAAACTGAATGGTTGTCAATGTGTGCATTCAACTGACAGAGTTAAACTCACGTGTGGATTCAGCGGTTTGCAAACCCTTTCTGTGCAGAATCCCAAAACCGGTATTTCCAGCCCAATGCCGGCATACGTACTAAACAGCAGGAAACTTCGTCTAAAACTCACGCGAAACGTTTCCTTGAAGCTGCTCTGCTGTGCGTTCGTTCACCTAAGACAGTTGAATCTATGTTGAGATTCAGCGAGTCAGAAACACGTTTCTTCCAGGAGTTGCGTTGGGATATTCCCGATTGAATGGGACCATAGGCTTTACAGAGAATTATCTGCTTCTAAAACCAAAACGGAGCTAACTAACTGAATGGTTGTCAATGTGTGCATTCAACTGACAGAGTTAAACTCACGTGTGGATTCAGCGGTTTGCAAACCCTTTCTGTGCAGAATCCCAAAACCGGTATTACCAGTCCAATGCCGGCATCCGTACTAAACAGCAGGAAACTTCGTCTAAAACTCAGGAGAAACGTTTCCTTGAAACTGCTCTGCTGTGCGTTCGTTCACCTAAGAGAGTTGAATCTATGTTGAGATTCAGCGAGTCAGAAACACGTTTCTTCCAGGAGCTGCGTTGGGATATCCCCGAGTGAATGGGACCATAGGCTGTACAGAGAAATATCTGCTTCTAAAACCAAAAGGGTGTTATCAAACTGAATGGTTGTCAATGTGTGCATTCAACTGACAGAGTTAAACTCACGTGTGGATTCAGCGGTTTGCAAACCCTTTCTGTGCAGAATCCCAAAACCGGTATTTCCAGCCCAATGCCGGCATACGTACTAAACAGCAGGAAACTTCGTCTAAAACTCAGGAGAAACGTTTCCTTGAAACTGCTCTGCTGTGCGTTCTTTCAACTAAGAGAGTTGAATCTATGTTGAGATTCAGCGAGTCAGAAACACGTTTCTTCCAGGAGCTGCGCTGGGATATCCCCGAGTGAATGGGACCATAGGCTGTACAGAGAAATATCTGCTTCTAAAACCAAAAGGGTGTTATCAAACTGAATGGTAGTCAATGTGTGCATTCAACTGACAGAGTTAAACTCACGTGTGGATTCAGCGGTTTGCAAACCCTTTCTGTGCAGAATCCCAAAACCGGTATTTCCAGCCCAATGCCGGCATACGTACTAAACAGCAGGAAACTTCGTCTAAAACTCAGGAGAAACGTTTCCTTGAAACTGCTCTGCTGTGCGTTCGTTCACCTAAGACAGTTGAATCTATGTTGAGATTCAGCGAGTCAGAAACACGTTTCTTCCAGGAGCTGCGCTGGGATATCCCCGAGTGAATGGGACCATAGGCTGTACAGAGAAATATCTGCTTCTAAAACCAAAACGGATCTATCTAACTGAATGGTTGTCAATGTGTGCATTCAACTGACAGAGTTAAACTCACGTGTGGATTCAGCGGTTTGCAAACCCTTTCTGTGCAGAATCCCAAAACCGGTATTTCCAGCCCAATGCTGGCATCCGTACTAAACAGCAGGAAACTTCGTCTAAAACTCACGAGAAACGTTTCCTTGAAGCTGCTCTGCTGTGCGTTCGTTCACCTAAGAGAGTTGAATCTATGTTGAGATTCAGCGAGTCAGAAACACGTTTCTTCCAGGAGCTGCGTTGGGACATTCCCGAGTAAATGGCACCATAGGCTGTACAGAGAAATATCTGCTTCTAAAACCAAAACGGAGCTATCTAACTGAATGGTTGTCAATGTGTGCATTCAACTGACAGAGTTAAACTCACGTGTGAATTCAGTGGTTTGCAAACCCTTTCTGTGCAGAATCCCAAAACCGGTATTTCCAGCCCAATGCCGGCATACGTACTAAACAGCAGGAAACTTCGTCTAAAACTCAGGAGAAACGTTTCCTTGAAACTGCTCTGCTGTGCGTTCGTTCACCTAAGAGAGTTGAATCTATGTTGAGATTCAGCGAGTCAGAAACACGTTTCTTCTAGGACCTCCGTTGGAATATTCCCGAGTGAATGGGATGATAGGCTGTACAGAGAAATATCTGATTCTAAAACCAAAAGGGTGCTATCAAACTGAATGGTTGTCAATGTGTGCATTCAACTGACAGAGTTAAACTCACGTGTGGATTCAGCGGTTTGCAAACCCTTTCTGTGCAGAATCCGAAAACCGGTATTTCCTGCCCAATGCCTGCATCCGTACTAAACAGAAGGAAACTTCGTCTAAAACTCAGGAGAAAAGTTTCCTTGAAACTGCTCTGCTGTGCGTTCGTTCACCTAAGAGAGTTGAATCTATGTTGATATTCAGCGAGTCAGAAACACGTTTCTTCCAGGAGCTGCGTTGGGATATCCCCGAGTGAATGGGACCATAGGCTGTACAGAGAAATATCTGCTTCTAAAACCAAAAGGGTGTTATCAAACTGAATGGTTGTCAATGTGTGCATTCAACTGACAGAGTTAAACTCACGTGTGGATTCAGCGGTTTGCAAACCCTTTCTGTGCAGAATCCCAAAACCGGTATTTCCAGCCCAATGCCGGCATACGTACTAAACAGCAGGAAACTTCGTCTAAAACTCACGCGAAACGTTTCCTTGAAGCTGCTCTGCTGTGCGTTCTTTCACCTAAGACAGTTGAATCTATGTTGAGATTCAGCGAGTCAGAAACACGTTTCTTCCAGGAGCTGCTTTGGGATATTCCCGAGTGAATGGGACCATAGTCTGTACAGAGAAATATCTGCTTCTAAAACCAAAACGGAGCTATCTAACTGAATGGTTGTCAATGTGTGCATTCAACTGACAGAGTTAAACTCACGTGTCGATTCAGCGGTTTGCAAACCCTTTCTGTGCAGAATCCCAAAACCGGTATTTCCAGCCCAATGCCGGCATCCGTACTAAACAGCAGGAAACTTCGTCTAAAACTCATGAGAAACGTTTCCTTGAAACTGCTCTGCTGTGCGTTCGTTCACCTAAGAGAGTTGAATCTATGTTGAGATTCAGCGAGTCAGAAACACGTTTCTTCCAGGAGCTGCGTTGGGATATCCCCGAGTGAATGGGACCATAGGCTGTACAGAGAAATATCTGCTTCTAAAACCAAAAGGGTGTTATCAAACTGAATGGTTGTCAATGTGTGCATTCAACTGACAGAGTTAAACTCACGTGTGGATTCAGCGGTTTGCAAACCCTTTCTGTGCAGAATCCCAAAACCGGTATTTCCAGCCCAATGCCGGCATACGTACTAAACAGCAGGAAACTTCGTCTAAAACTCACGCGAAACGTTTCCTTGAAGCTGCTCTGCTGTGCGTTCTTTCACCTAAGACAGTTGAATCTATGTTGAGATTCAGCGAGTCAGAAACACGTTTCTTCCAGGAGCTGCTTTGGGATATTCCCGAGTGAATGGGACCATAGTCTGTACAGAGAAATATCTGCTTCTAAAACCAAAACGGAGCTATCTAACTGAATGGTTGTCAATGTGTGCATTCAACTGACAGAGTTAAACTCACGTGTCGATTCAGCGGTTTGCAAACCCTTTCTGTGCAGAATCCCAAAACCGGTATTTCCAGCCCAATGCCGGCATCCGTACTAAACAGCAGGAAACTTCGTCTAAAACTCATGAGAAACGTTTCCTTGAAACTGCTCTGCTGTGCGTTCGTTCACCTAAGAGAGTTGAATCTATGTTGAGATTCAGCGAGTCAGAAACACGTTTCTTCCAGGAGCTGCGTTGGGATATCCCCGAGTGAGTGGGACCATAGGCTGTACAGAGAAATATCTGCTTCTAAAACCAAAAGGGTGTTATCAAACTGAATGGTTGTCAATGTGTGCATTCAACTGACAGAGTTAAACTCACGTGTGGATTCAGCGGTTTGCAAACCCTTTCTGTGCAGAATCCCAAAACCGGTATTTCCAGCCCAATGCCGGCATACGTACTAAACAGCAGGAAACTTCGTCTAAAACTCACGCGAAACGTTTCCTTGAAGCTGCTCTGCTGTGCGTTCGTTCACCTAAGACAGTTGAATCTATGTTGAGATTCAGCGAGTCAGAAACACGTTTCTTCCAGGAGTTGCGTTGGGATATTCCCGAGTGAATGGGACCATAGGCTGTACAGAGAAATATCTGCTTCTAAAACCAAAACGGAGCTAACTAACTGAATGGTTGTCAATGTGTGCATTCAACTGACAGAGTTAAACTCACGTGTGGATTCAGCGGTTTGCAAACCCTTTCTGTGCAGAATCCCAAAACCGGTATTACCAGTCCAATGCCGGCATCCGTACTAAACAGCAGGAAACTTCGTCTAAAACTCAGGAGAAACGTTTCCTTGAAACTGCTCTGCTGTGCGTTCGTTCACCTAAGAGAGTTGAATCTATGTTGAGATTCAGCGAGTCAGAAACACGTTTCTTCCAGGAGCTGCGTTGGGATATCCCCGAGTGAATGGGACCATAGGCTGTACAGAGAAATATCTGCTTCTAAAACCAAAAGGGTGTTATCAAACTGAATGGTTGTCAATGTGTGCATTCAACTGACAGAGTTAAACTCACGTGTGGATTCAGCGGTTTGCAAACCCTTTCTGTGCAGAATCCCAAAACCGGTATTTCCAGCCCAATGCCGGCATACGTACTAAACAGCAGGAAACTTCGTCTGAAACTCAGGAGAAACGTTTCCTTGAAACTGCTCTGCTGTGCGTTCTTTCAACTAAGAGAGTTGAATCTATGTTGAGATTCAGCGAGTCAGAAACACGTTTCTTCCAGGAGCTGCGCTGGGATATCCCCGAGTGAATGGGACCATAGGCTGTACAGAGAAATATCTGCTTCTAAAACCAAAAGGGTGTTATCAAACTGAATGGTGGTCAATGTGTGCATTCAACTGACAGAGTTAAACTCACGTGTGGATTCAGCGGTTTGCAAACCCTTTCTGTGCAGAATCCCAAAACCGGTATTTCCAGCCCAATGCCGGCATACGTACTAAACAGCAGGAAACTTCGTCTAAAACTCAGGAGAAACGTTTCCTTGAAACTGCTCTGCTGTGCGTTCGTTCACCTAAGACAGTTGAATCTATGTTGAGATTCAGCGAGTCAGAAACACGTTTCTTCCAGGAGCTGCGCTGGGATATCCCCGAGTGAATGGGACCATAGGCTGTACAGAGAAATATCTGCTTCTAAAACCAAAACGGAGCTATCTAACTGAATGGTTGTCAATGTGTGCATTCAACTGACAGAGTTAAACTCACGTGTGGATTCAGCGGTTTGCAAACCCTTTCTGTGCAGAATCCCAAAACCGGTATTTCCAGCCCAATGCCGGCATCCGTACTAAACAGCAGGATACTTCGTCTAAAACTCACGAGAAACGTTTCCTTGAAGCTGCTCTGCTGTGCGTTCGTTCACCTAAGAGAGTTGAATCTATGTTGAGATTCAGCGAGTCAGAAACACGTTTCTTCCAGGAGCTGCGTTGGGATATCCCCGAGTGAGTGGGACCATAGGCTGTACAGAGAAATATCTGCTTCTAAAACCAAAAGGGTGCTATCAAACTGAATGGTTGTCAATGTGTGCATTCAACTGACAGAGTTAAACTCACGTGTGGATTCAGCGGTTTGCAAACCCTTTCTGTGCAGAATCCCAAAACCGGTATTTCCAGCCCAATGCCGGCATACGTACTAAACAGCAGGAAACTTCGTCTAAAACTCACGCGAAACGTTTCCTTGAAGCTGTTCTGCTGTGCGTTCGTTCACCTAAGACAGTTGAATCTATGTTGAGATTCAGCGAGTCAGAAACACGTTTCTTCCAGGAGTTGCGTTGGGATATTCCCGAGTGAATGGGACCATAGGCTGTACAGAGAAATATCTGCTTCTAAAACCAAAACGGAGCTAACTAACTGAATGGTTGTCAATGTGTGCATTCAACTGACAGAGCTAAACTCACGTGTGGATTCAGCGGTTTGCAAACCCTTTCTGTGCAGAATCCCAAAACCGGTATTACCAGTCCAATGCCGGCATCCGTACTAAACAGCAGGAAACTTCGTCTAAAACTCAGGAGAAACGTTTCCTTGAAACTGCTCTGCTGTGCGTTCGTTCACCTAAGAGAGTTGAATCTATGTTGAGATTCAGCGACTCAGAAACACGTTTCTTCCAGGAGCTGCGTTGGGATATCCCCGAGTGAATGGGACCATAGGCTGTACAGAGAAATATCTGCTTCTAAAACCAAAAGGGTGTTATCAAACTGAATGGTTGTCAATGTGTGCATTCAACTGAAAGAGTTAAACTCACGTGTGGATTCAGCGGTTTGCAAACCCTTTCTGTGCAGAATCCCAAAACCGGTATTTCCAGCCCAATGCCGGCATACGTACTAAACAGCAGGAAACTTCGTCTAAAACTCAGGAGAAACGTTTCCTTGAAACTGCTCTGCTGTGCGTTCTTTCACCTAAGAGAGTTGAATCTATGTTGAGATTCAGCGAGTCAGAAACACGTTTCTTCCAGGAGCTGCGCTGGGATATCCCCGAGTGAATGGGACCATAGGCTGTACAGAGAAATATCTGCTTCTAAAACCAAAAGGGTGTTATCAAACTGAATGGTTGTCAATGTGTGCATTCAACTGACACAGTTAAACTCACGTGTGGATTCAGCGGTTTGCAAACCCTTTCTGTGCAGAATCCCAAAACCGGTATTTCCAGCCCAATGCCGGCATACGTACTAAACAGCAGGAAACTTCGTCTAAAACTCAGGAGAAACGTTTCCTTGAAACTGCTCTGCTGTGCGTTCGTTCACCTAAGAGAGTTGAATCTATGTTGAGATTCAGCGAGTCAGAAACACGTTTCTTCCAGGAGCTGCGCTGGGATATCCCCGAGTGAATGGGACCATAGGCTGTACAGAGAAATATCTGCTTCTAAAACCAAAACGGATCTATCTAACTGAATGGTTGTCAATGTGTGCATTCAACTGACAGAGTTAAACTCACGTGTGGATTCAGCGGTTTGCAAACCCTTTCTGTGCAGAATCCCAAAACCGGTATTTCCAGCCCAATGCCGGCATACGTACTAAAGAGCAGGAAACTTCGTCTAAAACTCACGCGAAACGTTTCCTTGAAGCTGCTCTGCTGTGCGTTCGTTCACCTAAGACAGTTGAATCAATGTTGAGATTCAGCGAGTCAGAAACACGTTTCTTCCAGGAGCTGCGTTGGGATATTCCCGAGTGAATGGGACCATAGGATGTACAGAGAAATATCTGCTTCTAAAACCAAAACGGAGCTATCTAACTGAATGGTTGTCAATGTGTGCATTCAACTGACAGAGTTAAACTCACGTGTGGATTCAGCGGTTTGCAAACCCTTTCTGTGCAGAATCCCAAAACCGTTATTTCCAGCCCAATGCCGGCATCCGTACTAAACAGCAGGAAACTTCGTCTAAAACTCAGGAGAAACGTTTCCTTGAAACTGCTCTGCTGTGCGTTCGTTCACCTAAGAGAGTTGAATCTATGTTGAGATTCAGCGAGTCAGAAACACGTTTCTTCCAGGAGCTGCGTTGGGATATCCCCGAGTGAATGGGACCATAGGCTGTACAGAGAAATATCTGCTTCTAAAACCAAAAGGGTATTATCAAACTGAATGGTTGTCAATGTGTGCATTCAACTGACAGAGTTAAACTCACGTGTGGATTCAGCGGTTTGCAAACCCTTTCTGTGCAGAATCCCAAAACCGGTATTTCCAGCCCAATGCCGGCATACGTACTAAACAGCAGGAAACTTCGTCTAAAACTCAGGAGAAACGTTTCCTTGAAACTGCTCTGCTGTGCGTTCGTTCACCTAAGAGAGTTGAATCTATGTTGAGATTCAGCGAGTCAGAAACACGTTTCTTCCAGGAGCTGCGCTGGGATATCCCCGAGTGAATGGGACCATAGGCTGTACAGAGAAATATCTGCTTCTAAAACCAAAAGGGTGTTATCAACCTGAATGGTTGACAATGTGTGCATTCAACTGACAGAGTTAAACTCACGTGTGGATTCAGCGGTTTGCAAACCCTTTCTGTGCAGAATCCCAAAACCGGTATTTCCAGCCCAATGCCGGCATACGTACTAAACAGCAGGATACTTCGTCTAAAACTCACGAGAAACGTTTCCTTGAAGCTGCTCTGCTGTGCGTTCGTTCACCTAAGAGAGTTGAATCTATGTTGAGATTCAGCGAGTCAGAAACACGTTTCTTCCAGGAGCTGCGTTGGGATATTCCCGAGTGAATGGGACCATAGGCTGTACAGAGAAATATCTGCTTCTAAAACCAAAACGGAGCTATCTAACTGAATGGTTGTCAATGTGTGCATTCAACTGACAGAGTTAAACTCACGTGTGGTTTCAGTGGTTTGCAAACTCTTTCTGTGCAGAATCCCAAAACCGGTATTTCCAGCCCAATGCCGGCATACGTACTAAACAGCAGGAAACTTCGTCTAAAACTCAGGAGAAACGTTTCCTTGAAACTGCTCTGCTGTGCGTTCGTTAACCTAAGACAGTTGAATCTATGTTGAGATTCAGCGAGTCAGAAACACGTTTCTTCCAGGAGCTGCGCTGGGATATCCCCGAGTGAATGGGACCATAGGCTGTACAGAGAAATATCTGCTTCTAAAACCAATACGGAGCTATCTAACTGAATGGTTGTCAATCTGTGCATTCAACTGACAGAGTTAAACTCACGTGTGGATTCAGCGGTTTGCAAACCCTTTCTGTGCAGAATCCCAAAACCGGTATTTCCAGCCCAATGCCGGCATCCGTACTAAACAGCAGGAAACTTCGTCTAAAACTCACGAGAAACGTTTCCTTGAAGCTGCTCTGCTGTGCGTTCGTTCACCTAAGAGAGTTGAATCTATGTTGAGATTCAGCGAGTCAGAAACACGTTTCTTCCAGGAGCTGCGTTGGGACATTCCCGAGTAAATGGCACCATAGGCTGTACAGAGAAATATCTGCTTCTAAAACCAAAACGGAGCTATCTAACTGAATGGTTGTCAATGTGTGCATTCAACTGACAGAGTTAAACTCACGTGTGGATTCAGTGGTTTGCAAACCCTTTCTGTGCAGAATCCCAAAACCGGTATTTCCAGCCCAATGCCGGCATACGTACTAAACAGCAGGAAACTTTGTCTAAAACTCAGTAGAAACGTTTCCTTGAAACTGCTCTGCTGTGCGTTCGTTCACCTAAGAGAGTTGAATCTATGTTGAGATTCAGCGAGTCAGAAACACGTTTCTTCTAGGACCTCCGTTGGAATATTCCCGAGTGAATGGGACGATAGGCTGTACAGAGAAATATCTGATTCTAAAACCAAAAGGGTGCTATCAAACTGAATGGTTGTCAATGTGTGCATTCAACTGACAGAGTTAAACTCACGTGTGGATTCAGCGGTTTGCAAACCCTTTCTGTGCAGAATCCGAAAACCAGTATTTCCTGCCCAATGCCTGCATCCGTACTAAACAGAAGGAAACTTCGTCTAAAACTCAGGAGAAAAGTTTCCTTGAAACTGCTCTGCTGTGCGTTCGTTCACCTAAGAGAGTTGAATCTATGTTGATATTCAGCGAGTCAGAAACACGTTTCTTCTAGGAGCTGCGTCGGGATATACCCGAGTGAATGGGACCATAGGCTGTACAGAGAAATATCTGCTTCTAAAACCAAAACGGATCTATCTAACTGAATGGTTGTCAATGTGTGCATTCAACTGACAGAGTTAAACTCACGTGTGGATTCAGCGGTTTGCAAACCCTTTCTGTGCAGAATCCCAAAACCGGTATTTCCAGCCCAATGCCGGCATACGTACTAAACAGCAGGAAACTTCGTCTAAAACTCAGGAGAAACGTTTCCTTGAAACTGCTCTGCTGTGCGTTCATTCACCTAAGAGAGTTGAATCTATGTTGAGATTCAGCGAGTCAGAAACACGTTTCTTCCAGGAGCTGCGTTGGGATATCCCCGAGTGAATGGGACCATAGGCTGTACAGAGAAATATCTGCTTCTAAAACCAAAAGGGTGTTATCAAACTGAATGGTTGTCAATGTGTGCATTCAACTGACAGAGTTAAACTCACGTGTGGATTCAGCGGTTTGCAAACCCTTTCTGTGCAGAATCCCAAAACCGGTATTTCCAGCCCAATGCCGGCATACGTACTAAACAGCAGGAAACTTCGTCTAAAACTCAGGAGAAACGTTTCCTTGAAACTGCTCTGCTGTGCGTTCTTTCACCTAAGAGAGTTGAATCTATGTTGAGATTCAGCGAGTCAGAAACACGTTTCTTCCAGGAGCTGCGCTGGGATATCCCCGAGTGAATGGGACCATAGGCTGTACAGAGAAATATCTGCTTCTAAAACCAAAACGGATCTATCTAACTGAATGGTTGTCAATGTGTGCATTCAACTGACAGAGTTAAACTCACGTGTGGATTCAGCGGTTTGCAAACCCTTTCTGTGCAGAATCCCAAAACCGGTATTTCCAGCCCAATGCCGGCATACGTACTAAACAGCAGGAAACTTTGTCTAAAACTCACGCGAAACGTTTCCTTGAAGCTGCTCTGCTGTGCGTTCGTTCACCTAAGACAGTTGAATCAATGTTGAGATTCAGCGAGTCAGAAACACGTTTCTTCCAGGAGCTGCGTTGGGATATTCCCGAGTGAATGGGACCATAGGATGTACAGAGAAATATCTGCTTCTAAAACCAAAAGGGTGCTATCAAACTGAATGGTTGTCAATGTGTGGATTCAACTGACAGAGTTAAACTCACGTGTGGATTCAGCGGTTTGCAAACCCTTTCTGTGCAGAATCCCAAAACCGGTATTTCCAGCCCAATGCCGGCATACGTACTAAACAGCAGGAAACTTCGTCTAAAACTCATGAGAAACGTTTCCTTGAAACTGCTCTGCTGTGCGTTCGTTCACCTAAGAGAGTTGAATCTATTTTGAAATTCAGTGAGTCAGAAACACGTTTCTTCTAGGAGCTGCGTTGGGATATTCCCGAGTGAATGGGACCAAAGGCTGTACAGAGAAATATCTGCTTCTAAAACCAAAAGGGTGCTATCTAACTGAATGGTTGTCAATGTGTGCATTCAAACTGACAGAGTTAAACTCACGTTTGGTATCAGCGGTTTGCAAACCCTTTCTGTGCAGAATCCCAAAACCGGAATTTCCAGCCCAATGCCGGCATACGTACTAAACAGCAGGAAACTTCGTCTAAAACTCAGGAGAAACGTTTCCTTGAAACTGCTCTGCTGTGCGTTCGTTCACCTAAGAGAGTTGAATCTATGTTGAGATTCAGCGAGTCAGAATCTCGTTTCTTCTAGGAGCTGCGTTGGGATATTCCCGAGTGAATGGGACCATAGGCTGTACAGAGAAATATCTGATTCTAAAACCAAAACGGAGCTATCTAACTGGATGGTTGTCAATGTGTGCATTCAACTGACAGAGTTAAACTCACGTGTGGATTCAGCGGTTTGCAAACCCTTTCTGTTCAGAATCCCAAAACCGGTATTTCCTACCCAATGCCGGCATCCGTACTAAACAGCAGGAAAATTCGTCTAAAATTCAGGAGAAACGTTTCCTTGAAACTGCTCTGCTGTGCGTTCGTTCACCTAAGAGAGTTGAATCTATGTTGAGATTCAGCGAGTCAGAAACACGTTTCTTCTAGGAGCTGCGTTGGGATATTCCCGAGTGAATGGGACCATAGGCAGTACAGAGAAATATCTGCTTCTAAAACCAAAACGGAGCTATCTAACTGAATGGTTGTCAATGTGTGCATTCAACTGACAGAGTTAAACTCACGTGTGGATTCAGCGGTTTGCAAACCCTTTCTGTGCAGAATCCCAAAACCGGTATTTCCTACCCAATGCCGGCATCCGTACTAAACAGCAGGAAACTTCGTCTAAAACTCAGGCGAAACGTTTCCTTGTAACTGCTCTGCTGTGCGTTCGTTCACCTAAGAGAGTTGAATCTATGTTGAGATTCAGCGAGTCAGAAACACGTTTCTTCTAGGAGCTGCGTTGGGATATTCCCGAGTGAATGGGACCATAGGCTGTACAGAGAAATATCTGCTCCTAAAACCAAAAGTGTGCTATCTAACTGAATGGTTGTCAATGTGTGCATTCACCTGACAGAGATAAATTCACGTGTGGATTCAGCGGTTTGCAAACCCTTTCTGTGCAGAATCCCAAATCCGGTATTTCCAGCCCAATGCCGGCATCCGTACTAAACAGCAAGAAACTTCATCTAAAACTCAGGAGAAACGTTTCCTTGAAACTGCTCTGCTGTGCGTTCGTTCACCTAAGAGAGTTGAATCTATGTTGAGATTCAGCGAGTCAGAAACACGTTTCTTCTAGGAGCTGCGTTGGGATATTCCCGAGTGAATGGGACCATAGGCTGTACAGAGAAATATCTGCTTCTAAAACCAAAACGGAGCTATCTAACTGGATGGTTGTCAATGTGTGCATTCAACTGACAGAGTTAAACTCACGTGTGGATTCAGCGGTTTGCAAACCCTTTCTGTTCAGAATCCCAAAACCGGTATTTCATATCCAATGCCGGCATCCGTACTAAACAGCAGGAAACTTGGTCTAAAATTCAGGAGAAACGTTTCCTTGAAACTGCTCTGCTGTGCGTTCGTTCACCTAAGAGTGTTGAATCTATGTTGGGATTCAGCGAGTCAGAAACACGTTTCTTCTAGGAGCTGCGTTGGGATATTCCCGAGTGAATGGGACCATAGGCTGTACAGAGAAAGATCTGCTCTTAAAACCAAAAGTGTGCTATCTAACTGAATGGTTGTCAATGTGTGCATTCACCTGACAGAGATAAATTCACGTGTGGATTCAGCGGTTTGCAAACCCTTTCTGTGCAGAATCCCAAATCCGGTATTTCCAGCCCAATGCCGGCATCCGTACTAAACAGCAAGAAACTTCATCTAAAACTCAGGAGAAACGTTTCCTTGAAACTGCTCTGCTGTGCGTTCGTTCACCTAAGAGAGTTGAATCTATGTTGAGATTCAGCGAGTCAGAAACACGTTTCTTCTAGGAGCTGCGTTGTGATATTCCCGAGTGAATGGGACCATAGGCTGTACAGAGAAATATCTGCTTCTAAAACCAAAACGGAGCTATCAAACTGAATGGTGGTCAATGTGTGCACTCAACTGACAGAGTTAAACTCACGTGTGGATTCAGTGGTTTGCAAACCCTTTCTATGCAGAATCCCAAAACCGGTATTTCCAGCCGAATGCCGGCATCCGTACTAAACAGCAGGAAACTTCGTCTAAAACTCAGGAGAAACGTTTCCTTGAAACTGCTCTGCTGTGCGTTCGTTCACCTAAGAGAGTTGAATCTATGTTGAGATTCAGCGAGTCAGAAACACGTTTCTTCTAGGAGCTGCGTTGGGATATTCCCGAGTGAATGGGACCATAGGCTGTACAGAGAAATATCTGCTTCTAAAACCAAAACGGAGCTATCTAACTGAATGGTTGTCAATGTGTTCATTCAACTGACAGAGTTAAACTCACGTGTGGATTCAGCGGTTTGCAAACCCTTTCTATGCAGAATCCCAAAACCGGTATTTCCTACCCAATGCCGGCATCCGTACTAAAAAGCAGGAAACTTCGTCTAAAACTCAAGCGAAACGTTTCCTTGTAACTGCTCTGCTGTGCGTTCGTTCACCTAAGAGAGTTGAATCTATGTTGAGATTCAGCGAGTCAGAAACACGTTTCTTCTAGGAGCTGCGTTGGGATATTCCCGAGTGAATGGGACCATAGGCTGTACAGAGATATATCTGCTCCTAAAACCAAAAGCGTGCTATCTAACTGAATGGTTGTCAATGTGTGAATTCAACTGACAGAGTTAAACTCACGTTTGGATTCAGCGGTTTACAAACCCTTTCTGTGCAGAATCCCAAAACCGGTAATTCCAGCTCAATGCCGGCATACGTACTAAACTGCAGGAAACTTCCTCTAAAACTCAGGAGAAACGTATCCTTGAAACTGCTCTTCTGTGCGTTCGTTCACCTAAGAGAGTTGAATCTATGTTGAGATTCAGCGAGTCAGAAACACGTTTCTTCTAGGAGCTGCGTTGGGATATTCCCGAGTGAATGGGACCATAGGCTGTACAGAGAAATATCTGCTTCTAAAACCAAAAGTGTGCTATCTAACTGGATGGTTGTCAATGTGTGCATTCAACTGACAGAGTTAAACTCACGTTTGGATTCAGCGGTTTACAAACCCTTTCTGTGCAGAATCCCAAAACCGGTAATTCCAGCTCAATGCCGGCATACGTACTAAACTGCAGGAAACTTCCACTAAAACTCAGCAGAAACGTTTACTTGAAACTGCTCTGCTGTGCGATCCTTCACCTAAGAGAGTTTAATCTATTTTGAAATTCAGCGAGTCAGAAACACGTTTCTTCTAGGAGCTGCGTTGGGATATTCCCGAGTGAATGGGACCATAGGCTGTACAGAGAAATATATGCTTCTAAAACCAAAACGGAGCTATCTAACTGGATGGTGGTCAATGTGTGCATTCAACTGACAGAGTTAAACTCACGTGTGGATTCAGCGGTTTGCAAACCCTTTCTGTTCAGAATCCCAAAACCGGTATTTCCTACCCAATGCCGGCATCCGTACTAAACAGCAGGAAACTTGGTCTAAAATTCAGGAGAAACGTTTCCTTGAAACTGCTCTGCTGTGCGTTCGTTCACCTAAGAGAGTTGAATCTATGTTGAGATTCAGCGAGTCAGAATCACGTTTCTTCTAGGAGCTGCGTTGGGATATTCCCGAGTGAATGGGACCATAGGCTGTACAGAGATATATCTGCTCCTAAAACAAAAAGCGTGCAATCTAACTGAATGGTTGTCAATGTGTGCATTCAACTGACAGAGTTAAACTCACGTTTGGATTCAGCGGTTTACAAACCCTTTCTGTGCAGAATCCCAAAACCGGTAATTCCAGCTCAATGCCGGCATACATACTAAACTGCAGGAAACTTCGTCTAAAACTCAGGAGAAACGTTTCCTTGAAACTGCTCTGCTGTGCGTTCGTTCACCTAAGAGAGTTGAATCTATGTTGAGATTCAGCGAGTCAGAAACACGTTTCTTCTAGGAGCTGCATTGGGATATTCCCGAGTGAATGGGACCATAGGCTGTACAGAGAAATATCTGCTCCTAAAACCAAAAGGGTGCTATCTAACTGTATTGTTCTCAATGTGTGCATTCAACTGACAGAGTTAAACTCACGTTTGGATTCAGCGGTTTACAAACCCTTTCTGTGCAGAATCCCAAAACCGGTAATTCCAGCTCAATGCCGGCATACGTACTAAACTGCAGGAAACTTCGTCTAAAACTCAGGAGAAACGTTTCCTTGAAACTGCTCTGCTGTGCGTTCGTTCACCTAAGAGAGTTGAAACTATGTTGAGATTCAGCGAGTCAGAAACACGTTTCTTCTAGGAGCTGCGTTGGGATATTCCCGAGTGAATGGGACCTTAGGCTGTACAGAGAAATATCTGCTTCTAAAACCAAAACGGAGCTATCTAACTGAATGGTTGTCAATGTGTTCATTCAACTGACAGAGTTAAACTCACGTGTGGATTCAGCGGTTTGCAAACCCTTTCTGTGCAGAATCCCAAAACCGGTGTTTCCAGCGTAATGCCGGCATCCGTACTAAACAGTAGTAAACTTCGTCTAAAACTCAGGAGAAACGTTTCCTTGAAACTGCTCTGCTGTGCGTTCGTTCACCTAAGAGAGTTGAATCTATGTTGAGATTCAGCGAGTCAGAAACACGTTTCTTCTAGGAGCTGCGTTGGGATATTCCCGAGTGAATGGGACCATAGGATGTACAGAGAAATATCTGCTTCTAACACCAAAACGGAGCTATCTAACTGAA
The DNA here is from genome assembly GCF_030222135.1 of Aotus nancymaae. Taxonomy (NCBI): domain Eukaryota; kingdom Metazoa; phylum Chordata; class Mammalia; order Primates; family Aotidae; genus Aotus; species Aotus nancymaae. Next base: position 145,878 of record NW_026988493.1, read on the forward strand.
TGGTTGTCAATGTGTGCATTCAACTGACAGAGTTAAACTCACCTGTGGATTCAGCGGTTTGCAAACCCTTTCTGTGCCGAATCCCAAAACCGGTATTTCCTACCCAATGCCGGCATCCGTACTAAATAGCAGGAAACTTCGTCTAAAACTCATTCGAAACGTTTCCTTGTAACTGCTCTGCTGTGCGTTCGTTCACCTAAGAGAGTTGAATCTATGTTGAGATTCAACGAGTCAGAATCACGTTTCTTCTAGGAGCTGCGTTGGGATATTCCCGAGTGAATGGGACCATAGGCTGTACAGAGAAATATCTGCTCCTAAAACCAAAAGTGTGCTATCTAACTGAATGGTTGTCAATGTGTGCATTCAACTGACAGAGTTAAACTCACGTTTGGATTCAGCGGTTTACAAACCCTTTCTGTGCAGATTCCCAAAACCGGTAATTCCAGCTCAATGCCGGCATACGTACTAAACTGCAGGAAACTTCCACTAAAACTCAGGAGAAACGTTTACTTGAAACTGCTCTGCTGTGCGATCGTTCACCTAAGAGAGTTGAATCTATTTTGAAATTCAGCGAGTCAGAAACACGTTTCTTCTAGGAGCTGCGTTGGGATATTTCCGAGTGAATGGGACCATAGGCTGTACAGAGAAATATCTGCTTCTAAAACCAAAACGGAGCTATCTAACTGGATGGTTGTCAATGTGTGCATTCAACTGACAGAGTTAAACTCACGTGTGGATTCAGCGGTTTGCAAACCCTTTCTGTTCAGAATTCCAAAACCGGTATTTCATATCCAATGCCGGCATCCGTACTAAACAGCAGGAAACTTGGTCTAAAATTCAGGAGAAACGTTTCCTTGAAACTGCTCTGCTGTGCGCTCGTTCACCTAAGAGAGTTGAATCTATGTTGAGATTCAGCGAGTCAGAAACACGTTTCTTCTAGGAGCTGCATTGGGATATTCCCGAGTGAATGGGACCATAGGCTGTACAGAGATATATCTGCTCCTAAAACCAAAAGCGTGCTATCTAACTGAATGGTTGTGAATGTGTGCATTCAACTGACAGAGTTAAACTCACGTGTGGATTCAGCGGTTTACAAACCCTTTCTGTGCAGAATCCCAAAACCGGTAATTCCAGCTCAATGCCGGCATACGTACTAAACTGCAGGAAACTTCCTCTAAAACTCAGGAGAAACGTTTCCTTGAAACTGCTCTGCTGTGCGTTCGTTCACCTAAGAGAGTTGAATCTATGTTGAGATTCAGCGAGTCAGAAACACGTTTCTTCTAGGAGCTGCGTTGGGATATTCTCGAGTGAATGGGACCATAGGCTGTACAGAGAAATATCTGCTTCTAAAACCAAAACGGAGCTATCTAACTGGATGGTTGTCAGTGTGTTCATTCAACTGACAGAGTTAAACTCACGTGTGGATTCAGCGGTTTGCAAACCCTGTCTGTGCAGAATCCCAAAACCGGTATTTCCAGCCCAATGCCGGCATACGTACTAAACAGCAGGAAACTTCGTCTAAAACTCATGAGAAACGTTTCCTTGAAACTGCTCTGCTGTCAGTTCGTTCACCTAGGAGAGTTGAATCTATGCTGAGATTCAGCGAGTCAGAAACACGTTTCTTCTAGGAGCTGCGTTGGGATATTCCCGAGTGAATGGGACCATAGGCTCTACAGAGAAATATCTGCTTCTAAAACCAAAACGGAGCTATCTAACTGAATGGTTGTCAATGTGTGCATTCAACTGACAGAGTTAAACTCACGTGTGGATTCAGCCGTTTGCAAACCCTTTCTGTGCAGAATCCCAAAACCGGTAATTCCAGCCTAATGCCAGCATCCGTACTAAACAGTAGTAAACTTCGTCTAAAACTCAGGAGAAACGTTTCCTTGAAACTGCTCTGCTGTGCGTTCGTTCACCTAAGAGAGTTAAATCTATGCTGAGATTCAGCGAGTCAGAAACACGTTTCTTCTAGGAGCTGCGTTGGGATATTCCCGAGTGAATGGGACCATAGGCTGTACAGAGAAATATCTGCTTCTAAAACCAAAAGGGTGCTATCAAACTGAATGGTTGTCAATGTGTGCATTCAACTGACAGAGTTAAACTCACGTGTGGATTCAGCGGTTTGCAAACCCTTTCTGTGCAGAATCCCAAAACCGGTATTTCCAGCCCAATGCCGGCATACGTACTAAACAGCAGGAAACTTCGTCTAAAACTCAGGAGAAACGTTTCCTTGAAACTGCTCTGCTGTGCATTCGTTCACCTGGGAGAGTTGAATCTGTGTTGAGATTCAGCGAGTCAGAAACACGTTTCTTCTAGGAGCTGCGTTGGGATATTCCCGAGTGAATGGGACCATAGGCTGTACAGAGAAATATCTGCTTCTAAAACCAAAACGGAGCTATCTAACTGAATGGTTGTCAATGTGTGCATTCAACTGACAGAGTTAAACTCACTTGTGGATTCAGCGGTTTGCAAACCCTTTCTGTGTAGAATCCCAAAACCGGTATTTCCAGCCTAATGCCGGCATCCGTACTAAACAGTAGTAAACTTCCTCTAAAACTCCGGAGAAACGTTTCCTTGAAACTGCTCTGCTGTGCGTTCGTTCACCTAAGAGAGTTGAATCTATTTTGAAATTCAGTGAGTCAGAAACACGTTTCTTCTAGGAGCTGCGTTGGGATATTCCCGAGTGAATGGGACCAAAGGCTGTACAGAGAAATATCTGCTTCTAAAACCAAAAGGGTGCTATCTAACTGAATGGTTGTCAATGTGTGCATTCAAACTGACAGAGTTAAACTCACGTTTGGTATCAGCGGTTTGCAAACCCTTTCTGTGCAGAATCCCAAAACCGGAATTTCCAGCCCAATGCCGGCATACGTACTAAACAGCAGGAAACTTCGTCTAAAACTCAGGAGAAACGTTTCCTTGAAACTGCTCTGCTGTGCGTTCGTTCACCTAAGAGAGTTGAATCTATGTTGAGATTCAGCGAGTCAGAATCTCGTTTCTTCTAGGAGCTGCGTTGGGATATTCCCGAGTGAATGGGACCATAGGCTGTACAGAGAAATATCTGACTCTAAAACCAAAACGGAGCTATCTAACTGGATGGTTGTCAATGTGTGCATTCAACTGACAGAGTTAAACTCACGTGTGGATTCAGCGGTTTGCAAACCCTTTCTGTGCAGAATCCCAAAACCGGTATTTCCTACCCAATGCCGGCATCCGTACTAAACAGCAGGAAAATTCGTCTAAAATTCAGGAGAAACGTTTCCTTGAAACTGCTCTGCTGTGCGTTCGTTCACCTAAGAGAGTTGAATCTATGTTGAGATTCAGCGAGTCAGAAACACGTTTCTTCTAGGAGCTGCGTTGGGATATTCCCGAGTGAATGGGACCATAGGCAGTACAGAGAAATATCTGCTTCTAAAACCAAAACGGAGCTATCTAACTGAATGGTTGTCAATGTGTGCATTCAACTGACAGAGTTAAACTCACGTGTGGATTCAGCGGTTTGCAAACCCTTTCTGTGCAGAATCCCAAAACCGGTATTTCCTACCCAATGCCGGCATCCGTACTAAACAGCAGGAAACTTCGTCTAAAACTCAGGCGAAACGTTTCCTTGTAACTGCTCTGCTGTGCGTTCGTTCACCTAAGAGAGTTGAATCTATGTTGAGATTCAGCGAGTCAGAAACACGTTTCTTCTAGGAGCTGCGTTGGGATATTCCCTAGTGAATGGGACCATAGGCTGTACAGAGAAATATCTGCTCCTAAAACCAAAAGTGTGCTACCTAACTGAATGGTTGTCAATGTGTGCATTCACCTGACAGAGATAAATTCACGTGTGGATTCACCGGTTTGCAAACCCTTTCTGTGCAGAATCCCAAATCCGGTATTTCCAGCCCAATGCCGGCATCCGTACTAAACAGCAAGAAACTTCATCTAAAACTCAGGAGAAACGTTTCCTTGAAACTGCTCTGCTGTGCGTTCGTTCACCTAAGAGAGTTGAATCTATGTTGAGATTCAGCGAGTCAGAAACACGTTTCTTCTAGAATCTGCGTTGGGATATTCCCGAGTGAATGGGACCATAGGCTGTACAGAGAAATATCTGCTTCTAAAACCAAAACGGAGCTATCTAACTGGATGGTTGTCAATGTGTGCATTCAACTGACAGAGTTAAACTCACGTGTGGATTCAGCGGATTGCAAACCCTTTCTGTTCAGAATCCCAAAACCGGTATTTCATATCCAATGCCGGCATCCGTACTAAACAGCAGGAAACTTGGTCTAAAATTCAGGAGAAACGTTTCCTTGAAACTGCTCTGCTGTGCGTTCGTTCACCTAAGAGTGTTGAATCTATGTTGGGATTCAGCGAGTCAGAAACACGTTTCTTCTAGGAGCTGCGTTGGGATATTCCCGAGTGAATGGGACCATAGGCTGTACAGAGAAATATCTGCTCCTAAAACCAAAAGTGTGCAATCTAACTGAATGGTTGTCAATGTGTGCATTCACCTGACAGAGATAAATTCACGTGTGGATTCAGCGGTTTGCAAACCCTTTCTGTGCAGAATCCCAAATCCGGTATTTCCAGCCCAATGCCGGCATCCGTACTAAACAGCAAGAAACTTCATCTAAAACTCAGGAGAAACGTTTCCTTGAAACTGCTCTGCTGTGCGTTCGTTCACCTAAGAGAGTTGAATCTATGTTGAGATTCAGCGAGTCAGAAACACGTTTCTTCTAGGAGCTGCGTTGTGATATTCCCGAGTGAATGGGACCATAGGCTGTACAGAGAAATATCTGCTTCTAAAACCAAAACGGAGCTATCAAACTGAATGGTGGTCAATGTGTGCACTCAACTGACAGAGTTAAACTCACGTGTGGATTCAGCGGTTTGCAAACCCTTTCTATGCAGAATCCCAAAACCGGTATTTCCAGCCGAATGCCGGCATCCGTACTAAACAGCAGGAAACTTCGTCTAAAACTCAGGAGAAACGTTTCCTTGAAACTGCTCTGCTGTGCGTTCGTTCACCTAAGAGAGTTGAATCTATGTTGAGATTCAGCGAGTCAGAAACACGTTTCTTCTAGGAGCTGCGTTGGGATATTCCCGAGTGAATGGGACCATAGGCTGTACAGAGAAATATCTGCTTCTAAAACCAAAACGGAGCTATCTAACTGAATGGTTGTCAATGTGTTCATTCAACTGACAGAGTTAAACTCACGTGTGGATTCAGCGGTTTGCAAACCCTTTCTATGCAGAATCCCAAAACCGGTATTTCCTACCCAATGCCGGCATCCGTACTAAAAAGCAGGAAATTTCGTCTAAAACTCAAGCGAAACGTTTCCTTGTAACTGCTCTGCTGTGCGTTCGTTCACCTAAGAGAGTTGAATCTATGTTGAGATTCAGCGAGTCAGAAACACGTTTCTTCTAGGAGCTGCGTTGGGATATTCCCGAGTGAATGGGACCATAGGCTGTACAGAGATATATCTGCTCCTAAAACCAAAAGCGTGCTATCTAACTGAATGGTTGTCAATGTGTGCATTCAACTGACAGAGTTCAACTCACGTTTGGATTCAGCGGTTTACAAACCCTTTCTGTGCAGAATCCCAAAACCGGTAATTCCAGCTCAATGCCGGCATACGTACTAAACTGCAGGAAACTTCCTCTAAAACTCAGGAGAAACGTATCCTTGAAACTGCTCTTCTGTGCGTTCGTTCACCTAAGAGAGTTGAATCTATGTTGAGATTCAGCGAGTCAGAAACACGTTTCTTCTAGGAGCTGCGTTGGGATATTCCCGAGTGAATGGGACCATAGGCTGTACAGAGAAATATCTGCTTCTAAAACCAAAACGGAGCTATCTAACTGGATGGTTGTCAATGTGTGCATTCAACTGACAGAGATAAACTCACGTGTGGATTCAGCGGTTTTCAAACCCTTTCTGTGCAGAATCCCAAAACCGGTATTTCCAGCCCAATGCCGGCATACGTACTAAACAGCAGGAAACTTCATCTAAAACTCAGGAGAAACGTTTCCTTGAAACTGCTCTCCTGTGCGTTCGTTCACCTAAGAGAGTTGAATCTATGTTGAGATTCAGCGAGTCAGAAAAACGTTTCTTCTAGGAGCTGCGTTGGGATATTCCCGAGTGAATGGGACCATAGGCTGCACAGAGAAATATCTGCTTCTAAAACCAAAACGGAGCTATCAAACTGAATGGTGGTCAATGTGTGCATTCAACTGACACAGTTAAACTCACGTGCGGATTCAGCGTTTTGCAAACCCTTTCTGTGCAGAATCCCAAAACCGGTATTTCCAGCCGAATGCCGGCATCCGTACTAAGCAGCAGGAAACTTCGTCTAAAACTCAGGAGAAACGTTTCCTTGAAACTGCTCTGCTGTGCGTTCGTTCACCTAAGAGAGTTGAATCTATGTTGAGATTCAGCGAGTCAGAAACACGTTTCTTCTAGGAGGTGCGTTGGGATATTCCCGAGTGAATGGGACCATAGGCTGTACAGAGAAATATCTGCTTCTAAAACCAAAAGGGTGCTATCAAACTGAATGGTTGTCAATGTGTGCATTCAACTGACAGAGTTAAACTCACGTGTGGATTCAGCGGTTTGCAAACCCTTTCTGTGCAGAATCCCAAAACCGGTATTTCCAGCCCAAAACCGGCATACGTACTAAACAGCAGGAAACTTCGTCTAAAACTCAGGAGAAACGTTTCCTTGAAACTGCTCTGCTGTGCATTCGTTCACCTGGGAGAGTTGAATCTGTGTTGAGATTCAGCGAGTCAGAAACACGTTTCTTCTAGGAGCTGCGTTGGGATATTCCCAAGTGAATGGGACCATAGGCTGTACAGAGAAATATCTGCTTCTAAAACCAAAACGGAGCTATCAAACTGAATGGTTGTAAATGTGTGCATTCAACTGACAGAGTTAAACTCACGTGTGGATTCAGCGGTTTGCAAACCCTTTCTGTGCAGAATCCCAAAACCGGTATTTCCAGCCTAATGCCGGCATCCGTACTAAACTGTAGTAAACCTCCTCTAAAACTCAGGAGAAACGTTTCCTTGAAACTGCTCTGCTGTGCCTTCGTTCACCTAAGAGAGTTGAATCTATTTTGAAATTCAGTGAGTCACAAACACGTTTCTTCTAGGAGCTGCGTTGGGATATTCCCGAGTGAATGGGACCAAAGGCTGTACAGAGAAGTATCTGCTTCTAAAACCAAAAGGGTGCTATCTAACTGAATGGTTGTCAATGTGTGCATTCAAACTGACAGAGTTAAACTCACGTTTGGTATCAGCGGTTTGCAAACCCTTTCTGTGCAGAATCCCAAAACCGGAATTTCCAGCCCAATGCCGGCATACGTACTAAACAGCAGGAAACTTCGTCTAAAACTCAGGAGAAACGTTTCCTTGAAACTGCTCTGCTGTGCGTTCGTTCACCTAAGAGAGTTGAATCTATGTTGAGATTCAGCGAGTCAGAATCTCGTTTCTTCTAGGAGCTGCGTTGGGATATTCCCGAGTGAATGGGACCATAGGCTGTACAGAGAAATATCTGACTCTAAAACCAAAACGGAGCTATCTAACTGGATGGTTGTCAATGTGTGCATTCAACTGACAGAGTTAAACTCACGTGTGGATTCAGCGGTTTGCAAACCCTTTCTGTGCAGAATCCCAAAACCGGTATTTCCTACCCAATGCCGGCATCCGTACTAAACAGCAGGAAAATTCGTCTAAAATTCAGGAGAAACGTTTCCTTGAAACTGCTCTGCTGTGCGTTCGTTCACCTAAGAGAGTTGAATCTATGTTGAGATTCAGCGAGTCAGAAACACGTTTCTTCTAGGAGCTGCGTTGGGATATTCCCGAGTGAATGGGACCATAGGCAGTACAGAGAAATATCTGCTTCTAAAACCAAAACGGAGCTATCTAACTGAATGGTTGTCAATGTGTGCATTCAACTGACAGAGTTAAACTCACGTGTGGATTCAGCGGTTTGCAAACCCTTTCTGTGCAGAATCCCAAAACCGGTATTTCCTACCCAATGCCGGCATCCGTACTAAACAGCAGGAAACTTCGTCTAAAACTCAGGCGAAACGTTTCCTTGTAACTGCTCTGCTGTGCGTTCGTTCACCTAAGAGAGTTGAATCTATGTTGAGATTCAGCGAGTCAGAAACACGTTTCTTCTAGGAGCTGCGTTGGGATATTCCCTAGTGAATGGGACCATAGGCTGTACAGAGAAATATCTGCTCCTAAAACCAAAAGTGTGCTACCTAACTGAATGGTTGTCAATGTGTGCATTCACCTGACAGAGATAAATTCACGTGTGGATTCACCGGTTTGCAAACCCTTTCTGTGCAGAATCCCAAATCCGGTATTTCCAGCCCAATGCCGGCATCCGTACTAAACAGCAAGAAACTTCATCTAAAACTCAGGAGAAACGTTTCCTTGAAACTGCTCTGCTGTGCGTTCGTTCACCTAAGAGAGTTGAATCTATGTTGAGATTCAGCGAGTCAGAAACACGTTTCTTCTAGAATCTGCGTTGGGATATTCCCGAGTGAATGGGACCATAGGCTGTACAGAGAAATATCTGCTTCTAAAACCAAAACGGAGCTATCTAACTGGATGGTTGTCAATGTGTGCATTCAACTGACAGAGTTAAACTCACGTGTGGATTCAGCGGATTGCAAACCCTTTCTGTTCAGAATCCCAAAACCGGTATTTCATATCCAATGCCGGCATCCGTACTAAACAGCAGGAAACTTGGTCTAAAATTCAGGAGAAACGTTTCCTTGAAACTGCTCTGCTGTGCGTTCGTTCACCTAAGAGTGTTGAATCTATGTTGGGATTCAGCGAGTCAGAAACACGTTTCTTCTAGGAGCTGCGTTGGGATATTCCCGAGTGAATGGGACCATAGGCTGTACAGAGAAATATCTGCTCCTAAAACCAAAAGTGTGCAATCTAACTGAATGGTTGTCAATGTGTGCATTCACCTGACAGAGATAAATTCACGTGTGGATTCAGCGGTTTGCAAACCCTTTCTGTGCAGAATCCCAAATCCGGTATTTCCAGCCCAATGCCGGCATCCGTACTAAACAGCAAGAAACTTCATCTAAAACTCAGGAGAAACGTTTCCTTGAAACTGCTCTGCTGTGCGTTCGTTCACCTAAGAGAGTTGAATCTATGTTGAGATTCAGCGAGTCAGAAACACGTTTCTTCTAGGAGCTGCGTTGTGATATTCCCGAGTGAATGGGACCATAGGCTGTACAGAGAAATATCTGCTTCTAAAACCAAAACGGAGCTATCAAACTGAATGGTGGTCAATGTGTGCACTCAACTGACAGAGTTAAACTCACGTGTGGATTCAGCGGTTTGCAAACCCTTTCTATGCAGAATCCCAAAACCGGTATTTCCAGCCGAATGCCGGCATCCGTACTAAACAGCAGGAAACTTCGTCTAAAACTCAGGAGAAACGTTTCCTTGAAACTGCTCTGCTGTGCGTTCGTTCACCTAAGAGAGTTGAATCTATGTTGAGATTCAGCGAGTCAGAAACACGTTTCTTCTAGGAGCTGCGTTGGGATATTCCCGAGTGAATGGGACCATAGGCTGTACAGAGAAATATCTGCTTCTAAAACCAAAACGGAGCTATCTAACTGAATGGTTGTCAATGTGTTCATTCAACTGACAGAGTTAAACTCACGTGTGGATTCAGCGGTTTGCAAACCCTTTCTATGCAGAATCCCAAAACCGGTATTTCCTACCCAATGCCGGCATCCGTACTAAAAAGCAGGAAATTTCGTCTAAAACTCAAGCGAAACGTTTCCTTGTAACTGCTCTGCTGTGCGTTCGTTCACCTAAGAGAGTTGAATCTATGTTGAGATTCAGCGAGTCAGAAACACGTTTCTTCTAGGAGCTGCGTTGGGATATTCCCGAGTGAATGGGACCATAGGCTGTACAGAGATATATCTGCTCCTAAAACCAAAAGCGTGCTATCTAACTGAATGGTTGTCAATGTGTGCATTCAACTGACAGAGTTCAACTCACGTTTGGATTCAGCGGTTTACAAACCCTTTCTGTGCAGAATCCCAAAACCGGTAATTCCAGCTCAATGCCGGCATACGTACTAAACTGCAGGAAACTTCCTCTAAAACTCAGGAGAAACGTATCCTTGAAACTGCTCTTCTGTGCGTTCGTTCACCTAAGAGAGTTGAATCTATGTTGAGATTCAGCGAGTCAGAAACACGTTTCTTCTAGGAGCTGCGTTGGGATATTCCCGAGTGAATGGGACCATAGGCTGTACAGAGAAATATCTGCTTCTAAAACCAAAACGGAGCTATCTAACTGGATGGTTGTCAATGTGTGCATTCAACTGACAGAGATAAACTCACGTGTGGATTCAGCGGTTTTCAAACCCTTTCTGTGCAGAATCCCAAAACCGGTATTTCCAGCCCAATGCCGGCATACGTACTAAACAGCAGGAAACTTCATCTAAAACTCAGGAGAAACGTTTCCTTGAAACTGCTCTCCTGTGCGTTCGTTCACCTAAGAGAGTTGAATCTATGTTGAGATTCAGCGAGTCAGAAAAACGTTTCTTCTAGGAGCTGCGTTGGGATATTCCCGAGTGAATGGGACCATAGGCTGCACAGAGAAATATCTGCTTCTAAAACCAAAACGGAGCTATCAAACTGAATGGTGGTCAATGTGTGCATTCAACTGACACAGTTAAACTCACGTGCGGATTCAGCGTTTTGCAAACCCTTTCTGTGCAGAATCCCAAAACCGGTATTTCCAGCCGAATGCCGGCATCCGTACTAAGCAGCAGGAAACTTCGTCTAAAACTCAGGAGAAACGTTTCCTTGAAACTGCTCTGCTGTGCGTTCGTTCACCTAAGAGAGTTGAATCTATGTTGAGATTCAGCGAGTCAGAAACACGTTTCTTCTAGGAGGTGCGTTGGGATATTCCCGAGTGAATGGGACCATAGGCTGTACAGAGAAATATCTGCTTCTAAAACCAAAAGGGTGCTATCAAACTGAATGGTTGTCAATGTGTGCATTCAACTGACAGAGTTAAACTCACGTGTGGATTCAGCGGTTTGCAAACCCTTTCTGTGCAGAATCCCAAAACCGGTATTTCCAGCCCAAAACCGGCATACGTACTAAACAGCAGGAAACTTCGTCTAAAACTCAGGAGAAACGTTTCCTTGAAACTGCTCTGCTGTGCATTCGTTCACCTGGGAGAGTTGAATCTGTGTTGAGATTCAGCGAGTCAGAAACACGTTTCTTCTAGGAGCTGCGTTGGGATATTCCCAAGTGAATGGGACCATAGGCTGTACAGAGAAATATCTGCTTCTAAAACCAAAACGGAGCTATCAAACTGAATGGTTGTAAATGTGTGCATTCAACTGACAGAGTTAAACTCACGTGTGGATTCAGCGGTTTGCAAACCCTTTCTGTGCAGAATCCCAAAACCGGTATTTCCAGCCTAATGCCGGCATCCGTACTAAACTGTAGTAAACCTCCTCTAAAACTCAGGAGAAACGTTTCCTTGAAACTGCTCTGCTGTGCCTTCGTTCACCTAAGAGAGTTGAATCTATTTTGAAATTCAGTGAGTCACAAACACGTTTCTTCTAGGAGCTGCGTTGGGATATTCCCGAGTGAATGGGACCAAAGGCTGTACAGAGAAGTATCTGCTTCTAAAACCAAAAGGGTGCTATCTAACTGAATGGTTGTCAATGTGTGCATTCAAACTGACAGAGTTAAACTCACGTTTGGTATCAGCGGTTTGCAAACCCTTTCTGTGCAGAATCCCAAAACCGGAATTTCCAGCCCAATGCCGGCATACGTACTAAACAGCAGGAAACTTCGTCTAAAACTCAGGAGAAACGTTTCCTTGAAACTGCTCTGCTGTGCGTTCGTTCACCTAAGAGAGTTGAATCTATGTTGAGATTCAGCGAGTCAGAAACACGTTTCTTCTAGGAGCTGCGTTGGGATATTCCCGAGTGAATGGGACCATAGGCTGTACAGAGAAATATCTGCTTCTAAAACCAAAACGGAGCTATCTAACTGGATGGTTGTCAATGTGTGCATTCAACTGACAGAGATAAACTCACGTGTGGATTCAGCGGTTTTCAAACCCTTTCTGTGCAGAATCCCAAAACCGGTATTTCCAGCCCAATGCCGGCATACGTACTAAACAGCAGGAAACTTCATCTAAAACTCAGGAGAAACGTTTCCTTGAAACTGCTCTCCTGTGCGTTCGTTCACCTAAGAGAGTTGAATCTATGTTGAGATTCAGCGAGTCAGAAAAACGTTTCTTCTAGGAGCTGCGTTGGGATATTCCCGAGTGAATGGGACCATAGGCTGCACAGAGAAATATCTGCTTCTAAAACCAAAACGGAGCTATCAAACTGAATGGTGGTCAATGTGTGCATTCAACTGACACAGTTAAACTCACGTGCGGATTCAGCGTTTTGCAAACCCTTTCTGTGCAGAATCCCAAAACCGGTATTTCCAGCCGAATGCCGGCATCCGTACTAAGCAGCAGGAAACTTCGTCTAAAACTCAGGAGAAACGTTTCCTTGAAACTGCTCTGCTGTGCGTTCGTTCACCTAAGAGAGTTGAATCTATGTTGAGATTCAGCGAGTCAGAAACACGTTTCTTCTAGGAGCTGCGTTGGGATATTCCCGAGTGAATGGGACCATAGGCTGTACAGAGAAATATCTGCTTCTAAAACCAAAAGGGTGCTATCAAACTGAATGGTTGTCAATGTGTGCATTCAACTGACAGAGTTAAACTCACGTGTGGATTCAGCGGTTTGCAAACCCTTTCTGTGCAGAATCCCAAAACCGGTATTTCCAGCCCAAAACCGGCATACGTACTAAACAGCAGGAAACTTCGTCTAAAACTCAGGAGAAACGTTTCCTTGAAACTGCTCTGCTGTGCATTCGTTCACCTGGGAGAGTTGAATCTGTGTTGAGATTCAGCGAGTCAGAAACACGTTTCTTCTAGGAGCTGCGTTGGGATATTCCCAAGTGAATGGGACCATAGGCTGTACAGAGAAATATCTGCTTCTAAAACCAAAACGGAGCTATCTAACTGAATGGTTGTCAATGTGTGCATTCAACTGACAGAGTTAAACTCACGTGTGGATTCAGCGGTTTGCAAACCCTTTCTGTGCAGAATCCCAAAACCGGTATTTCCAGCCTAATGCCGGCATCCGTACTAAACTGTAGTAAACCTCCTCTAAAACTCAGGAGAAACGTTTCCTTGAAACTGCTCTGCTGTGCCTTCGTTCACCTAAGAGAGTTGAATCTATTTTGAAATTCAGTGAGTCACAAACACGTTTCTTCTAGGAGCTGCGTTGGGATATTCCCGAGTGAATGGGACCAAAGGCTGTACAGAGAAGTATCTGCTTCTAAAACCAAAAGGGTGCTATCTAACTGAATGGTTGTCAATGTGTGCATTCAAACTGACAGAGTTAAACTCACGTTTGGTATCAGCGGTTTGCAAACCCTTTCTGTGCAGAATCCCAAAACCGGAATTTCCAGCCCAATGCCGGCATACGTACTAAACAGCAGGAAACTTCGTCTAAAACTCAGGAGAAACGTTTCCTTGAAACTGCTCTGCTGTGCGTTCGTTCACCTAAGAGAGTTGAATCTATGTTGAGATTCAGCGAGTCAGAATCTCGTTTCTTCTAGGAGCTGCGTTGGGATATTACCGAGTGAATGGGACCATAGGCTGTACAGAGAAATATCTGCTTCTAAAACCAAAACGGAGCTATCTAACTGGATGGTTGTCAATGTGTGCATTCAACTGACAGAGTTAAACTCACGTGTGGATTCAGCGGTTTGCAAACCCTTTCTGTTCAGAATCCCAAAACCGGTATTTCCTACCCAATGCCGGCATCCGTACTAAACAGCAGGAAACTTGGTCTAAAATTCAGGAGAAACGTTTCTTTGAAACTGCTCTGCTGTGCGTTCGTTCACCTAAGAGAGTTGAATCTATGTTGAGATTCAGCGAGTCAGAAACACGTTTCTTCTAGGAGCTGCGTTGGGATATTCCCGAGTGAAAGGGACCATAGGCTCTACAGAGAAATATCTGCTCCTAAAACCAAAAGTGTGCTATCTAACTGAATAGTTGTCAATGTGTGCATTCAACTGACAGAGTTAAACTCACGTTTGGATTCAGCGGTTTACAAACCCTTTCTGTGCAGAATCCCAAAACCGGTAATTCCAGCTCAATGCCGGCATACGTACTAAACTGCAGCAAACTTCCTCTAAAACTCAGGAGAAACGTTTCCTTGAAACTGCTCTGCTGTGCGTTCGTTCACCTAAGAGAGTTGAATCTATGTTGAGATTCAGCGAGTCAGAAACACGTTTCTTCTAGGAGCTGCGTTGGGATATTCCCGAGTGAATGGGACCATAGGCTGTACAGAGAAATATCTGCTTCTAAAACCAAAACGGAGCTATCTAACTGGATGGTTGTCAATATGTGCATTCAACTAACAGAGATAAACTCACGTGTGGATTCAACGGTTTGCAAACCCTTTCTGTGCAGAATCCCAAAACCGGTATTTCCAGCCCAATACCGGCATACGTACTAAACAGCAGGAAACTTCGTCTAAAACTCAGGAGAAACGTTTCCTAGAAACTGCTCTGCTGTGCGTTCATTCACCAAGAGAGTTGAATCTATGTTGAGATTCAGCGAGTCAGAAACACGTTTCTTCTAGGAGCTGCCTTGGGATATTCCCGAGTGAATGGGACCATAGGCTCTACAGAGAAATATCTGCTCCTAAAACCAAAAGGGTGCTATCTAACTGAATGGTTGTCAATGTGTGCATTCAACTGACAGAGATAAACTCACGTGTGGATTCAGCGGTTTGCAAACCCTCTCTGTGCAGAATCCCAAAACCGGTATTTCCATCCCAATCCCGGCATACGTACTAAACAGCAGGAAACTTCGTCTAAATCTCAGGAGAAACGTTTCCTTGAAACTGTTCGGCTGTGCGTTCGTTCACCTAAGAGAGTTAAATCTATGTTGAGATTCAGCGAGTCAGAAACACGTTTCTTCTAGGAGCTGTGTTGGGATATTCCCGAGTGAATGGGACCATAGGCTGTACAGAGAAATATCTGCTTCTAAAACCAAAAGGGTGCTATCAAACTGAATGGTTGTAAATTTGTGCATTCAACTGACAGAGTTAAACTCACGTGTGCATTCAGCGGTTTGCAAACGCTTTCTGTGCAGAATCCCAAAACCGGTATTTCGAACCAAATGCTGGCATCCGTACTAAACAGCAGGAAACTTAGTCTAAAACTCAGGAGAAACGTTTCCTTGATACTGCTCTGCTGTGCGTTCGTTCACCTAAGAGAGTTGAATCTATGTTGAGATTCAGCGAGTCAGAAACACGTTTCTTCTAGGAGCTGCGTTGGGATATTCCCGAGTGAATGGGACCATAGGCTGTACAGAGAAATATCTGCTTCTAACACCAAAACGGAGCTATCTAACTGAATGGTTGTCAATGTGTGCATTCAACTGACAGAGTTAAACTCACGTGTGGATTCAGCGGTTTGCAAACCCTTTCTGTGCAGAATCCCAAAACCGGTATTTCCTGCCCAATGCCGGCATCCGTACTAAACAGCAGGAAACTTCGTCTAAAACTCATTCGAAACGTTTCCTTGTAACTGCTCTGCTGTGCGTTCGTTCACCTAAGAGAGTTGAATCTATGTTGAGATTCAGCGAGTCAGAAACACGTTTCTTCTAGGAGCTGCGTTGGGATATTCCCGAGTGAATGGGACCATAGGCTGTACAGAGATATATCTGCTCCTAAAACCAAAAGCGTGCTATCTAAGTGAATGGTTGTCAATGTGTGCATTCAACTGACAGAGTTAAACTCACGTTTGGATTCAGCGGTTTACAAACCCTTTCTTTGCAGAATCCCAAAACCGGTAATTCCAGCTCAATGACGGCATACGTACTAAACTGCAGGAAACTTCCTCTAAAACTCAGGAGAAACGTTTCCTTGAAACTGCTCTGCTGTGCGTTCGTTCACCTAAGAGAGTTGAATCTATGTTGAGATTCAGCGAGTCAGAAACACGTTTCTTCTAGGAGCTGCGTTGGGATATTCCCGAGTGAATGGGACCATAGGCTGTACAGAGAAATATCTGCTTCTAAAACCAAAACGGAGCTATCTAACTGAATGGTTGTCAATGTGTGCATTCACCTGACAGAGATAAACTCACGTGTGGATTCAGCGGTTTGCAAACCCGTTCTGTGCAGAATCCCAAATCTGGTATTTCCCGCCCAATGCCGGCATCCGTACTAAACAGCAGGAAACTTCATCTAAAACTCAGGAGAAACGTTTCCTTGAAACTGCTCTGCTGTGCGTTCGTTCACCTAGGAGAGTTGAATCTATGTTGAGATTCAGCGAGTCAGAAACACGTTTCTTCTAGGAGCTGCGTTGGGATATTCCCGAGTGAATGGGACCATAGGCTGTACAGAGAAACATCTGCTTCTAAAACCAAAACGGAGCTATCAAACTGAATGGTGGTCAATGTGTGCATTCAACTGACAGAGTTAAACTCACTTGTGGATTCAGCGGTTTGCAAACCCTTTCTGTGCAGAATCCCAAAACCGGTATTTCCAGCCGAATGCCGGCATCCGTACTAAACAGCAGGAAACTTCGTCTAAAACTCAGGAGAAACGTTTCCTTGAAACTGCTCTGCTGTGCGTTCGTTCACCTAAGAGAGTTGAATCTATGTTGAGATTCAGCGAGTCAGAAACACGTTTCTTCTAGGAGCTGCGTTGGGATATTCCCGAGTGAATGGGACCATAGGCTGTACAGAGAAATATCTGCTTCTAAAACCAAAACGGAGCTATCTAACTGAATGGTTGTCAATGTGTGCATTCAACTGACAGAGATAAACTCACGTGTGGATTCAGCGGTTTGCAAACCCTTTCTGTGCAGAATCCCAAAACCGGTATTTCCAGCCCAATGCCGGCATATGTACTAAACAGCAGGAAACTTCGTCTAAAACTCAGGAGAAACGTTTCCTTGAAACTGCTCTGCTGTGCGTTCGTTCACCGAAGAGAGTTGAATCTATATTGAGATTCAGCGAGTCAGAAACACGTTTCTTCTAGGAGCTGCATTGGGATATTCCCGAGTGAATGGGACCATAGGCTGTACAGAGAAATATCTGCATCTAAAACCAAAACGGAGCTATCTAACTGGATGGTTGTCAATATGTGCATTCAACTGACAGAGATAAACTCACGTGTGGATTCAACGGTTTGCAAACCCTTTCTGTGCAGAATCCCAAAACCGGTATTTCCAGCCCAATACCGGCATACGTACTAAACAGCAGGAAACTTCGTCTAAAACTCAGGAGAAACGTTTCCTAGAAACTGCTCTGCTGTGCGTTCATTCACCAAGAGAGTTGAATCTATGTTGAGATTCAGCGAGTCAGAAACACGTTTCTTCTAGGAGCTGCCTTGGGATATTCCCGAGTGAATGGGACCATAGGCTCTACAGAGAAATATCTGCTCCTAAAACCAAAAGGGTGCTATCTAACTGAATGGTTGTCAATGTGTGCATTCAACTGACAGAGTTAAACTCACGTTTGGATTCAGCGGTTTACAAACCCTTTCTGTGCAGAATCCCAAAACCGGTAATTCCAGCTCAATGCCGGCATACGTACTAAACTGCAGGAAACTTCGTCTAAAACTCAGGAGAAACGTTTCCTTGAAACTGCTCTGCTGTGCGTTCGTTCACCTAAGAGAGTTGAATCTATGTTGAGATTCAGCGAGTCAGAATCTCGTTTCTTCTAGGAGCTGCGTTGGGATATTACCGAGTGAATGGGACCATAGGCTGTACAGAGAAATATCTGCTTCTAAAACCAAAACGGAGCTATCTAACTGGATGGTTGTCAATGTGTGCATTCAACTGACAGAGTTAAACTCACGTGTGGATTCAGCGGTTTGCAAACCCTTTCTGTTCAGAATCCCAAAACCGGTATTTCCTACCCAATGCCGGCATCCGTACTAAACAGCAGGAAACTTGGTCTAAAATTCAGGAGAAACGTTTCTTTGAAACTGCTCTGCTGTGCGTTCGTTCACCTAAGAGAGTTGAATCTATGTTGAGATTCAGCGAGTCAGAAACACGTTTCTTCTAGGAGCTGCGTTGGGATATTCCCGAGTGAAAGGGACCATAGGCTCTACAGAGAAATATCTGCTCCTAAAACCAAAAGTGTGCTATCTAACTGAATAGTTGTCAATGTGTGCATTCAACTGACAGAGTTAAACTCACGTTTGGATTCAGCGGTTTACAAACCCTTTCTGTGCAGAATCCCAAAACCGGTAATTCCAGCTCAATGCCGGCATACGTACTAAACTGCAGCAAACTTCCTCTAAAACTCAGGAGAAACGTTTCCTTGAAACTGCTCTGCTGTGCGTTCGTTCACCTAAGAGAGTTGAATCTATGTTGAGATTCAGCGAGTCAGAAACACGTTTCTTCTACGAGCTGCGTTGGGATATTCCCGAGTGAATGGGACCATAGGCTGTACAGAGAAATATCTGCTTCTAAAACCAAAACGGAGCTATCTAACTGGATGGTTGTCAATATGTGCATTCAACTAACAGAGATAAACTCACGTGTGGATTCAACGGTTTGCAAACCCTTTCTGTGCAGAATCCCAAAACCGGTATTTCCAGCCCAATACCGGCATACGTACTAAACAGCAGGAAACTTCGTCTAAAACTCAGGAGAAACGTTTCCTAGAAACTGCTCTGCTGTGCGTTCATTCACCAAGAGAGTTGAATCTATGTTGAGATTCAGCGAGTCAGAAACACGTTTCTTCTAGGAGCTGCCTTGGGATATTCCCGAGTGAATGGGACCATAGGCTCTACAGAGAAATATCTGCTCCTAAAACCAAAAGGGTGCTATCTAACTGAATGGTTGTCAATGTGTGCATTCAACTGACAGAGATAAACTCACGTGTGGATTCAGCGGTTTGCAAACCCTCTCTGTGCAGAATCCCAAAACCGGTATTTCCATCCCAATCCCGGCATACGTACTAAACAGCAGGAAACTTCGTCTAAATCTCAGGAGAAACGTTTCCTTGAAACTGTTCGGCTGTGCGTTCGTTCACCTAAGAGAGTTAAATCTATGTTGAGATTCAGCGAGTCAGAAACACGTTTCTTCTAGGAGCTGTGTTGGGATATTCCCGAGTGAATGGGACCATAGGCTGTACAGAGAAATATCTGCTTCTAAAACCAAAAGGGTGCTATCAAACTGAATGGTTGTAAATGTGTGCATTCAACTGACAGAGTTAAACTCACGTGTGCATTCAGCGGTTTGCAAACGCTTTCTGTGCAGAATCCCAAAACCGGTATTTCGAACCAAATGCTGGCATCCGTACTAAACAGCAGGAAACTTAGTCTAAAACTCAGGAGAAACGTTTCCTTGATACTGCTCTGCTGTGCGTTCGTTCACCTAAGAGAGTTGAATCTATGTTGAGATTCAGCGAGTCAGAAACACGTTTCTTCTAGGAGCTGCGTTGGGATATTCCCGAGTGAATGGGACCATAGGCTGTACAGAGAAATATCTGCTTCTAACACCAAAACGGAGCTATCTAACTGAATGGTTGTCAATGTGTGCATTCAACTGACAGAGTTAAACTCACGTGTGGATTCAGCGGTTTGCAAACCCTTTCTGTGCAGAATCCCAAAACCGGTATTTCCTGCCCAATGCCGGCATCCGTACTAAACAGCAGGAAACTTCGTCTAAAACTCATTCGAAACGTTTCCTTGTAACTGCTCTGCTGTGCGTTCGTTCACCTAAGAGAGTTGAATCTATGTTGAGATTCAGCGAGTCAGAAACACGTTTCTTCTAGGAGCTGCGTTGGGATATTCCCGAGTGAATGGGACCATAGGCTGTACAGAGATATATCTGCTCCTAAAACCAAAAGCGTGCTATCTAAGTGAATGGTTGTCAATGTGTGCATTCAACTGACAGAGTTAAACTCACGTTTGGATTCAGCGGTTTACAAACCCTTTCTTTGCAGAATCCCAAAACCGGTAATTCCAGCTCAATGACGGCATACGTACTAAACTGCAGGAAACTTCCTCTAAAACTCAGGAGAAACGTTTCCTTGAAACTGCTCTGCTGTGCGTTCGTTCACCTAAGAGAGTTGAATCTATGTTGAGATTCAGCGAGTCAGAAACACGTTTCTTCTAGGAGCTGCGTTGGGATATTCCCGAGTGAATGGGACCATAGGCTGTACAGAGAAATATCTGCTTCTAAAACCAAAACGGAGCTATCTAACTGAATGGTTGTCAATGTGTGCATTCACCTGACAGAGATAAACTCACGTGTGGATTCAGCGGTTTGCAAACCCGTTCTGTGCAGAATCCCAAATCTGGTATTTCCCGCCCAATGCCGGCATCCGTACTAAACAGCAGGAAACTTCATCTAAAACTCAGGAGAAACGTTTCCTTGAAACTGCTCTGCTGTGCGTTCGTTCACCTAGGAGAGTTGAATCTATGTTGAGATTCAGCGAGTCAGAAACACGTTTCTTCTAGGAGCTGCGTTGGGATATTCCCGAGTGAATGGGACCATAGGCTGTACAGAGAAACATCTGCTTCTAAAACCAAAACGGAGCTATCAAACTGAATGGTGGTCAATGTGTGCATTCAACTGACAGAGTTAAACTCACTTGTGGATTCAGCGGTTTGCAAACCCTTTCTGTGCAGAATCCCAAAACCGGTATTTCCAGCCGAATGCCGGCATCCGTACTAAACAGCAGGAAACTTCGTCTAAAACTCAGGAGAAACGTTTCCTTGAAACTGCTCTGCTGTGCGTTCGTTCACCTAAGAGAGTTGAATCTATGTTGAGATTCAGCGAGTCAGAAACACGTTTCTTCTAGGAGCTGCGTTGGGATATTCCCGAGTGAATGGGACCATAGGCTGTACAGAGAAATATCTGCTTCTAAAACCAAAACGGAGCTATCTAACTGAATGGTTGTCAATGTGTGCATTCAACTGACAGAGATAAACTCACGTGTGGATTCAGCGGTTTGCAAACCCTTTCTGTGCAGAATCCCAAAACCGGTATTTCCAGCCCAATGCCGGCATATGTACTAAACAGCAGGAAACTTCGTCTAAAACTCAGGAGAAACGTTTCCTTGAAACTGCTCTGCTGTGCGTTCGTTCACCGAAGAGAGTTGAATCTATATTGAGATTCAGCGAGTCAGAAACACGTTTCTTCTAGGAGCTGCATTGGGATATTCCCGAGTGAATGGGACCATAGGCTGTACAGAGAAATATCTGCATCTAAAACCAAAACGGAGCTATCTAACTGGATGGTTGTCAATATGTGCATTCAACTGACAGAGATAAACTCACGTGTGGATTCAACGGTTTGCAAACCCTTTCTGTGCAGAATCCCAAAACCGGTATTTCCAGCCCAATACCGGCATACGTACTAAACAGCAGGAAACTTCGTCTAAAACTCAGGAGAAACGTTTCCTAGAAACTGCTCTGCTGTGCGTTCATTCACCAAGAGAGTTGAATCTATGTTGAGATTCAGCGAGTCAGAAACACGTTTCTTCTAGGAGCTGCCTTGGGATATTCCCGAGTGAATGGGACCATAGGCTCTACAGAGAAATATCTGCTCCTAAAACCAAAAGGGTGCTATCTAACTGAATGGTTGTCAATGTGTGCATTCAACTGACAGAGTTAAACTCACGTTTGGATTCAGCGGTTTACAAACCCTTTCTGTGCAGAATCCCAAAACCGGTAATTCCAGCTCAATGCCGGCATACGTACTAAACTGCAGGAAACTTCCTCTAAAACTCAGCAGAAACGTTTCCTTGAAACTGCTCTGCTGTGTGTTCGTTCACCTAAGAGAGTTGAATCTATGTTGAGATTCCGCGAGTCAGAAACACGTTTCTTCTTGGAGCTGCGTTGGGATATTCCCGAGTGAATGGGACCATAGGCTGTACAGAGAAATATCTGCTTCTAAAACCAAAACGGAGCTATCTAACTGTATGGTTGTCAATGTGTGCATTCAACTGACAAAGTTAAACTCACGTGTGGATTCAGCGGTTTGCAAACCCTTTCTGTGCAAAATCCCAAAAGCGGTATTTCCAGCCCAATGCCGGCATCCGTACTAAACAGCAGGAAACTTCGTCTAAAACTCAGGCGAAACGTTTCCTTGTAAATGCTCTGCTGTGCGTTCGTTCAACTAAGAGAGTTGAATCTATGTTGAGATTCAGCGAGTCAGAAACACGTTTCTTCTAGGAGCTGCGTTGGGATATTCCCGAGTGAATGGGACCATAGGCTGTACAGAGAAATATCTGCTTCTAAAACCAAAACGGAGCTACCTAACTGAATGGTTGTCAATGTGTGCATTCAACTGACAGAGATAAACTCACGTGTGGATTCAGCGGTTTGCAAACCCTTTCTGTGCAGAATCCCAAAACCGGTATTTCCAGCCCAATCCCGGCATACGTACTAAACAGCAGGAAACTTCGTCTAAAACTCAGGAGAAACGTTTCCTTGAAACTTCTCGGCTGTGCGTTCGTTCACCTAAGAGAGTTAAATCTATTTTGAGATTCAGCGAGTCAGAAACACGTTTCTTCTAGGAGCTGCGTTGGGATATTCCCGAGTGAATGGGACCATAGGCTGTACAGAGAAATATCTGCTTCTAAAACCAAAACGGAGCTATCTAACTGAATGGTTGTCAATGTGTGCATTCAACTGACAGAGTTAAACTCACGTGTGGATTCAGCGGTTTTCAAAACCTTTCTGTGCAGAATCCAAAAACCGATATTTCCAGCCCAATGCCGGCATCCGTACTAATCAGCAGGAAACTTCGTCTAAAACTCAGGAGAAACGTTTCCTTGAAACTGCTCTGCTGTGCGTTCGTTCACCTAGGAGAGTTGAATCTATGTTGAGATTCAGCGAGTCAGAAACACGTTTCTTCTAGGAGCTGCGTTGGGATATTCCCGAGTGAATGGGACCATAGCATGTACAGAGAAATATCTGCTTCTAAAACCAAAACGGAGCTATCTAACTGGATGGTTGTCAATGTGTGCATTCAACTGACAGAGATAAACTCACGTGTGGATTCAGCGGTTTGCAAACCCTTTCTGTTCAGAATCCCAAAACCGGTATTTCCTACCCAATGCCGGCATCCGTACTAAACAGCAGGAAACTTCGTCTAAAATTCAGGAGAAACGTTGCCTTGTAACTGCTCTGCTGTGCGTTCGTTCACCTAAGAGAGTTGAATCTATGTTGGGATTCAGCGAGTCAGAAACACGTTTCTTCTAGGAGCTGCGTTGGGATATTCCCGAGTGAATGGGACCATAGGCTGTACAGAGAAATATCTGCTTCTAAAACCAAAACGGAGCTATCAAACTGAATGGTGGTCAATGTGTGCATTCAACTGACACAGTTAAACTCACGTGTGGATTCAGCGGTTTGCAAACCCTTTCTGTGCAGAATCCCAAAACCGGTATTTCCAGCCGAATGCCGGCATCCGTACTAAACAGCAGGAAACTTCGTCTAAAACTCAGGAGAAACCTTTCCTTGAAACTGCTCTGCTGTGCGTTCGTTCACCTAAGAGAGTTGAATCTATGTTGAGATTCAGCGAGTCAGAAACACGTTTCTTCTAGGAGCTGTGTTGGGATATTCTCGAGTGAATGGGACCATAGGCTGTACAGATAAATATCTGCTTCTAAAACCAAAACGGAGCTATCTAACTGAATGGTTGTCAGTGTGTTCATTCAACTGACAGAGTTAAACTCACGTGTGGATTCAGCGGTTTGCAAACCCTTTCTGTGCAGAATCCCAAAACCGGAATTTCCAGCCCAATGCCGGCATACGTACTAAACAGCAGGAAACTTCGTCTAAAACTCATGAGAAACGTTTCCTTGAAACTGCTCTGTTGTGCGTTCGTTCACCTAGGAGAGTTGAATCTATGTTGAGATTCAGCGAGTCAGAAACACGTTTCCTCTAGGGGCTGCGTTGGGATATTCCCGAGTGAATGGGACCATAGGCTCTACAGAGAAATATCTGCTTCTAAAACCAAAACGGAGCTATCTAACTGAATGGTTGTCAATGTGTGCATTCAACTGACAGAGTTAAACTCACGTGTGGATTCAGCGGTTTGCAAACCCTTTCTGTGCAGAATCCCAAAACCGGTATTTCCAGCCTAATGCCGGCATCCGTACTAAACAGTAGTAAACCTCCTCTAAAACTCAGGAGAAACGTTTCCTTGAAATTGCTCTGCTGTGCCTTCGTTCACCTAAGAGAGTTGAATCTATTTTGAAATTCAGTGAGTCACAAACACGTTTCTTCTAGGAGCTGCGTTGGGATATTCCCGAGTGAATGGGACCAAAGGCTGTACAGAGAAATATCTGCTTCTAAAACCAAAAGGGTGCTATCTAACTGAATGGTTGTCAATGTGTGCATTCAAACTGACAGAGTTAAACTCACGTTTGGTATCAGCGGTTTGCAAACCCTTTCTGTGCAGAATCCCAAAACCGGAATTTCCAGCCCAATGCCGGCATACGTACTAAACAGCAGGAAACTTCGTCTAAAACTCAGGAGAAACGTTTCCTTGAAACTGCTCTGCTGTGCGTTCGTTCACCTAAGAGAGTTGAATCTATGTTGAGATTCAGCGAGTCAGAATCTCGTTTCTTCTAGGAGCTGCGTTGGGATATTCCCGAGTGAATGGGACCATAGGCTGTACAGAGAAATATCTGCTTCTAAAACCAAAACGGAGCTATCTAACTGGATGGTTGTCAATGTGTGCATTCAACTGACAGAGTTAAACTCACGTGTGGATTCAGCGGTTTGCAAACCCTTTCTGTTCAGAATCCCAAAACCGGTATTTCCTACCCAATGCCGGCATCCGTACTAAACAGCAGGAAACTTGGTCTAAAATTCAGGAGAAACGTTTCTTTGAAACTGCTCTGCTGTTCGTTCGTTCACCTAAGACAGTTGAATCTATGTTGAGATTCAGCGAGTCAGAAACACGTTTCTTCTAGGAGCTGCGTTGGGATATTCCCGAGTGAAAGGGACCATAGGCTCTACAGAGAAATATCTGCTCCTAAAACCAAAAGTGTGCTATCTAACTGAATAGTTGTCAATGTGTGCATTCAACTGACAGAGTTAAACTCACGTGTGGATTCAGCGGTTTACAAACCCTTTCTGTGCAGAATCCCAAAACCGGTAATTCCAGCTCAATGCCGGCATACGTACTAAACTGCAGCAAACTTCCTCTAAAACTCAGGAGAAACGTTTCCTTGAAACTGCTCTGCTGTGTGTTCGTTCACCTAAGAGAGTTGAATCTATGTTGAGATTCCGCGAGTCAGAAACACGTTTCTTCTAGGAGCTGCGTTGGGATATTCCCGAGTGAATGGGACCATAGGCTGTACAGAGAAATATTTGCTTCTAAAACCAAAACGGAGCTATCTAACTGTATGGTTGTCAATGTGTGCATTCAACTGACAAAGTTAAACTCACGTGTGGATTCAGCGGTTTGCAAACCCTTTCTGTGCAAAATCCCAAAAGCGGTATTTCCAGCCCAATGCCGGCATCCGTACTAAACAGCAGGAAACTTCGTCTAAAACTCAGGCGAATCGTTTCCTTGTAACTGCTCTGCTGTGCGTTCGTTCAACTAAGAGAGTTGAATCTATGTTGAGATTCAGCGAGTCAGAAACACGTTTCTTCTAGGAGCTGCGTTGGGATATTCCCGAGTGAATGGGACCATAGCATGTACAGAGAAATATCTGCTTCTAAAACCAAAACGGAGCTATCTAACTGGATGGTTGTCAATGTGTGCATTCAACTGACAGAGATAAACTCACGTGTGGATTCAGCGGTTTGCAAACCCTTTCTGTGCAGAATCCCAAAACCGGTATTTCCAGCCGAATGCCGGCATCCGTACTAAACAGCAGGAAACTTCGTCTAAAACTCTGGAGAAACGTTTCCTTGAAACTGCTCTGCTGTGCGTTCGTTCACCTAAGAGAGTTGAATCTATGTTGAGATTCAGCGAGTCAGAAACACGTTTCTTCTAGGAGCTGCGTTGGGATATTCTCGAGTGAATGGGACCATAGGCTGTACAGAGAAATATCTCCTTCTAAAACCAAAACGGAGCTATCTAACTGAATGGTTGTCAGTGTGTTCATTCAACTGACAGAGTTAAACTCACGTGTGGATTCAGCGGTTTGCAAACCCTTTCTGTGCAGAATCCCAAAACCGGAATTTCCAGCCCAATGCCGGCATACGTACTAAACAGCAGGAAACTTCGTCTAAAACTCATGAGAAACGTTTCCTTGAAACTGCTCTGCTGTGCGTTCGTTCACCTAGGAGAGTTGAATCTATGTTGAGATTCAGCGAGTCAGAAACACGTTTCCTCTAGGAGCTGCGTTGGGATATTCCCGAGTGAATGGGACCATAGGCTGTACAGAGAAATATCTGCTTCTAAAACCAAAACGGAGCTATCTAACTGGATGGTTGTCAATGTGTGCATTCAACTGACAATGTTAAACTCACGTGTGGATTCAGCGGTTTGCAAACCCTTTCTGTGCAAAATCCCAAAAGCGGTATTTCCAGTCCAATGCCGGCATCCATACTAAACAGCAGGAAACTTCGTCTAAAACTCAGGCGAAACGTTTCCTTGTAACTGCTCTGCTGTGCGTTCGTTCAACTAAGAGTGTTGAATCTATGTTGAGATTCAGCGAGTTAGAAACACGTTTCTTCTAGGAGCTGCGTTGGGATATTCCCGAGTGAATGGGACCATAGGCTGTACAGAGAAATATCTGCTTCTAAAACCAAAACGGAGCTACCTAACTGAATGGTTGTCAATGTGTGCATTCAACTGACAGAGATAAACTCACGTGTGGATTCAGCGGTTTGCAAACCCTCTCTGTGCAGAATCCCAAAACCGGTATTTCCAGCCCAATCCCGGCATACGTACTAAACAGCAGGAAACTTCGTCTAAAACTCAGGAGAAACGTTTCCTTGAAACTCCTCGGCTGTGCGTTCGTTCACCTAAGAGAGTTAAATCTATGTTGAGATTCAGCGAGTCAGAAACACGTTTCTTCTAGGAGCTGCGTTGGGATATTCCCGAGTGAATGGGACCATAGGCTGTACAGAGAAATATCTGCTTCTAAAACCAAAAGGGTGCTATCAAACTGAATGGTTGTCAATGTGTGCATTCAACTGACAGAGTTAAACTCACGTGTGGATTCAGCGGTTTGCAAACCCTTTCTGTGCAGAATCCCAAAACCGGTATTTCCAGCCTAATGCCGGCATCCGTACTAAACAGTAGTAAACCTCCTCTAAAACACAGGAGAAACGTTTCCTTGAAACTGCTCTGCTGTGCCTTCGTTCACCTAAGAGAGTTGAATCTATTTTGAAATTCCGTGAGTCACAAACACGTTTCTTCTAGGAGCTGCGTTGGGATATTCCCGAGTGAATGGGACCAAAGGCTGTACAGAGAAATATCTGCTTCTAAAACCAAAACGGAGCTATCTAACTGGATGGTTGTCAATGTGTGCATTCAACTGACAGAGTTAAACTCACGTGTGGAATCAGCGGTTTGCAAACCCTTTCTGTTCAGAATCCCAAAACCGGTATTTCCTACCCAATGCCGGCATCCGTACTAAACAGCAGGAAACTTGGTATAAAATTCAGGAGAAACGTTTCTTTGAAACTGCTCTGCTGTGCGTTCGTTCACCTAAGAGAGTTGAATCTATGTTGAGATTCAGCGAGTCAGAAACACGTTTCTTCTAGGAGCTGCGTTGGGATATTCCCGAGTGAATGGGACCATAGGCTCTACAGAGAAATATCTGCTCCTAAAACCAAAAGTGTGCTATCTAACTGAATAGTTGTCAATGTGTGCATTCAACTGACAGAGTTAAACTCACGTTTGGATTCAGCGGTTTACAAACCCTTTCTGTGCAGAATCCCAAAACCAGTAATTCCAGCTCAATGCCGGCATACGTACTAAACTGCAGCAAACTTCCTCTAAAACTCAGGAGAAACGTTTCCTTGAAACTGCTCTGCTGTGCGTTCGTTCACCTAAGACAGTTGAATCTATGTTGAGATTCAGCGAGTCAGAAACACGTTTCTTCTAGGAGCTGCGTTGGGATATTCCCGAGTGAATGGGACCATAGGCTGTACAGAGAAATATCTGCTTCTAAAACCAAAACGGAGCTATCTAACTGGATGGTTGTCAATATGTGCATTCAACTAACAGAGATAAACTCACGTGTGGATTCAACGGTTTGCAAACCCTTTCTGTGCAGAATCCCAAAACCGGTATTTCCAGCCCAATACCGGCATACGTACTAAACAGCAGGAAACTTCGTCTAAAACTCAGGAGAAACGTTTCCTAGAAACTGCTCTGCTGTGCGTTCATTCACCAAGAGAGTTGAATCTATGTTGAGATTCAGCGAGTCAGAAACACGTTTCTTCTAGGAGCTGCCTTGGGATATTCCCGAGTGAATGGGACCATAGGCTCTACAGAGAAATATCTGCTCCTAAAACCAAAAGGGTGCTATCTAACTGAATGGTTGTCAATGTGTGCATTCAACTGACAGAGTTAAACTCACGTTTGGATTCAGCGGTTTACAAACCCTTTCTGTGCAGAATCCCAAAACCGGTAATTCCAGCTCAATGCCGGCATACGTACTAAACTGCAGGAAACTTCGTCTAAAACTCAGCAGAAACGTTTCCTTGAAACTGCTCTGCTGTGTGTTCGTTCACCTAAGAGAGTTGAATCTATGTTGAGATTCCGCGAGTCAGAAACACGTTTCTTCTAGGAGCTGCATTGGGATATTCCCGAGTGAATGGGACCATAGGCTGTACAGAGAAATATCTGCTTCTAAAACCAAAACGGAGCTATCTAACTGGATGGTTGTCAATGTGTGCATTCAACTGACAAAGTTAAACTCACGTGTGGATTCAGCGGTTTGCAAACCCTTTCTGTGCAAAATCCCAAAAGCGGTATTTCCAGCCCAATGCCGGCATCCATACTAAACAGCAGGAAACTTCGTCTAAAACTCAGGCGAAACGTTTCCTTGTAACTGCTCTGCTGTGCGTTCGTTCAACTAAGAGAGTTGAATCTATGTTGAGATTCAGCGAGTCAGAAACACGTTTCTTCTAGGAGCTGCGTTGGGATATTCCCGAGTGAATGGGACCATAGGCTGTACAGAGAAATATCTGCTTCTAAAACCAAAACGGAGCTACCTAACTGAATGGTTGTCAATGTGTGCATTCAACTGACAGAGATAAACTCACGTGTGGATTCAGCGGTTTGCAAACCCTCTCTGTGCAGAATCCCAAAACCGGTATTTCCAGCCCAATCCCGGCATACGTACTAAACAGCAGGAAACTTCGTCTAAAACTCAGGAGAAACGTTTCCTTGAAACTGCTCGGCTGTGCGTTCGTTCACCTAAGAGAGTTAAATCTATGTTGAGATTCAGCGAGTCAGAAACACGTTTCTTCTAGGAGCTGCGTTGGGATATTCCCGAGTGAATGGGACCATAGGCTGTACAGAGATATATCTGCTCCTAAAACCAAAAGCGTGCTATCTAAGTGAATGGTTGTCAATGTGTGCATTCAACTGACAGAGTTAAACTCACGTTTGGATTCAGCGGTTTACAAACCCTTTCTTTGCAGAATCCCAAAACCGGTAATTCCAGCTCAATGGCGGCATATGTACTAAACTGCAGGAAACTTCCTCTAAAACTCAGGAGAAACGTTTCCTTGAAACTGCTCTGCTGTGCGTTCGTTCACCTAGGAGAGTTGAATCTATGTTGAGATTCAGCAAGTCAGAAACACGTTTCTTCTAGGAGCTGCGTTGGGATATTCCCGAGTGAATGGGACCATAGGCTGTACAGAGAAATATCTGCTTCTAAAACCAAAACGGAGCTATCAAACTGAATGGTGGTCAATATGTGCATTCAACTGACAGAGTTAAACTCACGTGTGGATTCAGCGGTTTGCAAACCCTTTCTGTGCAGAATCCCAAAACCGGTATTTCCAGCCTATTGCCGGCATCCGTACTAAACAGCAGGAAACTTCGTCTAAAACTCAGGAGAAACGTTTCCTTGAAACTGCTCTGCTGTGCGTTCGTTCACCTAGGAGAGTTGAATCTATGTTGAGATTCAGCGAGTCAGAAACACGTTTCCTCTAGGAGCTGCGTTGGGATATTCCCGAGTGAATGGGACCATAGGCTGTACAGAGAAATATCTGCTTCTAAAACCAAAACGGAGCTATCTAACTGGATGGTTGTCAATGTGTGCATTCAACTGACAAAGTTAAACTCACGTGTGGATTCAGCGGTTTGCAAACCCTTTCTGTGCAAAATCCCAAAAGCGGTATTTCCAGACCAATGCCGGCATCCATACTAAACAGCAGGAAACTTCGTCTAAAACTCAGGCGAAACGTTTCCTTGTAACTGCTCTGCTGTGCGTTCGTTCAACTAAGAGTGTTGAATCTATGTTGATATTCAGCGAGTCAGAAACACGTTTCTTCTAGGAGCTGCGTTGGGATATTCCCGAGTGAATGGGACCATAGGCTGTACAGAGAAATATCTGCTTCTAAAACCAAAACGGAGCTACCTAACTGAATGGTTGTCAATGTGTGCATTCAACTGACAGAGATAAACTCACGTGTGGATTCAGCGGTTTGCAAACCCTCTCTGTGCAGAATCCCAAAACCGGTATTTCCAGCCCAATCCCGGCATACGTACTAAACAGCAGGAAACTTCGTCTAAAACTCAGGAGAAACGTTTCCTTGAAACTCCTCGGCTGTGCGTTCGTTCACCTAAGAGAGTTAAATCTATGTTGAGATTCAGCGAGTCAGAAACACGTTTCTTCTAGGAGCTGCGTTGGGATATTCCCGAGTGAATGGGACCATAGGCTGTACAGAGAAATATCTGCTTCTAAAACCAATAGGGTGCTATCAAACTGAATGGTTGTCAATGTGTGCATTCAACTGACAGAGTTAAACTCACGTGTGGATTCAGCGGTTTGCAAACCCTTTCTGTGCAGAATCCCAAAACCGGTATTTCCAGCCTAATGCCGGCATCCGTACTAAACAGTAGTAAACCTCCTCTAAAACACAGGAGAAACGTTTCCTTGAAACTGCTCTGCTGTGCCTTCGTTCACCTAAGAGAGTTGAATCTATTTTGAAATTCCGTGAGTCACAAACACGTTTCTTCTAGGAGCTGCGTTGGGATATTCCCGAGTGAATGGGACCAAAGGCTGTACAGAGAAATATCTGCTTCTAAAACCAAAACGGAGCTATCTAACTGGATGGTTGTCAATGTGTGCATTCAACTGACAGAGTTAAACTCACGTGTGGATTCAGCGGTTTGCAAACCCTTTCTGTTCAGAATCCCAAAACCGGTATTTCCTACCCAATGCCGGCATCCGTACTAAACAGCAGGAAACTTGGTATAAAATTCAGGAGAAACGTTTCTTTGAAACTGCTCTGCTGTGCGTTCGTTCACCTAAGAGAGTTGAATCTATGTTGAGATTCAGCGAGTCAGAAACACGTTTCTTCTAGGAGCTGCGTTGGGATATTCCCGAGTGAATGGGACCATAGGCTCTACAGAGAAATATCTGCTCCTAAAACCAAAAGTGTGCTATCTAACTGAATAGTTGTCAATGTGTGCATTCAACTGACAGAGTTAAACTCACGTTTGGATTCAGCGGTTTACAAACCCTTTCTGTGCAGAATCCCAAAACCAGTAATTCCAGCTCAATGCCGGCATACGTACTAAACTGCAGCAAACTTCCTCTAAAACTCAGGAGAAACGTTTCCTTGAAACTGCTCTGCTGTGCGTTCGTTCACCTAAGACAGTTGAATCTATGTTGAGATTCAGCGAGTCAGAAACACGTTTCTTCTAGGAGCTGCGTTGGGATATTCCCGAGTGAATGGGACCATAGGCTGTACAGAGAAATATCTGCTTCTAAAACCAAAACGGAGCTATCAAACTGAATGGTGGTCAATATGTGCATTCAACTGACAGAGTTAAACTCACGTGTGGATTCAGCGGTTTGCAAACCCTTTCTGTGCAGAATCCCAAAACCGGTATTTCCAGCCGAATGCCGGCATCCGTACTAAACAGCAGGAAACTTCGTCTAAAACTCAGGAGAAACGTTTCCTTGAAACTGCTCTGCTGTGCGTTCGTTCACCTAAGAGAGTTGAATCTATGTTGAGATTCAGCGAGTCAGAAACACGTTTCTTCTAGGAGCTGCGTTGGGATATTCCCGAGTGAATGGGACCATAGGCTGTACAGAGAAATATCTGCTTCTAAAACCAAAACGGAGCTATCTAACTGAATGGTTGTCAATGTGTGCATTCAACTGACAGAGATAAACTCACGTGTGGATTCAGCGGTTTGCAAACCCTTTCTGTGCAGAATCCCAAAACCGGTATTTCCAGCCCAATGCCGGCATACGTACTAAACAGCAGGAAACTTCGTCTAAAACTCAGGAGAAACGTTTCCTTGAAACTGCTCTGCTGTGCCTTCGTTCACCTAAGAGAGTTGAATCTATATTGAGATTCAGCGAGTCAGAAACACGTTTCTTCTAGGAGCTGCATTGGGATATTCCCGAGTGAATGGGACCATAGGCTGTACAGAGAAATATCTGCTTCTAAAACCAAAACGGAGCTATCTAACTGGATGGTTGTCAATATGTGCATTCAACTGACAGAGATAAACTCACGTGTGGATTCAGCGGTTTGCAAACCCTTTCTGTGCAGAATGCCAAAACCGGTATTTCCAGCCCAATGCCGGCATACGTACTAAACAGCAGGAAACTTCGTCTGAAACTGAGGAGAAACGTTTCCTTGAAACTGCTCGGCTGTGCGTTCGTTCACCTAAGAGAGTTAAATCTATGTTGAGATTCAGCGAGTCAGAAACACGTTTCTTCTAGGAATTGCGTTGGGACATTCCCGAGTGAATGGGACCATAGGCTGTACAGAGAAATATCTGCTTCTAAAACCAAAAGGGTGCTATCAAACTGAATGGTTGTCAATGTGTGCATTCAACTGACAGACTTAAACTCACGTGTGGATTCAGCGGTTTGCAAACCCTTTCTGTGCAGAATTCCAAAACCGGTATTTCCAGCCCAATGCCGGCATCCGTACTAAACAGCAGGAAACTTCGTCTAAAATTCAGGAGAAACGTTTCCTTGAAACTTCTCTGCTGTGCGTTCGTTCACCTAGGAGAGTTGAATCTATGTTGAGATTCAGCGAGTCAGAAACTCCTTTCTTCTAGGAGCTGCGTTGGGATATTCCCGAGTGAATGGGACCATAGGCTGTACAGAGAAATATCTGCTTCTAAAACCAAAACGGAGCTATCTAACTGGATGGTTGTCAATGTGTGCATTCAACTGACAAAGTTAAACTCACGTGTGGATTCAGCGGTTTGCAAACCCTTTCTGTGCAAAATCCCAAAAGCGGTATTTCCAGCCCAATGCCGGCATCCGTACTAAACAGCAGGAAACTTCGTCTAAAACTCAGGCGAAACGTTTCCTTGTAACTGCTCTGCTGTGCGTTCGTTCACCTAAGAGAGTTGAATCTATGTTGAGATTCAGCGAGTCAGAAACACGTTTCTTCTAGGAGCTGCGTTGGGATATTCCCGAGTGAATGGGACCATAGGCTGTACAGAGAAATATCTGCTTCTAAAAGCAAAACGGAGCTACCTAACTGAATGGTTGTCAATGTGTGCATTCAACTGACAGCGATAAACTCACGTGTGGATTCAGCGGTTTGCAAACCCTTTCTGTGCAGAATCCCAAAACCGGTATTTCCAGCCCAATCCCGGCATACGTACTAAACAGCAGGAAACTTCGTCTAAAACTCAGGAGAAACTTTTCCTTGAAACTGCTCGGCTGTGCGTTCGTTCACCTAAGAGAGTTAAATGTATGTTGAGATTCAGCGAGTCAGAAACACGTTTCTTCTAGGAGCTGCGTTGGGATATTCCCGAGTGAATGGGACCATAGGCTGTACAGAGAAATATCTGCTTCTAAAACCAAAAGGGTGCTATCAAACTGAATGTTTGTAAATGTGTGCATTCAACTGACAGAGTTAAACTCACGTGTGGATTCAGCGGTTTGCAAACCCTTTCTGTGCAGAATCCCAAAACCGGTATTTCGAACCAAATGCCGGCATCCGTACTAAACAGCAGGGAACTTCGTCTAAAACTCAGGAGAAACGTTTCCTTGAAACTTCTCTGCTGTGCGTTCGTTCACCTAGGAGAGTTGAATCTATGTTGAGATTCAGCGAGTCAGAAACACGTTTCTTCTAGGAGCTGCGTTGGGATATTCCCGAGTGAATGGGACCATTGGCTGTACAGAGAAATATCTGCTTCTAAAACCAAAACGGAGCTATCTAACTGAATGGTTGTCAATGTGTGCATTCAACTGACAGAGATAAACTCACGTGTGGATTCAGCGGTTTGCAAACCCTTTCTGTGCAGAATCCCAAAACCGGAAATTCCAGCCTAATGCCAGCATCCGTACTAAACAGTAGTAAACTTCGTCTAAAACTCAGTAGAAACGTTTCCTTGAAACTGCTCTGCTGTGCGTTCGTTCACCTTAGAGAGTTGAATCTATGTTGAAATTCAGCGAGTCAGAAACACGTTTCTTCTAGGAGCTGCGTTGGGATATTCCCGAGTGAATGGGACCATAGGCTGTACAGAGAAATATCTGCTCCTAAAACCAAAAGGGTGCTATCTAACTGAATGGTTCTCTATGTGTGCATTCAACTGACAGAGTTAAACTCACGTTTGGATTCAGCGGTTCACAAACCCTTTCTGTGCAGAATCCCAAAACCGGTAATTCTAGCTCAATGCCGGCATACGTACTAAACTGCAGGAAACTTCGTCTAAAACTCAGGAAAAACGTTTCCTTGAAACTGCTCGGCTGTGCGTTCGTTCACCTAAGAGAGTTGAATCTATGTTGAGATTCAGCGAGTCAGAAACACGTTTCTTCTAGGAGCTGCGTTGGGATATTCCCGAGTGAATGGGACCATAGGCTGTACAGAGAAATATCTGCTTCTAAAACCAAAACGGAGCTATCTAAATGGATGGTTGTCAATGTGTGCATTCAACTGACAGAGTTAAACTCACGTGTGGATTCAACGGTTTGCAAACCCTTTCTGTGCAGAATCCCAAAACCGGTATTTCCTACCCAATGCCGGCATCCGTACTAAACAGCAGGAAACTTCGCCTAAAACTCAGGTGAAACGTTTCCTTGTAACTGCTCTGCTGTGCGTTCGTTCAACTAAGAGAGTTGAATCTATGTTGAGATTCAGCGAGTCAGAAACACGTTTCTTCTAGGAGCTGCGTTGGGATATTCCCGAGTGAATGGGACCATAGGCTGTACAGAGAAATATCTGCTTCTAAAACCAAAACGGAGCTACCTAACTGAATGGTTGTCAATGTGTGCATTCAACTGACAGAGATAAACTCACGTGTGGATTCAGCGGTTTGCAAACCCTTTCTGTGCAGAATCCCAAAACCGGTATTTCCAGCCCAATCCCGGCATACGTACTAAACAGCAGGAAACTTCGTCTAAAACTCAGGAGAAATGTTTCCTTGAAACTGCTCGGCTGTGCGTTCGTTCACCTAAGAGAGGTAAATCTATGTTGAGATTCAGCGAGTCAGAAACACGTTTCTTCTAGGAGCTGCGTTGGGATATTCCCGAGTGAATGGGACCATAGGCTGTACAGAGAAATATCTGCTTCTAAAACCAAAAGGGTGCTATCAAACTGAATGGTTGTAAATGTGTGCATTCAACTGACAGAGATAAACTCACGTGTGGATTCAGCGGTTTGCAAACCCTTTCTGTGCTGAATCCCAAAACCGGTAATTCCAGCCTAATGCCAGCATCCGTACTAAACAGTAGTAAACTTCGTCTAAAACTCAGGAGAAACGTTTCCTTGAAACTGCTCTGCTGTGCGTTCGTTCACCTAAGAGAGTTAAATCTATGTTGAGATTCAGCGAGTCAGAAACACGTTTCTTCTAGGAGCTGCGTTGGGATATTCCCGAGTGAATGGGACCATAGGCTGTACAGAGAAATATCTGCTTCTATAACCAAAAGGGTGCTCTCAAACTGAATGGTTGTCAATGTGTGCATTCAACTGACAGAGTTAAACTCACGTGTGGATTCAGCGGTTTGCAAACCCTTTCTGTGTAGAATCCCAAAACCGGTTTTCCAGCCCAATGCCGGCATACGTACTAAACAGCAGGAAACTTCGTCTAAAACTCAGGAGAAACGTTTCCTTGAAACTGCTCTGCTGTGCGTTCGTTCACCTAGGAGAGCTGAATCTATGTTGAGATTCAGCGAGTCAGAAACACGTTTCTTCTAGGAGCTGCGTTGGATTATTCCCGAGTGAATGGGACCATAGGCTGTACAGAGAAATATCTGCTTCTAAAACCAAAACGAAGCTATCTAACTGGATGGTTGTCAATGTGTGCATTCAACTGACAGAGATAAACTCACGTGTGGATTCAGCGGTTTGCAAACCCTTTCTGTTCAGAATCCCAAAACCGGTATTTCCTACCCAATGCCGGCATCCGTACTAAACAGCAGGAGACTTCGTCTAAAATTCAGGAGAAACGTTTCCTTGTAACTGCTCTGCTGTGCGTTTGTTCACCTAAGAGAGTTGAATCTATGTTGAGATTCAGCGAGTCAGAAACACGTTTCTTCTAGGAGCTGCGTTGGGATATTCCCGAGTGAATGGGACCATACGCTGTACAGAGAAATATCTGCTCCTAAAACCAAAAGTGTGCTATCTAACTGAATGTTTGTCAATGTGTGCATTCAACTGACAGAGTTAAACTCACGTTTGGATTCAGCGGTTTACAAACCCTTTCTGTGCAGAATCCCAAAACCGGTAATTCCAGCTCAATGCCGGCATACGTACTAAACTGCAGGAAACTTCCTCTAAAACTCAGGAGAAACGTTTCCTTGAAACTGCTCTGCTGTGTCTTCGTTCACCTAAGAGCGTTGAATCTATGTTGAGATTCAGCGAGTCAGAAACACGTTTCTTCTAGGAGCTGCGTTGGGATATTCCCGAGTGAATGGGACCATAGGCTGTACAGAGAAATATCTGCTTCTAAAACCAAAACGGAGCTACCTAACTGAATGGTTGTCAATGTGTGCATTCAA
The DNA here is from genome assembly GCF_030222135.1 of Aotus nancymaae. Classification (NCBI taxonomy): domain Eukaryota; kingdom Metazoa; phylum Chordata; class Mammalia; order Primates; family Aotidae; genus Aotus; species Aotus nancymaae. The sequence goes on from NW_026988493.1 coordinate 183,052, forward strand.
CTGACAGAGATAAACTCACGTGTGGATTCAGCGGTTTGCAAACCCTTTCTGTGCAGAATCCCAAAAGCGGTATTTCCAGCCCAATGCCGGCATACGTACTAAACAGCAGGAAACTTCGTCTAAAACTCAGGCGAAACGTTTCCTTGAAACTGCTCTGCTGTGCGTTCGTTCACCTAAGAGAGTTGAATCTATGTCGAGATTCAGCGAGTCAGAAACACGTTTCTTCTAGGAGCTGCGTTGGGATATTCCCGAGTGAATGGGACCATAGGCTGTACAGAGAAATATCTGCTTCTAAAACCAAAAGGGTGCTATCAAACTGAATGGTTGTCAATGTGTGCATTCAACTGACAGAGTTAAACTCACGTGTGGATTCAGCGGTTTGCAAACCCTTTCTGTGCAGAATCCCAAAACCGGTATTTCCAGCCCAATGCCGGCATCCGTACTAAACAGCAGGAAACTTCGTCTAAAACTCAGGAGAAACGTTTCCTTGAAACTGCTCTGCTGTGCGTTCGTTCACCTAAGAGAGTTGAATCTATGTTGAGATTCAGCGAGTCAGAAACACTTTTCTTCTAGGAGCTGCGTTGGGATATTCCCGAGTGAATGGGACCATAGGCTGTACAGAGAAATATCTGCTTCTAAAACCAAAAGGGTGCTATCAAACTGAATGGTTGTCAATGTGTGCATTCAACTGACAGAGATAAACTCACGTGTGGATTCACCGGTTTGCAAACCCTTACTGTGCAGAATCCCAAAACCGATATTTCCAGCCCAATGCCAGCATATGTACTAAACAGCAGGAAACTTCGTCTTAAACTCAGGAGAAACGTTTCCTTGAAACTGCTCTGCTGTGCGTTCGTTCACCTAGGAGAGTTGAATCTATGTTGAGATTCAGCGAGTCAGAAACACGTTTCTTCTAGGAGCTGCGTTGGGATATTCCCGAGTGAATGGGACCATAGGCTGTACAGAGAAATATCTGCTTCTAAAACCAAAACGGAGCTATCTAACTGGATGGTTGTCAATGTGTGCATTCAACTGACAGAGTTAAACTCACGTGTGGATTCACCGGTTTGCACACCCTTTCTGTTCAGAATCCCAAAACCGGTATTTCCTACCCAATGCCGGCATCCGTACTAAACAGCAGGAAACTTCGTCTAAAATTCAGGAGAAACGTTTCCTTGAAACTGCTCTGCTGTGCGTTCGTTCACCTAAGAGAGTTGAATCTATGTTGAGATTCAGCGAGTCAGAAACACGTTTCTTCTAGGAGCTGCGTTGGGATATTCCCGAGTGAATGGGACCATAGGCTGTACAGAGAAATATCTGCCTCTAACACCAAAACGGAGCTATCTAACTGATTGGTTGTCAATGTGTGCATTCAACTGACAGAGTTAAACTCACGTGTGGATTCAGCGGTTTGCAAACCCTTTCTGTGCAGAATCCCAAAACCGGTAATTCCAGCCTAATGCCAGCATCCCTACTAAACAGTAGCAAACTTCGCCTAAAACTCAGGAGAAACGTTTCCTTGAAACTGCTCTGCTGTGCGTTCGTTCACCTAAGAGAGTTGAATCTATGTTGAGATTCAGCGAGTCAGAAACACGTTTCTTCTAGGAGCTGCGTTGGGATATTCCCGAGTGAATGGGACCATAGGCTGTACAGAGAAATATCTGCTTCTAAAACCAAAAGGGTGCTATCAAACTGAATGGTTGTCAATGTGTGCATTCATCTGACAGAGTTAAACTCACGTGTGGATTCAGCGGTTTGCAAACCCTTTCTGTGCAGAATCCCAAAACCGGTATTTCCAGCCCAATGCCGGCATACGTACTAAACAGCAGGAAACTTCGTCTAAAACTCAGGAGAAACGTTTCCTTGAAACTGCTCTGCTGTGCGTTCGTTCACCTAAGAGAGTTGAATCTATGTTGAGATTCAGCGAGACAGTAACACGTTTCTTCTAGGAGCTGCGTTGGGATATTCCCGAGTGAATGGGACCATAGGCGGTACAGAGAAATATCTGCTTCTAAAACCAAAACGGAGCTATCTAACTGAATGGTTGTCAATGTGTGCATTCAACTGACAGAGTTAAACTCACGTGTGGATTCAGCGGTTTGCAAACCCTTTCTGTGAAGAATCCCAAAACCGGTAATTCCAGCCTAATGCCGGCATCCGTACTAAACAGTAGTAAACTTTGTCTAAAACTCAGGAGAAACGTTTCCTTGAAACTGCTCTGCTGTGCGTTCGTTCACCTAAGAGAGTTAAATCTATGTTGAGATTCAGCGAGTCAGAAACACGCTTCTTCTAGGAGCTGCGTTGGGATATTCCAGAGTGAATGGGACCATAGGCTGTACAGAGAAATATCTGCTTCTAAAACCAAAAGGGTGCTATCTAACTGAATGGTTTTCAATGTGTGCATTGAACTGACAGAGTTAAACTCACGTGTGGATTCAGCGGTTTGCAAACCCTTTCTGTGCAGAATCCCAAAACCGGTATTTCCAGCCCAATGCTGGCATACGTACTAAACAGCAGGAAACTTCGTCTAAAACTCAGGAGAAACGTTTCCTTGAAACTGCTCTGCTGTGCGTTCGTTCACCTAGGAGAGTTGAATCTATGTTGGGATTCAGCGAGTCAGAAACACGTTTCTTCTAGGAGCTGCGTTGGGATATTCCCGAGTGAATGGGACCATAGGCTGTACAGAGAAATATCTGCTTCTAAAACCAAAACGGAGCTATCTAACTGAATGGTTGTCAATGTGTGCATTCAACTGACAGAGTTAAACTCACGTGTGGATTCAGCGGTTTGCAAACCCTTTCTGTGAAGAATCCCAAAACCGGTAATTCCAGCCTAATGCCTGCATCCGTACTAAACAGTAGTAAACTTCGTCTAAAACTCAGGAGAAACGTTTCCTTGAAACTGCTCTGCTGTGCGTTCGTTCACCTAAGAGAGTTAAATCTATGTTGAGATTCAGCGAGTCAGAAACACGTTTCTTCTAGGAGCTGCGTTGGGATATTCCAGAGTGAATGGGACCATAGGCTGTACAGAGAAATATCTGCTTCTAAAACCAAAAGGGTGCTATCAAACTGAATGGTTGTCAATGTGTGCATTCAACTGACAGAGTTAAACTCATGTGTGGATTCAGCGGTTTGCAAACCCTTTCTGTGCAGAATCCCAAAACCGGTATTTCCAGCCCAATGCCGTCATCCGTACTAAACAGCAGGAAACTTCGTCTAAAACTCAGGAGAAACGTTTCCTTGAAACTGCTCTGCTGTGCATTCGTTCACCTGGGAGAGTTGAATCTATGTTGAGATTCAGCGAGTCAGAAACACGTTTCTTCTAGGAGCTGCGTTGGGATATTCCCGAGTGAATGGGACCATAGGCTGTACAGTGAAATATCTGCTTCTAAAACCAAAACGGAGCTATCTAACTGAATGGTTGTCAATGTGTGCATTCAACTGACTGAGTTAAACTCACGTGTGGATTCACCGGTTTGCAAACCCTTTCTGTGCAGAATCCCAAAACCGGTATTTCCAGCCCAATGCCGGCATCCGTACTAAACAGTAGTAAACTTCGTCTAAAACTCAGGAGAAACGTTTCCTTGAAACTGCTCTGCTGTGCGTTCATTCACCTAGGAGAGTTGAATCTATGTTGAGATTCAGCGAGTCAGAAACACGTTTCTTCTAGGAGCTGCGTTGGGATATTCCCGAGTGAATGGGACCATAGGCTGTACAGAGAAATATCTGCTTCTAAAACCAAAAGGGTGCTATCTAACTGAATGGTTGTCAATGTGTGCATTCAACTGACAGAGTTAAACTCACGTTTGGTATCAGCGGTTTGCAAACCCTTTCTGTGCATAATCCCAAAACCGGAATTTCCAACCCAATGCCGGCATACGTACTAAACAGCAGGAAACTTCGTCTAAAACTCAGGGAAACGTTTTCTTGAAACTGCTCTGCTGTGCGTTCGTTCACCTAAGAGAGTTGAATCTATGTTGAGATTCAGCGAGTCAGAAACACGTTTCTTCTAGGAGCTGCGTTGGGATATTCCCGAGTGAATGGGACCATAGGGTGTACAGAGAAATATCTGCTTCTAAAACCAAAACGGAGCTATCTAACTGGATGGTTGTCAATGTGTGCATTCAACTGACAGAGTTAAACTCACGTGTGGATTCAGCGGTTTGCAAACCCTTTCTGTGAAGAATCCCAAAACCGGTAATTCCAGCCTAATGCCGGCATCCGTACTAAACAGCAGGAAACTTCGTCTAAAATTCAGGAGAAACGTTTCCTTGAAACTGCTCTGCTGTGCATTCGTTCACCTAAGAGAGTTGAATCTATGTTGAGATTCAGCGAGTCAGAAACACGTTTCTTCTAGGAGCTGCGTTGGGATATTCCCGAGTGAATGGGACCATACGCTCTACAGAGAAATATCTGCTCCTAAAACCAAAAGTGTGCTATCTAACTGAATAGTTGTCAATGTGTGCATTCAACTGACAGAGTTAAATTCACGTTTCGATTCAGCGGTTTACAAACCCTTTCTGTGCAGAATCCCAAAACCGGTAATTCCAGCTCAATGCCGGCATACGTACTAAACTGCAGGAGACTTCCTCTAAAACACAGGAGAAACGTTTCCTTGAAACTGCTCTGCTGTGCGTTCGTTCACCTAGGAAAGTTGAATCTATGTTGAGATTCAGCGAGTCAGAAACACGTTTCTTCTAGGAGCTGCATTGGGATATTCACGAGTGAATGGGACAATAGGCTGTACAGAGAAATATCTGCTTCTAAAACCAAAACGGAGCTATCTAACTGAATGGTTGTCAATGTGTGCGTTCAACTGACAGAGTTAAACTCACGTGTGGATTCAGCGGTTTGCAAACCCTTTCTGTGAAGAATCCCAAAACCGGTAATTCCAGCCTAATGCCTGCATCCGTACTAAACAGTAGTAAACTTCGTCTAAAACTCAGGAGAAACGTTTCCTTGAAACTGCTCTGCTGTGCGTTCGTTCACCTAAGAGAGTTAAATCTATGTTGAGATTCAGCGAGTCAGAAACACGTTTCTTCTAGGAGCTGCGTTGGGATATTCCAGAGTGAATGGGACCATAGGCTGTACAGAGAAATATCTGCTTCTAAAACCAAAAGGGTGCTATCAAACTGAATGGTTGTCAATGTGTGCATTCAACTGACAGAGTTAAACTCACGTGTGGATTCAGCGGTTTGCAAACCCTTTCTGTGCAGAATCCCAAATCCGGTATTTCCAGCCCAATGCCGGCATCCGTACTAAACAGCAGGAAACTTCGTCTAAAACTCAGGAGAAACGTTTCCTTGAAACTGCTCTGCTGTTGCGTTCGTTCTCCTAGGAGAGTTGAATCTATGTTGAGATTCAGCGAGTCAGAAACACGTTTCTTCTAGGAGCTGCCTTGGGATATTCCCGAGTGAATGGGACCATAGGCTGTACAGAGAAATATCTGCTTCTAAAAGCAAAACGGAGCTACCTAACTGAATGGTTGTCAATGTGTGCATTCAACTGACAGCGATAAACTCACGTGTGGATTCAGCGGTTTGCAAACCCTTTCTGTGCAGAATCCCAAAACCGGTATTTCCAGCCCAATCCCGGCATACGTACTAAACAGCAGGAAACTTCGTCTAAAACTCAGGAGAAACTTTTCCTTGAAACTGCTCGGCTGTGCGTTCGTTCACCTAGGAGAGTTGAATCTATGTTGAGATTCAGCGAGTCAGAAACACGTTTCTTCTAGGAGCTGCGTTGGGATATTCCCGAGTGAATGGGACCATAGGCTGTACAGAGAAATATCTGCTTCTAAAATCAAAACGGAGCTATCTAACTGAATGGTTGTCAATGTGTGCATTCAACTGACAGAGATAAACTCACGTGTGGATTCAGCGGTTTGCAAACCCTTTCTGTGCAGAATCCCAAAACCGGAAATTCCAGCCTAATGCCAGCATCCGTACTAAACAGTAGTAAACTTCGTCTAAAACTCAGGAGAAACGTTTCCTTGAAACTGCTCTGCTGTGCGTTCGTTCACCTTAGAGAGTTGAATCTATGTTGAAATTCAGCGAGTCAGAAACACGTTTCTTCTAGGAGCTGCGTTGGGATATTCCCGAGTGAATGGGACCATAGGCTGTACAGAGAAATATCTGCTCCTAAAACCAAAAGGGTGCTATCTAACTGAATGGTTCTCAATGTGTGCATTCAACTGACAGAGTTAAACTCACGTGTGGATTCAGCGGTTCACAAACCCTTTCTGTGCAGAATCCCAAAACCGGTAATTCTAGCTCAATGCCGGCATACGTACTAAACTGCAGGAAACTTCGTCTAAAACTCAGGCGAAACGTTTCCTTGTTACTGCTCTGCTGTGCGTTCGTTCAACTAAGAGAGTTGAATCTATGTTGAGATTCAGCGAGTCAGAAACACGTTTCTTCTAGGAGCTGCGTTGGGATATTCCCGAGTGAATGGGACCATAGGCTGTACAGAGAAATATCTGCTTCTAAAACCAAAACGGAGCTAACTAACTGAATGGTTGTCAATGTGTGCATTCAACTGACAGAGATAAACTCACGTGTGGATTCAGCGGTTTGCAAACCCTTTCTGTGCAGAATCCCAAAACCGGTATTTCCAGCCCAATCCCGGCATACGTACTAAACAGCAGGAAACTTCGTCTAAAACTCAGGAGAAACGTTTCCTTGAAACTGCTCGGATGTGCGTTCGTTCACCTAAGAGAGGTAAATCTATGTTGAGATTCAGCGAGTCAGAAACACGTTTCTTCTAGGAGCTGCGTTGGGATATTCCCGAGTGAATGGGACCATAGGCTGTACAGAGAAATATCTGCTTCTAAAACCAAAAGGGTGCTATCAAACTGAATGGTTGTAAATGTGTGCATTCAACTGACAGAGATAAACTCACGTGTGGATTCAGCGGTTTGCAAACCCTTTCTGTGCAGAATCCCAAAACCGGTAATTCCAGCCTAATGCCAGCATCCGTACTAAACAGTAGTAAACTTCGTCTAAAACTCAGGAGAAACGTTTCCTTGAAACTGCTCTGCTGTGCGTTCGTTCACCTAAGAGAGATAAATCTATGTTGAGATTCAGCGAGTCAGAAACACGTTTCTTCTAGTAGCTGCGTTGGGATATTCCCGAGTGAATGGGACCATAGCCTGTACAGAGAAATATCTGCTTCTATAACCAAAAGGGTGCTCTCAAACTGAATGGTTGTCAATGTGTGCATTCAACTGACAGAGTTAAACTCACGTGTGGATTCAGCGGTTTGCAAACCCTTTCTGTGTAGAATCCCAAAACCGGTTTTCCAGCCCAATGCCGGCATACGTACTAAGCAGCAGGAAACTTCGTCTAAAACTCAGGAGAAACGTTTCCTTGAAACTGCTCTGCTGTGCGTTCGTTCACCTAGGAGAGTTGAATCTATGTTGAGATTCAGCGAGTCAGAAACACGTTTCTTCTAGGAGCTGCGTTGGATTATTCCCGAGTGAATGGGACCATAGGCTGTACAGAGAAATATCTGCTTCTAAAACCAAAACGAAGCTATCTAACTGGATGGTTGTCAATGTGTGCATTCAACTGACAGAGATAAACTCAGGTGTGGATTCAGCGGTTTGCAAACCCTTTCTGTTCAGAATCCCAAAACCGGTATTTCCTACCCAATGCCGGCATCCGTACTAAACAGCAGGAGACTTCGTCTAAAATTCAGGAGAAACGTTTCCTTGTAACTGCTCTGCTGTGCGTTTGTTCACCTAAGAGAGTTGAATCTATGTTGAGATTCAGCGAGTCAGAAACACGTTTCTTCTAGGAGCTGCGTTGGGATATTCCCGAGTGAATGGGACCATAGGCTGTACAGAGAAATATCTGTTTCTATAACCAAAAGGGTGCTCTCAAACTGAATGGTTGTCAATGTGTGCATTCAACTGACAGAGTTAAACTCACGTGTGGATTCAGCGGTTTGCAAACCCTTTCTGTGTAGAATCCCAAAACCGGTATTTCCAGCCCAATGCCGGCATACGTACTAAACAGCAGGAAACTTCGTCTAAAACTCAGGAGAAACGTTTCCTTGAAACTGCTCTGCTGTGCGTTCGTTCACCTAAGAGAGTTAAATCTATGTTGAGATTCAGCGAGTCAGAAACACGTTTCTTCTAGGAGCTGCTTTGGGATATTCCAGAGTGAATGGGACCATAGGCTGTACAGAGAAATATCTGCTTCTAAAACCAAAACGGAGCTAACTAACTGAATGGTTGTCAATGTGTGCATTCAACTGACAGAGATAAACTCACGTGTGGATTCAGCGGTTTGCAAACCCTTTCTGTGCAGAATCCCAAAACCGGTATTTCCAGCCCAATCCCGGCATACGTACTAAACAGCAGGAAACTTCGTCTAAAACTCAGGAGAAACGTTTCCTTGAAACTGCTCGGATGTGCGTTCGTTCACCTAAGAGAGGTAAATCTATGTTGAGATTCAGCGAGTCAGAAACACGTTTCTTCTAGGAGCTGCGTTGGGATATTCCCGAGTGAATGGGACCATAGCCTGTACAGAGAAATATCTGCTTCTATAACCAAAAGGGTGCTCTCAAACTGAATGGTTGTCAATGTGTGCATTCAACTGACAGAGTTAAACTCACGTGTGGATTCAGCGGATTGCAAACCCTTTCTGTGTAGAATCCCAAAACCGGTTTTCCAGCGCAATGCCGGCATACGTACTAAGCAGCAGGAAACTTCGTCTAAAACTCAGGAGAAACGTTTCCTTGAAACTGCTCTGCTGTGCGTTCGTTCACCTAGGAGAGTTGAATCTATGTTGAGATTCAGCGAGTCAGAAACACGTTTCTTCTAGGAGCTGCGTTGGATTATTCCCGAGTGAATGGGACCATAGGCTGTACAGAGAAATATCTGCTTCTAAAACCAAAACGAAGCTATCTAACTGGATGGTTGTCAATGTGTGCATTCAACTGACAGAGATAAACTCACGTGTGGATTCAGCGGTTTGCAAACCCTTTCTGTGCAGAATCCCAAAACCGGTATTTCCAGCCCAATGCTGGCATACGTACTAAACAGCAGGAAACTTCGTCTAAAACTCAGGAGAAACGTTTCCTTGAAACTGCTCTGCTGTGCGTTCGTTCACCTAGGAGAGTTGAATCTATGTTGGGATTCAGCGAGTCAGAAACACGTTTCTTCTAGGAGCTGCGTTGGGATATTCCCGAGTGAATGGGACCATAGGCTGTACAGAGAAATATCTGCTTCTAAAACCAAAACGGAGCTATCTAACTGAATGGTTGTCAATGTGTGCATTCAACTGACAGAGTTAAACTCACGTGTGGATTCAGCGGTTTGCAAACCCTTTCTGTGAAGAATCCCAAAACCGGTAATTCCAGCCTAATGCCTGCATCCGTACTAAACAGTAGTAAACTTCGTCTAAAACTCAGGAGAAACGTTTCCTTGAAACTGCTCTGCTGTGCGTTCGTTCACCTAAGAGAGTTAAATCTATGTTGAGATTCAGCGAGTCAGAAACACGTTTCTTCTAGGAGCTGCGTTGGGATATTCCAGAGTGAATGGGACCATAGGCTGTACAGAGAAATATCTGCTTCTAAAACCAAAAGGGTGCTATCAAACTGAATGGTTGTCAATGTGTGCATTCAACTGACAGAGTTAAACTCATGTGTGGATTCAGCGGTTTGCAAACCCTTTCTGTGCACAATCCCAAAACCGGTATTTCCAGCCCAATGCCGTCATCCGTACTAAACAGCAGGAAACTTCGTCTAAAACTCAGGAGAAACGTTTCCTTGAAACTGCTCTGCTGTGCATTCGTTCACCTGGGAGAGTTGAATCTATGTTGAGATTCAGCGAGTCAGAAACACGTTTCTTCTAGGAGCTGCGTTGGGATATTCCCGAGTGAATGGGACCATAGGCTGTACAGAGAAATATCTGCTTCTAAAACCAAAACGGAGCTATCTAACTGAATGGTTGTCAATGTGTGCATTCAACTGACTGAGTTAAACTCACGTGTGGATTCAGCGGTTTGCAAACCCTTTCTGTGCAGAATCCCAAAACCGGTATTTCCAGCCCAATGCCGGCATCCGTACTAAACAGTAGTAAACTTTGTCTAAAACTCAGGAGAAACGTTTCCTTGAAACTGCTCTGCTGTGCGTTCATTCACCTAGGAGAGTTGAATCTATGTTGAGATTCAGCGAGTCAGAAACACGTTTCTTCTAGGAGCTGCGTTGGGATATTCCCGAGTGAATGGGACCATAGGCTGTACAGAGAAATATCTGCTTCTAAAACCAAAAGGGTGCTATCTAACTGAATGGTTGTCAATGTGTGCATTCAACTGACAGAGTTAAACTCACGTTTGGTATCAGCGGTTTGCAAACCCTTTCTGTGCATAATCCCAAAACCGGAATTTCCAACCCAATGCCGGCATACGTACTAAACAGCAGGAAACTTCGTCTAAAACTCAGGGAAACGTTTTCTTGAAACTGCTCTGCTGTGCGTTCGTTCACCTAAGAGAGTTGAATCTATGTTGAGATTCAGCGAGTCAGAAACACGTTTCTTCTAGGAGCTGCGTTGGGATATTCCCGAGTGAATCGGACCATAGGGTGTACAGAGAAATATCTGCTTCTAAAACCAAAACGGAGCTATCTAACTGGATGGTTGTCAATGTTTGCATTCAACTGACAGAGTTAAACTCACGTGTGGATTCAGCGGTTTGCAAACCCTTTCTGTGAAGAATCCCAAAACCGGTAATTCCAGCCTATTGCCGGCATCCGTACTAAACAGCAGGAAACTTCGTCTAAAATTCAGGAGAAACGTTTCCTTGAAACTGCTCTGCTGTGCATTCGTTCACCTAAGAGAGTTGAATCTATGTTGAGATTCAGCGAGTCAGAAACACGTTTCTTCTAGGAGCTGCGTTGGGATATTCCCGAGTGAATGGGACCATAGGCTCTACAGAGAAATATCTGCTCCTAAAACCAAAAGTGTGCTATCTAACTGAATAGTTGTCAATGTGTGCATTCAACTGACAGAGTTAAATTCACGTTTGGATTCAGCGGTTTACAAACCCTTTCTGTGCAGAATCCCAAAACCGGTAATTCCAGCTCAATGCCGGCATACGTACTAAACTGCAGGAAACTTCCTCTAAAACACAGGAGAAACGTTTCCTTGAAACTGCTCTGCTGTGCGTTCGTTCACCTAGGAGAGTTGAATCTATGTTGAGATTCAGCGAGTCAGAAACACGTTTCTTCTAGGAGCTGCATTGGGATATTCACGAGTGAATGGGACAATAGGCTGTACAGAGAAATATCTGCTTCTAAAACCAAAACGGAGCTATCTAACTGAATGGTTGTCAATGTGTGCATTCAACTGACAGAGTTAAACTCACGTGTGGATTCAGCGGTTTGCAAATCCTTTCTGTGAAGAATCCCAAAACCGGTAATTCCAGCCTAATGCCTGCATCCGTACTAAACAGTAGTAAACTTCGTCTAAAACTCAGGAGAAACGTTTCCTTGAAACTGCTCTGCTGTGCGTTCGTTCACCTAAGAGAGTTAAATGTATGTTGAGATTCAGCGAGTCAGAAACACGTTTCTTCTAGGAGCTGCGTTGGGATATTCCAGAGTGAATGGGACCATAGGCTGTACAGAGAAATATCTGCTTCTAAAACCAAAAGGGTGCTATCAAACTGAATGGTTGTCAATGTGTGCATTCAACTGACAGAGTTAAACTCACGTGTGGATTCAGCGGTTTGCAAACCCTTTCTGTGCAGAATCCCAAAACCGGTATTTCCAGCCCAATGCCGGCATCCGTACTAAACAGCAGGAAACTTCGTCTAAAACTCAGGAGAAACGTTTCCTTGAAACTGCTCTGCTGTTCATTCGTTCACCTTGGAGAGTTGAATCTATGTTGAGATTCAGCGAGTCAGAAACACGTTTCTTCTAGGAGCTGCGTTGGGATATTCCCGAGTGAATGGGACCATAGGCTGTACAGAGAAATATCTGCTTCTAAAACCAAAACGGAGCTATCTAACTGAATGGTTGTCAATGTGTGCATTCAACTGACAGAGTTAAACTCACGTGTGGATTCAGCGGTTTGCAAACCCTTTCTGTGCAGAATCCCAAAACCGGTACTTCCAGCCTAATGCCGGCATCCGTACTAAACAGTTGTAAACTTCGTCTAAAACTCAGGAGAAACGTTTCCTTGAAACTGCTCTGCTGTGCGTTCGTTCACCTAGGAGAGTTGAATCTATGTTGAGATTCAGCGAGTCAGAAACACGTTTCTTCTAGGAGCTGCGTTGGGATATTCCCGAGTGAATGGGACCATAGGCTGTACAGAGAAATATCTGCTTCTAAAACCAAAAGGGTGGTATCTAACTGAATGGTTGTCAATGTGTGCATTCAACTGACAGAGTTAAACTCACGTTTGGTATCAGCGGTTTGCAAACCCTTTCTGTGCAGAATCCCAAAACCGGAATTTACAGCCCAATGCCGGCATACGTACTAAACTGCAGGAAACTTCGTCTAAAACTCAGGAGAAACGTTTCCTTGAAACTGCTCTGCTGTGCGTTCGTTCACCTAAGAGAGTTGAATCTATGTTGAGATTCAGCGAGTCAGAATCTCGTTTCTTCTAGGAGCTGCGTTGGGATATTCCCGAGTGAATGGGACCATAGGCTGTACAGAGAAATATCTGCTTCTAAAACCAAAACGGAGCTATCTAACTGGATGGTTGTCAATGTGTGCATTCAACTGACAGAGTTAAACTCACGTGTGGATTCAGCGGTTTGCAAACCCTTTCTGTTCAGAATCCCAAAACCGGTATTTCCTACCCAATGCTGGCATCCGTACTAAACAGCAGGAAACTTCGTCTAAAATTCAGGAGAAACGTTTCCTTTAAACTGCTCTGCGGTGCGTTCGTTCTCCTAGGAGAGTTGAATCTATGTTGAGATTCAGCGAGTCAGAAACACGTTTCTTCTAGGAGCTGCCTTGGGATATTCCCGAGTGAATGGGACCATAGGCTGTACAGAGAAATATCTGCTTCTAAAAGCAAAACGGAGGTACCTAACTGAATGGTTGTCAATGTGTGCATTCAACTGACAGCGATAAACTCACTTGTGGATTCAGCGGTTTGCAAACCCTTTCTGTGCAGAATCCCAAAACCGGTATTTCCAGCCCAATCCCGGCATACGTACTAAACAGCAGGAAACTTCGTCTAAAACTCAGGAGAAACTTTTCCTTGAAACTGCTCGGCTGTGCGTTCGTTCACCTAGGAGAGTTGAATCTATGTTGAGATTCAGCGAGTCAGAAACACGTTTCTTCTAGGAGCTGCGTTGGGATATTCCCGAGTGAATGGGACCATAGGCTGTACAGAGAAATATCTGCTTCTAAAATCAAAACGGAGCTATCTAACTGAATGGTTGTCAATGTGTGCATTCAACTGACAGAGATAAACTCACGTGTGGATTCAGCGGTTTGCAAACCCTTTCTGTGCAGAATCCCAAAACCGGAAATTCCAGCCTAATGCCAGCATCCGTACTAAACAGTAGTAAACTTCGTCTAAAACTCAGGAGAAACGTTTCCTTGAAACTGCTCTGCTGTGCGTTCGTTCACCTTAGAGAGTTGAATCTATGTTGAAATTCAGCGAGTCAGAAACACGTTTCTTCTAGGAGCTGCGTTGGGATATTCCCGAGTGAATGGGACCATAGGCTGTACAGAGAAATATCTGCTCCTAAAACCAAAAGGGTGCTATCTAACTGAATGGTTCTCAATGTGTGCATTCAACTGACAGAGTTAAACTCACGTTTGGATTCAGCGGTTCACAAACCCTTTCTGTGCAGAATCCCAAAACCGGTAATTCTAGCTCAATGCCGGCATACGTACTAAACTGCAGGAAACTTCGTCTAAAACTCAGGCGAAACGTTTCCTTGTTACTGCTCTGCTGTGCGTTCGTTCAACTAAGAGAGTTGAATCTATGTTGAGATTCAGCGAGTCAGAAACACGTTTCTTCTAGGAGCTGCGTTGGGATATTCCCGAGTGAATGGGACCATAGGCTGTACAGAGAAATATCTGCTTCTAAAACCAAAACGGAGCTAACTAACTGAATGGTTGTCAATGTGTGCATTCAACTGACAGAGATAAACTCACGTGTGGATTCAGCGGTTTGCAAACCCTTTCTGTGCAGAATCCCAAAACCGGTATTTCCAGCCCAATCCCGGCATACGTACTAAACAGCAGGAAACTTCGTCTAAAACTCAGGAGAAACGTTTCCTTGAAACTGCTCGGATGTGCGTTCGTTCACCTAAGAGAGGTAAATCTATGTTGAGATTCAGCGAGTCAGAAACACGTTTCTTCTAGGAGCTGCGTTGGGATATTCCCGAGTGAATGGGACCATAGGCTGTACAGAGAAATATCTGCTTCTAAAACCAAAAGGGTGCTATCAAACTGAATGGTTGTAAATGTGTGCATTCAACTGACAGAGATAAACTCACGTGTGGATTCAGCGGTTTGCAAACCCTTTCTGTGCAGAATCCCAAAACCGGTAATTCCAGCCTAATGCCAGCATACGTACTAAACAGCAGGAAACTTCGTCTAAAACTCAGGAGAAACGTTTCCTTGAAACTGCTCTGCTGTGCGTTCGTTCACCTAGGAGAGTTGAATCTATGTTGAGATTCAGCGAGTCAGAAACACGTTTCTTCTAGGAGCTGCGTTGGATTATTCCCGAGTGAATGGGACCATAGGCTGTACAGAGAAATATCTGCTTCTAAAACCAAAACGAAGCTATCTAACTGGATGGTTGTCAATGTGTGCATTCAACTGACAGAGATAAACTCACGTGTGGATTCAGCGGTTTGCAAACCCTTTCTGTTCAGAATCCCAAAACCGGTATTTCCTACCCAATGCCGGCATCCGTACTAAACAGCAGGAGACTTCGTCTAAAATTCAGGAGAAACGTTTCCTTGTAACTGCTCTGCTGTGCGTTTGTTCACCTAAGAGAGTTGAATCTATGTTGAGATTCAGCGAGTCAGAAACACGTTTCTTCTAGGAGCTGCGTTGGGATATTCCCGAGTGAATGGGACCATAGGCTGTACAGAGAAATATCTGTTTCTATAACCAAAAGGGTGCTCTCAAACTGAATGGTTATCAATGTGTGCATTCAACTGACAGAGTTAAACTCACGTGTGGTTTCAGCGGTTTGCAAACCCTTTCTGTGTAGAATCCCAAAACCGGTATTTCCAGCCCAATGCCGGCATACGTACTAAACAGCAGGAAACTTCGTCTAAAACTCAGGAGAAACGTTTCCTTGAAACTGCTCTGCTGTGCGTTCGTTCACCTAGGAGAGTTGAATCTATGTTGAGATTCAGCGAGTCAGAAACACGTTTCTTCTAGGAGCTGCGTTGGATTATTCCCGAGTGAATGGGACCATAGGCTGTACAGAGAAATATCTGCTTCTAAAACCAAAACGAAGCTATCTAACTGGATGGTTGTCAATGTGTGCATTCAACTGACAGAGATAAACTCACGTGTGGATTCAGCGGTTTGCAAACCCTTTCTGTTCAGAATCCCAAAACCGGTAATTCCAGCCTAATGCCTGCATCCGTACTAAACAGTAGTAAACTTCGTCTAAAACTCAGGAGAAACGTTTCCTTGAAACTGCTCTGCTGTGCGTTCGTTCACCTAAGAGAGTTAAATCTATGTTGAGATTCAGCGAGTCAGAAACACGTTTCTTCTAGGAGCTGCGTTGGGATATTCCAGAGTGAATGGGACCATAGGCTGTACAGAGAAATATCTGCTTCTAAAACCAAAAGGGTGCTATCAAACTGAATGGTTGTCAATGTGTGCATTCAACTGACAGAGTTAAACTCACGTGTGGATTCAGCGGTTTGCAAACCCTTTCTGTGCAGAATCCCAAAACCGGTATTTCCAGCCCAATGCCGTCATCCGTACTAAACAGCAGGAAACTTCGTCTAAAACTCAGGAGAAACGTTTCCTTGAAACTGCTCTGCTGTGCATTCGTTCACCTGGGAGAGTTGAATCTATGTTGAGATTCAGCGAGTCAGAAACACGTTTCTTCTAGGAGATGCGTTGGGATATTCCCGAATGAATGGGACCATAGGCTGTACAGAGAAATATCTGCTTCTAAAACCAAAACGGAGCTATCTAACTGAATGGTTGTCAATGTGTGCATTCAACTGACAGAGTTAAACTCACGTGTGGATTCAGCGGTTTGCAAACCCTTTCTGTTCAGAATCCCAAAACCGGTAATTCCAGCCTAATGGCTGCATCCGTACTAAACAGTAGTAAACTTCGTCTAAAACTCAGGAGAAACGTTTCCTTGAAACTGCTCTGCTGTGCGTTCGTTCACCTAAGAGAGTTAAATCTATGTTGAGATTCAGCGAGTCAGAAACACGTTTCTTCTAGGAGCTGCGTTGGGATATTCCAGAGTGAATGGGACCATAGGCTGTACAGAGAAATATCTGCTTCTAAAACCAAAAGGGTGCTATCAAACTGAATGGTTGTCAATGTGTGCATTCAACTGACAGAGTTAAACTCACGTGTGGATTCAGCGGTTTGCAAACCCTTTCTGTGCAGAATCCCAAAACCGGTATTTCCAGCCCAATGCCGTCATCCGTACTAAACAGCAGGAAACTTCGTCTAAAACTCAGGAGAAACGTTTCCTTGAAACTGCTCTGCTGTGCATTCGTTCACCTGGGAGAGTTGAATCTATGTTGAGATTCAGCGAGTCAGAAACACGTTTCTTCTAGGAGATGCGTTGGGATATTCCCGAATGAATGGGACCATAGGCTGTACAGAGAAATATCTGCTTCTAAAACCAAAACGGAGCTATCTAACTGAATGGTTGTCAATGTGTGCATTCAACTGACAGAGTTAAACTCACGTGTGGATTCAGCGGTTTGCAAACCCTTTCTGTGTAGAATCCCAAAACCGGTTTTCCAGCCCAATGCCGGCATACGTACTAAGCAGCAGGAAACTTCGTCTAAAACTCAGGAGAAACGTTTCCTTGAAACTGCTCTGCTGTGCGTTCGTTCACCTAGGAGAGTTGAATCTATGTTGAGATTCAGCGAGTCAGAAACACGTTTCTTCTAGGAGCTGCGTTGGATTATTCCCGAGTGAATGGGACCATAGGCTGTACAGAGAAATATCTGCTTCTAAAACCAAAACGAAGCTATCTAACTGGATGGTTGTCAATGTGTGCATTCAACTGACAGAGATAAACTCACGTGTGGATTCAGCGGTTTGCAAACCCTTTCTGTGCAGAATCCCAAAACCGGTATTTCCAGCCCAATGCTGGCATACGTACTAAACAGCAGGAAACTTCGTCTAAAACTCAGGAGAAACGTTTCCTTGAAACTGCTCTGCTGTGCGTTCGTTCACCTAGGAGAGTTGAATCTATGTTGGGATTCAGCGAGTCAGAAACACGTTTCTTCTAGGAGCTGCGTTGGGATATTCCCGAGTGAATGGGACCATAGGCTGTACAGAGAAATATCTGCTTCTAAAACCAAAACGGAGCTATCTAACTGAATGGTTGTCAATGTGTGCATTCAACTGACAGAGTTAAACTCACGTGTGGATTCAGCGGTTTGCAAACCCTTTCTGTGAAGAATCCCAAAACCGGTAATTCCAGCCTAATGCCTGCATCCGTACTAAACAGTAGTAAACTTCGTCTAAAACTCAGGAGAAACGTTTCCTTGAAACTGCTCTGCTGTGCATTCGTTCACCTGGGAGAGTTGAATCTATGTTGAGATTCAGCGAGTCAGAAACACGTTTCTTCTAGGAGCTGCGTTGGGATATTCCCGAGTGAATGGGACCATAGGCTGTACAGAGAAATATCTGCTTCTAAAACCAAAACGGAGCTATCTAACTGAATGGTTGTCAATGTGTGCATTCAACTGACTGAGTTAAACTCACGTGTGGATTCAGCGGTTTGCAAACCCTTTCTGTGCAGAATCCCAAAACCGGTATTTCCAGCCCAATGCCGGCATCCGTACTAAACAGTAGTAAACTTTGTCTAAAACTCAGGAGAAACGTTTCCTTGAAACTGCTCTGCTGTGCGTTCATTCACCTAGGAGAGTTGAATCTATGTTGAGATTCAGCGAGTCAGAAACTCGTTTCTTCTAGGAGCTGCGTTGGGATATTCCCGAGTGAATGGGACCATAGGCTGTACAGAGAAATATCTGCTTCTAAAACCAAAAGGGTGCTATCTAACTGAATGGTTGTCAATGTGTGCATTCAACTGACAGAGTTAAACTCACGTTTGGTATCAGCGGTTTGCAAACCCTTTCTGTGCATAATCCCAAAACCGGAATTTCCAACCCAATGCCGGCATACGTACTAAACAGCAGGAAACTTCGTCTAAAACTCAGGGAAACGTTTTCTTGATACTGCTCTGCTGTGCGTTCGTTCACCTAAGAGAGTTGAATCTATGTTGAGATTCAGCGAGTCAGAAACACGTTTCTTCTAGGAGCTGCGTTGGGATATTCCCGAGTGAATGGGACCATAGGGTGTACAGAGAAATATCTGCTTCTAAAACCAAAACGGAGCTATCTAACTGGATGGTTGTCAATGTTTGCATTCAACTGACAGAGTTAAACTCACGTGTGGATTCAGCGGTTTGCAAACCCTTTCTGTGAAGAATCCCAAAACCGGTAATTCCAGCCTATTGCCGGCATCCGTACTAAACAGCAGGAAACTTCGTCTAAAATTCAGGAGAAACGTTTCCTTGAAACTGCTCTGCTGTGCATTCGTTCACCTAAGAGAGTTGAATCTATGTTGAGATTCAGCGAGTCAGAAACACGTTTCTTCTAGGAGCTGCGTTGGGATATTCCCGAGTGAATGGGACCATAGGCTCTACAGAGAAATATCTGCTCCTAAAACCAAAAGTGTGCTATCTAACTGAATAGTTGTCAATGTGTGCATTCAACTGACAGATTTAAATTCACGTTTGGATTCAGCGGTTTACAAACCCTTTCTGTGCAGAATCCCAAAACCGGTAATTCCAGCTCAATGCCGGCATACGTACTAAACTGCAGGAAACTTCGTCTAAAACTCAGGAGAAACGTTTCCTTGAAACTGCTCTGCTGTGCGTTCGTTCACCTAAGGGAGTTGAATCTATGTTGAGATTCAGCGAGTCAGAAACACGTTTCTTCTAGGAGCTGCATTGGGATATTCACGAGTGAATGGGACAATAGGCTGTACAGAGAAATATCTGCTTCTAAAACCAAAACGGAGCTATCTAACTGAATGGTTGTCAATGTGTGCATTCAACTGACAGAGTTAAACTCACGTGTGGATTCAGCGGTTTGCAAACCCTTTCTGTGAAGAATCCCAAAACCGGTAATTCCAGCCTAATGCCTGCATCCGTACTAAACAGTAGTAAACTTCGTCTAAAACTCAGGCGAAACGTTTCCTTGTAACTGCTCTGCTGTGCGTTCGTTCACCTAAGAGAGTTAAATGTATGTTGAGATTCAGCGAGTCAGAAACACGTTTCTTCTAGGAGCTGCGTTGGGATATTCCAGAGTGAATGGGACCATAGGCTGTACAGAGAAATATCTGCTTCTAAAACCAAAAGGGTGCTATCAAACTGAATGGTTGTCAATGTGTGCATTCAACTGACAGAGTTAAACTCACGTGTGGATTCAGCGGTTTGCAAACCCTTTCTGTGCAGAATCCCAAAACCGGTATTTCCAGCCCAATGCCGGCATCCGTACTAAACAGCAGGAAACTTCGTCTAAAACTCAGGAGAAACGTTTCCTTGAAACTGCTCTGCTGTTCATTCGTTCACCTTGGAGAGTTGAATCTATGTTGAGATTCAGCGAGTCAGAAACACGTTTCTTCTAGGAGCTGCGTTGGGATATTCCCGAGTGAATGGGACCATAGGCTGTACAGAGAAATATCTGCTTCTAAAACCAAAACGGAGCTATCTAAATGAATGGTTGTCAATGTGTGCATTCAACTGACAGAGTTAAACTCACGTGTGGATTCAGCGGTTTGCAAACCCTTTCTGTGCAGAATCCCAAAACCGGTACTTCCAGCCTAATGCCGGCATCCGTACTAAACAGTTGTAAACTTCGTCTAAAACTCAGGAGAAACGTTTCCTTGAAACTGCTCTGCTGTGCGTTCGTTCACCTAGGAGAGTTGAATCTATGTTGAGATTCAGCGAGTCAGAAACACGTTTCTTCTAGGAGCTGCGTTGGGATATTCCCGAGTGAATGGGACCATAGGCTGTACAGAGAAATATCTGCTTCTAAAACCAAAAGGGTGGTATCTAACTGAATGGTTGTCAATGTGTGCATTCAACTGACAGAGTTAAACTCACGTTTGGTATCAGCGGTTTGCAAACCCTTTCTGTGCAGAATCCCAAAACCGGAATTTACAGCCCAATGCCGGCATACGTACTAAACTGCAGGAAACTTCGTCTAAAACTCAGGAGAAACGTTTCCTTGAAACTGCTCTGCTGTGCGTTCGTTCACCTAAGAGAGTTGAATCTATGTTGAGATTCAGCGAGTCAGAATCTCGTTTCTTCTAGGAGCTGCGTTGGGATATTCCCGAGTGAATGGGACCATAGGCTGTACAGAGAAATATCTGCTTCTAAAACCAAAACGGAGCTATCTAACTGGATGGTTGTCAATGTGTGCATTCAACTGACAGAGTTAAACTCACGTGTGGATTCAGCGGTTTGCAAACCCTTTCTGTTCAGAATCCCAAAACCGGTATTTCCTACCCAATGCTGGCATCCGTACTAAACAGCAGGAAACTTCGTCTAAAATTCAGGAGAAACGTTTCCTTTAAACTGCTCTGCGGTGCGTTCGTTCACCTAAGAGAGTTGAATCTATGTTGAGATTCAGCGAGTCAGAAACACGTTTCTTCTAGGAGCTGCGTTGGGATATTCCCGAGTGAATGGGACCATACGCTCTACAGAGAAATATCTGCTCCTAGAACCAAAAGTGTGCTATCTAACTGAATAGTTGTCAATGTGTGCATTCAACTGACAGAGTTAAATTCACGTTTGGATTCAGCGGTTTACAAACCCTTTCTGTGCAGAATCCCAAAACCGGTATTTCCAGCTCAATGCCGGCATACGTACTAAACTGCAGGAAACTTCCTCTAAAACTCAGGAGAAACGTTTCCTTGAAACTGCTCTGCTGTGCGTTCGTTCACCTAAGGGAGTTGAATCTATGTTGAGATTCAGCGAGTCAGAAACACGTTTCTTCTAGGAGCTGCGTTGGGATATTCCCGAGTGAATGGGACCATAGGCTGTACAGAGAAATATCTGCTTCTAAAACCAAAAGGGTGCTATCAAACTGAATGGTTGTCAATGTGTGAATTCAACTGACAGAGTTAAACTCACGTGTGGATTCAGCGGTTTGCAAACCCTTTCTGTGCAGAATCCCAAAACCGGTATTTCCAGCCCAATGCCGGCATACGTACTAAACAGCAGGAAACTTCGTCTAAAACTCAGGAGAAACGTTTCCTTGAAACTGCTCTGCTGTGCGTTCGTTCTCCTAGGAGAGTTGAATCTATGTTCAGATTCAGCGAGTCAGAAACACGTTTCTTCTAGGAGCTGCCTTGGGATATTCCCGAGTGAATGGGACCATAGGCTGTACAGAGAAATATCTGCTTCTAAAAGCAAAACGGAGCTACCTAACTGAATGGTTGTCAATGTGTGCATTCAACTGACAGCGATAAACTCACTTGTGGATTCAGCGGTTTGCAAACCCTTTCTGTGCAGAATCCCAAAACCGGTATTTCCAGCCCAATCCCGGCATACGTACTAAACAGCAGGAAACTTCGTCTAAAACTCAGGAGAAACTTTTCCGTGAAACTGCTCGGCTGTGCGTTCGTTCACCTAGGAGAGTTGAATCTATGTTGAGATTCAGCGAGTCAGAAACACGTTTCTTCTAGGAGCTGCGTTGGGATATTCCCGAGTGAATGGGACCATAGGCTGTACAGAGAAATATCTGCTTCTAAAATCAAAACGGAGCTATCTAACTGAATGGTTGTCAATGTGTGCATTCAACTGACAGAGATAAACTCACGTGTGGATTCAGCGGTTTGCAAACCCTTTCTGTGCAGAATCCCAAAACCGGAAATTCCAGCCTAATGCCAGCATCCGTACTAAACAGTAGTAAACTTCGTCTAAAACTCAGGAGAAACGTTTCCTTGAAACTGCTCTGCTGTGCGTTCGTTCACCTTAGAGAGTTGAATCTATGTTGAAATTCAGCGAGTCAGAAACACGTTTCTTCTAGGAGCTGCGTTGGGATATTCCCGAGTGAATGGGACCATAGGCTGTACAGAGAAATATCTGCTCCTAAAACCAAAAGGGTGCTATCTAACTGAATGGTTCTCAATGTGTGCATTCAACTGACAGAGTTAAACTCACGTTTGGATTCAGCGGTTCACAAACCCTTTCTGTGCAGAATCCCAAAACCGGTAATTCTAGCTCAATGCCGGCATACGTACTAAACTGCAGGAAACTTCGTCTAAAACTCAGGCGAAACGTTTCCTTGTTACTGCTCTGCTGTGCGTTCGTTCAACTAAGAGAGTTGAATCTATGTTGAGATTCAGCGAGTCAGAAACACGTTTCTTCTAGGAGCTGCGTTGGGATATTCCCGAGTGAATGGGACCATAGGCTGTACAGAGAAATATCTGCTTCTAAAACCAAAACGGAGCTAACTAACTGAATGGTTGTCAATGTGTGCATTCAACTGACAGAGATAAACTCACGTGTGGATTCAGCGGTTTGCAAACCCTTTCTGTGCAGAATCCCAAAACCGGTATTTCCAGCCCAATCCCGGCATACGTACTAAACAGCAGGAAACTTCGTCTAAAACTCAGGAGAAACGTTTCCTTGAAACTGCTCGGATGTGCGTTCGTTCACCTAAGAGAGGTAAATCTATGTTGAGATTCAGCGAGTCAGAAACACGTTTCTTCTAGGAGCTGCGTTGGGATATTCCCGAGTGAATGGGACCATAGGCTGTACAGAGAAATATCTGCTTCTAAAACCAAAACGGAGCTATCTAACTGGATGGTTGTCAATGTTTGCATTCAACTGACAGAGTTAAACTCACGTGTGGATTCAGCGGTTTGCAAACCCTTTCTGTGAAGAATCCCAAAACCGGTAATTCCAGCCTATTGCCGGCATCCGTACTAAACAGCAGGAAACTTCGTCTAAAATTCAGGAGAAACGTTTCCTTGAAACTGCTCTGCTGTGCATTCGTTCACCTAAGAGAGTTGAATCTATGTTGAGATTCAGCGAGTCAGAAACACGTTTCTTCTAGGAGCTGCGTTGGGATATTCCCGAGTGAATGGGACCATAGGCTCTACAGAGAAATATCTGCTCCTAAAACCAAAAGTGTGCTATCTAACTGAATAGTTGTCAATGTGTGCATTCAACTGACAGAGTTAAATTCACGTTTGGATTCAGCGGTTTACAAACCCTTTCTGTGCAGAATCCCAAAACCGGTAATTCCAGCTCAATGCCGGCATACGTACTAAACTGCAGGAAACTTCCTCTAAAACACAGGAGAAACGTTTCCTTGAAACTGCTCTGCTGTGCGTTCGTTCACCTAGGAGAGTTGAATCTATGTTGAGATTCAGCGAGTCAGAAACACGTTTCTTCTAGGAGCTGCGTTGGGATATTCACGAGTGAATGGGACAATAGGCTGTACAGAGAAATATCTGCTTCTAAAACCAAAACGGAGCTATCTAACTGAATGGTTGTCAATGTGTGCATTCAACTGACAGAGTTAAACTCACGTGTGGATTCAGCGGTTTGCAAACCCTTTCTGTGAAGAATCCCAAAACCGGTAATTCCAGCCTAATGCCTGCATCCGTACTAAACAGTAGTAAACTTCGTCTAAAACTCAGGAGAAACGTTTCCTTGAAACTGCTCTGCTGTGCGTTCGTTCACCTAAGAGAGTTAAATGTATGTTGAGATTCAGCGAGTCAGAAACACGTTTCTTCTAGGAGCTGCGTTGGGATATTCCAGAGTGAATGGGACCATAGGCTGTACAGAGAAATATCTGCTTCTAAAACCAAAAGGGTGCTATCAAACTGAATGGTTGTCAATGTGTGCATTCAACTGACAGAGTTAAACTCACGTGTGGATTCAGCGGTTTGCAAACCCTTTCTGTGCAGAATCCCAAAACCGGTATTTCCAGCCCAATGCCGGCATCCGTACTAAACAGCAGGAAACTTCGTCTAAAACTCAGGAGAAACGTTTCCTTGAAACTGCTCTGCTGTTCATTCGTTCACCTTGGAGAGTTGAATCTATGTTGAGATTCAGCGAGTCAGAAACACGTTTCTTCTAGGAGCTGCGTTGGGATATTCCCGAGTGAATGGGACCATAGGCTGTACAGAGAAATATCTGCTTCTAAAACCAAAACGGAGCTATCTAACTGAATGGTTGTCAATGTGTGCATTCAACTGACAGAGTTAAACTCACGTGTGGATTCAGCGGTTTGCAAACCCTTTCTGTGCAGAATCCCAAAACCGGTACTTCCAGCCTAATGCCGGCATCCGTACTAAACAGTTGTAAACTTCGTCTAAAACTCAGGAGAAACGTTTCCTTGAAACTGCTCTGCTGTGCGTTCGTTCACCTAGGAGAGTTGAATCTATGTTGAGATTCAGCGAGTCAGAAACACGTTTCTTCTAGGAGCTGCGTTGGGATATTCCCGAGTGAATGGGACCATAGGCTGTACAGAGAAATATCTGCTTCTAAAACCAAAAGGGTGGTATCTAACTGAATGGTTGTCAATGTGTGCATTCAACTGACAGAGTTAAACTCACGTTTGGTATCAGCGGTTTGCAAACCCTTTCTGTGCAGAATCCCAAAACCGGAATTTACAGCCCAATGCCGGCATACGTACTAAACTGCAGGAAACTTCGTCTAAAACTCAGGAGAAACGTTTCCTTGAAACTGCTCTGCTGTGCGTTCGTTCACCTAAGAGAGTTGAATCTATGTTGAGATTCAGCGAGTCAGAATCTCGTTTCTTCTAGGAGCTGCGTTGGGATATTCCCGAGTGAATGGGACCATAGGCTGTACAGAGAGATATCTGCTTCTAAAACCAAAACGGAGCTATCTAACTGGATGGTTGTCAATGTGTGCATTCAACTGACAGAGTTAAACTCACGTGTGGATTCAGCGGTTTGCAAACCCTTTCTGTTCAGAATCCCAAAACCGGTATTTCCTACCCAATGCTGGCATCCGTACTAAACAGCAGGAAACTTCGTCTAAAATTCAGGAGAAACGTTTCCTTTAAACTGCGCTGCGGTGCGTTCGTTCACCTAAGAGAGTTGAATCTATGTTGAGATTCAGCGAGTCAGAAACACGTTTCTTCTAGGAGCTGCGTTGGGATATTCCCGAGTGAATGGGACCATACGCTCTACAGAGAAATATCTGCTCCTAAAACCAAAAGTGTGCTATCTAACTGAATAGTTGTCAATGTGTGCATTCAACTGACAGAGTTAAATTCACGTTTGGATTCAGCGGTTTACAAACCCTTTCTGTGCAGAATCCCAAAACCGGTATTTCCAGCTCAATGCCGGCATACGTACTAAACTGCAGGAAACTTCCTCTAAAACTCAGGAGAAACGTTTCCTTGAAACTGCTCTGCTGTGCGTTCGTTCACCTAAGGGAGTTGAATCTATGTTGAGATTCAGCGAGTCAGAAACACGTTTCTTCTAGGAGCTGCGTTGGGATATTCCCGAGTGAATGGGACCATAGGCTGTACAGAGAAATATCTGCTTCTAAAACCAAAAGGGTGCTATCAAACTGAATGGTTGTCAATGTGTGAATTCAACTGACAGAGTTAAACTCACGTGTGGATTCAGCGGTTTGCAAACCCTTTCTGTGCAGAATCCCAAAACCGGTATTTCCAGCCCAATGCCGGCATACGTACTAAACAGCAGGAAACTTCGTCTAAAACTCAGGAGAAACGTTTCCTTGAAACTGCTCTGCTGTGCGTTCGTTCTCCTAGGAGAGTTGAATCTATGTTGAGATTCAGCGAGTCAGAAACACGTTTCTTCTAGGAGCTGCCTTGGGATATTCCCGAGTGAATGGGACCATAGGCTGTACAGAGAAATATCTGCTTCTAAAAGCAAAACGGAGCTACCTAACTGAATGGTTGTCAATGTGTGCATTCAACCGACAGCGATAAACTCACTTGTGGATTCAGCGGTTTGCAAACCCTTTCTGTGCAGAATCCCAAAACCGGTATTTCCAGCCCAATCCCGGCATACGTACTAAACAGCAGGAAACTTCGTCTAAAACTCAGGAGAAACTTTTCCTTGAAACTGCTCGGCTGTGCGTTCGTTCACCTAGGAGAGTTGAATCTATGTTGAGATTCAGCGAGTCAGAAACACGTTTCTTCTAGGAGCTGCGTTGGGATATTCCCGAGTGAATGGGACCATAGGCTGTACAGAGAAATATCTGCTTCTAAAATCAAAACGGAGCTATCTAACTGAATGGTTGTCAATGTGTGCATTCAACTGACAGAGATAAACTCACGTGTGGATTCAGCGGTTTGCAAACCCTTTCTGTGCAGAATCCCAAAACCGGAAATTCCAGCCTAATGCCAGCATCCGTACTAAACAGTAGTAAACTTCGTCTAAAACTCAGGAGAAACGTTTCCTTGAAACTGCTCTGCTGTGCGTTCGTTCACCTTAGAGAGTTGAATCTATGTTGAAATTCAGCGAGTCAGAAACACGTTTCTTCTAGGAGCTGCGTTGGGATATTCCCGAGTGAATGGGACCATAGGCTGTACAGAGAAATATCTGCTCCTAAAACCAAAAGGGTGCTATCTAACTGAATGGTTCTCAATGTGTGCATTCAACTGACAGAGTTAAACTCACGTTTGGATTCAGCGGTTCACAAACCCTTTCTGTGCAGAATCCCAAAACCGGTAATTCTAGCTCAATGCCGGCATACGTACTAAACTGCAGGAAACTTCGTCTAAAACTCAGGCGAAACGTTTCCTTGTTACTGCTCTGCTGTGCGTTCGTTCAACTAAGAGAGTTGAATCTATGTTGAGATTCAGCGAGTCAGAAACACGTTTCTTCTAGGAGCTGCGTTGGGATATTCCCGAGTGAATGGGACCATAGGCTGTACAGAGAAATATCTGCTTCTAAAACCAAAACGGAGCTAACTAACTGAATGGTTGTCAATGTGTGCATTCAACTGACAGAGATAAACTCACGTGTGGATTCAGCGGTTTGCAAACCCTTTCTGTGCAGAATCCCAAAACCGGTATTTCCAGCCCAATCCCGGCATACGTACTAAACAGCAGGAAACTTCGTCTAAAACTCAGGAGAAACGTTTCCTTGAAACTGCTCGGATGTGCGTTCGTTCACCTAAGAGAGGTAAATCTATGTTGAGATTCAGCGAGTCAGAAACACGTTTCTTCTAGGAGCTGCGTTGGGATATTCCCGAGTGAATGGGACCATAGGCTGTACAGAGAAATATCTGCTTCTAAAAACAAAAGGGTGGTATCAAACTGAATGGTTGTAAATGTGTGCATTCAACTGACAGAGATAAACTCACGTGTGGATTCAGCGGTTTGCAAACCCTTTCTGTGCAGAATCCCAAAACCGGTAATTCCAGCCTAATGCCAGCATCCGTACTAAACAGTAGTAAACTTCGTCTAAAACTCAGGAGAAACGTTTCCTTGAAACTGCTCTGCTGTGCGTTCGTTCACCTAAGAGAGATAAATCTATGTTGAGATTCAGCGAGTCAGAAACACGTTTCTTCTAGGAGCTGCGTTGGGATATTCCCGAGTGAATGGGACCATAGCCTGTACAGAGAAATATCTACTTCTATAACCAAAAGGGTGCTCTCAAACTGAATGGTTGTCAATGTGTGCATTCAACTGACAGAGTTAAACTCACGTGTGGATTCAGCGGTTTGCAAACCCTTTCTGTGTAGAATCCCAAAACCGGTTTTCCAGCCCAATGCCGGCATACGTACTAAGCAGCAGGAAACTTCGTCTAAAACTCAGGAGAAACGTTTCCTTGAAACTGCTCTGCTGTGCGTTCGTTCACCTAGGAGAGTTGAATCTATGTTGAGATTCAGCGAGTCAGAAACACGTTTCTTCTAGGAGCTGCGTTGGATTATTCCCGAGTGAATGGGACCATAGGCTGTACAGAGAAATATCTGCTTCTAAAACCAAAACGAAGCTATCTAACTGGATGGTTGTCAATGTGTGCATTCAACTGACAGAGATAAACTCACGTGTGGATTCAGCGGTTTGCAAACCCTTTCTGTTCAGAATCCCAAAACCGGTATTTCCTACCCAATGCCGGCATCCGTACTAAACAGCAGGAGACTTCGTCTAAAATTCAGGAGAAACGTTTCCTTGTAACTGCTCTGCTGTGCGTTTGTTCACCTAAGAGAGTTGAATCTATGTTGAGATTCAGCGAGTCAGAAACACGTTTCTTCTAGGAGCTGCGTTGGGATATTCCCGAGTGAATGGGACCATAGGCTGTACAGAGAAATATCTGTTTCTATAACCAAAAGGGTGCTCTCAAACTGAATGGTTATCAATGTGTGCATTCAACTGACAGAGTTAAACTCACGTGTGGTTTCAGCGGTTTGCAAACCCTTTCTGTGTAGAATCCCAAAACCGGTATTTCCAGCCCAATGCCGGCATACGTACTAAACAGCAGGAAACTTCGTCTAAAACTCAGGAGAAACGTTTCCTTGAAACTGCTCTGCTGTGCGTTCGTTCACCTAGGAGAGTTGAATCTATGTTGAGATTCAGCGAGTCAGAAACACGTTTCTTCTAGGAGCTGCGTTGGATTATTCCCGAGTGAATGGGACCATAGGCTGTACAGAGAAATATCTGCTTCTAAAACCAAAACGAAGCTATCTAACTGGATGGTTGTCAATGTGTGCATTCAACTGACAGAGATAAACTCACGTGTGGATTCAGCGGTTTGCAAACCCTTTCTGTTCAGAATCCCAAAACCGGTAATTCCAGCCTAATGCCTGCATCCGTACTAAACAGTAGTAAACTTCGTCTAAAACTCAGGAGAAACGTTTCCTTGAAACTGCTCTGCTGTGCGTTCGTTCACCTAAGAGAGTTAAATCTATGTTGAGATTCAGCGAGTCAGAAACACGTTTCTTCTAGGAGCTGCGTTGGGATATTCCAGAGTGAATGGGACCATAGGCTGTACAGAGAAATATCTGCTTCTAAAACCAAAAGGGTGCTATCAAACTGAATGGTTGTCAATGTGTGCATTCAACTGACAGAGTTAAACTCACGTGTGGATTCAGCGGTTTGCAAACCCTTTCTGTGCAGAATCCCAAAACCGGTATTTCCAGCCCAATGCCGTCATCCGTACTAAACAGCAGGAAACTTCGTCTAAAACTCAGGAGAAACGTTTCCTTGAAACTGCTCTGCTGTGCATTCGTTCACCTGGGAGAGTTGAATCTATGTTGAGATTCAGCGAGTCAGAAACACGTTTCTTCTAGGAGATGCGTTGGGATAGTCCCGAATGAATGGGACCATAGGCTGTACAGAGAAATATCTGCTTCTAAAACCAAAACGGAGCTATCTAACTGAATGGTTGTCAATGTGTGCATTTAACTGACAGAGTTAAACTCACGTGTGGATTCAGCGGTTTGCAAACCCTTTCTGTGCAGAATCCCAAAACCGGAATTTCCAGCCCAATGCCGGCATCCGTACTAAACTGTAGTAAACTTTGATAAAACTCAGGAGAAACGTTTCCTTGAAACTGCTCTGCTGTGCGTTCATTCACCTAGGAGAGATGAATCTATGTTGAGATTCAGCGAGTAAGAAACACGTTTCTTCTAGGAGCTGCGTTGGGATATTCCCGAGTGAATGGGACCATAGGCTGTACAGAGAAATATCTGCTTCTAAAACCAAAACGGAGCTATCTAACTGGATGGTTGTCAATGTGTGCATTCAACGGACAGAGTTAAACTCACGTGTGGATTCAGCGGTTTGCAAACCCTTTCTGTGCAGAATTCCAAAACCGGTATTTCCAGCCCAATGCCGGTATCCGTACTAAACAGTAGTAAACTTTGTCTAAAACTCAGGAGAAACGTTTCCTTGAAACTGCTCTGCTGTGCGTTCATTCACCTAGGAGAGTTGAATCTATGTTGAGATTCAGCGAGTCAGAAACACGTTTCTTCTAGGAGCTGCGTTGGGATATTCCCGAGTGAATGGGACCATAGGGTGTACAGAGAAATATCTGCTTCTAAAACCAAAACGGAGCTATCTAACTGGATGGTTGTCAATGTGTGCATTCAACTGATAGAGTTAAACTCACGTGTGGATTCAGCGGTTTGCAAACCCTTTCTGTGAAGAATCCCAAAACCGGTAATTCCAGCCTAATGCCGGCATCCGTACTAAACAGCAGGAAACTTCGTCTAAAATTCAGGAGAAACGTTTCCTTGAAACTGCTCTGCTGTGCATTCGTTCACCTAAGAGAGTTGAATCTATGTTGAGATTCAGCGAGTCAGAAACACGTTACTTCTAGGAGCTGCGTTGGGATATTCCCGAGTGAATGGGACCATACGCTCTACAGAGAAATATCTGCTCCTAAAACCTAAAGTGTGCTATCTAACTGAATAGTTGTCAATGTGTGCATTCAACTGACAGAGTTAAATTCACGTTTGGATTCAGCGGTTTACAAACCCTTTCTGTGCAGAATCCCAAAACCGGTAATTCCAGCTCAATGCCGGCATACGTACTAAACTGCAGGAAACTTCCTCTAAAACTCAGGAGAAACGTTTCCTTGAAACTGCTCTGCTGTGCGTTCGTTCACCTAGGAGAGTTGAATCTATGTTGAGATTCAGCGAGTCAGAAACACGTTTCTTCTAGGAGCTGCGTTGGTATATTCCCGAGTGAATGGGACAATATGTTGTACAGAGAAATATCTGCTTCTAAAACCAAAACGGAGCTATCTAACTGAATGGTTGTCAATGTGTGCATTCAACTGACAGAGTTAAACTCACGTGTGGATTCAGCGGTTTGCAAACCCTTTCTGTGAAGAATCCCAAAACCGGTAATTCCAGCCTAATGCCTGCATCCGTACTAAACAGTAGTAAACTTCGTCTAAAACTCAGGAGAAACGTTTCCTTGAAACTGCTCTGCTGTGCGTTCGTTCACCTAAGAGAGTTAAATCTATGTTGAGATTCAGCGAGTCAGAAACACGTTTCTTCTAGGAGCTGCGTTGGGATATTCCAGAGTGAATGGGACCATAGGCTGTACAGAGAAATATCTGCTTCTAAAACCAAAAGGGTGCTATCAAACTGAATGGTTGTCAATGTGTGCATTCAACTGACAGAGTTAAACTCACGTGTGGATTCAGCGGTTTGCAAACCCTTTCTGTGCAGAATCCCAAAACCGGTATTTCCAGCCCAATGCCGGCATCCGTACTAAACAGCAGGAAACTTCGTCTAAAACTCAGGAGAAACGTTTCCTTGAAACTGCTCTGCTGTTCATTCGTTCACCTGGGAGAGTTGAATCTATGTTGAGATTCAGCGAGTCAGAAACACGTTTCTTCTAGGAGCTGCGTTGGGATATTCCCGAGTGAATGGGACCATAGGCTGTACAGAGAAATATCTGCTCCTAAAACCAAAAGGGTGCTATCAAACTGAATGGTTGTCAATGTGTGCATTCAACTGACAGAGGTAAACTCACGTGTGGATTCAGCGGTTTGCAAACCCTTTCTGTGCAGAATCCCAAAACCGGTATTTCCAGCCCAATGCCGGCATCCGTACTAAACAGCAGGAAACTTCGTCTAAAACTCAGGAGAAACGTTTCCTTGAAACTGCTCTGCTGTTCATTCGTTCACCTGGGAGAGTTGAATCTATGTTGAGATTCAGCGAGTCAGAAACACGTTTCTTCTAGGAGCTGTGTTGGGATATTCCCGAGTGAATGGGACCATAGGCTGTACAGAGAAATATCTGCTTCTAAAACCAAAACGGAGCTATCTAACTGAATGGTTGTCAATGTGTGCATTCAACTGACAGAGTTAAACTCACGTGTGGATTCATCGGTTTGCAAACCCTTTCTGTGCAGAATCCCAAAACCGGTAATTCCAGCCTAATGCCTGCATCCGTACTAAACAGTTGTAAACTTCGTCTAAAACTCAGGAGAAACGTTTCCTTGAAACTGCTCTGCTGTGCGTTCGTTCACCTAGGAGAGTTGAATCTATGTTGAGATTCAGCGAGTCAGAAACACGTTTCTTCTAGGAGCTGCGTTGGGATATTCCCGAGTGAATGGGACCATAGGCTGTACAGAGAAATATCTGCTTCTAAAACCAAAAGGGTGGTATCTAACTGAATGGTTGTCAATGTGTGCATTCAACTGACAGAGTTAAACTCACGTTTGGTATCAGCGGTTTGCAAACCCTTTCTGTGCAGAATCCCAAAACCGGAATTTACAGCCCAATGCCGGCATACGTACTAAACTGCAGGAAACTTCGTCTAAAACTCAGGAGAAACGTTTCCTTGAAACTGCTCTGCTGTGCGTTCGTTCACCTAAGAGAGTTGAATCTATGTTGAGATTCAGCGAGTCAGAATCTCGTTTCTTCTAGGAGCTGCGTTGGGATATTCCCGAGTGAATGGGACCATAGGCTGTACAGAGAAATATCTGCTTCTAAAACCAAAACGTAGCTATCTAACTGGATGGTTGTCAATGTGTGCATTCAACTGACAGAGTTAAACTCACGTGTGGATTCAGCGGTTTGCAAACCCTTTCTGTTCACAATCCCAAAACCGGTATTTCCTACCCAATGCCGGCATCCGTACTAAACAGCAGGAAACTTCGTCTAAAATTCAGGAGAAACGTTTCCTTTAAACTGCTCTGCGGTGCGTTCGTTCACCTAAGAGAGTTGAATCTATGTTGAGATTCAGCGAGTCAGAAACACGTTTCTTCTAGGAGCTGCGTTGGGATATTCCCGAGTGAATGGGACCATACGCTCTACAGAGAAATATCTGCTCCTAAAACCAAAAGTGTGCTATCTAACTGAATAGTTGTCAATGTGTGCATTCAACTGACAGAGTTAAATTCACGTTTGGATTCAGCGGTTTACAAACCCTTTCTGTGCAGAATCCCAAAACCGGTAATTCCAGCTCAATGCCGGCATACGTACTAAACTGCAGGAAACTTCCTCTAAAACTCAGGAGAAACGTTTCCTTGAAACTGCTCTGCTGTGCGTTCGTTCACCTAAGGGAGTTGTATCTATGTTGAGATTCAGCGAGTCAGAAACACGTTTCTTCTAGGAGCTGCGTTGGGATATTCCCGAGTGAATGGGACCATAGGCTGTACAGAGAAATATCTGCTTCTAAAACCAAAGGGGTGCTATCAAACTGAATGGTTGTCAATGTGTGCATTCAACTGACAGAGTTAAACTCACGTGTGGATTCAGCGGTTTGCAAACCCTTTCTGTGCAGAATCCCAAAACCGGTATTTACAGCCCAATGCCGGCATACGTACTAAACAGCAGGAAACTTCGTCTAAAACTCAGGAGAAACGTTTCCTTGAAACTGCTCTGCTGTGCGTTCGTTCTCCTAGGAGAGTTGAATCTATGTTGAGATTCAGCGAGTCAGAAACACGTTTCTTCTAGGAGCTGCCTTGGGATATTCCCGAGTGAATGGGACCATAGGCTGTACAGAGAAATATCTGCTTCTAAAACCAAAACGGAGCTACCTAACTGAATGGTTGTCAATGTGTGCATTCAACTGACAGCGATAAACTCACGTGTGGATTCAGCGGTTTGCAAACCCTTTCTGTGCAAAATCCCAAAACCGGTATTTCCAGCCCAATCCCGGCATACGTACTAAACAGCAGGAAACTTCGTCTAAAACTCAGGAGAAACTTTTCCTTGAAACTGCTCGGCTGTGCGTTCGTTCACCTAAGAGAGTTACATGTATGTTGAGATTCAGCGAGTCAGAAACACGTTTCTTCTAGGAGCTGCGTTGGGATATTCCCGAGTGAATGGGACCATAGGCTGTACAGAGAAATATCTGCTTCTAAAACCAAAAGGGTGCTATCAAACTGAATGGTTGTAAATGTGTGCATTCAACTGACAGAGTTAAACTCACGTGTGGATTCAGCGGTTTGCAAACCCTTTCTGTGCAGAATCCCAAAACCGGTATTTCGAACCAAATGCCGGCATCCGTATTAAACAGCAGGAAACTTCGTCTAAAACTCAGGAGAAACGTTTCCTTGAAACTTCTCTGCTGTGCGTTCGTTCACCTAGGAGAGTTGAATCTATGTTGAGATTCAGCGAGTCAGAAACACGTTTCTTCTAGGAGCTGCGTTGGGATATTCCCGAGTGAATGGGACCATAGGCTGTACAGAGAAATATCTGCTTCTAAAATCAAAACGGAGCTATCTAACTGAATGGTTGTCAATGTGTGCATTCAACTGACAGAGATAAACTCACGTGTGGATTCAGCGGTTTGCAAACCCTTTCTGTGCAGAATCCCAAAACCGGAAATTCCAGCCTAATGCCGGCATCCGTACTAAACAGTAGTAAACTTCGTCTAAAACTCAGGAGAAACGTTTCCTTGAAACTGCTCTGCTGTGCTTTCGTTCACCTTAGAGAGTTGAATCTATGTTGAAATTCAGCGAGTCAGAAACACGTTTCTTCTAGGAGCTGCGTTGGGATATTCCCGAGTGAATGGGACCATAGGCTGTACAGAGAAATATCTGCTCCTAAAACAAAAAGGGTGCTATCTAACTGAATGGTTCTCAATGTGTGCATTCAACTGACAGAGTTAAACTCACGTTTGGATTCAGCGGTTCACAAACCCTTTCTGTGCAGAATCCCAAAACCGGTAATTCTAGCTCAATGCCGGCATACGTACTAAACTGCAGGAAACTTCGTCTAAAACTCAGGAAAAACGT
Source organism: Aotus nancymaae (assembly GCF_030222135.1). Lineage (NCBI taxonomy): Eukaryota > Metazoa > Chordata > Mammalia > Primates > Aotidae > Aotus > Aotus nancymaae. The sequence continues at coordinate 217,928 of NW_026988493.1, forward strand.
TTCCTTGAAACTGCTCGGCTGTGCGTTCGTTCACCTAAGAGAGTTGAATCTATGTTGAGATTCAGCGAGTCAGAAACACGTTTCTTCTAGGAGCTGCGTTGGGATATTCCCGAGTGAATGGGACCATAGGCTGTACAGAGAAATATCTGCTTCTAAAACCAAAACGGAGCTATCTAACTGGATGGTTGTCAATGTGTGCATTCAACTGACAGAGTTAAACTCACGTGTGGATTCAGCGGTTTGCAAACCCTTTCTGTGCAGAATCCCAAAACCGGTATTTCCTACCCAATGCCGGCATCCGTACTAAACAGCAGGAAACTTCGTCTAAAACTCAGGCGAAACGTTTCCTTGTAACTGCTCTGCTGTGCGTTCGTTCAACTAAGAGAGTTGAATCTATGTTGAGATTCAGCGAGTCAGAAACACGTTTCTTCTAGGAGCTGCGTTGGCATATTCCCGAGTGAATGGGACCACAGGCTGTACAGAGAAATATCTGCTTCTAAAACCAAAACGGAGCTACCTAACTGAATGGTTGTCAATGTGTGCATTCAACTGACAGAGATAAACTCACGTGGGGATTCAGCGGTTTGCAAACCCTTTCTGTGCAGAATCCCAAAACCGGTATTTCCAGCCCAATCCCGGCATACGTACTAAACAGCAGGAAACTTCGTCTAAAACTCAGGAGAAACGTTTCCTTGAAACTGCTCGGCTGTGCGTTCGTTCACCTAGGAGAGTTGAATCTATGTTGAGATTCAGCGAGTCAGAAACACGTTTCTTCTAGGAGCTGCATTGGGATATTCACGAGTGAATGGGACAATAGGCTGTAAAGAGAAATATCTGCTTCTAAAACCAAAACGGAGCTATCTAACTGAATGGTTGTCAATGTGTGCATTCAACTGACAGAGTTAAACTCACGTGTGGATTCAGCGGTTTGCAAACCCTTTCTGTGAAGAATCCCAAAACCGGTAATTCCAGCCTAATGCCTGCATCCGTACTAAACAGTAGTAAACTTCGTCTAAAACTCAGGAGAAACGTTTCCTTGAAACTGCTCTGCTGTGCGTTCGTTCACCTAAGAGAGTTAAATGTATGTTGAGATTCAGCGAGTCAGAAACACGTTTCTTCTAGGAGCTGCGTTGGGATATTCCAGAGTGAATGGGACCATAGGCTGTACAGAGAAATATCTGCTTCTAAAACCAAAAGGGTGGTATCTAACTGAATGGTTGTCAATGTGTGCATTCAACTGACAGAGTTAAACTCAAGTTTGGTATCAGCGGTTTGCAAACCCTTTCTGTGCAGAATCCCAAAACCGGAATTTACAGCCCAATGCCGGCATACGTACTAAACTGCAGGAAACTTCGTCTAAAACTCAGGAGAAACGTTTCCTTGAAACTGCTCTGCTGTGCGTTCGTTCACCTAAGAGAGTTGAATCTATGTTGAGATTCAGCGAGTCAGAATCTCGTTTCTTCTAGGAGCTGCGTTGGGATGTTCCCGAGTGAATGGGACCATAGGCTGTACAGAGAAATATCTGCTTCTAAAACCAAAACGTAGCTATCTAACTGGATGGTTGTCAATGTGTGCATTCAACTGACAGAGTTAAACTCACGTGTGGATTCAGCGGTTTGCAAACCCTTTCTGTTCACAATCCCAAAACCGGTATTTCCTACCCAATGCCGGCATCCGTACTAAACAGCAGGAAACTTCGTCTAAAATTCAGGAGAAACGTTTCCTTTAAACTGCTCTGCGGTGCGTTCGTTCACCTAAGAGAGTTGAATCTATGTTGAGATTCAGCGAGTCAGAAACACGTTTCTTCTAGGAGCTGCGTTGGGATATTCCCGAGTGAATGGGACCATACGCTCTACAGAGAAATATCTGCTCCTAAAACCAAAAGTGTGCTATCTAACTGAATAGTTGTCAATGTGTGCATTCAACTGACAGAGTTAAATTCACGTTTGGATTCAGCGGTTTACAAACCCTTTCTGTGCAGAATCCCAAAACCGGTAATTCCAGCTCAATGCCGGCATACGTACTAAACTGCAGGAAACTTCCTCTAAAACTCAGGAGAAACGTTTCCTTGAAACTGCTCAGCTGTGCGTTCGTTCACCTAAGGGAGTTGTATCTATGTTGAGATTCAGCGAGTCAGAAACACGTTTCTTCTAGGAGCTGCGTTGGGATATTCCCGAGTGAATGGGACCATAGGCTGTACAGAGAAATATCTGCTTCTAAAATCAAAACGGAGCTATCTAACTGAATGGTTGTCAATGTGTGCATTCAACTGACAGAGATAAACTCACGTGTGGATTCAGCGGTTTGCAAACCCTTTCTGTGCAGAATCCCAAAACCGGAAATTCCAGCCTAATGCCGGCATCCGTACTAAACAGTAGTAAACTTCGTCTAAAACTCAGGAGAAACGTTTCCTTGAAACTGCTCTGCTGTGCGTTCGTTCACCTTAGAGAGTTGAATCTATGTTGAAATTCAGCGAGTCAGAAACACGTTTCTTCTAGGAGCTGCGTTGGGATATTCCCGAGTGAATGGGACCATAGGCTGTACAGAGAAATATCTGCTCCTAAAACCAAAAGGGTGCTATCTAACTGAATGGTTCTCAATGTGTGCATTCAACTGACAGAGTTAAACTCACGTTTGGATTCAGCGGTTCACAAACCCTTTCTGTGCAGAATCCCAAAACCGGTAATTCTAGCTCAATGCCGGCATACGTACTAAACTGCAGGAAACTTCGTCTAAAACTCAGGAAAAACGTTTCCTTGAAACTGCTCGGCTGTGCGTTCGTTCACCTAAGAGAGTTGAATCTATGTTGAGATTCAGCGAGTCAGAAACACGTTTCTTCTAGGAGCTGCGTTGGGATATTCCCGAGTGAATGGGACCATAGGCTGTACAGAGAAATATCTGCTTCTAAAACCAAAACGGAGCTATCTAACTGGATGGTTGTCAATGTGTGCATTCAACTGACAGAGTTAAACTCACGTGTGGATTCAGCGGTTTGCAAACCCTTTCTGTGCAGAATCCCAAAACCGGTATTTCCTACCCAATGCCGGCATCCGTACTAAACAGCAGGAAACTTCGTCTAAAACTCAGGCGAAACGTTTCCTTGTAACTGCTCTGCTGTGCGTTCGTTCAACTAAGAGAGTTGAATCTATGTTGAGATTCAGCGAGTCAGAAACACGTTTCTTCTAGGAGCTGCGTTGGCATATTCCCGAGTGAATGGGACCATAGGCTGTACAGAGAAATATCTGCTTCTAAAACCAAAACGGAGCTACCTAACTGAATGGTTGTCAATGTGTGCATTCAACTGACAGAGATAAACTCACGTGTGGATTCAGCGGTTTGCAAACCCTTTCTGTGCAGAATCCCAAAACCGGTATTTCCAGCCCAATCCCGGCATACGTACTAAACAGCAGGAAACTTCGTCTAAAACTCAGGAGAAACGTTTCCTTGAAACTGCTCGGCTGTGCGTTCGTTCACCTAGGAGAGTTGAATCTATGTTGAGATTCAGCGAGTCAGAAACACGTTTCTTCTAGGAGCTGCATTGGGATATTCACGAGTGAATGGGACAATAGGCTGTACAGAGAAATATCTGCTTCTAAAACCAAAACGGAGCTATCTAACTGAATGGTTGTCAATGTGTGCATTCAACTGACAGAGTTAAACTCACGTGTGGATTCAGCGGTTTGCAAACCCTTTCTGTGAAGAATCCCAAAACCGGTAATTCCAGCCTAATGCCTGCATCCGTACTAAACAGTAGTAAACTTCGTCTAAAACTCAGGAGAAACGTTTCCTTGAAACTGCTCTGCTGTGCGTTCGTTCACCTAAGAGAGTTAAATGTATGTTGAGATTCAGCGAGTCAGAAACACGTTTCTTCTAGGAGCTGCGTTGGGATATTCCAGAGTGAATGGGACCATAGGCTGTACAGAGAAATATCTGCTTCTAAAACCAAAAGGGTGCTATCAAACTGAATGGTTGTCAATGTGTGCATTCAAATGACAGAGTTAAACTCACGTGTGGATTCAGCGGTTTGCAAACCCTTTCTGTGCAGAATCCCAAAACCGGTATTTCCAGCCCAATGCCGGCATCCGTACTAAACAGCAGGAAACTTCGTCTAAAACTCAGGAGAAACGTTTCCTTGAAACTGCTCTGTTGTTCATTCGTTCACCTTGGAGAGTTGAATCTATGTTGAGATTCAGCGAGTCAGAAACACGTTTCTTCTAGGAGCTGCGTTGGGATATTCCCGAGTGAATGGGACCATAGGCTGTACAGAGAAATATCTGCTTCTAAAACCAAAACGGAGCTATGTAACTGAATGGTTGTCAATGTGTGCATTCAACTGACAGAGTTAAACTCACGTGTGGATTCAGCGGTTTGCAAACCCTTTCTGTGCAGAATCCCAAAACCGGTACTTCCAGCCTAATGCCGGCATCCGTACTAAACAGTTGTAAACTTCGTCTAAAACTCAGGAGAAACGTTTCCTTGAAACTGCTCTGCTGTGCGTTCGTTCACCTAGGAGAGTTGAATCTATGTTGAGATTCAGCGAGTCAGAAACACGTTTCTTCTAGGAGCTGCGTTGGGATATTCCCGAGTGAATGGGACCATAGGCTGTACAGAGAAATATCTGCTTCTAAAACCAAAAGGGTGGTATCTAACTGAATGGTTGTCAATGTGTGCATTCAACTGACAGAGTTAAACTCACGTTTGGTATCAGCGGTTTGCAAACCCTTTCTGTGCAGAATCCCAAAACCGGAATTTACAGCCCAATGCCGGCATACGTACTAAACTGCAGGAAACTTCGTCTAAAACTCAGGAGAAACGTTTCCTTGAAACTGCTCTGCTGTGCGTTCGTTCACCTAAGAGAGTTGAATCTATGTTGAGATTCAGCGAGTCAGAATCTCGTTTCTTCTAGGAGCTGCGTTGGGATATTCCCGAGTGAATGGGACCATAGGCTGTACAGAGAAATATCTGCTTCTAAAACCAAAACGGAGCTATCTAACTGGATGGTTGTCAATGTGTGCATTCAACTGACAGAGTTAAACTCACGTGTGGATTCAGCGGTTTGCAAACCCTTTCTGTTCAGAATCCCAAAACCGGTATTTCCTACCCAATGCCGGCATCCGTACTAAACACAGGAAACTTCGTCTAAAATTCAGGAGAAACGTTTCCTTTAAACTGCTCTGCGGTGCGTTCGTTCACCTAAGAGAGTTGAATCTATGTTGAGATTCAGCGAGTCAGAAACACGTTTCTTCTAGGAGCTGCGTTGGGATATTCCCGAGTGAATGGGACCATAGGCTCTACAGAGAATTATCTGCTCCTAAAACCAAAAGTGTGCTATCTAACTGAATAGTTGTCAATGTGTGCATTCAACTGACAGAGTTAAATTCACGTTTGGATTCAGCGGTTTACAAACCCTTTCTGTGCAGAATCCCAAAACCGGTATTTCCAGCTCAATGCCGGCATACGTACTAAACTGCAGGAAACTTCCTCTAAAACTCAGGAGAAACGTTTCCTTGAAACTGCTCTGCTGTGCGTTCGTTCACCTAAGGGAGTTGAATCTATGTTGAGATTCAGCGAGTCAGAAACACGTTTCTTCTAGGAGCTGCGTTGGGATATTCCCGAGTGAATGGGACCATAGGCTGTACAGAGAAATATCTGCTTCTAAAATCAAAACGGAGCTATCTAACTGAATGGTTGTCAATGTGTGCATTCAACTGACAGCGATAAACTCACGTGTGGATTCAGCGGTTTGCAAACCCTTTCTGTGCAGAATCCCAAAACCGGTATTTCCAGCCCAATCCCGGCATACGTACTAAACAGCAGGAAACTTCGTCTAAAACTCAGGAGAAACTTTTCCTTGAAACTGCTCGGCTGTGCGTTCGTTCACCTAGGAGAGTTGAATCTATGTTGAGATTCAGCGAGTCAGAAACACGTTTCTTCTAGGAGCTGCGTTGGGATATTCCCGAGTGAATGGGACCATAGGCTGTACAGAGAAATATCTGCTTCTAAAATCAAAACGGAGCTATCTAACTGAATGGTTGTCAATGTGTGCATTCAACTGACAGAGATAAACTCACGTGTGGATTCAGCGGTTTGCAAACCCTTTCTGTGCAGAATCCCAAAACCGGAAATTCCAGCCTAATGCCAGCATCCGTACTAAACAGTAGTAAACTTCGTCTAAAACTCAGGAGAAACGTTTCCTTGAAACTGCTCTGCTGTGCGTTCGTTCACCTTAGAGAGTTGAATCTATGTTGAAATTCAGCGAGTCAGAAACACGTTTCTTCTAGGAGCTGCGTTGGGATATTCCCGAGTGAATGGGACCATAGGCTGTACAGAGAAATATCTGCTCCTAAAACCAAAAGGGTGCTATCTAACTGAATGGTTCTCAATGTGTGCATTCAACTGACAGAGTTAAACTCACGTTTGGATTCAGCGGTTCACAAACCCTTTCTGTGCAGAATCCCAAAACCGGTAATTCTAGCTCAATGCCGGCATACGTACTAAACTGCAGGAAACTTCGTCTAAAACTCAGGAAAAACGTTTCCTTGAAACTGCTCGGCTGTGCGTTCGTTCACCTAAGAGAGTTGAATCTATGTTGAGATTCAGCGAGTCAGAAACACGTTTCTTCTAAGAGCTGCGTTGGGATATTCCCGAGTGAATGGGACCATAGGCTGTACAGAGAAATATCTGCTTCTAAAACCAAAACGGAGCTATCTAACTGGATGGTTGTCAATGTGTGCATTCAACTGACAGAGTTAAACTCACGTGTGGATTCAGCGGTTTGCAAACCCTTTCTGTGCAGAATCCCAAAACCGGTATTTCCTACCCAATGCCGGCATCCGTACTAAACAGCAGGAAACTTCGTCTAAAACTCAGGCGAAACGTTTCCTTGTTACTGCTCTGCTGTGTGTTCGTTCAACTAAGAGAGTTGAATCTATGTTGAGATTCAGCGAGTCAGAAACACGTTTCTTCTAGGAGCTGCGTTGGGATATTCCCGAGTGAATGGGACCATAGGCTGTACAGAGAAATATCTGCTTCTAAAACCAAAACGGAGCTACCTAACTGAATGGTTGTCAATGTGTGCATTCAACTGACAGAGATAAACTCACGTGTGGATTCAGCGGTTTGCAAACCCTTTCTGTGCAGAATCCCAAAACCGGTATTTCCAGCCCAATCCCGGCATACGTACTAAACAGCAGGAAACTTCGTCTAAAACTCAGGAGAAACGTTTCCTTGAAACTGCTCGGATGTGCGTTCGTTCACCTAAGAGAGGTAAATCTATGTTGAGATTCAGCGAGTCAGAAACACGTTTCTTCTAGGAGCTGCGTTGGGATATTCCCGAGTGAATGGGACCATAGGCTGTACAGAGAAATATCTGCTTCTAAAACCAAAAGGGTGCTATCAAACTGAATGGTTGTAAATGTGTGCATTCAACTGACAGAGATAAACTCACGTGTGGATTCAGCGGTTTGCAAACCCTTTCTGTGCAGAATCCCAAAACCGGTAATTCCAGCCTAATGCCAGCATCCGAACTAAACAGTAGTAAACTTCGTCTAAAACTCAGGAGAAACGTTTCCTTGAAACTGCTCTGCTGTGCGTTCGTTCACCTAAGAGAGATAAATCTATGTTGAGATTCAGCGAGTCAGAAACACGTTTCTTCTAGGAGCTGCGTTGGGATATTCCCGAGTGAATGGGACCATAGCCTGTACAGAGAAATATCTGCTTCTATAACCAAAAGGGTGCTCTCAAACTGAATGGTTGTCAATGTGTGCATTCAACTGACAGAGTTAAACTCACGTGTGGATTCAGCGGTTTGCAAACCCTTTCTGTGTAGAATCCCAAAACCGGTTTTCCAGCCCAATGCCGGCATACGTACTAAGCAGCAGGAAACTTCGTCTAAAACTCAGGAGAAACGTTTCCTTGAAACTGCTCTGCTGTGCGTTCGTTCACCTAGGAGAGTTGAATCTATGTTGAGATTCAGCGAGTCAGAAACACGTTTCTTCTAGGAGCTGCGTTGGATTATTCCCGAGTGAATGGGACCATAGGCTGTACAGAGAAATATCTGCTTCTAAAACCAAAACGAAGCTATCTAACTGGATGGTTGTCAATGTGTGCATTCAACTGACAGAGATAAACTCACGTGTGGATTCAGCGGTTTGCAAACCCTTTCTGTTCAGAATCCCAAAACCGGTATTTCCTACCCAATGCCGGCATCCGTACTAAACAGCAGGAGACTTCGTCTAAAATTCAGGAGAAACGTTTCCTTGTAACTGCTCTGCTGTGCGTTTGTTCACCTAAGAGAGTTGAATCTATGTTGAGATTCAGCGAGTCAGAAACACGTTTCTTCTAGGAGCTGCGTTGGGATATTCCGAGTGAATGGGACCATAGGCTGTACAGAGAAATATCTGCTTCTATAACCAAAAGGGTGCTCTCAAACTGAATGGTTGTCAATGTGTGCATTCAACTGACAGAGGTAAACTCACGTGTGGATTCAGCGGTTTGCAAACCCTTTCTGTGTAGAATCCCAAAACCGGTATTTCCAGCCCAATGCCGGCATACGTACTAAACAGCAGGAAACTTCGTCTAAAACTCAGGAGAAACGTTTCCTTGAAACTGCTCTGCTGTGCGTTCGTTCACCTAGGAGAGTTGAATCTATGTTGAGATTCAGCGAGTCAGAAACACGTTTCTTCTAGGAGCTGCGTTGGATTACTCCCGAGTTAATGGGACAATATGTTGTACAGAGAAATATCTGCTTCTAAAACCAAAACGGAGCTATCTAACTGAATGGTTGTCAATGTGTGCATTCAACTGACAGAGTTAAACTCACGTGTGGATTCAGCGGTTTGCAAACCCTTTCTGTGAAGAATCCCAAAACCGGTAATTCCAGCCTAATGCCTGCATCCGTACTAAACAGTAGTAAACTTCGTCTCAAACTCAGGAGAAACGTTTCCTTGAAACTGCTCTGCTGTGCGTTCGTTCACCTAAGAGAGTTAAATCTATGTTGAGATTCAGCGAGTCAGAAACACGTTTCTTCTAGGAGCTGCGTTGGGATATTCCAGAGTGAATGGGACCATAGGCTGTACAGAGAAATATCTGCTTCTAAAACCAAAAGGGTGCTATCAAACTGAATGGTTGTCAATGTGTGCATTCAACTGACAGAGTTAAACTCACGTGTGGATTCAGCGGTTTGCAAACCCTTTCTGTGCAGAATCCCAAAACCGGTATTTCCAGCCCAATGCCGGCATCCGTACTAAACAGCAGGAAACTTCGTCTAAAACTCAGGAGAAACGTTTCCTTGAAACTGCTCTGCTGTTCATTCGTTCACCTGGGAGAGTTGAATCTATGTTGAGATTCAGCGAGTCAGAAACACGTTTCTTCTAGGAGCTGTGTTGGGATATTCCCGAGTGAATGGGACCATAGGCTGTACAGAGAAATATCTGCTTCTAAAACCAAAACGGAGCTATCTAACTGAATGGTTGTCAATGTGTGCATTCAACTGACAGAGTTAAACTCACGTGTGGATTCAGCGGTTTGCAAACCCTTTCTGTGCAGAATCCCAAAACCGGTATTACCAGCCCAATGCCGGCATCCGTACTAAACAGCAGGAAACTTCGTCTAAAACTCAGGAGAAACGTTTCCTTGAAACTGCTCTGCTGTTCATTCGTTCACCTGGGAGAGTTCAATCTATGTTGAGATTCAGCGAGTCAGAAACACGTTTCTTCTAGGAGCTGTGTTGGGATATTCCCGAGTGAATGGGACCATAGGCTGTACAGAGAAATATCTGCTTCTAAAACCAAAACGGAGCTATCTAACTGAATGGTTGTCAATGTGTGCATTCAACTGACAGAGTTAAACTCACGTGTGGATTCAGCGGTTTGCAAACCCTTTCTGTGCAGAATCCCAAAACCGGTACTTCCAGCCTAATGCCGGCATCCGTACTAAACAGTAGTAAACTTCGTCTAAAACTCAGGAGAAACGTTTCCTTGAAACTGCTCTGCTGTGCGTTCGTTCACCTAGGAGAGTTGAATCTATGTTGAGATTCAGCGAGTCAGAAACACGTTTCTTCTAGGAGCTGCGTTGGGATATTCCCGAGTGAATGGGACCATAGGCTGTACAGAGAAATATCTGCTTCTAAAACCAAAAGGGTGGTATCTAACTGAATGGTTGTCAATGTGTGCATTCAACTGACAGAGTTAAACTCACGTTTGGTATCAGCGGTTTGCAAACCCTTTCTGTGCAGAATCCCAAAACCGGAATTTACAGCCCAATGCCGGCATACGTACTAAACTGCAGGAAACTTCGTCTAAAACTCAGGAGAAACGTTTCCTTGAAACTGCTCGGCTGTGCGTTCGTTCACCTAAGAGAGTTAAATGTATGTTGAGATTCAGCGAGTTAGAAACACGTTTCTTCTAGGAGCTGCGTTGGGATATTCCCGAGTGAATGGGACCATAGGCTGTACAGAGAAATATCTGCTTCTAAAACCAAAAGGGTGCTCTCAAACTGAATGGTTGTAAATGTGTGCATTCAACTGACAGAGTTAAACTCACGTGTGGATTCAGCGGTTTGCAAACCCTTTCTGTGCAGAATCCCAAAACCGGTATTTCGAAACAAATGCCGGCATCCGTACTAAACAGCAGGAAACTTCGTCTAAAACTCAGGAGAAACGTTTCCTTGAAACTTCTCTGCTGTGCGTTCGTTCACCTAGGAGAGTTGAATCTATGTTGAGATTCAGCGAGTCAGAAACACGTTTCTTCTAGGAGCTGCGTTGGGATATTCCCGAGTGAATGGGACCATAGGCTGTACAGAGAAATATCTGCTTCTAAAATCAAAACGGAGCTATCTAACTGAATGGTTGTCAATGTGTGCATTCAACTGACAGAGATAAACTCACGTGTGGATTCAGCGGTTTGCAAACCCTTTCTGTGCAGAATCCCAAAACCGGAAATTCCAGCCTAATGCCGGCATCCGTACTAAACAGTAGTAAACTTCGTCTAAAACTCAGGAGAAACGTTTCCTTGAAACTGCTCTGCTGTGCGTTCGTTCACCTTAGAGAGTTGAATCTATGTTGAAATTCAGCGAGTCAGAAACACGTTTCTTCTAGGAGCTGCGTTGGGATATTCCCGAGTGAATGGGACCATAGGCTGTACAGAGAAATATCTGCTCCTAAAACCAAAAGGGTGCTATCTAACTGAATGGTTCTCAATGTGTGCATTCAACTGACAGAGTTAAACTCACGTTTGGATTCAGCGGTTCACAAACCCTTTCTGTGCAGAATCCCAAAACCGGTAATTCTAGCTCAATGCCGGCATACGTACTAAACTGCAGGAAACTTCGTCTAAAACTCAGGAAAAACGTTTCCTTGAAACTGCTCGGCTGTGCGTTCGTTCACCTAAGAGAGTTGAATCTATGTTGAGATTCAGCGAGTCAGAAACACGTTTCTTCTAGGAGCTGCGTTGGGATATTCCCGAGTGAATGGGACCATAGGCTGTACAGAGAAATATCTGCTTCTAAAACCAAAACGTAGCTATCTAACTGGATGGTTGTCAATGTGTGCATTCAACTGACAGAGTTAAACTCACGTGTGGATTCAGCGGTTTGCAAACCCTTTCTGTTCACAATCCCAAAACCGGTATTTCCTACCCAATGCCGGCATCCGTACTAAACAGCAGGAAACTTCGTCTAAAATTCAGGAGAAACGTTTCCTTTAAACTGCTCTGCGGTGCGTTCGTTCACCTAAGAGAGTTGAATCTATGTTGAGATTCAGCGAGTCAGAAACACGTTTCTTCTAGGAGCTGCGTTGGTATATTCCCGAGTGAATGGGACCATACGCTCTACAGAGAAATATCTGCTCCTAAAACCAAAAGTGTGCTATCTAACTGAATAGTTGTCAATGTGTGCATTCAACTGACAGAGTTAAATTCACGTTTGGATTCAGCGGTTTACAAACCCTTTCTGTGCAGAATCCCAAAACCGGTAATTCCAGCTCAATGCCGGCATACGTACTAAACTGCAGGAAACTTCCTCTAAAACTCAGGAGAAACGTTTCCTTGAAACTGCTCTGCTGTGCGTTCGTTCACCTAAGGGAGTTGTATCTATGTTGAGATTCAGCGAGTCAGAAACACGTTTCTTCTAGGAGCTGCGTTGGGATATTCCCGAGTGAATGGGACCATAGGCTGTACAGAGAAATATCTGCTTCTAAAACCAAAAGGGTGCTATCAAACTCAATGGTTGTCAATGTGTGCATTCAACTGACAGAGTTAAACTCACGTGTGGATTCAGCGGTTTGCAAACCCTTTCTGTGCAGAATCCCAAAACCGGTATTTACAGCCCAATGCCGGCATACGTACTAAACAGCAGGAAACTTCGTCTAAAACTCAGGAGAAACGTTTCCTTGAAACTGCTCTGCTGTGCGTTCGTTCTCCTAGGAGAGTTGAATCTATGTTGAGATTCAGCGAGTCAGAAACACGTTTCTTCTAGGAGCTGCCTTGGGATATTCCCGAGTGAATGGGACCATAGGCTGTACAGAGAAATATCTGCTTCTAAAAGCAAAACGGAGCTACCTAACTGAATGGTTGTCAATGTGTGCATTCAACTGACAGCGATAAACTCACGTGTGGATTCAGCGGTTTGCAAACCCTTTCTGTGCAGAATCCCAAAACCGGTATTTCCAGCCCAATCCCGGCATACGTACTAAACAGCAGGAAACTTCGTCTAAAACTCAGGAGAAACTTTTCCTTGAAACTGCTCGGCTGTGCGTTCGTTCACCTAAGAGAGTTAAATGTATGTTGAGATTCAGCGAGTCAGAAACACGTTTCTTCTAGGAGCTACGTTGGGATATTCCCGAGTGAATGGGACCATAGGCTGTACAGAGAAATATCTGCTTCTAAAACCAAAAGGGTGCTATCAAACTGAATGGTTGTAAATGTGTGCATTCAACTGACAGAGTTAAACTCACGTGTGGATTCAGCGGTTTGCAAACCCTTTCTGTGCAGAATCCCAAAACCGGTATTTCGAACCAAATGCCGGCATCCGTACTAAACAGCAGGAAACTTCGTCTAAAACTCAGGAGAAACGTTTCCTTGAAACTTCTCTGCTGTGCGTTCGTTCACCTAGGAGAGTTGAATCTATGTTGAGATTCAGCGAGTCAGAAACACGTTTCTTCTAGGAGCTGCGTTGGGATATTCCCGAGTGAATGGGACCATAGGCTGTACAGAGAAATATCTGCTTCTAAAATCAAAACGGAGCTATCTAACTGAATGGTTGTCAATGTGTGCATTCAACTGACAGAGATAAACTCACGTGTGGATTCAGCGGTTTGCAAACCCTTTCTGTGCAGAATCCCAAAACCGGAAATTCCAGCCTAATGCCGGCATCCGTACTAAACAGTAGTAAACTTCGTCTAAAACTCAGGAGAAACGTTTCCTTGAAACTGCTCTGCTGTGCGTTCGTTCACCTTAGAGAGTTGAATCTATGTTGAAATTCAGCGAGTCAGAAACACGTTTCTTCTAGGAGCTGCGTTGGGATATTCCCGAGTGAATGGGACCATAGGCTGTACAGAGAAATATCTGCTCCTAAAACCAAAAGGGTGCTATCTAACTGAATGGTTCTCAATGTGTGCATTCAACTGACAGAGTTAAACTCACGTTTGGATTCAGCGGTTCACAAACCCTTTCTGTGCAGAATCCCAAAACCGGTAATTCTAGCTCAATGCCGGCATACGTACTAAACTGCAGGAAACTTCGTCTAAAACTCAGGAAAAACGTTTCCTTGAAACTGCTCGGCTGTGCGTTCGTTCACCTAAGAGAGTTGAATCTATGTTGAGATTCAGCGAGTCAGAAACACGTTTCTTCTAGGAGCTGCGTTGGGATATTCCCGAGTGAATGGGACCATAGGCTGTACAGAGAAATATCTGCTTCTAAAACCAAAACGGAGCTATCTAACTGGATGGTTGTCAATGTGTGCATTCAACTGACAGAGTTAAACTCACGTGTGGATTCAGCGGTTTGCAAACCCTTTCTGTGCAGAATCCCAAAACCGGTATTTCCTACCCAATGCTGGCATCCGTACTAAACAGCAGGAAACTTCGTCTAAAACTCAGGCGAAACGTTTCCTTGTAACTGCTCTGCTGTGCGTTCGTTCAACTAAGAGAGTTGAATCTATGTTGAGATTCAGCGAGTCAGAAACACGTTTCTTCTAGGAGCTGCGTTGGCATATTCCCGAGTGAATGGGACCATAGGCTGTACAGAGAAATATCTGCTTCTAAAACCAAAACGGAGCTACCTAACTGAATGGTTGTCAATGTGTGCATTCAACTGACAGAGATAAACTCACGTGTGGATTCAGCGGTTTGCAAACCCTTTCTGTGCAGAATCCCAAAACCGGTATTTCCAGCCCAATCCCGGCATACGTACTAAACAGCAGGAAACTTCGTCTAAAACTCAGGAGAAACGTTTCCTTGAAACTGCTCGGCTGTGCGTTCGTTCACCTAGGAGAGTTGAATCTATGTTGAGATTCAGCGAGTCAGAAACACGTTTCTTCTAGGAGCTGCATTGGGATATTCACGAGTGAATGGGATAATAGGCTGTACAGAGAAATATCTGCTTCTAAAACCAAAACGGAGCTATCTAACTGAATGGTTGTCAATGTGTGTATTCAACTGACAGAGTTAAACTCACGTGTGGATTCAGCGGTTTGCAAACCCTTTCTGTGAAGAATCCCAAAACCGGTAATTCCAGCCTAATGCCTGCATCCGTACTAAACAGTAGTAAACTTCGTCTAAAACTCAGGAGAAACGTTTCCTTGAAACTGCTCTGCTGTGCGTTCGTTCACCTAAGAGAGTTAAATGTATGTTGAGATTCAGCGAGTCAGAAACACGTTTCTTCTAGGAGCTGCGTTGGGATATTCCAGAGTGAATGGGACCATAGGCTGTACAGAGAAATATCTGCTTCTAAAACCAAAAGGGTGCTATCAAACTGAATGGTTGTCAATGTGTGCATTCAACTGACAGAGTTAAACTCACGTGTGGATTCAGCGGTTTTCAAACCCTTTCTGTGCAGAATCCCAAAACCGGTATTTCCAGCCCAATGCCGGCATCCGTACTAAACAGCAGGAAACTTCGTCTAAAACTCAGGAGAAACGTTTCCTTGAAACTGCTCTGTTGTTCATTCGTTCACCTTGGAGAGTTGAATCTATGTTGAGATTCAGCGAGTCAGAAACACGTTTCTTCTAGGAGCTGCGTTGGGATATTCCCGAGTGAATGGGACCATAGGCTGTACAGAGAAATATCTGCTTCTAAAACCAAAACGGAGCTATGTAACTGAATGGTTGTCAATGTGTGCATTCAACTGACAGAGTTAAACTCACGTGTGGATTCAGCGGTTTGCAAACCCTTTCTGTGCAGAATCCCAAAACCGCTACTTCCAGCCTAATGCCGGCATCCGTACTAAACAGTTGTAAACTTCGTCTAAAACTCAGGAGAAACGTTTCCTTGAAACTGCTCTGCTGCACGTTCGTTCACCTAGGAGAGTTGAATCTATGTTGAGATTCAGCGAGTCAGAAACACGTTTCTTCTAGGAGCTGCGTTGGGATATTCCCGAGTGAATGGGACCATAGGCTGTACAGAGAAATATCTGCTTCTAAAACCAAAAGGGTGGTATCTAACTGAATGGTTGTCAATGTGTGCATTCAACTTACAGAGTTAAACTCACGTTTGGTATCAGCGGTTTGCAAACCCTTTCTGTGCAGAATCCCAAAACCGGAATTTACAGCCCAATGCCGGCATACGTACTAAACTGCAGGAAACTTCGTCTAAAACTCAGGAGAAACGTTTCCTTGAAACTGCTCTGCTGTGCGTTCGTTCACCTAAGAGAGTTGAATCTATGTTGAGATTCAGCGAGTCAGAATCTCGTTTCTTCTAGGAGCTGCGTTGGGATATTCCCGAGTGAATGGGACCATAGGCTGTACAGAGAAATATCTGCTTCTAAAACCAAAACGGAGCTATCTAACTGGATGGTTGTCAATGTGTGCATTCAACTGACAGAGTTAAACTCACGTGTGGATTCAGCGGTTTGCAAACCCTTTCTGTTCAGAATCCCAAAACCGGTATTTCCTACCCAATGCCGGCATCCGTACTAAACAGCAGGAAACTTCGTCTAAAATTCAGGAGAAACGTTTCCTTTAAACTGCTCTGCGGTGCGTTCGTTCACCTAAGAGAGTTGAATCTATGTTGAGATTCAGCGAGTCAGAAACACGTTTCTTCTAGGAGCTGCGTTGGGATATTCCCGAGTGAATGGGACCATAGGCTCTACAGAGAAATATCTGCTCCTAAAACCAAAAGTGTGCTATCTAACTGAATAGTTGTCAATGTGTGCATTCAACTGACAGAGTTAAATTCACGTTTGGATTCAGCGGTTTACAAACCCTTTCTGTGCAGAATCCCAAAACCGGTATTTCCAGCTCAATGCCGGCATACGTACTAAACTGCAGGAAACTTCCTCTAAAACTCAGGAGAAACGTTTCCTTGAAACTGCTCTGCTGTGCGTTCGTTCACCTAAGGGAGTTGAATCTATGTTGAGATTCAGCGAGTCAGAAACACGTTTCTTCTAGGAGCTGCGTTGGGATATTCCCGAGTGAATGGGACCACAGGCTGTACAGAGAAATATCTGCTTCTAAAATCAAAACGGAGCTATCTAACTGAATGGTTGTCAATGTGTGCATTCAACTGACAGCGATAAACTCACGTGTGGATTCAGCGGTTTGCAAACCCTTTCTGTGCAGAATCCCAAAACCGGTATTTCCAGCCCAATCCCGGCATACGTACTAAACAGCAGGAAACTTCGTCTAAAACTCAGGAGAAACTTTTCCTTGAAACTGCTCGGCTGTGCGTTCGTTCACCTAGGAGAGTTGAATCTATGTTGAGATTCAGCGAGTCAGAAACACGTTTCTTCTAGGAGCTGCGTTGGGATATTCCCGAGTGAATGGGACCATAGGCTGTACAGAGAAATATCTGCTTCTAAAACCAAAAGGGTGCTATCAAACTCAATGGTTGTCAATGTGTGCATTCAACTGACAGAGTTAAACTCACGTGTGGATTCAGCGGTTTGCAAACCCTTTCTGTGCAGAATCCCAAAACCGGTATTTACAGCCCAATGCCGGCATACGTACTAAACAGCAGGAAACTTCGTCTAAAACTCAGGAGAAACGTTTCCTTGAAACTTCTCTGCTGTGCGTTCGTTCTCCTAGGAGAGTTGAATCTATGTTGAGATTCAGCGAGTCAGAAACACGTTTCTTCTAGGAGCTGCCTTGGGATATTCCCGAGTGAATGGGACCATAGGCTGTACAGAGAAATATCTGCTTCTAAAAGCAAAACGGAGCTACCTAACTGAATGGTTGTCAATGTGTGCATTCAACTGACAGCGATAAACTCACGTGTGGATTCAGCGGTTTGCAAACCCTTTCTGTGCAGAATCCCAAAGCCGGTATTTTCAGCCCAATCCCGGCATACGTACTAAACAGCAGGAAACTTCGTCTAAAACTCAGGAGAAACTTTTCCTTGAAACTGCTCGGCTGTGCGTTCGTTCACCTAAGAGAGTTAAATGTATGTTGAGATTCAGCGAGTCAGAAACACGTTTCTTCTAGGAGCTGCGTTGGGATATTCCCGAGTGAATGGGACCATAGGCTGTACAGAGAAATATCTGCTTCTAAAACCAAAAGGGTGCTATCAAACTGAATGGTTGTAAATGTGTGCATTCAACTGACAGAGTTAAACTCACGTGTGGATTCAGCGGTTTGCAAACCCTTTCTGTGCAGAATCCCAAAACCGGTATTTCGAACCAAATGCCGGCATCCGTACTAAACAGCAGGAAACTTCGTCTAAAACTCAGGAGAAACGTTTCCTTGAAACTTCTCTGCTGTGCGTTCGTTCACCTAGGAGAGTTGAATCTATGTTGAGATTCAGCGAGTCAGAAACACGTTTCTTCTAGGAGCTGCGTTGGGATATTCCCGAGTGAATGGGACCATAGGCTGTACAGAGAAATATCTGCTTCTAAAATCAAAACGGAGCTATCTAACTGAATGGTTGTCAATGTGTGCATTCAACTGACAGAGATAAACTCACGTGTGGATTCAGCGGTTTGCAAACCCTTTCTGTGCAGAATCCCAAAACCGGAAATTCCAGCCTAATGCCGGCATCCGTACTAAACAGTAGTAAACTTCGTCTAAAACTCAGGAGAAACGTTTCCTTGAAACTGCTCTGCTGTGCGTTCGTTCACCTTAGAGAGTTGAATCTATGTTGAAATTCAGCGAGTCAGAAACACGTTTCTTCTAGGAGCTGCGTTGGGATATTCCCGAGTGAATGGGACCATAGGCTGTACAGAGAAATATCTGCTCCTAAAACCAAAAGGGTGCTATCTAACTGAATGGTTCTCAATGTGTGCATTCAACTGACAGAGTTAAACTCACGTTTGGATTCAGCGGTTCACAAACCCTTTCTGTGCAGAATCCCAAAACCGGTAATTCTAGCTCAATGCCGGCATACGTACTAAACTGCAGGAAACTTCGTCTAAAACTCAGGAAAAACGTTTCCTTGAAACTGCTCGGCTGTGCGTTCGTTCACCTAAGAGAGTTGAATCTATGTTGAGATTCAGCGAGTCAGAAACACGTTTCTTCTAGGAGCTGCGTTGGGATATTCCCGAGTGAATGGGACCATAGGCTGTACAGAGAAATATCTGCTTCTAAAACCAAAACGGAGCTATCTAACTGGATGGTTGTCAATGTGTGCATTCAACTGACAGAGTTAAACTCACGTGTGGATTCAGCGGTTTGCAAACCCTTTCTGTGCAGAATCCCAAAACCGGTAATTCCTACCCAATGCCGGCATCCGTACTAAACAGCAGGAAACTTCGTCTAAAACTCAGGCGAAACGTTTCCTTGTAACTGCTCTGCTGTGCGTTCGTTCAACTAAGAGAGTTGAATCTATGTTGAGATTCAGCGAGTCAGAAACACGTTTCTTCTAGGAGCTGCGTTGGCATATTCCCGAGTGAATGGGACCATAGGCTGTACAGAGAAATATCTGCTTCTAAAACCAAAACGGAGCTACCTAACTGAATGGTTGTCAATGTGTGCATTCAACTGACAGAGATAAACTCACGTGTGGATTCAGCGGTTTGCAAACCCTTTCTGTGCAGAATCCCAAAACCGGTATTTCCAGCCCAATCCCGGCATACGTACTAAACAGCAGGAAACTTCGTCTAAAACTCAGGAGAAACGTTTCCTTGAAACTGCTCGGCTGTGCGTTCGTTCACCTAGGAGAGTTGAATCTATGTTGAGATTCAGCGAGTCAGAAACACGTTTCTTCTAGGAGCTGCATTGGGATATTCACGAGTGAATGGGACAATAGGCTGTACAGAGAAATATCTGCTTCTAAAACCAAAACGGAGCTATCTAACTGAATGGTTGTCAATGTGTGCATTCAACTGACAGAGTTAAACTCACGTGTGGATTCAGCGGTTTGCAAACCCTTTCTGTGAAGAATCCCAAAACCGGTAATTCCAGCCTAATGCCTGCATCCGTACTAAACAGTAGTAAACTTCGTCTAAAACTCAGGAGAAACGTTTCCTTGAAACTGCTCTGCTGTGCGTTCGTTCACCTAAGAGAGTTAAATGTATGTTGAGATTCAGCGAGTCAGAAACACGTTTCTTCTAGGAGCTGCGTTGGGATATTCCAGAGTGAATGGGACCATAGGCTGTACAGAGAAATATCTGCTTCTAAAACCAAAAGGGTGCTATCAAACTGAATGGTTGTCAATGTGTGCATTCAACTGACAGAGTTAAACTCACGTGTGGATTCAGCGGTTTGCAAACCCTTTCTGTGCAGAATCCCAAAACCGGTATTTCCAGCCCAATGCCGGCATCCGTACTAAACAGCAGGAAACTTCGTCTAAAACTCAGGAGAAACGTTTCCTTGAAACTGCTCTGTTGTTCATTCGTTCACCTTGGAGAGTTGAATCTATGTTGAGATTCAGCGAGTCAGAAACACGTTTCTTCTAGGAGCTGCGTTGGGATATTCCCGAGTGAATGGGACCATAGGCTGTACAGAGAAATATCTGCTTCTAAAACCAAAACGGAGCTATGTAACTGAATGGTTGTCAATGTGTGCATTCAACTGACGGAGTTAAACTCACGTGTGGATTCAGCGGTTTGCAAACCCTTTCTGTGCAGAATCCCAAAACCGGTACTTCCAGCCTAATGCCGGCATCCGTACTAAACAGTTGTAAACTTCGTCTAAAACTCAGGAGAAACGTTTCCTTGAAACTGCTCTGCTGTACGTTCGTTCACCTAGGAGAGTTGAATCTATGTTGAGATTCAGCGAGTCAGAAACACGTTTCTTCTAGGAGCTGCGTTGGGATATTCCCGAGTGAATGGGACCATAGGCTGTACAGAGAAATATCTGCTTCTAAAACCAAAAGGGTGGTATCTAACTGAATGGTTGTCAATGTGTGCATTCAACTGACAGAGTTAAACTCACGTTTGGTATCAGCGGTTTGCAAACCCTTTCTGTGCAGAATCCCAAAACCGGAATTTACAGCCCAATGCCGGCATACGTACTAAACTGCAGGAAACTTCGTCTAAAACTCAGGAGAAACGTTTCCTTGAAACTGCTCTGCTGTGCGTTCGTTCACCTAAGAGAGTTGAATCTATGTTGAGATTCAGCGAGTCAGAATCTCGTTTCTTCTAGGAGCTGCGTTGGGATATTCCCGAGTGAATGGGACCATAGGCTGTACAGAGAAATATCTGCTTCTAAAACCAAAACGGAGCTATCTAACTGGATGGTTGTCAATGTGTGCATTCAACTGACAGAGTTAAACTCACGTGTGGATTCAGCGGTTTGCAAACCCTTTCTGTTCAGAATCCCAAAACCGGTATTTCCTACCCAATGCCGGCATCCGTACTAAACAGCAGGAAACTTCGTCTAAAATTCAGGAGAAACGTTTCCTTTAAACTGCTCTGCGGTGCGTTCGTTCACCTAAGAGAGTTGAATCTATGTTGAGATTCAGCGAGTCAGAAACACGTTTCTTCTAGGAGCTGCGTTGGGATATTCCCGAGTGAATGGGACCATAGGCTCTACAGAGAAATATCTGCTCCTAAAACCAAAAGTGTGCTATCTAACTGAATAGTTGTCAATGTGTGCATTCAACTGACAGAGTTAAATTCACGTTTGGATTCAGCGGTTTACAAACCCTTTCTGTGCAGAATCCCAAAACCGGTATTTCCAGCTCAATGCCGGCATACGTACTAAACTGCAGGAAACTTCCTCTAAAACTCAGGAGAAACGTTTCCTTGAAACTGCTCTGCTGTGCGTTCGTTCACCTAAGGGAGTTGAATCTATGTTGAGATTCAGCGAGTCAGAAACACGTTTCTTCTAGGAGCTGCGTTGGGATATTCCCGAGTGAATGGGACCATAGGCTGTACAGAGAAATATCTGCTTCTAAAATCAAAACGGAGCTATCTAACTGAATGGTTGTCAATGTGTGCATTCAACTGACAGCGATAAACTCACGTGTGGATTCAGCGGTTTGCAAACCCTTTCTGTGCAGAATCCCAAAACCGGTATTTCCAGCCCAATCCCGGCATACGTACTAAACAGCAGGAAACTTCGTCTAAAACTCAGGAGAAACTTTTCCTTGAAACTGCTCGGCTGTGCGTTCGTTCACCTAGGAGAGTTGAATCTATGTTGAGATTCAGCGAGTCAGAAACACGTTTCTTCTAGGAGCTGCGTTGGGATATTCCCGAGTGAATGGGACCATAGGCTGTACAGAGAAATATCTGCTTCTAAAATCAAAACGGAGCTATCTAACTGAATGGTTGTCAATGTGTGCATTCAACTGACAGAGATAAACTCACGTGTGGATTCAGCGGTTTGCAAACCCTTTCTGTGCAGAATCCCAAAACCGGAAATTCCAGCCTAATGCCAGCATCCGTACTAAACAGTAGTAAACTTCGTCTAAAACTCAGGAGAAACGTTTCCTTGAAACTGCTCTGCTGTGCGTTCGTTCACCTTAGAGAGTTGAATCTATGTTGAAATTCAGCGAGTCAGAAACACGTTTCTTCTAGGAGCTGCGTTGGGATATTCCCGAGTGAATGGGACCATAGGCTGTACAGAGAAATATCTGCTCCTAAAACCAAAAGGGTGCTATCTAACTGAATGGTTCTCAATGTGTGCATTCAACTGACAGAGTTAAACTCACGTTTGGATTCAGCGGTTCACAAACCCTTTCTGTGCAGAATCCCAAAACCGGTAATTCTAGCTCAATGCCGGCATACGTACTAAACTGCAGGAAACTTCGTCTAAAACTCAGGAAAAACGTTTCCTTGAAACTGCTCGGCTGTGCGTTCGTTCACCTAAGAGAGTTGAATCTATGTTGAGATTCAGCGAGTCAGAAACACGTTTCTTCTAAGAGCTGCGTTGGGATATTCCCGAGTGAATGGGACCATAGGCTGTACAGAGAAATATCTGCTTCTAAAACCAAAACGGAGCTATCTAACTGGATGGTTGTCAATGTGTGCATTCAACTGACAGAGTTAAACTCACGTGTGGATTCAGCGGTTTGCAAACCCTTTCTGTGCAGAATCCCAAAACCGGTATTTCCTACCCAATGCCGGCATCCGTACTAAACAGCAGGAAACTTCGTCTAAAACTCAGGCGAAACGTTTCCTTGTTACTGCTCTGCTGTGCGTTCGTTCAACTAAGAGAGTTGAATCTATGTTGAGATTCAGCGAGTCAGAAACACGTTTCTTCTAGGAGCTGCGTTGGGATATTCCCGAGTGAATGGGACCATAGGCTGTACAGAGAAATATCTGCTTCTAAAAGCAAAACGGAGCTACCTAACTGAATGGTTGTCAATGTGTGCATTCAACTGACAGAGATAAACTCACGTGTGGATTCAGCGGTTTGCAAACCCTTTCTGTGCAGAATCCCAAAACCGGTATTTCCAGCCCAATCCCGGCATACGTACTAAACAGCAGGAAACTTCGTCTAAAACTCAGGAGAAACGTTTCCTTGAAACTGCTCGGATGTGCGTTCGTTCACCTAAGAGAGGTAAATCTATGTTGAGATTCAGCGAGTCAGAAACACGTTTCTTCTAGGAGCTGCGTTGGGATATTCCCGAGTGAATGGGACCATAGGCTGTACAGAGAAATATCTGCTTCTAAAACCAAAAGGGTGCTGTCAAACTGAATGGTTGTAAATGTGTGCATTCAACTGACAGAGATAAACTCACGTGTGGATTCAGCGGTTTGCAAACCCTTTCTGTGCAGAATCCCAAAACCGGTAATTCCAGCCTAATGCCAGCATCCGTACTAAACAGTAGTAAACTTCGTCTAAAACTCAGGAGAAACGTTTCCTTGAAACTGCTCTGCTGTGCGTTCGTTCACCTAAGAGAGATAAATCTATGTTGAGATTCAGCGAGTCAGAAACACGTTTCTTCTAGGAGCTGCGTTGGGATATTTCCGAGTGAATGGGACCATAGCCTGTACAGAGAAATATCTGCTTCTATAACCAAAAGGGTGCTCTCAAACTGAATGGTTGTCAATGTGTGCATTCAACTGACAGAGTTAAACTCACGTGTGGATTCAGCGGTTTGCAAACCCTTTCTGTGTAGAATCCCAAAACCGGTTTTCCAGCCCAATGCCGGCATACGTACTAAGCAGCAGGAAACTTCGTCTAAAACTCAGGAGAAACGTTTCCTTGAAACTGCTCTGCTGTGCGTTCGTTCACCTAGGAGAGTTGAATCTATGTTGAGATTCAGCGAGTCAGAAACACGTTTCTTCTAGGAGCTGCGTTGGATTATTCCCGAGTGAATGGGACCATAGGCTGTACAGAGAAATATCTGCTTCTAAAACCAAAACGAAGCTATCTAACTGGATGGTTGTCAATGTGTGCATTCAACTGACAGAGATAAACTCACGTGTGGATTCAGCGGTTCGCAAACCCTTTCTGTTCAGAATCCCAAAACCGGTATTTCCTACCCAATGCCGGCATCCGTACTAAACAGCAGGAGACTTCGTCTAAAATTCAGGAGAAACGTTTCCTTGTAACTGCTCTGCTGTGCGTTTGTTCACCTAAGAGAGTTGAATCTATGTTGAGATTCAGCGAGTCAGAAACACGTTTCTTCTAGGAGCTGCGTTGGGATATTCCCGAGTGAATGGGACCATAGGCTGTACAGAGAAATATCTGCTTCTATAACCAAAAGGGTGCTCTCAAACTGAATGGTTGTCAATGTGTGCATTCAACTGACAGAGGTAAACTCACGTGTGGATTCAGCGGTTTGCAAACCCTTTCTGTGTAGAATCCCAAAACCGGTATTTCCAGCCCAATGCCGGCATACGTACTAAACAGCAGGAAACTTCGTCTAAAACTCAGGAGAAACGTTTCCTTGAAACTGCTCTGCTGTGCGTTCGTTCACCTAGGAGAGTTGAATCTATGTTGAGATTCAGCGAGTCAGAAACACGTTTCTTCTAGGAGCTGCGTTGGATTACTCCCGAGTTAATGGGACCATAGGCTGTACAGAGAAATATCTGCTTCTAAAACCAAAACGAATCTATCTAACTGGATGGTTGTCAATGTGTGCATTCAACTGACAGAGATAAACTCACGTGTGGATTCAGCGGTTTGCAAACCCTTTCTGTTCAGAATCCCAAAACCGGTAATTCCAGCCTAATGCCTGCATCCGTACTAAACAGTAGTAAACTTCGTCTAAAACTCAGGAGAAACGTTTCCTTGAAACTGCTCTGCTGTGCGTTCGTTCACCTAAGAGAGTTAAATCTATGTTGAGATTCAGCGAGTCAGAAACACGTTTCTTCTAGGAGCTGCGTTGGGATATTCCAGAGTGAATGGGACCATAGGCTGTACAGAGAAATATCTGCTTCTAAAACCAAAAGGGTGCTATCAAACTGAATGGTTGTCAATGTGTGCATTCAACTGACAGAGGTAAACTCACGTGTTGATTCAGCGGTTTGTAAACCCTTTCTGTGCAGAATCCCAAAACCGTTATTTCCAGCCCAATGCCGTCATCCGTACTAAACAGCAGGAAACTTCGTCTAAAACTCAGGAGAAACGTTTCCTTGAAACTGCTCTGCTGTGCATTCGTTCACCTGGGAGAGTTGAATCTATGTTGAGATTCAGCGAGTCAGAAACACGTTTCTTCTAGGAGATGCGTTGGGATATTCCCGAGTGAATGGGACCATAGGCTGTACAGAGAAATATCTGCTTCTAAAACCAAAACGGAGCTATGTAACTGAATGGTTGTCAATGTGTGCATTCAACTGACGGAGTTAAACTCACGTGTGGATTCAGCGGTTTGCAAACCCTTTCTGTGCAGAATCCCAAAACCGGTACTTCCAGCCTAATGCCGGCATCCGTACTAAACAGTTGTAAACTTCGTCTAAAACTCAGGAGAAACGTTTCCTTGAAACTGCTCTGCTGTACGTTCGTTCACCTAGGAGAGTTGAATCTATGTTGAGATTCAGCGAGTCAGAAACACGTTTCTTCTAGGAGCTGCGTTGGGATATTCCCGAGTGAATGGGACCATAGGCTGTACAGAGAAATATCTGCTTCTAAAACCAAAAGGGTGGTATCTAACTGAATGGTTGTCAATGTGTGCATTCAACTGACAGAGTTAAACTCACGTTTGGTATCAGCGGTTTGCAAACCCTTTCTGTGCAGAATCCCAAAACCGGAATTTACAGCCCAATGCCGGCATACGTACTAAACTGCAGGAAACTTCGTCTAAAACTCAGGAGAAACGTTTCCTTGAAACTGCTCTGCTGTGCGTTCGTTCACCTAAGAGAGTTGAATCTATGTTGAGATTCAGCGAGTCAGAATCTCGTTTCTTCTAGGAGCTGCGTTGGGATATTCCCGAGTGAATGGGACCATAGGCTGTACAGAGAAATATCTGCTTCTAAAACCAAAACGGAGCTATCTAACTGGATGGTTGTCAATGTGTGCATTCAACTGACAGAGTTAAACTCACGTGTGGATTCAGCGGTTTGCAAACCCTTTCTGTTCAGAATCCCAAAACCGGTATTTCCTACCCAATGCCGGCATCCGTACTAAACAGCAGGAAACTTCGTCTAAAATTCAGGAGAAACGTTTCCTTTAAACTGCTCTGCGGTGCGTTCGTTCACCTAAGAGAGTTGAATCTATGTTGAGATTCAGCGAGTCAGAAACACGTTTCTTCTAGGAGCTGCGTTGGGATATTCCCGAGTGAATGGGACCATAGGCTCTACAGAGAAATATCTGCTCCTAAAACCAAAAGTGTGCTATCTAACTGAATAGTTGTCAATGTGTGCATTCAACTGACAGAGTTAAATTCACGTTTGGATTCAGCGGTTTACAAACCCTTTCTGTGCAGAATCCCAAAACCGGTATTTCCAGCTCAATGCCGGCATACGTACTAAACTGCAGGAAACTTCCTCTAAAACTCAGGAGAAACGTTTCCTTGAAACTGCTCTGCTGTGCGTTCGTTCACCTAAGGGAGTTGAATCTATGTTGAGATTCAGCGAGTCAGAAACACCTTTCTTCTAGGAGCTGCGTTGGGATATTCCCGAGTGAATGGGACCATAGGCTGTACAGAGAAATATCTGCTTCTAAAATCAAAACGGAGCTATCTAACTGAATGGTTGTCAATGTGTGCATTCAACTGACAGCGATAAACTCACGTGTGGATTCAGCGGTTTGCAAACCCTTTCTGTGCAGAATCCCAAAACCGGTATTTCCAGCCCAATCCCGGCATACGTACTAAACAGCAGGAAACTTCGTCTAAAACTCAGGAGAAACTTTTCCTTGAAACTGCTCGGCTGTGCGTTCGTTCACCTAGGAGAGTTGAATCTATGTTGAGATTCAGCGAGTCAGAAACACGTTTCTTCTAGGAGCTGCGTTGGGATATTCCCGAGTGAATGGGACCATAGGCTGTACAGAGAAATATCTGCTTCTAAAATCAAAACGGAGCTATCTAACTGAATGGTTGTCAATGTGTGCATTCAACTGACAGAGATAAACTCACGTGTGGATTCAGCGGTTTGCAAACCCTTTCTGTGCAGAATCCCAAAACCGGAAATTCCAGCCTAATGCCAGCATCCGTACTAAACAGTAGTAAACTTCGTCTAAAACTCAGGAGAAACGTTTCCTTGAAACTGCTCTGCTGTGCGTTCGTTCACCTTAGAGAGTTGAATCTATGTTGAAATTCAGCGAGTCAGAAACACGTTTCTTCTAGGAGCTGCGTTGGGATATTCCCGAGTGAATGGGACCATAGGCTGTACAGAGAAATATCTGCTCCTAAAACCAAAAGGGTGCTATCTAACTGAATGGTTCTCAATGTGTGCATTCAACTGACAGAGTTAAACTCACGTTTGGATTCAGCGGTTCACAAACCCTTTCTGTGCAGAATCCCAAAACCGGTAATTCTAGCTCAATGCCGGCATACGTACTAAACTGCAGGAAACTTCGTCTAAAACTCAGGAAAAACGTTTCCTTGAAACTGCTCGGCTGTGCGTTCGTTCACCTAAGAGAGTTGAATCTATGTTGAGATTCAGCGAGTCAGAAACACGTTTCTTCTAAGAGCTGCGTTGGGATATTCCCGAGTGAATGGGACCATAGGCTGTACAGAGAAATATCTGCTTCTAAAACCAAAACGGAGCTATCTAACTGGATGGTTGTCAATGTGTGCATTCAACTGACAGAGTTAAACTCACGTGTGGATTCAGCGGTTTGCAAACCCTTTCTGTGCAGAATCCCAAAACCGGTATTTCCTACCCAATGCCGGCATCCGTACTAAACAGCAGGAAACTTCGTCTAAAACTCAGGCGAAACGTTTCCTTGTTACTGCTCTGCTGTGCGTTCGTTCAACTAAGAGAGTTGAATCTATGTTGAGATTCAGCGAGTCAGAAACACGTTTCTTCTAGGAGCTGCGTTGGGATATTCCCGAGTGAATGGGACCATAGGCTGTACAGAGAAATATCTGCTTCTAAAAGCAAAACGGAGCTACCTAACTGAATGGTTGTCAATGTGTGCATTCAACTGACAGAGATAAACTCACGTGTGGAATCAGCGGTTTGCAAACCCTTTCTGTGCAGAATCCCAAAACCGGTATTTCCAGCCCAATCCCGGCATACGTACTAAACAGCAGGAAACTTCGTCTAAAACTCAGGAGAAACGTTTCCTTGAAACTGCTCGGATGTGCGTTCGTTCACCTAAGAGAGGTAAATCTATGTTGAGATTCAGGGAGTCAGAAACACGTTTCTTCTAGGAGCTGCGTTGGGATATTCCCGAGTGAATGGGACCATAGGCTGTACAGAGAAATATCTGCTTCTAAAACCAAAAGGGTGCTGTCAAACTGAATGGTTGTAAATGTGTGCATTCAACTGACAGAGATAAACTCACGTGTGGATTCAGCGGTTTGCAAACCCTTTCTGTGCAGAATCCCAAAACCGGTAATTCCAGCCTAATGCCAGCATCCGTACTAAACAGTAGTAAACTTCGTCTAAAACTCAGGAGAAACGTTTCCTTGAAACTGCTCTGCTGTGCGTTCGTTCACCTAAGAGAGATAAATCTATGTTGAGATTCAGCGAGTCAGAAACACGTTTCTTCTAGGAGCTGCGTTGGGATATTCCCGAGTGAATGGGACCATAGCCTGTACAGAGAAATATCTGCTTCTATAACCAAAAGGGTGCTCTCAAACTGAATGGTTGTCAATGTGTGCATTCAACTGACAGAGTTAAACTCACGTGTGGATTCAGCGGTTTGCAAACCCTTTCTGTGTAGAATCCCAAAACCGGTTTTCCAGCCCAATGCCGGCATACGTACTAAGCAGCAGGAAACTTCGTCTAAAACTCAGGAGAAACGTTTCCTTGAAACTGCTCTGCTGTGCGTTCGTTCACCTAGGAGAGTTGAATCTATGTTGAGATTCAGCGAGTCAGAAACACGTTTCTTCTAGGAGCTGCGTTGGATTATTCCCGAGTGAATGGGACCATAGGCTGTACAGAGAAATATCTGCTTCTAAAACCAAAACGAAGCTATCTAACTGGATGGTTGTCAATGTGTGCATTCAACTGACAGAGATAAACTCACGTGTGGATTCAGCGGTTCGCAAACCCTTTCTGTTCAGAATCCCAAAACCGGTATTTCCTACCCAATGCCGGCATCCGTACTAAACAGCAGGAGACTTCGTCTAAAATTCAGGAGAAACGTTTCCTTGTAACTGCTCTGCTGTGCGTTTGTTCACCTAAGAGAGTTGAATCTATGTTGAGATTCAGCGAGTCAGAAACACGTTTCTTCTAGGAGCTGCGTTGGGATATTCCCGAGTGAATGGGACCATAGGCTGTACAGAGAAATATCTGCTTCTATAACCAAAAGGGTGCTCTCAAACTGAATGGTTGTCAATGTGTGCATTCAACTGACAGAGGTAAACTCACGTGTGGATTCAGCGGTTTGCAAACCCTTTCTGTGTAGAATCCCAAAACCGGTATTTCCAGCCCAATGCCGGCATACGTACTAAACAGCAGGAAACTTCGTCTAAAACTCAGGAGAAACGTTTCCTTGAAACTGCTCTGCTGTGCGTTCGTTCACCTAGGAGAGTTGAATCTATGTTGAGATTCAGCGAGTCAGAAACACGTTTCTTCTAGGAGCTGCGTTGGATTACTCCCGAGTTAATGGGACCATAGGCTGTACAGAGAAATATCTGCTTCTAAAACCAAAACGAATCTATCTAACTGGATGGTTGTCAATGTGTGCATTCAACTGACAGAGATAAACTCACGTGTGGATTCAGCGGTTTGCAAACCCTTTCTGTTCAGAATCCCAAAACCGGTAATTCCAGCCTAATGCCTGCATCCGTACTAAACAGTAGTAAACTTCGTCTAAAACTCAGGAGAAACGTTTCCTTGAAACTGCTCTGCTGTGCGTTCGTTCACCTAAGAGAGTTAAATCTATGTTGAGATTCAGCGAGTCAGAAACACGTTTCTTCTAGGAGCTGCGTTGGGATATTCCAGAGTGAATGGGACCATAGGCTGTACAGAGAAATATCTGCTTCTAAAACCAAAAGGGTGCTATCAAACTGAATGGTTGTCAATGTGTGCATTCAACTGACAGAGGTAAACTCACGTGTTGATTCAGCGGTTTGCAAACCCTTTCTGTGCAGAATCCCAAAACCGGTATTTCCAGCCCAATGCCGTCATCCGTACTAAACAGCAGGAAACTTCGTCTAAAACTCAGGAGAAACGTTTCCTTGAAACTGCTCTGCTGTGCATTCGTTCACCTGGGAGAGTTGAATCTATGTTGAGATTCAGCGAGTCAGAAACACGTTTCTTCTAGGAGATGCGTTGGGATATTCCCGAGTGAATGGGACCATAGGCTGTACAGGGAAATATCTGCTTCTAAAACCAAAACGGAGCTATCTAACTGAATGGTTGTCAATGTGTGCATTCAACTGACAGAGTTAAACTCACGTGTGGATTCAGCGGTTTGCAAACCCTTTCTGTGCAGAATCCCAAAACCGGTATTTCCAGCCCAATGCCGGCATCCGTACTAAACAGTAGTAAACTTTGTCTAAAACTCAGGAGAAACGTTTCCTTGAAACTGCTCTGCTGTGCGTTCATTCACCTAGGAGAGTTGAATCTATGTTGAGATTCAGCGAGTCAGAAACACGTTTCTTCTAGGAGCTGCGTTGGGATATTCCCGAGTGAATGGGACCATAGGGTGTACAGAGAAATATCTGCTTCTAAAACCAAAAGTGTGCTATCTAACTGAATAGTTGTCAATGTGTGCATTCAACTGACAGAGTTAAATTCACGTTTGGATTCAGCGGTTTACAAACCCTTTCTGTGCAGAATCCCAAAACCGGTAATTCCAGCTCAATGCCGGCATACGTACTAAACTGCAGGAAACTTCCTCTAAAACTCAGGAGAAACGTTTCCTTGAAACTGCTCTGCTGTGCGTTCGTTCACCTAGGAGAGTTGAATCTATGTTGAGATTCAGCGAGTCAGAAACACGTTTCTTCTAGGAGCTGCGTTGGGATATTCCCGAGTGAATGGGACAATATGTTGTACAGAGAAATATCTGCTTCTAAAACCAAAACGGAGCTATCTAACTGAATGGTTGTCAATGTGTGCATTCAACTGACAGAGATAAACTCACGTGTGGATTCAGCGGTTTGCAAACCCTTTCTGTGCAGAATCCCAAAACCGGAAATTCCAGCCTAATGCCAGCATCCGTACTAAACAGTAGTAAACTTCGTCTAAAACTCAGGAGAAACGTTTCCTTGAAACTGCTCTGCTGTGCGTTCGTTCACCTTAGAGAGTTGAATCTATGTTGAAATTCAGCGAGTCAGAAACACGTTTCTTCTAGGAGCTGCGTTGGGATATTCCCGAGTGAATGGGACCATAGGCTGTACAGAGAAACATCTGCTCCTAAAACCAAAAGGGTGCTATCTAACTGAATGGTTCTCAATGTGTGCATTCAACTGACAGAGTTAAACTCACGTTTGGATTCAGCGGTTCACAAACCCTTTCTGTGCAGAATCCCAAAACCGGTAATTCTAGCTCAATGCCGGCATACGTACTAAACTGCAGGAAACTTCGTCTAAAACTCAGGAAAAACGTTTCCTTGAAACTGCTCGGCTGTGCGTTCGTTCACCTAAGAGAGTTGAATCTATGTTGAGATTCAGCGAGTCAGAAACACGTTTCTTCTAAGAGCTGCGTTGGGATATTCCCGAGTGAATGGAACCATAGGCTGTACAGAGAAATATCTGCTTCTAAAACCAAAACGGAGCTATCTAACTGGATGGTTGTCAATGTGTGCATTCAACTGACAGAGTTAAACTCACGTGTGGATTCAGCGGTTTGCAAACCCTTTCTGTGCAGAATCCCAAAACCGGTATTTCCTACCCAATGCCGGCATCCGTACTAAACAGCAGGAAACTTCGTCTAAAACTCAGGCGAAACGTTTCCTTGTTACTGCTCTGCTGTGCGTTCGTTCAACTAAGAGAGTTGAATCTATGTTGAGATTCAGCGAGTCAGAAACACGTTTCTTCTAGGAGCTGCGTTGGGATATTCCCGAGTGAATGGGACCATAGGCTGTACAGAGAAATATCTGCTTCTAAAAGCAAAACGGAGCTACCTAACTGAATGGTTGTCAATGTGTGCATTCAACTGACAGAGATAAACTCACGTGTGGATTCAGCGGTTTGCAAACCCTTTCTGTGCAGAATCCCAAAACCGGTATTTCCAGCCCAATCCCGGCATACGTACTAAACAGCAGGAAACTTCGTCTAAAACTCAGGAGAAACGTTTCCTTGAAACTGCTCGGCTGTGCGTTCGTTCACCTAAGAGAGGTAAATCTATGTTGAGATTCAGCGAGTCAGAAACACGTTTCTTCTAGGAGCTGCGTTGGGATATTCCCGAGTGAATGGGACCATAGGCTGTACAGAGAAATATCTGCTTCTAAAACCAAAAGGGTGCTATCAAACTGAATGGTTGTAAATGTGTGCATTCAACTGACAGAGATAAACTCACGTGTGGATTCAGCGGTTTGCAAACCCTTTCTGTGCAGAATCCCAAAACCGGTAATTCCAGCCTAATGCCAGCATCCGTACTAAACAGTAGTAAACTTCGTCTAAAACTCAGGAGAAACGTTTCCTTGAAACTGCTCTGCTGTGCGTTCGTTCACCTAAGAGAGATAAATCTATGTTGAGATTCAGCGAGTCAGAAACACGTTTCTTCTAGGAGCTGCGTTGGGATATTCCCGAGTGAATGGGACCATAGCCTGTACAGAGAAATATCTGCTTCTATAACCAAAAGGGTGCTCTCAAACTGAATGGTTGTCAATGTGTGCATTCAACTGACAGAGTTAAACTCACGTGTGGATTCAGCGGTTTGCAAACCCTTTCTGTGTAGAATCCCAAAACCGGTTTTCCAGCCCAATGCCGGCATACGTACTAAGCAGCAGGAAACTTCGTCTAAAACTCAGGAGAAACGTTTCCTTGAAACTGCTCTGCTGTGCGTTCGTTCACCTAGGAGAGTTGAATCTATGTTGAGATTCAGCGAGTCAGAAACACGTTTCTTCTAGGAGCTGCGTTGGATTATTCCCGAGTGAATGGGACCATAGGCTGTACAGAGAAATATCTGCTTCTAAAACCAAAACGAAGCTATCTAACTGGATGGTTGTCAATGTGTGCATTCAACTGACAGAGATAAACTCACGTGTGGATTCAGCGGTTCGCAAACCCTTTCTGTTCAGAATCCCAAAACCGGTATTTCCTACCCAATGCCGGCATCCGTACTAAACAGCAGGAGACTTCGTCTAAAATTCAGGAGAAACGTTTCCTTGTAACTGCTCTGCTGTGCGTTTGTTCACCTAAGAGAGTTGAATCTATGTTGAGATTCAGCGAGTCAGAAACACGTTTCTTCTAGGAGCTGCGTTGGGATATTCCCGAGTGAATGGGACCATAGGCTGTACAGAGAAATATCTGCTTCTATAACCAAAAGGGTGCTCTCAAACTGAATGGTTGTCAATGTGTGCATTCAACTGACAGAGGTAAACTCACGTGTGGATTCAGCGGTTTGCAAACCCTTTCTGTGTAGAATCCCAAAACCGGTATTTCCAGCCCAATGCCGGCATACGTACTAAACAGCAGGAAACTTCGTCTAAAACTCAGGAGAAACGTTTCCTTGAAACTGCTCTGCTGTGCGTTCGTTCACCTAGGAGAGTTGAATCTATGTTGAGATTCAGCGAGTCAGAAACACGTTTCTTCTAGGAGCTGCGTTGGATTACTCCCGAGTTAATGGGACCATAGGCTGTACAGAGAAATATCTGCTTCTAAAACCAAAACGAATCTATCTAACTGGATGGTTGTCAATGTGTGCATTCAACTGACAGAGATAAACTCACGTGTGGATTCAGCGGTTTGCAAACCCTTTCTGTTCAGAATCCCAAAACCGGTAATTCCAGCCTAATGCCTGCATCCGTACTAAACAGTAGTAAACTTCGTCTAAAACTCAGGAGAAACGTTTCCTTGAAACTGCTCTGCTGTGCGTTCGTTCACCTAAGAGAGTTAAATCTATGTTGAGATTCAGCGAGTCAGAAACACGTTTCTTCTAGGAGCTGCGTTGGGATATTCCAGAGTGAATGGGACCATAGGCTGTACAGAGAAATATCTGCTTCTAAAACCAAAAGGGTGCTATCAAACTGAATGGTTGTCAATGTGTGCATTCAACTGACAGAGTTAAACTCACGTGTGGATTCAGCGGTTTGCAAACCCTTTCTGTGCAGAATCCCAAAACCGGTATTTCCAGCCCAATGCCGTCATCCGTACTAAACAGCAGGAAACTTCGTCTAAAACTCAGGAGAAACGTTTCCTTGAAACTGCTCTGCTGTGCATTCGTTCACCTGGGAGAGTTGAATCTATGTTGAGATTCAGCGAGTCAGAAACACGTTTCTTCTAGGAGATGCGTTGGGATATTCCCGAGTGAATGGGACCATAGGCTGTACAGAGAAATATCTGCTTCTAAAACCAAAACGGAGCTATCTAACTGAATGGTTGTAAATGTGTGCATTCAACTGACAGAGTTAAACTCACGTGTGGATTCAGCGGTTTGCAAACCCTTTCTGTGCAGAATCCCAAAACCGGTATTTCCAGCCCAATGCCGGCATCCGTACTAAACAGTAGTAAACTTTGTCTAAAACTCAGGAGAAACGTTTCCTTGAAACTGCTCTGCTGTGCGTTCATTCACCTAGGAGAGTTGAATCTATGTTGAGATTCAGCGAGTCAGAAACACGTTTCTTCTAGGAGCTGCGTTGGGATATTCCCGAGTGAATGGGACCATAGGGTGTACAGAGAAATATCTGCTTCTAAAACCAAAAGTGTGCTATCTAACTGAATAGTTGTCAATGTGTGCATTCAACTGACAGAGTTAAATTCACGTTTGGATTCAGCGGTTTACAAACCCTTTCTGTGCAGAATCCCAAAACCGGTAATTCCAGCTCAATGCCGGCATACGTACTAAACTGCAGGAAACTTCCTCTAAAACTCAGGAGAAACGTTTCCTTGAAACTGCTCTGCTGTGCGTTCGTTCACCTAGGAGAGTTGAATCTATGTTGAGATTCAGCGAGTCAGAAACACGTTTCTTCTAGTAGCTGCGTTGGGATATTCCCGAGTGAATGGGACAATATGTTGTACAGAGAAATATCTGCTTCTAAAACCAAAACGGAGCTATCTAACTGAATGGTTGTCAATGTGTGCATTCAACTGACAGAGTTAAACTCACGTGTGGATTCAGCGGTTTGCAAACCCTTTCTGTGCAGAATCCCAAAACCGGTATTTCCAGCCCAATGCCGGCATCCGTACTAAACAGCAGGAAACTTCGTCTAAAACTCAGGAGAAACGTTTCCTTGAAACTGCTCTGCTGTTCATTCGTTCACCTGGGAGAGTTGAATCTATGTTGAGATTCAGCGAGTCAGAAACACGTTTCTTCTAGGAGCTGTGTTGGGATATTCCCGAGTGAATGGGACCATAGGCTGTACAGAGAAATATCTGCTTCTAAAACCAAAACGGAGCTATCAAACTGAATGGTTGTCAATGTGTGCATTCAACTGACAGAGTTAAACTCACGTGTGGATTCAGCGGTTTGCAAACCCTTTCTGTGCAGAATCCCAAAACCGGTATTTCCAGCCCAATGCCGGCATCCGTACTAAACAGCAGGAAACTTCGTCTAAAACTCAGGAGAAACGTTTCCTTGAAACTGCTCTGCTGTTCATTCGTTCACCTGGGAGAGTTCAATCTATGTTGAGATTCAGCGAGTCAGAAACACGTTTCTTCTAGGAGCTGTGTTGGGATATTCCCGAGTGAATGGGACCATAGGCTGTATAGAGAAATATCTGCTTCTAAAACCAAAACGGAGCTATCTAACTGAATGGTTGTCAATGTGTGCATTCAACTGACAGAGTTAAACTCACGTGTGGATTCAGCGGTTTGCAAATCCTTTCTGTGCAGAATCCCAAAACCGGTACTTCCAGCCTAATGCCGGCATCCGTACTAAACAGTAGTAAACTTCGTCTAAAACTCAGGAGAAACGTTTCCTTGAAACTGCTCTGCTGTGCGTTCGTTCACCTAGGAGAGTTGAATCTATGTTGAGATTCAGCGAGTCAGAAACACGTTTCTTCTAGGAGCTGCGTTGGGATATTCCCGAGTGAATGGGACCATAGGCTGTACAGAGAAATATCTGCTTCTAAAACCAAAAGGGTGGTATCTAACTGAATGGTTGTCAATGTGTGCATTCAACTGACAGAGTTAAACTCACGTTTGGTATCAGCGGTTTGCAAACCCTTTCTGTGCAGAATCCCAAAACCGGAATTTACAGCCCAATGCCGGCATACGTACTAAACTGCAGGAAACTTCGTCTAAAACTCAGGAGAAACGTTTCCTTGAAACTGCTCTGCTGTGCGTTCGTTCACCTAAGAGAGTTGAATCTATGTTGAGATTCAGCGAGTCAGAATCTCGTTTCTTCTAGGAGCTGCGTTGGGATATTCCCGAGTGAATGGGACCATAGGCTGTACAGAGAAATATCTGCTTCTAAAACCAAAACGTAGCTATCTAACTGGATGGATGTCAATGTGTGCATTCAACTGACAGAGTTAAACTCACGTGTGGATTCAGCGGTTTGCAAAACCTTTCTGTTCACAATCCCAAAACCGGTATTTCCTACCCAATGCCGGCATCCGTACTAAACAGCAGGAAACTTCGTCTAAAATTCAGGAGAAACGTTTCCTTTAAACTGCTCTGCGGTGCGTTCGTTCACCTAAGAGAGTTGAATCTATGTTGAGATTCAGCGAGTCAGAAACACGTTTCTTCTAGGAGCTGCGTTGGGATATTCCCGAGTGAATGGGACCATACGCTCTACAGAGAAATATCTGCTCCTAAAACCAAAAGTGTGCTATCTAACTGAATGGTTGTCAATGTGTGCATTCAACTGACAGAGTTAAACTCACGTTTGGATTCAGCGGTTTACAAACCCTTTCTGTGCAGAATCCCAAAACCGGTATTTCCAGCTCAATGCCGGTATACGTACTAAACTGCAGGAAACTTCCTCTAAAACTCAGGAGAAACGTTTCCTTGAAACTGCTCTGCTGTGCGTTCGTTCACCTAAGGGAGTTGAATCTATGTTGAGATTCAGCGAGTCAGAAACACGTTTCTTCTAGGAGCTGCGTTGGGATATTCCCGAGTGAATGGGACCATAGGCTGTACAGAGAAATATCTGCTTCTAAAACCAAAAGGGTGCTATCAAACTCAATGGTTGTCAATGTGTGCATTCAACTGACAGAGTTAAACTCACGTGTGGATTCAGCGGTTTGCAAACCCTTTCTGTGCAGAATCCCAAAACCGGTATTTACAGCCCAATGCCGGCATACGTACTAAACAGCAGGAAACTTCGTCTAAAACTCAGGAGAAACGTTTCCTTGAAACTGCTCTGCTGTGCGTTCGTTCTCCTAGGAGAGTTGAATCTATGTTGAGATTCAGCGAGTCAGAAACACGTTTCTTCTAGGAGCTGCCTTGGGATATTCCCGAGTGAATGGGACCATAGGCTGTACAGAGAAATATCTGCTTCTAAAAGCAAAACGGAGCTACCTAACTGAATGGTTGTCAATGTGTGCATTCAACTGACAGCGATAAACTCACGTGTGGATTCAGCGGTTTGCAAACCCTTTCTGTGCAGAATCCCAAAACCGGTATTTCCAGCCCAATCCCGGCATACGTACTAAACAGCAGGAAACTTCGTCTAAAACTCAGGAGAAACTTTTCCTTGAAACTGCTCGGCTGTGCGTTCGTTCACCTAAGAGAGTTAAATGTATGTTGAGATTCAGCGAGTCAGAAACACGTTTCTTCTAGGAGCTGCGTTGGGATATTCCCGAGTGAATGGGACCATAGGCTGTACAGAGAAATATCTGCTTCTAAAACCAAAAGGGTGCTATCAAACTGAATGGTTGTAAATGTGTGCATTCAACTGACAGAGTTAAACTCACGTGTGGATTCAGCGGTTTGCAAACCCTTTCTGTGCAGAATCCCAAAACCGGTATTTCGAACCAAATGCCGGCATCCGTACTAAACAGCAGGAAACTTCGTCTAAAACTCAGGAGAAACGTTTCCTTGAAACTTCTCTGCTGTGCGTTCGTTCACCTAGGAGAGTTGAATCTATGTTGAGATTCAGCGAGTCAGAAACACGTTTCTTCTAGGAGCTGCGTTGGGATATTCCCGAGTGAATGGGACCATAGGCTGTACAGAGAAATATCTGCTTCTAAAATCAAAACGGAGCTATCTAACTGAATGGTTGTCAATGTGTGCATTAAACTGACAGAGACAAACTCACGTGTGGATTCAGCGGTTTGCAAACCCTTTCTGTGCAGAATCCCAAAACCGGAAATTCCAGCCTAATGCCAGCATCCGTACTAAACAGTAGTAAACTTCGTCTAAAACTCAGGAGAAACGTTTCCTTGAAACTGCTCTGCTGTGCGTACGTTCACCTTAGAGAGTTGAATCTATGTTGAAATTCAGCGAGTCAGAAACACGTTTCTTCTAGGAGCTGCGTTGGGATATTCCCGAGTGAATGGGACCATAGGCTGTACAGAGAAATATCTGCTCCTAAAACCAAAAGGGTGCTATCTAACTGAATGGTTCTCAATGTGTGCATTCAACTGACAGAGTTAAACTCACGTTTGGATTCAGCGGTTCACAAACCCTTTCTGTGCAGAATCCCAAAACCGGTAATTCTAGCTCAATGCCGGCATACGTACTAAACTGCAGGAAACTTCGTCTAAAACTCAGGAAAAACGTTTCCTTGAAACTGCTCGGCTGTGCGTTCGTTCACCTAAGAGAGTTGAATCTATGTTGAGATTCAGCCAGTCAGAAACACGTTTCTTCTAGGAGCTGCGTTGGGATATTCCCGAGTGAATGGGACCATAGGCTGTACAGAGAAATATCTGCTTCTAAAACCAAAACGGAGCTATCTAACTGGATGGTTGTCAATGTGTGCATTCAACTGACAGAGTTAAACTCACGTGTGGATTCAGCGGTTTGCAAACCCTTTCTGTGCAGAATCCCAAAACCGGTATTTCCTACCCAATGCCGGCATCCGTACTAAACAGCAGGAAACTTCGTCTAAAACTCAGGCGAAACGTTTCCTTGTAACTGCTCTGCTGTGCG
This sequence comes from Aotus nancymaae, assembly GCF_030222135.1. NCBI lineage: Eukaryota > Metazoa > Chordata > Mammalia > Primates > Aotidae > Aotus > Aotus nancymaae. The sequence continues at coordinate 257,163 of NW_026988493.1, forward strand.
TTCGTTCAACTAAGAGAGTTGAATCTATGTTGAGATTCAGCGAGTCAGAAACACGTTTCTTCTAGGAGCTGCGTTGGCATATTCCCGAGTGAATGGGACCATAGGCTGTACAGAGAAATATCTGCTTCTAAAACCAAAACGGAGCTACCTAACTGAATGGTTGTCAATGTGTGCATTCAACTGACAGAGATAAACTCACGTGTGGATTCAGCGGTTTGCAAACCCTTTCTGTGCAGAATCCCAAAACCGGTATTTCCAGCCCAATCCCGGCATACGTACTAAACAGCAGGAAACTTCGTCTAAAACTCAGGAGAAACGTTTCCTTGAAACTGCTCGGCTGTGCGTTCGTTCACCTAAGAGAGGTAAATCTATGTTGAGATTCAGCGAGTCAGAAACACGTTTCTTCTAGGAGCTGCGTTGGGATATTCCCGAGTGAATGGGACCATAGGCTGTACAGAGAAATATCTGCTTCTAAAACCAAAAGGGTGCTATCAAACTGAATGGTTGTAAATGTGTGCATTCAACTGACAGAGATAAACTCACGTGTGGATTCAGCGGTTTGCAAACCCTTTCTGTGCAGAATCCCAAAACCGGTAATTCCAGCCTAATGCCAGCATCCGTACTAAACAGTAGTAAACTTCGTCTAAAACTCAGGAGAAACGTTTCCTTGAAACTGCTCTGCTGTGCGTTCGTTCACCTAAGAGAGTTAAATCTATGTTGAGATTCAGCGAGTCAGAAACACGTTTCTTCTAGGAGCTGCGTTGGGATATTCCCGAGTGAATGGGACCATAGGCTGTACAGAGAAATATCTGCTTCTATAACCAAAAGGGTGCTCTCAAACTGAATGGTTGTCAATGTGTGCATTCAACTGACAGAGTTAAACTCACGTGTGGATTCAGCGGTTTGCAAACCCTTTCTGTGTAGAATCCCAAAACCGGTTTTCCAGCCCAATGCCGGCATACGTACTAAACAGCAGGAAACTTCGTCTAAAACTCAGGAGAAACGTTTCCTTGAAACTGCTCTGCTGTGCTTTCGTTCACCTAGGAGAGTTGAATCTATGTTGAGATTCAGCGAGTCAGAAACACGTTTCTTCTAGGAGCTGCGTTGGATTATTCCCGAGTGAATGGGACCATAGGCTGTACAGAGAAATATCTGCTTCTAAAACCAAAACGAAGCTATCTAACTGGATGGTTGTCAATGTGTGCATTCAGCTGACAGAGATAAACTCACGTGTGGATTCAGCGGTTTGCAAACCCTTTCTGTTCAGAATCCCAAAACCGGTATTTCCTACCCAATGCCGGCATCGTACTAAACAGCAGGAGACTTCGTCTAAAATTCAGGAGAAACGTTTCCTTGTAACTGCTCTGCTGTTCGTTTGTTCACCTAAGAGAGTTGAATCTATGTTGAGATTCAGCGAGTCAGAAACACGTTTCTTCTAGGAGCTGCGTTGGGATATTCCCGAGTGAATGGGACCATAGGCTGTACAGAGAAATATCTGCTCCTAAAACCAAAAGTGTGCTATCTAACTGAATGTTTGTCAATGTGTGCATTCAACTGACAGAGTTAAACTCACGTTTGGATTCAGCGGTTTACAACCATTTCTGTGCAGAATCCCAAAACCGGTAATTCCAGCTCAATGCCGGCATACGTACTAAACTGCAGGAAACTTCCTCTAAAACTCAGGAGAAACGTTTCCTTGAAACTGCTCTGCTGTGTCTTCGTTCACCTAAGAGCGTTGAATCTATGTTGAGATTCAGCGAGTCAGAAACACGTTTCTTCTAGGAGCTGCGTTGGGATATTCCAGAGTGAATGGGACCATAGGCTGTACAGAGAAATATCTGCTTCTAACACCAAAACGGAGCTATCTAACTGAATGGTTGTCAATGTGTGCATTCAACTGACAGAGTTAAACTCACGTGTGGATTCAGCGGTTTGCAAACCCTTTCTGTGCAGAATCCCAAAACCGGAATTTACAGCCCAATGCCGGCATACGTACTAAACTGCAGGAAACTTCGTCTAAAACTCAGGAGAAACGTTTCCTTGAAACTGCTCTGCTGTGCGTTCGTTCACCTAAGAGAGTTGAATCTATGTTGAGATTCAGCGAGTCAGAAACACGTTTCTTCTAGGAGCTGCGTTGGGATATTCCCGAGTGAATGGGACCATAGGCTGTACAGAGAAATATCTGCTTCTAAAACCAAAACGGAGCTATCTAACTGAATGGTTGTCAATGTGTGCATTCAACTGACAGAGATAAACTCACGTGTGGATTCAGCGGTTTGCAAACCCTTTCTGTGCAGAATCCCAAAACCGGTATTTCCAGCCCAATGCCGGCATACGTACTAAACAGCAGGAAACTTCGTCTAAAACTCAGGAGAAACGTTTCCTTGAAACTGCTCTGCTGTGCGTTCGTTCACCTAAGGGAGTTGAATCTATATTGAGATTCAGCGAGTCAGAAACACGTTTCTTCTAGGAGCTGCATTGGGATATTCCCGAGTGAATGGGACCATAGGCTGTACAGAGAAATATCTGCTTCTAAAACCAAAACGGAGCTATCTAACTGGATGGTTGTCAATATGTGCATTCAACTGACAGAGATAAACTCACGTGTGGATTCAACGGTTTGCAAACCCTTTCTGTGCAGAATCCCAAAACCGGTATTTCCAGCCCAATACCGGCATACGTACTAAACAGCAGGAAACTTCGTCTAAAACTCAGGAGAAACGTTTCCTAGAAACTGCTCTGCTGTGCGTTCATTCACCAAGAGAGTTGAATCTATGTTGAGATTCAGCGAGTCAGAAACACGTTTCTTCTAGTAGCTGCGTTGGGATATTCCCGAGTGAATGGGACCATACGCTCTACAGAGAAATATCTGCTCCTAAAACCAAAAGTGTGCTATCTAACTGAATAGTTGTCAATGTGTGCATTCAACTGACAGAGTTAAATTCACGTTTGGATTCAGCGGTTTACAAACCCTTTCTGTGCAGAATCCCAAAACCGGTATTTCCAGCTCAATGCCGGCATACGTACTAAACTGCAGGAAACTTCCTCTAAAACTCAGGAGAAACGTTTCCTTGAAACTGCTCTGCTGTGCGTTCGTTCACCTAAGGGAGTTGAATCTATGTTGAGATTCAGCGAGTCAGAAACACGTTTCTTCTAGGAGCTGCGTTGGGATATTCCCGAGTGAATGGGACCATAGGCTGTACAGAGAAATATCTGCTTCTAAAACCAAAAGGGTCCTATCAAACTGAATGGTTGTCAATGTGTGCATTCAACTGACAGAGTTAAACTCACGTGTGGATTCAGCGGTTTGCAAACCCTTTCTGTGCAGAATCCCAAAACCGGTATTTCCAGCCCAATGCCTGCATACGTACTAAACAGCAGGAAACTTCGTCTAAAACTCAGGAGAAACGTTTCCTTGAAACTGCTCTGCTGTGCGTTCGTTCTCCTAGGAGAGTTGAATCTATGTTGAGATTCAGCGAGTCAGAAACACGTTTCTTCTAGGAGCTGCCTTGGGATATTCCCGAGTGAATGGGACCATAGGCTGTACAGAGAAATATCTGTTTCTAAAAGCAAAACGGAGCTACCAAACTGAATGGTTGTCAATGTGTGCATTCAACTGACAGCGATAAACTCACGTGTGGATTCAGCGGTTTGCAAACCCTTTCTGTGCAGAATCCCAAAACCGGTATTTCGAACCAAATGCCGGCATCCGTACTAAACAGCAGGAAACTTCGTCTAAAACTCAGGAGAAACGTTTCCTTGAAACTTCTCTGCTGTGCGTTCGTTCACCTAGGAGAGTTGAATCTATGTTGAGATTCAGCGAGTCAGAAACACGATTCTTCTAGGAGCTGCGTTGGGATATTCCCGAGTGAATGGGACCATAGGCTGTACAGAGAAATATCTGCTTCTAAAACCAAAACGGAGCTATCTAACTGAATGGTTGTCAATGTGTGCATTCAACTGACAGAGATAAACTCACGTGTGGATTCAGCGGTTTGCAAACCCTTTCTGTGCAGAATCCCAAAACCGGAAATTCCAGCCTAATGCCAGCATCCGTACTAAACAGTAGTAAACTTCGTCTAAAACTCAGGAGAAACGTTTCCTTGAAACTGCTCTGCTGTGCGTTCGTTCACCTTAGAGAGTTGAATCTATGTTGAAATTCAGCGAGTCAGAAACACGTTTCTTCTAGGAGCTGCGTTGGGATATTCCCGAGTGAATGGGACCATAGGCTGTACAGAGAAATATCTGCTCCTAAAACCAAAAGGGTGCTATCTAACTGAATGGTTCTCAATGTGTGCATTCAACTGACAGAGTTAAACTCACGTGTGGATTCAGCGGTTTGCAAACCCTTTCTGTGTAGAATCCCAAAACCGGTTTTCCAGCCCAATGCCGGCATACGTACTAAACAGCAGGAAACTTCGTCTAAAACTCAGGAGAAACGTTTCCTTGAAACTGCTCTGCTGTGCGTTCGTTCACCTAGGAGAGTTGAATCTATGTTGAGATTCAGCGAGTCAGAAACACGTTTCTTCTAGGAGCTGCGTTGGATTATTCCCGAGTGAATGGGACCATAGGCTGTACAGAGAAATATCTGCTTCTAAAACCAAAACGAAGCTATCTAACTGGATGGTTGTCAATGTGTGCATTCAACTGACAGAGATAAACTCACGTGTGGATTCAGCGGTTTGCAAACCCTTTCTGTTCAGAATCCCAAAACCGGTATTTCCTACCCAATGCCGGCATCCGTACTAAACAGCAGGAGACTTCGTCTAAAATTCAGGAGAAACGTGTCCTTGTAACTGCTCTGCTGTGCGTTTGTTCACCTAAGAGAGTTGAATCTATGTTGAGATTCAGCGAGTCAGAAATACGTTTCTTCTAGGAGCTGCGTTGGGATATTCCCGAGTGAATGGGACCATAGGCTGTACAGAGAAATATCTGCTTCTAAAACCAAAACCGAGCTATCTAACTGGATGGTTGTCAATGTGTGCATTCAACTGACAGAGTTAAACTCACGTGTGGATTCAGCGGTTTGCAAACCCTTTCTGTGCAGAATCCCAAAACCGGTATTTCCTACCCAATGCCGGCATCCGTACTAAACAGCAGGAAACTTCGTCTAAAACTCAGGCGAAACGTTTCCTTGTAACTGCTCTGCTGTGCGTTCGTTCAACTAAGAGAGTTGAATCTATGTTGAGATTCAGCGAGTCAGAAACACGTTTCTTCTAGGAGCTGCGTTGGCATATTCCCGAGTGAATGGGACCATAGGCTGTACAGAGAAATATCTGCTTCTAAAACCAAAACGGAGCTACCTAACTGAATGGTTGTCAATGTGTGCATTCAACTGACAGAGATAAACTCACGTGTGGATTCAGCGGTTTGCAAACCCTTTCTGTGCAGAATCCCAAAACCGGTATTTCCAGCCCAATCCCGGCATACGTACTAAACAGCAGGAAACTTCGTCTAAAACTCAGGAGAAACGTTTCCTTGAAACTGCTCGGCTGTGCGTTCGTTCACCTAAGAGAGGTAAATCTATGTTGAGATTCAGCGAGTCAGAAACACGTTTCTTCTAGGAGCTGCGTTGGGATATTCCCGAGTGAATGGGACCATAGGCTGTACAGAGAAATATCTGCTTCTAAAACCAAAAGGGTGCTATCAAACTGAATGGTTGTAAATGTGTGCATTCAACTGACAGAGATAAACTCACGTGTGGATTCAGCGGTTTGCAAACCCTTTCTGTGCAGAATCCCAAAACCGGTAATTCCAGCCTAATGACAGCATCCGTACTAAACAGTAGAAAACTTCGTCTAAAACTCAGGAGAAACGTTTCCTTGAAACTGCTCTGCTGTGCGTTCGTTCACCTAAGAGAGTTAAATCTATGTTGAGATTCAGCGAGTCAGAAACACGTTTCTTCTAGGAGCTGCGTTGGGATATTCCCGAGTGAATGGGACCATAGGCTGTACAGAGAAATATCTGCTTCTATAACCAAAAGGGTGCTCTCAAACTGAATGGTTGTCAATGTGTGCATTCAACTGACAGAGTTAAACTCACGTGTGGATTCAGCGGTTTGCAAACCCTTTCTGTGTAGAATCCCAAAACCGGTTTTCCAGCCCAATGCCGGCATACGTACTAAACAGCAGGAAACTTCGTCTAAAACTCAGGAGAAACGTTTCCTTGAAACTGCTCTGCTGTGCGTTCGTTCACCTAGGAGAGTTGAATCTATGTTGAGATTCAGCGAGTCAGAAACACGTTTCTTCTAGGAGCTGCGTTGGATTATTCCCGAGTGAATGGGACCATAGGCTGTACAGAGAAATATCTGCTTCTAAAACCAAAACGAAGCTATCTAACTGGATGGTTGTCAATGTGTGCATTCAACTGACAGAGATAAACTCACGTGTGGATTCAGCGGTTTGCAAACCCTTTCTTTTCAGAATCCCAAAACCGGTATTTCCTACCCAATGCCGGCATCCGTACTAAACAGCAGGAGACTTCGTCTAAAATTCAGGAGAAACGTTTCCTTGTAACTGCTCTGCTGTTCGTTTGTTCACCTAAGAGAGTTGAATCTATGTTGAGATTCAGCGAGTCAGAAACACGTTTCTTCTAGGAGCTGCGTTGGGATATTCCCGAGTGAATGGGACCATAGGCTGTACAGAGAAATATCTGCTCCTAAAACCAAAAGTGTGCTATCTAACTGAATGTTTGTCAATGTGTGCATTCAACTGACAGAGTTAAACTCACGTTTGGATTCAGCGGTTTACAAACCCTTTCTGTGCAGAATCCCAAAACCGGTAATTCCAGCTCAATGCCGGCATACGTACTAAACTGCAGGAAACTTCCTCTAAAACTCAGGAGAAACGTTTCCTTGAAACTGCTCTGCTGTGTCTTCGTTCACCTAAGAGCGTTGAATCTATGTTGAGATTCAGCGAGTCAGAAACACGTTTCTTCTAGGAGCTGCGTTGGGATATTCCAGAGTGAATGGGACCATAGGCTGTACAGAGAAATATCTGCTTCTAACACCAAAACGGAGCTATCTAACTGAATGGTTGTCAATGTGTGCATTCAACTGACAGAGTTAAACTCACGTGTGGATTCAGCGGTTTGCAAACCCTTTCTGTGCAGAATCCCAAAACCGGAATTTACAGCCCAATGCCGGCATACGTACTAAACTGCAGGAAACTTCGTCTAAAACTCAGGAGAAACGTTTCCTTGAAACTGCTCTGCTGTGCGTTCGTTCACCTAAGAGAGTTGAATCTATGTTGAGATTCAGCGAGTCAGAAACACGTTTCTTCTAGGAGCTGCGTTGGGATATTCCCGAGTGAATGGGACCATAGGCTGTACAGAGAAATATCTGCTTCTAAAACCAAAACGGAGCTATCTAACTGAATGGTTGTCAATGTGTGCATTCAACTGACAGAGATAAACTCACGTGTGGATTCAGCGGTTTGCAAACCCTTTCTGTGCAGAATCCCAAAACCGGTATTTCCAGCCCAATGCCGGCATACGTACTAAACAGCAGGAAACTTCGTCTAAAACTCAGGAGAAACGTTTCCTTGAAACTGCTCTGCTGTGCGTTCGTTCACCTAAGGGAGTTGAATCTATATTGAGATTCAGCGAGTCAGAAACACGTTTCTTCTAGGAGCTGCATTGGGATATTCCCGAGTGAATGGGACCATAGGCTGTACAGAGAAATATCTGCTTCTAAAACCAAAACGGAGCTATCTAACTGGATGGTTGTCAATATGTGCATTCAACTGACAGAGATAAACTCACGTGTGGATTCAACGGTTTGCAAACCCTTTCTGTGCAGAATCCCAAAACCGGCATTTCCAGCCCAATACCGGCATACGTACTAAACAGCAGGAAACTTCGTCTAAAACTCAGGAGAAACGTTTCCTAGAAACTGCTCTGCTGTGCGTTCATTCACCAAGAGAGTTGAATCTATGTTGAGATTCAGCGAGTCAGAAACACGTTTCTTCTAGTAGCTGCGTTGGGATATTCCCGAGTGAATGGGACCATACGCTCTACAGAGAAATATCTGCTCCTAAAACCAAAAGTGTGCTATCTAACTGAATAGTTGTCAATGTGTGCATTCAACTGACAGAGTTAAATTCACGTTTGGATTCAGCGGTTTACAAACCCTTTCTGTGCAGAATCCCAAAACCGGTATTTCCAGCTCAATGCCGGCATACGTACTAAACTGCAGGAAACTTCCTCTAAAACTCAGGAGAAACGTTTCCTTGAAACTGCTCTGCTGTGCGTTCGTTCACCTAAGGGAGTTGAATCTATGTTGAGATTCAGCGAGTCAGAAACACGTTTCTTCTAGGAGCTGCGTTGGGATATTCCCGAGTGAATGGGACCATAGGCTGTACAGAGAAATATCTGCTTCTAAAACCAAAAGGGTCCTATCAAACTGAATGGTTGTCAATGTGTGCATTCAACTGACAGAGTTAAACTCACGTGTGGATTCAGCGGTTTGCAAACCCTTTCTGTGCAGAATCCCAAAACCGGTATTTCCAGCCCAATGCCGGCATACGTACTAAACAGCAGGAAACTTCGTCTAAAACTCAGGAGAAACGTTTCCTTGAAACTGCTCTGCTGTGCGTTCGTTCTCCTAGGAGAGTTGAATCTATGTTGAGATTCAGCGAGTCAGAAACACGTTTCTTCTAGGAGCTGCCTTGGGATATTCCCGAGTGAATGGGACCATAGGCTGTACAGAGAAATATCTGCTTCTAAAACCAAAACGGAGCTACCTAACTGAATGGTTGTCAATGTGTGCATTCAACTGACAGAGATAAACTCACGTGTGGATTCAGCGGTTTGCAAACCCTCTCTGTGCAGAATCCCAAAACCGGTATTTCCAGCCCAATCCCGGCATACGTACTAAACAGCAGGAAACTTCGTCTAAAACTCAGGAGAAACGTTTCCTTGAAACTGCTCGGCTGTGCGTTCGTTCACCTAAGAGAGTTAAATCTATGTTGAGATTCAGCGAGTCAGAATCTCGTTTCTTCTAGGAGCTGCGTTGGGATATTCCCGAGTGAATGGGACCATAGGCTGTACAGAGAAATATCTGCTTCTAAAACCAAAAGGGTGCTATCAAACTGAATGGTTGTAAATGTGTGCATTCAACTGACAGAGTTAAACTCACGTGTGCATTCAGCGGTTTGCAAACGCTTTCTGTGCAGAATCCCAAAACCGGTATTTCGAACCAAATGCTGGCATCCGTACTAAACAGCAGGAAACTTCGTCTAAAACTCAGGAGAAACGTTTCCTTGAAACTGCTCTGCTGTGCGTTCGTTCACCTAAGAGAGTTGAATCTATGTTGAGATTCAGCGAGTCAGAAACACGTTTCTTCTAGGAGCTGCGTTGGGATATTCCCGAGTGAATGGGACCATAGGCTGTACAGAGAAATATCTGCTTCTAACACCAAAACGGAGCTATCTAACTGAATGTTTGTCAATGTGTGCATTCAACTGACAGAGTTAAACTCACGTGTGGATTCAGCGGTTTGCAAACCCTTTCTGTGCAGAATCCCAAAACCGGTATTTCCTACCCAATGCCGGCATCCGTACTAAACAGCAGGAAACTTCGTCTAAAACTCATTCGAAACGTTTCCTTGTAACTGCTCTGCTGTGCGATCGTGCACCTAAGAGAGTTGAATCTATGTTGAGATTCAGCGAGTCAGAAACACGTTTCTTCTAGGAGCTGCGTTGGGATATTCCCGAGTGAATGGGACCATAGGCTGTACAGAGATATATCTGCTACTAAAACCAAAAGCGTGCTATCTAACTGAATGGTTGTCAATGTGTGCATTCAACTGACAGAGTTAAACTCACGTTTGGATTCAGCGGTTTACAAACCCTTTCTTTGCAGAATCCCAAAACCGGTAATTCCAGCTCAATGACGGCATACGTACTAAACTGCAGGAAACTTCCTCTAAAACTCAGGAGAAACGTTTCCTTGAAACTGCTCTGCTGTGCGTTCGTTCACCTAAGAGAGTTGAATCTATGTTGAGATTCAGCGAGTCAGAAACACGTTTCTTCTAGGAGCTGCGTTGGGATATTCCCGAGTGAATGGGACCATAGGCTGTACAGAGAAATATCTGCTTCTAAAACCAAAACGGAGCTATCTAACTGAATGGTTGTCAATGTGTGCATTCACCTGACAGAGATAAACTCACGTGTGGATTCAGCGGTTTGCAAACCCGTTCTGTGCAGAATCCCAAATCCGGTATTTCCAGCCCAATGCCGGCATCCGTACTAAACAGCAGGAAACTTCATCTAAAACTCAGGAGAAACGTTTCCTTGAAACTGCTCTGCTGTGCGTTCGTTCACCTAGGAGAGTTGAATCTATGTTGAGATTCAGCGAGTCAGAAACACGTTTCTTCTAGAAGCTGCGTTGGGATATTCCCGAGTGAATGGGACCATAGGCTGTACAGAGAAATATCAGCTTCTAAAACCAAAACGGAGCTATCTAACTGAATGGTGGTCAATGTGTGCATTCAACTGACACAGTTAAACTCACGTGTGGATTCAGCGGTTTGCAAACCCTTTCTATGCAGAATCCCAAAACCGGTATTTCCAGCCGAATGCCGGCATCCGTACTAAACAGCAGGAAACTTCGTCTAAAACTCAGGAGAAACGTTTCCTTGAAACTGCTCTGCTGTGCGTTCGTTCACCTAAGAGAGTTGAATCTATGTTGAGATTCAGCGAGTCAGAAACACGTTTCTTCTAGGAGCTGCGTTGGGATATTCCCGAGTGAATGGGACCATAGGCTGTACAGAGAAATATCTGCTTCTAAAACCAAAACGGAGCTATCTAACTGAATGGTTGTCAATGTGTGCATTCAACTGACAGAGATAAACTCACGTGTGGATTCAGCGGTTTGCAAACCCTTTCTGTGCAGAATCCCAAAACCGGTATTTCCAGCCCAATGCCGGCATACGTACTAAACAGCAGGAAACTTCGTCTAAAACTCAGGAGAAACGTTTCCTTGAAACTGCTCTGCTGTGCGTTCGTTCACCTAAGAGAGATGAATCTATATTGAGATTCAGCGAGTCAGAAACACGTTTCTTCTAGGAGCTGCATTGGGATATTCCCGAGTGAATGGGACCATAGGCTGTACAGAGAAATATCTGCTTCTAAAACCAAAACGGAGCTATCTAACTGGATGGTTGTCAATATGTGCATTCAGCTGACAGAGATAAACTCACGTGTGGATTCAACGGTTTGCAAACGCTTTCTGTGCAGAATCCCAAAACCGGTATTTCCAGCCCAATACCGGCATACGTACTAAACAGCAGGAAACTTCGTCTAAAACTCAGTAGAAACAATTCCTAGAAACTGCTCTGCTGTGCGTTCATTCACCAAGAGAGTTGAATCTATGTTGAGATTCAGCGAGTCAGAAACACGTTTCTTCTAGGAGCTGCCTTGGGATATTCCCGAGTGAATGGGACCATAGGCTCTACAGAGAAATATCTGCTCCTAAAACCAAAAGGGTGCTATCTAACTGAATGGTTGTCAATGTGTGCATTCAACTGACAGAGTTAAACTCACGTTTGGATTCAGCGGTTTACAAACCCTTTCTGTGCAGAATCCCAAAACCGGTAATTCCAGCTCAATGCCGGCATACGTACTAAACTGCAGGAAACTTCGTCTAAAACTCAGCAGAAACGTTTCCTTGAAACTGCTCTGCTGTGTGTTCGTTCACGTAAGAGAGTTGAATCTATGTTGAGATTCCGCGAGTCAGAAACACGTTTCTTCTAGGAGCTGCGTTGGGATATTCCCGAGTGAATGGGACCATAGGCTGTACAGAGAAATATCTGCTTCTAAAACCAAAACGGAGCTACCTAACTGAATGGTTGTCAATGTGTGCATTCAACTGACAGAGTTAAATTCACGTTTGGATTCAGCGGTTTACAAACCCTTTCTGTGCAGAATCCCAAAACCGGTATTTCCAGCTCAATGCCGGCATACGTACTAAACTGCAGGAAACTTCCTCTAAAACTCAGGAGAAACGTTTCCTTGAAACTGCTCTGCTGTGCGTTCGTTCACCTAAGGGAGTTGAATCTATGTTGAGATTCAGCGAGTCAGAAACACGTTTCTTCTAGGAGCTGCGTTGGGATATTCCCGAGTGAATGGGACCATAGGCTGTACAGAGAAATATCTGCTTCTAAAACCAAAAGGGTCCTATCAAACTGAATGGTTGTCAATGTGTGCATTCAACTGACAGAGTTAAACTCACGTGTGGATTCAGCGGTTTGCAAACCCTTTCTGTGCAGAATCCCAAAACCGGTATTTCCAGCCCAATGCCGGCATACGTACTAAACAGCAGGAAACTTCGTCTAAAACTCAGGAGAAACGTTTCCTTGAAACTGCTCTGCTGTGCGTTCGTTCTCCTAGGAGAGTTGAATCTATGTTGAGATTCAGCGAGTCAGAAACACGTTTCTTCTAGGAGCTGCCTTGGGATATTCCCGAGTGAATGGGACCATAGGCTGTACAGAGAAATATCTGCTTCTAAAACCAAAACGGAGCTACCTAACTGAATGGTTGTCAATGTGTGCATTCAACTGACAGAGATAAACTCACGTGTGGATTCAGCGGTTTGCAAACCCTCTCTGTGCAGAATCCCAAAACCGGTATTTCCAGCCCAATCCCGGCATACGTACTAAACAGCAGGAAACTTCGTCTAAAACTCAGGAGAAACGTTTCCTTGAAACTGCTCGGCTGTGCGTTCGTTCACCTAAGAGAGTTAAATCTATGTTGAGATTCAGCGAGTCAGAATCTCGTTTCTTCTAGGAGCTGCGTTGGGATATTCCCGAGTGAATGGGACCATAGGCTGTACAGAGAAATATCTGCTTCTAAAACCAAAAGGGTGCTATCAAACTGAATGGTTGTAAATGTGTGCATTCAACTGACAGAGTTAAACTCACGTGTGCATTCAGCGGTTTGCAAACGCTTTCTGTGCAGAATCCCAAAACCGGTATTTCGAACCAAATGCTGGCATCCGTACTAAACAGCAGGAAACTTCGTCTAAAACTCAGGAGAAACGTTTCCTTGAAACTGCTCTGCTGTGCGTTCGTTCACCTAAGAGAGTTGAATCTATGTTGAGATTCAGCGAGTCAGAAACACGTTTCTTCTAGGAGCTGCGTTGGGATATTCCCGAGTGAATGGGACCATAGGCTGTACAGAGAAATATCTGCTTCTAACACCAAAACGGAGCTATCTAACTGAATGTTTGTCAATGTGTGCATTCAACTGACAGAGTTAAACTCACGTGTGGATTCAGCGGTTTGCAAACCCTTTCTGTGCAGAATCCCAAAACCGGTATTTCCTACCCAATGCCGGCATCCGTACTAAACAGCAGGAAACTTCGTCTAAAACTCATTCGAAACGTTTCCTTGTAACTGCTCTGCTGTGCGATCGTGCACCTAAGAGAGTTGAATCTATGTTGAGATTCAGCGAGTCAGAAACACGTTTCTTCTAGGAGCTGCGTTGGGATATTCCCGAGTGAATGGGACCATAGGCTGTACAGAGATATATCTGCTACTAAAACCAAAAGCGTGCTATCTAACTGAATGGTTGTCAATGTGTGCATTCAACTGACAGAGTTAAACTCACGTTTGGATTCAGCGGTTTACAAACCCTTTCTTTGCAGAATCCCAAAACCGGTAATTCCAGCTCAATGACGGCATACGTACTAAACTGCAGGAAACTTCCTCTAAAACTCAGGAGAAACGTTTCCTTGAAACTGCTCTGCTGTGCGTTCGTTCACCTAAGAGAGTTGAATCTATGTTGAGATTCAGCGAGTCAGAAACACGTTTCTTCTAGGAGCTGCGTTGGGATATTCCCGAGTGAATGGGACCATAGGCTGTACAGAGAAATATCTGCTTCTAAAACCAAAACGGAGCTATCTAACTGAATGGTTGTCAATGTGTGCATTCACCTGACAGAGATAAACTCACGTGTGGATTCAGCGGTTTGCAAACCCGTTCTGTGCAGAATCCCAAATCCGGTATTTCCAGCCCAATGCCGGCATCCGTACTAAACAGCAGGAAACTTCATCTAAAACTCAGGAGAAACGTTTCCTTGAAACTGCTCTGCTGTGCGTTCGTTCACCTAGGAGAGTTGAATCTATGTTGAGATTCAGCGAGTCAGAAACACGTTTCTTCTAGAAGCTGCGTTGGGATATTCCCGAGTGAATGGGACCATAGGCTGTACAGAGAAATATCAGCTTCTAAAACCAAAACGGAGCTATCTAACTGAATGGTGGTCAATGTGTGCATTCAACTGACACAGTTAAACTCACGTGTGGATTCAGCGGTTTGCAAACCCTTTCTATGCAGAATCCCAAAACCGGTATTTCCAGCCGAATGCCGGCATCCGTACTAAACAGCAGGAAACTTCGTCTAAAACTCAGGAGAAACGTTTCCTTGAAACTGCTCTGCTGTGCGTTCGTTCACCTAAGAGAGTTGAATCTATGTTGAGATTCAGCGAGTCAGAAACACGTTTCTTCTAGGAGCTGCGTTGGGATATTCCCGAGTGAATGGGACCATAGGCTGTACAGAGAAATATCTGCTTCTAAAACCAAAACGGAGCTATCTAACTGAATGGTTGTCAATGTGTGCATTCAACTGACAGAGATAAACTCACGTGTGGATTCAGCGGTTTGCAAACCCTTTCTGTGCAGAATCCCAAAACCGGTATTTCCAGCCCAATGCCGGCATACGTACTAAACAGCAGGAAACTTCGTCTAAAACTCAGGAGAAACGTTTCCTTGAAACTGCTCTGCTGTGCGTTCGTTCACCTAAGAGAGATGAATCTATATTGAGATTCAGCGAGTCAGAAACACGTTTCTTCTAGGAGCTGCATTGGGATATTCCCGAGTGAATGGGACCATAGGCTGTACAGAGAAATATCTGCTTCTAAAACCAAAACGGAGCTATCTAACTGGATGGTTGTCAATATGTGCATTCAGCTGACAGAGATAAACTCACGTGTGGATTCAACGGTTTGCAAACGCTTTCTGTGCAGAATCCCAAAACCGGTATTTCCAGCCCAATACCGGCATACGTACTAAACAGCAGGAAACTTCGTCTAAAACTCAGTAGAAACAATTCCTAGAAACTGCTCTGCTGTGCGTTCATTCACCAAGAGAGTTGAATCTATGTTGAGATTCAGCGAGTCAGAAACACGTTTCTTCTAGGAGCTGCCTTGGGATATTCCCGAGTGAATGGGACCATAGGCTCTACAGAGAAATATCTGCTCCTAAAACCAAAAGGGTGCTATCTAACTGAATGGTTGTCAATGTGTGCATTCAACTGACAGAGTTAAACTCACGTTTGGATTCAGCGGTTTACAAACCCTTTCTGTGCAGAATCCCAAAACCGGTAATTCCAGCTCAATGCCGGCATACGTACTAAACTGCAGGAAACTTCGTCTAAAACTCAGCAGAAACGTTTCCTTGAAACTGCTCTGCTGTGTGTTCGTTCACGTAAGAGAGTTGAATCTATGTTGAGATTCCGCGAGTCAGAAACACGTTTCTTCTAGGAGCTGCGTTGGGATATTCCCGAGTGAATGGGACCATAGGCTGTACAGAGAAATATCTGCTTCTAAAACCAAAACGGAGCTACCTAACTGAATGGTTGTCAATGTGTGCATTCAACTGACAGAGATAAACTCACGTGTGGATTCAGCGGTTTGCAAACCCTTTCTGTGCAGAATCCCAAAACCGGTATTTCCAGCCCAATCCCGGCATACGTACTAAACAGCAGGAAACTTCGTCTAAAACTCAGGAGAAACGTTTCCTTGAAACTTCTCGGCTGTGCGTTCGTTCACCTAAGAGAGTTAAATCTATGTTGAGATTCAGCGAGTCAGAAACACGTTTCTTCTAGGAGCTGCGTTGGGATATTCCCGAGTGAATGGGACCATAGGCTGTACAGAGAAATATCTGCTTCTAAAACCAAAACGGAGCTATCTAACTGAATGGTTGTCAATGTGTGCATTCAACTGACAGAGTTAAACTCACGTGTGGATTCAGCGGTTTTCAAACCCTTTCTGTGCAGAATCCCAAAACCGATAATTCCAGCCCAATGCCGGCATCCGTACTAATCAGCAGGAAACTTCGTCTAAAACTCAGGAGAAACGTTTCCTTGAAACTGCTCTGCTGTGCGTTCGTTCACCTAGGAGAGTTGAATCTATGTTGAGATTCAGCGAGTCAGAAACACGTTTCTTCTAGGAGCTGCGTTGGGATATTCCCGAGTGAATGGGACCATAGGCTGTACAGAGAAATATCTGCTTCTAAAACCAAAACGGAGCTATCTAACTGGATGGTTGTCAATGTGTGCATTCAACTGACAGAGATAAACTCACGTGTGGATTCAGCGGTTTGCAAACCCTTTCTGTTCAGAATCCCAAAACCGGTATTTCCTACCCAATGCCGGCATCCGTACTAAACAGCAGGAAACTTCGTCTAAAATTCAGGAGAAACGTTGCCTTGTAACTGCTCTGCTGTGCGTTCCTTCACCTAAGAGAGTTGAATCTATTTTGAAATTCAGCGAGTCAGAAACACGTTTCTTCTAGGAGCTGCGTTGGGATATTCCCGAGTGAATGGGACCATAGGTTGTACAGAGAAATATCTGCTCCTAAAACCAAAAGGGTGCTATCTAACTGAATGGTTGTCAATGTGTGCATTCAACTGACAGAGTTAAACTCACGTTTGGATTCAGCAGTTTACAAACCCTTTCTGTGCAGAATCCCAAAACTGGTAATTCCAGCTCAATGCCGGCATACGTACTAAACTGCAGGAAACTTCGTCTAAAACTCAGGAGAAACGTTTCCTTGAAACTGCTCGGCTATGCGTTCGTTCACCTAAGAGAGTTAAATCTATCTTGAGTTTCAGCGAGTCAGAAACACGTTTCTTCTAGGAGCTGCGTAGGGATAATCCCGAGTGAATGGGACCATAGGCTGTACAGAGAAATATCTGCTTCTATAACCAAAAGGGTGCTATCAAACTGAATGGTTGTCAATGTTTGCATTCAACTGACAGAGTTAAACTCACGTGTGTATTCAGCGGTTTGCAAACCCTTTCTGTGCAGAATCCCAAAACCGGTATTTCCAGCCCAATGCCGGCATACGTACTAAACAGCAGGAAACTTCGTCTAAAACTCAGGAGAAACGTTTCCTTGAAACTGCTCTGCTGTGCGTTCGTTCACCTAGGAGAGTTGAATCTATGTTGAGATTCAGCGAGTCAGAAACACGTTTCTTCTAGGAGCTGCGTTGGGATATTCCCGAGTGAATGGGACCATAGGCTGTACAGAGAAATATCTGCTTCTAAAACCAAAACGGAGCTATCTAACTGAATGGTTGTCAATGTGTGCATTGAACTGACAGAGTTAAACTCACGTGTGGATTTAGCGGTTTGCAAACCCTTTCTCTGCAGAATCCCAAAACCGGTAATCCCAGCCTAATGCCAGCATCCGTACTAAACAGTAGTAAACTTCGTCTAAATCTCAGGAGAAACGTTTCCTTGAAACTGCTCTGCTGTGCGTTCGTTCACCTAAGAGAGTTAAATCTATGTTGAGATTCAGCGAGTCAGAAACACGTTTCTTCTAGGAGCTGCGTTGGGATATTCCCGAGTGAATGGGACCATAGGATGTACAGAGAAATATCTGCTTCTAAAACCAAAACGGAGCTATCTAACTGGATGGTTGTCAATGTGTGCATTCAACTGACACAGTTAAACTCACGTGTGGATTCAGCGGTTTGCAAACCCATTCTGTTCAGAATCCCAAAACCGCTATTTCCTACCCAATGCCGGCATCCGTACTATACAGCAGGAGACTTCGTCTAAAATTCAGGAGAAACGTTTCCTTGAAACTGCTCTGCTGTGCGTTCGTTCACCTAAGAGCGTTGAATCTATGCTGAGATTCAGCGAGTCAGAAACACGTTTCTTCTAGGAGCTGCGTTGGGATATTCCCGAGTGAATGGGACCATAGGCTGTACAGAGAAATATCTGCTTCTAAAACCAAAACGGAGCTATCTAACTGGATGGTTGTCAATGTGTGCATTCAACTGACAGAGTTAAAATCACGTGTGGATTCAGCGGTTTGCAAACCCTTTCTGTGCAGAATCCCAAAACCGGTATTTCCTACCCAATGCCGGCATCCGTACTAAACAGCAGGAAACTTCGTCTAAAACTCAGGCGAAACGTTTCCTTGTAACTGCTCTGCTGTGCGTTCGTTCAACTAAGAGAGTTGAATCTATGTTGATATTCAGCGAGTCAGAAACACGTTTCTTCTAGGAGCTGCGTTGGGATATTCCCGAGTGAATGGGACCATAGGCTGTACAGAGAAATATCTGCTTCTAAAACCAAAACGGAGCTACCTAACTGAATGGTTGTCAATGTGTGCATTCAACTGACAGAGATAAACTCACGTGTGGATTCAGCGGTTTGCAAACCCTTTCTGTGCAGAATCCCAAAACCGGTATTTCCAGCCCAATCCCGGCATACGTACTAAACAGCAGGAAACATCGTCTAAAACTCAGGAGAAACGTTTCCTTGAAACTGCTCGGCTGTGCGTTCGTTCACCTAAGAGAGGTAAATCTATGTTGAGATTCAGCGAGTCAGAAACACGTTTCTTCTAGGAGCTGCGTTGGGATATTCCCGAGTGAATGGGACCATAGGCTGTACAGAGAAATATCTGCTTCTAAAACCAAAAGGGTGCTATCAAACTGAATGGTTGTAAATGTGTGCATTCAACTGACAGAGATAAACTCACGTGTGGATTCAGCGGTTTGCAAACCCTTTCTGTGCAGAATCCCAAAACCGGTAATTCCAGCCTAATGTCAGCTTCCATACTAAACAGTAGTAAACTTCGTCTAAAACTCAGGAGAAACGTTTCCTTGAAACTGCTCTGCTGTGCTTTCGTTCACCTAAGAGAGTTAAATCTATGTTGAGATTCAGCGAGTCAGAAACACGTTTCTTCTAGGAGCTGCGTTGGGATATTCCCGAGTGAATGGGACCATAGGCTGTACAGAGAAATATCTGCTTCTATAACCAAAAGGGTGCTCTCAAACTGAATGGTTGTCAATGTGTGCATTCAACTGACAGAGTTAAACTCACGTGTGGATTCAGCGGTTTGCAAACCCTTTCTGTGTAGAATCCCAAAACCGGTTTTCCAGCCCACTGCCGGCATACGTACTAAACAGCAGGAAACTTCGTCTAAAACTCAGGAGAAACGTTTCCTTGAAACTGCTCTGCTGTGCGTTCGTTCACCTAGGAGAGTTGAATCTATGTTGAGATTCAGCGAGTCAGAAACACGTTTCTTCTAGGAGCTGCGTTGGATTATTCCCGAGTGAATGGGACCATAGGCTGTGCAGAGAAATATCTGCTTCTAAAACAAAAACGAAGCTATCTAAATGGATGGTTGTCAATGTGTGCATTCAACTGACAGAGATAAACTCACGTGTGGATTCAGCGGTTTGCAAAATCTTTCTGTTCAGAATCCCAAAACCGGTATTTCCTACCCAATGCCGGCATCCGTACTAAACAGCAGGAGACTTCGTCTAAAATTCAGGAGAAACGTTTCCTTGTAACTGCTCTGCTGTGCTTTTGTTCACCTAAGAGAGTTGAATCTATGTTGAGATTCAGCGAGTCAGAAACACGTTTCTTCTAGGAGCTGCGTTGGGATATTCCCGAGTGAATGGGACCATAGGCTGTACAGAGAAATATCTGCTTCTATAACCAAAAGGGTGCTCTCAAACTGAATGGTTGTCAATGTGTGCATTCAACTGACAGAGTTAAACTCACGTGTGGATTCAGCGGTTTGCAAACCCTTTCTGTGTAGAATCCCAAAACCGGTATTTCCAGCCCAATGCCGGCATACGTACTAAACAGCAGGAAACTTCGTCTAAAACTCAGGAGAAACGTTTCCTTGAAACTGCTCTGCTGTGCGTTCGTTCACCTAGGAGAGTTGAATCTATGTTGAGATTCAGCGAGTCAGAAACACGTTTCTTCTAGGAGCTGCGTTGGGATATTCCCGAGTGAATGGGACCATAGGCTGTACAGAGAAATATCTGCTTCTAAAACCAAAACGGAGCTGCCTAACTGAATGGTTGTCAATGTGTGCATTCAACTGACAGAGATAAACTCACGTGTGGATTCAGCGGTTTGCAAACCCTTTCTGTGCAGAATCCCAAAAGCGGTATTTCTAGCCCAATGCCGGCATACGTACTAAACAGCAGGAAACTTCGTCTAAAACTCAGGAGAAACGTTTCCTTGAAACTGCTCTGCTGTGCGTTCGTTCACCTAAGAGAGTTGAATCTATGTCGAGATTCAGCGAGTCAGAAACACGTTTCTTCTAGGAGCTGCGTTGGGATATTCCCGAGTGAATGGGACCATAGGCTGTACAGAGAAATATCTGCTTCTAAAACCAAAAGGGTGCTATCAAACTGAATGGTTGTCAATGTGTGCATTCATCTGACAGAGTTAAACTCACGTGTGGATTCAGCGGTTTGCAAACCCTTTCTGTGCAGAATCCCAAAACCGGTATTTCCAGCCCAATGCCGGCATCCGTATTAAACAGCAGGAAACTTCGTCTAAAACTCAGGAGAAACGTTTCCTTGAAACTGCTCTGCTGTGCGTTCGTTCACCTAAGAGAGTTGAATCTATGTTGAGATTCAGCGAGTCAGAAACACTTTTCTTCTAGGAGCTGCGTTGGGATATTCCCGAGTGAATGGGACCATAGGCTGTACAGAGAAATATCTGCTTCTAAAACCAAAAGGGTGCTATCAAACTGAATGGTTGTCAATGTGTGCATTCAACTGACAGAGTTAAACTCACGTGTGGATTCAGCGGTTTGCAAACCCATTCTGTGCAGAATCCCAAAACCGGTATTTCCAGCCCAATGCCGGCATACATACTAAACAGCAGGAAACTTCGTGTAAAACTCAGGAGAAACGTTTCCTTGAAACTGCTCTGCTGTGCGTTCGTTCACCTAGGAGAGTTGAATCTATGTTGAGATTCAGCAAGTCAAAAACACGTTTCTTCTAGGAGCTGCGTTGGGATATTCCCGAGTGAATGGGACCATAGGCTGTACAGAGAAATATCTGCTTCTAAAACCAAAACGGAGCTATCTAACTGAATGGTTGTCAATGTGTGAATTCAACTGACAGAGTAAAACTCACGTGTGGATTCAGCGGTTTTCAAACCCTTTCTGTGCAGAATCCCAAAACCGGTATTTCGAACCAAATGCCGGCATCCGTACTAATCAGTAGGAAACTTCGTCTAAAACTCAGGAGAAACGTTTCCTTGAAACTGCTCTGCTGTGCGTTCGTTCACCTAAGAGAGTTGAATCTATGTTGAGATTCAGCGAGTCAGAAACACGTTTCTTCTAGGAGCTGCGTTGGGATATTCCCGAGTGAATGGGACCATAGGCTGTACAGAGAAATATCTGCTCCTAAAACCAAAAGGGTGCTATCTAACTGAATGGTTGTCAATGTGTGCATTCAACTGACAGAGTTAAACTCACGTTTGGATTCAGCAGTTTACAAACCCTTTCTGTGCAGAATCCCAAAACCGGTAATTCCAGCTCAATGCCGGCATACGTACTAAGCTGCAGGAAACTTCGTCTAAAACTCAGGAGAAACGTTTCCTTGAAACTGCTCGGCTGTGCGTTTGTTCACCTAAGAGAGTTAAATCTATGTTGAGATTCAGCGAGTCAGAAACACGTTTCTTCTAGGAGCTGCGTAGGGATAATCCCGAGTGAATGGGACCATAGGCTGCACAGAGAAATATCTGCTTCTAAAACCAAAAGGGTGCTATCAAACTGAATGGTTGTCAATGTGTGCATTCAACTGACAGAGTTAAACTCACGTGTGTATTCAGCGGTTTGCAAACCCTTTCTGTGCAGAATCCCAAAACCGGTATTTCCAGCCCAATGCCGGCATACGTACTAAACAGCAGGAAACTTCGTCTAAAACTCAGGAGAAACGTTTCCTTGAAACTGCTCTGCTGTGCGTTCGTTCACCTAGGAGAGTTGAATCTATGTTGAGATTCAGCGAGTCAGAAACACGTTTCTTCTAGGAGCTGCGTTGGGATATTCCCGAGTGAATGGGACCATAGGCTGTACAGAGAAATATCTGTTTCTAAAACCAAAACGGAGCTATCTAAGTGAATGGTTGTCAATGTGTGCATTGAACTGACAGAGTTAAACTCACGTGTGGATTTAGCGGTTTGCAAACCCTTTCTCTGCAGAATCCCAAAACCGGTAATCCCAGCCTAATGCCAGCATCCGTACTAAACAGTAGTAAACTTCGTCTAAAACTCAGGCGAAACGTTTCCTTGTAACTGCTCTGCTGTACGTTCGTTCAACTAAGAGAGTTGAATCTATGTTGAGATTCAGCGAGTCAGAAACACGTTTCTTCTAGGAGCTGCGTTGGGATATTCCCGAGTGAATGGGACCATAGGCTGTACAGAGAAATATCTGCTTCTAAAACCAAAACGGAGCTACCTAACTGAATGGTTGTCAATGTGTGCATTCAACTGACAGAGATAAACTCACGTGTGGATTCAGCGGTTTGCAAACCCTTTCTGTGCAGAATCCCAAAACCGGTATTTCCAGCCCAATCCCGGCATACGTACTAAACAGCAGGAAACATCGTATAAAACTCAGGAGAAACGTTTCCTTGAAACTGCTCGGCTGTGCGTTCGTTCACCTAAGAGAGGTAAATCTATGTTGAGATTCAGCGAGTCAGAAACACGTTTCTTCTAGGAGCTGCGTTGGGATATTCCCGAGTGAATGGGACCATAGGCTGTACAGAGAAATATCTGCTTCTAAAACCAAAAGGGTGCTATCAAACTGAATGGTTGTAAATGTGTGCATTCAACTGACAGAGATAAACTCACGTGTGGATTCAGCGGTTTGCAAACCCTTTCTGTGCAGAATCCCAAAACCGGTAATTCCAGCCTAATGTCAGCTTCCGTACTAAACAGTAGTAAACTTCGTCTAAAACTCAGGAGAAACGTTTCCTTGAAACTACTCTGCTGTGCTTTCGTTCACCTAAGAGAGTTAAATCTATGTTGAGATTCAGCGAGTCAGAAACACGTTTCTTCTAGGAGCTGCGTTGGGATATTCCCGAGTGAATGGGACCATAGGCTGTACAGAGAAATATCTGCTTCTATAACCAAAAGGGTGCTCTCAAACTGAATGGTTGTCAATGTGTGCATTCAACTGACAGAGTTAAACTCACGTGTGGATTCAGCGGTTTGCAAACCCTTTCTGTGTAGAATCCCAAAACCGGTTTTCCAGCCCACTGCCGGCATACGTACTAAACAGCAGGAAACTTCGTCTAAAACTCAGGAGAAACGTTTCCTTGAAACTGCTCTGCTGTGCGTTCGTTCACCTAGGAGAGTTGAATCTATGTTGAGATTCAGCGAGTCAGAAACACGTTTCTTCTAGGAGCTGCGTTGGATTATTCCCGAGTGAATGGGACCATAGGCTGTGCAGAGAAATATCTGCTTCTAAAACCAAAACGAAGCTATCTAAATGGATGGTTGTCAATGTGTGCATTCAACTGACAGAGATAAACTCACGTGTGGATTCAGCGGTTTGCAAAATCTTTCTGTTCAGAATCCCAAAACCGGTATTTCCTACCCAATGCCGGCATCCGTACTAAACAGCAGGAGACTTCGTCTAAAATTCAGGAGAAACGTTTCCTTGTAACTGCTCTGCTGTGCTTTTGTTCACCTAAGAGAGTTGAATCTATGTTGAGATTCAGCGAGTCAGAAACACGTTTCTTCTAGGAGCTGCGTTGGGATATTCCCGAGTGAATGGGACCATAGGCTGTACAGAGAAATATCTGCTTCTATAACCAAAAGGGTGCTCTCAAACTGAATGGTTGTCAATGTGTGCATTCAACTGACAGAGTTAAACTCACGTGTGGATTCAGCGGTTTGCAAACCCTTTCTGTGTAGAATCCCAAAACCGGTATTTCCAGCCCAATGCCGGCATACGTACTAAACAGCAGGAAACTTCGTCTAAAACTCAGGCGAAACGTTTCCTTGTAACTGCTCTGCTGTGCGTTCGTTCACCTAAGAGAGTTGAATCTATGTTGAGATTCAGCGAGTCAGAAACACGTTTCTTCTAGGAGCTGCGTTGGGATATTCCCGAGTGAATGGGACCATAGGCTGTACAGAGAAATATCTGCTTCTAAAACCAAAACGGAGCTGCCTAACTGAATGGTTGTCAATGTGTGCATTCAACTGACAGAGATAAACTCACGTGTGGATTCAGCGGTTTGCAAACCCTTTCTGTGCAGAATCCCAAAAGCGGTATTTCTAGCCCAATGCCGGCATACGTACTAAACAGCAGGAAACTTCGTCTAAAACTCAGGAGAAACGTTTCCTTGAAACTGCTCTGCTGTGCGTTCGTTCACCTAAGAGAGTTGAATCTATGTCGAGATTCAGCGAGTCAGAAACACGTTTCTTCTAGGAGCTGCGTTGGGATATTCCCGAGTGAATGGGACCATAGGCTGTACAGAGAAATATCTGCTTCTAAAACCAAAAGGGTGCTATCAAACTGAATGGTTGTCAATGTGTGCATTCATCTGACAGAGTTAAACTCACGTGTGGATTCAGCGGTTTGCAAACCCATTCTGTTCAGAATCCCAAAACCGGTATTTCCAGCCCAATGCCGGCATCCGTACTAAACAGCAGGAAACTTCGTCTAAAACTCAGGAGAAACGTTTCCTTGAAACTGCTCTGCTGTGCGTTCGTTCACCTAGGAGAGTTGAATCTATGTTGAGATTCAGCAAGTCAGAAACACGTTTCTTCTAGGAGCTGCGTTGGGATATTCCCGAGTGAATGGGACCATAGGCTGTACAGAGAAATATCTGCTTCTAAAACCAAAACGGAGCTATCTAACTGAATGGTTGTCAATGTGTGAATTCAACTGACAGAGTAAAACTCACGTGTGGATTCAGCGGTTTTCAAACCCTTTCTGTGCAGAATCCCAAAACCGGTATTTCGAACCAAATGCCGGCATCCGTACTAATCAGTAGGAAACTTCGTCTAAAACTCAGGAGAAACGTTTCCTTGAAACTGCTCTGCTGTGCGTTCGTTCACCTAAGAGAGTTGAATCTATGTTGAGATTCAGCGAGTCAGAAACACGTTTCTTCTAGGAGCTGCGTTGGGATATTCCCGAGTGAATGGGACCATAGGCTGTACAGAGAAATATCTGCTCCTAAAACCAAAAGGGTGCTATCTAACTGAATGGTTGTCAATGTGTGCATTCAACTGACAGAGTTAAACTCACGTTTGGATTCAGCAGTTTACAAACCCTTTCTGTGCAGAATCCCAAAACCGGTAATTCCAGCTCAATGCCGGCATACGTACTAAACTGCAGGAAACTTCGTCTAAAACTCAGGAGAAACGTTTCCTTGAAACTGCTCGGCTGTGCGTTTGTTCACCTAAGAGAGTTAAATCTATGTTGAGATGCAGCGAGTCAGAAACACGTTTCTTCTAGGAGCTGCGTAGGGATAATCCCGAGTGAATGGGACCATAGGCTGTACAGAGAAATATCTGCTTCTAAAACCAAAAGGGTGCTATCAAACTGAATGGTTGTCAATGTGTGCATTCAACTGACAGAGTTAAACTCACGTGTGTATTCAGCGGTTTGCAAACCCTTTCTGTGCAGAATCCCAAAACCGGTATTTCCAGCCCAATGCCGGCATACGTACTAAACAGCAGGAAACTTCGTCTAAAACTCAGGAGAAACGTTTCCTTGAAACTGCTCTGCTGTGCGTTCGTTCACCTAGGAGAGTTGAATCTATGTTGAGATTCAGCGAGTCAGAAACACGTTTCTTCTAGGAGCTGCGTTGGGATATTCCCGAGTGAATGGGACCATAGGCTGTACAGAGAAATATCTGCTTCTAAAACCAAAACGGAGCTATCTAAGTGAATGGTTGTCAATGTGTGCATTGAACTGACAGAGTTAAACTCACGTGTGGATTTAGCGGTTTGCAAACCCTTTCTCTGCAGAATCCCAAAACCGGTAATCCCAGCCTAATGCCGGCATACGTACTAAACAGCAGGAAACTTCGTCTAAAACTGAGGAGAAACGTTTCCTTGAAACTGCTCGGCTGTGCGTTCGTTCACCTAAGAGAGTTAAATCTATGTTGAGATTCAGCGAGTCAGAAACACGTTTCTTCTAGGAACTGCGTTGGGACATTCCCGAGTGAAAGGGACCATAGGCTGTACAGAGAAATATCTGCTTCTAAAATCAAAAGGGTGCTATCAAACTGAATGGTTGTCAATGTGTGCATTCAACTGACAAAGTTAAACTCACGTGTGGATTCAGCGGTTTGCAAACCCTTTCTGTGCAGAATTCCAAAACCGGTATTTCCAGCCCAATGCCGGCATCCGTTCTAAACAGCAGGAAACTTCGTCTAAAACTCAGGAGAAACGTTTCCTTGTAACTGCTCTGCTCTGCGTTCGTTCACCTAAGAGAGTTGAATCTATGTTGAGATTCAGCGAGTCAGAAACACGTTTCTTCTAGGAGCTGCGTTGGGATATTCCCTAGTGAATGGGACCATAGGCTGTACAGAGAAATATCTGCTTCTAAAAGCAAAACGGAGCTACCTAACTGAATGGTAGTCAATGTGTGCATTCAACTGACAGCGATAAACTCACGTGTGGATTCAGCGGTTTGCAAACCCTTTCTGTGCAGAATCCCAAAACCGGTATTTCCAGCGTAATGCCGGCATCCGTACTAAACAGCAGGTAACTTCGTCTAAAACTCAGGAGAAACTTTTCCTTGAAACTGCTCGGCTGTGCGTTCGTTCACCTAAGAGAGTTAAATATATGTTGAGATACAGCGAGTCAGAAACACGTTTCTTCTAGGAGCTGCCTTGGGATATTCCCGAGTGAATGGGACCATAGGCTGTACAGAGAAATATCTGCTTCTAAAACCAAAAGGGTGCTATCAAACTGAATGGTTGTCAATGTGTGCATTCAACTGACAGAGTTAAACTCACGTGTGGATTCAGCGGTTTGCAAACCCTTTCTGTGCAGAATCCCAAAACCGGTATTTCGAACCAAATGCCGGCATCCGTACTAATCAGCAGGAAACTTCGTCTAAAACTCAGGAGAAACGTTTCCTTGAAACTGCTCTGCTGTGCGTTCGTTCACCTAGGAGAGTTGAATCTATGTTGAGATTCAGCGAGTCAGAAACACGTTTCTTCTAGGAGCTGCGTTGGGATATTCCCGAGTGAATGGGACCATAGCATGTACAGAGAAATATCTGCTTCTAAAACCAAAACGGAGCTATCTAACTGGATGGTTGTCAATGTGTGCATTCAACTGACAGAGATAAACTCACGTGTGGATTCAGCGGTTTGCAAACCCTTTCTGTTCAGAATCCCAAAACCGGTATTTCCTACCCAATGCCGGCATCCGTACTAAACAGCAGGAAACTTCGTCTAAAATTCAGGAGAAACGTTGCCTTGTAACTGCTCTGCTGTGCGTTCGTTCACCTAAGAGAGTTGAATCTATTTTGAAATTCAGCGAGTCAGAAACACGTTTCTTCTAGGAGCTGCGTTGGGATATTCCCGAGTGAATGGGACCATAGGCTGTACAGAGAAATATCTGCTCCTAAAACCAAAAGGGTGCTATCTAACTGAATGGTTGTCAATGTGTGCATTCAACTGACAGAGTTAAACTCACGTTTGGATTCAGCAGTTTACAAACCCTTTCTGTGCAGAATCCCAAAACCGGTAATTCCAGCTCAATGCCGGCATACGTACTAAACTGCAGGAAACTTCGTCTAAAACTCAGGAGAAACGTTTCCTTGAAACTGCTCGGCTATGCGTTCGTTCACCTAAGAGAGTTAAATCTATCTTGAGTTTCAGCGAGTCAGAAACACGTTTCTTCTAGGAGCTGCGTAGGGATAATCCCGAGTGAATGGGACCATAGGCTGTACAGAGAAATATCTGCTTCTATAACCAAAAGGGTGCTATCAAACTGAATGGTTGTCAATGTTTGCATTCAACTGACAGAGTTAAACTCACGTGTGTATTCAGCGGTTTGCAAACCCTTTCTGTGCAGAATCCCAAAACCGGTATTTCCAGCCCAATGCCGGCATACGTACTAAACAGCAGGAAACTTCGTCTAAAACTCAGGAGAAACGTTTCCTTGAAACTGCTCTGCTGTGCGTTCGTTCACCTAGGAGAGTTGAATCTATGTTGAGATTCAGCGAGTCAGAAACACGTTTCTTCTAGGAGCTGCGTTGGGATATTCCCGAGTGAATGGGACCATAGGCTGTACAGAGAAATATCTGCTTCTAAAACCAAAACGGAGCTATCTAAGTGAATGGTTGTCAATGTGTGCATTGAACTGACAGAGTTAAACTCACGTGTGGATTTAGCGGTTTGCAAACCCTTTCTCTGCAGAATCCCAAAACCGGTAATCCCAGCCTAATGCCAGCATCCGTACTAAACAGTAGTAAACTTCGTCTAAAACTCAGGAGAAACGTTTCCTTGAAACTGCTCTGCTGTGCGTTCGTTCACCTAAGAGAGTTAAATCTATGTTGAGATTCAGCGAGTCAGAAACACGTTTCTTCTAGGAGCTGCGTTGGGATATTCCCGAGTGAATGGGACCATAGGATGTACAGAGAAATATCTGCTTCTAAAACCAAAACGGAGCTATCTAACTGGATGGTTGTCAATGTGTGCATTCAACTGACAGAGATAAACTCACGTGTGGATTCAGCGGTTTGCAAACCCTTTCTGTTCAGAATCCCAAAACCGCTATTTCCTACCCAATGCCGGCATCCGTACTATACAGCAGGAGACTTCGTCTAAAATTCAGGAGAAACGTTTCCTTGTAACTGCTCTGCTGTGCGTTCGTTCACCTAAGAGCGTTGAATCTATGCTGAGATTCAGCGAGTCAGAAACACGTTTCTTCTAGGAGCTGCGTTGGGATATTCCCGAGTGAATGGGACCATAGGCTGTACAGAGAAATATCTGCTTCTAAAACCAAAACGGAGCTATCTAACTGGATGGTTGTCAATGTGTGCATTCAACTGACAGAGTTAAAATCACGTGTGGATTCAGCGGTTTGAAAACCCTTTCTGTGCAGAATCCCAAAACCGGTATTTCCTACCCAATGCCGGCATCCGTACTAAACAGCAGGAAACTTCGTCTAAAACTCAGGCGAAACGTTTCCTTGTAACTGCTCTGCTGTGCGTTCGTTCAACTAAGAGAGTTGAATCTATGTTGAGATTCAGCGAGTCAGAAACACGTTTCTTCTAGGAGCTGCGTTGGGATATTCCCGAGTGAATGGGACCATAGGCTGTACAGAGAAATATCTGCTTCTAAAACCAAAACGGAGCTACCTAACTGAATGGTTGTCAATGTGTGCATTCAACTGACAGAGATAAACTCACGTGTGGATTCAGCGGTTTGCAAACCCTTTCTGTGCAGAATCCCAAAACCGGTATTTCCAGCCCAATCCCGGCATACGTACTAAACAGCAGGAAACATCGTCTAAAACTCAGGAGAAACGTTTCCTTGAAACTGCTCGGCTGTGCGTTCGTTCACCTAAGAGAGGTAAATCTATGTTGAGATTCAGCGAGTCAGAAACACGTTTCTTCTAGGAGCTGCGTTGGGATATTCCCGAGTGAATGGGACCATAGGCTGTACAGAGAAATATCTGCTTCTAAAACCAAAAGGGTGCTATCAAACTGAATGGTTGTAAATGTGTGCATTCAACTGACAGAGATAAACTCACGTGTGGATTCAGCGGTTTGCAAACCCTTTCTGTGCAGAATCCCAAAACCGGTAATTCCAGCCTAATGCCAGCTTCCGTACTAAACAGTAGTAAACTTCGTCTAAAACTCAGGAGAAACGTTTCCTTGAAACTGCTCTGCGGTGCGTTCGTTCACCTAAGAGAGTTGAATCTATGTTGAGATTCAGCGAGTCAGAAACACGTTTCTTCTAGGAGCTGCGTTGGATTATTCCCGAGTGAATGGGACCATAGGCTGTACAGAGAAATATCTGCTTCTAAAACCAAAACGAAGCTATCTAACTGGATGGTTGTCAATGTGTGCATTCAACTGACAGAGATAAACTCACGTGTGGATTCAGCGGTTTGCAAACCCTTTCTGTTCAGAATCCCAAAACCGGTATTTCCTACCCAATGCCGGCATCCGTACTAAACAGCAGGAGACTTCGTCTAAAATTCAGGAGAAACGTTTCCTTGTAACTGCTCTGCTGTGCGTTTGTTCACCTAAGAGAGTTGAATCTATGTTGAGATTCAGCGAGTCAGAAACACGTTTCTTCTAGGAGCTGCGTTGGGATATTCCCGAGTGAATGGGACCATAGGCTGTACAGAGAAATATCTGCTTCTATAACCAAAAGGGTGCTCTCAAACTGAATGGTTGTCAATGTGTGCATTCAACTGACAGAGTTAAACTCACGTGTGGATTCAGCGGTTTGCAAACCCTTTCTGTGTAGAATCCCAAAACCGGTATTTCCAGCCCAATGCCGGCATACGTACTAAACAGCAGGAATCTTCGTCTAAAACTCAGGAGAAACGTTTCCTTGAAACTGCTCTGCTGTGCGTTCGTTCACCTAGGAGAGTTGAATCTATGTTGAGATTCAGCGAGTCAGAAACACGTTTCTTCTAGGAGCTGCGTTGGGATATTCCCGAGTGAATGGGACCATAGGCTGTACAGAGAAATATCTGCTTCTAAAACCAAAACGGAGCTACCTAACTGAATGGTTGTCAATGTGTGCATTCAACTGACAGAGATAAACTCCCGTGTGGATTCAGCGGTTTGCAAACCCTTTCTGTGCAGAATCCCAAAAGCGGTATTTCTAGCCCAATGCCGGCATACGTACTAAACAGCAGGAAACTTCGTCTAAAACTCCGGAGACACGTTTCCTTGAAAGTGCTCTGCTGTGCGTTCGTTCACCTAAGAGAGTTGAATCTATGTCGAGATTCAGCGAGTCAGAAACACGTTTCTTCTAGGAGCTGCGTTGGGATATTCCCGAGTGAATGGGACCATAGGCTGTACAGAGAAATATCTGCTTCTAAAACCAAAAGGGTGCTATCAAACTGAATGGTTGTCAATGTGTGCATTCAACTGACAGAGTTAAACTCACGTGTGGATTCAGCGGTTTGCAAACCCTTTCTGTGCAGAATCCCAAAACCGGTACTTCCAGCCCAATGCCGGCATCCGTACTAAACAGCAGGAAACTTCGTCTAAAACTCAGGAGAAACGTTTCCTTGAAACTGCTCTGCTGTGCGTTCGTTCACCTAAGAGAGTTGAATCTATGTTGAGATTCAGCGAGTCAGAAACACTTTTCTTCTAGGAGCTGCGTTGGGATATTCCCGAGTGAATGGGACCATAGGCTGTACAGAGAAATATCTGCTTCTAAAACCAAAAGGGTGCTATCAAACTGAATGGTTGTCAATGTGTGCATTCAACTGACAGAGATAAACTCACGTGTGGATTCGCCAGTTTGCAAACCCTTACTGTGCAGAATCCCAAAACCGGTATTTCCAGCCCAATGCCGGCATACGTACTAAACAGCAGGAAACTTCGTCTTAAACTCAGGAGAAACGTTTCCTTGAAACTGCTCTGCTGTGCGTTCGTTCACCTAGGAGAGTTGAATCTATGTTGAGATTCAGCGAGTCAGAAACACGTTTCTTCTAGGAGCTGCGTTGGGATATTCCCGAGTGAATGGGACCATAGGCTGTACAGAGAAATATCTGCTTCTAAAACCAAAACGGAGCTATCTAACTGGATGGTTGTCAATGTGTGCATTCAACTGACAGAGATAAACTCACGTGTGGATTCAGCGGTTTGCAAACCCTTTCTGTTCAGAATCCCAAAACCGGTATTTCCTACCCAATGCCGGCATTCGTACTAAACAGCAGGAAACTTCGTCTAAAATTCCGGAGAAACGTTTCCTTGAAACTGCTCTGCTGTGCGTTCGTTCACCTAGGAGAGTTGAATCTATGTTGAGATTCAGCGAGTCAGAAACACGTTTCTTCTAGGAGCTGCGTTGGGATATTCCCGAGTGAATGGGACCATAGGCTGTACAGAGAAATATCTGCTTCTAAAACCAAAACGGAGCTATCTAACTGAATGGTTGTCAATGTGTGCATTGAACTGACAGAGTTAAACTCACGTGTGGATTTAGCGGTTTGCAAACCCTTTCTCTGCAGAATCCCAAAACCGGTAATCCCAGCCTAATGCCAGCATCCGTACTAAACAGTAGTAAACTTCGTCTAAAACTCAGGAGAAACGTTTCCTTGAAACTGCTCTGCTGTGCGTTCGTTCACCTAAGAGAGTTAAATCTATGTTGAGATTCAGCGAGTCAGAAACACGTTTCTTCTAGGAGCTGCGTTGGGATATTCCCGAGTGAATGGGACCATAGGATGTACAGAGAAATATCTGCTTCTAAAACCAAAACGGAGCTATCTAACTGGATGGTTGTCAATGTGTGCATTCAACTGACAGAGATAAACTCACGTGTGGATTCAGCGGTTTGCAAACCCTTTCTGTTCAGAATCCCAAAACCGCTATTTCCTACCCAATGCCGGCATCCGTACTATACAGCAGGAGACTTCGTCTAAAATTCAGGAGAAACGTTTCCTTGTAACTGCTCTGCTGTGCGTTCGTTCACCTAAGAGCGTTGAATCTATGCTGAGATTCAGCGAGTCAGAAACACGTTTCTTCTAGGAGCTGCGTTGGGATATTCCCGAGTGAATGGGACCATAGGCTGTACAGAGAAATATCTGCTTCTAAAACCAAAACGGAGCTATCTAACTGGATGGTTGTCAATGTGTGCATTCAACTGACAGAGTTAAAATCACGTGTGGATTCAGCGGTTTGAAAACCCTTTCTGTGCAGAATCCCAAAACCGGTATTTCCTACCCAATGCCGGCATCCGTACTAAACAGCAGGAAACTTCGTCTAAAACTCAGGCGAAACGTTTCCTTGTAACTGCTCTGCTGTGCGTTCGTTCAACTAAGAGAGTTGAATCTATGTTGAGATTCAGCGAGTCAGAAACACGTTTCTTCTAGGAGCTGCGTTGGGATATTCCCGAGTGAATGGGACCATAGGCTGTACAGAGAAATATCTGCTTCTAAAACCAAAACGGAGCTACCTAACTGAATGGTTGTCAATGTGTGCATTCAACTGACAGAGATAAACTCACGTGTGGATTCAGCGGTTTGCAAACCCTTTCTGTGCAGAATCCCAAAACCGGTATTTCCAGCCCAATCCCGGCATACGTACTAAACAGCAGGAAACATCGTCTAAAACTCAGGAGAAACGTTTCCTTGAAACTGCTCGGCTGTGCGTTCGTTCACCTAAGAGAGGTAAATCTATGTTGAGATTCAGCGAGTCAGAAACACGTTTCTTCTAGGAGCTGCGTTGGGATATTCCCGAGTGAATGGGACCATAGGCTGTACAGAGAAATATCTGCTTCTAAAACCAAAAGGGTGCTATCAAACTGAATGGTTGTAAATGTGTGCATTCAACTGACAGAGATAAACTCACGTGTGGATTCAGCGGTTTGCAAACCCTTTCTGTGCAGAATCCCAAAACCGGTAATTCCAGCCTAATGCCAGCTTCCGTACTAAACAGTAGTAAACTTCGTCTAAAACTCATGAGAAACGTTTCCTTGAAACTGCTCTGCGGTGCGTTCGTTCACCTAAGAGAGTTGAATCTATGTTGAGATTCAGCGAGTCAGAAACACGTTTCTTCTAGGAGCTGCGTTGGATTATTCCCGAGTGAATGGGACCATAGGCTGTACAGAGAAATATCTGCTTCTAAAACCAAAACGAAGCTATCTAACTGGATGGTTGTCAATGTGTGCATTCAACTGACAGAGATAAACTCACGTGTGGATTCAGCGGTTTGCAAACCCTTTCTGTTCAGAATCCCAAAACCGGTATTTCCTACCCAATGCCGGCATCCGTACTAAACAGCAGGAGACTTCGTCTAAAATTCAGGAGAAACGTTTCCTTGTAACTGCTCTGCTGTGCGTTTGTTCACCTAAGAGAGTTGAATCTATGTTGAGATTCAGCGAGTCAGAAACACGTTTCTTCTAGGAGCTGCGTTGGGATATTCCCGAGTGAATGGGACCATAGGCTGTACAGAGAAATATCTGCTTCTATAACCAAAAGGGTGCTCTCAAACTGAATGGTTGTCAATGTGTGCATTCAACTGACAGAGTTAAACTCACGTGTGGATTCAGCGGTTTGCAAACCCTTTCTGTGTAGAATCCCAAAACCGGTATTTCCAGCCCAATGCCGGCATACGTACTAAACAGCAGGAAACTTCGTCTAAAACTCAGGAGAAACGTTTCCTTGAAACTGCTCTGCTGTGCGTTCGTTCACCTAGGAGAGTTGAATCTATGTTGAGATTCAGCGAGTCAGAAACACGTTTCTTCTAGGAGCTGCGTTGGGATATTCCCGAGTGAATGGGACCATAGGCTGTACAGAGAAATATCTGCTTCTAAAACCAAAACGGAGCTACCTAACTGAATGGTTGTCAATGTGTGCATTCAACTGACAGAGATAAACTCCCGTGTGGATTCAGCGGTTTGCAAACCCTTTCTGTGCAGAATCCCAAAAGCGGTATTTCTAGCCCAATGCCGGCATACGTACTAAACAGCAGGAAACTTCGTCTAAAACTCCGGAGACACGTTTCCTTGAAAGTGCTCTGCTGTGCGTTCGTTCACCTAAGAGAGTTGAATATATGTCGAGATTCAGCGAGTCAGAAACACGTTTCTTCTAGGAGCTGCGTTGGGATATTCCCGAGTGAATGGGACCATAGGCTGTACAGAGAAATATCTGCTTCTAAAACCAAAAGGGTGCTATCAAACTGAATGGTTGTCAATGTGTGCATTCAACTGACAGAGTTAAACTCACGTGTGGATTCAGCGGTTTGCAAACCCTTTCTGTGCAGAATCCCAAAACCGGTACTTCCAGCCCAATGCCGGCATCCGTACTAAACAGCAGGAAACTTCGTCTAAAACTCAGGAGAAACGTTTCCTTGAAACTGCTCTGCTGTGCGTTCGTTCACCTAAGAGAGTTGAATCTATGTTGAGATTCAGCGAGTCAGAAACACTTTTCTTCTAGGAGCTGCGTTGGGATATTCCCGAGTGAATGGGACCATAGGCTGTACAGAGAAATATCTGCTTCTAAAACCAAAAGGGTGCTATCAAACTGAATGGTTGTCAATGTGTGCATTCAACTGACAGAGATAAACTCACGTGTGGATTCGCCAGTTTGCAAACCCTTACTGTGCAGAATCCCAAAACCGGTATTTCCAGCCCAATGCCGGCATACGTACTAAACAGCAGGAAACTTCGTCTTAAACTCAGGAGAAACGTTTCCTTGAAACTGCTCTGCTGTGCGTTCGTTCACCTAGGAGAGTTGAATCTATGTTGAGATTCAGCGAGTCAGAAACACGTTTCTTCTAGGAGCTGCGTTGGGATATTCCCGAGTGAATGGGACCATAGGCTGTACAGAGAAATATCTGCTTCTAAAACCAAAACGGAGCTATCTAACTGGATGGTTGTCAATGTGTGCATTCAACTGACAGAGATAAACTCACGTGTGGATTCAGCGGTTTGCAAACCCTTTCTGTTCAGAATCCCAAAACCGGTATTTCCTACCCAATGCCGGCATTCGTACTAAACAGCAGGAAACTTCGTCTAAAATTCCGGAGAAACGTTTCCTTGAAACTGCTCTGCTGTGCGTTCGTTCACCTAAGAGAGTTGAATCTATGTTGAGATTCAGCGAGTCAGAAACACGTTTCTTCTAGGAGCTGCGTTGGGATATTCCCGAGTGAATGGGACCATAGGCTGTACAGAGAAATATCTGCCTCTAACACCAAAACGGAGCAATCTAACTGAATGGTTGTCAATGTGTGCATTCAACTGACAGAGATAAACTCACGTGTGGATTCAGCGGTTTGCAAACCCTTTCTGTGCAAAATCCCAAAACAGGTATTTCCAGCCGAATGCCGGCATACGTACTACACAGCAGGAAACTTCGTCTAAAACTCAGGAGAAACGTTTCCTTGAAACCGCTCTGCTGTGCGTTCGTTCACCTAGGAGAGTTGAATCTATGTTGAGATTCAGCGAGTCAGAAACACGTTTCTTCTAGGAGCTGCGTTGGAATATTCCCGAGTGAATGGGACCATAGGCTGTACAGAGAAATATCTGCTTCTAAAACCAAAACGGAGCTACCTAACTGAATGGTTGTCAATGTGTGCATTCAACTGACAGAGATAAACTCACGTGTGGATTCAGCGGTTTGCAAACCCTTTCTGTGCAGAATCCCAAAACCGGTATTTCCAGCCCAATCCCGGCATACGTACTAAACAGCAGGAAACATCGTCTAAAACTCAGGAGAAACGTTTCCTTGAAACTGCTCGGCTGTGCGTTCGTTCACCTAAGAGAGGTAAATCTATGTTGAGATTCAGCGAGTCAGAAACACGTTTCTTCTAGGAGCTGCGTTGGGATATTCCCGAGTGAATGGGACCATAGGCTGTACAGAGAAATATCTGCTTCTAAAACCAAAAGGGTGCTATCAAACTGAATGGTTGTAAATGTGTGCATTCAACTGACAGAGATAAACTCACGTGTGGATTCAGCGGTTTGCAAACCCTTTCTGTGCAGAATCCCAAAACCGGTAATTCCAGCCTAATGCCAGCTTCCGTACTAAACAGTAGTAAACTTCGTCTAAAACTCATGAGAAACGTTTCCTTGAAACTGCTCTGCGGTGCGTTCGTTCACCTAAGAGAGTTGAATCTATGTTGAGATTCAGCGAGTCAGAAACACGTTTCTTCTAGGAGCTGCGTTGGATTATTCCCGAGTGAATGGGACCATAGGCTGTACAGAGAAATATCTGCTTCTAAAACCAAAACGAAGCTATCTAACTGGATGGTTGTCAATGTGTGCATTCAACTGACAGAGATAAACTCACGTGTGGATTCAGCGGTTTGCAAACCCTTTCTGTTCAGAATCCCAAAACCGGTATTTCCTACCCAATGCCGGCATCCGTACTAAACAGCAGGAGACTTCGTCTAAAATTCAGGAGAAACGTTTCCTTGTAACTGCTCTGCTGTGCGTTTGTTCACCTAAGAGAGTTGAATCTATGTTGAGATTCAGCGAGTCAGAAACACGTTTCTTCTAGGAGCTGCGTTGGGATATTCCCGAGTGAATGGGACCATAGGCTGTACAGAGAAATATCTGCTTCTATAACCAAAAGGGTGCTCTCAAACTGAATGGTTGTCAATGTGTGCATTCAACTGACAGAGTTAAACTCACGTGTGGATTCAGCGGTTTGCAAACCCTTTCTGTGTAGAATCCCAAAACCGGTATTTCCAGCCCAATGCCGGCATACGTACTAAACAGCAGGAAACTTCGTCTAAAACTCAGGAGAAACGTTTCCTTGAAACTGCTCTGCTGTGCGTTCGTTCACCTAGGAGAGTTGAATCTATGTTGAGATTCAGCGAGTCAGAAACACGTTTCTTCTAGGAGCTGCGTTGGGATATTCCCGAGTGAATGGGACCATAGGCTGTACAGAGAAATATCTGCTTCTAAAACCAAAACGGAGCTACCTAACTGAATGGTTGTCAATGTGTGCATTCAACTGACAGAGATAAACTCCCGTGTGGATTCAGCGGTTTGCAAACCCTTTCTGTGCAGAATCCCAAAAGCGGTATTTCTAGCCCAATGCCGGCATACGTACTAAACAGCAGGAAACTTCGTCTAAAACTCCGGAGACACGTTTCCTTGAAAGTGCTCTGCTGTGCGTTCGTTCACCTAAGAGAGTTGAATATATGTCGAGATTCAGCGAGTCAGAAACACGTTTCTTCTAGGAGCTGCGTTGGGATATTCCCGAGTGAATGGGACCATAGGCTGTACAGAGAAATATCTGCTTCTAAAACCAAAAGGGTGCTATCAAACTGAATGGTTGTCAATGTGTGCATTCAACTGACAGAGTTAAACTCACGTGTGGATTCAGCGGTTTGCAAACCCTTTCTGTGCAGAATCCCAAAACCGGTACTTCCAGCCCAATGCCGGCATCCGTACTAAACAGCAGGAAACTTCGTCTAAAACTCAGGAGAAACGTTTCCTTGAAACTGCTCTGCTGTGCGTTCGTTCACCTAAGAGAGTTGAATCTATGTTGAGATTCAGCGAGTCAGAAACACTTTTCTTCTAGGAGCTGCGTTGGGATATTCCCGAGTGAATGGGACCATAGGCTGTACAGAGAAATATCTGCTTCTAAAACCAAAAGGGTGCTATCAAACTGAATGGTTGTCAATGTGTGCATTCAACTGACAGAGATAAACTCACGTGTGGATTCGCCAGTTTGCAAACCCTTACTGTGCAGAATCCCAAAACCGGTATTTCCAGCCCAATGCCGGCATACGTACTAAACAGCAGGAAACTTCGTCTTAAACTCAGGAGAAACGTTTCCTTGAAACTGCTCTGCTGTGCGTTCGTTCACCTAGGAGAGTTGAATCTATGTTGAGATTCAGCGAGTCAGAAACACGTTTCTTCTAGGAGCTGCGTTGGGATATTCCCGAGTGAATGGGACCATAGGCTGTACAGAGAAATATCTGCTTCTAAAACCAAAACGGAGCTATCTAACTGGATGGTTGTCAATGTGTGCATTCAACTGACAGAGATAAACTCACGTGTGGATTCAGCGGTTTGCAAACCCTTTCTGTTCAGAATCCCAAAACCGGTATTTCCTACCCAATGCCGGCATTCGTACTAAACAGCAGGAAACTTCGTCTAAAATTCCGGAGAAACGTTTCCTTGAAACTGCTCTGCTGTGCGTTCGTTCACCTAAGAGAGTTGAATCTATGTTGAGATTCAGCGAGTCAGAAACACGTTTCTTCTAGGAGCTGCGTTGGGATATTCCCGAGTGAATGGGACCATAGGCTGTACAGAGAAATATCTGCCTCTAACACCAAAACGGAGCAATCTAACTGAATGGTTGTCAATGTGTGCATTCAACTGACAGAGATAAACTCACGTGTGGATTCAGCGGTTTGCAAACCCTTTCTGTGCAAAATCCCAAAACAGGTATTTCCAGCCGAATGCCGGCATACGTACTACACAGCAGGAAACTTCGTCTAAAACTCAGGAGAAACGTTTCCTTGAAACCGCTCTGCTGTGCGTTCGTTCACCTAGGAGAGTTGAATCTATGTTGAGATTCAGCGAGTCAGAAACACGTTTCTTCTAGGAGCTGCGTTGGAATATTCCCGAGTGAATGGGACCATAGGCTGTACAGAGAAATATCTGCTTCTAAAACCAAAACGGAGCTATCTAACTGATTGGTTGTCAATGTGTGCATTCAACTGACAGAGTTAAACTCACGTGTGGATTCAGCGGTTTGCAAACCCTTTCTGTGCAGAATCCCAAAACCGGTATTTCCAGCCCAATGCCGGCATACGTACTAAACAGCAGGAAACTTCGTCTAAAACTCAGGAGAAACGTTTCCTTGAAACTGCTCTGCTGTGCGTTCGTTCACCTAGGAGAGTTGAATCTATGTTGAGATTCAGCGAGACAGTAACACGTTTCCTCTAGGAGCTGCGTTGGGATATTCCCGAGTGAATGGGACCATAGGCTGTACAGAGAAATATCTGCTTCTAAAACCAAAACGGAGCTATCTAACTGAATGGTTGTCAATGTGTGCATTCAACTGACAGAGTTAAACTCACGTGTGGAATCAGCGGTTTGCAAACCCTTTCTGTGAAGAATCCCAAAACCGGTAATTCCAGCCTAATGCCGGCATCCGTACTAAACAGTAGTAAACTTCGTCTAAAACTCAGGAGAAACGTTTCCTTGAAACTGCTCTGCTGTGCGTTCGTTCACCTAAGAGAGTTAAATCTATGTTGAGATTCAGCGAGTCAGAAACACGTTTCTTCTAGGAGCTGCGTTGGGATATTCCAGAGTGAATGGGACCATAGGCTGTACAGAGAAATATCTGCTTCTAAAACCAAAAGGGTGCTATCTAACTGAATGGTTGTCAATGTGTGCATTGAACTGACAGAGTTAAACTCACGTGTGGATTCAGCGGTTTGCAAACCCTTTCTGTGAAGAATCCCAAAACCGGTAATTCCAGCCTAATGCCGGCATCCATACTAAACAGCAGGAAACTTCGTCTAAAATTCAGGAGAAACGTTTCCTTGAAACTGCTCTGCTGTGCGTTCGTTCACCTATGAGAGTTGAATCTATGTTGAGATTCAGCGAGTCAGAAACACGTTTCTTCTAGGAGCTGCGTTGGGATATTCCCGAGTGAATGGGACAATAGGCTGTACAGAGAAATATCTGCTTCTAAAACCAAAACGGAGCTATCTAACTGAATGGTTGTCAATGTGTGCATTCAACTGACAGAGTTAAACTCACGTGTGGATTCAGCGGTTTGCAAACCCTTTCTGTGAAGAATCCCAAAACCGGTAATTCCAGCCTAATGCCTGCATCCGTACTAAACAGTAGTAAACTTCGTCTAAAACTCAGGAGAAACGTTTCCTTGAAACTGCTCTGCTGTGCGTTCGTTCACCTAAGAGAGTTAAATCTATGTTGAGATTCAGCGAGTCAGAAACACGTTTCTTCTAGAAGCTGCGTTGGGATATTCCAGAGTGAATGGGACCATAGGCTGTACAGAGAAATATCTGCTTCTAAAACCAAAAGGGTGCTATCAAACTGAATGGTTGTCAATGTGTGCATTCAACTGACAGAGTTAAACTCACGTGTGGATTCAGCGGTTTGCAAACCCTTTCTGTGCAGAATCCCAAAACCGGTATTTCCAGCCCAATGCCGGCATCCGTACTAAACAGCAGGAAACTTCGTCTAAAACTCAGGAGAAACGTTTCCTTGAAACTGCTCTGCTG
This sequence comes from Aotus nancymaae, assembly GCF_030222135.1. Lineage (NCBI taxonomy): Eukaryota > Metazoa > Chordata > Mammalia > Primates > Aotidae > Aotus > Aotus nancymaae. Next base: position 298,084 of record NW_026988493.1, read on the forward strand.
TTCATTCGTTCATCTGGGAGAGTTGAATCTATGTTGAGATTCAGCGAGTCAGAAACACGTTTCTTCTAGGAGCTGCGTTGGGATATTACCGAGAGAATGGGACCATAGGCTGTACAGAGAAATATCTGCTTCTAAAACCAAAACGGAGCTATCTAACTGAATGGTTGTCAATGTGTGCATTCAACTGACAGAGTTACACTCACGTGTGGATTCAGCGGTTTGCAAACCCTTTCTGTGCAGAATCCCAAAACCGGTACTTCCAGCCTAATGCCGGCATCCGTACTAAACAGTAGTAAACTTCGTCTAAAACTCAGGAGAAACGTTTCCTTGAAACTGCTCTGCTGTGCGTTCGTTCACCTAGGAGAGTTGAATCTATGTTGAGATTCAGCGAGTCAGAATCTCGTTTCTTCTAGGAGCTGCGTTGGGATATTCCCGAGTGAATGGGACCATAGGCTGTACAGAGAAATATCTGCTTCTAAAACCAAAACGGAGCTATCTAACTGGATGGTTGTCAATGTGTGCATTCAACTGACAGAGTTAAACTCACGTGTGGATTCAGCGGTTTGCAAACCCTTTCTGTTCAGAATCCCAAAACCGGTATTTCCTACCCAATGCCGGCATCCGTACTAAACAGCAGGAAACTTCGTCTAAAACTCAGGAGAAACGTTTCCTTGAAACTGCTCTGCTGTGCGTTCGTTCTCCTAGGAGAGTTGAATCTATGTTGAGATTCAGCGAGTCAGAAACACGTTTCTTCTAGGAGCTGCCTTGGGATATTCCCGAGTGAATGGGACCATAGGCTGTACAGAGAAATATCTGCTTCTAAAAGCAAAACGGAGCTACCTAATTGAATGGTTGTCAATGTGTGCATTCAACTGACAGCGATAAACTCACGTGTGGATTCAGCGGTTTGCAAACCCTTTCTGTGCAGAATCCCAAAACCGGTATTTCCAGCCCAATACCGGCATACGTACTAAACAGCAGGAAACTTCGTCTAAAACTCAGGAGAAACTTTTCCTTGAAACTGCTCGGTTGTGCGTTCGTTCACCTAAGAGAGTTAAATGTATGTTGAGATTCAGCGAGTCAGATACACGTTTCTTCTAGGAGCTGCGTTGGGATATTCCTGAGTGAATGGGACCATAGGCTGTACAGAGAAATATCTGCTTCTACAACCAAAAGGGTGCTATCAAACTGAATGGTTGTAAATGTGTGCATTCAACTGACAGAGTTAAACTCACGTGTGGATTCAGCGGTTTGCAAACCCTTTCTGTGCAGAATCCCAAAACCGGTATTTCGAACCAAATGCCGGCATCCGTACTATACAGCAGGAAACTTCGTCTAAAACTCAGGAGAAACGTTTCCTTGAAACTTCTCTGCTGTGCGTTCGTTCACCTAGGAGAGTTGAATCTATGTTGAGATTCAGCGAGTCAGAAACACGTTTCTTCTAGGAGCTGCGTTGGGATATTCCCGAGTGAATGGGACCATAGGCTGTACAGAGAAATATCTGCTTCTAAAACCAAAACGGAGCTATCTAACTGAATGGTTGTCAATGTGTGCATTCAACTGACAGAGATAAACTCACGTGTGGATTCAGCGGTTTGCAAACCCTTTCTGTGCAGAATCCCAAAACCGGTAATTCCAGCCTAATGCCAGCATCCGTACTAAACAGTAGTAAACTTCGTCTAAAACTCAGGAGAAACGTTTCCTTGAAACTGCTCTGCTGTGCGTTCGTTCACCTAAGAGAGTTAAATCTATGTTGAGATTCAGCGAGTCAGAAACACGTTTCTTCTAGGAGCTGCGTTGGGATATTCCCGAGTGAATGGGACCATAGGCTGTACAGAGAAATATCTGCTTCTATAACCAAAAGGGTGCTCTCAAACTGAATGGTTGTCAATGTGTGCATTCAACTGACAGAGTTAAACTCACGTGTGTATTCAGCGGTTTGCTAACCCTTTCTGTGTAGAATCCCAAAACCGGTTTTCCAGCCCAATGCCGGCATACGTACTAAACAGCAGGAAACTTCGTCTAAAACTCAGGAGAAACGTTTCCTTGAAACTGCTCTGCTGTGCGTTCGTTCACCTAGGAGAGTTGAATCTATGTTGAGATTCAGCGAGTCAGAAACACGTTTCTTCTAGGAGCTACGTTGGATTATTCCCGAGTGAATGGGACCATAGGCTGTACAGAGAAATATCTGCTTCTAAAACCAAAACGAAGCTATCTAACTGGATGGTTGTCAATGTGTGCATTCAACTGACAGAGATAAACTCACGTGTGGATTCAGCGGTTTGCAAACCCTTTCTGTTCAGAATCCCAAAACCGGTATTTCCTACCCAATGCCGGCATCCGTACTAAACAGCAGGAGACTTCGTCTAAAATTCAGGAGAAACGTTTCCTTGTAACTGCTCTGCTGTGCGTTTGTTCACCTAAGAGAGTTGAATCTATGTTGAGATTCAGCGAGTCAGAAACACGTTTCTTCTAGGAGCTGCGTTGGGATATTCCCGAGTGAATGGGACCATAGGCTGTACAGAGAAATATCTGCTTCTATAACCAAAAGGGTGCTCTCAAACTGAATGGTTGTCAATGTGTGCATTCAACTGACAGAGTTAAACTCACGTGTGGATTCAGCGGTTTGCAAACCCTTTCTGTGTAGAATCCCAAAACCGGTATTTCCAGCCCAATGCCGGCATACGTACTAAACAGCAGGAAACTTCGTCTAAAACTCAGGAGAAACGTTTCCTTGAAACTGCTCTGCTGTGCGTTCGTTCACCTAGGAGAGTTGAATCTATGTTGAGATTCAGCGAGTCAGAAACACGTTTCTTCTAGGAGCTGCGTTGGGATATTCCCGAGTGAATGGGACCATAGGCTGTACAGAGAAATATCTGCTTCTAAAACCAAAACGGAGCTACCTAACTGAATGGTTGTCAATGTGTGCATTCAACTGACAGAGATAAACTCCCGTGTGGATTCAGCGGTTTGCAAACCCTTTCTGTGCAGAATCCCAAAAGCGGTATTTCTAGCCCAATGCCGGCATACGTACTAAACAGCAGGAAACTTCGTCTAAAACTCCGGAGACACGTTTCCTTGAAAGTGCTCTGCTGTGCGTTCGTTCACCTAAGAGAGTTGAATATATGTCGAGATTCAGCGAGTCAGAAACACGTTTCTTCTAGGAGCTGCGTTGGGATATTCCCGAGTGAATGGGACCATAGGCTGTACAGAGAAATATCTGCTTCTAAAACCAAAAGGGTGCTATCAAACTGAATGGTTGTCAATGTGTGCATTCAACTGACAGAGTTAAACTCACGTGTGGATTCAGCGGTTTGCAAACCCTTTCTGTGCAGAATCCCAAAACCGGTACTTCCAGCCCAATGCCGGCATCCGTACTAAACAGCAGGAAACTTCGTCTAAAACTCAGGAGAAACGTTTCCTTGAAACTGCTCTGCTGTGCGTTCGTTCACCTAAGAGAGTTGAATCTATGTTGAGATTCAGCGAGTCAGAAACACTTTTCTTCTAGGAGCTGCGTTGGGATATTCCCGAGTGAATGGGACCATAGGCTGTACAGAGAAATATCTGCTTCTAAAACCAAAAGGGTGCTATCAAACTGAATGGTTGTCAATGTGTGCATTCAACTGACAGAGATAAACTCACGTGTGGATTCGCCAGTTTGCAAACCCTTACTGTGCAGAATCCCAAAACCGGTATTTCCAGCCCAATGCCGGCATACGTACTAAACAGCAGGAAACTTCGTCTTAAACTCAGGAGAAACGTTTCCTTGAAACTGCTCTGCTGTGCGTTCGTTCACCTAGGAGAGTTGAATCTATGTTGAGATTCAGCGAGTCAGAAACACGTTTCTTCTAGGAGCTGCGTTGGGATATTCCCGAGTGAATGGGACCATAGGCTGTACAGAGAAATATCTGCTTCTAAAACCAAAACGGAGCTATCTAACTGGATGGTTGTCAATGTGTGCATTCAACTGACAGAGATAAACTCACGTGTGGATTCAGCGGTTTGCAAACCCTTTCTGTTCAGAATCCCAAAACCGGTATTTCCTACCCAATGCCGGCATTCGTACTAAACAGCAGGAAACTTCGTCTAAAATTCCGGAGAAACGTTTCCTTGAAACTGCTCTGCTGTGCGTTCGTTCACCTAAGAGAGTTGAATCTATGTTGAGATTCAGCGAGTCAGAAACACGTTTCTTCTAGGAGCTGCGTTGGGATATTCCCGAGTGAATGGGACCATAGGCTGTACAGAGAAATATCTGCCTCTAACACCAAAACGGAGCAATCTAACTGAATGGTTGTCAATGTGTGCATTCAACTGACAGAGATAAACTCACGTGTGGATTCAGCGGTTTGCAAACCCTTTCTGTGCAAAATCCCAAAACAGGTATTTCCAGCCGAATGCCGGCATACGTACTACACAGCAGGAAACTTCGTCTAAAACTCAGGAGAAACGTTTCCTTGAAACCGCTCTGCTGTGCGTTCGTTCACCTAGGAGAGTTGAATCTATGTTGAGATTCAGCGAGTCAGAAACACGTTTCTTCTAGGAGCTGCGTTGGAATATTCCCGAGTGAATGGGACCATAGGCTGTACAGAGAAATATCTGCTTCTAAAACCAAAACGGAGCTATCTAACTGATTGGTTGTCAATGTGTGCATTCAACTGACAGAGTTAAACTCACGTGTGGATTCAGCGGTTTGCAAACCCTTTCTGTGCAGAATCCCAAAACCGGTATTTCCAGCCCAATGCCGGCATACGTACTAAACAGCAGGAAACTTCGTCTAAAACTCAGGAGAAACGTTTCCTTGAAACTGCTCTGCTGTGCGTTCGTTCACCTAGGAGAGTTGAATCTATGTTGAGATTCAGCGAGACAGTAACACGTTTCCTCTAGGAGCTGCGTTGGGATATTCCCGAGTGAATGGGACCATAGGCTGTACAGAGAAATATCTGCTTCTAAAACCAAAACGGAGCTATCTAACTGAATGGTTGTCAATGTGTGCATTCAACTGACAGAGTTAAACTCACGTGTGGATTCAGCGGTTTGCAAACCCTTTCTGTGAAGAATCCCAAAACCGGTAATTCCAGCCTAATGCCGGCATCCGTACTAAACAGTAGTAAACTTCGTCTAAAACTCAGGAGAAACGTTTCCTTGAAACTGCTCTGCTGTGCGTTCGTTCACCTAAGAGAGTTAAATCTATGTTGAGATTCAGCGAGTCAGAAACACGTTTCTTCTAGGAGCTGCGTTGGGATATTCCAGAGTGAATGGGACCATAGGCTGTACAGAGAAATATCTGCTTCTAAAACCAAAAGGGTGCTATCTAACTGAATGGTTGTCAATGTGTGCATTGAACTGACAGAGTTAAACTCACGTGTGGATTCAGCGGTTTGCAAACCCTTTCTGTGAAGAATCCCAAAACCGGTAATTCCAGCCTAATGCCGGCATCCATACTAAACAGCAGGAAACTTCGTCTAAAATTCAGGAGAAACGTTTCCTTGAAACTGCTCTGCTGTGCGTTCGTTCACCTATGAGAGTTGAATCTATGTTGAGATTCAGCGAGTCAGAAACACGTTTCTTCTAGGAGCTGCGTTGGGATATTCCCGAGTGAATGGGACAATAGGCTGTACAGAGAAATATCTGCTTCTAAAACCAAAACGGAGCTATCTAACTGAATGGTTGTCAATGTGTGCATTCAACTGACAGAGTTAAACTCACGTGTGGATTCAGCGGTTTGCAAACCCTTTCTGTGAAGAATCCCAAAACCGGTAATTCCAGCCTAATGCCTGCATCCGTACTAAACAGTAGTAAACTTCGTCTAAAACTCAGGAGAAACGTTTCCTTGAAACTGCTCTGCTGTGCGTTCGTTCACCTAAGAGAGTTAAATCTATGTTGAGATTCAGCGAGTCAGAAACACGTTTCTTCTAGAAGCTGCGTTGGGATATTCCAGAGTGAATGGGACCATAGGCTGTACAGAGAAATATCTGCTTCTAAAACCAAAAGGGTGCTATCAAACTGAATGGTTGTCAATGTGTGCATTCAACTGACAGAGTTAAACTCACGTGTGGATTCAGCGGTTTGCAAACCCTTTCTGTGCAGAATCCCAAAACCGGTATTTCCAGCCCAATGCCGGCATCCGTACTAAACAGCAGGAAACTTCGTCTAAAACTCAGGAGAAACGTTTCCTTGAAACTGCTCTGCTGTTCATTCGTTCATCTGGGAGAGTTGAATCTATGTTGAGATTCAGCGAGTCAGAAACACGTTTCTTCTAGGAGCTGCGTTGGGATATTACCGAGAGAATGGGACCATAGGCTGTACAGAGAAATATCTGCTTCTAAAACCAAAACGGAGCTATCTAACTGAATGGTTGTCAATGTGTGCATTCAACTGACAGAGTTACACTCACGTGTGGATTCAGCGGTTTGCAAACCCTTTCTGTGCAGAATCCCAAAACCGGTACTTCCAGCCTAATGCCGGCATCCGTACTAAACAGTAGTAAACTTCGTCTAAAACTCAGGAGAAACGTTTCCTTGAAACTGCTCTGCTGTGCGTTCGTTCACCTAGGAGAGTTGAATCTATGTTGAGATTCAGCGAGTCAGAATCTCGTTTCTTCTAGGAGCTGCGTTGGGATATTCCCGAGTGAATGGGACCATAGGCTGTACAGAGAAATATCTGCTTCTAAAACCAAAACGGAGCTATCTAACTGGATGGTTGTCAATGTGTGCATTCAACTGACAGAGTTAAACTCACGTGTGGATTCAGCGGTTTGCAAACCCTTTCTGTTCAGAATCCCAAAACCGGTATTTCCTACCCAATGCCGGCATCCGTACTAAACAGCAGGAAACTTCGTCTAAAACTCAGGAGAAACGTTTCCTTGAAACTGCTCTGCTGTGCGTTCGTTCTCCTAGGAGAGTTGAATCTATGTTGAGATTCAGCGAGTCAGAAACACGTTTCTTCTAGGAGCTGCCTTGGGATATTCCCGAGTGAATGGGACCATAGGCTGTACAGAGAAATATCTGCTTCTAAAAGCAAAACGGAGCTACCTAATTGAATGGTTGTCAATGTGTGCATTCAACTGACAGCGATAAACTCACGTGTGGATTCAGCGGTTTGCAAACCCTTTCTGTGCAGAATCCCAAAACCGGTATTTCCAGCCCAATACCGGCATACGTACTAAACAGCAGGAAACTTCGTCTAAAACTCAGGAGAAACTTTTCCTTGAAACTGCTCGGTTGTGCGTTCGTTCACCTAAGAGAGTTAAATGTATGTTGAGATTCAGCGAGTCAGATACACGTTTCTTCTAGGAGCTGCGTTGGGATATTCCTGAGTGAATGGGACCATAGGCTGTACAGAGAAATATCTGCTTCTACAACCAAAAGGGTGCTATCAAACTGAATGGTTGTAAATGTGTGCATTCAACTGACAGAGTTAAACTCACGTGTGGATTCAGCGGTTTGCAAACCCTTTCTGTGCAGAATCCCAAAACCGGTATTTCGAACCAAATGCCGGCATCCGTACTATACAGCAGGAAACTTCGTCTAAAACTCAGGAGAAACGTTTCCTTGAAACTTCTCTGCTGTGCGTTCGTTCACCTAGGAGAGTTGAATCTATGTTGAGATTCAGCGAGTCAGAAACACGTTTCTTCTAGGAGCTGCGTTGGGATATTCCCGAGTGAATGGGACCATAGGCTGTACAGAGAAATATCTGCTTCTAAAACCAAAACGGAGCTATCTAACTGAATGGTTGTCAATGTGTGCATTCAACTGACAGAGATAAACTCACGTGTGGATTCAGCGGTTTGCAAACCCTTTCTGTGCAGAATCCCAAAACCGGAAATTCCAGCCTAATGCCAGCATCCGTACTAAACAGTAGTAAACTTCGTCTAAAACTCAGGAGAAACGTTTCCTTGAAACTGCTCGGCTGTGCGTTCGTTCACCTAAGAGAGGTAAATCTATGTTGAGATTCAGCGAGTCAGAAACACGTTTCTTCTAGGAGCTGCGTTGGGATATTCCCGAGTGAATGGGACCATAGGCTGTACAGAGAAATATCTGCTTCTAAAACCAAAAGGGTGCTATCAAACTGAAAGGTTGTAAATGTGTGCATTCAACTGACAGAGATAAACTCACGTGTGGATTCAGCGGTTTGCAAACCCTTTCTGTGCAGAATCCCAAAACCGGTAATTCCAGCCTAATGCCAGCATCCGTACTAAACAGTAGTAAACTTCGTCTAAAACTCAGGAGAAACGTTTCCTTGAAACTGCTCTGCTGTGCGTTCGTTCACCTAAGAGAGTTAAATCTATGTTGAGATTCAGCGAGTCAGAAACACGTTTCTTCTAGGAGCTGCGTTGGGATATTCCCGAGTGAATGGGACCATAGGCTGTACAGAGAAATATCTGCTTCTATAACCAAAAGGGTGCTCTCAAACTGAATGGTTGTCAATGTGTGCATTCAACTGACAGAGTTAAACTCACGTGTGTATTCAGCGGTTTGCTAACCCTTTCTGTGTAGAATCCCAAAACCGGTTTTCCAGCCCAATGCCGGCATACGTACTAAACAGCAGGAAACTTCGTCTAAAACTCAGGAGAAACGTTTCCTTGAAACTGCTCTGCTGTGCGTTCGTTCACCTAGGAGAGTTGAATCTATGTTGAGATTCAGCGAGTCAGAAACACGTTTCTTCTAGGAGCTACGTTGGATTATTCCCGAGTGAATGGGACCATAGGCTGTACAGAGAAATATCTGCTTCTAAAACCAAAACGAAGCTATCTAACTGGATGGTTGTCAATGTGTGCATTCAACTGACAGAGATAAACTCACGTGTGGATTCAGCGGTTTGCAAACCCTTTCTGTTCAGAATCCCAAAACCGGTATTTCCTACCCAATGCCGGCATCCGTACTAAACAGCAGGAGACTTCGTCTAAAATTCAGGAGAAACGTTTCCTTGTAACTGCTCTGCTGTGCGTTTGTTCACCTAAGAGAGTTGAATCTATGTTGAGATTCAGCGAGTCAGAAACACGTTTCTTCTAGGAGCTGCGTTGGGATATTCCCGAGTGAATGGGACCATAGGCTGTACAGAGAAATATCTGCTTCTATAACCAAAAGGGTGCTCTCAAACTGAATGGTTGTCAATGTGTGCATTCAACTGACAGAGTTAAACTCACGTGTGGATTCACCGGTTTGCAAACCCTTTCTGTGTAGAATCCCAAAACCGGTATTTCCAGCCCAATGCCGGCATACGTACTAAACAGCAGGAAACTTCGTCTAAAACTCAGGAGAAACGTTTCCTTGAAACTGATCTGCTGTGCGTTCGTTCACCTAGGAGAGTTGAATCTATGTTGAGATTCAGCGAGTCAGAAACACGTTTCTTCTAGGAGCTGCGTTGGATTATTCCCGAGTGAATGGGACCATAGGCTGTACAGAGAAATATCTGCTTCTAAAACCAAAACGGAGCTACCTAACTGAATGGTTGTCAATGTGTGCATTCAACTGACAGAGATAAACTCACGTGTGGATTCAGCGGTTTGCAAACCCTTTCTGTGCAGAATCCCAAAAGCGGTATTTCCAGCCCAATGCCGGCATACGTACTAAACAGCAGGAAACTTCGTCTAAAACTCAGGAGAAACGTTTCCTTGAAACTGCTCTGCTGTGCGTTCGTTCACCTAAGAGAGTTGAATCTATGTTGAGATTCAACGAGTCAGAAACACGTTTCTTCTAGGAGCTGCGTTGGGATATTCCCGAGTGAATGGGACCATAGACTGTACAGAGAAATATCTGCTTCTAAAACCAAAAGGGTGCTATCAAACTGAATGGTTGTCAATGTGTGCATTCAACTGACAGGGTTAAACTCACGTGTGGATTCAGCGGTTTGCAAACCCTTTCTGTGCAGAATCCCAAAACCGGTATTTCCAGCCCAATGCCGGCATCCGTACTAAACAGCAGGAAACTTCGTCTAAAACTCAGGAGAAACGTTTCCTTGAAACTGCTCTGCTGTGCGTTCGTTCACCTAAGAGAGTTGAATCTATGTTGAGATTCAGCGAGCCAGAAACACTTTTCTTCTAGGAGCTGCGTTGGGATATTCCCGAGTGAATGGGACCATAGGCTGTACAGAGAAATATCTGCTTCTAAAACCAAAAGGGTGCTATCAAACTGAATGGTTGTCAATGTGTGCATTCAACTGACAGAGATAAACTCACGTGTGGATTCACCGGTTTGCAAACCCTTACTGTGCAGAATCCCAAAACCGGTATTTCCAGCCCAATGCCGGCATACGTACTAAACAGCAGGAAACTTCGTCTTAAACTCAGGAGAAACGTTTCCTTGAAACTGCTCTGCTGTGCGTTCGTTCACCTAGGAGAGTTGAATCTATGTTGAGATTCAGCGAGTCAGAAACACGTTTCTTCTAGGAGCTGCGTTGGGATATTCCCGAGTGAATGGGACCAAAGGCTGTACAGAGAAATATCTGCTTCTAAAACCAAAACGGAGCTATCTAACTGGATGGTTGTCAATGTGTGCATTCAACTGACAGAGTTAAACTCACGTGTGGATTCAGCGGTTTGCAAACCCTTTCTGTTCAGAATCCCAAAACCGGTATTTCCTACACAATGCCGGCATCCGTACTAAACAGCAGGAAACTTCGTCTAAAATTCAGGAGAAACGTTTCCTTGAAACTGCTCTGCTGTGCGTTCGTTCACCTAAGAGAGTTGAATCTATGTTGAGATTCAGCGAGTCAGAAACACGTTTCTTCTAGGAGCTGCGTTGGGATATTCCCAAGTGAATGGGACCATAGGCTGTACAGAGAAATATCTGCCTCTAACACCAAAACGGAGCTATCTAACTGAATGGTTGTCAATGTGTGCATTCAACTGACAGAGATAAACTCACGTGTGGATTCAGCGTTTTGTAAACCCTTTCTGTGCAAAATCCCAAAACCGGTATTTCCAGCCGAATGCCGGCATACGTACTACACAGCAGGAAACTTCGTCTAAAACTCAGGAGAAACGTTTCCTTGAAACTGCTCTGCTGTGCGTTCGTTCACCTAGGAGAGTTGAATCTATGTTGAGATTCAGCGAGTCAGAAACACGTTTCTTCTAGGAGCTGCGTTGGGATATTCCCGAGTGAATGGGACCATAGGCTGTACAGAGAAATATCTGCTTCTAAAACCAAAACGGAGCTATCTAACTGAATGGTTGTCAATGTGTGCATTCAACTGACAGAGTTAAACTCACGTGTGTATTCAGGGGTTTGCAAACCCTTTCTGTGCAGAATCCCAAAACCGGTATTTCCAGCCCAATGCCGGCATACGTACTAAACAGCAGGAAACTTCGTCTAAAACTCAGGAGAAACGTTTCCTTGAAACTGCTCTGCTGTGCGTTCGTTCACCTAGGAGAGTTGAATCTATGTTGAGATTCAGCGAGTCAGAAACACGTTTCTTCTAGGAGCTGCGTTGGGATATTCCCGAGTGAATGGGACCATAGGCTGTACAGAGAAATATCTGCTTCTAAAACCAAAACGGAGCTATCTAACTGAATGGTTGTCAATGTGTGCATTGAACTGACAGAGTTAAACTCACGTGTGCATTTAGCGGTTTGCAAACCCTTTCCCTGCAGAATCCCAAAACCGGTAATTCCAGCCTAATGCCAGCATCCGTACTAAACAGTAGTAAACTTAGTCTAAAACTCAGGAGAAACGTTTCCTTGAAACTGCTCTGCTGTGCGTTCGTTCACCTAAGAGAGTTAAATCTATGTTGAGATTCAGCGAGTCAGAAACACGTTTCTTCTAGGAGCTGCGTTGGGATATTCCCGAGTGAATGGGACCATAGGCTGTACAGAGAAATATCTGCTTCTATAACCAAAAGGGTGCTCTCAAACTGAATGGTTGTCAATGTGTGCATTCAACTGACAGAGTTAAACTCACGTGTGGATTCACCGGTTTGCAAACCCTTTCTGTGTAGAATCCCAAAACCGGTATTTCCAGCCCAATGCCGGCATACGTACTAAACAGCAGGAAACTTCGTCTAAAACTCAGGAGAAACGTTTCCTTGAAACTGCTCTGCTGTGCGTTCGTTCACCTAGGAGAGTTGAATCTATGTTGAGATTCAGCGAGTCAGAAACACGTTTCTTCTAGGAGCTGCGTTGGATTATTCCCGAGTGAATGGGACCATAGGCTGTACAGAGAAATATCTGCTTCTAAAACCAAAACGGAGCTACCTAACTGAATGGTTGTCAATGTGTGCATTCAACTGACAGAGATAAACTCACGTGTGGATTCAGCGGTTTGCAAACCCTTTCTGTGCAGAATCCCAAAAGCGGTATTTCCAGCCCAATGCCGGCATACGTACTAAACAGCAGGAAACTTCGTCTAAAACTCAGGAGAAACGTTTCCTTGAAACTGCTCTGCTGTGCGTTCGTTCACCTAAGAGAGTTGAATCTATGTTGAGATTCAGCGAGTCAGAAACACGTTTCTTCTAGGAGCTGCGTTGGGATATTCCCGAGTGAATGGGACCATAGACTGTACAGAGAAATATCTGCTTCTAAAACCAAAAGGGTGCTATCAAACTGAATGGTTGTCAATGTGTGCATTCAACTGACAGGGTTAAACTCACGTGTGGATTCAGCGGTTTGCAAACCCTTTCTGTGCAGAATCCCAAAACCGGTATTTCCAGCCCAATGCCGGCATCCGTACTAAACAGCAGGAAACTTCGTCTAAAACTCAGGAGAAACGTTTCCTTGAAACTGCTCTGCTGTGCGTTCGTTCACCTAAGAGAGTTGAATCTATGTTGAGATTCAGCGAGCCAGAAACACTTTTCTTCTAGGAGCTGCGTTGGGATATTCCCGAGTGAATGGGACCATAGGCTGTACAGAGAAATATCTGCTTCTAAAACCAAAAGGGTGCTATCAAACTGAATGGTTGTCAATGTGTGCATTCAACTGACAGAGATAAACTCACGTGTGGATTCACCGGTTTGCAAACCCTTACTGTGCAGAATCCCAAAACCGGTATTTCCAGCCCAATGCCGGCATACGTACTAAACAGCAGGAAACTTCGTCTTAAACTCAGGAGAAACGTTTCCTTGAAACTGCTCTGCTGTGCGTTCGTTCACCTAGGAGAGTTGAATCTATGTTGAGATTCAGCGAGTCAGAAACACGTTTCTTCTAGGAGCTGCGTTGGGATATTCCCGAGTGAATGGGACCATAGGCTGTACAGAGAAATATCTGCTTCTAAAACCAAAACGGAGCTATCTAACTGGATGGTTGTCAATGTGTGCATTCAACTGACAGAGTTAAACTCACGTGTGGATTCAGCGGTTTGCAAACCCTTTCTGTTCAGAATCCCAAAACCGGTATTTCCTACACAATGCCGGCATCCGTACTAAACAGCAGGAAACTTCGTCTAAAATTCAGGAGAAACGTTTCCTTGAAACTGCTCTGCTGTGCGTTCGTTCACCTAAGAGAGTTGAATCTATGTTGAGATTCAGCGAGTCAGAAACACGTTTCTTCTAGGAGCTGCGTTGGGATATTCCCGAGTGAATGGGACCATAGGCTGTACAGAGAAATATCTGCCTCTAACACCAAAACGGAGCTATCTAACTGAATGGTTGTCAATGTGTGCATTCAACTGACAGAGATAAACTCACGTGTGGATTCAGCGGTTTGTAAACCCTTTCTGTGCAAAATCCCAAAACCGGTATTTCCAGCCGAATGCCGGCATACGTACTACACAGCAGGAAACTTCGTCTAAAACTCAGGAGAAACGTTTCCTTGAAACTGCTCTGCTGTGCGTTCGTTCACCTAGGAGAGTTGAATCTATGTTGAGATTCAGCGAGTCAGAAACACGTTTCTTCTAGGAGCTGCGTTGGGATATTCCCGAGTGAATGGGACCATAGGCTGTACAGAGAAATATCTGCTTCTAAAACCAAAACGGAGCTATCTAACTGATTGGTTGTCAATGTGTGCATTCAACTGACACAGTTAAACTCACGTGTGGATTCAGCGGTTTGCAAACCCTTTCTGTGCAGAATCCCAAAACCGGTAATTCCAGCTCAATGCCGGCATACGTACTAAACTGCAGGAAACTTCGTCTAATACTCAGGAGAAACGTTTCCTTGAAACTGCTCAGCTGTGCGTTCGTTCACCTAAGAGAGTTAAATCTATCTTGAGTTTCAGCGAGTCAGAAACACGTTTCTTCTAGGAGCTGCGTAGGGATAATCCCGAGTGAATGGGACCATAGGCTGTACAGAGAAATATCTGCTTCTAAAACCAAAAGGGTGCTATCAAACTGAATGGTTGTCAATGTGTGCATTCAACTGACAGAGTTAAACTCACGTGTGTATTCAGGGGTTTGCAAACCCTTTCTGTGCAGAATCCCAAAACCGGTATTTCCAGCCCAATGCCGGCATACGTACTAAACAGCAGGAAACTTCGTCTAAAACTCAGGAGAAACGTTTCCTTGAAACTGCTCTGCTGTGCGTTCGTTCACCTAGGAGAGTTGAATCTATGTTGAGATTCAGCGAGTCAGAAACACGTTTCTTCTAGGAGCTGCGTTGGGATATTCCCGAGTGAATGGGACCATAGGCTGTACAGAGAAATATCTGCTTCTAAAACCAAAACGGAGCTATCTAACTGAATGGTTGTCAATGTGTGCATTGAACTGACAGAGTTAAACTCACGTGTGGATTTAGCGGTTTGCAAACCCTTTCCCTGCAGAATCCCAAAACCGGTAATTCCAGCCTAATGCCAGCATCCGTACTAAACAGTAGTAAACTTCGTCTAAAACTCAGGAGAAACGTTTCCTTTAAACTGCTCTGCTGTGCGTTCGTTCACCTAAGAGAGTTAAATCTATGTTGAGATTCAGCGAGTCAGAAACACGTTTCTTCTAGGAGCTGCGTTGGGATATTCCCGAGTGAATGGGACCATAGGCTGTACAGAGAAATATCTGCTTCTATAACCAAAAGGGTGCTCTCAAACTGAATGGTTGTCAATGTGTGCATTCAACTGACAGAGTTAAACTCACGTGTGGATTCAGCGGTTTGCAAACCCTTTCTGTGTAGAATCCCAAAACCGGTATTTCCAGCCCAATGCCGGCATACGTACTAAACAGCAGGAAACTTCGTCTAAAACTCAGGAGAAACGTTTCCTTGAAACTGCTCTGCTGTGCGTTCGTTCACCTAGGAGAGTTGAATCTATGTTGAGATTCAGCGAGTCAGAAACACGTTTCTTCTAGGAGCTGCGTTGGATTATTCCCGAGTGAATGGGACCATAGGCTGTACAGAGAAATATCTGCTTCTAAAACCAAAACGAAGCTTTCTAACTGGATGGTTGTCAATGTGTGCATTCAACTGACAGAGATAAACTCACGTGTGGATTCAGCGGTTTGCAAACCCTTTCTGTTCAGAATGCCAAAACCGGTATTTCCTACCCAATGCCGGCATCCATACTAAACAGCAGGAGACTTCGTCTAAAATTCAGGAGAAACGTTTCCTTGTAACTGCTCTGCTGTGCGTTTGTTCACCTAAGAGAGTTGAATCTATGTTGAGATTCAGCGAGTCAGAAACACGTTTCTTCTAGGAGCTGCGTTGGGATATTCCCGACTGAATGGGACCATAGGCTGTACAGAGAAATCTCTGCTCCTAAAACCAAAAGTGTGCTATCTAACTGAATGTTTGTCAATGTGTGCATTCAACTGACAGAGTTAAACTCACGTTTGGATTCAGCGGTTTACAAACCCTTTCTGTGCAGAATCCCAAAACCGGTAATTCCAGCTCAATGCCGGCATACGTACTAAACTGCAGGAAACTTCCTCTAAAACTCAGGAGAAACGTTTCCTTGAAACTGCTCTGCTGTGTCTTCGTTCACCTAAGAGCGTTGAATCTATGTTGAGATTCAGCGAGTCAGAAACACGTTTCTTCTAGGAGCTGCGTTGGGATATTCCCGAGTGAATGGGACCATAGGCTGTACAGAGAAATATCTGCTTCTAAAACCAAAACGGAGCTACCTAACTGAATGGTTGTCAATGTGTGCATTCAACTGACAGAGTTAAACTCACGTGTGGATTCAGCGGTTTGCAAACCCTTTCTGTGCAGAATCCCAAAAGCGGTATTTCCAGCCCAATGCCGGCATACGTACTAAACAGCAGGAAACTTCGTCTAAAACTCAGGAGAAACGTTTCCTTGAAACTGCTCTGCTGTGCGTTCGTTCACCTAAGAGAGTTGAATCTATGTTGAGATTCATCGAGTCAGAAACACGTTTCTTCTAGGAGCTGCGTTGGGATATTCCCGAGTGAATGGGACCATAGGCTGTACAGAGAAATATCTGCTTCTAAAACCAAAACGGAGCTATCTAACTGGATGGTTGTCAATGTGTGCATTCAACTGACAGAGTTAAACTCACGTGTGGATTCAGCGGTTTGCAAACCCTTTCTGTTCAGAATCCCAAAACCGGTATTTCCTACACAATGCCGGCATCCGTACTAAACAGCAGGAAACTTCGTCTAAAATTCAGGAGAAACGTTTCCTTGAAACTGCTCTGCTGTGCGTTCGTTCACCTAAGAGAGTTGAATCTATGTTGAGATTCAGCGAGTCAGAAACACGTTTCTTCTAGGAGCTGCGTTGGGATATTCCCGAGTGAATGGGACCATAGGCTGTACAGAGAAATATCTGCCTCTAACACCAAAACGGAGCTATCTAACTGAATGGTTGTCAATGTGTGCATTCAACTGACAGAGATAAACTCACGTGTGGATTCAGCGGTTTGTAAACCCTTTCTGTGCAAAATCCCAAAACCGGTATTTCCAGCCGAATGCCGGCATACGTACTACACAGCAGGAAACTTCGTCTAAAACTCAGGAGAAACGTTTCCTTGAAACTGCTCTGCTGTGCGTTCGTTCACCTAGGAGAGTTGAATCTATGTTGAGATTCAGCGAGTCAGAAACACGTTTCTTCTAGGAGCTGCGTTGGGATATTCCCGAGTGAATGGGACCATAGGCTGTACAGAGAAATATCTGCTTCTAAAACCAAAACGGAGCTATCTAACTGATTGGTTGTCAATGTGTGCATTCAACTGACAGAGTTAAACTCACGTGTGGATTCAGCGGTTTGCAAACCCTTTCTGTGCAGAATCCCAAAACCGGTAATTCCAGCTCAATGCCGGCATACGTACTAAACTGCAGGAAACTTCGTCTAATACTCAGGAGAAACGTTTCCTTGAAACTGCTCGGCTGTGCGTTCGTTCACCTAAGAGAGTTAAATCTATCTTGAGTTTCAGCGAGTCAGAAACACGTTTCTTCTAGGAGCTGCGTAGGGATAATCCCGAGTGAATGGGACCATAGGCTGTACAGAGAAATATCTGCTTCTAAAACCAAAAGGGTGCTATCAAACTGAATGGTTGTCAATGTGTGCATTCAACTGACAGAGTTAAACTCACGTGTGTATTCAGGGGTTTGCAAACCCTTTCTGTGCAGAATCCCAAAACCGGTATTTCCAGCCCAATGCCGGCATACGTACTAAACAGCAGGAAACTTCGTCTAAAACTCAGGAGAAACGTTTCCTTGAAACTGCTCTGCTGTGCGTTCGTTCACCTAGGAGAGTTGAATCTATGTTGAGATTCAGCGAGTCAGAAACACGTTTCTTCTAGGAGCTGCGTTGGGATATTCCCGAGTGAATGGGACCATAGGCTGTACAGAGAAATATCTGCTTCTAAAACCAAAACGGAGCTATCTAACTGAATGGTTGTCAATGTGTGCATTGAACTGACAGAGTTAAACTCACGTGTGGATTTAGCGGTTTGCAAACCCTTTCCCTGCAGAATCCCAAAACCGGTAATTCCAGCCTAATGCCAGCATCCGTACTAAACAGTAGTAAACTTCGTCTAAAACTCAGGAGAAACGTTTCCTTGAAACTGCTCTGCTGTGCGTTCGTTCACCTAAGAGAGTTAAATCAATGTTGAGATTCAGCGAGTCAGAAACACGTTTCTTCTAGGAGCTGCGTTGGGATATTCCCGAGTGAATGGGACCATAGGCTGTACAGAGAAATATCTGCTTCTATAACCAAAAGGGTGCTCTCAAACTGAATGGTTGTCAATGTGTGCATTCAACTGACAGAGTTAAACTCACGTGTGGATTCAGCGGTTTGCAAACCCTTTCTGTGTAGAATCCCAAAACCGGTATTTCCAGCCCAATGCCGGCATACGTACTAAACAGCAGGAAACTTCGTCTAAAACTCAGGAGAAACGTTTCCTTGAAACTGCTCTGCTGTGCGTTCGTTCACCTAGGAGAGTTGAATCTATGTTGAGATTCAGCGAGTCAGAAACACGTTTCTTCTAGGAGCTGCGTTGGATTATTCACGAGTGAATGGGACCATAGGCTGTACAGAGAAATATCTGCTTCTAAAACCAAAACGAAGCTATCTAACTGGATGGTTGTCAATGTGTGCATTCAACTGACAGAGATAAACTCACGTGTGGATTCAGCGGTTTGCAAACCCTTTCTGTTCAGAATGCCAAAACCGGTATTTCCTACCCAATGCCGGCATCCGTACTAAACAGCAGGAGACTTCGTCTAAAATTCAGGAGAAACGTTTCCTTGTAACTGCTCTGCTGTGCGTTTGTTCACCTAAGAGAGTTGAATCTATGTTGAGATTCAGCGAGTCAGAAACACGTTTCTTCTAGGAGCTGCGTTGGGATATTCCCGAGTGAATGGGACCATAGGCTGTACAGAGAAATATCTGCTCCTAAAACCAAAAGTGTGCTATCTAACTGAATGTTTGTCAATGTGTGCATTCAACTGACAGAGTTAAACTCACGTTTGGATTCAGCGGTTTACAAACCCTTTCTGTGCAGAATCCCAAAACCGGTAATTCCAGCTCAATGCCGGCATATGTACTAAACTGCAGGAAACTTCCTCTAAAACTCAGGAGAAACGTTTCCTTGAAACTGCTCTGCTGTGTCTTCGTTCACCTAAGAGCGTTGAATCTATGTTGAGATTCAGCGAGTCAGAAACACGTTTCTTCTAGGAGCTGCGTTGGGATATTCCCGAGTGAATGGGACCATAGGCTGTACAGAGAAATATCTGCTTCTAAAACCAAAACGGAGCTACCTAACTGAATGGTTGTCAATGTGTGCATTCAACTGACAGAGATAAACTCACGTGTGGATTCAGCGGTTTGCAAACCCTTTCTGTGCAGAATCCCAAAAGCGGTATTTCCAGCCCAATGCCGGCATACGTACTAAACAGCAGGAAACTTCGTCTAAAACTCAGGAGAAACGTTTCCTTGAAACTGCTCTGCTGTGCGTTCGTTCACCTAAGAGAGTTGAATCTATGTTGAGATTCAGCGAGTCAGAAACACGTTTCTTCTAGGAGCTGCGTTGGGATATTCCCGAGTGAATGGGACCATAGACTGTACAGAGAAATATCTGCTTCTAAAACCAAAACGGAGCTATCTAACTGATTCGTTGTCAATGTGTGCATTCAACTGACAGAGTTAAACTCACGTGTGGATTCAGCGGTTTGCAAACCCTTTCTGTGCAGAATCCCAAAACCGGTAATTCCAGCCCAATGCCGGCATACGTACTAAACTGCAGGAAACTTCGTCTAATACTCAGGAGAAACGTTTCCTTGAAACTGCTCGGCTGTGCGTTCGTTCACCTAAGAGAGTTAAATCTATCTTGAGTTTCAGCGAGTCAGAAACACGTTTCTTCTAGGAGCTGCGTAGGGATAATCCCGAGTGAATGGGACCATAGGCTGTACAGAGAAATATCTGCTTCTAAAACCAAAAGGGTGCTATCAAACTGAATGGTTGTCAATGTGTGCATTCAACTGACAGAGTTAAACTCACGTGTGTATTCAGCGGTTTGCAAACCCTTTCTGTGCAGAATCCCAAAACCGGTATTTCCAGACCAATGCCGGCATACGTACTAAACAGCAGGAAACTTCGTCTAAAACTCAGGAGAAACGTTTCCTTGAAACTGCTCTGCAGTGCGTTCGTTCACCTAGGAGAGTTGAATCTATGTTGAGATTCAGCGAGTCAGAAACACGTTTCTTCTAGGAGCTGCGTTGGGATATTCCCGAGTGAATGGGACCATAGGCTGTACAGAGAAATATCTGCTTCTAAAACCAAAACGGAGCTATCTAACTGAATGGTTGTCAATGTGTGCATTGAACTGACAGAGTTAAACTCACGTGTGGATTTAGCGGTTTGCAAACCCTTTCCCTGCAGAATCCCAAAACCGGTAATTCCAGCCTAATGCCAGCATCCGTACTAAACAGTAGTAAACTTCGTCTAAAACTCTGGAGAAACGTTTCCGTGAAACTGCTCTGCTGTGCGTTCGTTCACCTAAGAGAGTTAAATCTATGTTGAGATTCAGCGAGTCAGAAACACGTTTCTTCTAGGAGCTGCGTTGGGATATTCCCGAGTGAATGGGACCATAGGCTTTACAGAGAAATATCTGCTTCTAACACCAAAACGGAGCTATCTAACTGAATGGTTGTCAATGTGTGCATTCAACTGACAGAGTTAAACTCACGTGTGGATTCAGCGGTTTGCAAACCCTTTCTGTGCAGAATCCCAAAACCGGTATTTCCAGCCCAATCCCGGCATACGTACTAAACAGCAGGAAACTTCGTCTAAAACTCAGGAGAAACGTTTCCTTGAAACTGCTCGGCTGTGCGTTCGTTCACCTAAGAGAGGTAAATCTATGTTGAGATTCAGCGAGTGAGAAACACGTTTCTTCTAGGAGCTGCGTTGGGATATTCCCGAGTGAATGGGACCATAGGCTGTACAGAGAAATATCTGCTTCTAAAACCAAAAGGGTGCTATCAAACTGAATGGTTGTCAATGTGTGCATTCAACTGACAGACTTAAACTCACGTGTGGATTCAGCGGTTTGCAAACCCTTTCTGTGCAGAATTCCAAAACCGGTATTTCCAGCCCAATGCCGGCATCCGTACTAAACAGCAGGAAACTTCGTCTAAAACTCAGGAGAAACGTTTCCTTGAA
Organism: Aotus nancymaae; assembly: GCF_030222135.1. NCBI lineage: Eukaryota > Metazoa > Chordata > Mammalia > Primates > Aotidae > Aotus > Aotus nancymaae. The sequence goes on from NW_026988493.1 coordinate 319,054, forward strand.
ACTGCTCTGCTCTGCGTTCGTTCACCTAGGAGAGTTGAATCTATGTTGAGATTCAGCGAGTCAGAAACTCCTTTCTTCTAGGAGCTGCGTTGGGATATTCCCGAGTGAATGGGACAATAGGCTGTACAGAGAAATATCTGCTTCTAAAACCAAAACGGAGCTATCTAACTGGATGGTTGACAATGTGTGCATTCAACTGACAAAGTTAAACTCACGTGTGGATAAAGCGGTTTGGAAACCCTTTCTGTGCAAAATCCCAAAAGCGGTATTTCCAGCCCAATGCCGGCATCCGTACTAAACAGCAGGAAACTTCGTCTAAAACTCAGGCGAAACGTTTCCTTGTAACTGCTGTGCTGTGCGTTCGTTCACCTAAGAGAGTTGAATCTATGTTGAGATTCAGCGAGTCAGAAACACGTTTCTTCTAGGAGCTGCGTTGGGATATTCCCGAGTGAATGGGACCATAGGCTGTACAGAGAAATATCTGCTTCTAAAAGCAAAACGGAGCTACCTAACTGAATGGTTGTCAATGTGTGCATTCAACTGACAGCGATAAACTCACGTGTGGATTCAGCGGTTTGCAAACCCTTTCTGTGCAGAATCCCAAAACCGGTATTTCCAGCCCAATCCCGGCATACGTACTAAACAGCAGGAAACTTCGTCTAAAACTCAGGAGAAACGTTTCCTTGAAACTGCTCGGCTGTGCGTTCGTTCACCTAAGAGAGGTAAATCTATGTTGAGATTCAGCGAGTCAGAAACACGTTTCTTCTAGGAGCTGCGTTGGGATATTCCCGAGTGAATGGGACCATAGGCTGTACAGAGAAATATCTGCTTCTAAAACCAAAAGGGTGCTATCAAACTGAATGGTTGTAAATGTGTGCATTCAACTGACAGAGATAAACTCACGTGTGGATTCAGCGGTTTGCAAACCCTTTCTGTGCAGAATCCCAAAACCGGTAATTCCAGCCTAATGCCAGCATCCGTACTAAACAGTAGTAAACTTCGTCTAAAACTCAGGAGAAACGTTTCCTTGAAACTGCTCTGCTGTGCGTTCGTTCACCTAAGAGAGTTAAATCTATGTTGAGATTCAGCGAGTCAGAAACACGTTTCTTCTAGGAGCTGCGTTGGGATATTCCCGAGTGAATGGGACCATAGGCTGTACAGAGAAATATCTGCTTCTAAAACCAAAACGAAGCTATCTAACTGGATGGTTGTCAATGTGTGCATTCAACTGACAGAGATAAACTCACGTGTGGATTCAGCGGTTTGCAAACCGTTTCTGTTCAGAATGCCAAAACCGGTATTTCCTACCCAATGCCGGCATCCGTACTAAACAGCAGGAGACTTCGTCTAAAATTCAGGAGAAACGTTTCCTTGTAACTGCTCTACTGTGCGTTTGTTCACCTAAGAGAGTTGAATCTATGTTGAGATTCAGCGAGTCAGAAACACGTTTCTTCTAGGAGCTGCGTTGGGATATTCCCGAGTGAATGGGACCATAGGCTGTACAGAGAAATATCTGCTCCTAAAACCAAAAGTGTGCTATCTAACTGAATGTTTGTCAATGTGTGCATTCAACTGACAGAGTTAAACTCACGTTTGGATTCAGCGGTTTACAAACCCTTTCTGTGCAGAATCCCAAAACCGGTAATTCCAGCTCAATGCCGGCATACGTACTAAACTGCAGGAAACTTCCTCTAAAACTCAGGAGAAACGTTTCCTTGAAAATGCTCTGCTGTGTCTTCGTTCACCTAAGAGCGTTGAATCTATGTTGAGATTCAGCGAGTCAGAAACACGTTTCTTCTAGGAGCTGCGTTGGGATATTCCCGAGTGAATGGGACCATAGGCTGTACAGAGAAATATCTGCTTCTAAAACCAAAACGGAGCTACCTAACTGAATGGTTGTCAATGTTTGCATTCAACTGAGAGAGATAAACTCACGTGTGGATTCAGCGGTTTGCAAACCCTTTCTGTGCAGAATCCCAAAAGCGGTATTTCCAGCCCAATGCCGGCATACGTACTAAACAGCAGGAAACTTCGTCTAAAACTCAGGAGAAACGTTTCCTTGAAACTGCTCTGCTGTGCGTTCGTTCACCTAAGAGAGTTGAATCTATGTTGAGATTCAGCGAGTCAGAAACACGTTTCTTCTAGGAGCTGCGTTGGGATATTCCCGAGTGAATGGGACCATAGGCTATACAGAGAAATATCTGCTTCTAAAACCAAAAGGGTGCTATCAAACTGAATGGTTGTCAATGTGTGCATTCAACTGACAGGGTTAAACTCACGTGTGGATTCAGCGGTTTGCAAACCCTTTCTGTGCAGAATCCCAAAACCGGTATTTCCAGCCCAATGCCGGCATCCGTACTAAACAGAAGGAAACTTCGTCTAAAACTCAGGAGAAACGTTTCCTTGAAACTGCTCTGCTGTGCGTTCGTTCACCTAAGAGAGTTGAATCTATGTTGAGATTCAGAGAGCCAGAAACATTTTTCTTCTAGGAGCTGCGTTGGGATATTCCCGAGTGAATGGGACCATAGGCTGTACAGAGAAATATCTGCTTCTAAAACCAAAAGGGTGCTATCAAACTGAATGGTTGTCAATGTGTGCATTCAACTGACAGAGATAAACTCACGTGTGGATTCACCGGTTTGCAAACCCTTACTGTGCAGAATCCCAAAACCGGTATTTCCAGCCCAATGCCGGCATACGTACTAAACAGCAGGAAACTTCGTCTTAAACTCAGGAGAAACGTTTCCTTGAAACTGCTCTGCTGTGCGTTCGTTCACCTAGGAGAGTTGAATCTATGTTGAGATTCAGCGAGTCAGAAACACGTTTCTTCTAGGAGCTGCGTTGGGATATTCCCGAGTGAATGGGACCATAGGCTGTACAGAGAAATATCTGCTTCTAAAACCAAAACGGAGCTATCTAACTGGATGGTTGTCAATGTGTGCATTCAACTGACAGAGTTAAACTCACGTGTGGATTCAGCGGTTTGCAAACCCTTTCTGTTCAGAATCGCAAAACCGGTATTTCCTACCCAATGCCGGCATCCGTACTAAACAGCAGGAAACTTCGTCTAAAACTCAGGAGAAACGTTTCCTTGAAACTGCTCTGCTGTGCGTTCGTTCACCTAAGAGAGTTGAATCTATGTTGAGATTCAGCGAGTCAGAAACACGTTTCTTCTAGGAGCTGCGTTGGGATATTCCCGAGTGAATGGGACCATAGGCTGTACAGAGAAATATCTGCCTCTAACACCAAAACGGAGCTATCTAACTGAATGGTTGTCAATGTGTGCATTCAACTGACAGAGATAAACTCACGTGTGGATTCAGCGGTTTGTAAACCCTTTCTGTGCAAAATCCCAAAACCGGTATTTCCAGCCGAATGCCGGCATACGTACTACACAGCAGGAAACTTCGTCTAAAACTCAGGAGAAACGTTTCCTTGAAACTGCTCTGCTGTGCGTTCGTTCACCTAGGAGAGTTGAATCTATGTTGAGATTCAGCGAGTCAGAAACACGTTTCTTCTAGGAGCTGCGTTGGGATATTCCCGAGTGAATGGGACCATAGGCTGTACAGAGAAATATCTGCTTCTAAAACCAAAACGGAGCTATCTAACTGATTGGTTGTCAAAGTGTGCATTCAACTGACAGAGTTAAACTCACGTGTGGATTCAGCGGTTTGCAAACCCTTTCTGTGCAGAATCCCAAAACCGGTAATTCCAGCCCAATGCCGGCATACGTACTAAACTGCAGGAAACTTCGTCTAATACTCAGGAGAAACGTTTCCTTGAAACTGCTCGGCTGTGCGTTCGTTCACCTAAGAGAGTTAAATCTATCTTGAGTTTCAGCGAGTCAGAAACACGTTTCTTCTAGGAGCTGCGTAGGGATAATCCCGAGTGAATGGGACCATAGGCTGTACAGAGAAATATCTGCTTCTAAAACCAAAAGGGTGCTATCAAACTGAATGGTTGTCAATGTGTGCATTCAACTGACAGAGTTAAACTCACGTGTGTATTCAGCGGTTTGCAAACCCTTTCTGTGCAGAATCCCAAAACCGGTATTTCCAGACCAATGCCGGCATACGTACTAAACAGCAGGAAACTTCGTCTAAAACTCAGGAGAAACGTTTCCTTGAAACTGCTCTGCTGTGCGTTCGTTCACCTAGGAGAGTTGAATCTATGTTGAGATTCAGCGAGTCAGAAACACGTTTCTTCTAGGAGCTGCGTTGGGATATTCCCGAGTGAATGGGACCATAGGCTGTACAGAGAAATATCTGCTTCTAAAACCAAAACGGAGCTATGTAACTGAATGGTTGTCAATGTGTGCATTGAACTGACAGAGGTAAACTCACGTGTGGATTTAGCGGTTTGCAAACCCTTTCCCTGCAGAATCCCAAAACCGGTAATTCCAGCCTAATGCCAGCATCCGTACTAAACAGTAGTTAACTTCGTCTAAAACTCAGGAGAAACGTTTCCGTGAAACTGCTCTGCTGTGCGTTCGTTCACCTAAGAGAGTTAAATCTATGTTGAGATTCAGCGAGTCAGAAACACGTTTCTTCTAGGAGCTGCGTTGGGATATTCCCGAGTGAATGGGACCATAGGCTTTACAGAGAAATATCTGCTTCTAACACCAAAACGGAGCTATCTAACTGAATGGTTGTCAATGTGTGCATTCAACTGACAGAGATAAACTCACGTGTGGATTCAGCGGTTTGCAAACCCTTTCTGTTTAGAATCCCAAAACCGGTATTTCCTACCCAATGCCGGCATCCGTACTATACAGCAGGAGACTTCGTCTAAAATTCAGGAGAAACGTTTCCTTGTAACTGCTCTGCTGTGCGTTCGTTCACCTAAGAGAGTTGAATCTATGCTGAGATTCAGCGAGTCAGAAACACGTTTCTTCTAGGAGCTGCGTTGGGATATTCCCGAGTGAATGGGACCATAGGCTGTACAGAGAAATATCTGCTCCTAAAACCAAAAGTGTGCTATCTAACTGAATGGTTGTCAACGTGTGCATTCAACTGACAGAGTTAAACTCACGTTTGGATTCACCGGTTTACAAACCCTTTCTGTGCAGAATCCCAAAACCGGTAATTCCAGCTCAATGCCGGCATCCGTACTAAACAGCAGGAAACTTCCTCTAAAACTCAGGAGAAACGTTTCCTTGAAACTGCTCTGCTGGGCGTTCGTTCACCTAAGAGAGTTGAATCTATGTTGAGATTCAGCGAGTCAGAAACACGTTTCTTCTAGGAGCTGCGTTGGGATATTCCCGAGTGAAAGGGACCATAGGCTGTACAGAGAAATATCTGCTTCTAAAACTAAAACGGAGCTACCTAACTGAATGGTTGTCAATGTGTGCATTCAACTGACAGAGATAAACTCACGTGTGGATTCAGCGGTTTGCAAACCCTTTCTGTGCAGAATGCCAAAACCGGTATTTCCAGCCCAATGCCGGCATCCGTACTAAACAGCAGGAAACTTCGTCTAAAACTCAGGAGAAACGTTTCCTTGAAACTGCTCGGCTGGGCGTTCGTTCACCTAAGAGAGTTGAATCTATGTTGAGATTCAGCGAGCCAGAAACACTTTTCTTCTAGGAGCTGCGTTGGGATATTCCCGAGTGAATGGGACCATAGGCTGTACAGAGAAATATCTGCTTTTAAACCAAAAGGGTGCTATCAAACTGAATGGTTGTCAATGTGTGCATTCAACTGACAGACTTAAACTCACGTGTGGATTCAGCGGTTTGCAAACCCTTTCTGTGCAGAATTCCAAAACCGGTATTTCCAGCCCAATGCCGGCATCCGTACTAAACAGCAGGAAACTTCGTCTAAAACTCAGGAGAAACGTTTCCTTGAAACTGCTCTGCTCTGCGTTCGTTCACCTAGGAGAGTTGAATCTATGTTGAGATTCAGCGAGTCAGAAACTCCTTTCTTCTAGGAGCTGCGTTGGGATATTCCCGAGTGAATGGGACAATAGGCTGTACAGAGAAATATCTGCTTCTAAAACCAAAACGGAGCTATCTAACTGGATGGTTGTCAATGTGTGCATTCAACTGACAAAGTTAAACTCACGTGTGGATTCAGCGGTTTGGAAACCCTTTCTGTGCAAAATCCCAAAAGCGGTATTTCCAGCCCAATGCCGGCATCCGTACTAAACAGCAGGAAACTTCGTCTAAAACTCAGGCAAAACGTTTCCTTGTAACTGCTCTGCTGTGCGTTCGTTCACCTAAGAGAGTTGAATCTATGTTGAGATTCAGCGAGTCAGAAACACGTTTCTTCTAGGAGCTGCGTTGGGATATTCCCGAGTGAATGGGACCATAGGCTGTACAGAGAAATATCTGCTTCTAAAAGCAAAACGGAGCTACCTAACTGAATGGTTGTCAATGTGTGCATTCAACTGACAGAGATAAACTCACGTGTGGATTCAGCGGTTTGCAAACCCTTTCTGTTTAGAATCCCAAAACCGGTATTTCCTACCCAATGCCGGCATCCGTACTATACAGCAGGAGACTTCGTCTAAAATTCAGGAGAAACGTTTCCTTGTAACTGCTCTGCTGTGCGTTCGTTCACCTAAGAGAGTTGAATCTATGCTGAGATTCAGCGAGTCAGAAACACGTTTCTTCTAGGAGCTGCGTTGGGATATTCCCGAGTGAATGGGACCATAGGCTGTACAGAGAAATATCTGCTCCTAAAACCAAAAGTGTGCTATCTAACTGAATGGTTGTCAACGTGTGCATTCAACTGACAGAGTTAAACTCACGTTTGGATTCACCGGTTTACAAACCCTTTCTGTGCAGAATCCCAAAACCGGTAATTCCAGCTCAATGCCGGCATCCGTACTAAACAGCAGGAAACTTCCTCTAAAACTCAGGAGAAACGTTTCCTTGAAACTGCTCTGCTGGGCGTTCGTTCACCTAAGAGAGTTGAATCTATGTTGAGATTCAGCGAGTCAGAAACACGTTTCTTCTAGGAGCTGCGTTGGGATATTCCCGAGTGAAAGGGACCATAGGCTGTACAGAGAAATATCTGCTTCTAAAACTAAAACGGAGCTACCTAACTGAATGGTTGTCAATGTGTGCATTCAACTGACAGAGATAAACTCACGTGTGGATTCAGCGGTTTGCAAACCCTTTCTGTGCAGAATGCCAAAACCGGTATTTCCAGCCCAATGCCGGCATCCGTACTAAACAGCAGGAAACTTCGTCTAAAACTCAGGAGAAACGTTTCCTTGAAACTGCTCGGCTGGGCGTTCGTTCACCTAAGAGAGTTGAATCTATGTTGAGATTCAGCGAGCCAGAAACACTTTTCTTCTAGGAGCTGCGTTGGGATATTCCCGAGTGAATGGGACCATAGGCTGTACAGAGAAATATCTGCTTCTAAAACCAAAAGGGTGCTATCAAACTGAATGGTTGTCAATGTGTGCATTCAACTGACAGACTTAAACTCACGTGTGGATTCAGCGGTTTGCAAACCCTTTCTGTGCAGAATTCCAAAACCGGTATTTCCAGCCCAATGCCGGCATCCGTACTAAACAGCAGGAAACTTCGTCTAAAACTCAGGAGAAACGTTTCCTTGAAACTGCTCTGCTCTGCGTTCGTTCACCTAGGAGAGTTGAATCTATGTTGAGATTCAGCGAGTCAGAAACTCCTTTCTTCTAGGAGCTGCGTTGGGATATTCCCGAGTGAATGGGACAATAGGCTGTACAGAGAAATATCTGCTTCTAAAACCAAAACGGAGCTATCTAACTGGATGGTTGTCAATGTGTGCATTCAACTGACAAAGTTAAACTCACGTGTGGATTCAGCGGTTTGGAAACCCTTTCTGTGCAAAATCCCAAAAGCGGTATTTCCAGCCCAATGCCGGCATCCGTACTAAACAGCAGGAAACTTCGTCTAAAACTCAGGCAAAACGTTTCCTTGTAACTGCTCTGCTGTGCGTTCGTTCACCTAAGAGAGTTGAATCTATGTTGAGATTCAGCGAGTCAGAAACACGTTTCTTCTAGGAGCTGCGTTGGGATATTCCCGAGTGAATGGGACCATAGGCTGTACAGAGAAATATCTGCTTCTAAAAGCAAAACGGAGCTACCTAACTGAATGGTTGTCAATGTGTGCATTCAACTGACAGCGATAAACTCACGTGTGGATTCAGCGGTTTGCAAACCCTTTCTGTGCAGAATCCCAAAACCGGTATTTCCAGCCCAATCCCGGCATACGTACTAAACAGCAGGAAACTTCGTCTAAAACTCAGGCGAAACGTTTCCTTGAAACTGCTCGGCTGTGCGTTCGTTCACCTAAGAGAGGTAAATCTATGTTGAGATTCAGCGAGTCAGAAACACGTTTCTTCTAGGAGCTGCGTTGGGATATTCCCGAGTGAATGGGACCATAGGCTGTACAGAGAAATATCTGCTTCTAAAACCAAAAGGGTGCTATCAAACTGAATGGTTGTAAATGTGTGCATTCAACTGACAGAGATAAACTCACGTGTGGATTCAGCGGTTTGCAAACCCTTTCTGTGCAGAATCCCAAAACCGGTAATTCCAGCCTAATGCCAGCATCCGTACTAAACAGTAGTAAACTTCGTCTAAAACTCAGGAGAAACGTTTCCTTGAAACTGCTCTGCTGTGCGTTCGTTCACCTAAGAGAGTTAAATCTATGTTGAGATTCAGCGAGTCAGAAACACGTTTCTTCTAGGAGCTGCGTTGGGATATTCCCGAGTGAATGGGACCATAGGCTGTACAGAGAAATATCTGCTTCTAAAACCAAAACGAAGCTATCTAACTGGATGGTTGTCAATGTGTGCATTCAACTGACAGAGATAAACTCACGTGTGGATTCAGCGGTTTGCAAACCCTTTCTGTTCAGAATGCCAAAACCGGTATTTCCTACCCAATGCCGGCATCCGTACTTAACAGCAGGAGACTTCGTCTAAAATTCAGGAGAAACGTTTCCTTGTAACTGCTCTGCTGTGCGTTTGTTTACCTAAGAGAGTTGAATCTATGTTGAGATTCAGCGAGTCAGAAACACGTTTCTTCTAGGAGCTGCGTTGGGATATTCCCGAGTGAATGGGACCATAGGCTGTACAGAGAAATATCTGCTCCTAAAACCAAAAGTGTGCTCTCTAACTGAATGTTTGTCAATGTGTGCATTCAACTGACAGAGTTAAACTCACGTTTGGATTCAGCGGTTTACAAACCCTTTCTGTGCAGAATCCCAAAACCGGTAATTCCAGCTCAATGCCGGCATACGTACTAAACTGCAGGAAACTTCCTCTAAAACTCAGGAGAAACGTTTCCTTGAAACTGCTCTGCTGTGTCTTCGTTCACCTAAGAGCGTTGAATCTATGTTGAGATTCAGCGAGTCAGAAACACGTTTCTTCTAGGAGCTGCGTTGGGATATTCCCGAGTGAATGGGACCATAGGCTGTACAGAGAAATATCTGCTTCTAAAACCAAAACGGAGCTACCTAACTGAATGGTTGTCAATGTGTGTCGTCAACTGAGAGAGATAAACTCACGTGTGGATTCAGCGGTTTGCAAACCCTTTCTGTGCAGAATCCCAAAAGCGGTATTTCCAGCCCAATGCCGGCATACGTACTAAACAGCAGGAAAATTCGTCTAAAACTCAGGAGAAACGTTTCCTTGAAACTGCTCTGCTCTGCGTTCGTTCACCTAAGAGAGTTGAATCTATGTTGAGATTCAGCGAGTCAGAAACACGTTTCTTCTAGGAGCTGCGTTGGGATATTCCCGAGTGAATGGGACCATAGGCTGTACAGAGAAATATCTGCTTCTAAAACCAAAAGGGTGCTATCAAACTGAATGGTTGTCAATGTGTGCATTCAACTGACAGGGTTAAACTCACGTGTGGATTCAGCGGTTTGCAAACCCTTTCTGTGCAGAATCCCAAAACCGGTATTTCCAGCCCAATGCCGGCATCCGTACTAAACAGCAGGAAACTTCGTCTAAAACTCAGGAGAAACGTTTCCTTGAAACTGCTCTGCTGTGCTTTCGTTCACCTAAGAGAGTTGAATCTATGTTGAGATTCAGCGAGCCAGAAACACTTTTCTTCTAGGAGCTGCGTTGGGATATTCCCGAGTGAATGGGACCATAGGCTGTACAGAGAAATATCTGCTTCTAAAACCAAAAGGGTGCTATCAAACTGAATGGTTGTCAATGTGTGCATTCAACTGACAGAGATAAACTCACGTGTGGATTCACCGGTTTGCAAACCCTTACTGTGTAGAATCCCAAAACCGGTATTTCCAGCCCAATGCCGGCATACGTACTAAACAGCAGGAAACTTCGTCTTAAACTCAGGAGAAACGTTTCCTTGAAACTGCTCTGCTGTGCGTTCGTTCACCTAGGAGAGTTGAATCTATGTTGAGATTCAGCGAGTCAGAAACACGTTTCTTCTAGGAGCTGCGTTGGGATATTCCCGAGTGAATGGGACCATAGGCTGTACAGAGAAATATCTGCTTCTAAAACCAAAACGGAGCTATCTAACTGGATGGTTGTCAATGTGTGCATTCAACTGACAGAGTTAAACTCACGTGTGGATTCAGCGGTTTGCAAACCCTTTCTGTTCAGAATCCCAAAACCGGTATTTCCTACACAATGCCGGCATCCGTACTAAACAGCAGGAAACTTCGTCTAAAATTCAGGAGAAACGTTTCCTTGAAACTGCTCTGCTGTGCGTTCGTTCACCTAAGAGAGTTGAATCTATGTTGAGATTCAGCGAGTCAGAAACACGTTTCTTCTAGGAGCTGCGTTGGGATATTCCCGAGTGAATGGGACCATAGGCTGTACAGAGAAATATCTGCCTCTAACACCAAAACGGAGCTATCTAACTGAATGGTTGTCAATGTGTGCATTCAACTGACAGAGATAAACTCACGTGTGGATTCAGCGGTTTGTAAACCCTTTCTGTGCAAAATCCCAAAACGGTATTTCCAGCCGAATGCCGGCATACGTACTACACAGCAGGAAACTGCGTCTAAAACTCAGGAGAAACGTTTCCTTGAAACTGCTCTGCTGTGCGTTCGTTCACCTAGGAGAGTTGAATCTATGTTGAGATTCAGCGAGTCAGAAACACGTTTCTTCTAGGAGCTGCGTTGGGATATTCCCGAGTGAATGGGACCATAGGCTGTACAGAGAAATATCTGCTTCTAAAACCAAAACGGAGCTATCTAACTGATTGGTTGTCAATGTGTGCATTCAACTGACAGAGTTAAACTCACGTGTGGATTCAGCGGTTTGCAAACCCTTTCTGTGCAGAATCCCAAAACCGGTAATTCCAGCTCAATGCCGGCATACGTACTAAACTGCAGGAAACTTCGTCTAATACTCAGGAGAAACGTTTCCTTGAAACTGCTCGGCTGTGCGTTCGTTCACCTAAGAGAGTTAAATCTATCTTGAGTTTCAGCGAGTCAGAAACACGTTTCTTCTAGGAGCTGCGTAGGGATAATCCCGAGTGAATGGGACCATAGGCTGTACAGAGAAATATCTGCTTCTAAAACCAAAAGGGTGCTATCAAACTGAATGGTTGTCAATGTGTGCATTCAACTGACAGAGAAAAACTCACATGTGGATTCAGCGGTTTGCAAACCCTTTCTGTGCAGAATGCCAAAACCGGTATTTCCAGCCCAATGCCGGCATATGTACTAAACAGCAGGAAACTTCGTCTAAAACTGAGGAGAAACGTTTCCTTGAAACTGCTCGGCTGTGCGTTCGTTCACCTAAGAGAGTTAAATCTATATTGAGATTCAGCGAGTCAGAAACACGTTTCTTCTAGGAACTGCGTTGGGACATTCCCGAGTGAATGGGACCATAGGCTGTACAGAGAAATATCTGCTTCTAAAACCAAAAGGGTGCTATCAAACTGAATGGTTGTCAATGTGTGCATTCAACTGACAGAGTTAAACTCACGTGTGGATTCAGCGGTTTGCAAACCCTTTCTGTGCAGAATTCCAAAACCGGTATTTCCAGCCCAATGCCGGCATCCGTACTAAACAGCAGGAAACTTCGTCTAAAACTCAGGAGAAACGTTTCCTTGAAACTGCTCTGCTCTGCGTTCGTTCACCTAGGAGAGTTGAATCTATGTTGAGATTCAGCGAGTCAGAAACTCCTTTCTTCTAGGAGCTGCGTTGGGATATTCCCGAGTGAATGGGACCATAGGCTGTACAGAGAAATATCTGCTTCTAAAACCAAAACGGAGCTATCTAACTGGATGGTTGTCAATGTGTGCATTCAACTGACAAAGTTAAACTCACGTGTGGATTCAGCGGTTTGGAAACCCTTTCTGTGCAAAATCCCAAAAGCGGTATTTCCAGCCCAATGCCAGCATCCGTACTAAACAGCAGGAAACTTCGTCTAAAACTCAGGCGAAACGTTTCCTTGTAACTGCTCTGCTGTGCGTTCGTTCACCTAAGAGAGTTGAATCTATGTTGAGATTCAGCGAGTCAGAAACACGTTTCTTCTAGGAGCTGCGTTGGGATATTCCCGAGTGAATGGGACCATAGGCTGTACAGAGAAATATCTGCTTCTAAAAGCAAAACGGAGCTACCTAACTGAATGGTTGTCAATGTGTGCATTCAACTGACAGCGATAAACTCACGTGTGGATTCAGCGGTTTGCAAACCCTTTCTGTGCAGAATCCCAAAATCGGTATTTCCAGCCCAATCCCGGCATACGTACTAAACAGCAGGAAACTTCGTCTAAAACTCAGGAGAAACTTTTCCTTGAAACTGCTCGGCTGTGCGTTCGTTCACCTAAGACAGTTAAATTTATGTTGAGATTCAGCGAGTCAGAAACACGTTTCTTCTAGGATCTGCGTTGGGATATTCCCGAGTGAATGGGACCATAGGCTGTACAGAGAAATATCTGCTTCTAAAACCAAAAGGGTGCTATCAAACTGAATGGTTGTAAATGTGTGCATTCAACTGACAGAGTTAAACTCACGTGTGGATTCAGCGGTTTGCAAACCCTTTCTGTGCAGAATCCCAAAACCGGTATTTCGAACCAAATGCCGGCATCCGTACTAAACAGCAGGAAACTTCGTCTAAAACTCAGGAGAAACGTTTCCTTGAAACTTCTCTGCTGTGCGTTCGTTCACCTAGGAGAGTTGAATCTATGTTGAGATTCAGTGAGTCAGAAACACGTTTCTTCTAGGAGCTGCGTTGGGATATTCCCGAGTGAATGGGACCATAGGCTGTACAGAGAAATATCTGCTTCTAAAACCAAAACGGAGCTATCTAACTGAATGGTTGTCAATGTGTGCATTCAACTGACAGAGATAAACTCACGTGTGGATTCAGCGTTTTGCAAACCCTTTCTGTGCAGAATCCCAAAACCGGAAATTCCAGCCTAATGCCAGCATCCGTACTAAACAGTAGTAAACTTCGTCTAAAACTCAGGAGAAACGTTTCCTTGAAACTGCTCTGCTGTGCGTTCGTTCACCTTAGAGAGTTGAATCTATGTTGAAATTCAGCGAGTCAGAAACACGTTTCTTCTAGGAGCTGCGTTGGGATATTCCCGAGTGAATGGGACCATAGGCTGTACAGAGAAATATCTGCTCCTAAAACCAAAAGGGTGCTATCTAACTGAATGGTTCTCAATGTGTGCATTCAACTGACAGAGTTAAACTCACGTGTGGATTCAGCGGTTTGCAAACCCTTTCTGTGCAGAATCCCAAAACCGGTATTTCCTACCCAATGCCGGCATCCGTACTAAACAGCAGGAAACTTCGTCTAAAACTCAGGCGAAACGTTTCCTTGTAACTGCTCTGCTGTGCGTTCGTTCAACTAAGAGAGTTGAATCTATGTTGAGATTCAGCGAGTCAGAAACACGTTTCTTCTAGGAGCTGCGTTGGGATATTCCCGAGTGAATGGGACCATAGGCTGTACAGAGAAATATCTGCTTCTAAAACCAAAACGGAGCTACCTAATTGAATGGTTGTCAATGTGTGCATTCAACTGACAGAGATAAACTCACGTGTGGATTCAGCGGTTTGCAAACCCTTTCTGTGCAGAATCCCAAAACCGGTATTTCCAGCCCAATCCCGGCATACGTACTAAACAGCAGGAAACTTCGTCTAAAACTCAGGAGAAACGTTTCCTTGAAACTGCTCGGCTGTGCGTTCGTTCACCTAAGAGAGGTAAATCTATGTTGAGATTCAGCGAGTCAGAAACACGTTTCTTCTAGGAGCTGCGTTGGGATATTCCCGAGTGAATGGGACCATAGGCTGTACAGAGAAATATCTGCTTCTAAAACCAAAAGGGTGCTATCAAACTGAATGGTTGTAAATGTGTGCATTCAACTGACAGAGATAAACTCACGTGTGGATTCAGCGGTTTGCAAACCCTTTCTGTGCAGAATCCCAAAACCGGTAATTCCAGCCTAATGCCAGCATCCGTACTAAACAGTAGTAAACTTCGTCTAAAACTCAGGAGAAACGTTTCCTTGAAACTGCTCTGCTGTGCGTTCGTTAACCTAAGAGAGTTAAATCTATGTTGAGATTCAGCGAGTCAGAAACACGTTTCTTCTAGGAGCTGCGTTGGGATATTCCCGAGTGAATGGGACCATAGGCTGTACAGAGAAATATCTGCTTCTAAAACCAAAACGGAGCTATCTAACTGATTGGTTGTCAATGTGTGCATTCAACTGACAGAGTTAAACTCACGTGTGGATTCAGCGGTTTGCAAACCCTTTCTGTGCAGAATCCCAAAACCGGTAATTCCAGCTCAATGCCGGCATACGTACTAAACTGCAGGAAACTTCGTCTAATACTCAGGAGAAACGTTTCCTTGAAACTGCTCGGCTGTGCGTTCGTTCACCTAAGAGAGTTAAATCTATCTTGAGTTTCAGCGAGTCAGAAACACGTTTCTTCTAGGAGCTGCGTAGGGATAATCCCGAGTGAATGGGACCATAGGCTGTACAGAGAAATATCTGCTTCTAAAACCAAAAGGGTGCTATCAAACTGAATGGTTGTCAATGTGTGCATTCAACTGACAGAGATAAACTCACATGTGGATTCAGCGGTTTGCAAACCCTTTCTGTGCAGAATGCCAAAACCGGTATTTCCAGCCCAATGCCGGCATACGTACTAAACAGCAGGAAACTTCGTCTAAAACTGAGGAGAAACGTTTCCTTGAAACTGCTCGGCTGTGCGTTCGTTCACCTAAGAGAGTTAAATCTATATTGAGATTCAGCGAGTCAGAAACACGTTTCTTCTAGGAACTGCGTTGGGACATTCCCGAGTGAATGGGACCATAGGCTGTACAGAGAAATATCTGCTTCTAAAACCAAAAGGGTGCTATCAAACTGAATGGTTGTCAATGTGTGCATTCAACTGACAGAGTTAAACTCACGTGTGGATTCAGCGGTTTGCAAACCCTTTCTGTGCAGAATTCCAAAACCGGTATTTCCAGGCCAATGCCGGCATCCGTACTAAACAGCAGGAAACTTCGTCTAAAACTCAGGAGAAACGTTTCCTTGAAACTGCTCTGCTCTGCGTTCGTTCACCTAGGAGAGTTGAATCTATGTTGAGATTCAGCGAGTCAGAAACTCCTTTCTTCTAGGAGCTGCGTTGGGATATTCCCGAGTGAATGGGACCATAGGCTGTACAGAGAAATATCTGCTTCTAAAACCAAAACGGAGCTATCTAACTGGATGGTTGTCAATGTGTGCATTCAACTGACAAAGTTAAACTCACGTGTGGATTCAGCGGTTTGGAAACCCTTTCTGTGCAAAATCCCAAAAGCGGTATTTCCAGCCCAATGCCAGCATCCGTACTAAACAGCAGGAAACTTCGTCTAAAACTCAGGCGAAACGTTTCCTTGTAACTGCTCTGCTGTGCGTTCGTTCACCTAAGAGAGTTGAATCTATGTTGAGATTCAGCGAGTCAGAAACACGTTTCTTCTAGGAGCTGCGTTGGGATATTCCCGAGTGAATGGGACCATAGGCTGTACAGAGAAATATCTGCTTCTAAAAGCAAAACGGAGCTACCTAACTGAATGGTTGTCAATGTGTGCATTCAACTGACAGCGATAAACTCACGTGTGGATTCAGCGGTTTGCAAACCCTTTCTGTGCAGAATCCCAAAATCGGTATTTCCAGCCCAATCCCGGCATACGTACTAAACAGCAGGAAACTTCGTCTAAAACTCAGGAGAAACTTTTCCTTGAAACTGCTCGGCTGTGCGTTCGTTCACCTAAGACAGTTAAATTTATGTTGAGATTCAGCGAGTCAGAAACACGTTTCTTCTAGGATCTGCGTTGGGATATTCCCGAGTGAATGGGACCATAGGCTGTACAGAGAAATATCTGCTTCTAAAACCAAAAGGGTGCTATCAAACTGAATGGTTGTAAATGTGTGCATTCAACTGACAGAGTTAAACTCACGTGTGGATTCAGCGGTTTGCAAACCCTTTCTGTGCAGAATCCCAAAACCGGTATTTCGAACCAAATGCCGGCATCCGTACTAAACAGCAGGAAACTTCGTCTAAAACTCAGGAGAAACGTTTCCTTGAAACTTCTCTGCTGTGCGTTCGTTCACCTAGGAGAGTTGAATCTATGTTGAGATTCAGTGAGTCAGAAACACGTTTCTTCTAGGAGCTGCGTTGGGATATTCCCGAGTGAATGGGACCATAGGCTGTACAGAGAAATATCTGCTTCTAAAACCAAAACGGAGCTATCTAACTGAATGGTTGTCAATGTGTGCATTCAACTGACAGAGATAAACTCACGTGTGGATTCAGCGTTTTGCAAACCCTTTCTGTGCAGAATCCCAAAACCGGAAATTCCAGCCTAATGCCAGCATCCGTACTAAACAGTAGTAAACTTCGTCTAAAACTCAGGAGAAACGTTTCCTTGAAACTGCTCTGCTGTGCGTTCGTTCACCTTAGAGAGTTGAATCTATGTTGAAATTCAGCGAGTCAGAAACACGTTTCTTCTAGGAGCTGCGTTGGGATATTCCCGAGTGAATGGGACCATAGGCTGTACAGAGAAATATCTGCTCCTAAAACCAAAAGGGTGCTATCTAACTGAATGGTTCTCAATGTGTGCATTCAACTGACAGAGTTAAACTCACGTGTGGATTCAGCGGTTTGCAAACCCTTTCTGTGCAGAATCCCAAAACCGGTATTTCCTACCCAATGCCGGCATCCGTACTAAACAGCAGGAAACTTCGTCTAAAACTCAGGCGAAACGTTTCCTTGTAACTGCTCTGCTGTGCGTTCGTTCAACTAAGAGAGTTGAATCTATGTTGAGATTCAGCGAGTCAGAAACACGTTTCTTCTAGGAGCTGCGTTGGGATATTCCCGAGTGAATGGGACCATAGGCTGTACAGAGAAATATCTGCTTCTAAAACCAAAACGGAGCTACCTAATTGAATGGTTGTCAATGTGTGCATTCAACTGACAGAGATAAACTCACGTGTGGATTCAGCGGTTTGCAAACCCTTTCTGTGCAGAATCCCAAAACCGGTATTTCCAGCCCAATCCCGGCATACGTACTAAACAGCAGGAAACTTCGTCTAAAACTCAGGAGAAACGTTTCCTTGAAACTGCTCGGCTGTGCGTTCGTTCACCTAAGAGAGGTAAATCTATGTTGAGATTCAGCGAGTCAGAAACACGTTTCTTCTAGGAGCTGCGTTGGGATATTCCCGAGTGAATGGGACCATAGGCTGTACAGAGAAATATCTGCTTCTAAAACCAAAAGGGTGCTATCAAACTGAATGGTTGTAAATGTGTGCATTCAACTGACAGAGATAAACTCACGTGTGGATTCAGCGGTTTGCAAACCCTTTCTGTGCAGAATCCCAAAACCGGTAATTCCAGCCTAATGCCAGCATCCGTACTAAACAGTAGTAAACTTCGTCTAAAACTCAGGAGAAACGTTTCCTTGAAACTGCTCTGCTGTGCGTTCGTTCACCTAAGAGAGTTAAATCTATGTTGAGATTCAGCGAGTCAGAAACACGTTTCTTCTAGGAGCTGCGTTGGGATATTCCCGAGTGAATGGGACCATAGGCTGTACAGAGAAATATCTGCTTCTAAAACCAAAACGGAGCTATCTAACTGATTGGTTGTCAATGTGTGCATTCAACTGACAGAGTTAAACTCACGTGTGGATTCAGCGGTTTGCAAACCCTTTCTGTGCAGAATCCCAAAACCGGTAATTCCAGCTCAATGCCGGCATACGTACTAAACTGCAGGAAACTTCGTCTAATACTCAGGAGAAACGTTTCCTTGAAACTGCTCGGCTGTGCGTTCGTTCACCTAAGAGAGTTAAATCTATCTTGAGTTTCAGCGAGTCAGAAACACGTTTCTTCTAGGAGCTGCGTAGGGATAATCCCGAGTGAATGGGACCATAGGCTGTACAGAGAAATATCTGCTTCTAAAACCAAAAGGGTGCTATCAAACTGAATGGTTGTCAATGTGTGCATTCAACTGACAGAGATAAACTCACATGTGGATTCAGCGGTTTGCAAACCCTTTCTGTGCAGAATGCCAAAACCGGTATTTCCAGCCCAATGCCGGCATACGTACTAAACAGCAGGAAACTTCGTCTAAAACTGAGGAGAAACGTTTCCTTGAAACTGCTCGGCTGTGCGTTCGTTCACCTAAGAGAGTTAAATCTATATTGAGATTCAGCGAGTCAGAAACACGTTTCTTCTAGGAACTGCGTTGGGACATTCCCGAGTGAATGGGACCATAGGCTGTACAGAGAAATATCTGCTTCTAAAACCAAAAGGGTGCTATCAAACTGAATGGTTGTCAATGTGTGCATTCAACTGACAGAGTTAAACTCACGTGTGGATTCAGCGGTTTGCAAACGCTTTCTGTGCAGAATTCCAAAACCGGTATTTCCAGCCCAATGCCGGCATCCGTACTAAACAGCAGGAAACTTCGTCTAAAACTCAGGAGAAACGTTTCCTTGAAACTGCTCTGCTCTGCGTTCGTTCACCTAGGAGAGTTGAACCTATGTTGAGATTCAGCGAGTCAGAAACTCCTTTCTTCTAGGAGCTGCGTTGGGATATTCCCGAGTGAATGGGACCATAGGCTGTACAGAGAAATATCTGCTTCTAAAACCAAAACGGAGCTATCTAACTGGATGGTTGTCAATGTGTGCATTCAACTGACAAAGTTAAACTCACGTGTGGATTCAGCGGTTTGGAAACCCTTTCTGTGCAAAATCCCAAAAGCGGTATTTCCAGCCCAATGCCAGCATCCGTACTAAACAGCAGGAAACTTCGTCTAAAACTCAGGCGAAACGTTTCCTTGTAACTGCTCTGCTGTGCGTTCGTTCACCTAAGAGAGTTGAATCTATGTTGAGATTCAGCGAGTCAGAAACACGTTTCTTCTAGGAGCTGCGTTGGGATATTCCCGAGTGAATGGGACCATAGGCTGTACAGAGAAATATCTGCTTCTAAAAGCAAAACGGAGCTACCTAACTGAATGGTTGTCAATGTGTGCATTCAACTGACAGCGATAAACTCACGTGTGGATTCAGCGGTTTGCAAACCCTTTCTGTGCAGAATCCCAAAATCGGTATTTCCAGCCCAATCCCGGCATACGTACTAAACAGCAGGAAACTTCGTCTAAAACTCAGGAGAAACTTTTCCTTGAAACTGCTCGGCTGTGCGTTCGTTCACCTAAGACAGTTAAATTTATGTTGAGATTCAGCGAGTCAGAAACACGTTTCTTCTAGGATCTGCGTTGGGATATTCCCGAGTGAATGGGACCATAGGCTGTACAGAGAAATATCTGCTTCTAAAACCAAAAGGGTGCTATCAAACTGAATGGTTGTAAATGTGTGCATTCAACTGACAGAGTTAAACTCACGTGTGGATTCAGCGGTTTGCAAACCCTTTCTGTGCAGAATCCCAAAACCGGTATTTCCAGCCCAATCCCGGCATACGTACTAAACAGCAGGAAACTTCGTCTAAAACTCAGGAGAAACGTTTCCTTGAAACTTCTCTGCTGTGCGTTCGTTCACCTAGGAGAGTTGAATCTATGTTGAGATTCAGTGAGTCAGAAACACGTTTCTTCTAGGAGCTGCGTTGGGATATTCCCGAGTGAATGGGACCATAGGCTGTACAGAGAAATATCTGCTTCTAAAACCAAAACGGAGCTATCTAACTGAATGGTTGTCAATGTGTGCATTCAACTGACAGAGATAAACTCACGTGTGGATTCAGCGTTTTGCAAACCCTTTCTGTGCAGAATCCCAAAACCGGAAATTCCAGCCTAATGCCAGCATCCGTACTAAACAGTAGTAAACTTCGTCTAAAACTCAGGAGAAACGTTTCCTTGAAACTGCTCTGCTGTGCGTTCGTTCACCTTAGAGAGTTGAATCTATGTTGAAATTCAGCGAGTCAGAAACACGTTTCTTCTAGGAGCTGCGTTGGGATATTCCCGAGTGAATGGGACCATAGGCTGTACAGAGAAATATCTGCTCCTAAAACCAAAAGGGTGCTATCTAATTGAATGGTTCTCAATGTGTGCATTCAACTGACAGAGTTAAACTCACGTGTGGATTCAGCGGTTTGCAAACCCTTTCTGTGCAGAATCCCAAAACCGGTATTTCCTACCCAATGCCGGCATCCGTACTAAACAGCAGGAAACTTCGTCTAAAACTCAGGCGAAACGTTTCCTTGTAACTGCTCTGCTGTGCGTTCGTTCAACTAAGAGAGTTGAATCTATGTTGAGATTCAGCGAGTCAGAAACACGTTTCTTCTAGGAGCTGCGTTGGGATATTCCCGAGTGAATGGGACCATAGGCTGTACAGAGAAATATCTGCTTCTAAAACCAAAACGGAGCTACCTAATTGAATGGTTGTCAATGTGTGCATTCAACTGACAGAGATAAACTCACGTGTGGATTCAGCGGTTTGCAAACCCTTTCTGTGCAGAATCCCAAAACCGGTATTTCCATCCCAATCCCGGCATACGTACTAAACAGCAGGAAACTTCGTCTAAAACTCAGGAGAAACGTTTCCTTGAAACTGCTCGGCTGTGCGTTCGTTCACCTAAGAGAGGTAAATCTATGTTGAGATTCAGCGAGTCAGAAACACGTTTCTTCTAGGAGCTGCGTTGGGATATTCCCGAGTGAATGGGACCATAGGCTGTACAGAGAAATATCTGCTTCTAAAACCAAAAGGGTGCTATCAAACTGAATGGTTGTAAATGTGTGCATTCAACTGACAGAGATAAACTCACGTGTGGATTCAGCGGTTTGCAAACCCTTTCTGTGCAGAATCCCAAAACCGGTAATTCCAGCCTAATGCCAGCATCCGTACTAAACAGTAGTAAACTTCGTCTAAAACTCAGGAGAAACGTTTCCTTGAAACTGCTCTGCTGTGCGTTCGTTAACCTAAGAGAGTTAAATCTATGTTGAGATTCAGCGAGTCAGAAACACGTTTCTTCTAGGAGCTGCGTTGGGATATTCCCGAGTGAATGGGACCATAGGCTGTACAGAGAAATATCTGCTTCTAAAACCAAAACGGAGCTATCTAACTGATTGGTTGTCAATGTGTGCATTCAACTGACAGAGTTAAACTCACGTGTGGATTCAGCGGTTTGCAAACCCTTTCTGTGCAGAATCCCAAAACCGGTAATTCCAGCTCAATGCCGGCATACGTACTAAACTGCAGGAAACTTCGTCTAATACTCAGGAGAAACGTTTCCTTGAAACTGCTCGGCTGTGCGTTCGTTCACCTAAGAGAGTTAAATCTATCTTGAGTTTCAGCGAGTCAGAAACACGTTTCTTCTAGGAGCTGCGTAGGGATAATCCCGAGTGAATGGGACCATAGGCTGTACAGAGAAATATCTGCTTCTAAAACCAAAAGGGTGCTATCAAACTGAATGGTTGTCAATGTGTGCATTCAACTGACAGAGATAAACTCACATGTGGATTCAGCGGTTTGCAAACCCTTTCTGTGCAGAATGCCAAAACCGGTATTTCCAGCCCAATGCCGGCATACGTACTAAACAGCAGGAAACTTCGTCTAAAACTGAGGAGAAACGTTTCTTTGAAACTGCTCGGCTGTGCGTTCGTTCACCTAAGAGAGTTAAATCTATATTGAGATTCAGCGAGTCAGAAACACGTTTCTTCTAGGAACTGCGTTGGGACATTCCCGAGTGAATGGGACCATAGGCTGTACAGAGAAATATCTGCTTCTAAAACCAAAAGGGTGCTATCAAACTGAATGGTTGTCAATGTGTGCATTCAACTGACAGAGTTAAACTCACGTGTGGATTCAGCGGTTTGCAAACCCTTTCTGTGCAGAATTCCAAAACCGGTATTTCCAGCCCAATGCCGGCATCCGTACTAAACAGCAGGAAACTTCGTCTAAAACTCAGGAGAAACGTTTCCTTGAAACTGCTCTGCTCTGCGTTCGTTCACCTAGGAGAGTTGAATCTATGTTGAGATTCAGCGAGTCAGAAACTCCTTTCTTCTAGGAGCTGCGTTGGAATATTCCCGAGTGAATGGGACCATAGGCTGTACAGAGAAATATCTGCTTCTAAAACCAAAACGGAGCTATCTAACTGGATGGTTGTCAATGTGTGCATTCAACTGACAAAGTTAAACTCACGTGTGGATTCAGCGGTTTGGAAACCCTTTCTGTGCAAAATCCCAAAAGCGGTATTTCCAGCCCAATGCCAGCATCCGTACTAAACAGCAGGAAACTTCGTCTAAAACTCAGGCGAAACGTTTCCTTGTAACTGCTCTGCTGTGCGTTCGTTCACCTAAGAGAGTTGAATCTATGTTGAGATTCAGCGAGTCAGAAACACGTTTCTTCTAGGAGCTGCGTTGGGATATTCCCGAGTGAATGGGACCATAGGCTGTACAGAGAAATATCTGCTTCTAAAAGCAAAACGGAGCTACCTAACTGAATGGTTGTCAATGTGTGCATTCAACTGACAGCGATAAACTCACGTGTGGATTCAGCGGTTTGCAAACCCTTTCTGTGCAGAATCCCAAAATCGGTATTTCCAGCCCAATCCCGGCATACGTACTAAACAGCAGGAAACTTCGTCTAAAACTCAGGAGAAACTTTTCCTTGAAACTGCTCGGCTGTGCGTTCGTTCACCTAAGACAGTTAAATTTATGTTGAGATTCAGCGAGTCAGAAACACGTTTCTTCTAGGAGCTGCGTTGGGATATTCCCGAGTGAATGGGACCATAGGCTGTACAGAGAAATATCTGCTTCTAAAACCAAAAGGGTGCTATCAAACTGAATGGTTGTAAATGTGTGCATTCAACTGACAGAGTTAAACTCACGTGTGGATTCAGCGGTTTGCAAACCCTTTCTGTGCAGAATCCCAAAACCGGTATTTCGAACCAAATGCCGGCATCCGTACTAAACAGCAGGAAACTTCGTCTAAAACTCAGGAGAAACGTTTCCTTGAAACTGCTCTGCTGTGCGTTCGTTCACCTAGGAGAGTTGAATCTATGTTGAGATTCAGCGAGTCAGAAACACGTTTCTTCTAGGAGCTGCGTTGGGATATTCCCGAGTGAATGGGACCATAGGCTGTACAGAGAAATATCTGCTTCTAAAACCAAAACGGAGCTATCTAACTGAATGGTTGTCAATGTGTGCATTCAACTGACAGAGATAAACTCACGTGTGGATTCAGCGTTTTGCAAACCCTTTCTGTGCAGAATCCCAAAACCGGAAATTCCAGCCTAATGCCAGCATCCGTACTAAACAGTAGTAAACTTCGTCTAAAACTCAGGAGAAACGTTTCCTTGAAACTGCTCTGCTGTGCGTTCGTTCACCTTAGAGAGTTGAATCTATGTTGAAATTCAGCGAGTCAGAAACACGTTTCTTCTAGGAGCTGCGTTGGGATATTCCCGAGTGAATGGGACCATAGGCTGTACAGAGAAATATCTGCTCCTAAAACCAAAAGGGTGCTATCTAACTGAATGGTTCTCAATGTGTGCATTCAACTGACAGAGTTAAACTCACGTGTGGATTCAGCGGTTTGCAAACCCTTTCTGTGCAGAATCCCAAAACCGGTATTTCCTACCCAATGCCGGCATCCGTACTAAACAGCAGGAAACTTCGTCTAAAACTCAGGCGAAACGTTTCCTTGTAACTGCTCTGCTGTGCGTTCGTTCAACTAAGAGAGTTGAATCTATGTTGAGATTCAGCGAGTCAGAAACACGTTTCTTCTAGGAGCTGCGTTGGGATATTCCCGAGTGAATGGGACCATAGGCTGTACAGAGAAATATCTGCTTCTAAAACCAAAACGGAGCTACCTAATTGAATGGTTGTCAATGTGTGCATTCAACTGACAGAGATAAACTCACGTGTGGATTCAGCGGTTTGCAAACCCTTTCTGTGCAGAATCCCAAAACCGGTATTTCCAGCCCAATCCCGGCATACGTACTAAACAGCAGGAAACTTCGTCTAAAACTCAGGAGAAACGTTTCCTTGAAACTGCTCGGCTGTGCGTTCGTTCACCTAAGAGAGGTAAATCTATGTTGAGATTCAGCGAGTCAGAAACACGTTTCTTCTAGGAGCTGCGTTGGGATATTCCCGAGTGAATGGGACCATAGGCTGTACAGAGAAATATCTGCTTCTAAAACCAAAAGGGTGCTATCAAACTGAATGGTTGTAAATGTGTGCATTCAACTGACAGAGATAAACTCACGTGTGGATTCAGCGGTTTGCAAACCCTTTCTGTGCAGAATCCCAAAACCGGTAATTCCAGCCTAATGCCAGCATCCATACTAAACAGTAGTAAACTTCGTCTAAAACTCAGGAGAAACGTTTCCTTGAAACTGCTCTGCTGTGCGTTCGTTAACCTAAGAGAGTTAAATCTATGTTGAGATTCAGCGAGTCAGAAACACGTTTCTTCTAGGAGCTGCGTTGGGATATTCCCGAGTGAATGGGACCATAGGCTGTACAGAGAAATATCTGCTTCTATAACCAAAAGGGTGCTCTCAAACTGAATGGTTGTCAATGTGTGCATTCAACTGACAGAGTTAAACTCACGTGTGGATTCAGCGGTTTGCAAACCCTTTCTGTGCAGAATCCCAAAACCGGTATTTCCTACCCAATGCCGGCATCCGTACTAAACAGCAGGAAACTTCGTCTAAAACTCAGGCGAAACGTTTCCTTGTAACTGCTCTGCTGTGCGTTCGTTCAACTAAGGGAGTTGAATCTATGTTGAGATTCAGCGAGTCAGAAACACGTTTCTTCTAGGAGCTGCGTTGGGATATTCCCGAGTGAATGGGACCATAGGCTGTACAGAGAAATATCTGCTTCTAAAACCAAAACGGAGCTACCTAATTGAATGGTTGTCAATGTGTGCATTCAACTGACAGAGATAAACTCACGTGTGGATTCAGCGGTTTGCAAACCCTTTCTGTGCAGAATTCCAAAACCGGTATTTCCAGCCCAATCCCGGCGTCCGTACTAAGCAGCAGGATACTTCGTCTAAAACTCAGGAGAAACGTTTCCTTGAAACTGCTCGGCTGTGCGTTCGTTCACCTAAGAGAGGTAAATCTATGTTGAGATTCAGCGAGTCAGAAACACGTTTCTTCTAGGAGCTGCGTTGGGATATTCCCGAGTGAATGGGACCATAGGCTGTACAGAGAAATATCTGCTTCTAAAACTAAAACGGAGCTACCTAACTGAATGGTTGTCAATGTGTGCATTCAACTGACAGCGATAAACTCACGTGTGGATTCAGCGGTTTGCAAACCCTTTCTGTGCAGAATCCCAAAATCGGTATTTCCAGCCCAATCCCGGCATACGTACTAAACAGCAGGAAACTTCGTCTAAAACTCAGGAGAAACTTTTCCTTGAAACTGCTCGGCTGTGCGTTCGTTCACCTAAGACAGTTAAATTTATGTTGAGATTCAGCGAGTCAGAAACACGTTTCTTCTAGGAGCTGCGTTGGGATATTCCCGAGTGAATGGGACCATAGGCTGTACAGAGAAATATCTGCTTCTAAAACCAAAAGGGTGCTATCAAACTGAATGGTTGTAAATGTGTGCATTCAACTGACAGAGTTAAACTCACGTGTGGATTCAGCGGTTTGCAAACCCTTTCTGTGCAGAATCCCAAAACCGGTATTTCGAACCAAATGCCGGCATCCGTACTAAACAGCAGGAAACTTCGTCTAAAACTCAGGAGAAACGTTTCCTTGAAACTTCTCTGCTGTGCGTTCGTTCACCTAGGAGAGTTGAATCTATGTTGAGATTCAGCGAGTCAGAAACACGTTTCTTCTAGGAGCTGCGTTGGGATATTCCCGAGTGAATGGGACCATAGGCTGTACAGAGAAATATCTGCTTCAAAAACCAAAACGGAGCTATCTAACTGAATGGTTGTCAATGTGTGCATTCAACTGACAGAGATAAACTCACGTGTGGATTCAGCGTTTTGCAAACCCTTTCTGTGCAGAATCCCAAAACCGGAAATTCCAGCCTAATGCCAGCATCCGTACTAAACAGTAGTAAACTTCGTCTAAAACTCAGGAGAAACGTTTCCTTGAAACTGCTCTGCTGTGCGTTCGTTCACCTTAGAGAGTTGAATCTATGTTGAAATTCAGCGAGTCAGAAACACGTTTCTTCTAGGAGCTGCGTTGGGATATTCCCGAGTGAATGGGACCATAGGCTGTACAGAGAAATATCTGCTCCTAAAACCAAAAGGGTGCTATCTAACTGAATGGTTCTCAATGTGTGCATTCAACTGACAGAGTTAAACTCACGTGTGGATTCAGCGGTTTGCAAACCCTTTCTGTGCAGAATCCCAAAACCGGTATTTCCTACCCAATGCCGGCATCCGTACTAAACAGCAGGAAACTTCGTCTAAAACTCAGGCGAAACGTTTCCTTGTAACTGCTCTGCTGTGCGTTCGTTCAACTAAGAGAGTTGAATCTATGTTGAGATTCAGCGAGTCAGAAACACGTTTCTTCTAGGAGCTGCGTTGGGATATTCCCGAGTGAATGGGACCATAGGCTGTACAGAGAAATATCTGCTTCTAAAACCAAAACGGAGCTACCTAATTGAATGGTTGTCAATGTGTGCATTCAACTGACAGAGATAAACTCACGTGTGGATTCAGCGGTTTGCAAACCCTTTCTGTGCAGAATCCCAAAACCGGTATTTCCAGCCCAATCCCGGCATACGTACTAAACAGCAGGAAACTTCGTCTAAAACTCAGGAGAAACGTTTCCTTGAAACTGCTCGGCTGTGCGTTCGTTCACCTAAGAGAGGTAAATCTATGTTGAGATTCAGCGAGTCAGAAACACGTTTCTTCTAGGAGCTGCGTTGGGATATTCCCGAGTGAATGGGACCATAGGCTGTACAGAGAAATATCTGCTTCTAAAACCAAAAGGGTGCTATCAAACTGAATGGTTGTAAATGTGTGCATTCAACTGAAAGAGATAAACTCACGTGTGGATTCAGCGGTTTGCAAACCCTTTCTGTGCAGAATCCCAAAACCGGTAATTCCAGCCTAATGCCAGCATCCATACTAAACAGTAGTAAACTTCGTCTAAAACTCAGGAGAAACGTTTCCTTGAAACTGCTCTGCTGTGCGTTCGTTAACCTAAGAGAGTTAAATCTATGTTGAGATTCAGCGAGTCAGAAACACGTTTCTTCTAGGAGCTGCGTTGGGATATTCCCGAGTGAATGGGACCATAGGCTGTACAGAGAAATATCTGCTTCTATAACCAAAAGGGTGCTCTCAAACTGAATGGTTGTCAATGTGTGCATTCAACTGACAGAGTTAAACTCACGTGTGGATTCAGCGGTTTGCAAACCCTTTCTGTGCAGAATCCCAAAACCGGTATTTCCTACCCAATGCCGGCATCCGTACTAAACAGCAGGAAACTTCGTCTAAAACTCAGGCGAAACGTTTCCTTGTAACTGCTCTGCTGTGCGTTCGTTCAACTAAGAGAGTTGAATCTATGTTGAGATTCAGCGAGTCAGAAACACGTTTCTTCTAGGAGCTGCGTTGGGATATTCCCGAGTGAATGGGACCATAGGCTGTACAGAGAAATATCTGCTTCTAAAACCAAAACGGAGCTACCTAATTGAATGGTTGTCAATGTGTGCATTCAACTGACAGAGATAAACTCACGTGTGGATTCAGCGGTTTGCAAACCCTTTCTGTGCAGAATTCCAAAACCGGTATTTCCAGCCCAATCCCGGCATCCGTACTAAACAGCAGGAAACTTCGTCTAAAACTCAGGAGAAACGTTTCCTTGAAACTGCTCGGCTGTGCGTTCGTTCACCTAAGAGAGGTAAATCTATGTTGAGATTCAGCGAGTCAGAAACACGTTTCTTCTAGGAGCTGCGTTGGGATATTCCCGAGTGAATGGGACCATAGGCTGTACAGAGAAATATCTGCTTCTAAAACTAAAACGGAGCTACCTAACTGAATGGTTGTCAATGTGTGCATTCAACTGACAGAGATAAACTCACGTGTGGATTCAGCGGTTTGCAAACCCTTTCTGTGCAGAATGCCAAAACCGGTATTTCCAGCCCAATGCCGGCATACGTACTAAACAGCAGGAAACTTCGTCTAAAACTGAGGAGAAACGTTTCCTTGAAACTGCTCGGCTGTGCGTTCGTTCACCTAAGAGAGTTAAATCTATATTGAGATTCAGCGAGTCAGAAACACGTTTCTTCTAGGAACTGCGTTGGGACATTCCCGAGTGAATGGGACCATAGGCTGTACAGAGAAATATCTGCTTCTAAAACCAAAAGGGTGCTATCAAACTGAATGGTTGTCAATGTGTGCATTCAACTGACAGACTTAAACTCACGTGTGGATTCAGCGGTTTGCAAACGCTTTCTGTGCAGAATTCCAAAACCGGTATTTCCAGCCCAATGCCGGCATCCGTACTAAACAGCAGGAAACTTCGTCTAAAACTCAGGAGAAACGTTTCCTTGAAACTGCTCTGCTCTGCGTTCGTTCACCTAGGAGAGTTGAATCTATGTTGAGATTCAGCGAGTCAGAAACTCCTTTCTTCTAGGAGCTGCGTTGGGATATTCCCGAGTGAATGGGACCATAGGCTGTACAGAGAAATATCTGCTTCTAAAACCAAAACGGAGGTATCTAACTGGATGGTTGTCAATGTGTGCATTCAACTGACAAAGTTAAATTCACGTGTGGATTCAGCGGTTTGGAAACCCTTTCTGTGCAAAATCCCAAAAGCGGTATTTCCAGCCCAATGCCAGCATCCGTACTAAACAGCAGGAAACTTCGTCTAAAACTCAGGCGAAACGTTTCCTTGTAACTGCTCTGCTGTGCGTTCGTTCACCTAAGAGAGTTGAATCTATGTTGAGATTCAGCGAGTCAGAAACACGTTTCTTCTAGGAGCTGCGTTGGGATATTCCCGAGTGAATGGGACCATAGGCTGTACAGAGAAATATCTGCTTCTAAAAGCAAAACGGAGCTACCTAACTGAATGGTTGTCAATGTGTGCATTCAACTGACAGCGATAAACTCACGTGTGGATTCAGCGGTTTGCAAACCCTTTCTGTGCAGAATCCCAAAATCGGTATTTCCAGCCCAATCCCGGCATACGTACTAAACAGCAGGAAACTTCGTCTAAAACTCAGGAGAAACTTTTCCTTGAAACTGCTCGGCTGTGCGTTCGTTCACCTAAGACAGTTAAATTTATGTTGAGATTCAGCGAGTCAGAAACACGTTTCTTCTAGGAGCTGCGTTGGGATATTCCCGAGTGAATGGGACCATAGGCTGTACAGAGAAATATCTGCTTCTAAAACCAAAAGGGTGCTATCAAACTGAATGGTTGTAAATGTGTGCATTCAACTGACAGAGTTAAACTCACGTGTGGATTCAGCGGTTTGCAAACCCTTTCTGTGCAGAATCCCAAAACCGGTATTTCGAACCAAATGCCGGCATCCGTACTAAACAGCAGGAAACTTCGTCTAAAACTCAGGAGAAACGTTTCCTTGAAACTTCTCTGCTGTGCGTTCGTTCACCTAGGAGAGTT
The DNA here is from genome assembly GCF_030222135.1 of Aotus nancymaae. Taxonomy (NCBI): domain Eukaryota; kingdom Metazoa; phylum Chordata; class Mammalia; order Primates; family Aotidae; genus Aotus; species Aotus nancymaae. Next base: position 349,016 of record NW_026988493.1, read on the forward strand.
GAATCTATGTTGAGATTCAGCGAGTCAGAAACACGTTTCTTCTAGGAGCTGCGTTGGGATATTCCCGAGTGAATGGGACCATAGGCTGTACAGAGAAATATCTGCTTCTAAAACCAAAACGGAGCTATCTAACTGAATGGTTGTCAATGTGTGCATTCAACTGACAGAGATAAACTCACGTGTGGATTCAGCGTTTTGCAAACCCTTTCTGTGCAGAATCCCAAAACCGGAAATTCCAGCCTAATGCCAGCATCCGTACTAAACAGTAGTAAACTTCGTCTAAAACTCAGGAGAAACGTTTCCTTGAAACTGCTCTGCTGTGCGTTCGTTCACCTTAGAGAGTTGAATCTATGTTGAAATTCAGCGAGTCAGAAACACGTTTCTTCTAGGAGCTGCGTTGGGATATTCCCGAGTGAATGGGACCATACTCTGTACAGAGAAATATCTGCTCCTAAAACCAAAAGGGTGCTATCTAACTGAATGGTTCTCAATGTGTGCATTCAACTGACAGAGTTAAACTCACGTGTGGATTCAGCGGTTTGCAAACCCTTTCTGTGCAGAATCCCAAAACCGGTATTTCCTACCCAATGCCGGCATCCGTACTAAACAGCAGGAAACTTCGTCTAAAACTCAGGCGAAACGTTTCCTTGTAACTGCTCTGCTGTGCGTTCGTTCAACTAAGAGAGTTGAATCTATGTTGAGATTCAGCGAGTCAGAAACACGTTTCTTCTAGGAGCTGCGTTGGGATATTCCCGAGTGAATGGGACCATAGGCTGTACAGAGAAATATCTGCTTCTAAAACCAAAACGGAGCTACCTAATTGAATGGTTGTCAATGTGTGCATTCAACTGACAGAGATAAACTCACGTGTGGATTCAGCGGTTTGCAAACCCTTTCTGTGCAGAATCCCAAAACCGGTATTTCCAGCCCAATCCCGGCATACGTACTAAACAGCAGGAAACTTCGTCTAAAACTCAGGAGAAACGTTTCCTTGAAACTGCTCGGCTGTGCGTTCGTTCACCTAAGAGAGGTAAATCTATGTTGAGATTCAGCGAGTCAGAAACACGTTTCTTCTAGGAGCTGCGTTGGGATATTCCCGAGTGAATGGGACCATAGGCTGTACAGAGAAATATCTGCTTCTAAAACCAAAAGGGTGCTATCAAACTGAATGGTTGTAAATGTGTGCATTCAACTGACAGAGATAAACTCACGTGTGGATTCAGCGGTTTGCAAACCCTTTCTGTGCAGAATCCCAAAACCGGTAATTCCAGCCTAATGCCAGCATCCGTACTAAACAGTAGTAAACTTCGTCTAAAACTCAGGAGAAACGTTTCCTTGAAACTGCTCTGCTGTGCGTTCGTTAACCTAAGAGAGTTAAATCTATGTTGAGATTCAGCGAGTCAGAAACACGTTTCTTCTAGGAGCTGCGTTGGGATATTCCCGAGTGAATGGGACCATAGGCTGTACAGAGAAATATCTGCTTCTAACACCAAAACGGAGCTATCTAACTGAATGGTTGTCAATGTGTGCATTCAACTGACAGAGTTAAACTCACGTGTGGATTCAGCGGTTTGCAAACCCTTTCTGTGCAGAATCCCAAAACCGGTATTTCCTACCCAATGCCGGCATCCGTACTAAACAGCAGGAAACTTCGTCTAAAACTCAGGCGAAACGTTTCCTTGTAACTGCTCTGCTGTGCGTTCGTTCAACTAAGAGAGTTGAATCTATGTTGAGATTCAGCGAGTCAGAAACACGTTTCTTCTAGGAGCTGCGTTGGGATATTCCCGAGTGAATGGGACCATAGGCTGTACAGAGAAATATCTGCTTCTAAAACCAAAACGGAGCTACCTAATTGAATGGTTGTCAATGTGTGCATTCAACTGACAGAGATAAACTCACGTGTGGATTCAGCGGTTTGCAAACCCTTTCTGTGCAGAATTCCAAAACCGGTATTTCCAGCCCAATCCCGGCATACGTACTAAACAGCAGGAAACTTCGTCTAAAACTCAGGAGAAACGTTTCCTTGAAACTGCTCGGCTGTGCGTTCGTTCACCTAAGAGAGGTAAATCTATGTTGAGATTCAGCGAGTCAGAAACACGTTTCTTCTAGGAGCTGCGTTGGGATATTCCCGAGTGAATGGGACCATAGGCTGTACAGAGAAATATCTGCTTCTAAAACCAAAAGGGTGCTATCAAACTGAATGGTTGTAAATGTGTGCATTCAACTGACAGAGATAAACTCACGTGTGGATTCAGCGGTTTGCAAACCCTTTCTGTGCAGAATCCCAAAACCGGTAATTCCAGCCTAATGCCAGCATCCGTACTAAACAGTAGTAAACTTCGTCTAAAACTCAGGAGAAACGTTTCCTTGAAACTGCTCTGCTGTGCGTTCGTTCACCTAAGAGAGTTAAATCTATGTTGAGATTCAGCGAGTCAGAAACACGTTTCTTCTAGGAGCTGCGTTGGGATATTCCCGAGTGAATGGGACCATAGGCTGTACAGAGAAATATCTGCTTCTATAACCAAAAGGGTGCTCTCAAACTGAATGGTTGTCAATGTGTGCATTCAACTGACAGAGTTAAACTCACGTGTGGATTCAGCGGTTTGCAAACCCTTTCTGTGTAGAATCCCAAAACCGGTTTTCCAGCCCAATGCCGGCATACGTACTAAACAGCAGGAAACTTCGTCTAAAACTCAGGAGAAACGTTTCCTTGAAACTGCTCTGCTGAGCGTTCGTTCACCTAGGAGAGTTGAATCTATGTTGAGATTCAGCGAGTCAGAAACACGTTTCTTCTAGGAGCTGCGTTGGATTATTCCCGAGTGAATGGGACCATAGGCTGTACAGAGAAATATCTGCTTTTAAAACCAAAACGAAGCTATCTAACTGGATGGTTGTCAATGTGTGCATTCAACTGACAGAGATAAACTCACGTGTGGATTCAGCGGTTTGCAAACCCTTTCTGTTCAGAATCCCAAAACCGGTATTTCCTACCCAATGCCGGCATCCGTACTAAACAGCAGGAGACTTCGTCTAAAATTCAGGAGAAACGTTTCCTTGTAACTGCTCTGCTGTGCGTTTGTTCACCTAAGAGAGTTGAATCTATGCTGAGATTCAGCGAGTCAGAAACACGTTTCTTCTAGGAGCTGCGTTGGGATATTCCCGAGTGAATGGGACCATAGGCTGTACAGATAAATATCTGCTTCTATAACCAAAAGGGTGCTCTCAAACTGAATGGTTGTCAATGTGTGCATTCAACTGACAGAGTTAAACTCACGTGTGGATTCAGCGGTTTGCAAACCCTTTCTGTGTAGAATCCCAAAACCGGTATTTCCAGCCCAATGCCGGCATACGTACTAAACAGCAGGAAACTTCGTCTAAAACTCAGGAGAAACGTTTCCTTGAAACTGCTCTGCTGTGCGTTCGTTCACCTAGGAGAGTTGAATCTATGTTGAGATTCAGCGAGTCAGAAACACGTTTCTTCTAGGAGCTGCGTTGGATTATTCCCGAGTGAATGGGACCATTGGCTGTACAGAGAAATATCTGCTTCTAAAACCAAAACGAAGCTATCTAACTGGATGGTTGTCAATGTGTGCATTCAACTGACAGAGATAAACTCACGTGTGGATTCAGCGGTTTGCAAACCCTTTCTGTTCAGAATCCCAAAACCGGTATTTCCTATCCAATGCCGGCATCCGTACTAAACAGCAGGAGACTTCGTCTAAAATTCAGGAGAAACGTTTCCTTGTAACTGCTCTGCTGTGCGTTTGTTCACCTAAGAGAGTTGAATCTATGTTGAGATTCAGAGAGTCAGAAACACGTTTCTTCTAGGAGCTGCGTTGGGATATTCCCGAGTGAATGGGACCATAGGCTGTACAGAGAAATATCTGCTCCTAAAACCAAAAGTGTGCTATCTAACTGAATGTTTGTCTATGTGTGCATTCAACTGACAGAGTTAAACTCACGTTTGGATTCAGCGGTTTACAAACCCTTTCTGTGCAGAATCCCAAAACCGGTAATTCCAGCTCAATGCCGGCATACGTACTAAACTGCAGGAAACTTCCTCTAAAACTCAGGAGAAACGTTTCCTTGAAACTTCTCTGCTGTGTCTTCGTTCACCTAAGAGCGTTGAATCTATGTTGAGATTCAGCGAGTCAGAAACACGTTTCTTCTAGGAGCTGCTTTGGGATATTCCCGAGTGAATGGGACCATAGGCTGTACAGAGAAATATCTGCTTCTAAAACCAAAACGGAGCTACCTAACTGAATGGTTGTCAATGTGTGCATTCAACTGACAGAGATAAACTCACGTGTGGATTCAGCGGTTTGCAAACCCTTTCTGTGCAGAATCCCAAAAGCGGTATTTCCAGCCCAATGCCGGCATACGTACTAAACAGCAGGAAACTTCGTCTAAAACTCAGGAGAAACGTTTCCTTGAAACTGCTCTGCTGTGCGTTCGTTCACCTAATAGAGTTGAATCTATGTCGAGATTCAGCGAGTCAGAAACACGTTTCTTCTAGAAGCTGCGTTGGGATATTCCCGAGTGAATGGGACCATAGGCTGTACAGAGAAATATCTGCTTCTAAAACCAAAAGGGTGCTATCAAACTGAATGGTTGTAAATGTGTGCATTCAACTGACAGAGATAAACTCACGTGTGGATTCAGCGGTTTGCAAACCCTTTCTGTGCAGAATCCCAAAACCGGTAATTCCAGCCTAATGCCAGCATCCGTACTAAACAGTAGTAAACTTCGTCTAAAACTCAGGAGAAACGTTTCCTTGAAACTGCTCTGCTGTGCGTTCATTCACCTAGGAGAGTTGAATCTATGTTGAGATTCAGCGAGTCAGAAACACGTTTCTTCTAGGAGCTGCGTTGGGATATTCCCGAGTGAATGGGACCATAGGCTGTACAGAGAAATATCTGCTTCTATAACCAAAAGGGTGCTCTCAAACTGAATGGTTGTCAATGTGTGCATTCAACTGACAGAGTTAAACTCACGTGTGGATTCAGCGGTTTGCAAACCCTTTCTGTGCAGAATCCCAAAACCGGTATTTCCTACCCAATGCCGGCATCCGTACTAAACAGCAGGAAACTTCGTCTAAAACTCAGGCGAAACGTTTCCTTGTAACTGCTCTGCTGTGCGTTCGTTCAACTAAGAGAGTTGAATCTATGTTGAGATTCAGCGAGTCAGAAACACGTTTCTTCTAGGAGCTGCGTTGGGATATTCCCGAGTGAATGGGACCATAGGCTGTACAGAGAAATATCTGCTTCTAAAACCAAAACGGAGCTACCTAATTGAATGGTTGTCAATGTGTGCATTCAACTGACAGAGATAAACTCACGTGTGGATTCAGCGGTTTGCAAACCCTTTCTGTGCAGAATTCCAAAACCGGTATTTCCAGCCCAATCCCGGCATCCGTACTAAACAGCAGGAAACTTCGTCTAAAACTCAGGAGAAACGTTTCCTTGAAACTGCTCGGCTGTGCGTTCGTTCACCTAAGAGAGGTAAATCTATGTTGAGATTCAGCGAGTCAGAAACACGTTTCTTCTAGGAGCTGCGTTGGGATATTCCCGAGTGAATGGGACCATAGGCTGTACAGAGAAATATCTGCTTCTAAAACTAAAACGGAGCTACCTAACTGAATGGTTGTCAATGTGTGCATTCAACTGACAGAGATAAACTCACGTGTGGATTCAGCGGTTTGCAAACCCTTTCTGTGCAGAATGCCAAAACCGGTATTTCCAGCCCAATGCCGGCATACGTACTAAACAGCAGGAAACTTCGTCTAAAACTGAGGAGAAACGTTTCCTTGAAACTGCTCGGCTGTGCGTTCGTTCACCTAAGAGAGTTAAATCTATATTGAGATTCAGCGAGTCAGAAACACGTTTCTTCTAGGAACTGCGTTGGGACATTCCCGAGTGAATGGGACCATAGGCTGTACAGAGAAATATCTGCTTCTAAAACCAAAAGGGTGCTATCAAACTGAATGGTTGTCAATGTGTGCATTCAACTGACAGACTTAAACTCACGTGTGGATTCAGCGGTTTGCAAACGCTTTCTGTGCAGAATTCCAAAACCGGTATTTCCAGCCCAATGCCGGCATCCGTACTAAACAGCAGGAAACTTCGTCTAAAACTCAGGAGAAACGTTTCCTTGAAACTGCTCTGCTCTGCGTTCGTTCACCTAGGAGAGTTGAATCTATGTTGAGATTCAGCGAGTCAGAAACTCCTTTCTTCTAGGAGCTGCGTTGGGATATTCCCGAGTGAATGGGACCATAGGCTGTACAGAGAAATATCTGCTTCTAAAACCAAAACGGAGCTATCTAACTGGATGGTTGTCAATGTGTGCATTCAACTGACAAAGTTAAATTCACGTGTGGATTCAGCGGTTTGGTAACCCTTTCTGTGCAAAATCCCAAAAGCGGTATTTCCAGCCCAATGCCAGCATCCGTACTAAACAGCAGGAAACTTCGTCTAAAACTCAGGCGAAACGTTTCCTTGTAACTGCTCTGCTGTGCGTTCGTTCACCTAAGAGAGTTGAATCTATGTTGAGATTCAGCGAGTCAGAAACACGTTTCTTCTAGGAGCTGCGTTGGGATATTCCCGAGTGAATGGGACCATAGGCTGTACAGAGAAATATCTGCTTCTAAAAGCAAAACGGAGCTACCTAACTGAATGGTTGTCAATGTGTGCATTCAACTGACAGCGATAAACTCACGTGTGGATTCAGCGGTTTGCAAACCCTTTCTGTGCAGAATCCCAAAATCGGTATTTCCAGCCCAATCCCGGCATACGTACTAAACAGCAGGAAACTTCGTCTAAAACTCAGGAGAAACTTTTCCTTGAAACTGCTCGGCTGTGCGTTCGTTCACCTAAGACAGTTAAATTTATGTTGAGATTCAGCGAGTCAGAAACACGTTTCTTCTAGGAGCTGCGTTGGGATATTCCCGAGTGAATGGGACCATAGGCTGTACAGAGAAATATCTGCTTCTAAAACCAAAAGGGTGCTATCAAACTGAATGGTTGTAAATGTGTGCATTCAACTGACAGAGTTAAACTCACGTGTGGATTCAGCGGTTTGCAAACCCTTTCTGTGCAGAATCCCAAAACCGGTATTTCGAACCAAATGCCGGCATCCGTACTAAACAGCAGGAAACTTCGTCTAAAACTCAGGAGAAACGTTTCCTTGAAACTTCTCTGCTGTGCGTTCGTTCACCTAGGAGAGTTGAATCTATGTTGAGATTCAGCGAGTCAGAAACACGTTTCTTCTAGGAGCTGCGTTGGGATATTCCCGAGTGAATGGGACCATAGGCTGTACAGAGAAATATCTGCTTCTAAAACCAAAACGGAGCTATCTAACTGAATGGTTGTCAATGTGTGCATTCAACTGACAGAGATAAACTCACGTGTGGATTCAGCGTTTTGCAAACCCTTTCTGTGCAGAATCCCAAAACCGGAAATTCCAGCCTAATGCCAGCATCCGTACTAAACAGTAGTAAACTTCGTCTAAAACTCAGGAGAAACGTTTCCTTGAAACTGCTCTGCTGTGCGTTCGTTCACCTTAGAGAGTTGAATCTATGTTGAAATTCAGCGAGTCAGAAACACGTTTCTTCTAGGAGCTGCGTTGGGATATTCCCGAGTGAATGGGACCATACTCTGTACAGAGAAATATCTGCTCCTAAAACCAAAAGGGTGCTATCTAACTGAATGGTTCTCAATGTGTGCATTCAACTGACAGAGTTAAACTCACGTGTGGATTCAGCGGTTTGCAAACCCTTTCTGTGCAGAATCCCAAAACCGGTATTTCCTACCCAATGCCGGCATCCGTACTAAACAGCAGGAAACTTCGTCTAAAACTCAGGCGAAACGTTTCCTTGTAACTGCTCTGCTGTGCGTTCGTTCAACTAAGAGAGTTGAATCTATGTTGAGATTCAGCGAGTCAGAAACACGTTTCTTCTAGGAGCTGCGTTGGGATATTCCCGAGTGAATGGGACCATAGGCTGTACAGAGAAATATCTGCTTCTAAAACCAAAACGGAGCTACCTAATTGAATGGTTGTCAATGTGTGCATTCAACTGACAGAGATAAACTCACGTGTGGATTCAGCGGTTTGCAAACCCTTTCTGTGCAGAATCCCAAAACCGGTATTTCCAGCCCAATCCCGGCATACGTACTAAACAGCAGGAAACTTCGTCTAAAACTCAGGAGAAACGTTTCCTTGAAACTGCTCGGCTGTGCGTTCGTTCACCTAAGAGAGGTAAATCTATGTTGAGATTCAGCGAGTCAGAAACACGTTTCTTCTAGGAGCTGCGTTGGGATATTCCCGAGTGAATGGGACCATAGGCTGTACAGAGAAATATCTGCTTCTAAAACCAAAAGGGTGCTATCAAACTGAATGGTTGTAAATGTGTGCATTCAACTGACAGAGATAAACTCACGTGTGGATTCAGCGGTTTGCAAACCCTTTCTGTGCAGAATCCCAAAACCGGTAATTCCAGCCTAATGCCAGCATCCGTACTAAACAGTAGTAAACTTCGTCTAAAACTCAGGAGAAACGTTTCCTTGAAACTGCTCTGCTGTGCGTTCGTTAACCTAAGAGAGTTAAATCTATGTTGAGATTCAGCGAGTCAGAAACACGTTTCTTCTAGGAGCTGCGTTGGGATATTCCCGAGTGAATGGGACCATAGGCTGTACAGAGAAATATCTGCTTCTAACACCAAAACGGAGCTATCTAACTGAATGGTTGTCAATGTGTGCATTCAACTGACAGAGTTAAACTCACGTGTGGATTCAGCGGTTTGCAAACCCTTTCTGTGCAGAATCCCAAAACCGGTATTTCCTACCCAATGCCGGCATCCGTACTAAACAGCAGGAAACTTCGTCTAAAACTCAGGCGAAACGTTTCCTTGTAACTGCTCTGCTGTGCGTTCGTTCAACTAAGAGAGTTGAATCTATGTTGAGATTCAGCGAGTCAGAAACACGTTTCTTCTAGGAGCTGCGTTGGGATATTCCCGAGTGAATGGGACCATAGGCTGTACAGAGAAATATCTGCTTCTAAAACCAAAACGGAGCTACCTAATTGAATGGTTGTCAATGTGTGCATTCAACTGACAGAGATAAACTCACGTGTGGATTCAGCGGTTTGCAAACCCTTTCTGTGCAGAATTCCAAAACCGGTATTTCCAGCCCAATCCCGGCATACGTACTAAACAGCAGGAAACTTCGTCTAAAACTCAGGAGAAACGTTTCCTTGAAACTGCTCGGCTGTGCGTTCGTTCACCTAAGAGAGGTAAATCTATGTTGAGATTCAGCGAGTCAGAAACACGTTTCTTCTAGGAGCTGCGTTGGGATATTCCCGAGTGAATGGGACCATAGGCTGTACAGAGAAATATCTGCTTCTAAAACCAAAAGGGTGCTATCAAACTGAATGGTTGTAAATGTGTGCATTCAACTGACAGAGATAAACTCACGTGTGGATTCAGCGGTTTGCAAACCCTTTCTGTGCAGAATCCCAAAACCGGTAATTCCAGCCTAATGCCAGCATCCGTACTAAACAGTAGTAAACTTCGTCTAAAACTCAGGAGAAACGTTTCCTTGAAACTGCTCTGCTGTGCGTTCGTTCACCTAAGAGAGTTAAATCTATGTTGAGATTCAGCGAGTCAGAAACACGTTTCTTCTAGGAGCTGCGTTGGGATATTCCCGAGTGAATGGGACCATAGGCTGTACAGAGAAATATCTGCTTCTATAACCAAAAGGGTGCTCTCAAACTGAATGGTTGTCAATGTGTGCATTCAACTGACAGAGTTAAACTCACGTGTGGATTCAGCGGTTTGCAAACCCTTTCTGTGTAGAATCCCAAAACCGGTTTTCCAGCCCAATGCCGGCATACGTACTAAACAGCAGGAAACTTCGTCTAAAACTCAGGAGAAACGTTTCCTTGAAACTGCTCTGCTGAGCGTTCGTTCACCTAGGAGAGTTGAATCTATGTTGAGATTCAGCGAGTCAGAAACACGTTTCTTCTAGGAGCTGCGTTGGATTATTCCCGAGTGAATGGGACCATAGGCTGTACAGAGAAATATCTGCTTCTAAAACCAAAACGAAGCTATCTAACTGGATGGTTGTCAATGTGTGCATTCAACTGACAGAGATAAACTCACGTGTGGATTCAGCGGTTTGCAAACCCTTTCTGTTCAGAATCCCAAAACCGGTATTTCCTACCCAATGCCGGCATCCGTACTAAACAGCAGGAGACTTCGTCTAAAATTCAGGAGAAACGTTTCCTTGTAACTGCTCTGCTGTGCGTTTGTTCACCTAAGAGAGTTGAATCTATGCTGAGATTCAGCGAGTCAGAAACACGTTTCTTCTAGGAGCTGCGTTGGGATATTCCCGAGTGAATGGGACCATAGGCTGTACAGATAAATATCTGCTTCTATAACCAAAAGGGTGCTCTCAAACTGAATGGTTGTCAATGTGTGCATTCAACTGACAGAGTTAAACTCACGTGTGGATTCAGCGGTTTGCAAACCCTTTCTGTGTAGAATCCCAAAACCGGTATTTCCAGCCCAATGCCGGCATACGTACTAAACAGCAGGAAACTTCGTCTAAAACTCAGGAGAAACGTTTCCTTGAAACTGCTCTGCTGTGCGTTCGTTCACCTAGGAGAGTTGAATCTATGTTGAGATTCAGCGAGTCAGAAACACGTTTCTTCTAGGAGCTGCGTTGGATTATTCCCGAGTGAATGGGACCATTGGCTGTACAGAGAAATATCTGCTTCTAAAACCAAAACGAAGCTATCTAACTGGATGGTTGTCAATGTGTGCATTCAACTGACAGAGATAAACTCACGTGTGGATTCAGCGGTTTGCAAACCCTTTCTGTTCAGAATCCCAAAACCGGTATTTCCTATCCAATGCCGGCATCCGTACTAAACAGCAGGAGACTTCGTCTAAAATTCAGGAGAAACGTTTCCTTGTAACTGCTCTGCTGTGCGTTTGTTCACCTAAGAGAGTTGAATCTATGTTGAGATTCAGAGAGTCAGAAACACGTTTCTTCTAGGAGCTGCGTTGGGATATTCCCGAGTGAATGGGACCATAGGCTGTACAGAGAAATATCTGCTCCTAAAACCAAAAGTGTGCTATCTAACTGAATGTTTGTCTATGTGTGCATTCAACTGACAGAGTTAAACTCACGTGTGCATTCAGCGGTTTACAAACCCTTTCTGTGCAGAATCCCAAAACCGGTAATTCCAGCTCAATGCCGGCATACGTACTAAACTGCAGGAAACTTCCTCTAAAACTCAGGAGAAACGTTTCCTTGAAACTTCTCTGCTGTGTCTTCGTTCACCTAAGAGCGTTGAATCTATGTTGAGATTCAGCGAGTCAGAAACACGTTTCTTCTAGGAGCTGCTTTGGGATATTCCCGAGTGAATGGGACCATAGGCTGTACAGAGAAATATCTGCTTCTAAAACCAAAACGGAGCTACCTAACTGAATGGTTGTCAATGTGTGCATTCAACTGACAGAGATAAACTCACGTGTGGATTCAGCGGTTTGCAAACCCTTTCTGTGCAGAATCCCAAAAGCGGTATTTCCAGCCCAATGCCGGCATACGTACTAAACAGCAGGAAACTTCGTCTAAAACTCAGGAGAAACGTTTCCTTGAAACTGCTCTGCTGTGCGTTCGTTCACCTAATAGAGTTGAATCTATGTCGAGATTCAGCGAGTCAGAAACACGTTTCTTCTAGAAGCTGCGTTGGGATATTCCCGAGTGAATGGGACCATAGGCTGTACAGAGAAATATCTGCTTCTAAAACCAAAAGGGTGCTATCAAACTGAATGGTTGTAAATGTGTGCATTCAACTGACAGAGATAAACTCACGTGTGGATTCAGCGGTTTGCAAACCCTTTCTGTGCAGAATCCCAAAACCGGTAATTCCAGCCTAATGCCAGCATCCGTACTAAACAGTAGTAAACTTCGTCTAAAACTCAGGAGAAACGTTTCCTTGAAACTGCTCTGCTGTGCGTTCATTCACCTAGGAGAGTTGAATCTATGTTGAGATTCAGCGAGTCAGAAACACGTTTCTTCTAGGAGCTGCGTTGGGATATTCCCGAGTGAATGGGACCATAGGCCGTACAGAGAAATATCTGCTTCTAAAACCAAAAGGGTGCTATCAAACTGAATGGTTGTCAATGTGTGCATTCAACTGACAGAGATAAACTCACGTGTGGATTCACCGGTTTGCAAACCCTTACTGTGCAGAATCCCAAAACCGGTATTTCCAGCCCAATGCCGGCATACGTACTAAACAGCAGGAAACTTCGTCTTAAACTCAGGAGAAACGTTTCCTTGAAACTGCTCTGCTATGCGTTCGTTCACCTAGGAGAGTTGAATCTATGTTGAGATTCAGCGAGTCAGAAACACGTTTCTTCTAGGAGCTGCGTTGGGATATTCCCGAGTGAATGGGACCATAGGCTGTACAGAGAAATATCTGCTTCTAAAACCAAAACGGAGCTATCTAACTGGATGGTTGTCAATGTGTGCATTCAACTGACAGAGTTAAACTCACGTGTGGATTCAGCGGTTTGCAAACCCTTTCTGTTCAGAATCCCAAAACCGGTATTTCCTACCCAATGCCGGCATCCGTACTAAACAGCAGGAAACTTCGTCTAAAATTCAGGAGAAACGTTTCCTTGAAACTGCTCTGCTGTGCGTTCGTTCACCTAAGAGAGTTGAATCTATGTTGAGATTCAGCGAGTCAGAAACACGTTTCTTCTAGGAGCTGCGTTGGGATATTCCCGAGTGAATGGGACCATAGGCTGTACAGAGAAATATCTGCCTCTAACACCAAAACGGAGCTATCTAACTGAATGGTTGTCAATGTGTGCATTCAACTGACAGAGATAAACTCACGTGTGGATTCAGCGGTTTGCAAACCCTTTCTGTGCAAAATCCCAAAACCGGTATTTCCAGCCGAATGCCGGCATACGTACTACACAGCAGGAAACTTCGTCTAAAACTCAGGAGAAACGTTTCCTTGAAACTGCTCTGCTGTGCGTTCGTTCACCTAGGAGAGTTGAATCTATGTTGAGATTCAGCGAGTCAGAAACACGTTTCTTCTAGGAGCTGCGTTGGGATATTCCCGAGCGAATGGGACCATAGGCTGTACAGAGAAATATCTGCTTCTAAAACCAAAACGGAGCTATCTAACTGAATGGTTGTCAATGTGTGCATTCAACTGACAGAGTTAAACTCACGTGTGGATTCAGCGGTTTGCAAACCCTTTCTGTGCAGAATCCCAAAACCGGTATTTCCAGCCCAATGCCGGCATCCGTACTAAACAGTAGTAAACTTTGTCTAAAACTCAGGAGAAACGTTTCCTTGAAACTGCTCTGCTGTGCGTTCATTCACCTAGGAGAGTTGAATGTATGTTGAGATTCAGCGAGTCAGAAACACGTTTCTTCTAGGAGCTGCGTTGGGATATTCCCGATTGAATGGGACCATAGGCTGTACAGAGAAATATCTGCTTCTAAAACCAAAAGGGTGCTATCTAACTGAATGGTTGTCAATGTGTGCATTCAACTGACAGAGTTAAACTCACGTTTGGTATCAGCGGTTTGCAAACCCTTTCTGTGCATAATCCCAAAACCGGAATTTCCAGCCCAATGCCGTCATACGTACTAAACAGCAGGAAACTTCGTCTAAAACTCAGGAGAAACGTTTTCTTGAAACTGCTCTGCTGTGCGTTCGTTCACCTAAGAGAATTGAATCTATGTTGAGATTCAGCGAGTCAGAAACACGTTTCTTCTAGGAGCTGCGTTGGGATATTCCCGAGTGAATGGGACCATAGGGTGTACAGAGAAATATCTGCTTCTAAAACCAAAACGGAGCTATCTAACTGGATGGTTGTCAATGTGTGCATTCAACTGACAGAGGTAAACTCACGTGTGGATTCAGCGGTTTGCAAACCCTTTCTGTGAAGAATCCCAAAACCGGTAATTCCAGCCTAATGCCGGCATCCGTACTAAACAGCAGGAAACTTCGTCTAAAATTCAGGAGAAACGTTTCCTTGAAACTGCTCTGCTGTGCGTTCGTTCACCTAAGAGAGTTGAATCTATGTTGAGATTCAGCGAGTCAGAAACACGTTTCTTCTAGGAGCTGCGTTGGGATATTCCCGAGTGAATGGGACCATACGCTCTACAGAGAAATATCTGCTCCTAAAACCAAAAGTGTGCTATCTAACTGAATAGTTGTCAATGTGTGCATTCAACTGACAGAGTTAAATTCACGTTTGGATTCAGCGGTTTACAAACCCTTTCTGTGCAGAATCCCAAAACCGGTTATTCCAGCTCAATGCCGGCATACTTACTAAACTGCAGGAAACTTCCTCTAAAACTCAGGAGAAACGTTTCCTTGAAACTGCTCTGCTGTGCGTTCGTTCACCTAGGAGAGTTGAATCTATGTTGAGATTCAGCGAGTCAGAAACACGTTTCTTCTAGGAGCTGCGTTGGGATATTCCCGAGTGAATGGGACAATAGGCTGTACAGAGAAATATCTGCTTCTAAAACCAAAACGGAGCTATCTAACTGAATGGTTGTCAATGTGTGCATTCAACTGACAGAGTTAAACTCACGTGTGGATTCAGCGGTTTGCAAACCCTTTCTGTGAAGAATCCCAAAACCGGTAAATCCAGCCTAATGCCTGCATCCGTACTAAACAGTAGTAAACTTCGTCTAAAACTCAGGAGAAACGTTTCCTTGAAACTGCTCTGCTGTGCGTTCGTTCACCTAAGAGAGTTAAATCTATGTTGAGATTCAGCGAGTCAGAAACACGTTTCTTCTAGGAGCTGCGTTGGGATATTCCAGAGTGAATGGGACCATAGGCTGTACAGAGAAATATCTGCTTCTAAAACCAAAAGGGTGCTATCAAACTGAATGGTTGTCAATGTGTGCATTCAACTGACAGAGTTAAACTCACGTGTGGATTCAGCGGTTTGCAAACCCTTTCTGTGCAGAATCCCAAAACCGGTATTTCCAGCCCAATGCCGGCATCCGTACTAAACAGCAGGAAACTTCGTCTAAAACTCAGGAGAAACGTTTCCTTGAAACTGCTCTGCTGTTCATTCGTTCACCTGGGAGAGTTGAATCTATGTTGAGATTCAGCGAGTCAGAAACACGTTTCTTCTAGGAGCTGCGTTGGGATATTCCCGAGTGAATGGGACCATAGGCTGTACAGAGAAATATCTGCTTCTAAAACCAAAACGGAGCTATCTAACTGAATGGTTGTCAATGTGTGCATTCAACTGACAGAGTTAAACTCACGTGTGGATTCAGGGGTTTGCAAACCCTTTCTGTGCAGAATCCCAAAACCGGTATTTCCAGCCCAATGCCGGCATCCGTACTAAACAGTAGTAAACTTTGTCTAAAACTCAGGAGAAACGTTTCCTTGAAACTGCTCTGCTGTGCGTTCATTCACCTAGGAGAGTTGAATGTATGTTGAGATTCAGCGAGTCAGAAACACGTTTCTTCTAGGAGCTGCGTTGGGATATTCCCGAGTGAATGGGACCATAGGCTGTACAGAGAAATATCTGCTTCTAAAACCAAAAGGGTGCTATCTAACTGAATGGTTGTCAATGTGTGCATTCAACTGACAGAGTTAAACTCACGTTTGGTATCAGCGGTTTGCAAACCCTTTCTGTGCATAATCCCAAAACCGGAATTTCCAGCCCAATGCCGGCATACGTACTAAACAGCAGGAAACTTCGTCTAAAACTCAGGAGAAACGTTTTCTTGAAACTGCTCTGCTGTGCGTTCGTTCACCTAAGAGAATTGAATCTATGTTGAGATTCAGCGAGTCAGAAACACGTTTCTTCTAGGAGCTGCGTTGGGATATTCCCGAGTGAATGGGACCATAGGGTGTACAGAGAAATATCTGCTTCTAAAACCAAAACGGAGCTATCTAACTGAATGGTTGTCAATGTGTGCATTCAACTGACAGAGGTAAACTCACGTGTGGATTCAGCGGTTTGCAAACCCTTTCTGTGAAGAATCCCAAAACCGGGAATTCCAGCCTAATGCCGGCATCCGTACTAAACAGCAGGAAACTTCGTCTAAAATTCAGGAGAAACGTTTCCTTGAAACTGCTCTGCTGTGCGTTCGTTCACCTAA
Source organism: Aotus nancymaae (assembly GCF_030222135.1). Classification (NCBI taxonomy): domain Eukaryota; kingdom Metazoa; phylum Chordata; class Mammalia; order Primates; family Aotidae; genus Aotus; species Aotus nancymaae. The sequence continues at coordinate 365,175 of NW_026988493.1, forward strand.
GAGAGTTGAATCTATGTTGAGATTCAGCGAGTCAGAAACACGTTTCTTCTAGGAGCTGCGTTGGGATATTCCAGAGTGAATGGGACCATAGGCTGTACAGAGAAATATCTGCTTCTAAAACCAAAAGGGTGCTATCAAACTGAATGGTTGTCAATGTGTGCATTCAACTGACAGAGTTAAACTCACGTGTGGATTCAGCGGTTTGCAAACCCTTTCTGTGCAGAATGCCAAAACCGGTATTTCCAGCCCAATGCCGGCATCCGTACTAAACAGCAGGAAACTTCGTCTAAAACTCAGGAGAAACGTTTCCTTGAAACTGCTCTGCTGTTCATTCGTTCACCTGGGAGAGTTGAATCTATGTTGAGATTCAGCGAGTCAGAAACACGTTTCTTCTAGGAGCTGCGTTGGGATATTCCCGAGTGAATGGGACCATAGGCTGTACAGAGAAATATCTGCTTCTAAAACCAAACCGGAGCTATCTAACTGGATGGTTGTCAATGTGTGCATTCAACTGACAGAGTTAAACTCACGTGTGGATTCAGCGGTTTGCAAACCCTTTCTGTTCAGAATCCCAAAACCGGTATTTCCTACCCAATGCCGGCATCCGTACTAAACAGCAGGAAACTTCGTCTAAAATTCAGGAGAAACGTTTCCTTTAAACTGCTCTGCGGTGCGTTCGTTCACCTAAGAGAGTTGAATCTATGTTGAGATTCAGCGAGTCAGAAACACGTTTCTTCTAGGAGCTGCCTTGGGATATTCCCGAGTGAATGGGACCATAGGCTGTACAGATAAATATCTGCTTCTATAACCAAAAGGGTGCTCTCAAACTGAATGGTTGTCAATGTGTGCATTCAACTGACAGAGTTAAACTCACGTGTGGATTCAGCGGTTTGCAAACCCTTTCTGTGTAGAATCCCAAAACCGGTATTTCCAGCCCAATGCCGGCATACGTACTAAACAGCAGGAAACTTCGTCTAAAACTCAGGAGAAACGTTTCCTTGAAACTGCTCTGCTGTGCGTTCGTTCACCTAGGAGAGTTGAATCTATGTTGAGATTCAGCGAGTCAGAAACACGTTTCTTCTAGGAGCTGCGTTGGATTATTCCCGAGTGAATGGGACCATAGGCTGTACAGAGAAATATCTGCTTCTAAAACCAAAACGAAGCTATCTAACTGGATGGTTGTCAATGTGTGCATTCAACTGACAGAGGTAAACTCACGTGTGGATTCAGCGGTTTGCAAAACCTTTCTGTTCAGAATCCCAAAACCGGTATTTCCTATCCAATGCCGGCATCCGTACTAAACAGCAGGAGACTTCGTCTAAAATTCAGGAGAAACGTTTCCTTGTAACTGCTCTGCTGTGCGTTTGTTCACCTAAGAGAGTTGAGTCTATGTTGAGATTCAGCGAGTCAGAAACACGTTTCTTCTAGGAGATGCGTTGGGATATTCCCGAGTGAATGGGACCATAGGCTGTACAGAGAAATATCTGCTCCTAAAACCAAAAGTGTGCTATCTAACTGAATGTTTGTCAATGTGTGCATTCAACTGACAGAGTTAAACTCACGTTTGGATTCAGCGGTTTACAAACCCTTTCTGTGCAGAATCCCAAAACGGGTAATTCCAGCTCAATGCCGGCATACGTACTAAACTGCAGGAAACTTCCTCTAAAACTCAGGAGAAACGTTTCCTTGAAACTGCTCTGCTGTGTCTTCGTTCACCTAAGAGCGTTGAATCTATGTTGAGATTCAGCGAGTCAGAAACACGTTTCTTCTAGGAGCTGCGTTGGGATATTCCCGAGTGAATGGGACCATAGGCTGTACAGAGAAATATCTGCTTCTAAAACCAAAACGGAGCTACCTAACTGAATGGTTGTCAATGTGTGCATTCAACTGACAGAGATAAACTCACGTGTGGATTCAGCGGTTTGCAAACCCTTTCTGTGCAGAATCCCAAAAGCGGTATTTCCAGCCCAATGCCGGCATACGTACTAAACAGCAGGAAACTTCGTCTAAAACTCAGGAGAAACGTTTCCTTGAAACTTCTCTGCTGTGCGTTCGTTCACCTAATAGAGTTGAATCTATGTCGAGATTCAGCGAGTCAGAAACACGTTTCTTCTAGGAGCTGCGTTGGGATATTCCCGAGTGAATGGGACCATAGGCTGTACAGAGAAATGTCTGCTTCTAAAACCAAAAGGGTGCTATCAAACTGAATGGTTGTCAATGTGTGCATTCAACTGACAGAGTTAAACTCACGTGTGGATTCAGCGGTTTGCAAACCCTTTCTGTGCAGAATCCCAAAACCGGTATTTCCAGCCCAATGCCGGCATCCGTACTAAACAGCAGGAAACTTCGTCTAAAACTCAGGAGAAAAGTTTCCTTGAAACTGCTCTGCTGTGCGTTCGTTCACCTAAGAGAGTTGAATCTATGTTGAGATTCAGCGAGTCAGAAACACTTTTCTTCTAGGAGCTGCGTTGGGATATTCCCGAGTGAATGGGACCATAGGCTGTACAGAGAAATATCTGCTTCTAAAACCAAAAGGGTGCTATCAAACTGAATGGTTGTCAATGTGTGCATTCAACTGACAGAGATAAACTCACGTGTGGATTCACCGGTTTGCAAACCCTTACTGTGCAGAATCCCAAAACCGGTATTTCCAGCCCAATGCCGGCATACGTACTAAACAGCAGGAAACTTCGTCTTAAACTCAGGAGAAACGTTTCCTTGAAACTGCTCTGCTATGCGTTCGTTCACCTAGGAGAGTTGAATCTATGTTGAGATTCAGCGAGTCAGAAACACGTTTCTTCTAGGAGCTGCGTTGGGATATTCCCGAGTGAATGGGACCATAGGCTGTACAGAGAAATATCTGCTTCTAAAACCAAAACGGAGCTATCTAACTGGATGGTTGTAAATGTGTGCATTCAACTGACAGAGTTAAACTCACGTGTGGATTCAGCGGTTTGCAAACCCTTTCTGTTCAGAATCCCAAAACCGGTATTTCCTACCCAATGCCGGCATCCGTACTAAACAGCAGGAAACTTCGTCTAAAATTCAGGAGAAACGTTTCCTTGAAACTGCTCTGCTGTGCGTTCGTTCACCTAAGAGAGTTGAATCTATGTTGAGATTCAGCGAGTCAGAAACACGTTTCTTCTAGGAGCTGCGTTGGGATATTCCCGAGTGAATGGGACCATAGGCTGTACAGAGAAATATCTGCCTCTAACACCAAAACGGAGCTATCTAACTGAATGGTTGTCAATGTGTGCATTCAACTGACAGAGATAAACTCACGTGTGGATTCAGCGGTTTGCAAACCCTTTCTGTGCAAAATCCCAAAACCGGTATTTCCAGCCGAATGTCGGCATACGTACTACACAGCAGGAAACTTCGTCTAAAACTCAGGAGAAACGTTTCCTTGAAACTGCTCTGCTGTGCGTTCGTTCACCTAGGAGAGTTGCATCTATGTTGAGATTCAGCGAGTCAGAAACACGTTTCTTCTAGGAGCTGCGTTGGGATATTCCCGAGCGAATGGGACCATAGGCTGTACAGAGAAATATCTGCTTCTAAAACCAAAACGGAGCTATCTAACTGAATGGTTGTCAATGTGTGCATTCAACTGACAGAGTTAAACTCACGTGTGGATTCAGCGGTTTGCAAACCCTTTCTGTGCAGAATCCCAAAACCGGTATTTCCAGCCCAATGCCGGCATCCGTACTAAACAGTAGTAAACTTTGTCTAAAACTCAGGAGAAACGTTTCCTTGAAACTGCTCTGCTGTGCGTTCATTCACCTAGGAGAGTTGAATCTATGTTGAGATTCAGCGAGTCAGAAACACGTTTCTTCTAGGAGCTGCGTTGGGATATTCCCGAGTGAATGGGACCATAGGCTGTACAGAGAAATATCTGCTTCTAAAACCAAAAGGGTGCTATCTAACTGAATGGTTGTCAATGTGTGCATTCAACTGACAGAGTTAAACTCACGTTTGGTATCAGCGGTTTGCAAACCCTTTCTGTGCATAATCCCAAAACCGGAATTTCCAGCCCAATGCCGGCATACGTACTAAACAGCAGGAAACTTCGTCTAAAACTCAGGAGAAACGTTTTCTTGAAACTGCTCTGCTGTGTGTTCGTTCACCTAAGAGAGTTGAATCTATGTTGAGATTCAGCGAGTCAGAAACACGTTTCTTCTAGGAGCTGCGTTGGGATATTCCCGAGTGAATGGGACCATAGGGTGTACAGAGAAATATCTGCTTCTAAAACCAAAACGGAGCTATCTAACTGGATGGTTGTCAATGTGTGCATTCAACTGACAGAGGTAAACTCACGTGTGGATTCAGCGGTTTGCAAACCCTTTCTGTGAAGAATCCCAAAACCGGTAATTCCAGCCTAATGCCGGCATCCGTACTAAACAGCAGGAAACTTCGTCTAAAATTCAGGAGAAACGTTTCCTTGAAACTGCTCTGCTGTGCGTTCGTTCACCTAAGAGAGTTGAATCTATGTTGAGATTCAGCGAGTCAGAAACACGTTTCTTCTAGGAGCTGCGTTGGGATATTCCCGAGTGAATGGGACCATACGCTCTACAGAGAAATATCTGCTCCTAAAACCAAAAGTGTGCTATCTAACTGAATAGTTGTCAATGTGTGCATTCAACTGACAGAGTTAAATTCACGTTTGGATTCAGCGGTTTACAAACCCTTTCTGTGCAGAATCCCAAAACCGGTAATTCCAGCTCAATGCCGGCATACGTACTAAACTGCAGGAAACTTCCTCTAAAACTCAGGAGAAACGTTTCCTTGAAACTGCTCTGCTGTGCGTTCGTTCACCTAAGGGAGTTGAATCTATGTTGAGATTCAGCGAGTCAGAAACACGTTTCTTCTAGGAGCTGCGTTGGCATATTCCCGAGTGAATGGGACCATAGGCTGTACAGAGAAATATCTGCTTCTAAAACCAAAACGGAGCTACCTAACTGAATGGTTGTCAATGTGTGCATTCAACTGACAGAGATAAACTCACGTGTGGATTCAGCGGTTTGCAAACCCTTTCTGTGCAGAATCCCAAAACCGGTATTCCAGCCCAATCCCGGCATACGTACTAAACAGCAGGAAACTTCGTCTAAAACTCAGGAGAAACGTTTCCTTGAAACTGCTCGGCTGTGCGTTCGTTCACCTAAGAGAGGTAAATCTATGTTGAGATTCAGCGAGTCAGAAACACGTTTCTTCTAGGAGCTGCGTTGGGATATTCCCGAGTGAATGGGACCATAGGCTGTACAGAGAAATATCTGCTTCTAAAACCAAAAGGGTGCTATCAAACTGAATGCTTGTAAATGTGTGCATTCAACTGACAGAGATAAACTCACGTGTGGATTCAGCGGTTTGCAAACCCTTTCTGTGCAGAATCCCAAAACCGGTAATTCCAGCCTAATGCCAGCATCCGTACTAAACAGTAGTAAACTTCGTCTAAAACTCAGGAGAAACGTTTCCTTGAAACTGCTCTGCTGTGCGTTCGTTCACCTAAGAGAGTTAAATCTATGTTGAGATTCAGCGAGTCAGAAACACGTTTCTTCTAGGAGCTGCGTTGGGATATTCCCGAGTGAATGGGACCATAGGCTGTACAGAGAAATATCTGCTTCTATAACCAAAAGGGTGCTCTCAAACTGAATGGTTGTCAATGTGTGCATTCAACTGACAGAGTTAAACTCACGTGTGGATTCAGCGGTTTGCAAACCCTTTCTGTGTAGAATCCCAAAACCGGTTTTCCAGCCCAATGCCGGCATACGTACTAAACAGCAGGAAACTTCGTCTAAAACTCAGGAGAAACGTTTCCTTGAAACTGCTCTGCTGTGCGTTCGTTCACCTAGGAGAGTTGAATCTATGTTGAGATTCAGCGAGTCAGAAACACGTTTCTTCTAGGAGCTGCGTTGGATTATTCCCGAGTGAATGGGACCATAGGCTGTACAGAGAAATATCTGCTTCTAAAACCAAAACGAAGCTATCTAACTGGATGGTTGTCAATGTGTGCATTCAACTGACAGAGATAAACTCACGAGTGGATTCAGCGGTTTGCAAACCCTTTCTGTTCAGAATCCCAAAACCGGTATTTCCTACCCAATGCCGGCATCCGTACTAAACAGCAGGAGACTTCGTCTAAAATTCAGGAGAAACGTTTCCTTGTAACTGCTCTGCTGTTCGTTTGTTCACCTAAGAGAGTTGAATCTATGTTGAGATTCAGCGAGTCAGAAACACGTTTCTTCTAGGAGCTGCGTTGGGATATTCCCGAGTGAATGGGACCATAGGCTGTACAGAGAAATATCTGCTCCTAAAACCAAAAGTGTGCTATCTAACTGAATGTTTGTCAATGTGTGCATTCAACTGACAGAGGTAAACTCACGTTTGGATTCAGCGGTTTACAAACCCTTTCTGTGCAGAATCCCAAAACCGGTAATTCCAGCTCAATGCCGGCATACGTACTAAACTGCAGGAAACTTCCTCTAAAACTCAGGAGAAACGTTTCCTTGAAACTGCTCTGCTGTGTCTTCGTTCACCTAAGAGCGTTGAATCTATGTTGAGATTCAGCGAGTCAGAAACACGTTTCTTCTAGGAGCTGCGTTGGGATATTCCAGAGTGAATGGGACCATAGGCTGTACAGAGAAATATCTGCTTCTAACACCAAAACGGAGCTATCTAACTGAATGGTTGTCAATGTGTGCATTCAACTGACAGAGTTAAACTCACGTGTGGATTCAGCGGTTTGCAAACCCTTTCTGTGCAGAATCCCAAAACCGGAATTTACAGCCCAATGCCGGCATACGTACTAAACTGCAGGAAACTTCGTCTAAAACTCAGGAGAAACGTTTCCTTGAAACTGCTCTGCTGTGCGTTCGTTCACCTAAGAGAGTTGAATCTATGTTGAGATTCAGCGAGTCAGAAACACGTTTCTTCTAGGAGCTGCGTTGGGATATTCCCGAGTGAATGGGACCATAGGCTGTACAGAGAAATATCTGCTTCTAAAACCAAAACGGAGCTATCTAACTGAATGGTTGTCAATGTGTGCATTCAACTGACAGAGATAAACTCACGTGTGGATTCAGCGGTTTGCAAACCCTTTCTGTGCAGAATCCCAAAACCGGTATTTCCAGCCCAATGCCGGCATACGTACTAAACAGCAGGAAACTTCGTCTAAAACTCAGGAGAAACGTTTCCTTGAAACTGCTCTGCTGTGCGTTCGTTCACCTAAGGGAGTTGAATCTATATTGAGATTCAGCGAGTCAGAAACACGTTTCTTCTAGGAGCTGCATTGGGATATTCCCGAGTGAATGGGACCATAGGCTGTACAGAGAAATATCTGCTTCTAAAACCAAAACGGAGCTATCTAACTGGATGGTTGTCAATATGTGCATTCAACTGACAGAGATAAACTCACGTGTGGATTCAACGGTTTGCAAACCCTTTCTGTGCAGAATCCCAAAACCGGTATTTCCAGCCCAATACCCGCATACGTACTAAACAGCAGGAAACTTCGTCTAAAACTCAGGAGAAACGTTTCCTAGAAACTGCTCTGCTGTGCGTTCATTCACCAAGAGAGTTGAATCTATGTTGAGATTCAGCGAGTCAGAAACACGTTTCTTCTAGTAGCTGCGTTGGGATATTCCCGAGTGAATGGGACCATACGCTCTACAGAGAAATATCTGCTCCTAAAACCAAAAGTGTGCTATCTAACTGAATAGTTGTCAATGTGTGCATTCAACTGACAGAGTTAAATTCACGTTTGGATTCAGCGGTTTACAAACCCTTTCTGTGCAGAATCCCAAAACCGGTATTTCCAGCTCAATGCCGGCATACGTACTAAACTGCAGGAAACTTCCTCTAAAACTCAGGAGAAACGTTTCCTTGAAACTGCTCTGCTGTGCGTTCGTTCACCTAAGGGAGTTGAATCTATGTTGAGATTCAGCGAGTCAGAAACACGTTTCTTCTAGGAGCTGCGTTGGGATATTCCCGAGTGAATGGGACCATAGGCTGTACAGAGAAATATCTGCTTCTAAAACCAAAAGGGTCCTATCAAACTGAATGGTTGTCAATGTGTGCATTCAACTGACAGAGTTAAACTCACGTGTGGATTCAGCGGTTTGCAAACCCTTTCTGTGCAGAATCCCAAAACCGGTATTTCCAGCCCAATGCCGGCATACGTACTAAACAGCAGGAAACTTCGTCTAAAACTCAGGAGAAACGTTTCCTTGAAACTGCTCTGCTGTGCGTTCGTTCTCCTAGGAGAGTTGAATCTATGTTGAGATTCAGCGAGTCAGAAACACGTTTCTTCTAGGAGCTGCCTTGGGATATTCCCGAGTGAATGGGACCATAGGCTGTACAGAGAAATATCTGCTTCTAAAAGCAAAACGGAGCTACCTAACTGAATGGTTGTCAATGTGTGCATTCAACTGACAGCGATAAACTCACGTGTGGATTCAGCGGTTTGCAAACCCTTTCTGTGCAGAATCCCAAAACCGGTATTTCGAACCAAATGCCGGCATCCGTACTAAACAGCAGGAAACTTCGTCTAAAACTCAGGAGAAACGTTTCCTTGAAACTTCTCTGCTGTGCGTTCGTTCACCTAGGAGAGTTGAATCTATGTTGAGATTCAGCGAGTCAGAAACACGTTTCTTCTAGGAGCTGCGTTGGGATATTCCCGAGTGAATGGGACCATAGGCTGTACAGAGAAATATCTGCTTCTAAAACCAAAACGGAGCTATCTAACTGAATGGTTGTCAATGTGTGCATTCAACTGACAGAGATAAACTCACGTGTGGATTCAGCGGTTTGCAAACCCTTTCTGTGCAGAATCCCAAAACCGGAAATTCCAGCCTAATGCCAGCATCCGTACTAAACAGTAGTAAACTTCGTCTAAAACTCAGGAGAAACGTTTCCTTGAAACTGCTCTGCTGTGCGTTCGTTCACCTAGGAGAGTTGAATCTATGTTGAGATTCAGCGAGTCAGAAACACGTTTCTTCTAGGAGCTGCGTTGGATTATTCCCGAGTGAATGGGACCATAGGCTGTACAGAGATATATCTGCTCCTAAAACCAAAAGCGTGCTATCTAACTGAATGGTTGTCAATGTGTGCATTCAACTGACAGAGTCAAACTCACGTTTGGATTCAGCGGTTTACAAAACCTTTCTTTGCAGAATCCCAAATCCGGTAATTCCAGCTCAATGACTGCATACGTACTAAACTGCAGGAAACTTCCTCTAAAACTCAGGAGAAACGTTTCCTTGAAACTGCTCTGCTGTTCGTTCATTCACCTAAGAGAGTTGAATCTATGTTGAGATTCAGCGAGTCAGAAACACGTTTCTTCTAGGAGCTGCGTTGGGATATTCCCGAGTGAATGGGACCATAGGCTGTACAGAGAAATATCTGCTTCTAAAACCAAAACGGAGCTATCTAACTGAATGGTTGTCAATGTGTGCATTCACCTGACAGAGATAAACTCACGTGTGGATTCAGCGGTTTGCAAACCCGTTCTGGGCAGAATCCCAAATCCGGTATTTCCAGCCCAATGCCGGCATCCGTACTAAACAGCAGGAAACTTCATCTAAAACTCAGGAGAAACGTTTCCTTGAAACTGCTCTGCTGTGCGTTCGTTCACCTAAGGGAGTTGAATCTATATTGAGATTCAGCGAGTCAGAAACACGTTTCTTCTAGGAGCTGCATTGGGATATTCCCGAGTGAATGGGACCATAGGCTGTACAGAGAAATATCTGCTTCTAAAACCAAAACGGAGCTATCTAACTGGATGGTTGTCAATATGTGCATTCAACTGACAGAGATAAACTCACGTGTGGATTCAACGGTTTGCAAACCCTTTCTGTGCAGAATCCCAAAACCGGTATTTCCAGCCCAATACCGGCATACGTACTAAACAGCAGGAAACTTCGTCTAAAACTCAGGAGAAACGTTTCCTAGAAATTGCTCTGCTGTGCGTTCATTCAACAAGAGAGTTGAATCTATGTTGAGATTCAGCGAGTCAGAAACACGTTTCTTCTAGGAGCTGCGTTGGGATATTCCCGAGTGAATGGGACCATACGCTCTACAGAGAAATATCTGCTCCTAAAACCAAAAGTGTGCTATCTAACTGAATAGTTGTCAATGTGTGCATTCAACTGACAGAGTTAAATTCACGTTTGGATTCAGCGGTTTACAAACCCTTTCTGTGCAGAATCCCAAAACCGGTATTTCCAGCTCAATGCCGGCATACGTACTAAACTGCAGGAAACTTCCTCTAAAACTCAGGAGAAACGTTTCCTTGAAACTGCTCTGCTGTGCGTTCGTTCACCTAAGGGAGTTGAATCTATGTTGAGATTCAGCGAGTCAGAAACACGTTTCTTCTAGGAGCTGCGTTGGGATATTCCCGAGTGAATGGGACCATAGGCTGTACAGAGAAATATCTGCTTCTAAAACCAAAAGGGTCCTATCAAACTGAATGGTTGTCAATGTGTGCATTCAACTGACAGAGTTAAACTCACGTGTGGATTCAGCGGTTTGCAAACCCTTTCTGTGCAGAATCCCAAAACCGGTATTTCCAGCCCAATGCCGGCATACGGACTAAACAGCAGGAAACTTCGTCTAAAACTCAGGAGAAACGTTTCCTTGAAACTGCTCTGCTGTGCGTTCGTTCTCCTAGGAGAGTTGAATCTATGTTGAGATTCAGCGAGTCAGAAACACGTTTCTTCTAGGAGCTGCCTTGGGATATTCCCGAGTGAATGGGACCATAGGCTGTACAGAGAAATATCTGCTTCTAAAAGCAAAACGGAGCTACCTAACTGAATGGTTGTCAATGTGTGCATTCAACTGACAGCGATAAACTCACGTGTGGATTCAGCGGTTTGCAAACCCTTTCTGTGCAGAATCCCAAAACCGGTATTTCGAACCAAATGCCGGCATCCGTACTAAACAGCAGGAAACTTCGTCTAAAACTCAGGAGAAACGTTTCCTTGAAACTTCTCTGCTGTGCGTTCGTTCACCTAGGAGAGTTGAATCTATGTTGAGATTCAGCGAGTCAGAAACACGTTTCTTCTAGGAGCTGCGTTGGGATATTCCCGAGTGAATGGGACCATAGGCTGTACAGAGAAATATCTGCTTCTAAAACCAAAACGGAGCTATCTAACTGAATGGTTGTCAATGTGTGCATTCAACTGACAGAGATAAACTCACGTGTGGATTCAGCGGTTTGCAAACCCTTTCTGTGCAGAATCCCAAAACCGGAAATTCCAGCCTAATGCCAGCATCCGTACTAAACAGTAGTAAACTTCGTCTAAAACTCAGGAGAAACGTTTCCTTGAAACTGCTCTGCTGTGCGTTCGTTCACCTTAGAGAGTTGAATCTATGTTGAAATTCAGCGAGTCAGAAACACGTTTCTTCTAGGAGCTGCGTTGGGATATTCCCGAGTGAATGGGACCATAGGCTGTACAGAGAAATATCTGCTCCTAAAACCAAAAGGGTGCTATCTAACTGAATGGTTCTCAATGTGTGCATTCAACTGACAGAGTTAAACTCACGTGTGGATTCAGCGGTTTGCAAACCCTTTCTGTGTAGAATCCCAAAACCGGTTTTCCAGCCCAATGCCGGCATACGTACTAAACAGCAGGAAACTTCGTCTAAAACTCAGGAGAAACGTTTCCTTGAAACTGCTCTGCTGTGCGTTCGTTCACCTAGGAGAGTTGAATCTATGTTGAGATTCAGCGACTCAGAAACACGTTTCTTCTAGGAGCTGCGTTGGATTATTCCCGAGTGAATGGGACCATAGGCTGTACAGAGAAATATCTGCTTCTAAAACCAAAACGAAGCTATCTAACTGGATGGTTGTCAATGTGTGCATTCAACTGACAGAGATAACCTCACGTGTGGATTCAGCGGTTTGCAAACCCTTTCTGTTCAGAATCCCAAAACCGGTATTTCCTACCCAATGCCGGCATCCGTACTAAACAGCAGGAGACTTCGTCTAAAATTCAGGAGAAACGTGTCCTTGTAACTGCTCTGCTGTGCGTTTGTTCACCTAAGAGAGTTGAATCTATGTTGAGATTCAGCGAGTCAGAAATACGTTTCTTCTAGGAGCTGCGTTGGGATATTCCCGAGTGAATGGGACCATAGGCTGTACAGAGAAATATCTGCTCCTAAAACCAAAAGTGTGCTATCTAACTGAATGTTTGTCAATGTGTGCATTCAACTGACAGAGTTAAACTCACGTTTGGATTCAGCGGTTTACAATCCCTTTCTGTGCAGAATCCCAAAACCGGTAATTCCAGCTCAATGCCGGCATACGTACTAAACTGCAGGAAACTTCCTCTAAAACTCAGGAGAAACGTTTCCTTGAAACTGCTATGCTGTGTCTTCGTTCACCTAAGAGCGTTGAATCTATGTTGAGATTCAGCGAGTCAGAAACACGTTTCTTCTAGGAGCTGCGTTGGGATATTCCAGAGTGAATGGGACCATAGGCTGTACAGAGAAATATCTGCTTCTAACACCAAAACGGAGCTATCTAACTGAATGGTTGTCAATGTGTGCATTCAACTGACAGAGTTAAACTCACGTGTGGATTCAGCGGTTTGCAAACCCTTTCTGTGCAGAATCCCAAAACCGGTATTTCCTACCCAATGCCGGCATCCGTACTAAACAGCAGGAAACTTCGTCTAAAACTCATTCGAAACGTTTCCTTGTAACTGCTCTGCTGTGCATTCGTTCACCTAAGAGAGTTGAATCTATGTTGAGATTCAGCGAGTCAGAAACACGTTTCTTCTAGAAGCTGCGTTGGGATATTCCCGAGTGAATGGGACCATAGGCTGTACAGAGATATATCTGCTCCTAAAACCAAAAGCGTGCTATCTAACTGAATGGTTGTCAATGTGTGCATTCAACTGACAGAGTCAAACTCACGTTTGGATTCAGCGGTTTACAAAACCTTTCTTTGCAGAATCCCAAATCCGGTAATTCCAGCTCAATGACGGCATACGTACTAAACTGCAGGAAACTTCCTCTAAAACTCAGGAGAAACGTTTCCTTGAAACTGCTCTGCTGTGCGTTCATTCACCTAAGAGAGTTGAATCTATGTTGAGATTCAGCGAGTCAGAAACACGTTTCTTCTAGGAGCTGCGTTGGGATATTCCCGAGTGAATGGGACCATAGGCTGTACAGAGAAATATCTGCTTCTAAAACCAAAACGGAGCTATCTAACTGAATGGTTGTCAATGTGTGCATTCACCTGACAGAGATAAACTCACGTGTGGATTCAGCGGTTTGCAAACCCGTTCTGGGCAGAATCCCAAATCCGGTATTTCCAGCCCAATGCCGGCATCCGTACTAAACAGCAGGAAACTTCATCTAAAACTCAGGAGAAACGTTTCCTTGAAACTGCTCTGCTGTGCGTTCGTTCACCTAGGAGAGTTGAATCTATGTTGAGATTCAGCGAGTCAGAAACACGTTTCTTCTAGGAGCTGCGTTGGGATATTCCCGAGTGAATGGGACCATAGGCTGTACAGAGAAATATCTGCTTCTAAAACCAAAACGGAGCTATCTAACTGAATGGTGGTCAATGTGTGCATTCAACTGACAGAGTTAAACTCACGTGTGGATTCAGCGGTTTGCAAACCCTTTCTGTGCAGAATCCCAAAACCGGTATTTCCAGCCGAATGCCGGCATCCGTACTAAACAGCAGGAAACTTCGTCTAAAACTCAGGAGAAACGTTTCCTTGAAACTGCTCGGCTGTGCGTTCGTTCACCTAAGAGAGTTAAATCTATGTTGAGATTCAGCGAGTCAGAAACACGTTTCTTCTAGGAGCTGCGTTGGGATATTCCCGAGTGAATGGGACCATAGGCTGTACAGAGAAATATCTGCTTCTAAAACCAAAAGGGTGCTATCAAACTGAATGGTTGTAAATGTGTGCATTCAACTGACAGAGTTAAACTCACGTGTGCATTCAGCGGTTTGCAAACGCTTTCTGTGCAGAATCCCAAAACCGGTATTTCGAACCAAATGCTGGCATCCGTACTAAACAGCAGGAAACTTCGTCTAAAACTCAGGAGAAACGTTTCCTTGAAACTGCTCTGCTGTGCGTTCGTTCACCTAAGAGAGTTGAATCTATGTTGAGATTCAGCGAGTCAGAAACACGTTTCTTCTAGGAGCTGCGTTGGGATATTCCCGAGTGAATGGGACCATAGGCTGTACAGAGAAATATCTGCTTCTAACACCAAAACGGAGCTATCTAACTGAATGTTTGTCAATGTGTGCATTCAACTGACAGAGTTAAACTCACGTGTGGATTCAGCGGTTTGCAAACCCTTTCTGTGCAGAATCCCAAAACCGGTATTTCCTACCCAATGCCGGCATCCGTACTAAACAGCAGGAAACTTCGTCTAAAACTCATTCGAAACGTTTCCTTGTAACTGCTCTGCTGTGCGATCGTTCACCTAAGAGAGTTGAATCTATGTTGAGATTCACCGAGTCAGAAACACGTTTCTTCTAGGAGCTGCGTTGGGATATTCCCGAGTGAATGGGACCATAGGCTGTACAGAGATATATCTGCTCCTAAAACCAAAAGTGTGCTATCTAACTGAATGGTTGTCAATGTGTGCATTCAACTGACAGAGTTAAACTCACGTTTGGATTCAGCGGTTTACAAACTCTTTCTTTGCAGAATCCCAAAACCGGTAATTCCAGCTCAATGACAGCATACGTACTAAACTGCAGGAAACTTCCTCTAAAACTCAGGAGAAACGTTTCCTTGAAACTGCTCTGCTGTGCGTTCGTTCACCTAAGAGAGTTGAATCTATGTTGAGATTCAGCGAGTCAGAAACACGTTTCTTCTAGGAGCTGCGTTGGGATATTCCCGAGTGAATGGGACCATAGGCTGTACAGAGAAATATCTGCTTCTAAAACCAAAACGGAGCTATCTAACTGAATGGTTGTCAATGTGTGCATTCACCTGACAGAGATAAACTCACGTGTGGATTCAGCGGTTTGCAAACCCGTTCTGTGCAGAATCCCAAATCCGGTATTTCCAGCCCAATGCCGGCATCCGTACTAAACAGCAGGAAACTTCATCTAAAACTCAGGAGAAACGTTTCCTTGAAACTGCTCTGCTGTGCGTTCGTTCACCTAGGAGAGTTGAATCTATGTTGAGATTCAGCGAGTCAGAAACACGTTTCTTCTAGGAGCTGCGTTGGGATATTCCCGAGTGAATGGGACCATAGGCTGTACAGAGAAATATCTGCTTCTAAAACCAAAACGGAGCTATCTAACTGAATGGTGGTCAATGTGTGCATTCAACTGACACAGTTAAACTCACGTGTGGATTCAGCGGTTTGCAAACCCTTTCTGTGCAGAATCCCAAAACCGGTATTTCCAGCCGAATGCCGGCATCCGTACTAAACAGCAGGAAACTTCGTCTAAAACTCAGGAGAAACGCTTCCTTGAAACTGCTCTGCTGTGCGTTCGTTCACCTAAGAGAGTTGAATCTATGTTGAGATTCAGCGAGTCAGAAACACGTTTCTTCTAGGAGCTGCGTTGGGATATTCCCGAGTGAATGGGACCATAGGCTGTACAGAGAAATATCTGCTTCTAAAACCAAAACGGAGCTATCTAACTGAATGGTTGTCAATGTGTGCATTCAACTGACAGAGATAAACTCACGTGTGGATTCAGCGGTTTGCAAACCCTTTCTGTGCAGAATCCCAAAACCGGTATTTCCAGCCCAATGCCGGCATACGTACTGAACAGCAGGAAACTTCGTCTAAAACTCAGGAGAAACGTTTCCTTGAAACTGCTCTGCTGTGCGTTCGTTCACCTAAGAGAGATGAATCTATATTGAGATTCAGCGAGTCAGAAACACGTTTCTTCTAGGAGCTGCATTGGGATATTCCCGAGTGAATGGGACCATAGGCTGTACAGAGAAATATCTGCTTCTAAAACCAAAACGGAGCTATCTAACTGGATGGTTGTCAATATGTGCATTCAGCTGACAGAGATAAACTCACGTGTGGATTCAACGGTTTGCAAACGCTTTCTGTGCAGAATCCCAAAACCGGTATTTCCAGCCCAATACCGGCATACGTACTAAACAGCAGGAAACTTCGTCTAAAACTCCGTAGAAACGTTTCCTAGAAACTGCTCTGCTGTGCGTTCATTCACCAAGAGAGTTGAATCTATGTTGAGATTCAGCGAGTCAGAAACACGTTTCTTCTAGGAGCTGCCTTGGGATATTCCCGAGTGAATGGGACCATAGGCTCTACAGAGAAATATCTGCTCCTAAAACCAAAAGGGTGCTATCTAACTGAATGGTTGTCAATGTGTGCATTCAACTGACAGAGTTAAACTCACGTTTGGATTCAGCGGTTTACAAACCCTTTCTGTGCAGAATCCCAAAACCGGTAATTCCAGCTCAATGCCGGCATACGTACTAAACTGCAGGAAACTTCGTCTAAAACTCAGCAGAAACGTTTCCTTGAAACTGCTCTGCTGTGTGTTCGTTCACGTAAGAGAGTTGAATCTATGTTGAGATTCCGCGAGTCAGAAACACGTTTCTTCTAGGAGCTGCGTTGGGATATTCCCGAGTGAATGGGACCATAGGCTGTACAGAGAAATATCTGCTTCTAAAACCAAAACGGAGCTACCTAACTGAATGGTTGTCAATGTGTGCATTCAACTGACAGAGATAAACTCACGTGTGGATTCAGCGGTTTGCAAACCCTTTCTGTGCAGAATCCCAAAACCGGTATTTCCAGCCCAATCCCGGCATACGTACTAAACAGCAGGAAACTTCGTCTAAAACTCAGGAGAAACGTTTCCTTGAAACTTCTCGGCTGTGCGTTCGTTCACCTAAGAGAGTTAAATCTATGTTGAGATTCAGCGAGTCAGAAACACGTTTCTTCTAGGAGCTGCGTTGGGATATTCCCGAGTGAATGGGACCATAGGCTGTACAGAGAAATATCTGCTTCTAAAACCAAAACGGAGCTATCTAACTGAATGGTTGTCAATGTGTGCATTCAACTGACAGAGTTAAACTCACGTGTGGATTCAGCGGTTTTCAAACCCTTTCTGTGCAGAATCCCAAAACCGATATTTCCAGCCCAATGCCGGCATCCGTACTAATCAGCAGGAAACTTCGTCTAAAACTCAGGAGAAACGTTTCCTTGAAACTGCTCTGCTGTGCGTTCGTTCACCTAGGAGAGTTGAATCTATGTTGAGATTCAGCGAGTCAGAAACACGTTTCTTCTAGGAGCTGCGTTGGGATATTCCCGAGTGAATGGGACCATAGCATGTACAGAGAAATATCTGCTTCTAAAACCAAAACGGAGCTATCTAACTGGATGGTTGTCAATGTGTGCATTCAACTGACAGAGATAAACTCACGTGTGGATTCAGCGGTTTGCAAACCCTTTCTGTTCAGAATCCCAAAACCGGTATTTCCTACCCAATGCCGGCATCCGTACTAAACAGCAGGAAACTTCGTCTAAAATTCAGGAGAAACGTTGCCTTGTAACTGCTCTGCTGTGCGTTCGTTCACCTAAGAGAGTTGAATCTATTTTGAAATTCAGCGAGTCAGAAACACGTTTCTTCTAGGAGCTGCGTTGGGATATTCCCGAGTGAATGGGACCATAGGCTGTACAGAGAAATATCTGCTCCTAAAACCAAAAGGGTGCTATCTAACTGAATGGTTGTCAATGTGTGCATTCAACTGACAGAGTTAAACTCACGTTTGGATTCAGCAGTTTACAAACCCTTTCTGTGCAGAATCCCAAAACCGGTAATTCCAGCTCAATGCCGGCATACGTACTAAACTGCAGGAAACTTCGTCTAAAACTCAGGAGAAACGTTTCCTTGAAACTGCTCGGCTATGCGTTCGTTCACCTAAGAGAGTTAAATCTATCTTGAGTTTCAGCGAGTCAGAAACACGTTTCTTCTAGGAGCTGCGTAGGGATAATCCCGAGTGAATGGGACCATAGGCTGTACAGAGAAATATCTGCTTCTATAACCAAAAGGGTGCTATCAAACTGAATGGTTGTCAATGTTTGCATTCAACTGACAGAGTTAAACTCACGTGTGTATTCAGCGGTTTGCAAACCCTTTCTGTGCAGAATCCCAAAACCGGTATTTCCAGCCCAATGCCGGCATACGTACTAAACAGCAGGAAACTTCGTCTAAAACTCAGGAGAAACGTTTCCTTGAAACTGCTCTGCTGTGCGTTCGTTCACCTAGGAGAGTTGAATCTATGTTGAGATTCAGCGAGTCAGAAACACGTTTCTTCTAGGAGCTGCGTTGGGATATTCCCGAGTGAATGGGACCATAGGCTGTACAGAGAAATATCTGCTTCTAAAACCAAAACGGAGCTATCTAACTGAATGGTTGTCAATGTGTGCATTGAACTGACAGAGTTAAACTCACGTGTGGATTTAGCGGTTTGCAAACCCTTTCTCTGCAGAATCCCAAAACCGGTAATCCCAGCCTAATGCCAGCATCCGTACTAAACAGTAGTAAACTTCGTCTAAAACTCAGGAGAAACGTTTCCTTGAAACTGCTCTGCTGTGCGTTCGTTCACCTAAGAGAGTTAAATCTATGTTGAGATTCAGCGAGTCAGAAACACGTTTCTTCTAGGAGCTGCGTTGGGATATTCCCGAGTGAATGGGACCATAGGATGTACAGAGAAATATCTGCTTCTAAAACCAAAACGGAGCTATCTAACTGGATGGTTGTCAATGTGTGCATTCAACTGACAGAGATAAACTCACGTGTGGATTCAGCGGTTTGCAAACCCTTTCTGTTCAGAATCCCAAAACCGCTATTTCCTACCCAATGCCGGCATCCGTACTATACAGCAGGAGACTTCGTCTAAAATTCAGGAGAAACGTTTCCTTGTAACTGCTCTGCTGTGCGTTCGTTCACCTAAGAGCGTTGAATCTATGCTGAGATTCAGCGAGTCAGAAACACGTTTCTTCTAGGAGCTGCGTTGGGATATTCCCGAGTGAATGGGACCATAGGCTGTACAGAGAAATATCTGCTTCTAAAACCAAAACGGAGCTATCTAACTGGATGGTTGTCAATGTGTGCATTCAACTGACAGATTTAAAATCACGTGTGGATTCAGCGGTTTGAAAACCCTTCCTGTGCAGAATCCCAAAACCGGTATTTCCTACCCAATGCCGGCATCCGTACTAAACAGCAGGAAACTTCGTCTAAAACTCAGGCGAAACGTTTCCTTGTAACTGCTCTGCTGTGCGTTCGTTCAACTAAGAGAGTTGAATCTATGTTGAGATTCAGCGAGTCAGAAACACGTTTCTTCTAGGAGCTGCGTTGGGATATTCCCGAGTGAATGGGACCATAGGCTGTACAGAGAAATATCTGCTTCTAAAACCAAAACGGAGCTACCTAACTGAATGGTTGTCAATGTGTGCATTCAACTGACAGAGATAAACTCACGTGTGGATTCAGCGGTTTGCAAACCCTTTCTGTGCAGAATCCCAAAACCGGTATTTCCAGCCCAATCCCGGCATACGTACTAAACAGCAGGAAACATCGTCTAAAACTCAGGAGAAACGTTTCCTTGAAACTGCTCGGCTGTGCATTCGTTCACCTAAGAGAGGTAAATCTATGTTGAGATTCAGCGAGTCAGAAACACGTTTCTTCTAGGAGCTGCGTTGGGATATTCCCGAGTGAATGGGACCATAGGCTGTACAGAGAAATATCTGCTTCTAAAACCAAAAGGGTGCTATCAAACTGAATGGTTGTAAATGTGTGCATTCAACTGACAGAGATAAACTCACGTGTGGATTCAGCGGTTTGCAAACCCTTTCTGTGCAGAATCCCAAAACCGGTAATTCCAGCCTAATGCCAGCTTCCGTACTAAACAGTAGTAAACTTCGTATAAAACTCAGGAGAAACGTTTCCTTGAAACTGCTCTGCGGTGCGTTCGTTCACCTAAGAGAGTTGAATCTATGTTGAGATTCAGCGAGTCAGAAACACGTTTCTTCTAGGAGCTGCGTTGGATTATTCCCGAGTGAATGGGACCATAGGCTGTACAGAGAAATATCTGCTTCTAAAACCAAAACGAAGCTATCTAACTGGATGGTTGTCAATGTGTGCATTCAACTGACAGAGATAAACTCACGTGTGGATTCAGCGGTTTGCAAACCCTTTCTGTTCAGAATCCCAAAACCGGTATTTCCTACCCAATGCCGGCATCCGTACTAAAAAGCAGGAGACTTCGTCTAAAATTCAGGAGAAACGTTTCCTTGTAACTGCTCTGCTGTGCGTTTGTTCACCTAAGAGAGTTGAATCTATGTTGAGATTCAGCGAGTCAGAAACACGTTTCTTCTAGGAGCTGCGTTGGGATATTCCCGAGTGAATGGGACCATAGGCTGTACTGAGAAATATCTGCTTCTATAACCAAAAGGGTGCTCTCAAACTGAATGGTTGTCAATGTGTGCATTCAACTGACAGAGTTAAACTCACGTGTGGATTCAGCGGTTTGCAAACCCTTTCTGTGTAGAATCCCAAAACCGGTATTTCCAGCCCAATGCCGGCATACGTACTAAACAGCAGGAAACTTCGTCTAAAACTCAGGAGAAACGTTTCCTTGAAACTGCTCTGCTGTGCGTTCGTTCACCTAGGAGAGTTGAATCTATGTTGAGATTCAGCGAGTCAGAAGCACGTTTCTTCTAGGAGCTGCGTTGGGATATTCCCGAGTGAATGGGACCATAGGCTGTACAGAGAAATATCTGCTTCTAAAACCAAAAGGGTGCTATCAAACTGAATGGTTGTCAATGTGTGCATTCAACTGACAGAGTTAAACTCACGTGTGGATTCAGCGGTTTGCAAACCCTTTCTGTGCAGAATCCCAAAACCGGTACTTCCAGCCCAATGCCGGCATCCGTACTAAACAGCAGGAAACTTCGTCTAAAACTCAGGAGAAACGTTTCCTTGAAACTGCTCTGCTGTGCGTTCGTTCAGCTAAGAGAGTTGAATCTATGTTGAGATTCAGCGAGTCAGAAACACTTTTCTTCTAGGAGCTGCGTTGGGATATTCCCGAGTGAATGGGACCATAGGCTGTACAGAGAAATATCTGCTTCTAAAACCAAAAGGGTGCTATCAAACTGAATGGTTGTCAATGTGTGCATTCAACTGACAGAGATAAACTCACGTGTGGATTCACCAGTTTGCAAACCCTTACTGTGCAGAATCCCAAAACCGGTATTTCCAGCCCAATGCCGGCATACGTACTAAACAGCAGGAAACTTCGTCTTAAACTCAGGAGAAACGTTTCCTTGAAACTGCTCTGCTGTGCGTTCGTTCACCTAGGAGAGTTGAATCTATGTTGAGATTCAGCGAGTCAGAAACACGTTTCTTCTAGGAGCTGCGTTGGGATATTCCCGAGTGAATGGGACCATAGGCTGTACAGAGAAATATCTGCTTCTAAAACCAAAACGGAGCTATCTAACTGGATGGTTGTCAATGTGTGCATTCAACTGACAGAGATAAACTCACGTGTGGATTCAGCGGTTTGCAAACCCTTTCTGTTCAGAATCCCAAAACCGGTATTTCCTACCCAATGCCGGCATTCGTACTAAACAGCAGGAAACTTCGTCTAAAATTCCGGAGAAACGTTTCCTTGAAACTGCTCTGCTGTGCGTTCGTTCACCTAAGAGAGTTGAATCTATGTTGAGATTCAGCGAGTCAGAAACACGTTTCTTCTAGGAGCTGCGTTGGGATATTCCCGAGTGAATGGGACCATAGGCTGTACAGAGAAATATCTGCCTCTAACACCAAAACGGAGCTATCTAACTGAATGGTTGTCAATGTGTGCATTCAACTGACAGAGATAAACTCACGTGTGGATTCAGCGGTTTGCAAACCCTTTCTGTGCAAAATCCCAAAACAGGTATTTCCAGCCGAATGCCGGCATACGTACTACACAGCAGGAAACTTCGTCTAAAACTCAGGAGAAACGTTTCCTTGAAACTGCTCTGCTGTGCGTTCGTTCACCTAGGAGAGTTGAATCTATGTTGAGATTCAGCGAGTCAGAAACACGTTTCTTCTAGGAGCTGCGTTGGAATATTCCCGAGTGAATGGGACCATAGGCTGTACAGAGAAATATCTGCTTCTAAAACAAAAACGGAGCTATCTAACTGATTGGTTGTCAATGTGTGCATTCAACTGACAGAGTTAAACTCACGTGTGGATTCAGCGGTTTGCAAACCCTTTCTGTGCAGAATCCCAAAACCGGTATTTCCAGCCCAATGCCGGCATACGTACTAAACAGCAGGAAACTTCGTCTAAAACTCAGGAGAAACGTTTCCTTGAAACTGCTCTGCTGTGCGTTCGTTCACCTAGGAGAGTTGAATCTATGTTGAGATTCAGCGAGACAGTAACACGTTTCCTCTAGGAGCTGCGTTGGGATATTCCCGAGTGAATGGGACCATAGGCTGTACAGAGAAATATCTGCTTCTAAAACCAAAACGGAGCTATCTAACTGAATGGTTGTCAATGTGTGCATTCAACTGACAGAGTTAAACTCACGTGTGGATTCAGCGGTTTGCAAACCCTTTCTGTGAAGAATCCCAAAACCGGTAATTCCAGCCTAATGCCGGCATCCGTACTAAACAGTAGTAAACTTCGTCTAAAACTCAGGAGAAACGTTTCCTTGAAACTGCTCTGCTGTGCGTTCGTTCACCTAAGAGAGTTAAATCTATGTTGAGATTCAGCGAGTCAGAAACACGTTTCTTCTAGGAGCTGCGTTGGGATATTCCAGAGTGAATGGGACCATAGGCTGTACAGAGAAATATCTGCTTCTAAAACCAAAAGGGTGCTATCTAACTGAATGGTTGTCAATGTGTGCATTGAACTGACAGAGTTAAACTCACGTGTGGATTCAGCGGTTTGCAAACCCTTTCTGTGAAGAATCCCAAAACCGGTAATTCCAGCCTAATGCCGGCATCCATACTAAACAGCAGGAAACTTCGTCTAAAATTCAGGAGAAACGTTTCCTTGAAACTGCTCTGCTGTGCGTTCGTTCACCTATGAGAGTTGAATCTATGTTGAGATTCAGCGAGTCAGAAACACGTTTCTTCTAGGAGCTGCGTTGGGATATTCCCGAGTGAATGGGACAATAGGCTGTACAGAGAAATATCTGCTTCTAAAACCAAAACGGAGCTATCTAACTGAATGGTTGTCAATGTGTGCATTCAACTGACAGAGTTAAACTCACGTGTGGATTCAGCGGTTTGCAAACCCTTTCTGTGAAGAATCCCAAAACCGGTAATTCCAGCCTAATGCCTGCATCCGTACTAAACAGTAGTAAACTTCGTCTAAAACTCAGGAGAAACGTTTCCTTGAAACTGCTCTGCTGTGCGTTCGTTCACCTAAGAGAGTTAAATCTATGTTGAGATTCAGCGAGTCAGAAACACGTTTCTTCTAGAAGCTGCGTTGGGATATTCCAGAGTGAATGGGACCATAGGCTGTACAGAGAAATATCTGCTTCTAAAACCAAAAGGGTGCTATCAAACTGAATGGTTGTCAATGTGTGCATTCAACTGACAGAGGTAAACTCACGTGTGGATTCAGCGGTTTGCAAACCCTTTCTGTGCAGAATCCCAAAACCGGTATTTCCAGCCCAATGCCGGCATCCGTACTAAACAGCAGGAAACTTCGTCTAAAACTCAGGAGAAACGTTTCCTTGAAACTGCTCTGCTGTTCATTCGTTCATCTGGGAGAGTTGAATCTATGTTGAGATTCAGCGAGTCAGAAACACGTTTCTTCTAGGAGCTGCGTTGGGATATTACCGAGAGAATGGGACCATAGGCTGTACAGAGAAATATCTGCTTCTAAAACCAAAACGGAGCTATCTAACTGAATGGTTGTCAATGTGTGCATTCAACTGACAGAGTTAAACTCACGTGTGGATTCAGCGGTTTGCAAACCCTTTCTGTGCAGAATCCCAAAACCGGTACTTCCAGCCTAATGCCGGCATCCGTACTAAACAGTAGTAAACTTCGTCTAAAACTCAGGAGAAACGTTTCCTTGAAACTGCTCTGCTGTGCGTTCGTTCACCTAGGAGAGTTGAATCTATGTTGAGATTCAGCGAGTCAGAAACACGTTTCTTCTAGGAGCTGCGTTGGGATATTCCCGAGTGAATGGGACCATAGGCTGTACAGAGAAATATCTGCTTCTAAAACCAAAAGGGTGGTATCTAACTGAATGGTTGTCAATGTGTGCATTCAACTGACAGAGTTAAACTCACGTGTGGATTCAGCGGTTTGCAAACCCTTTCTGTTCAGAATCCCAAAACCGGTATTTCCTACCCAATGCCGGCATACGTACTAAACAGCAGGAAACTTCGTCTAAAACTCAGGAGAAACGTTTCCTTGAAACTGCTCTGCTGTGCGTTCTTTCTCCTAGGAGAGTTGAATCTATGTTGAGATTCAGCGAGTCAGAAACACGTTTCTTCTAGGAGCTGCCTTGGGATATTCCCGAGTGAATGGGACCATAGGCTGTACAGAGAAATATCTGCTTCTAAAAGCAAAACGGAGCTACCTAATTGAATGGTTGTCAATGTGTGCATTCAACTGACAGCGATAAACTCACGTGTGGATTCAGCGGTTTGCAAACCCTTTCTGTGCAGAATCCCAAAACCGGTATTTCCAGCCCAATACCGGCATACGTACTAAACAGCAGGAAACTTCGTCTAAAACTCAGGAGAAACTTTTCCTTGAAACTGCTCGGTTGTGCGTTCGTTCACCTAAGAGAGTTAAATGTATGTTGAGATTCAGCGAGTCAGAAACACGTTTCTTCTAGGAGCTGCGTTGGGATATTCCTGAGTGAATGGGACCATAGGCTGTACAGAGAAATATCTGCTTCTACAACCAAAAGGGTGCTATCAAACTGAATGGTTGTAAATGTGTGCATTCAACTGACAGAGTTAAACTCACGTGTGGATTCAGCGGTTTGCAAACCCTTTCTGTGCAGAATCCCAAAACCGGTATTTCGAACCAAATGCCGGCATCCGTACTATACAGCAGGAAACTTCGTCTAAAACTCAGGAGAAACGTTTCCTTGAAACTTCTCTGCTGTGCGTTCGTTCACCTAGGAGAGTTGAATCTATGTTGAGATTCAGCGAGTCAGAAACACGTTTCTTCTAGGAGCTGCGTTGGGATATTCCCGAGTGAATGGGACCATAGGCTGTACAGAGAAATATCTGCTTCTAAAACCAAAACGGAGCTATCTAACTGAATGGTTGTCAATGTGTGCATTCAACTGACAGAGATAAACTCACGTGTGGATTCAGCGGTTTGCAAACCCTTTCTGTGCAGAATCCCAAAACCGGAAATTCCAGCCTAATGCCAGCATCCGTACTAAACAGTAGTAAACTTCGTCTAAAACTCAGGAGAAACGTTTCCTTGAAACTGCTCGTCTGTGCGTTCGTTCACCTAAGAGAGGTAAATCTATGTTGAGATTCAGCGAGTCAGAAACACGTTTCTTCTAGGAGCTGCGTTGGGATATTCCCGAGTGAATGGGACCATAGGCTGTACAGAGAAATATCTGCTTCTAAAACCAAAAGGGTGCTATCAAACTGAAAGGTTGTAAATGTGGGCATTCAACTGACAGAGATAAACTCACGTGTGGATTCAGCGGTTTGCAAACCCTTTCTGTGCAGAATCCCAAAACCGGTAATTCCAGCCTAATGCCAGCATCCGTACTAAACAGTAGTAAACTTCGTCTAAAACTCAGGAGAAACGTTTCCTTGAAACTGCTCTGCTGTGCGTTCGTTCACCTAAGAGAGTTAAATCTATGTTGAGATTCAGCGAGTCAGAAACACGTTTCTTCTAGGAGCTGCGTTGGGATATTCCCGAGTGAATGGGACCATAGGCTGTACAGAGAAATATCTGCTTCTATAACCAAAAGGGTGCTCTCAAACTGAATGGTTGTCAATGTGTGCATTCAACTGACAGAGTTAAACTCACGTGTGTATTCAGCGGTTTGCTAACCCTTTCTGTGTAGAATCCCAAAACCGGTTTTCCAGCCCAATGCCGGCATACGTACTAAACAGCAGGAAACTTCGTCTAAAACTCAGGAGAAACGTTTCCTTGAAACTGCTCTGCTGTGCGTTCGTTCACCTAGGAGAGTTGAATCTATGTTGAGATTCAGCGAGTCAGAAACACGTTTCTTCTAGGAGCTACGTTGGATTATTCCCGAGTGAATGGGACCATAGGCTGTACAGAGAAATATCTGCTTCTAAAACCAAAACGAAGCTATCTAACTGGATGGTTGTCAATGTGTGCATTCAACTGACAGAGATAAACTCACGTGTGGATTCAGCGGTTTGCAAACCCTTTCTGTTCAGAATCCCAAAACCGGCATTTCCTACCCAATGCCGGCATCCGTACTAAACAGCAGGAGACTTCGTCTAAAATTCAGGAGAAACGTTTCCTTGTAACTGCTCTGCTGTGCGTTTGTTCACCTAAGAGAGTTGAATCTATGTTGAGATTCAGCGAGTCAGAAACACGTTTCTTCTAGGAGCTGCGTTGGGATATTCCCGAGTGAATGGGACCATAGGCTGTACAGAGAAATATCTGCTTCTATAACCAAAAGGGTGCTCTCAAACTGAATGGTTGTCAATGTGTGCATTCAACTGACAGAGTTAAACTCACGTGTGGATTCAACGGTTTGCAAACCCTTTCTGTGTAGAATCCCAAAACCGGTATTTCCAGCCCAATGCCGGCATACGTACTAAACAGCAGGAAACTTCGTCTAAAACTCAGGAGAAACGTTTCCTTGAAACTGCTCTGCTGTGCGTTCGTTCACCTAGGAGAGTTGAATCTATGTTGAGATTCAGCGAGTCAGAAACACGTTTCTTCTAGGAGCTGCGTTGGATTATTCCCGAGTGAATGGGACCATAGGCTGTACAGAGAAATATCTGCTTCTAAAACCAAAACGGAGCTACCTAACTGAATGGTTGTCAATGTGTCCATTCAACTGACAGAGATAAACTCACGTGTGGATTCAGCGGTTTGCAAACCCTTTCTTTGCAGAATCCCAAAAGCGGTATTTCCAGCCCAATGCCGGCATACGTACTAAACAGCAGGAAACTTCGTCTAAAACTCAGGAGAAACGTTTCCTTGAAACTGCTCTGCTGTGCGTTCGTTCACCTAAGAGAGTTGAATCTATGTTGAGATTCAGCGAGTCAGAAACACGTTTCTTCTAGGAGCTGCGTTGGGATATTCCCGAGTGAATGGGACCATAGACTGTACAGAGAAATATCTGCTTCTAAAACCAAAAGGGTGCTATCAAACTGAATGGTTGTCAATGTGTGCATTCAACTGACAGGGTTAAACTCACGTGTGGATTCAGCGGTTTGCAAACCCTTTCTGTGCAGAATCCCAAAACCGGTATTTCCAGCCCAATGCCGGCATCCGTACTAAACAGCAGGAAACTTCGTCTAAAACTCAGGAGAAACGTTTCCTTGAAACTGCTCTGCTGTGCGTTCGTTCACCTAAGAGAGTTGAATCTATGTTGAGATTCAGCGAGCCAGAAACACTTTTCTTCTAGGAGCTGCGTTGGGATATTCCCGAGTGAATGGGACCATAGGCTGTACAGAGAAATATCTGCTTCTAAAACCAAAAGGGTGCTATCAAACTGAATGGTTGTCAATGTGTGCATTCAACTGACAGAGATAAACTCACGTGTGGATTCACCGGTTTGCAAACCCTTACTGGGCAGAATCCCAAAACCGGTATTTCCAGCCCAATGCCGGCATACGTACTAAACAGCAGGAAACTTCGTCTTAAACTCAGGAGAAACGTTTCCTTGAAACTGCTCTGCTGTGCGTTCGTTCACCTAGGAGAGTTGAATCTATGTTGAGATTCAGCGAGTCAGAAACACGTTTCTTCTAGGAGCTGCGTTGGGATATTCCCGAGTGAATGGGACCATAGACTGTACAGAGAAATATCTGCTTCTAAAACCAAAAGGGTGCTATCAAACTGAATGGTTGTCAATGTGTGCATTCAACTGACAGGGTTAAACTCACGTGTGGATTCAGCGGTTTGCAAACCCTTTCTGTGCAGAATCCCAAAACCGGTATTTCCAGCCCAATGCCGGCATCCGTACTAAACAGCAGGAAACTTCGTCTAAAACTCAGGAGAAACGTTTCCTTGAAACTGCTCTGCTGTGCGTTCGTTCACCTAAGAGAGTTGAATCTATGTTGAGATTCAGCGAGCCAGAAACACTTTTCTTCTAGGAGCTGCGTTGGGATATTCCCGAGTGAATGGGACCATAGGCTGTACAGAGAAATATCTGCTTCTAAAACCAAAAGGGTGCTATCAAACTGAATGGTTGTCAATGTGTGCATTCAACTGACAGAGATAAACTCACGTGTGGATTCACCGGTTTGCAAACCCTTACTGTGCAGAATCCCAAAACCGGTATTTCCAGCCCAATGCCGGCATACGTACTAAACAGCAGGAAACTTCGTCTTAAACTCAGGAGAAACGTTTCCTTGAAACTGCTCTGCTGTGCGTTCGTTCACCTAGGAGAGTTGAATCTATGTTGAGATTCAGCGAGTCAGAAACACGTTTCTTCTAGGAGCTGCGTTGGGATATTCCCGAGTGAATGGGACCATAGGCTGTACAGAGAAATATCTGCTTCTAAAACCAAAACGGAGCTATCTAACTGGATGGTTGTCAATGTGTGCATTCAACTGACAGAGTTAAACTCACGTGTGGATTCAGCGGTTTGCAAACCCTTTCTGTTCAGAATCCCAAAACCGGTATTTCCTACACAATGCCGGCATCCGTACTAAACAGCAGGAAACTTCGTCTAAAATTCAGGAGAAACGTTTCCTTGAAACTGCTCTGCTGTGCGTTCGTTCACCTAAGAGAGTTGAATCTATGTTGAGATTCAGCGAGTCAGAAACACGTTTCTTCTAGGAGCTGCGTTGGGATATTCCCGAGTGAATGGGACCATAGGCTGTACAGAGAAATATCTGCCTCTAACACCAAAACGGAGCTATCTAACTGAATGGTTGTCAATGTGTGCATTCAACTGACAGAGATAAACTCACGTGTGGATTCAGCGGTTTGTAAACCCTTTCTGTGCAAAATCCCAAAACCGGTATTTCCAGCCGAATGCCGGCATACGTACTACACAGCAGGAAACTTCGTCTAAAACTCAGGAGAAACGTTTCCTTGAAACTGCTCTGCTGTGCGTTCGTTCACCTAGGAGAGTTGAATCTATGTTGAGATTCAGCGAGTCAGAAACACGTTTCTTCTAGGAGCTGCGTTGGGATATTCCCGAGTGAATGGGACCATAGGCTGTACAGAGAAATATCTGCTTCTAAAACCAAAACGGAGCTATCTAACTGATTGGTTGTCAATGTGTGCATTCAACTGACAGAGTTAAACTCACGTGTGGATTCAGCGGTTTGCAAACCCTTTCTGTGCAGAATCCCAAAACCGGTAATTCCAGCTCAATGCCGGCATACGTACTAAACTGCAGGAAACTTCGTCTAATACTCAGGAGAAACGTTTCCTTGAAACTGCTCAGCTGTGCGTTCGTTCACCTAAGAGAGTTAAATCTATCTTGAGTTTCAGCGAGTCAGAAACACGTTTCTTCTAGGAGCTGCGTAGGGATAATCCCGAGTGAATGGGACCATAGGCTGTACAGAGAAATATCTGCTTCTAAAACCAAAAGGGTGCTATCAAACTGAATGGTTGTCAATGTGTGCATTCAACTGACAGAGTTAAACTCACGTGTGTATTCAGGGGTTTGCAAACCCTTTCTGTGCAGAATCCCAAAACCGGTATTTCCAGCCCAATGCCGGCATACGTACTAAACAGCAGGAAACTTCGTCTAAAACTCAGGAGAAACGTTTCCTTGAAACTGCTCTGCTGTGCGTTCGTTCACCTAGGAGAGTTGTATCTATGTTGAGATTCAGCGAGTCAGAAACACGTTTCTTCTAGGAGCTGCGTTGGGATATTCCCGAGTGAATGGGACCATAGGCTGTACAGAGAAATATCTGCTTCTAAAACCAAAACGGAGCTATCTAACTGAATGGTTGTCAATGTGTGCATTGAACTGACAGAGTTAAACTCACGTGTGGATTTAGCGGTTTGCAAACCCTTTCCCTGCAGAATCCCAAAACCGGTAATTCCAGCCTAATGCCAGCATCCGTACTAAACAGTAGTAAACTTCGTCTAAAACTCAGGAGAAACGTTTCCTTGAAACTGCTCTGCTGTGCGTTCGTTCACCTAAGAGAGTTAAATCTATGTTGAGATTCAGCGAGTCAGAAACACGTTTCTTCTAGGAGCTGCGTTGGGATATTCCCGAGTGAATGGGACCATAGGCTGTACAGAGAAATATCTGCTTCTATAACCAAAAGGGTGCTCTCAAACTGAATGGTTGTCAATGTGTGCATTCAACTGACAGAGTTAAACTCACGTGTGGATTCAGCGGTTTGCAAACCCTTTCTGTGTAGAATCCCAAAACCGGTATTTCCAGCCCAATGCCGGCATACGTACTAAACAGCAGGAAACTTCGTCTAAAACTCAGGAGAAACGTTTCCTTGAAACTGCTCTGCTGTGCGTTCGTTCACCTAGGAGAGTTGAATCTATGTTGAGATTCAGCGAGTCAGAAACACGTTTCTTCTAGGAGCTGCGTTGGATTATTCCCGAGTGAATGGGACCATAGGCTGTACAGAGAAATATCTGCTTCTAAAACCAAAACGAAGCTTTCTAACTGGATGGTTGTCAATGTGTGCATTCAACTGACAGAGATAAACTCACGTGTGGATTCAGCGGTTTGCAAACCCTTTCTGTTCAGAATGCCAAAACCGGTATTTCCTACCCAATGCCGGCATCCATACTAAACAGCAGGAGACTTCGTCTAAAATTCAGGAGAAACGTTTCCTTGTAACTGCTCTGCTGTGCGTTTGTTCACCTAAGAGAGTTGAATCTATTTTGAGATTCAGCGAGTCAGAAACACGTTTCTTCTAGGAGCTGCGTTGGGATATTCCCGACTGAATGGGACCATGGGCTGTACAGAGAAATCTCTGCTCCTAAAACCAAAAGTGTGCTATCTAACTGAATGTTTGTCAATGTGTGCATTCAACTGACAGAGTTAAACTCACGTTTGGATTCAGCGGTTTACAAACCCTTTCTGTGCAGAATCCCAAAACCGGTAATTCCAGCTCAATGCCGGCATACGTACTAAACTGCAGGAAACTTCCTCTAAAACTCAGGAGAAACGTTTCCTTGAAACTGCTCTGCTGTGTCTTCGTTCACCTAAGAGCGTTGAATCTATGTTGAGATTCAGCGAGTCAGAAACACGTTTCTTCTAGGAGCTGCGTTGGGATATTCCCGAGTGAATGGGACCATAGGCTGTACAGAGAAATATCTGCTTCTAAAACCAAAACGGAGCTACCTAACTGAATGGTTGTCAATGTGTGCATTCAACTGACAGAGTTAAACTCACGTGTGGATTCAGCGGTTTGCAAACCCTTTCTGTGCAGAATCCCAAAAGCGGTATTTCCAGCCCAATGCCGGCATACGTACTACACAGCAGGAAACTTCGTCTAAAACTCAGGAGAAACGTTTCCTTGAAACTGCTCTGCTGTGCGTTCGTTCACCTAGGAGAGTTGAATCTATGTTGAGATTCAGCGAGTCAGAAACACGTTTCTTCTAGGAGCTGCGTTGGGATATTCCCGAGTGAATGGGACCATAGGCTGTACAGAGAAATATCTGCTTCTAAAACCAAAACGGAGCTATCTAACTGATTGGTTGTCAATGTGTGCATTCAACTGACAGAGTTAAACTCACGTGTGGATTCAGCGGTTTGCAAACCCTTTCTGTGCAGAATCCCAAAACCGGTAATTCCAGCTCAATGCCGGCATACGTACTAAACTGCAGGAAACTTCGTCTAATACTCAGGAGAAACGTTTCCTTGAAACTGCTCGGCTGTGCGTTCGTTCACCTAAGAGAGTTAAATCTATCTTGAGTTTCAGCGAGTCAGAAACACGTTTCTTCTAGGAGCTGCGTAGGGATAATCCCGAGTGAATGGGACCATAGGCTGTACAGAGAAATATCTGCTTCTAAAACCAAAAGGGTGCAATCAAACTGAATGGTTGTCAATGTGTGCATTCAACTGACAGAGTTAAACTCACGTGTGTATTCAGGGGTTTGCAAACCCTTTCTGTGCAGAATCCCAAAACCGGTATTTCCAGCCCAATGCCGGCATACGTACTAAACAGCAGGAAACTTCGTCTAAAACTCAGGAGAAACGTTTCCTTGAAACTGCTCTGCTGTGCGTTCGTTCACCTAGGAGAGTTGAATCTATGTTGAGATTCAGCGAGTCAGAAACACGTTTCTTCTAGGAGCTGCGTTGGGATATTCCCGAGTGAATGGGACCATAGGCTGTACAGAGAAATATCTGCTTCTAAAACCAAAACGGAGCTATCTAACTGAATGGTTGTCAATGTGTGCATTGAACTGACAGAGTTAAACTCACGTGTGGATTTAGCGGTTTGCAAACCCTTTCCCTGCAGAATCCCAAAACCGGTAATTCCAGCCTAATGCCAGCATCCGTACTAAACAGTAGTAAACTTCGTCTAAAACTCAGGAGAAACGTTTCCTTGAAACTGCTCTGCTGTGCGTTCGTTCACCTAAGAGAGTTAAATCTATGTTGAGATTCAGCGAGTCAGAAACACGTTTCTTCTAGGAGCTGCGTTGGGATATTCCCGAGTGAATGGGACCATAGGCTGTACAGAGAAATATCTGCTTCTATAACCAAAAGGGTGCTCTCAAACTGAATGGTTGTCAATGTGTGCATTCACCTGACAGAGTTAAACTCACGTGTGGATTCAGCGGTTTGCAAACCCTTTCTGTGTAGAATCCCAAAACCGGTATTTCCAGCCGAATGCCGGCATACGTACTACACAGCAGGAAACTTCGTCTAAAACTCAGGAGAAACGTTTCCTTGAAACTGCTCTGCTGTGCGTTCGTTCACCTAGGAGAGTTGAATCTATGTTGAGATTCAGCGAGTCAGAAACACGTTTCTTCTAGGAGCTGCGTTGGGATATTCCCGAGTGAATGGGACCATAGGCTGTACAGAGAAATATCTGCTTCTAAAACCAAAACGGAGCTATCTAACTGAATGGTTGTCAATGTGTGCATTCAACTGACAGAGTTAAACTCACGTGTGTATTCAGGGGTTTGCAAACCCTTTCTGTGCAGAATCCCAAAACCGGTATTTCCAGCCCAATGCCGGCATACGTACTAAACAGCAGGAAACTTCGTCTAAAACTCAGGAGAAACGTTTCCTTGAAACTGCTCTGCTGTGCGTTCGTTCACCTAGGAGAGTTGAATCTATGTTGAGATTCAGCGAGTCAGAAACACGTTTCTTCTAGGAGCTGCGTTGGGATATTCCCGAGTGAATGGGACCATAGGCTGTACAGAGAAATATCTGCTTCTAAAACCAAAACGGAGCTATCTAACTGAATGGTTGTCAATGTGTGCATTGAACTGACAGAGTTAAACTCACGTGTGGATTCAGCGGTTTGCAAACCCTTTCTGTGCAGAATCCCAAAACCGGTAATTCCAGCTCAATGCCGGCATACGTACTAAACTGCAGGAAACTTCGTCTAATACTCAGGAGAAACGTTTCCTTGAAACTGCTCAGCTGTGCGTTCGTTCACCTAAGAGAGTTAAATCTATCTTGAGTTTCAGCGAGTCAGAAACACGTTTCTTCTAGGAGCTGCGTAGGGATAATCCCGAGTGAATGGGACCATAGGCTGTACAGAGAAATATCTGCTTCTAAAACCAAAAGGGTGCTATCAAACTGAATGGTTGTCAATGTGTGCATTCAACTGACAGAGTTAAACTCACGTGTGTATTCAGGGGTTTGCAAACCCTTTCTGTGCAGAATCCCAAAACCGGTATTTCCAGCCCAATGCCGGCATACGTACTAAACAGCAGGAAACTTCGTCTAAAACTCAGGAGAAACGTTTCCTTGAAACTGCTCTGCTGTGCGTTCGTTCACCTAGGAGAGTTGTATCTATGTTGAGATTCAGCGAGTCAGAAACACGTTTCTTCTAGGAGCTGCGTTGGGATATTCCCGAGTGAATGGGACCATAGGCTGTACAGAGAAATATCTGCTTCTAAAACCAAAACGGAGATATCTAACTGAATGGCTGTCAATGTGTGCATTGAACTGACAGAGTTAAACTCACGTGTGGATTTAGCGGTTTGCAAACCCTTTCCCTGCAGAATCCCAAAACCGGTAATTGCAGCCTAATGCCAGCATCCGTACTAAACAGTAGTAAACTTCGTCTAAAACTCAGGAGAAACGTTTCCTTGAAACTGCTCTGCTGTGCGTTCGTTCACCTAAGAGAGTTAAATCTATGTTGAGATTCAGCGAGTCAGAAACACGTTTCTTCTAGGAGCTGCGTTGGGATATTCCCGAGTGAATGGGACCATAGGCTGTACAGAGAAATATCTGCTTCTATAACCAAAAGGGTGCTCTCAAACTGAATGGTTGTCAATGTGTGCATTCAACTGACAGAGTTAAACTCACGTGTGGATTCAGCGGTTTGCAAACCCTTTCTGTGTAGAATCCCAAAACCGGTATTTCCAGCCCAATGCCGGCATACGTACTAAACAGCAGGAAACTTCGTCTAAAACTCAGGAGAAACGTTTCCTTGAAACTGCTCTGCTGTGCGTTCGTTCACCTAGGAGAGTTGAATCTATGTTGAGATTCAGCGAGTCAGAAACACGTTTCTTCTAGGAGCTGCGTTGGATTATTCCCGAGTGAATGGGACCATAGGCTGTACAGAGAAATATCTGCTTCTAAAACCAAAACGAAGCTTTCTAACTGGATGGTTGTCAATGTGTGCATTCAACTGACAGAGATAAACTCACGTGTGGATTGAGCGGTTTGCAAACCCTTTCTGTTCAGAATGCCAAAACCGGTATTTCCTACCCAATGCCGGCATCCATACTAAACAGCAGGAGACTTCGTCTAAAATTCAGGAGAAACGTTTCCTTGTAACTGCTCTGCTGTGCGTTTGTTCACCTAAGAGAGTTGAATCTATCTTGAGATTCAGCGAGTCAGAAACACGTTTCTTCTAGGAGCTGCGTTGGGATATTCCCGACTGAATGGGACCATAGGCTGTACAGAGAAATCTCTGCTCCTAAAACCAAAAGTGTGCTATCTAACTGAATGTTTGTCAATGTGTGCATTCAACTGACAGAGTTAAACTCACGTTTGGATTCAGCGGTTTACAAACCCTTTCTGTGCAGAATCCCAAAACCGGTAATTCCAGCTCAATGCCGGCATACGTACTAAACTGCAGGAAACTTCCTCTAAAACTCAGGAGAAACGTTTCCTTGAAACTGCTCTGCTGTGTCTTCGTTCACCTAAGAGCGTTGAATCTATGTTGAGATTCAGCGAGTCAGAAACACGTTTCTTCTAGGAGCTGCGTTGGGATATTCCCGAGTGAATGGGACCATAGGCTGTACAGAGAAATATCTGCTTCTAAAACCAAAACGGAGCTACCTAACTGAATGGTTGTCAATGTGTGCATTCAACTGACAGAGTTAAACTCAAGTGTGGATTCAGCGGTTTGCAAACCCTTTCTGTGCAGAATCCCAAAAGCGGTATTTCCAGCCCAATGCCGGCATACGTACTAAACAGCAGGAAACTTCGTCTAAAACTCAGGAGAAACGTTTCCTTGAAACTGCTCTGCTGTGCGTTCGTTCACCTAGGAGAGTTGAATCTATGTTGAGATTCAGCGAGTCAGAAACACGTTTCTTCTAGGAGCTGCGTTGGGATATTCCCGAGTGAATGGGACCATAGGCTGTACAGAGAAATATCTGCTTCTAAAACCAAAACGGAGCTATCTAACTGATTGGTTGTCAATGTGTGCATTCAACTGACAGAGTTAAACTCACGTGTGGATTCAGCGGTTTGCAAACCCTTTCTGTGCAGAATCCCAAAACCGGTAATTCCAGCTCAATGCCGGCATACGTACTAAACTGCAGGAAACTTCGTCTAATACTCAGGAGAAACGTTTCCTTGAAACTGCTCGGCTGTGCGTTCGTTCACCTAAGAGAGTTAAATCTATCTTGAGTTTCAGCGAGTCAGAAACACGTTTCTTCTAGGAGCTGCGTAGGGATAATCCCGAGTGAATGGGACCATAGGCTGTACAGAGAAATATCTGCTTCTAAAACCAAAAGGGTGCTATCAAACTGAATGGTTGTCAATGTGTGCATTCAACTGACAGAGTTAAACTCACGTGTGTATTCAGGGGTTTGCAAACCCTTTCTGTGCAGAATCCCAAAACCGGTATTTAAAGCCCAATGCCGGCATACGTACTAAACAGCAGGAAACTTCGTCTAAAACTCAGGAGAAACGTTTCCTTGAAACTGCTCTGCTGTGCGTTCGTTCACCTAGGAGAGTTGAATCTATGTTGAGATTCAGCGAGTCAGAAACACGTTTCTTCTAGGAGCTGCGTTGGGATATTCCCGAGTGAATGGGACCATAGGCTGTACAGAGAAATATCTGCTTCTAAAACCAAAACGGAGCTATCTAACTGAATGGTTGTCAATGTGTGCATTGAACTGACAGAGTTAAACTCACGTGTGGATTTAGCGGTTTGCAAACCCTTTCCCTGCAGAATCCCAAAACCGGTAATTCCAGCCTAATGCCAGCATCCGTACTAAACAGTAGTAAACTTCGTCTAAAACTCAGGAGAAACGTTTCCTTGAAACTGCTCTGCTGTGCGTTCGTTCACCTAAGAGAGTTAAATCTATGTTGAGATTCAGCGAGTCAGAAACACGTTTCTTCTAGGAGCTGCGTTGGGATATTCCCGAGTGAATGGGACCATAGGCTGTACAGAGAAATATCTGCTTCTATAACCAAAAGGGTGCTCTCAAACTGAATGGTTGTCAATGTGTGCATTCACCTGACAGAGTTAAACTCACGTGTGGATTCAGCGGTTTGCAAACCCTTTCTGTGTAGAATCCCAAAACCGGTATTTCCAGCCGAATGCCGGCATACGTACTACACAGCAGGAAACTTCGTCTAAAACTCAGGAGAAACGTTTCCTTGAAACTGCTCTGCTGTGCGTTCGTTCACCTAGGAGAGTTGAATCTATGTTGAGATTCAGCGAGTCAGAAACACGTTTCTTCTAGGAGCTGCGTTGGGATATTCCCGAGTGAATGGGACCATAGGCTGTACAGAGAAATATCTGCTTCTAAAACCAAAACGGAGCTATCTAACTGAATGGTTGTCAATGTGTGCATTCAACTGACAGAGTTAAACTCACGTGTGTATTCAGGGGTTTGCAAACCCTTTCTGTGCAGAATCCCAAAACCGGTATTTCCAGCCCAATGCCGGCATACGTACTAAACAGCAGGAAACTTCGTCTAAAACTCAGGAGAAACGTTTCCTTGAAACTGCTCTGCTGTGCGTTCGTTCACCTAGGAGAGTTGAATCTATGTTGAGATTCAGCGAGTCAGAAACACGTTTCTTCTAGGAGCTGCGTTGGGATATTCCCGAGTGAATGGGACCATAGGCTGTACAGAGAAATATCTGCTTCTAAAACCAAAACGGAGCTATCTAACTGAATGGTTGTCAATGTGTGCATTGAACTGACAGAGTTAAACTCACGTGTGGATTTAGCGGTTTGCAAACCCTTTCCCTGCAGAATCCCAAAACCGGTAATTCCAGCCTAATGCCAGCATCCGTACTAAACAGTAGTAAACTTAGTCTAAAACTCAGGAGAAACGTTTCCTTGAAACTGCTCTGCTGTGCGTTCGTTCACCTAAGAGAGTTAAATCTATGTTGAGATTCAGCGAGTCAGAAACACGTTTCTTCTAGGAGCTGCGTTGGGATATTCCCGAGTGAATGGGACCATAGGCTGTACAGAGAAATATCTGCTTCTATAACCAAAAGGGTGCTCTCAAACTGAATGGTTGTCAATGTGTACATTCAACTGACAGAGTTAAACTCACGTGTGGATTCACCGGTTTGCAAACCCTTTCTGTGTAGAATCCCAAAACCGGTATTTCCAGCCCAATGCCGGCATACGTACTAAACAGCAGGAAACTTCGTCTAAAACTCAGGAGAAACGTTTCCTTGAAACTGCTCTGCTGTGCGTTCGTTCACCTAGGAGAGTTGAATCTATGTTGAGATTCAGCGAGTCAGAAACACGTTTCTTCTAGGAGCTGCGTTGGATTATTCCCGAGTGAATGGGACCATAGGCTGTACAGAGAAATATCTGCTTCTAAAAGCAAAACGGAGCTACCTAACTGAATGGTTGTCAATGTGTGCATTCAACTGACAGAGATAAACTCACGTGTGGATTCAGCGGTTTGCAAACCCTTTCTGTGCAGAATCCCAAAAGCGGTATTTCCAGCCCAATGCCGGCATACGTACTAAACAGCAGGAAACTTCGTCTAAAACTCAGGAGAAACGTTTCCTTGAAACTGCTCTGCTGTGCGTTCGTTCACCTAAGAGAGTTGAATCTATGTTGAGATTCAGCGAGTCAGAAACACGTTTCTTCTAGGAGCTGCGTTGGGATATTCCCGAGTGAATGGGACCATAGACTGTACAGAGAAATATCTGCTTCTAAAACCAAAAGGGTGCTATCAAACTGAATGGTTGTCAATGTGTGCATTCAACTGACAGGGTTAAACTCACGTGTGGATTCAGCGGTTTGCAAACCCTTTCTGTGCAGAATCCCAAAACCGGTATTTCCAGCCCAATGCCGGCATCCGTACTAAACAGCAGGAAACTTCGTCTAAAACTCAGGAGAAACGTTTCCTTGAAACTGCTCTGCTGTGCGTTCGTTCACCTAAGAGAGTTGAATCTATGTTGAGATTCAGCGAGCCAGAAACACTTTTCTTCTAGGAGCTACGTTGGGATATTCCCGAGTGAATGGGACCATAGGCTGTACAGAGAAATATCTGCTTCTAAAACCAAAAGGGTGCTATCAAACTGAATGGTTGTCAATGTGTGCATTCAACTGACAGAGATAAACTCACGTGTGGATTCACCGGTTTGCAAACCCTTACTGTGCAGAATCCCAAAACCGGTATTTCCAGCCCAATGCCGGCATACGTACTAAACAGCAGGAAACTTCGTCTTAAACTCAGGAGAAACGTTTCCTTGAAACTGCTCTGCTGTGCGTTCGTTCACCTAGGAGAGTTGAATCTATGTTGAGATTCAGCGAGTCAGAAACACGTTTCTTCTAGGAGCTGCGTTGGGATATTCCCGAGTGAATGGGACCATAGGCTGTACAGAGAAATATCTGCTTCTAAAACCAAAACGGAGCTATCTAACTGGATGGTTGTCAATGTGTGCATTCAACTGACAGAGTTAAACTCACGTGTGGATTCAGCGGTTTGCAAACCCTTTCTGTTCAGAATCCCAAAACCGGTATTTCCTACACAATGCCGGCATCCGTACTAAACAGCAGGAAACTTCGTCTAAAATTCAGGAGAAACGTTTCCTTGAAACTGCTCTGCTGTGCGTTCGTTCACCTAAGAGAGTTGAATCTATGTTGAGATTCAGCGAGTGAGAAACACGTTTCTTCTAGGAGCTGCGTTGGGATATTCCCGAGTGAATGGGACCATAGGCTGTACAGAGAAATATCTGCCTCTAACACCAAAACGGAGCTATCTAACTGAATGGTTGTCAATGTGTGCATTCAACTGACAGAGATAAACTCACGTGTGGATTCAGCGGTTTGTAAACCCTTTCTGTGCAAAATCCCAAAACCGGTATTTCCAGCCTAATGCCGGCATACGTACTACACAGCAGGAAACTTCGTCTAAAACTCAGGAGAAACGTTTCCTTGAAACTGCTCTGCTGTGCGTTCGTTCACCTAGGAGAGTTGAATCTATGTTGAGATTCAGCGAGTCAGAAACACGTTTCTTCTAGGAGCTGCGTTGGGATATTCCCGAGTGAATGGGACCATAGGCTGTACAGAGAAATATCTGCTTCTAAAACCAAAACGGAGCTATCTAACTGAATGGTTGTCAATGTGTGCATTGAACTGACAGAGTTAAACTCACGTGTGGATTTAGCGGTTTGCAAACCCTTTCCCTGCAGAATCCCAAAACCGGTAATTCCAGCCTAATGCCAGCATCCGTACTAAACAGTAGTAAACTTCGTCTAAAACTCAGGAGAAACGTTTCCTTGAAACTGCTCTGCTGTGCGTTCGTTCACCTAAGAGAGTTAAATCTATATTGAGATTCAGCGAGTCAGAAACACGTTTCTTCTAGGAGCTGCGTTGGGATATTCCCGAGTGAATGGGACCATAGGCTGTACAGAGAAATATCTGCTTCTATAACCAAAAGGGTGCTCTCAAACTGAATGGTTGTCAATGTGTGCATTCAACTGACAGAGTTAAACTCACCTGTGGATTCAGCGGTTTGCAAACCCTTTCTGTGTAGAATCCCAAAACCGGTATTTCCAGCCCAATGCCGGCATACGTACTAAACAGCAGGAAACTTCGTCTAAAACTCAGGAGAAACGTTTCCTTGAAACAGCTCTGCTGTGCGTTCGTTCACCTAGGAGAGTTGAATCTATGTTGAGATTCAGCGAGTCAGAAACACGTTTCTTCTAGGAGCTGCGTTGGATTATTCCCGAGTGAATGGGACCATAGGCTGTACAGAGAAATATCTGCTTCTAAAACCAAAACGAAGCTTTCTAACTGGATGGTTGTCAATGTGTGCATTCAACTGACAGAGATAAACTCACGTGTGGATTCAGCGGTTTGCAAACCCTTTCTGTTC
Organism: Aotus nancymaae; assembly: GCF_030222135.1. Classification (NCBI taxonomy): domain Eukaryota; kingdom Metazoa; phylum Chordata; class Mammalia; order Primates; family Aotidae; genus Aotus; species Aotus nancymaae. Next base: position 405,981 of record NW_026988493.1, read on the forward strand.
AGAATGCCAAAACCGGTATTTCCTACCCAATGCCGGCATCCATACTAAACAGCAGGAGACTTCGTCTAAAATTCAGGAGAAACGTTTCCTTGTAACTGCTCTGCTGTGCGTTTGTTCACCTAAGAGAGTTGAATCTATGTTGAGATTCAGCGAGTCAGAAACACGTTTCTTCTAGGAGCTGCGTTGGGATATTCCCGACTGAATGGGACCATAGGCTGTACAGAGAAATCTCTGCTCCTAAAACCAAAAGTGTGCTATCTAACTGAATGTTTGTCAATGTGTGCATTCAACTGACAGAGTTAAACTCACGTTTGGATTCAGCGGTTTACAAACCCTTTCTGTGCAGAATCCCAAAACCGGTAATTCCAGCTCAATGCCGGCATACGTACTAAACTGCAGGAAACTTCCTCTAAAACTCAGGAGAAACGTTTCCTTGAAACTCCTCTGCTGTGTCTTCGTTCACCTAAGAGCGTTGAATCTATGTTGAGATTCAGCGAGTCAGAAACACGTTTCTTCTAGGAGCTGCGTTGGGATATTCCCGAGTGAATGGGACCATAGGCTGTACAGAGAAATATCTGCTTCTAAAACCAAAACGGAGCTACCTAACTGAATGGTTGTCAATGTGTGCATTCAACTGACAGAGTTAAACTCACGTGTGGATTCAGCGGTTTGCAAACCCTTTCTGTGCAGAATCCCAAAAGCGGTATTTCCAGCCCAATGCCGGCATACGTACTAAACAGCAGGAAACTTCGTCTAAAACTCAGGAGAAACGTTTCCTTGAAACTGCTCTGCTGTGCGTTCGTTCACCTAAGAGAGTTGAATCTATGTTGAGATTCAGCGAGTCAGAAACACGTTTCTTCTAGGAGCTGCGTTGGGATATTCCCGAGTGAATGGGACCATAGGCTGTACAGAGAAATATCTGCTTCTAAAACCAAAACGGAGCTATCTAACTGGATGGTTGTCAATGTGTGCATTCAACTGACAGAGTTAAACTCACGTGTGGATTCAGCGGTTTGCAAACCCTTTCTGTTCAGAATCCCAAAACCGGTATTTCCAGCCCAATACCGGCATCCGTACTAAACAGCAGGAAACTTCGTCTAAAATTCAGGAGAAACGTTTCCTTGAAACTGCTCTGCTGTGCGTTCGTTCACCTAAGAGAGTTGAATCTATGTTGAGATTCAGCGAGTCAGAAACACGTTTCTTCTAGGAGCTGCGTTGGGATATTCCCGAGTGAATGGGACCATAGGCTGTACAGAGAAATATCTGCCTCTAACACCAAAACGGAGCTATCTAACTGAATGGTTGTCAATGTGTGCATTCAACTGACAGAGATAAACTCACGTGTGGATTCAGCGGTTTGTAAACCCTTTCTGTGCAAAATCCCAAAACCGGTATTTCCAGCCGAATGCCGGCATACGTACTACACAGCAGGAAACTTCGTCTAAAACTCAGGAGAAACGTTTCCTTGAAACTGCTCTGCTGTGCGTTCGTTCACCTAGGAGAGTTGAATCTATGTTGAGATTCAGCGAGTCAGAAACACGTTTCTTCTAGGAGCTGCGTTGGGATATTCCCGAGTGAATGGGACCATAGGCTGTACAGAGAAATATCTGCTTCTAAAACCAAAACGGAGCTATCTAACTGATTGGTTGTCAATGTGTGCATTCAACTGACAGAGTTAAACTCACGTGTGGATTCAGCGGTTTGCAAACCCTTTCTGTGCAGAATCCCAAAACCGGTAATTCCAGCTCAATGCCGGCATACGTACTAAACTGCAGGAAACTTCGTCTAATACTCAGGAGAAACGTTTCCTTGAAACTGCTCGGCTGTGCGTTCGTTCACCTAAGAGAGTTAAATCTATCTTGAGTTTCAGCGAGTCAGAAACACGTTTCTTCTAGGAGCTGCGTAGGGATAATCCCGAGTGAATGGGACCATAGGCTGTACAGAGAAATATCTGCTTCTAAAACCAAAAGGGTGCTATCAAACTGAATGGTTGTCAATGTGTGCATTCAACTGACAGAGTTAAACTCACCTGTGGATTCAGCGGTTTGCAAACCCTTTCTGTGTAGAATCCCAAAACCGGTATTTCCAGCCCAATGCCGGCATACGTACTAAACAGCAGGAAACTTCGTCTAAAACTCAGGAGAAACGTTTCCTTGAAACTGCTCTGCTGTGCGTTCGTTCACCTAGGAGAGTTGAATCTATGTTGAGACTCAGCGAGTCAGAAACACGTTTCTTCTAGGAGCTGCGTTGGATTATTCCCGAGTGAATGGGACCATAGGCTGTACAGAGAAATATCTGCTTCTAAAACCAAAACGAAGCTTTCTAACTGGATGGTTGTCAATGTGTGCATTCAACTGACAGAGATAAACTCACGTGTGGATTCAGCGGTTTGCAAACCCTTTCTGTTCAGAATGCCAAAACCGGTATTTCCTACCCAATGCCGGCATCCATACTAAACAGCAGGAGACTTCGTCTAAAATTCAGGAGAAACGTTTCCTTGTAACTGCTCTGCTGTGCGTTTGTTCACCTAAGAGAGTTGAATCTATGTTGAGATTCAGCGAGTCAGAAACACGTTTCTTCTAGGAGCTGCGTTGGGATATTCCCGACTGAATGGGACCATAGGCTGTACAGAGAAATCTCTGCTCCTAAAACCAAAAGTGTGCTATCTAACTGAATGTTTGTCAATGTGTGCATTCAACTGACAGAGTTAAACTCACGTTTGGATTCAGCGGTTTACAAACCCTTTCTGTGCAGAATCCCAAAACCGGTAATTCCAGCTCAATGCCGGCATACGTACTAAACTGCAGGAAACTTCCTCTAAAACTCAGGAGAAACGTTTCCTTGAAACTGCTCTGCTGTGTCTTCGTTCACCTAAGAGCGTTGAATCTATGTTGAGATTCAGCGAGTCAGAAACACGTTTCTTCTAGGAGCTGCGTTGGGATATTCCCGAGTGAATGGGACCATAGGCTGTACAGAGAAATATCTGCTTCTAAAACCAAAACGGAGCTACCTAACTGAATGGTTGTCAATGTGTGCATTCAACTGACAGAGTTAAACTCACGTGTGGATTCAGCGGTTTGCAAACCCTTTCTGTGCAGAATCCCAAAAGCGGTATTTCCAGCCCAATGCCGGCATACGTACTAAACAGCAGGAAACTTCGTCTAAAACTCAGGAGAAACGTTTCCTTGAAACTGCTCTGCTGTGCGTTCGTTCACCTAAGAGAGTTGAATCTATGTTGAGATTCAGCGAGTCAGAAACACGTTTCTTCTAGGAGCTGCGTTGGGATATTCCCGAGTGAATGGGACCATAGGCTGTACAGAGAAATATCTGCTTCTAAAACCAAAACGGAGCTATCTAACTGGATGGTTGTCAATGTGTGCATTCAACTGACAGAGTTAAACTCACGTGTGGATTCAGCGGTTTGCAAACCCTTTCTGTTCAGAATCCCAAAACCGGTATTTCCAGCCCAATACCGGCATCCGTACTAAACAGCAGGAAACTTCGTCTAAAATTCAGGAGAAACGTTTCCTTGAAACTGCTCTGCTGTGCGTTCGTTCACCTAAGAGAGTTGAATCTATGTTGAGATTCAGCGAGTCAGAAACACGTTTCTTCTAGGAGCTGCGTTGGGATATTCCCGAGTGAATGGGACCATAGGCTGTACAGAGAAATATCTGCCTCTAACACCAAAACGGAGCTATCTAACTGAATGGTTGTCAATGTGTGCATTCAACTGACAGAGATAAACTCACGTGTGGATTCAGCGGTTTGTAAACCCTTTCTGTGCAAAATCCCAAAACCGGTATTTCCAGCCGAATGCCGGCATACGTACTACACAGCAGGAAACTTCGTCTAAAACTCAGGAGAAACGTTTCCTTGAAACTGCTCTGCTGTGCGTTCGTTCACCTAGGAGAGTTGAATCTATGTTGAGATTCAGCGAGTCAGAAACACGTTTCTTCTAGGAGCTGCGTTGGGATATTCCCGAGTGAATGGGACCATAGGCTGTACAGAGAAATATCTGCTTCTAAAACCAAAACGGAGCTATCTAACTGATTGGTTGTCAATGTGTGCATTCAACTGACAGAGTTAAACTCACGTGTGGATTCAGCGGTTTGCAAACCCTTTCTGTGCAGAATCCCAAAACCGGTAATTCCAGCTCAATGCCGGCATACGTACTAAACTGCAGGAAACTTCGTCTAATACTCAGGAGAAACGTTTCCTTGAAACTGCTCGGCTGTGCGTTCGTTCACCTAAGAGAGTTAAATCTATCTTGAGTTTCAGCGAGTCAGAAACACGTTTCTTCTAGGAGCTGCGTAGGGATAATCCCGAGTGAATGGGACCATAGGCTGTACAGAGAAATATCTGCTTCTAAAACCAAAAGGGTGCTATCAAACTGAATGGTTGTCAATGTGTGCATTCAACTGACAGAGTTAAACTCACGTGTGTATTCAGGGGTTTGCAAACCCTTTCTGTGCAGAATCCCAAAACCGGTATTTCCAGCTCAATGCCGGCATATGTACTAAACTGCAGGAAACTTCCTCTAAAACTCAGGAGACACGTTTCCTTGAAACTGCTCTGCTGTGCGTTCGTTCACCTAGGAGAGTTGAATCTATGTTGAGATTCAGCGAGTCAGAAACACGTTTCTTCTAGGAGCTGCGTTGGGATATTCCCGAGTGAATGGGACCATAGGCTGTACAGAGAAATATCTGCTTCTAAAACCAAAACGGAGCTACCTAACTGAATGGTTGTCAATGTGTGCATTCAACTGACAGAGATAAACTCACGTGTGGATTCAGCGGTTTGCAAACCCTTTCTGTGCAGAATCCCAAAAGCGGTATTTCCAGCCCAATGCCGGCATACGTACTAAACAGCAGGAAACTTCGTCTAAAACTCAGGAGAAACGTTTCCTTGAAACTGCTCTGCTGTGCGTTCGTTCACCTAAGAGAGTTGAATCTATGTTGAGATTCAGCGAGTCAGAAACACGTTTCTTCTAGGAGCTGCGTTGGGATATTCCCGAGTGAATGGGACCATAGACTGTACAGAGAAATATCTGCTTCTAAAACCAAAACGGAGCTATCTAACTGATTCGTTGTCAATGTGTGCATTCAACTGACAGAGTTAAACTCACGTGTGGATTCAGCGGTTTGCAAACCCTTTCTGTGCAGAATCCCAAAACCGGTAATTCCAGCCCAATGCCGGCATACGTACTAAACTGCAGGAAACTTCGTCTAATACTCAGGAGAAACGTTTCCTTGAAACTGCTCGGCTGTGCGTTCGTTCACCTAAGAGAGTTAAATCTATCTTGAGTTTCAGCGAGTCAGAAACACGTTTCTTCTAGGAGCTGCGTAGGGATAATCCCGAGTGAATGGGACCATAGGCTGTACAGAGAAATATCTGCTTCTAAAACCAAAAGGGTGCTATCAAACTGAATGGTTGTCAATGTGTGCATTCAACTGACAGAGTTAAACTCACGTGTGTATTCAGCGGTTTGCAAGCCCTTTCTGTGCAGAATCCCAAAACCGGTATTTCCAGACCAATGCCGGCATACGTACTAAACAGCAGGAAACTTCGTCTAAAACTCAGGAGAAACGTTTCCTTGAAACTGCTCTGCAGTGCGTTCGTTCACCTAGGAGAGTTGAATCTATGTTGAGATTCAGCGAGTCAGAAACACGTTTCTTCTAGGAGCTGCGTTGGGATATTCCCGAGTGAATGGGACCATAGGCTGTACAGAGAAATATCTGCTTCTAAAACCAAAACGGAGCTATCTAACTGAATGGTTGTCAATGTGTGCATTGAACTGACAGAGTTAAACTCACGTGTGGATTTAGCGGTTTGCAAACCCTTTCCCTGCAGAATCCCAAAACCGGTAATTCCAGCCTAATGCCAGCATCCGTACTAAACAGTAGTAAACTTCGTCTAAAACTCAGGAGAAACGTTTCCGTGAAACTGCTCTGCTGTGCGTTCGTTCACCTAAGAGAGTTAAATCTATGTTGAGATTCAGCGAGTCAGAAACACGTTTCTTCTAGGAGCTGCGTTGGGATATTCCCGAGTGAATGGGACCATAGGCTTTACAGAGAAATATCTGCTTCTAACACCAAAACGGAGCTATCTAACTGAATGGTTGTCAATGTGTGCATTCAACTGACAGAGATAAACTCACGTGTGGATTCAGCGGTTTGCAAACCCTTTCTGTGCAGAATCCCAAAACCGGTATTTCCAGCCCAATCCCGGCATACGTACTAAACAGCAGGAAACTTCGTCTAAAACTCAGGAGAAACGTTTCCTTGAAACTGCTCGGCTGTGCGTTCGTTCACCTAAGAGAGGTAAATCTATGTTGAGATTCAGCGAGTCAGAAACACGTTTCTTCTAGGAGCTGCGTTGTGATATTCCCGAGTGAATGGGACCATAGGCTGTACAGAGAAATATCTGCTTCTAAAACCAAAAGGGTGCTATCAAACTGAATGGTTGTCAATGTGTGCATTCAACTGACAGACTTAAACTCACGTGTGGATTCAGCGGTTTGCAAACCCTTTCTGTGCAGAATTCCAAAACCGGTATTTCCAGCCCAATGCCGGCATCCGTACTAAACAGCAGGAAACTTCGTCTAAAACTCAGGAGAAACGTTTCCTTGAAACTGCTCTGCTCTGCGTTCGTTCACCTAGGAGAGTTGAATCTATGTTGAGATTCAGCGAGTCAGAAACTCCTTTCTTCTAGGAGCTGCGTTGGGATATTCCCGAGTGAATGGGACAATAGGCTGTACAGAGAAATATCTGCTTCTAAAACCAAAACGGAGCTATCTGACTGGATGGTTGACAATGTGTGCATTCAACTGACAAAGTTAAACTCACGTGTGGATTCAGCGGTTTGGAAACCCTTTCTGTGCAAAATCCCAAAAGCGGTATTTCCAGCCCAATGCCGGCATCCGTACTAAACAGCAGGAAACTTCGTCTAAAACTCAGGCGAAACGTTTCCTTGTAACTGCTCTGCTGTGCGTTCGTTCACCTAAGAGAGTTGAATCTATGTTGAGATTCAGCGAGTCAGAAACACGTTTCTTCTAGGAGCTGCGTTGGGATATTCCCGAGTGAATGGGACCATAGGCTGTACAGAGAAATATCTGCTTCTAAAAGCAAAACGGAGCTACCTAACTGAATGGTTGTCAATGTGTGCATTCAACTGACAGCGATAAACTCACGTGTGGATTCAGCGGTTTGCAAACCCTTTCTGTGCAGAATCCCAAAACCGGTATTTCCATCCCAATCCCGGCATACGTACTAAACAGCAGGAAACTTCGTCTAAAACTCAGGAGAAACGTTTCCTTGAAACTGCTCGGCTGTGCGTTCGTTCACCTAAGAGAGGTAAATCTATGTTGAGATTCAGCGAGTCAGAAACACGTTTCTTCTAGGAGCTGCGTTGGGATATTCCCGAGTGAATGGGACCATAGGCTGTACAGAGAAATATCTGCTTCTAAAACCAAAAGGGTGCTATCAAACTGAATGGTTGTAAATGTGTGCATTCAACTGACAGAGATAAACTCACGTGTGGATTCAGCGGTTTGCAAACCCTTTCTGTGCAGAATCCCAAAACCGGTAATTCCAGCCTAATGCCAGCATCCGTACTAAACAGTAGTAAACTTCGTCTAAAACTCAGGAGAAACGTTTCCTTGAAACTGCTCTGCTGTGCGTTCGTTCACCTAAGAGAGTTAAATCTATGTTGAGATTCAGCGAGTCAGAAACACGTTTCTTCTAGGAGCTGCGTTGGGATATTCCCGAGTGAATGGGACCATAGGCTGTACAGAGAAATATCTGCTTCTAAAACCAAAACGAAGCTATCTAACTGGATGGTTGTCAATGAGTGCATTCAACTGACAGAGATAAACTCACGTGTGGATTCAGCGGTTTGCAAACCGTTTCTGTTCAGAATGCCAAAACCGGTATTTCCTACCCAATGCCGGCATCCGTACTAAACAGCAGGAGACTTCGTCTAAAATTCAGGAGAAACGTTTCCTTGTAACTGCTCTGCTGTGCGTTTGTTCACCTAAGAGAGTTGAATCTATGTTGAGATTCAGCGAGTCAGAAACACGTTTCTTCTAGGAGCTGCGTTGGGATATTCCCGAGTGAATGGGACCATAGGCTGTACAGAGAAATATCTGCTCCTAAAACCAAAAGTGTGCTATCTAACTGAATGTTTGTCAATGTGTGCATTCAACTGACAGAGTTAAACTCACGTTTGGATTCAGCGGTTTACAAACCCTTTCTGTGCAGAATCCCAAAACCGGTAATTCCAGCTCAATGCCGGCATACGTACTAAACTGCAGGAAACTTCCTCTAAAACTCAGGAGAAACGTTTCCTTGAAAATGCTCTGCTGTGTCTTCGTTCACCTAAGAGCGTTGAATCTATGTTGAGATTCAGCGAGTCAGAAACACGTTTCTTCTAGGAGCTGCGTTGGGATATTCCCGAGTGAATGGGACCATAGGCTGTACAGAGAAATATCTGCTTCTAAAACCAAAACGGAGCTACCTAACTGAATGGTTGTCAATGTGTGCATTCAACTGAGAGAGATAAACTCACGTGTGGATTCAGCGGTTTGCAAACCCTTTCTGTGCAGAATCCCAAAAGCGGTATTTCCAGCCCAATGCCGGCATACGTACTAAACAGCAGGAAACTTCGTCTAAAACTCAGGAGAAACGTTTCCTTGAAACTGCTCTGCTGTGCGTTCGTTCACCTAAGAGAGTTGAATCTATGTTGAGATTCAGCGAGTCAGAAACACGTTTCTTCTAGGAGCTGCGTTGGGATATTCCCGAGTGAATGGGACCATAGGCTGTACAGAGAAATATCTGCTTCTAAAACCAAAAGGGTGCTATCAAACTGAATGGTTGTCAATGTGTGCATTCAACTGACAGGGTTAAACTCACGTGTGGATTCAGCGGTTTGCAAACCCTTTCTGTGCAGAATCCCAAAACCGGTATTTCCAGCCCAATGCCGGCATCCGTACTAAACAGCAGGAAACTTCGTCTAAAACTCAGGAGAAACGTTTCCTTGAAACTGCTCTGCTGTGCGTTCGTTCACCTAAGAGAGTTGAATCTATGTTGAGATTCAGAGAGCCAGAAACATTTTTCTTCTAGGAGCTGCGTTGGGATATTCCCGAGTGAATGGGACCATAGGCTGTACAGAGAAATATCTGCTTCTAAAACCAAAAGGGTGCTATCAAACTGAATGGTTGTCAATGTGTGCATTCAACTGACAGAGATAAACTCACGTGTGGATTCACCGGTTTGCAAACCCTTACTGTGCAGAATCCCAAAACCGGTATTTCCAGCCCAATGCCGGCATACGTACTAAACAGCAGGAAACTTCGTCTTAAACTCAGGAGAAACGTTTCCTTGAAACTGCTCTGCTGTGCGTTCGTTCACCTAGGAGAGTTGAATCTATGTTGAGATTCAGCGAGTCAGAAACACGTTTCTTCTAGGAGCTGCGTTGGGATATTCCCGAGTGAATGGGACCATAGGCTGTACAGAGAAATATCTGCTTCTAAAACCAAAACGGAGCTATCTAACTGGATGGTTGTCAATGTGTGCATTCAACTGACAGAGTTAAACTCACGTGTGGATTCAGCGGTTTGCAAACCCTTTCTGTTCAGAATCGCAAAACCGGTATTTCCTACCCAATGCCGGCATCCGTACTAAACAGCAGGAAACTTCGTCTAAAACTCAGGAGAAACGTTTCCTTGAAACTGCTCTGCTGTGCGTTCGTTCACCTAAGAGAGTTGAATCTATGTTGAGATTCAGCGAGTCAGAAACACGTTTCTTCTAGGAGCTGCGTTGGGATATTCCCGAGTGAATGGGACCATAGGCTGTACAGAGAAATATCTGCCTCTAACACCAAAACGGAGCTATCTAACTGAATGGTTGTCAATGTGTGCATTCAACTGACAGAGATAAACTCACGTGTGGATTCAGCGGTTTGTAAACCCTTTCTGTGCAAAATCCCAAAACCGGTATTTCCAGCCGAATGCCGGCATACGTACTACACAGCAGGAAACTTCGTCTAAAACTCAGGAGAAACGTTTCCTTGAAACTGCTCTGCTGTGCGTTCGTTCACCTAGGAGAGTTGAATCTATGTTGAGATTCAGCGAGTCAGAAACACGTTTCTTCTAGGAGCTGCGTTGGGATATTCCCGAGTGAATGGGACCATAGGCTGTACAGAGAAATATCTGCTTCTAAAACCAAAACGGAGCTATCTAACTGATTGGTTGTCAAAGTGTGCATTCAACTGACAGAGTTAAACTCACGTGTGGATTCAGCGGTTTGCAAACCCTTTCTGTGCAGAATCCCAAAACCGGTAATTCCAGCCCAATGCCGGCATACGTACTAAACTGCAGGAAACTTCGTCTAATACTCAGGAGAAACGTTTCCTTGAAACTGCTCGGCTGTGCGTTCGTTCACCTAAGAGAGTTAAATCTATCTTGAGTTTCAGCGAGTCAGAAACACGTTTCTTCTAGGAGCTGCGTAGGGATAATCCCGAGTGAATGGGACCATAGGCTGTACAGAGAAATATCCGCTTCTAAAACCAAAAGGGTGCTATCAAACTGAATGGTTGTCAATGTGTGCATTCAACTGACAGAGTTAAACTCACGTGTGTATTCAGCGGTTTGCAAACCCTTTCTGTGCAGAATCCCAAAACCGGTATTTCCAGACCAATGCCGGCATACGTACTAAACAGCAGGAAACTTCGTCTAAAACTCAGGAGAAACGTTTCCTTGAAACTGCTCTGCTGTGCGTTCGTTCACCTAGGAGAGTTGAATCTATGTTGAGATTCAGCGAGTCAGAAACACGTTTCTTCTAGGAGCTGCGTTGGGATATTCCCGAGTGAATGGGACCATAGGCTGTACAGAGAAATATCTGCTTCTATAACCAAAACGGAGCTATCTAACTGAATGGTTGTCAATGTGTGCATTGAACTGACAGAGGTAAACTCACGTGTGGATTTAGCGGTTTGCAAACCCTTTCCCTGCAGAATCCCAAAACCGGTAATTCCAGCCTAATGCCAGCATCCGTACTAAACGGTAGTAAACTTCGTCTAAAACTCAGGAGAAACGTTTCCGTGAAACTGCTCTGCTGTGCGTTCGTTCACCTAAGAGAGTTAAATCTATGTTGAGATTCAGCGAGTCAGAAACACGTTTCTTCTAGGAGCTGCGTTGGGATATTCCCGAGTGAATGGGACCATAGGCTTTACAGAGAAATATCTGCTTCTAACACCAAAACGGAGCTATCTAACTGAATGGTTGTCAATGTGTGCATTCAACTGACAGAGATAAACTCACGTGTGGATTCAGCGGTTTGCAAACCCTTTCTGTTTAGAATCCCAAAACCGGTATTTCCTACCCAATGACGGCATCCGTACTATACAGCAGGAGACTTCGTCTAAAATTCAGGAGAAACGTTTCCTTGTAACTGCTCTGCTGTGCGTTCGTTCACCTAAGAGAGTTGAATCTATGCTGAGATTCAGCGAGTCAGAAACACGTTTCTTCTAGGAGCTGCGTTGGGATATTCCCGAGTGAATGGGACCATAGGCTGTACAGAGAAATATCTGCTCCTAAAACCAAAAGTGTGCTATCTAACTGAATGGTTGTCAACGTGTGCATTCAACTGACAGAGTTAAACTCACGTTTGGATTCACCGGTTTACAAACCCTTTCTGTGCAGAATCCCAAAACCGGTAATTCCAGCTCAATGCCGGCATCCGTACTAAACAGCAGGAAACTTCCTCTAAAACTCAGGAGAAACGTTTCCTTGAAACTGCTCTGCTGGGCGTTCGTTCACCTAAGAGAGTTGAATCTATGTTGAGATTCAGCGAGTCAGAAACACGTTTCTTCTAGGAGCTGCGTTGGGATATTCCCGAGAGAAAGGGACCATAGGCTGTACAGAGAAATATCTGCTTCTAAAACTAAAACGGAGCTACCTAACTGAATGGTTGTCAATGTGTGCATTCAACTGACAGAGATAAACTCACGTGTGGATTCAGCGGTTTGCAAACCCTTTCTGTGCAGAATGCCAAAACCGGTATTTCCAGCCCAATGCCGGCATCCGTACTAAACAGCAGGAAACTACGTCTAAAACTCAGGAGAAACGTTTCCTTGAAACTGCTCGGCTGGGCGTTCGTTCACCTAAGAGAGTTGAATCTATGTTGAGATTCAGCGAGCCAGAAACACTTTTCTTCTAGGAGCTGCATTGGGATATTCCCGAGTGAATGGGACCATAGGCTGTACAGAGAAATATCTGCTTCTAAAACCAAAAGGGTGCTATCAAACTGAATGGTTGTCAATGTGTGCATTCAACTGACAGACTTAAACTCACGTGTGGATTCAGCGGTTTGCAAACCCTTTCTGTGCAGAATTCCAAAACCGGTATTTCCAGCCCAATGCCGGCATCCGTACTAAACAGCAGGAAACTTCGTCTAAAACTCAGGAGAAACGTTTCCTTGAAACTGCTCTGCTCTGCGTTCGTTCACCTAGGAGAGTTGAATCTATGTTGAGATTCAGCGAGTCAGAAACTCCTTTCTTCTAGGAGCTGCGTTGGGATATTCCCGAGTGAATGGGACAATAGGCTGTACAGAGAAATATCTGCTTCTAAAACCAAAACGGAGCTATCTAACTGGATGGTTGTCAATGTGTGCATTCAACTGACAAAGTTAAACTCACGTGTGGATTCAGCGGTTTGGTAACCCTTTCTGTGCAAAATCCCAAAAGCGGTATTTCCAGCCCAATGCCGGCATCCGTACTAAACAGCAGGAAACTTCGTCTAAAACTCAGGCGAAACGTTTCCTTGTAACTGCTCTGCTGTGCGTTCGTTCACCTAAGAGAGTTGAATCTATGTTGAGATTCAGCGAGTCAGAAACACGTTTCTTCTAGGAGCTGCGTTGGGATATTCCCGAGTGAATGGGACCATAGGCTGTACAGAGAAATATCTGCTCCTAAAACCAAAAGTGTGCTCTCTAACTGAATGTTTGTCAATGTGTGCATTCAACTGACAGAGTTAAACTCACGTTTGGATTCAGCGGTTTACAAACCCTTTCTGTGCAGAATCCCAAAACCGGTAATTCCAGCTCAATGCCGGCATAGGTACTAAACTGCAGGAAACTTCCTCTAAAACTCAGGAGAAACGTTTCCTTGAAACTGCTCTGCTGTGTCTTCGTTCACCTAAGAGCGTTGAATCTATGTTGAGATTCAGCGAGTCAGAAACACGTTTCTTCTAGGAGCTGCGTTGGGATATTCCCGAGTGAATGGGACCATAGGCTGTACAGAGAAATATCTGCTTCTAAAACCAAAACGGAGCTACCTAACTGAATGGTTGTCAATGTGTGCCGTCAACTGAGAGAGATAAACTCACGTGTGGATTCAGCGGTTTGCAAACCCTTTCTGTGCAGAATCCCAAAAGCGGTATTTCCAGCCCAATGCCGGCATACGTACTAAACAGCAGGAAACTTCGTCTAAAACTCAGGAGAAACGTTTCCTTGAAACTGCTCTGCTCTGCGTTCGTTCACCTAAGAGAGTTGAATCTATGTTGAGATTCAGCGAGTCAGAAACACGTTTCTTCTAGGAGCTGCGTTGGGATATTCCCGAGTGAATGGGACCATAGGCTGTACAGAGAAATATCTGCTTCTAAAACCAAAAGGGTGCTATCAAACTGAATGGTTGTCAATGTGTGCATTCAACTGACAGGGTTAAACTCACGTGTGGATTCAGCGGTTTGCAAACCCTTTCTGTGCAGAATCCCAAAACCGGTATTTCCAGCCCAATGCCGGCATCCGTACTAAACAGCAGGAAACTTCGTCTAAAACTCAGGAGAAACGTTTCCTTGAAACTGCTCTGCTGTGCGTTCGTTCACCTAAGAGAGTTGAATCTATGTTGAGATTCAGCGAGCCAGAAACACTTTTCTTCTAGGAGCTGCGTTGGGATATTCCCGAGTGAATGGGACCATAGGCTGTACAGAGAAATATCTGCTTCTAAAACCAAAAGGGTGCTATCAAACTGAATGGTTGTCAATGTGTGCATTCAACTGACAGAGATAAACTCACGTGTGGATTCACCGGTTTGCAAACCCTTACTGTGCAGAATCCCAAAACCGGTATTTCCAGCCCAATGCCGGCATACGTACTAAACAGCAGGAAACTTCGTCTTAAACTCAGGAGAAACGTTTCCTTGAAACTGCTCTGCTGTGCGTTCGTTCACCTAGGAGAGTTGAATCTATGTTGAGATTCAGCGAGTCAGAAACACGTTTCTTCTAGGAGCTGCGTTGGGATATTCCCGAGTGAATGGGACCATAGGCTGTACAGAGAAATATCTGCTTCTAAAACCAAAACGGAGCTATCTAACTGGATGGTTGTCAATGTGTGCATTCAACTGACAGAGTTAAACTCACGTGTGGATTCAGCGGTTTGCAAACCCTTTCTGTTCAGAATCCCAAAACCGGTATTTCCTACCCAATGCCGGCATCCGTACTAAACAGCAGGAAACTTCGTCTAAAATTCAGGAGAAACGTTTCCTTGAAACTGCTCTGCTGTGCGTTCGTTCACCTAAGAGAGTTGAATCTATGTTGAGATTCAGCGAGTCAGAAACACGTTTCTTCTAGGAGCTGCGTTGGGATATTCCCGAGTGAATGGGACCATAGGCTGTACAGAGAAATATCTGCCTCTAACACCAAAACGGAGCTATCTAACTGAATGGTTGTCAATGTGTGCATTCAACTGACAGAGATAAACTCACGTGTGGATTCAGCGGTTTGTAAACCCTTTCTGTGCAAAATCCCAAAACGGTATTTCCAGCCGAATGCCGGCATACGTACTACACAGCAGGAAACTGCGTCTAAAACTCAGGAGAAACGTTTCCTTGAAACTGCTCTGCTGTGCGTTCGTTCACCTAGGAGAGTTGAATCTATGTTGAGATTCAGCGAGTCAGAAACACGTTTCTTCTAGGAGCTGCGTTGGGATATTCCCGAGTGAATGGGACCATAGGCTGTACAGAGAAATATCTGCTTCTAAAACCAAAACGGAGCTATCTAACTGATTGGTTGTCAATGTGTGCATTCAACTGACAGAGTTAAACTCACGTGTGGATTCAGCGGTTTGCAAACCCTTTCTGTGCAGAATCCCAAAACCGGTAATTCCAGCTCAATGCCGGCATACGTACTAAACTGCAGGAAACTTCGTCTAATACTCAGGAGAAACGTTTCCTTGAAACTGCTCGGCTGTGCGTTCGTTCACCTAAGAGAGGTAAATCTATGTTGAGATTCAGCGAGTCAGAAACACGTTTCTTCTAGGAGCTGCGTTGGGATATTCCCGAGTGAATGGGACCATAGGCTGTACAGAGAAATATCTGCTTCTAAAACCAAAAGGGTGCTATCAAACTGAATGGTTGTAAATGTGTGCATTCAACTGACAGAGATAAACTCACGTGTGGATTCAGCGGTTTGCAAACCCTTTCTGTGCAGAATCCCAAAACCGGTAATTCCAGCCTAATGCCGGCATACGTACTAAACTGCAGGAAACTTCGTCTAATACTCAGGAGAAACGTTTCCTTGAAACTGCTCGGCTGTGCGTTCGTTCACCTAAGAGAGGTAAATCTATGTTGAGATTCAGCGAGTCAGAAACACGTTTCTTCTAGGAGCTGCGTTGGGATATTCCCGAGTGAATGGGACCATAGGCTGTACAGAGAAATATCTGCTTCTAAAACCAAAACGAAGCTATCTAACTGGATGGTTGTCAATGTGTGCATTCAACTGACAGAGATAAACTCACGTGTGGATTCAGCGGTTTGCAAACCCTTTCTGTTCAGAATGCCAAAACCGGTATTTCCTACCCAATGCCGGCATCCGTACTTAACAGCAGGAGACTTCGTCTAAAATTCAGGAGAAACGTTTCCTTGTAACTGCTCTGCTGTGCGTTTGTTCACCTAAGAGAGTTGAATCTATGTTGAGATTCAGCGAGTCAGAAACACGTTTCTTCTAGGAGCTGCGTTGGGATATTCCCGAGTGAATGGGACCATAGGCTGTACAGAGAAATATCTGCTCCTAAAACCAAAAGTGTGCTCTCTAACTGAATGTTTGTCAATGTGTGCATTCAACTGACAGAGTTAAACTCACGTTTGGATTCAGCGGTTTACAAACCCTTTCTGTGCAGTATCCCAAAACCGGTAATTCCAGCTCAATGCCGGCATAGGTACTAAACTGCAGGAAACTTCCTCTAAAACTCAGGAGAAACGTTTCCTTGAAACTGCTCTGCTGTGTCTTCGTTCACCTAAGAGCGTTGAATCTATGTTGAGATTCAGCGAGTCAGAAACACGTTTCTTCTAGGAGCTGCGTTGGGATATTCCCGAGTGAATGGGACCATAGGCTGTACAGAGAAATATCTGCTTCTAAAACCAAAACGGAGCTACCTAACTGAATGGTTGTCAATGTGTGCCGTCAACTGAGAGAGATAAACTCACGTGTGGATTCAGCGGTTTGCAAACCCTTTCTGTGCAGAATCCCAAAAGCGGTATTTCCAGCCCAATGCCGGCATACGTACTAAACAGCAGGAAACTTCGTCTAAAACTCAGGAGAAACGTTTCCTTGAAACTGCTCTGCTCTGCGTTCGTTCACCTAAGAGAGTTGAATCTATGTTGAGATTCAGCGAGTCAGAAACACGTTTCTTCTAGGAGCTGCGTTGGGATATTCCCGAGTGAATGGGACCATAGGCTGTACAGAGAAATATCTGCTTCTAAAACCAAAAGGGTGCTATCAAACTGAATGGTTGTCAATGTGTGCATTCAACTGACAGGGTTAAACTCACGTGTGGATTCAGCGGTTTGCAAACCCTTTCTGTGCAGAATCCCAAAACCGGTATTTCCAGCCCAATGCCGGCATCCATACTAAACAGCAGGAAACTTCGTCTAAAACTCAGGAGAAACGTTTCCTTGAAACTGCTCTGCTGTGCGTTCGTTCACCTAAGAGAGTTGAATCTATGTTGAGATTCAGCGAGCCAGAAACACTTTTCTTCTAGGAGCTGCGTTGGGATATTCCCGAGTGAATGGGACCATAGGCTGTACAGAGAAATATCTGCTTCTAAAACCAAAAGGGTGCTATCAAACTGAATGGTTGTCAATGTGTGCATTCAACTGACAGAGATAAACTCACGTGTGGATTCACCGGTTTGCAAACCCTTACTGTGCAGAATCCCAAAACCGGTATTTCCAGCCCAATGCCGGCATACGTACTAAACAGCAGGAAACTTCGTCTTAAACTCAGGAGAAACGTTTCCTTGAAACTGCTCTGCTGTGCGTTCGTTCACCTAGGAGAGTTGAATCTATGTTGAGATTCAGCGAGTCAGAAACACGTTTCTTCTAGGAGCTGCGTTGGGATATTCCCGAGTGAATGGGACCATAGGCTGTACAGAGAAATATCTGCTTCTAAAACCAAAACGGAGCTATCTAACTGGATGGTTGTCAATGTGTGCATTCAACTGACAGAGTTAAACTCACGTGTGGATTCAGCGGTTTGCAAACCCTTTCTGTTCAGAATCCCAAAACCGGTATTTCCTACCCAATGCCGGCATCCGTACTAAACAGCAGGAAACTTCGTCTAAAATTCAGGAGAAACGTTTCCTTGAAACTGCTCTGCTGTGCGTTCGTTCACCTAAGAGAGTTGAATCTATGTTGAGATTCAGCGAGTCAGAAACACGTTTCTTCTAGGAGCTGCGTTGGGATATTCCCGAGTGAATGGGACCATAGGCTGTACAGAGAAATATCTGCCTCTAACACCAAAACGGAGCTATCTAACTGAATGGTTGTCAATGTGTGCATTCAACTGACAGAGATAAACTCACGTGTGGATTCAGCGGTTTGTAAACCCTTTCTGTGCAAAATCCCAAAACGGTATTTCCAGCCGAATGCCGGCATACGTACTACACAGCAGGAAACTGCGTCTAAAACTCAGGAGAAACGTTTCCTTGAAACTGCTCTGCTGTGCGTTCGTTCACCTAGGAGAGTTGAATCTATGTTGAGATTCAGCGAGTCAGAAACACGTTTCTTCTAGGAGCTGCGTTGGGATATTCCCGAGTGAATGGGACCATAGGCTGTACAGAGAAATATCTGCTTCTAAAACCAAAACGGAGCTAACTAACTGATTGGTTGTCAATGTGTGCATTCAACTGACAGAGTTAAACTCACGTGTGGATTCAGCGGTTTGCAAACCCTTTCTGTGCAGAATCCCAAAACCGGTAATTCCAGCTCAATGCCGGCATACGTACTAAACTGCAGGAAACTTCGTCTAATACTCAGGAGAAACGTTTCCTTGAAACTGCTCGGCTGTGCGTTCGTTCACCTAAGAGAGTTACATCTATCTTGAGTTTCAGCGAGTCAGAAACACGTTTCTTCTAGGAGCTGCGTAGGGATAATCCCGAGTGAATGGGACCATAGGCTGTACAGAGAAATATCTGCTTCTAAAACCAAAAGGGTGCTATCAAACTGAATGGTTGTCAGTGTGTGCATTCAACTGACAGAGATAAACTCACATGTGGATTCAGCGGTTTGCAAACCCTTTCTGTGCAGAATGCCAAAACCGGTATTTCCAGCCCAATGCCGGCATACGTACTAAACAGCAGGAAACTTCGTCTAAAACTGAGGAGAAACGTTTCCTTGAAACTGCTCGGCTGTGCGTTCGTTCACCTAAGAGAGTTAAATCTATATTGAGATTCAGCGAGTCAGAAACACGTTTCTTCTAGGAACTGCGTTGGGACATTCCCGAGTGAATGGGACCATAGGCTGTACAGAGAAATATCTGCTTCTAAAACCAAAAGGGTGCTATCAAACTGAATGGTTGTCAATGTGTGCATTCAACTGACAGAGTTAAACTCACGTGTGGATTCAGCGGTTTGCAAACCCTTTCTGTGCAGAATTCCAAAACCGGTATTTCCAGCCCAATGCCGGCATCCGTACTAAACAGCAGGAAACTTCGTCTAAAACTCAGGAGAAACGTTTCCTTGAAACTGCTCTGCTCTGCGTTCGTTCACCTAGGAGAGTTGAATCTATGTTGAGATTCAGCGAGTCAGAAACTCCTTTCTTCTAGGAGCTGCGTTGGGATATTCCCGAGTGAATGGGACCATAGGCTGTACAGAGAAATATCTGCTTCTAAAACCAAAACGGAGCTATCTAACTGGATGGTTGTCAATGTGTGCATTCAACTGACAAAGTTAAACTCACGTGTGGATTCAGCGGTTTGGAAACCCTTTCTGTGCAAAATCCCAAAAGCGGTATTTCCAGCCCAATGCCAGCATCCGTACTAAACAGCAGGAAACTTCGTCTAAAACTCAGGCGAAACGTTTCCTTGTAACTGCTCTGCTGTGCGTTCGTTCACCTAAGAGAGTTGAATCTATGTTGAGATTCAGCGAGTCAGAAACACGTTTCTTCTAGGAGCTGCGTTGGGATATTCCCGAGTGAATGGGACCATAGGCTGTACAGAGAAATATCTGCTTCTAAAAGCAAAACGGAGCTACCTAACTGAATGGTTGTCAATGTGTGCATTCAACTGACAGCGATAAACTCACGTGTGGATTCAGCGGTTTGCAAACCCTTTCTGTGCAGAATCCCAAAATCGGTATTTCCAGCCCAATCCCGGCATACGTACTAAACAGCAGGAAACTTCGTCTAAAACTCAGGAGAAACTTTTCCTTGAAACTGCTCGGCTGTGCGTTCGTTCAACTAAGACAGTTAAATTTATGTTGAGATTCAGCGAGTCAGAAACACGTTTCTTCTAGGAGCTGCGTTGGGATATTCCCGAGTGAATGGGACCATAGGCTGTACAGAGAAATATCTGCTTCTAAAACCAAAAGGGTGCTATCAAACTGAATGGTTGTAAATGTGTGCATTCAACTGACAGAGTTAAACTCACGTGTGGATTCAGCGGTTTGCAAACCCTTTCTGTGCAGAATCCCAAAACCGGTATTTCGAACCAAATGCCGGCATCCGTACTAAACAGCAGGAAACTTCGTCTAAAACTCAGGAGAAACGTTTCCTTGAAACTTCTCTGCTGTGCGTTCGTTCACCTAGGAGAGTTGAATCTATGTTGAGATTCAGTGAGTCAGAAACACGTTTCTTCTAGGAGCTGCGTTGGGATATTCCCGAGTGAATGGGACCATAGGCTGTACAGAGAAATATCTGCTTCTAAAACCAAAACGGAGCTATCTAACTGAATGGTTGTCAATGTGTGCATTCAACTGACAGAGATAAACTCACGTGTGGATTCAGCGTTTTGCAAACCCTTTCTGTGCAGAATCCCAAAACCGGAAATTCCAGCCTAATGCCAGCATCCGTACTAAACAGTAGTAAACTTCGTCTAAAACTCAGGAGAAACGTTTCCTTGAAACTGCTCTGCTGTGCGTTCGTTCACCTTAGAGAGTTGAATCTATGTTGAAATTCAGCGAGTCAGAAACACGTTTCTTCTAGGAGCTGCGTTGGGATATTCCCGAGTGAATGGGACCATAGGCTGTACAGAGAAATATCTGCTCCTAAAACCAAAAGGGTGCTATCTAACTGAATGGTTCTCAATGTGTGCATTCAACTGACAGAGTTAAACTCACGTGTGGATTCAGCGGTTTGCAAACCCTTTCTGTGCAGAATCCCAAAACCGGTATTTCCTACCCAATGCCGGCATCCGTACTAAACAGCAGGAAACTTCGTCTAAAACTCAGGCGAAACGTTTCCTTGTAACTGCTCTGCTGTGCGTTCGTTCAACTAAGAGAGTTGAATCTATGTTGAGATTCAGCGAGTCAGAAACACGTTTCTTCTAGGAGCTGCGTTGGGATATTCCCGAGTGAATGGGACCATAGGCTGTACAGAGAAATATCTGCTTCTAAAACCAAAACGGAGCTACCTAATTGAATGGTTGTCAATGTGTGCATTCAACTGACAGAGATAAACTCACGTGTGGATTCAGCGGTTTGCAAACCCTTTCTGTGCAGAATCCCAAAACCGGTATTTCCAGCCCAATCCCGGCATACGTACTAAACAGCAGGAAACTTCGTCTAAAACTCAGGAGAAACGTTTCCTTGAAACTGCTCGGCTGTGCGTTCGTTCACCTAAGAGAGGTAAATCTATGTTGAGATTCAGCGAGTCAGAAACACGTTTCTTCTAGGAGCTGCGTTGGGATATTCCCGAGTGAATGGGACCATAGGCTGTACAGAGAAATATCTGCTTCTAAAACCAAAAGGGTGCTATCAAACTGAATGGTTGTAAATGTGTGCATTCAACTGACAGAGATAAACTCACGTGTGGATTCAGCGGTTTGCAAATCCTTTCTGTGCAGAATCCCAAAACCGGTAATTCCAGCCTAATGCCAGCATCCGTACTAAACAGTAGTAAACTTCGTCTAAAACTCAGGAGAAACGTTTCCTTGAAACTGCTCTGCTGTGCGTTCGTTCACCTAAGAGAGTTAAATCTATGTTGAGATTCAGCGAGTCAGAAACACGTTTCTTCTAGGAGCTGCGTTGGGATATTCCCGAGTGAATGGGACCATAGGCTGTACAGAGAAATATCTGCTTCTAACACCAAAACGGAGCTATCTAACTGAATGGTTGTCAATGTGTGCATTCAACTGACAGAGTTAAACTCACGTGTGGATTCAGCGGTTTGCAAACCCTTTCTGTGCAGAATCCCAAAACCGGTATTTCCTACCCAATGCCGGCATCCGTACTAAACAGCAGGAAACTTCGTCTAAAACTCAGGCGAAACGTTTCCTTGTAACTGCTCTGCTGTGCGTTCGTTCAACTAAGAGAGTTGAATCTATGTTGAGATTCAGCGAGTCAGAAACACGTTTCTTCTAGGAGCTGCGTTGGGATATTCCCGAGTGAATGGGACCATAGGCTGTACAGAGAAATATCTGCTTCTAAAACCAAAACGGAGCTACCTAATTGAATGGTTGTCAATGTGTGCATTCAACTGACAGAGATAAACTCACGTGTGGATTCAGCGGTTTGCAAACCCTTTCTGTGCAGAATTCCAAAACCGGTATTTCCAGCCCAATCCCGGCATACGTACTAAACAGCAGGAAACTTCGTCTAAAACTCAGGAGAAACGTTTCCTTGAAACTGCTCGGCTGTGCGTTCGTTCACCTAAGAGAGGTAAATCTATGTTGAGATTCAGCGAGTCAGAAACACGTTTCTTCTAGGAGCTGCGTTGGGATATTCCCGAGTGAATGGGACCATAGGCTGTACAGAGAAATATCTGCTTCTAAAACTAAAACGGAGCTACCTAACTGAATGGTTGTCAATGTGTGCATTCAACTGACAGAGATAAACTCACGTGTGGATTCAGCGGTTTGCAAACCCTTTCTGTGCAGAATGCCAAAACCGGTATTTCCAGCCCAATGCCGGCATACGTACTAAACAGCAGGAAACTTCGTCTAAAACTGAGGAGAAACGTTTCCTTGAAACTGCTCGGCTGTGCGTTCGTTCACCTAAGAGAGTTAAATCTATATTGAGATTCAGCGAGTCAGAAACACGTTTCTTCTAGGAACTGCGTTGGGACATTCCCGAGTGAATGGGACCATAGGCTGTACAGAGAAATATCTGCTTCTAAAACCAAAAGGGTGCTATCAAACTGAATGGTTGTCAATGTGTGCATTCAACTGACAGAGATAAACTCACGTGTGGATTCAGCGGTTTGCAAACCCTTTCTGTGCAGAATCCCGAAATCGGTATTTCCAGCCCAATCCCGGCATACGTACTAAACAGCAGGAAACTTCGTCTAAAACTCAGGAGAAACTTTTCCTTGAAACTGCTCGGCTGTGCGTTCGTTCACCTAAGACAGTTAAATTTATGTTGAGATTCAGCGAGTCAGAAACACGTTTCTTCTAGGAGCTGCGTTGGGATATTCCCGAGTGAATGGGACCATAGGCTGTACAGAGAAATATCTGCTTCTAAAACCAAAAGGGTGCTATCAAACTGAATGGTTGTAAATGTGTGCATTCAACTGACAGAGTTAAACTCACGTGTGGATTCAGCGGTTTGCAAACCCTTTCTGTGCAGAATCCCAAAACCGGTATTTCGAACCAAATGCCGGCATCCGTACTAAACAGCAGGAAACTTCGTCTAAAACTCAGGAGAAACGTTTCCTTGAAACTTCTCTGCTGTGCGTTCGTTCACCTAGGAGAGTTGAATCTATGTTGAGATTCAGCGAGTCAGAAACACGTTTCTTCTAGGAGCTGCGTTGGGATATTCCCGAGTGAATGGGACCATAGGCTGTACAGAGAAATATCTGCTTCTAAAACCAAAACGGAGCTATCTAACTGAATGGTTGTCAATGTGTGCATTCAACTGACAGAGATAAACTCACGTGTGGATTCAGCGTTTTGCAAACCCTTTCTGTGCAGAATCCCAAAACCGGAAATTCCAGCCTAATGCCAGCATCCGTACTAAACAGTAGTAAACTTCGTCTAAAACTCAGGAGAAACGTTTCCTTGAAACTGCTCTGCTGTGCGTTCGTTCACCTTAGAGAGTTGAATCTATGTTGAAATTCAGCGAGTCAGAAACACGTTTCTTCTAGGAGCTGCGTTGGGATATTCCCGAGTGAATGGGACCATAGGCTGTACAGAGAAATATCTGCTCCTAAAACCAAAAGGGTGCTATCTAACTGAATGGTTCTCAATGTGTGCATTCAACTGACAGAGTTAAACTCACGTGTGGATTCAGCGGTTTGCAAACCCTTTCTGTGCAGAATCCCAAAACCGGTATTTCCTACCCAATGCCGGCATCCGTACTAAACAGCAGGAAACTTCGTCTAAAACTCAGGCGAAACGTTTCCTTGTAACTGCTCTGCTGTGCGTTCGTTCAACTAAGAGAGTTAAATCTATGTTGAGATTCAGCGAGTCAGAAACACGTTTCTTCTAGGAGCTGCGTTGGGATATTCCCGAGTGAATGGGACCATAGGTTGTACAGAGAAATATCTGCTTCTAAAACCAAAACGGAGCTACCTAATTGAATGGTTGTCAATGTGTGCATTCAACTGACAGAGATAAACTCACGTGTGGATTCAGCGGTTTGCAAACCCTTTCTGTGCAGAATCCCAAAACCGGTATTTCCAGCCCAATCCCGGCATACGTACTAAACAGCAGGAAACTTCGTCTAAAACTCAGGAGAAACGTTTCCTTGAAACTGCTCGGCTGTGCGTTCGTTCACCTAAGAGAGGTAAATCTATGTTGAGATTCAGCGAGTCAGAAACACGTTTCTTCTAGGAGCTGCGTTGGGATATTCCCGAGTGAATGGGACCATAGGCTGTACAGAGAAATATCTGCTTCTAAAACCAAAAGGTTGCTATCAAACTGAATGGTTGTAAATGTGTGCATTCAACTGACAGAGATAAACTCACGTGTGGATTCAGCGGTTTGCAAACCCTTTCTGTGCAGAATCCCAAAACCGGTAATTCCAGCCTAATGCCAGCATCCGTACTAAACAGTAGTAAACTTCGTCTAAAACTCAGGAGAAACGTTTCCTTGAAACTGCTCTGCTGTGCGTTCGTTAACCTAAGAGAGTTAAATCTATGTTGAGATTCAGCGAGTCAGAAACACGTTTCTTCTAGGAGCTGCGTTGGGATATTCCCGAGTGAATGGGACCATAGGCTGTACAGAGAAATATCTGCTTCTAACACCAAAACGGAGCTATCTAACTGAATGGTTGTCAATGTGTGCATTCAACTGACAGAGTTAAACTCACGTGTGGATTCAGCGGTTTACAAACCCTTTCTGTGCAGAATCCCAAAACCGGTATTTCCTACCCAATGCCGGCATCCGTACTAAACAGCAGGAAACTTCGTCTAAAACTCAGGCGAAACGTTTCCTTGTAACTGCTCTGCTGTGCGTTCGTTCAACTAAGAGAGTTGAATCTATGTTGAGATTCAGCGAGTCAGAAACACGTTTCTTCTAGGAGCTGCGTTGGGATATTCCCGAGTGAATGGGACCATAGGCTGTACAGAGAAATATCTGCTTCTAAAACCAAAACGGAGCTACCTAATTGAATGGTTGTCAATGTGTGCATTCAACTGACAGAGATAAACTCACGTGTGGATTCAGCGGTTTGCAAACCCTTTCTGTGCAGAATTCCAAAACCGGTATTTCCAGCCCAATCCCGGCATACGTACTAAACAGCAGGAAACTTCGTCTAAAACTCAGGAGAAACGTTTCCTTGAAACTGCTCGGCTGTGCGTTCGTTCACCTAAGAGAGGTAAATCTATGTTGAGATTCAGCGAGTCAGAAACACGTTTCTTCTAGGAGCTGCGTTGGGATATTCCCGAGTGAATGGGACCATAGGCTGTACAGAGAAATATCTGCTTCTAAAACCAAAAGGGTGCTATCAAACTGAATGGTTGTAAATGTGTGCATTCAACTGACAGAGATAAACTCACGTGTGGATTCAGCGGTTTGCAAACCCTTTCTGTGCAGAATCCCAAAACCGGTAATTCCAGCCTAATGCCAGCATCCGTACTAAACAGTAGTAAACTTCGTCTAAAACTCAGGAGAAACGTTTCCTTGAAACTGCTCTGCTGTGCGTTCGTTCACCTAAGAGAGTTAAATCTATGTTGAGATTCAGCGAGTCAGAAACACGTTTCTTCTAGGAGCTGCGTTGGGATATTCCCGAGTGAATGGGACCATAGGCTGTACAGAGAAATATCTGCTTCTATAACCAAAAGGGTGCTCTCAAACTGAATGGTTGTCAATGTGTGCATTCAACTGACAGAGTTAAACTCACGTGTGGATTCAGCGGTTTGCAAACCCTTTCTGTGTAGAATCCCAAAACCGGTTTTCCAGCCCAATGCCGGCATACGTACTAAACAGCAGGAAACTTCGTCTAAAACTCAGGAGAAACGTTTCCTTGAAACTGCTCTGCTGAGCGTTCGTTCACCTAGGAGAGTTGAATCTATGTTGAGATTCAGCGAGTCAGAAACACGTTTCTTCTAGGAGCTGCGTTGGATTATTCCCGAGTGAATGGGACCATAGGCTGTACAGAGAAATATCTGCTTCTAAAACCAAAACGAAGCTATCTAACTGGATGGTTGTCAATGTGTGCATTCAACTGACAGAGATAAACTCACGTGTGGATTCAGCGGTTTGCAAACCCTTTCTGTTCAGAATCCCAAAACCGGTATTTCCTATCCAATGCCGGCATCCGTACTAAACAGCAGGAGACTTCGTCTAAAATTCAGGAGAAACGTTTCCTTGTAACTGCTCTGCTGTGCGTTTGTTCACCTAAGAGAGTTGAATCTATGTTGAGATTCAGCGAGTCAGAAACACGTTTCTTCTAGGAGCTGCGTTGGGATATTCCCGAGTGAATGGGACCATAGGCTGTACAGAGAAATATCTGCTCCTAAAACCAAAAGTGTGCTATCTAACTGAATGTTTGTCTATGTGTGCATTCAACTGACAGAGTTAAACTCACGTTTGGATTCAGCGGTTTACAAACCCTTTCTGTGCAGAATCCCAAAACCGGTAATTCCAGCTCAATGCCGGCATACGTACTAAACTGCAGGAAACTTCCTCTAAAACTCAGGAGAAACGTTTCCTTGAAACTTCTCTGCTGTGTCTTCGTTCACCTAAGAGCGTTGAATCTATGTTGAGATTCAGCGAGTCAGAAACACGTTTCTTCTAGGAGCTGCGTTGGGATATTCCCGAGTGAATGGGACCATAGGCTGTACAGAGAAATATCTGCTTCTAAAACCAAAACGGAGCTACCTAACTGAATGGTTGTCAATGTGTGCATTCAACTGACAGAGATAAACTCACGTGTGGATTCAGCGGTTTGCAAACCCTTTCTGTGCAGAATCCCAAAAGCGGTATTTCCAGCCCAATGCCGGCATACGTACTAAACAGCAGGAAACTTCGTCTAAAACTCAGGAGAAACGTTTCCTTGAAACTGCTCTGCTGTGCGTTCGTTCACCTAATAGAGTTGAATCTATGTCGAGATTCAGCGAGTCAGAAACACGTTTCTTCTAGAAGCTGCGTTGGGATATTCCCGAGTGAATGGGACCATAGGCTGTACAGAGAAATATCTGCTTCTAAAACCAAAAGGGTGCTATCAAACTGAATGGTTGTAAATGTGTGCATTCAACTGACAGAGATAAACTCACGTGTGGATTCAGCGGTTTGCAAACCCTTTCTGTGCAGAATCCCAAAACCGGTAATTCCAGCCTAATGCCAGCATCCGTACTAAACAGTAGTAAACTTCGTCTAAAACTCAGGAGAAACGTTTCCTTGAAACTGCTCTGCTGTGCGTTCATTCACCTAGGAGAGTTGAATCTATGTTGAGATTCAGCGAGTCAGAAACACGTTTCTTCTAGGAGCTGCGTTGGGATATTCCCGAGTGAATGGGACCATAGGCTGTACAGAGAAATATCTGCTTCTAAAACCAAAAGGGTGCTATCACACTGAATGGTTGTCAATGTGTGCATTCAACTGACAGAGATAAACTCACGTGTGGATTCACCGGTTTGCAAACCCTTACTGTGCAGAATCCCAAAACCGGTATTTCCAGCCCAATGCCGGCATACGTACTAAACAGCAGGAAACTTCGTCTTAAACTCAGGAGAAACGTTTCCTTGAAACTGCTCTGCTATGCGTTCGTTCACCTAGGAGAGTTGAATCTATGTTGAGATTCAGCGAGTCAGAAACACGTTTCTTCTAGGAGCTGCGTTGGGATATTCCCGAGTGAATGGGACCATAGGCTGTACAGAGAAATATCTGCTTCTAAAACCAAAACGGAGCTATCTAACTGGATGGTTGTCAATGTGTGCATTCAACTGACAGAGTTAAACTCACGTGTGAATTCAGCGGTTTGCAAACCCTTTCTGTTCAGAATCCCAAAACCGGTATTTCCTACCCAATGCCGGCATCCGTACTAAACAGCAGGAAACTTCGTCTAAAATTCAGGAGAAACGTTTCCTTGAAACTGCTCTGCTGTGCGTTCGTTCACCTAAGAGAGTTGAATCTATGTTGAGATTCAGCGAGTCAGAAACACGTTTCTTCTAGGAGCTGCGTTGGGATATTCCCGAGTGAATGGGACCATAGGCTGTACAGAGAAATATCTGCCTCTAACACCAAAACGGAGCTATCTAACTGAATGGTTGTCAATGTGTGCATTCAACTGACAGAGATAAACTCACGTGTGGATTCAGCGGTTTGCAAACCCTTTCTGTGCAAAATCCCAAAACCGGTATTTCCAGCCGAATGCCGGCATACGTACTACACAGCAGGAAACTTCGTCTAAAACTCAGGAGAAACGTTTCCTTGAAACTGCTCTGCTGTGCGTTCGTTCACCTAGGAGAGTTGAATCTATGTTGAGATTCAGCGAGTCAGAAACACGTTTCTTCTAGGAGCTGCGTTGGGATATTCCCGAGCGAATGGGACCATAGGTTGTACAGAGAAATATCTGCTTCTAAAACCAAAACGGAGCTATCTAACTGAATGGTTGTCAATGTGTGCATTCAACTGACAGAGTTAAACTCACGTGTGGATTCAGCGGTTTGCAAACCCTTTCTGTGCAGAATCCCAAAACCGGTATTTCCAGCCCAATGCCGGCATCCGTACTAAACAGTAGTAAACTTTGTCTAAAACTCAGGAGAAACGTTTCCTTGAAACTGCTCTGCTGTGCGTTCATTCACCTAGGAGAGTTGAATGTATGTTGAGATTCAGCGAGTCAGAAACACGTTTCTTCTAGGAGCTGCGTTGGGATATTCCCGAGTGAATGGGACCATAGGCTGTACAGAGAAATATCTGCTTCTAAAACCAAAAGGGTGCTATCTAACTGAATGGTTGTCAATGTGTGCATTCAACTGACAGAGTTAAACTCACGTTTGGTATCAGCGGTTTGCAAACCCTTTCTGTGCATAATCCCAAAACCGGAATTTCCAGCCCAATGCCGTCATACGTACTAAACAGCAGGAAACTTCGTCTAAAACTCAGGAGAAACGTTTTCTTGAAACTGCTCTGCTGTGCGTTCGTTCACCTAAGAGAATTGAATCTATGTTGAGATTCAGCGAGTCAGAAACACGTTTCTTCTAGGAGCTGCGTTGGGATATTCCCGAGTGAATGGGACCATAGGGTGTACAGAGAAATATCTGCTTCTAAAACCAAAACGGAGCTATCTAACTGGATGGTTGTCAATGTGTGCATTCAACTGACAGAGGTAAACTCACGTGTGGATTCAGCGGTTTGCAAACCCTTTCTGTGAAGAATCCCAAAACCGGTAATTCCAGCCTAATGCCGGCATCCGTACTAAACAGCAGGAAACTTCGTCTAAAATTCAGGAGAAACGTTTCCTTGAAACTGCTCTGCTGTGCGTTCGTTCACCTAAGAGAGTTGAATCTATGTTGAGATTCAGCGAGTCAGAAACACGTTTCTTCTAGGAGCTGCGTTGGGATATTCCCGAGTGAATGGGACCATACGCTCTACAGAGAAATATCTGCTCCTAAAACCAAAAGGGTGCTATCTAACTGAATAGTTGTCAATGTGTGCATTCAACTGACAGAGTTAAATTCACGTTTGGATTCAGCGGTTTACAAACCCTTTCTGTGCAGAATCCCAAAACCGGTAATTCCAGCTCAATGCCGGCATACGTACTAAACTGCAGGAAACTTCCTCTAAAACTCAGGAGAAACGTTTCCTTGAAACTGCTCTGCTGTGCGTTCGTTCACCTAGGAGAGTTGAATCTATGTTGAGATTCAGCGAGTCAGAAACACGTTTCTTCTAGGAGCTGCGTTGGGATATTCCCGAGTGAATGGGACAATAGGCTGTACAGAGAAATATCTGCTTCTAAAACCAAAACGGAGCTATCTAACTGAATGGTTGTCAATGTGTGCATTCAACTGACAGAGTTAAACTCACGTGTGGATTCAGCGGTTTGCAAACCCTTTCTGTGAAGAATCCCAAAACCGGTAAATCCAGCCTAATGCCTGCATCCGTACTAAACAGTAGTAAACTTCGTCTAAAACTCAGGAGAAACGTTTCCTTGAAACTGCTCTGCTGTGCGTTCGTTCACCTAAGAGAGTTAAATCTATGTTGAGATTCAGCGAGTCAGAAACACGTTTCTTCTAGGAGCTGCGTTGGGATATTCCAGAGTGAATGGGACCATAGGCTGTACAGAGAAATATCTGCTTCTAAAACCAAAAGGGTGCTATCAAACTGAATGGTTGTCAATGTGTGCATTCAACTGACAGAGTTAAACTCACGTGTGGATTCAGCGGTTTGCAAACCCTTTCTGTGCAGAATCCCAAAACCGGTATTTCCAGCCCAATGCCGGCATCCGTACTAAACAGCAGGAAACTTCGTCTAAAACTCAGGAGAAACGTTTCCTTGAAACTGCTCTGCTGTTCATTCGTTCACCTGGGAGAGTTGAATCTATGTTGAGATTCAGCGAGTCAGAAACACGTTTCTTCTAGGAGCTGCGTTGGGATATTCCCGAGTGAATGGGACCATAGGCTGTACAGAGAAATATCTGCTTCTAAAACCAAAACGGAGCTATCTAACTGAATGGTTGTCAATGTGTGCATTCAACTGACGGAGTTAAACTCACGTGTGGATTCAGCGGTTTGCAAACCCTTTCTGTGCAGAGTCCCAAAACCGGTACTTCCAGCCTAATGCCGGCATCCGTACTAAACAGTAGTAAACTTCGTCTAAAACTCAGGAGAAACGTTTCCTTGAAACTGCTCTGCTGTGCGTTCGTTCACCTAGGAGAGTTGAATCTATGTTGAGATTCAGCGAGTCAGAAACACGTTTCTTCTTGGAGCTGCGTTGGGATATTCCCGAGTGAATGGGACCATAGGCTGTACAGAGAAATATCTGCTTCTGAAACCAAAAGGGTGGTATCTAACTGAATGGTTGTCAATGTGTGCATTCAACTGACAGAGTTAAACTCACGTGTGGATTCAGCGGTTTCCAAACCCTTTCTGTGTAGAATCCCAAAACCGGTATTTCCAGCCCAATGCCGGCATACGTACTAAACAGCAGGAAACTTCGTCTAAAACTCAGGAGAAACGTTTCCTTGAAACTGCTCTGCTGTGCGTTCGTTCACCTAGGAGAGTTGAATCTATGTTGAGATTCAGCGAGTCAGAAACACGTTTCTTCTAGGAGCTGCGTTGGGATATTCCCGAGTGAATGGGACCATAGGCTGTACAGAGAAATATCTGCTTCTAAAACCAAAACGGAGCTACCTAACTGAATGGTTGTCAATGTGTGCATTCAACTGACAGAGATAAACTCACGTGTGGATTCAGCGGTTTGCAAACCCTTTCTGTGCAGAATCCCAAAAGCGGTATTTCCAGCCCAATGCCGGCATACGTACTAAACAGGAGGAAACTTCGTCTAAAACTCAGGAGAAACGTTTCCTTGAAACTGCTCTGCTGTGCGTTTGTTCACCTAATAGAGTTGAATCTATGTCGAGATTCAGCGAGTCAGAAACACGTTTCTTCTAGGAGCTGCGTTGGGATATTCCCGAGTGAATGGGACCATAGGCTGTACAGAGAAATGTCTGCTTCTAAAACCAAAAGGGTGCTATCAAACTGAATGGTTGTCAATGTGTGCATTCAACTGACAGAGTTAAACTCACGTGTGGATTCAGCGGTTTGCAAACCCTTTCTGTGCAGAATCCCAAAACCGGTATTTCCTACCCAATGCCGGCATCGGTACTAAACAGCAGGAAACTTCGTCTAAAACTCAGGAGAAACGTTTCCTTGAAACTGCTCTGCTATGCGTTCGTTCACCTAGGAGAGTTGAATCTATGTTGAGATTCAGCGAGTCAGAAACACGTTTCTTCTAGGAGCTGCGTTGGGATATTCCCGAGTGAATGGGACCATAGGCTGTACAGAGAAATATCTGCTTCTAAAACCAAAACGGAGCTATCTAACTGGATGGTTGTAAATGTGTGCATTCAACTGACAGAGTTAAACTCACGTGTGGATTCAGCGGTTTGCAAACCCTTTCTGTTCAGAATCCCAAAACCGGTATTTCCTACCCAATGCCGGCATCCGTACTAAACAGCAGGAAACTTCGTCTAAAATTCAGGAGAAACGTTTCCTTGAAACTGCTCTGCTGTGCGTTCGTTCACCTAAGAGAGTTGAATCTATGTTGAGATTCAGCGAGTCAGAAACACGTTTCTTCTAGGAGCTGCGTTGGGATATTCCCGAGTGAATGGGACCATAGGCTGTACAGAGAAATATCTGCCTCTAACACCAAAACGGAGCTATCTAACTGAATGGTTGTCAATGTGTGCATTCAACTGACAGAGATAAACTCACGTGTGGATTCAGCGGTTTGCAAACCCTTTCTGTGCAAAATCCCAAAACCGGTATTTCCAGCCGAATGTCGGCATACGTACTACACAGCAGGAAACTTCGTCTAAAACTCAGGAGAAACGTTTCCTTGAAACTGCTCTGCTGTGCGTTCGTTCACCTAGGAGAGTTGAATCTATGTTGAGATTCAGCGAGTCAGAAACACGTTTCTTCTAGGAGCTGCGTTGGGATATTCCCGAGTGAATGGGACCATAGGCTGTACAGAGAAATATCTGCTTCTAAAACCAAAAGGGTGCTATCTAACTGAATGGTTGTCAATGTGTGCATTCAACTGACAGAGTTAAACTCACGTTTGGTATCAGCGGTTTGCAAACCCTTTCTGTGCATAATCCCCAAACCGGAATTTCCAGCCCAATGCCGGCATACGTACTAAACAGCAGGAAACTTCGTCTAAAACTCAGGAGAAACGTTTTCTTGAAACTGCTCTGCTGTGTGTTCGTTCACCTAAGAGAGTTGAATCTATGTTGAGATTCAGCGAGTCAGAAACACGTTTCTTCTAGGAGCTGCGTTGGGATATTCCCGAGTGAATGGGACCATAGGGTGTACAGAGAAATATCTGCTTCTAAAACCAAAACGGAGCTATCTAACTGGATGGTTGTCAATGTGTGCATTCAACTGACAGAGGTAAACTCACGTGTGGATTCAGCGGTTTGCAAACCCTTTCTGTGAAGAATCCCAAAACCGGTAATTCCAGCCTAATGCCGGCATCCGTACTAAACAGCAGGAAACTTCGTCTAAAATTCAGGAGAAACGTTTCCTTGAAACTGCTCTGCTGTGCGTTCGTTCACCTAAGAGAGTTGAATCTATGTTGAGATTCAGCGAGTCAGAAACACGTTTCTTCTAGGAGCTGCGTTGGGATATTCCCGAGTGAATGGGACCATACGCTCTACAGAGAAATATCTGCTCCTAAAACCAAAAGTGTGCTATCTAACTGAATAGTTGTCAATGTGTGCATTCAACTGACAGAGTTAAATTCACGTTTGGATTCAGCGGTTTACAAACCCTTTCTGTGCAGAATCCCAAAACCGGTAATTCCAGCTCAATGCCGGCATACGTACTAAACTGCAGGAAACTTCCTCTAAAACTCAGGAGAAACGTTTCCTTGAAACTTCTCTGCTGTGCGTCCGTTCACCTAGGAGAGTTGAATCTATGTTGAGGTTCAGCGAGTCATAAACACGTTTCTTCTAGGAGCTGCGTTGGGATATTCCCGAGTGAATGGGACCATAGGCTGTACAGAGAAATATCTGCTTCTAAAACCAAAACGGAGCTATCTAACTGAATGGTTGTCAATGTGTGCATTCAACTGAAAGAGATAAACTCACGTGTGGATTCAGCGGTTTGCAAACCCTTTCTGTGCAGAATCCCAAAACCGGAAATTCCAGCCTAATGCCAGCATCCGTACTAAACAGTAGTAAACTTCGTCTAAAACTCAGGAGAAACGTTTCCTTGAAACTGCTCTGCTGTGCGTTCGTTCACCTTAGAGAGTTGAATCTATGTTGAAATTCAGCGAGTCAGAAACACGTTTCTTCTAGGAGCTGCGTTGGGATATTCCCGAGTGAATGGGACCATAGGCTGTACAGAGAAATATCTGCTCCTAAAACCAAAAGGGTGCTATCTAACTGAATGGTTCTCAATGTGTGCATTCAACTGACAGAGTTAAACTCACGTTTGGATTCAGCGGTTCACAAACCCTTTCTGTGCAGAATCCCAAAACCGGTAATTCTAGCTCAATGCCGGCATACGTACTAAACTGCAGGAAACTTCGTCTAAAACTCAGGAAAAACGTTTCCTTGAAACTGCTCGGCTGTGCGTTCATTCACCTAAGAGAGTTGAATCTATGTTGAGATTCAGCGAGTCAGAAACACGTTTCTTCTAGGAGCTGCGTTGGGATATTCCCGAGTGAATGGGACCATAGGCTGTACAGAGAAATATCTGCTTCTAAAACCAAAACGGAGCTATCTAACTGGATGGTTGTCAATGTGTGCATTCAACTGACAGAGTTAAACTCACGTGTGGATTCAGCGGTTTGCAAACCCTTTCTGTGCAGAATCCCAAAACCGGTATTTCCTACCCAATGCCGGCATCGGTACTAAACAGCAGGAAACTTCGTCTAAAACTCAGGCGAAACGTTTCCTTGTAACTGCTCTGCTGTGCGTTCGTTCAACTAAGAGAGTTGAATCTATGTTGAGATTCAGCGAGTCAGAAACACGTTTCTTCTAGGAGCTGCGTTGGGATATTCCCGAGTGAATGGGACCATAGGCTGTACAGAGAAATATCTGCTTCTAAAACCAAAACGGAGCTACCTAACTGAATGGTTGTCAATGTGTGCATTCAACTGACAGAGATAAACTCACGTGTGGATTCAGCGGTTTGCAAACCCTTTCTGTGCAGAATCCCAAAACCGGTATTTCCAGCCCAATGCCGGCATCCGTACTAAACAGCAGGAAACTTCGTCTAAAACTCAGGAGAAAAGTTTCCTTGAAACTGCTCTGCTGTGCGTTCGTTCACCTAAGAGAGTTGAATCTATGTTGAGATTCAGCGAGTCAGAAACACTTTTCTTCTAGGAGCTGCGTTGGGATATTCCCGAGTGAATGGGACCATAGGCTGTACAGAGAAATATCTGCTTCTAAAACCAAAAGGGTCCTATCAAACTGAATGGTTGTCAATGTGTGCATTCAACTGACAGAGATAAACTCACGTGTGGATTCACCGGTTTGCAAACCCTTACTGTGCAGAATCCCAAAACCGGTATTTCCAGCCCAATGCCGGCATACGTACTAAACAGCAGGAAACTTCGTCTTAAACTCAGGAGAAACGTTTCCTTGAAACTGCTCTGCTATGCGTTCGTTCACCTAGGAGAGTTGAATCTATGTTGAGATTCAGCGAGTCAGAAACACGTTTCTTCTAGGAGCTGCGTTGGGATATTCCCGAGTGAATGGGACCATAGGCTGTACAGAGAAATATCTGCTTCTAAAACCAAAACGGAGCTATCTAACTGGATGGTTGTAAATGTGTGCATTCAACTGACAGAGTTAAACTCACGTGTGGATTCAGCGGTTTGCAAACCCTTTCTGTTCAGAATCCCAAAACCGGTATTTCCTACCCAATGCCGGCATCCGTACTAAACAGCAGGAAACTTCGTCTAAAATTCAGGAGAAACGTTTCCTTGAAAATGCTCTGCTGTGCGTTCGTTCACCTAAGAGAGTTGAATCTATGTTGAGATTCAGCGAGTCAGAAACACGTTTCTTCTAGGAGCTGCGTTGGGATATTCCCGAGTGAATGGGACCATAGGCTGTACAGAGAAATATCTGCCTCTAACACCAAAACGGAGCTATCTAACTGAATGGTTGTCAATGTGTGCATTCAACTGACAGAGATAAACTCACGTGTGGATTCAGCGGTTTGCAAACCCTTTCTGTGCAAAATCCCAAAACCGGTATTTCCAGCCGAATGTCGGCATACGTACTACACAGCAGGAAACTTCGTCTAAAACTCAGGAGAAACGTTTCCTTGAAACTGCTCTGCTGTGCGTTCGTTCACCTAGGAGAGTTGCATCTATGTTGAGATTCAGCGAGTCAGAAACACGTTTCTTCTAGGAGCTGCGTTGGGATATTCCCGAGCGAATGGGACCATAGGCTGTACAGAGAAATATCTGCTTCTAAAACCAAAACGGAGCTATCAAACTGAATGGTGGTCAATGTGTGCATTCAACTGACAGAGTTAAACTCACGTGTGGATTCAGCGGTTTGCAAACCGTTTCTGTGCAGAATCCCAAAACCGGTATTTCCAGCCCAATGCCGGCATCCGTACTAAACAGTACTAAACTTTGTCTAAAACTCAGGAGAAACGTTTCCTTGAAACTGCTCTGCTGTGCGTTCATTCACCTAGGAGAGTTGAATCTATGTTGAGATTCAGCGAGTCAGAAACACGTTTCTTCTAGGAGCTGCGTTGGGATATTCCCGAGTGAATGGGACCATAGGCTGTACAGAGAAATATCTGCTTCTAAAACCAAAAGGGTGCTATCTAACTGAATGGTTGTCAATGTGTGCATTCAACTGACAGAGTTAAACTCACGTTTGGTATCAGCGGTTTGCAAACCCTTTCTGTGCATAATCCCAAAACCGGAATTTCCAGCCCAATGCCGGCATACGTACTAAACAGCAGGAAACTTCGTCTAAAACTCAGGAGAAACGTTTTCTTGAAACTGCTCTGCTGTGTGTTCGTTCACCTAAGAGAGTTGAATCTATGTTGAGATTCAGCGAGTCAGAAATACGTTTCTTCTAGGAGCTGCGTTGGGATATTCCCGAGTGAATGGGACCATAGGGTGTACAGAGAAATATCTGCTTCTAAAACCAAAACGGAGCTATCTAACTGGATGGTTGTCAATGTGTGCATTCAACTGACAGAGGTAAACTCACGTGTGAATTCAGCGGTTTGCAAACCCTTTCTGTGAAGAATCCCAAAACCGGTAATTCCAGCCTAATGCCGGCATCCGTACTAAACAGCAGGAAACTTCGTCTAAAACTCAGGAGAAACTTTTCCTTGAAACTGCTCGGTTGTGCGTTCGTTCACCTAAGAGGGTTAAATGTATGTTGAGATTCAGCGAGTCAGAAACACGTTTCTTCTAGGAGCTGCGTTGGGATATTCCCGAGTGAATGGGACCATAGGCTGTACAGAGAAATATCTGCTTCTAAAACCAAAAGGGTGCTATCAAACTGAATGGTTGTAAATGTGTGCATTCAACTGACAGAGTTAAACTCACGTGTGGATTCAGCGGTTTGCAAACCCTTTCTGTGCAGAATCCCAAAACCGGTATTTCGAACCAAATGCCGGCATCCATACTAAACAGCAGGAAACTTCGTCTAAAACTCAGGAGAAACGTTTCCTTGAAACTTCTCTGCTGTGCGTCCGTTCACCTAGGAGAGTTGAATCTATGGTGAGGTTCAGCGAGTCATAAACACGTTTCTTCTAGGAGCTGCGTTGGGATATTCCCGAGTGAATGGGACCATAGGCTGTACAGAGAAATATCTGCTTCTAAAACCAAAACGGAGCTATCTAACTGAATGGTTGTCAATGTGTGCATTCAACTGACAGAGATAAACTCACGTGTGGATTCAGCGGTTTGCAAACCCTTTCTGTGCAGAATCCCAAAACCGGAAATTCCAGCCTAATGCCAGCATCCGTACTAAACAGTAGTAAACTTCGTCTAAAACTCAGGAGAAACGTTTCCTTGAAACTGCTCTGCTGTGCGTTCGTTCACCTTAGAGAGTTGAATCTATGTTGAAATTCAGCGAGTCAGAAACACGTTTCTTCTAGGAGCTGCGTTGGGATATTCCCGAGTGAATGGGACCATAGGCTGTACAGAGAAATATCTGCTCCTAAAACCAAAAGGGTGCTATCTAACTGAATGGTTCTCAATGTGTGCATTCAAATGACAGAGTTAAACTCACGTTTGGATTCAGCGGTTCACAAACCCTTTCTGTGCAGAATCCCAAAACCGGTAATTCTAGCTCAATG
This sequence comes from Aotus nancymaae, assembly GCF_030222135.1. Taxonomy (NCBI): domain Eukaryota; kingdom Metazoa; phylum Chordata; class Mammalia; order Primates; family Aotidae; genus Aotus; species Aotus nancymaae. The sequence continues at coordinate 443,850 of NW_026988493.1, forward strand.
CCGGCATACGTACTAAACTGCAGGAAACTTCGTCTAAAACTCAGGAAAAACGTTTCCTTGAAACTGCTCGGCTGTGCGTTCATTCACCTAAGAGAGTTGAATCTATGTTGAGATTCAGCGAGTCAGAAACACGTTTCTTCTAGGAGCTGCGTTGGGATATTCCCGAGTGAATGGGACCATAGGCTGTACAGAGAAATATCTGCTTCTAAAACCAAAACGGAGCTATCTAACTGGATGGTTGTCAATGTGTGCATTCAACTGACAGAGTTAAACTCACGTGTGGATTCAGCGGTTTGCAAACCCTTTCTGTGCAGAATCCCAAAACCGGTATTTTCTACCCAATGCCGGCATCGGTACTAAACAGCAGGAAACTTCGTCTAAAACTCAGGCGAAACGTTTCCTTGTAACTGCTCTGCTGTGCGTTCGTTCAACTAAGAGAGTTGAATCTATGTTGAGATTCAGCGAGTCAGAAACACGTTTCTTCTAGGAGCTGCGTTGGGATATTCCCGAGTGAATGGGACCATAGGCTGTACAGAGAAATATCTGCTTCTAAAACCAAAACGGAGCTACCTAACTGAATGGTTGTCAATGTGTGCATTCAACTGACAGAGATAAACTCACGTGTGGATTCACCGGTTTGCAAACCCTTTCTGTGCAGAATCCCAAAACCGGTATTTCCAGCCCAATCCCGGCATATGTACTAAACAGCAGGAAACTTCGTCTAAAACTCAGGAGAAACGTTTCCTTGAAACTGCTCGGCTGTGCATTCGTTCACCTAAGAGAGGTAAATCGATGTTGAGATTCAGCGAGTCAGAAACACATTTCTTCTAGGAGCTGCGTTGGGATATTCCCGAGTGAATGGGACCATAGGCTGTACAGAGAAATATCTGCTTCTAAAACCAAAAGGGTGCTATCAAACTGAATGGTTGTAAATGTGTGCATTCAACTGACAGAGATAAACTCACGTGTGGATTCAGCGGTTTGCAAACCCTTTCTGTGCAGAATCCCAAAACCGGTAATTCCAGCCTAATGCCAGCATCCGTACTAAACAGTAGTAAACTTCGTCTAAAACTCAGGAGAAACGTTTCCTTGAAACTGCTCTGCTGTGCGTTCGTTAACCTAAGAGAGTTAAATCTATGTTGAGATTCAGCGAGTCAGAAACACGTTTCTTCTAGGAGCTGCGTTGGGATATTCCCGAGTGAATGGGACCATAGGCTGTACAGAGAAATATCTGCTTCTATAACCAAAAGGGTGCTCTCAAACTGAATGGTTGTCAATGTGTGCATTCAACTGACAGAGTTAAACTCACGTGTGGATTCAGCGGTTTGCTAACCCTTTCTGTGCAGAATCCCAAAACCGGTAATTCCAGCTCAATGCCGGCATACGTACTAAACTGCAGGAAACTTCCTCTAAAACTCAGGAGAAACGTTTCCTTGAAACTGCTCTGCTGTGTCTTCGTTCACCTAAGAGCGTTGAATCTATGTTGAGATTCAGCGAGTCAGAAACACGTTTCTTCTAGGAGCTGCGTTGGGATATTCCCGAGTGAATGGGACCATAGGCTGTACAGAGAAATATCTGCTTCTAAAACCAAAACGGAGCTACCTAACTGAATGGTTGTCAATGTGTGCATTCAACTGACAGAGATAAACTCACGTGTGGATTGAGCGGTTTGCAAACCCTTTCTGTGCAGAATCCCAAAAGCGGTATTTCCAGCCCAATGCCGGCATACGTACTAAACAGCAGGAAACTTCGTCTAAAACTCAGGAGAAACGTTTCCTTGAAACTGCTCTGCTGTGCGTTCGTTCACCTAAGAGAGTTGAATCTATGTTGAGATTCAGCGAGTCAGAAACACGTTTCTTCTAGGAGCTGCGTTGGGATATTCCCGAGCGAATGGGACCATAGGCTGTACAGAGAAATATCTGCTTCTAAAACCAAAAGGGTGCTATCAAACTGAATGGTTGTCAATGTGTGCATTCAACTGACAGGGTTAAACTCACGTGTGGATTCAGCGGTTTGCAAACCCTTTCTGTGCAGAATCCCAAAACCGGTATTTCCAGCCCAATGCCGGCATCCGTACTAAACAGCAGGAAACTTCGTCTAAAACTCAGGAGAAACGTTTCCTTGAAACTGCTCTGCTGTGCGTTCGTTCACCTAAGAGAGTTGAATCTATGTTGAGATTCAGCGAGTCAGAAACAGGTTTCTTCTAGGAGCTGCGTTGGATTATTCCCGAGTGAATGGGACCATAGGCTGTACAGAGAAATATCTGCTTCTAAAACCAAAACGAAGCTATCTAACTGGATGGTTGTCAATGTGTGCATTCAACTGACAGAGGTAAACGCACGTGTGGATTCAGCGGTTTGCAAACCCTTTCTGTTCAGAATCCCAAAACCGGTATTTCCTACCCAATGCCGGCATCCGTACTAAACAGCAGGAGACTTCGTCTAAAATTCAGGAGAAACGTTTCCTTGTAACTGCTCTGCTGTGCGTTTGTTCACCTAAGAGAGTTGAATCTATGTTGAGATTCAGCGAGTCAGAAACACGTTTCTTCTAGGAGCTGCGTTGGGATATTCCCGAGTGAATGGGACCATAGGCTGTACAGAGAAATATCTGCTCCTAAAACCAAAAGTGTGCTATCTAACTGAATGTTTGTCAATGTGTGCATTCAACTGACAGAGTTAAACTCACGTTTGGATTCAGCGGTTTACAAACCCTTTCTGTGCAGAATCCCAAAACCGGTAATTCCAGCTCAATGCCGGCATACGTACTAAACTGCAGGAAACTTCCTCTAAAACTCAGGAGAAACGTTTCCTTGAAACTGCTCTGCTGTGTCTTCGTTCACCTAAGAGCGTTGAATCTATGTTGAGATTCAGCGAGTCAGAAACACGTTTCTTCTAGGAGCTGCGTTGGGATATTCCCGAGTGAATGGGACCATAGGCTGTACAGAGAAATATCTGCTTCTAAAACCAAAACGGAGCTAGCTAACTGAATGGTTGTCAATGTGTGCATTCAACTGACAGAGAGAAACTCACGTGTGGATTCAGCGGTTTGCAAACCCTTTCTGTGCAGAATCCCAAAAGCGGTATTTCCAGCCCAATGCCGGCATCCGTACTAAACAGCAGGAAACTTCGTCTAAAACTCAGGAGAAACGTTTCCTTGAAACTGCTCTGCTGTGCGTTCGTTCACCTAAGAGAGGTAAATCTATGTTGAGATTCAGCGAGTCAGAAACACGTTTCTTCTAGGAGCTGCGTTGGGATATTCCCGAGTGAATGGGACCATAGGCTGTACAGAGAAATATCTGCTTCTATAACCAAAAGGGTGCACTCAAACTGAATGGTTGTCAATGTGTGCATTCAACTGACAGAGTTAAACTCACGTGTGGATTCAGCGGTTTGCAAACCCTTTCTGTGTAGAATCCCAAAACCGGTTTTCCAGCCCAATGCCGGCATACGTACTAAACAGCAGGAAACTTCGTCTAAAACTCAGGAGAAACGTTTCCTTGAAACTGCTCTGCTGTGCGTTCGTTCACCTAGGAGAGTTGAATCTATGTTGAGATTCAGCGAGTCAGAAACACGTTTCTTCTAGGAGCTGCGTTGGATTATTCCCGAGTGAATGGGACCATAGGCTGTACAGAGAAATATCTGCTTCTAAAACCAAAACGAAGCTATATAAATGGTTGGTTGTCAATGTGTGCATTCAACTGACAGAGATAAACTCACGTGTGGATTCAGCGGTTTGCAAAACCTTTCTGTTCAGAATCCCAAAACCGGTATTTCCTACCCAATGCCGGCATCCGTACTAAACAGCAGGAGACTTCGTCTAAAATTCAGGAGAAACGTTTCCTTGTAACTGCTCTGCTGTGCGTTTGTTCACCTAAGAGAGTTGAATCTATGTTGAGATTCAGCGAGTCAGAAACACGTTTCTTCTAGGAGCTGCGTTGGGATATTCCCGAGTGAATGGGACCATAGGCTGTACAGAGAAATGTCTGCTTCTATAACCAAAAGGGTGCTCTCAAACTGAATGGTTGTCAATGTGTGCATTCAACTAACAGAGTTAAACTCACGTGTAGATTCAGCGGTTTGCAAACCCTTTCTGTGTAGAATCCCAAAACCGGTATTTCCAGCCCAATGCCCCCATACGTACTAAACAGCAGGAAACTTCGTCTAAAACTCAGGAGAAACGTTTCCTTGAAACTGCTCTGCTGTGCGTTCGTTCACCTAGGAGAGTTGAATCTATGTTGAGATTCAGCGAGTCAGAAACAGGTTTCTTCTAGGAGCTGCGTTGGATTATTCCCGAGTGAATGGGACCACAGGCTGTACAGAGAAATATCTGCTTCTAAAACCAAAACGAAGCTATCTAACTGGATGGTTGTCAATGTGTGCATTCAACTGACAGAGATAAACTCACGTGTGGATTCAGCGGTTTGCAAACCCTTTCTGTTCAGAATCCCAAAACCGGTATTTCCTACCCAATGCCGGCATCCGTACTAAACAGCAGGAGACTTCGTCTAAAATTCAGGAGAAACGTTTCCTTGTAACTGCTCTGCTGTGCGTTTGTTCACCTAAGAGAGTTGAATCTATGTTGAGATTCAGCGAGTCAGAAACACGTTTCTTCTAGGAGCTGCGTTGGGATATTCCCGAGTGAATGGGACCATAGGCTGTACAGAGAAATATCTGCTCCTAAAACCAAAAGTGTGCTATCTAACTGAATGTTTGTCAATGTGTGCATTCAACTGACAGAGTTAAACTCACGTTTGGATTCAGCGGTTTACAAAACCTTTCTGTGCAGAATCCCAAAACCGGTAATTCCAGCTCAATGCCGGCATACGTACTAAACTGCAGGAAACTTCCTCTAAAACTCAGGAGAAACGTTTCCTTGAAACTGCTCTGCTGTGTCTTCGTTCACCTAAGAGCGTTGAATCTATGCTGAGATTCAGCGAGTCAGAAACACGTTTCTTCTAGGAGCTGCGTTGGGATATTCCCGAGTGAATGGGACCATATGCTGTACAGAGAAATATCTGCTTCTAAAACCAAAACGGAGCTATCTAACTGGATGGTTGTCAATGTGTGCATTCAACTGACAGAGTTAAACTCACGTGTGGATTCAGCGGTTTGCAAACCCTTTCTGTTCAGAATCCCAAAACCGGTATTTCCTACCCAATGCCGGCATCCGTACTAAACAGCAGGAAACTTCCTCTAAAATTCAGGAGAAACGTTTCCTTGAAACTGCTCTGCTGTGCGTTCGTTCACCTAAGAGAGTTGAATCTATGTTGAGATTCAGCGAGTCAGAAACACGTTTCTTCTAGGAGCTGCGTTGGGATATTCCCGAGTGAATGGGACCATAGGCTGTACAGAGAAATATCTGCCTCTAACACCAAAACGGAGCTATCTAACTGAATGGTTGTCAATGTGTGCATTCAACTGACAGAGATAAACTCACGTGTGGATTCAGCGGTTTGCAAACCCTTTCTGTGCAAAATCCCAAAACCGGTATTTCCAGCCGAATGCCGGCATACGTACTACACAGCAGGAAACTTCGTCTAAAACTCAGGAGAAACGTTTCCTTGAAACTGCTCTGCTGTGCGTTCTTTCACCTAAGAGAGTTGAATCTATGTTGAGATTCAGCGAGTCAGAAACACGTTTCTTCTAGGAGCTGCGTTGGGATATTCCCGAGTGAATGGGACCATAGTCTGTACAGAGAAATATCTGCCTCTAACACCAAAACGGAGCTATCTAACTGAATGGTTGTCAATGTGTGCATTCAACTGACAGAGATAAACTCACGTGTGGATTCAGCGGTTTGCAAACCCTTTCTGTGCAAAATCCCAAAACCGGTATTTCCAGCCGAATGCCGGCATACGTACTACACAGCAGGAAACTTCGTCTAAAACTCAGGAGAAACGTTTCCTTGAAACTGCTCTGCTGTGCGTTCGTTCACCTAGGAGAGTTGAATCTATGTTGAGATTCAGCGAGTCAGAAACACGTTTCTTCTAGGAGCTGCGTTGGGATATTCCCGAGTGAATGGGACCATAGGCTGTACAGAGAAATATCTGCATCTAAAACCAAAACGGAGCTATCTAACTGATTGGTTGTCAATGTGTGCATTCAACTGACAGAGTTAAACTCACGTGTGGATTCAGCGGTTTGCAAACCCCTTCTGTGCAGAATCCCAAAACCGGTAATTCCAGCCTAATGCCAGCATCCGTACTAAACAGTAGCAAACTTCGCCTAAAACTCAGGAGTAACGTTTCCTTGAAACTGCTCTGCTGTGCGTTCGTTCACCTAAGAGAGTTGAATCTATGTTGAGATTCAGCGAGTCAGAAACACGTTTCTTCTAGGAGCTGCGTTGGGATATTCCCGAGTGAATGGGACCATAGGCTGTACAGAGAAATATCTGCTTCTAAAACCAAAAGGGTGCTATCAAACTGAATGGTTGTCAATGTGTGCATTCAACTGACAGAGTTAAACTCACGTGTGGATTCAGCGGTTTGCAAACCCTTTCTGTGCAGAATCCCAAAACCGGTATTTCCAGCCCAATGCCGGCATACGTACTAAACAGCAGGAAACTTCGTCTAAAACTCAGGAGAAACGTTTCCTTGAAACTGCTCTGCTGTGCGTTCGTTCACCTAGGAGAGTTGAATCTATGTTGAGATTCAGCGAGACAGTAACACGTTTGTTCTAGGAGCTGCGTTGGGATATTCCCGAGTGAATGGGACCATAGGCTGTACAGAGAAATATCTGCTTCTAAAACCAAAACGGAGCTATCTAACTGAATGGTTGTCAATGTGTGCATTCAACTGACAGAGTTAAACTCACGTGTGGATTCAGCGGTTTGCAAACCCTTTCTGTGAAGAATCCCAAAACCGGTAATTCCAGCCTAATGCCGGCATCCGTACTAAACAGTAGTAAACTTCGTCTAAAACTCAGGAGAAACGTTTCCTTGAAACTGCTCTGCTGTGCGTTCGTTCACCTAAGAGAGTTAAATCTATGTTGAGATTCAGCGAGTCAGAAACACGTTTCTTCTAGGAGCTGCGTTGGGATATTCCAGAGTGAATGGGACCATAGGCTGTACAGAGAAATATCTGCTTCTAAAACCAAAAGGGTGCTATCTAACTGAATGGTTGTCAATGTGTGCATTGAACTGACAGAGTTAAACTCACGTGTGGATTCAGCGGTTTGCAAACCCTTTCTGTGCAGAATCCCAAAACCGGTATTTCCAGCCCAATGCCGGCATACGTACTAAACAGCAGGAAACTTCGTCTAAAACTCAGGAGAAACGTTTCCTTGAAACTGCTCTGCTGTGCGGTCGTTCACCTAGGAGAGTTGAATCTATGTTGGGATTCAGCGAGTCAGAAACACGTTTCTTCTAGGAGCTGCGTTGGGATATTCCCGAGTGAATGGGACCATAGGCTGTACAGAGAAATATCTGCTTCTAAAACCAAAACGGAGCTATCTAACTGAATGGTTGTCAATGTGTGCATTCAACTGACAGAGTTAAACTCACGTGTGGATTCAGCGGTTTGCAAACCCTTTCTGTGCAGAATCCCAAAACCGGTATTTCCAGCCCAATGCCGTCATCCGTACTAAACAGCAGGAAACTTCGTCTAAAACTCAGGAGAAACGTTTCCTTGAAACTGCTCTGCTGTGCATTCGTTCACCAGGGAGAGTTGAATCTACGTTGAGATTCAGCGAGTCAGAAACACGTTTCTTCTAGGAGATGCGTTGGGATATTCCCGAGTGAATGGGACCATAGGCTGTACAGAGAAATATCTGCTTCTAAAACCAAAACGGAGCTATCTAACTGAATGGTTGTCAATGTGTGCATTCAACTGACAGAGTTAAACTCACGTGTGGATTCAGCGGTTTGCAAACCCTTTCTGTGCAGAATCCCAAAACCGGTATTTCCAGCCCAATGCCGGCATCCGTACTAAACAGTAGTAAACTTTGTCTAAAACTCAGGAGAAACGTTTCCTTGAAACTGCTCTGCTGTGCGTTCATTCACCTAGGAGAGTTGAATCTATGTTGAGATTCAGCGAGTCAGAAACACGTTTCTTCTAGGAGCTGCGTTGGGATATTCCCGAGTGAATGGGACCATAGGCTGTACAGAGAAATATCTGCTTCTAAAACGAAAAGGGTGCTATCTAACTGAATGGTTGTCAATGTGTGCATTCAACTGACAGAGTTAAACTCACGTTTGGTATCAGCGGTTTGCAAACCCTTTCTGTGCATAATCCCAAAACCGGAATTTCCAGCCCAATGCCGGCATACGTACTAAACAGCAGGAAACTTCGTCTAAAACTCAGGAGAAACGTTTTCTTGAAACTGCTCTGCTGTTCGTTCGTTCACCTAAGAGAGTTGAATCTATGTTGAGATTCAGCGAGTCAGAAACACGTTTCTTCTAGGAGCTGCGTTGGGATATTCCCGAGTGAATGGGACCATAGGGTGTACAGAGAAATATCTGCTTCTAAAACCAAAACGGAGCTATCTAACTGGATGGTTGTCAATGTGTGCATTCAACTGACAGAGTTAAACTCACGTGTGGATTCAGCGGTTTGCAAACCCTTTCTGTGAAGAATCCCGAAACCGGTAATTCCAGCCTAATGCCGGCATCCGTACTAAACAGCAGGAAACTTCGTCTAAAATTCAGGAGAAACGTTTCCTTGAAACTGCTCTGCTGTGCGTTCGTTCACCTAAGAGAGTTGAATCTATGTTGAGATTCAGCGAGTCAGAAACACGTTTCTTCTAGGAGCTGCGTTGGGATATTCCCGAGTGAATGGGACCATAGGCTGTACAGAGAAATATCTGCTTCTAAAACCAAAACGGAGCTATCTAACTGAATGGTTGTCAATGTGTGCATTCAACTGACAGAGTTAAACTCACGTGTGGATTCAGCGGTTTGCAAACCCTTTCTGTGCAGAATCCCAAAACCGGTATTTCCAGCCTAATGCCGGCATCCGTACTAAACAGTAGTAAACTTCGTCTAACACTCAGGAGAAACGTTTCCTTGAAACTGCTCTGCTGTGCGTTCGTTCACCTAGGAGAGTTGAATCTATGTTGAGATTCAGCGAGTCAGAAACACGTTTCTTCTAGGAGCTGCGTTGGGATATTCCCGAGTGAATGGGACCATAGGCTGTACAGAGAAATATCTGCTTCTAAAACCAAAAGGGTGGTATCTAACTGAATGGTTGTCAATGTGTGCATTCAACTGACAGAGTTAAACTCACGTTTGGTATCAGCGGTTTGGAAACCCTTTCTGTGCAGAATCCCAAAACCGGAATTTACAGCCCAATTCCGGCATACGTACTAAACAGCAGGAAACTTCGTCTAAAACTCAGGAGAAACGTTTCCTTGAAACTGCTCTGCTGTGCGTTCCTTCACCTAAGAGAGTTGAATCTATGTTGAGATTCAGCGAGTCAGAATCTCGTTTCTTCTAGGAGCTGCGTTGGGATATTCCCGAGTGAATGGGACCATAGGCTGTACAGAGAAATATCTGCTTCTAAAACCAAAACGGAGCTATCTAACTGGATGGTTGTCAATGTGTGCATTCAACTGACAGAGTTAAACTCACGTGTGGATTCAGCGGTTTGCAAACCCTTTCTGTTCAGAATCCCAAAACCGGTATTTCCTACCCAATGCCGGCATCCGTACTAAACAGCAGGAAACTTCGTCTAAAATTCAGGAGAAACGTTTCCTTTAAACTGCTCTGCGGTGCGTTCGTTCACCTAAGAGAGTTGAATCTATGTTGAGATTCAGCGAGTCAGAAACACGTTTCTTCTAGGAGCTGCGTTGGGATATTCCCGAGTGAATGGGACCATACGCTCTACAGAGAAATATCTGCTCCTAAAACCAAAAGTGTGCTATCTAACTGAATAGTTGTCAATGTGTGCATTCAACTGACAGAGTTAAATTCACGTTTGGATTCAGCGGTTTACAAACCCTTTCTGTGCAGAATCCCAAAACCGGTAATTCCAGCTCAATGCCGGCATACGTACTAAACTGCAGGAAATTTCCTCTAAAACTCAGGAGAAACGTTTCCTTGAAACTGCTCTGCTGTGCGGTCGTTCACCTAAGGGAGTTGAATCTATGTTGAGATTCAGCGAGTCAGAAACACGTTTCTTCTAGGAGCTGCGTTGGGATATTCCCGAGTGAATGGGACCATAGGCTGTACAGAGAAATATCTGCTTCTAAAACCAAAAGGGTGCTATCAAACTGAATGGTTGTCAATGTGTGCATTCAACTGACAGAGTTAAACTCACGTGTGGATTCAGCGGTTTGCAAACCCTTTCTGTGCAGAATCCCAAAACCGGTATTTCCAGCCCAATGCCGGCATACGTACTAAACAGCAGGAAACTTCGTCTAAAACTCAGGAGAAACGTTTCCTAGAAACTGCTCTGCTGTGCGTTCGTTCTGCTAGGAGAGTTGAATCTATGTTGAGATTCAGCGAGTCAGAAACACGTTTCTTCTAGGAGCTGCGTTGCGATATTCGCGAGTGAATGGGACCATAGGCTGTACAGAGAAATATCTGCTTCTAAAACCAAAACGGAGCTATCTAACTGGATGGTTGTCAATGTGTGCATTCAACTGACAGAGTTAAACTCACGTGTGGATTCAGCGGTTTACAAACCCTTTCTGTTCAGAATCCCAAAAGCGGTATTTCCAGCCCAATGCCGGCCTCCGTACTAAACAGCAGGAAACTTCGTCTAAAACTCAGGAGGAACGTTTCCTTGAAACTGCTCTGCTGTGCCTTCGTTCACCTAAGAGAGTTGAATCTGTGTTGAGATTCAGCGAGTCAGAAACACGTTTCTTCTAGGAGCTGCGTTGGGATATTCCCGAGTGAATGGGACCATAGGCTGTACAGAGAAATATCTGCTCCTAAAACCAAAAGGGTGCTATCAAACTGAATGGTTGTCAATGTGTGCATTCAACTGACAGAGGTAAACTCACGTGTGGATTCAGCGGTTTGCAAACCCTTTCTGTGCAGAATCCCAAAACCGGAATTTCCAGCCCAATGCCGGCATCCGTACTAAACAGCAGGAAACTTCGTCTAAAACTCAGGAGAAACGTTTCCTTGAAACTGTTCTGCTGTGCGTTCGTTCACCTAAGAGAGTTGAATCTGTGTTGAGATTCAGCGAGTCAGAAACTCGTTTCTTCTAGGAGCTGCGTTGGGATATTCCCGAGTGAATGGGACCATAGGCTGTACAGAGAAATATCTGCTCCTAAAACCAAAAGGGTGCTATCTAACTGAATGGTTCTCAATGTGTGCATTCAACTGACAGAGTTAAACTCACGTTTGGATTCAGCGGTTTACAAACCCTTTCTGTGCAGAATCCCAAACCGGTAATTCCAGCTCAATGCCGGCATACGTACTAAACTGCAGGAAACTTCGTCTAAAACTCAGGAGAAACGTTTCCTTGAAACTGCTCTGCTGTGCGTTCGTTCACCTAAGAGAGTTGAATCTATGTTGAGATTCAGCGAGTCAGAAACACGTTTCTTCTAGGAGCTGCGTTGGGATATTCGCGAGTGAATGGGACCATAGGCTGTACAGAGAAATATCTGCTTCTAAAACCAAAACGGAGCTATCTAACTGGATGGTTGTCAATGTGTGCATTCAACTGACAGAGGTAAACTCACGTGTGGATTCAGCGGTTTGCAAACCCTTTCTGTTCAGAATCCCAAAAGCGGTATTTCCAGCCCAATGCCGGCCTCCGTACTAAACAGCAGGAAACTTCGTCTAAAACTCAGGAGGAACGTTTCCTTGAAACTGCTCTGCTGTGCGTTCGTTCACCTAAGAGAGTTGAATCTATGTTGAGATTCAGCGAGTCAGAAACAGGTTTCTTCTAGGAGCTGCGTTGGGATATTCCCGAGTGAATGGGACCATAGGCTGTACAGAGAAATATCTGCTCCTAAAACCAAAAGGGTGCTATCTAACTGAATGGTTGTCAATGTGTGCATTCAACTGACAGAGTTAAACTCACGTGTGGATTCAGCGGTTTGCAAACCCTTTCTGTGCAGAATCCCAAAACCGGTATTTCCAGCCCAATGCCGGCATACGTACTAAACAGCAGGAAACTTCGTCTAAAACTCAGAAGAAACGTTTCCTTGAAACTGCTCTGCTGTGCTTTCGTTCACCTAAGAGAGTTGAATCTATGTTGAGATTCAGCGAGTCAGAAACTCGTTTCTTCTAGGAGCTGCGTTGGGATATTCCCGAGTGAATGGGACCATAGGCTGTACAGAGAAATCTCTGCTCCTAAAACCAAAAGGGTGCTATCTAACTGAATGGTTCTCAATGTGTGCATTCAACTGACAGACTTAAACTCACGTTTGGATTCAGCGGTTTACAAACCCTTTCTGTGCAGAATCCCAAAACCGGTAATTCCAGCTCAATGCCGGCATACGTACTAAACTGCAGGAAACTTCGTCTAAAACTCAGGAGAAACGTTTCCTTGAAACTGCTCTGCTGTGTGTTCGTTCACCTAAGGGAGTTGAATCTATGTTGAGATTCAGCGAGTCAGAGACACGTTTCTTCTAGGAGCTGCGTTGGGATATTCCCGAGTGAATGGGACCATAGGCTGTACAGAGAAATATCTGCTTCTAAAACCAAAAGGGTACTATCAAACTGAATGGTTGTCAATGTGTGCATTCAACTGACAGAGGTAAACTCACGTGTGGATTCAGCGGTTTGCAAACCCTTTCTGTGCAGAATCCCAAAACCGGTATTTCCAGCCCAATGCCGGCATACGTACTAAACAGCAGGAAACTTCGTCTAAAACTCAGGCGAAACGTTTCCTTGAAACTGCTCTGCTGTGCGTTCGTTCACCTAGGAGAGTTGAAACTATGTTGAGATACAGCGAGTCAGAAACACGTTTCTTCTAGGAGCTGCGTTGGGATATTCCCGAGTGAATGGGACCATAGGCTGTACAGAGAAATATCTGCTTCTAAAACCAAAACGGAGCTATCTAACTGGATGGTTGTCAATGTGTGCATTCAACTGACAGAGTTAAACTCACGTGTGGATTCAGCGGTTTGAAAACACTTTCTGTTCAGAATCCCAAAACCGGTATTTCCTACCCAATGCCGGCATCCGTACTAAACAGCAGGAAACTTCCTCTAAAATTCAGGAGAAACGTTTCCTTGAAACTGCTCTGCTGTGCGTTCGTTCACCTAAGAGAGTTGAATCTATGTTGAGATTCAGCGAGTCAGAAACACGTTTCTTCTAGGAGCTGCGTTGGGATATTCCCGAGTGAATGGGACCATAGGCTGTACAGAGAAATATCTGCTTCTAAAACCAAAACGGAGCTATCTAACTGAATGGTTGTCAATGTGTGCATTCAACTGACAGAGTTAAACTCAGGTGTGGATTCAGCGGTTTGCAAACCCTTTCTGTGCAGAATCCCAAAACCGGTATTTCCTCCCCAATGCCGGCATCCGTACTAAACAGCAGGAAACTTCGTCTAAAACTCAGGCGAAACGTTTCCATGTAACTGCTCTGCTGTGCGTTCGTTCACCTAAGAGAGTTGAATCTATGTTGAGATTCAGCGAGTCAGAAACACGTTTCTTCTAGGAGCTGCGTTGGGATATTCCCGAGTGAATGGGACCATAGGCTGTACAGAGAAATATCTGCTTCTAAAACCAAAAGGGTGCTATCAAACTGAATGGTTGTCAATGTGTGCATTCAACTGACAGAGTAAAACTCACGTGTGGATTCAGCGGTTTGCAAACCCTTTCTGTGCAGAATCCCAAAACCGGTATTTCCAGCCCAATGCCGGCATACGTACTAAACAGCAGGAAACTTCGTCTAAAACTCAGGAGAAACGTTTCCTTGAAACTGCTCTGCTGTGCGTTCGTTCACCTAGGAGAGTTGAAACTATGTTGAGATTCAGCGAGTCAGAAACACGTTTCTTCTAGGAGCTGCGTTGGGATATTCCCGAGTGAATGGGACCATAGGCTGTACAGAGAAATATCTGCTCCTAAAACCAAAAGGGTGCTATCAAACTGAATGGTTGTCAATGTGTGCATTCAACTGACAGAGGTAAACTCACGTGTGGATTCAGCGGTTTGCAAACCCTTTCTGTGCAGAATCCCAAAACCGGTATTTTCAGCCCAATGCCGGCATCCGTACTAAAGAGCAGGAAACTTCGTCTAAAACTCAGGAGAAACGTTTCCTTGAAACTGCTCTGCTGTGCGTTCGTTCACCTAAGAGAGTTGAATCTATGTTGAGATTCAGCGAGTCAGAAACTCGTTTCTTCTAGGAGCTGCGTTGGGATATTCCCGAGTGAATGGGACCATAGGCTGTACAGAGAAATATCTGCTCCTAAAACCAAAAGGGTGCTATCTAACTGAATGGTTCTCAATGTGTGCATTCAACTGACAGAGTTAAACTCACGTGTGGATTCAGCGGTTTACAAACCCTTTCTGTGCAGAATCCCAAAACCGGTAATTCCAGCTCAATGCCGGCATATGTACTAAACTGCAGGAAACTTTGTCTAAAACTCAGGAGAAACGTTTCCTTGAAACTGCTCTGCTGTGCGTTCGTTCACCTAAGGGAGTTGAATCTATGTTGAGATTCAGCGAGTCAGAAACACGTTTCTTCTAGGAGCTGCGTTGGGATATTCCCGAGTGAATGGGACCATAGGCTGTACAGAGAAATATCTGCTTCTAAAACCAAAAGGGTGCTATCAAACTGAATGGTTGTCAATGTGTGCATTCAACTGACAGAGGTAAACTCACGTGTGAATTCAGCGGTTTGCAAACCCTTTCTGTGCAGAATCCCAAAACCGGTATTTCCAGCCCAATGCCGGCATACGTACTAAACAGCAGGAAACTTCGTCTAAAACTCAGGCGAAACGTTTCCTTGAAACTGCTCTGCTGTGCGTTCGTTCACCTAGGAGAGTTGAAACTATGTTGAGATTCAGCGAGTCAGAAACACGTTTCTTCTAGGGGCTGCGTTGGGATATTCCCGAGTGAATGGGACCATAGGCTGTACAGAGAAATATCTGCTTCTAAAACCAAAACGGAGCTATCTAACTGAATGGTTGTCAATGTGTGCATTCAACTGACAGAGTTAAACTCAGGTGTGGATTCAGCGGTTTGCAAACCCTTTCTGTGCAGAATCCCAAAACCGGTGTTTCCAGCGTAATGCCGGCATCCGTACTAAACAGTAGTTAACTTCGTCTAAAACTCAGGAGAAACGTTTACTTGAAACTGCTCTGCTGTGCGTTCGTTCACCTAAGAGAGTTGAATCTATTTGGAAATTCAGCGAGTCAGAAACACGTTTCTTCTAGGAGCTGCGTTGGGATATTCCCGAGTGAATGGGACCATAGGCTGTACAGAGAAATATCTGCTTCTAAAACCAAAACGGAGCTATCTAACTGGATGGTTGTCAATGTGTGCATTCAACTGAAAGAGGTAAACTCACGTGTGAATTCAGCGGTTTGCAAACACTTTCTGTTCAGAATCCCAAAACCGGTATTTCCTACCCAATGCCGGCATCCGTACTAAACAGCAGGAAACTTCCTCTAAAATTCAGGAGAAACGTTTCCTAGAAACTGCTCTGCTGTGCGTTCGTTCACCTAAGAGAGTTGAATCTATGTTGAGATTCAGCGAGTCAGAAACACGTTTCTTCTAGGAGCTGCGTTGGGATATTCCCGAGTGAATGGGACCATAGGCTGTACAGAGAAATATCTGCTCCTAAAACCAAAAGGGTGCTATCAAACTGAATGGTTGTCAATGTGTGCATTCAACTGACAGAGGTAAACTCACGTGTGGATTCAGCGGTTTGCAAACCCTTTCTGTGCAGAATCCCAAAACCGGTATTTCCAGCCCAATGCCGGCATCCGTACTAAACAGCAGGAAACTTCGTCTAAAACTCAGGAGAAACGTTTCCTTGAAACTGCTCCGCTGTGCGTTCATTCACCTAAGAGAGTTGAATCTATGTTGAGATTCAGCGAGTCAGAAACTCGTTTCTTCTAGGAGCTGCGTTGGGATATTCCCGAGTGAATGGGACCATAGGCTGTACAGAGAAATATCTGCTCCTAAAACCAAAAGGGTGCTATCTAACTGAATGGTTCTCAATGTGTGCATTCAACTGACAGAGTTAAACTCACGTTTCGATTCAGCGGTTTACAAACCCTTTCTGTGCAGAATCCCAAAACCGGTAATTCCAGCTCAATGCCGGCATACGTACTAAACTGCAGGAAACTTCGTCTAAAACTCAGGAGAAACGTTTCCTTGAAACTGCTCTGCTGTGTGTTCGTTCACCTAAGGGAGTTGAATCTATGTTGAGATTCAGCGAGTCAGAAACACGTTTCTTCTAGGAGCTGCGTTGGGATATTCCCGAGTGAATGGGACCATAGGCTGTACAGAGAAATATCTGCTTCTAAAACCAAAAGGGTGCTATCAAACTGAATGGTTGTCAATGTGTGCATTCAACTGACAGAGGTAAACTCACGTGTGGATTCAGCGGTTTGCAAACCCTTTCTGTGCAGAATCCCAAAACCGGTATTTCCAGCCCAATGCCGGCATCCGTACTAAACAGCAGGAAACTTCGTCTAAAACTCAGGAGAAACGTTTCCTTGAAACTGCTCCGCTGTGCGTTCATTCACCTAAGAGAGTTGAATCTATGTTGAGATTCAGCGAGTCAGAAACTCGTTTCTTCTAGGAGCTGCGTTGGGATATTCCCGAGTGAATGGGACCATAGGCTGTACAGAGAAATATCTGCTCCTAAAACCAAAAGGGTGCTATCTAACTGAATGGTTCTCAATGTGTGCATTCAACTGACAGAGTTAAACTCACGTTTCGATTCAGCGGTTTACAAACCCTTTCTGTGCAGAATCCCAAAACCGGTAATTCCAGCTCAATGCCGGCATACGTACTAAACTGCAGGAAACTTCGTCTAAAACTCAGGAGAAACGTTTCCTTGAAACTGCTCTGCTGTGTGTTCGTTCACCTAAGGGAGTTGAATCTATGTTGAGATTCAGCGAGTCAGAAACATGTTTCTTCTAGGAGCTGCGTTGGGATATTCCCGAGTGAATGGGACCATAGGCTGTACAGAGAAATATCTGCTTCTAAAACCAAAAGGGTGCTATCAAACTGAATGGTTGTCAATGTGTGCATTCAACTGACAGAGGTAAACTCACGTGTGGATTCAGCGGTTTGCAAACCCTTTCTGTGCAGAATCCCAAAACCGGTATTTCCAGCCCAATGCCGGCATACGTACTAAACAGCAGGAAACTTCGTCTAAAACTCAGGCGAAACGTTTCCTTGAAACTGCTCTGCTGTGCGTTCGTTCACCTAGGAGAGTTGAAACTATGTTGAGATACAGCGAGTCAGAAACACGTTTCTTCTAGGAGCTGCGTTGGGATATTCCCGAGTGAATGGGACCATAGGCTGTACAGAGAAATATCTGCTTCTAAAACCAAAACGGAGCTATCTAACTGAATGGTTGTCAATGTGTTCATTCAAATGACAGAGTTAAACTCACGTGTGGATTCAGCGGTTTGCAAACCCTTTCTGTGCAGAATCCGAAAACCGATGTTTCCAGCGTAATGCCGGCATCCGTACTAAACAGTAGTAAACTTCGTCTAAAACTCAGGAGAAACGTTTCCTTGAAACTGCTCTGCTGTGCGTTCGTTCACCTAAGAGAGTTGAATCTATTTGGAAATTCAGCGAGTCAGAAACACGTTTCTTCTAGGAGCTGCGTTGGGATATTCCCGAGTGAATGGGACCATAGGCTGTACAGAGAAATATCTGCTTCTAAAACCAAAACGGAGCTATCTAACTGGATGGTTGTCAATGTGTGCATTCAACTGACAGAGTTAAACTCACGTGTGGATTCAGCGGTTTGAAAACACTTTCTGTTCAGAATCCCAAAACCGGTATTTCCTACCCAATGCCGGCATCCGTACTAAACAGCAGGAAACTTCCTCTAAAATTCAGGAGAAACGTTTCCTTGAAACTGCTCTGCTGTGCGTTCGTTCACCTAAGAGAGTTGAATCTATGTTGAGATTCAGCGAGTCAGAAACACGTTTCTTCTAGGAGCTGCGTTGGGATATTCCCGAGTGAATGGGACCATAGGCTGTACAGAGAAATATCTGCTTCTAAAACCAAAACGGAGCTATCTAACTGAATGGTTGTCAATGTGTGCATTCAACTGACAGAGTTAAACTCAGGTGTGGATTCAGCGGTTTGCAAACCCTTTCTGTGCAGAATCCCAAAACCGGTATTTCCTCCCCAATGCCGGCATCCGTACTAAACAGCAGGAAACTTCGTCTAAAACTCAGGCGAAACGTTTCCTTGTAACTGCTCTGCTGTGCGTTCGTTCACCTAAGAGAGTTGAATCTATGTTGAGATTCAGCGAGTCAGAAACACGTTTCTTCTAGGAGCTGCGTTGGGATATTCCCGAGTGAATGGGACCATAGGCTGTACAGAGAAATATCTGCTTCTAAAACCAAAAGGGTGCTATCAAACTGAATGGTTGTCAATGTGTGCATTCAACTGACAGAGTTAAACTCACGTGTGGATTCAGCGGTTTGCAAACCCTTTCTGTGCAGAATCCCAAAACCGGTATTTCCAGCCCAATGCCGGCATACGTACTAAACAGCAGGAAACTTCGTCTAAAACTCAGGAGAAACGTTTCCTTGAAACTGCTCTGCTGTGCGTTCGTTCACCTAGGAGAGTTGAAACTATGTTGAGATTCAGCGAGTCAGAAACACGTTTCTTCTAGGAGCTGCGTTGGGATATTCCCGAGTGAATGGGACCATAGGCTGTACAGAGAAATATCTGCTCCTAAAACCAAAAGGGTGCGATCAAACTGAATGGTTGTCAATGTGTGCATTCAACTGACAGAGGTAAACTCACGTGTGGATTCAGCGGTTTGCAAACCCTTTCTGTGCAGAATCCCAAAACCGGTATTTCCAGCCCAATGCCGGCATCCGTACTAAACAGCAGGAAACTTCGTCTAAAACTCAGGAGAAACGTTTCCTTGAAACTGCTCTGCTGTGCGTTCGTTCACCTAAGAGAGTTGAATCTATGTTGAGATTCAGCGAGTCAGAAACTCGTTTCTTCTAGGAGCTGCGTTGGGATATTCCCGAGTGAATGGGACCATAGGCTGTACAGAGAAATATCTGCTCCTAAAACCAAAAGGGTGCTATCTAACTGAATGGTTCTCAATGTGTGCATTCAACTGACAGAGTTAAACTCACGTTTGGATTCAGCGGTTTACAAACCCTTTCTGTGCAGAATCCCAAAACCGGTAATTCCAGCTCAATGCCGGCATATGTACTAAACTGCAGGAAACTTTGTCTAAAACTCAGGAGCAACGTTTCCTTGAAACTGCTCTGCTGTGCGTTCGTTCACCTAAGGGAGTTGAATCTATGTTGAGATTCAGCGAGTCAGAAACACGTTTCTTCTAGGAGCTGCGTTGGGATATTCCCGAGTGAATGGGACCATAGGCTGTACAGAGAAATATCTGCTTCTAAAACCAAAAGGGTGCTATCAAACTGAATGGTTGTCAATGTGTGCATTCAACTGACAGAGGTAAACTCACGTGTGAATTCAGCGGTTTGCAAACCCTTTCTGTGCAGAATCCCAAAACCGGTATTTCCAGCCCAATGCCGGCATACGTACTAAACAGCAGGAAACTTCGTCTAAAACTCAGGCGAAACGTTTCCTTGAAACTGCTCTGCTGTGCGTTCGTTCACCTAGAAGAGTTGAAACTATGTTGAGATTCAGCGAGTCAGAAACACGTTTCTTCTAGGGGCTGCGTTGGGATATTCCCGAGTGAATGGGACCATAGGCTGTACAGAGAAATATCTGCTTCTAAAACCAAAACGGAGCTATCTAACTGAATGGTTGTCAATGTGTGCATTCAACTGACAGAGTTAAACTCAGGTGTGGATTCAGCGGTTTGCAAACCCTTTCTGTGCAGAATCCCAAAACCGGTGTTTCCAGCGTAATGCCGGCATCCGTACTAAACAGTAGTTAACTCCGTCTAAAACTCAGGAGAAACGTTTCCTTGAAACTGCTCTGCTGTGCGTTCGTTCACCTAAGAGAGTTGAATCTATTTGGAAATTCAGCGAGTCAGAAACACGTTTCTTCTAGGAGCTGCGTTGGGATATTCCCGAGTGAATGGGACCATAGGCTGTACAGAGAAATATCTGCTTCTAAAACCAAAACGGAGCTATCTAACTGGATGGTTGTCAATGTGTGCATTCAACTGAAAGAGGTAAACTCACGTGTGGATTCAGCGGTTTGCAAACACTTTCTGTTCAGAATCCCAAAACCGGTATTTCCTACCCAATGCCGGCATCCGTACTAAACAGCAGGAAACTTCCTCTAAAATTCAGGAGAAACGTTTCCTTGAAACTGCTCTGCTGTGCGTTCGTTCACCTAAGAGAGTTGAATCTATGTTGAGATTCAGCGAGTCAGAAACACGTTTCTTCTAGGAGCTGCGTTGGGATATTCCCGAGTGAATGGGACCATAGGCTGTACAGAGAAATATCTGCTTCTAAAACCAAAACGGAGCTATCTAACTGAATGGTTGTCAATGAGTGCATTCAACTGACAGAGTTAAACTCACGTGTGGATTCAGCGGTTTGCAAACCCTTTCTGTGCAGAATCCCAAAACCGGTATTTCCTACCCAATGCCGGCATCCGTACTAAACAGCAGGAAACTTCGTCTAAAACGCAGGCGAAACGTTTTCTTGTAACTGCTCTGCTGTGCGTTCGTTCACCTAAGAGAGTTGAATCTATGTTGAGATTCAGCGAGTCAGAAACACGTTTCTTCTAGGAGCTGCGTTGGGATATTCCCGAGTGAATGGGACCATAGGCTGTACAGAGAAATATCTGCTTCTAAAACCAAAAGGGTGCTATCAAACTGAATGGTTGTCAATGTGTGCATTCAACTGACAGAGTTAAACTCACGTGTGGATTCAGCGGTTTGCAAACCCTTTCTGTGCAGAATCCCAAAACCGGTATTTCCAGCCCAATGCCGGCATACGTACTAAACAGCAGGAAACTTCGTCTAAAACTCAGGAGAAACGTTTCCTTGAAACTGCTCTGCTGTGCGTTCGTTCACCTAGAAGAGTTGAAACTATGTTGAGATTCAGCGAGTCAGAAACACGTTTCTTCTAGGAGCTGCGTTGGGATATTCCCGAGTGAATGGGACCATAGGCTGTACAGAGAAATATCTGCTTCTAAAACCAAAACGGAGCTATCTAACTGAATGGTTGTCAATGTGTTCATTCAACTGACAGAGTTAAACTCACGTGTGGATTCAGCGGTTTGCAAACCCTTTCTGTGCAGAATCCCAAAACCGGTGTTTCCAGCGTAATGCCGGCATCCGTACTAAACAGTAGTAAACCTCGTCTAAAACTCAGGAGAAACGTTTCCTTGAAACTGCTCTGCTGTGCGTTCGTTCACCTAAGAGAGTTGAATCTATTTTGAAATTCAGCGAGTCAGAAACACGTTTCTTCTAGGAGCTGCGTTGGGACATTCCAGAGTGAATGGGACCATAGGCTGTACAGAGAAATATCTGCTTCTAAAACCAAAACGGAGCTATCTAACTGGATGGTTGTCAATGTGTGCATTCAACTGACAGAGTTAAACTCACGAGTGGATTCAGCGGTTTGCAAACACTTTCTGTTCAGAATCCCAAAACCGGTATTTCCTACCCAATGCCGGCATCCATACTAAACAGCAGGAAACTTCCTCTAAAATTCAGGAGAAACGTTTCCTTGAAACTGCTCTGCTGTGCGTTCGTTCACCTAAGAGAGTTGAATCTATGTTGAGATTCAGCGAGTCAGAAACACGTTTCTTCTAGGAGCTGCGTTGGGATATTCCCGAGTGAATGGGACCATAGGCTGTACAGAGAAATATCTGCTTCTAACACCAAAACGGAGCTATCTAACTGAATGGTTGTCAATGTGTGCATTCAACTGACAGAGTTAAACTCACGTGTGGATTCAGCGGTTTGCAAACCCTTTCTGTGCAGAATCCCAAAACCGGTATTTCCTACCCAATGCCGGCATCCGTACTAAACAGCAGGAAACTTCGTCTAAAACTCAGGCGAAACGTTTCCTTCTAACTGCTCTGCTGTGCGTTCGTTCACGTAAGAGAGTTGAATCTATGTTGAGATTCAGCGAGTCAGAAACCCGTTTCTTCTAGGAGCTGCTTTGGGATATTCCCGAGTGAATGGGACCATAGGCTGTACAGAGAAATATCTGCTTCTAAAACCAAAAGGGTGCTATCAAACTGAATGGTTGTCAATGTGTGCATTCAACTGACAGAGTTAAACTCACGTTTGGATTCAGCGGTTTACAAACCCTTTCTGTGCAGAATCCCAAAACCGGTAATTCCAGCTCAATGCCGGCATACGTACTAAACTGCAGGAAACTTGGTCTAAAACTCAGGAGAAACATTTACTTGAAACTGCTCTGCTGTGCGATCGTTCACCTAAGAGAGTTGAATCTATTTGGAAATTCAGCGAGTCAGAAACACGTTTCTTCTAGGAGCTGCGTTGGGATATTCCCGAGTGAATGGGACCATAGACTGTACAGAGAAATATCTGCTTCTAAAACCAAAACGGAGCTATCTAACTGAATGGTTGTCAATGTGTTCATTCAACTGACAGAGTTAAACTCACGTGTGGATTCAGCGGTTTGCAAACCCTTTCTGTGCAGAATCCCAAAACCGGTGTTTCCAGCGTAATGCCGGCATCCGTACTAAACAGTAGTAAACCTCGTCTAAAACTCAGGAGAAACGTTTCCTTGAAACTGCTCTGCTGTGCGTTCGTTCACCTAAGAGAGTTGAATCTATTTTGAAATTCAGCGAGTCAGAAACACGTTTCTTCTAGGAGCTGCGTTGGGACATTCCCGAATGAATGGGACCATAGGCTGTACAGAGAAATATCTGCTTCTAAAACCAAAACGGAGCTATCTAACTGGATGGTTGTCAATGTGTGCATTCAACTGACAGAGTTAAACTCACGAGTGGATTCAGCGGTTTGCAAACACTTTCTGTTCAGAATCCCAAAACCGGTATTTCCTACCCAATGCCGGCATCCATACTAAACAGCAGGAAACTTCCTCTAAAATTCAGGAGAAACGTTTCCTTGAAACTGCTCTGCTGTGCGTTCGTTCACCTAAGAGAGTTGAATCTATGTTGAGATTCAGCGAGTCAGAAACACGTTTCTTCTAGGAGCTGCGTTGGGATATTCCCGAGTGAATGGGACCATAGGCTGTACAGAGAAATATCTGCTTCTAACACCAAAACGGAGCTATCTAACTGAATGGTTGTCAATGTGTGCATTCAACTGACAGAGTTAAACTCACGTGTGGATTCAGCGGTTTGCAAACCCTTTCTGTGCAGAATCCCAAAACCGGTATTTCCTACCCAATGCCGGCATCCGTACTAAACAGCAGGAAACTTCGTCTAAAACTCAGGCGAAACGTTTCCTTCTAACTGCTCTGCTGTGCGTTCGTTCACGTAAGAGAGTTGAATCTATGTTGAGATTCAGCGAGTCAGAAACCCGTTTCTTCTAGGAGCTGCTTTGGGATATTCCCGAGTGAATGGGACCATAGGCTGTACAGAGAAATATCTGCTTCTAAAACCAAAAGGGTGCTATCAAACTGAATGGTTGTCAATGTGTGCATTCAACTGACAGAGTTAAACTCACGTTTGGATTCAGCGGTTTACAAACCCTTTCTGTGCAGAATCCCAAAACCGGTAATTCCAGCTCAATGCCGGCATACGTACTAAACTGCAGGAAACTTGGTCTAAAACTCAGGAGAAACATTTACTTGAAACTGCTCTGCTGTGCGATCGTTCACCTAAGAGAGTTGAATCTATTTGGAAATTCAGCGAGTCAGAAACACGTTTCTTCTAGGAGCTGCGTTGGGATATTCCCGAGTGAATGGGACCATAGGCTGTACAGAGAAATATCTGCTTCTAAAACCAAAACGGAGCTATCTAACTGGATGGTTGTCAATGTGTGCATTCAACTGACAGAGTTAAACTCACGTGTGGATTCAGCGGTTTGCAAACACTTTCTGTTCAGAATCCCAAAACCGATATTTCCTACCCAATGTCGGCATCCGTACTAAACAGCAGGAAACTTCGTCTAAAACTCAGGCGAAACGTTTCCTTGTAACTGCTCTGCTGTGCGTTCGTTCACCTAAGAGAGTTGAATCTATGTTGAGATTCAGCGAGTCAGAAACACGTTTCTTCTAGGAGCTGCGTTGGGATATTCCCGAGTGAATGGGACCATAGGCTGTACAGAGAAATATCTGCTCCTAAAACCAAAAGTGTGCTATCTAACTGAATGGTTGTCAATGTGTGAATTCAACTGACAGAGTTAAACTCACGTTTGGATTCAGCGGTTTACAAACCCTTTCTGTGCAGAATCCCAAAACCGGTAATTCCAGCTCAATGCCGGCATACGTACTAAACTGCAGGAAACTTCCACTAAAACTCAGGAGAAACGTTTACTTGAAACTGCTCTGCTGTGCGATCGTTCACCTAAGAGAGTTGAATCTATTTGGAAATTCAGCGAGTCAGAAACACGTTTCTTCTAGGAGCTGCGTTGGGATATTCCCGAGTGAATGGGACCATAGGCTGTACAGAGAAATATCTGCTTCTAAAACCAAAACGGAGCTATCTAACTGGATGGTTGTCAATGTGTGCATTCAACTGAAAGAGTCAAACTCACGTGTGGATTCAGCGGTTTGCAAACACTTTCTGTTCAGAATCCCAAAACCGGTATTTCCTACCCAATGCCGGCATCCGTACTAAACAGCAGGAAACTTCCTCTAAAATTCAGGAGAAACGTTTCCTTGAAACTGCTCTGCTGTGCGTTCGTTCACCTAAGAGAGTTGAATCTATGTTGAGATTCAGCGAGTCAGAAACACGTTTCTTCTAGGAGCTGCGTTGGGATATTCCCGAGTGAATGGGACCATAGGCTGTACAGAGAAATATCTGCTTCTAAAACCAAAACGGAGCTATCTAACTGAATGGTTGTCAATGTGTGCTTTCAACTGACAGAGTTAAACTCAGGTGTGGATTCAGCGGTTTGCAAACCCTTTCTGTGCAGAATCCCAAAACCGGTATTTCCTACCCAATGCCGGCATCCGTACTAAACAGCAGGAAACTTCGTCTAAAACGCAGGCGAAACGTTTCCTTGTAACTGCTCTGCTGTGCGTTCGTTCACCTAAGAGAGTTGAATCTATGTTGAGATTCAGCGAGTCAGAAACACGTTTCTTCTAGGAGCTGCGTTGGGATATTCCCGAGTGAATGGGACCATAGGCTGTACAGAGAAATATCTGCTTCTAAAACCAAAAGGGTGCTATCAAACTGAATGGTTGTCAATGTGTGCATTCAACTGACAGAGTTAAACTCACGTGTGGATTCAGCGGTTTGCAAACCCTTTCTGTGCAGAATCCCAAAACCGGTATTTCAAGCCCAATGCCGGCATACGTACTAAACAGCAGGAAACTTCGTCTAAAACTCAGGAGAAACGTTTCCTTGAAACTGCTCTGCTGTGCGTTCGTTCACCTAGGAGAGTTGAAACTATGTTGAGATTCAGCGAGTCAGAAACACGTTTCTTCTAGGAGCTGCATTGGGATATTCCCGAGTGAATGGGACCATAGGCTCTACAGAGAAATATCTGCTTCTAAAACCAAAACGGAGCTATCTAACTGAATGGTTGTCAATGTGTTCATTCAACTGACAGAGTTAAACTCACGTGTGGATTCAGCGGTTTGCAAACCCTTTCTGTGCAGAATCCCAAAACCGGTGTTTCCAGCGTAATGCCGGCATCCGTACTAAACAGTAGTAAACCTCGTCTAAAACTCAGGAGAAACGTTTCCTTGAAACTGCTCTACTGTGCGTTCGTTCACCTAAGAGAGTTGAATCTATTTTGAAATTCAGCGAGTCAGAAACACGTTTCTTCTAGGAGCTGCGTTGGGACATTCCCGAGTGAATGGGACCATAGGCTGTACAGAGAAATATCTGCTTCTAAAACCAAAACGGAGCTATCTAACTGGATGGTTGTCAATGTGTGCATTCAACTGACAGAGTTAAACTCACGAGTGGATTCAGCGGTTTGCAAACACTTTCTGTTCAGAATCCCAAAACCGGTATTTCCTACCCAATGCCGGCATCCGTACTAAACAGCAGGAAACTTCCTCTAAAATTCAGGAGAAACGTTTCCTTGAAACTGCTCTGCTGTGCGTTCGTTCACCTAAGAGAGTTGAATCTATGTTGAGATTCTGCGAGTCAGAAACACGTTTCTTCTAGGAGCTGCGTTGGGATATTCCCGAGTGAATGGGACCATAGGCTGTACAGAGAAATATCTGCTTCTAAAACCAAAACGGAGCTATCTAACTGAATGGTTGTCAATGTGTGCATTCAACTGACAGAGTTAAACTCACGTGTGGATTCAGCGGTTTGCAAACCCTTTCTGTGCAGAATCCCAAAACCGGTGTTTCCAGCGTAATGCCGGCATCCGTACTAAACAGTAGTAAACCTCGTCTAAAACTCAGGAGAAACGTTTCCTTGAAACTGCTCTGCTGTGCGTTCGTTCACCTAAGAGAGTTGAATCTATTTTGAAATTCAGCGAGTCAGAAACACGTTTCTTCTAGGAGCTGCGTTGGGACATTCCCGAGTGAATGGGACCATAGGCTGTACAGAGAAATATCTGCTTCTAAAACCAAAACGGAGCTATCTAACTGGATGGTTGTCAATGTGTGCATTCAACTGACAGAGTTAAACTCACGAGTGGATTCAGCGGTTTGCAAACACTTTCTGTTCAGAATCCCAAAACCGGTATTTCCTACCCAATGCCGGCATCCGTACTAAACAGCAGGAAACTTCCTCTAAAATTCAGGAGAAACGTTTCCTTGAAACTGCTCTGCTGTGCGTTCGTTCACCTAAGAGAGTTGAATCTATGTTGAGATTCAGCGAGTCAGAAACACGTTTCTTCTAGGAGCTGCGTTGGGATATTCCCGAGTGAATGGGACCATAGGCTGTACAGAGAAATATCTGCTTCTAAAACCAAAACGGAGCTATCTAACTGAATGGTTGTCAATGTGTGCATTCAACTGACAGAGTTAAACGCACGTGTGGATTCAGCGGTTTGCAAACCCTTTCTGTGCATAATCCCAAATCCGGTATTTCCTACCCAATGCCGGCATCCGTACTAAACAGCAGGAAACTTCGTCTAAAACTCAGGCGAAACGTTTCCTTGTAACTGCTCTGCTGTGCGTTCGTTCACCTAAGAGGGTTGAATCTATGTTGAGATTCAGCGAGTCAGAAACACGTTTCTTCTAGGAGCTGCGTTGGGATATTCCCGCGTGAATGGGACCATAGGCTGTACAGAGATATATCTGCTCCTAAAACCAAAAGCGTCCAATCTAACTGAATGGTTGTCAATGTGTGCATTCAACTGACAGAGTTAAACTCACGTTTGGATTCAGCGGTTTACAAACCCTTTCTGTGCAGAATCCCAAAATCGGTAATTCCAGCTCAATGCCGGCATACGTACTAAACTGCAGGAAACTTGGTCTAAAACTCAGGAGAAACGTTTACTTGAAACTGCTCTGCTGTGCGATCGTTCACCTAAGAGAGTTGAATCTATTTGGAAATTCAGCGAGTCAGAAACACGTTTCTTCTAGGAGCTGCGTTGGGATATTCCCGAGTGAATGGGACCATAGGCTGTACAGAGAAATATCTGCTTCTAAAACCAAAACGGAGTTATCAAACTGAATGGTGGTCAATGTGTGCATTCAACTGACAGAGTTAAACTCACGTGTGGATTCAGCGGTTTGCAAACCCTTTCTGTGCAGAATCCCAAAACCGGTATTTCCAGCCGAATGCCGGCATCCGTACTAAACAGCAGGAAACTTCGTCTAAAACCCAGGCGAAACGTTTCCTTATAACTGCTCTGCTGTGCGTTCGTTCACCTAAGAGAGTTGAATCTATGTTGAGATTCAGCGAGTCAGAAACACGTTTCTTCTATTAGCTGCGTTGGGATATTCCTGAGTGAATGGGACCATAGGCTGTACAGAGAAATATCTGCTCCTAAAACCAAAAGGGTGCTATCTAACTGAATGGTTGTCAATGTGTGCATTCAACTGACAGAGTAAAACTCACGTGTGGATTCAGCGGTTTGCAAACCCTTTCTGTGCAGAATCCCAAAACCGGTATTTCCTACCCAATGCCGGCATCCGTACTAAACAGCAGGAAACTTCGTCTAAAACGCAGGCGAAACGTTTCCTTGTAACTGCTCTGCTGTGCTTTCGTTCACCTAAGAGAGTTGAATCTATGTTGAGATTCAGCGAGTCAGAAACACGTTTCTTCTAGGAGCTGCGTTGGGATATTCCCGAGTGAATGGGACCATAGGCTGTACAGAGAAATATCTGCTTCTAAAACCAAAAGGGTGCTATCAAAGTGAATGGTTGTCAATGTGTGCATTCAACTGACAGAGTTAAACTCACGTGTGGATTCAGCGGTTTGCAAACCCTTTCTGTGCAGAATCCCAAAACCGGTATTTCCAGCCCAATGCCGGCATACGTACTAAACAGCAGGAAACTTCTTCTAAAACTCAGGAGAAACGTTTCCTTGAATCTGCTCTGCTGTGCGTTCGTTCACCTAGGAGAGTTGAAACTATGTTGAGATTCAGCGAGTCAGAAACACGTTTCTTCTAGGAGCTGTGTTGGGATATTCCCGAGTGAATGGGACCATAGGCTGTACAGAGAAATATCTGCTTCTAAAACCAAAACGGAGCTATCTAACTGAATGGTTGTCAATGCGTTCATTCAACTGACAGAGTTAAACTCACGTGTGGATTCAGCGGTTTGCAAACCCTTTCTGTGCAGAATCCCAAAACCGGTGCTTCCAGCGTAATGCGGGCATCCGTACTAAACAGTAGTAAACCTCGTCTAAAACTCAGGAGAAACGTTTCCTTGAAACTGCTCTGCTGTGCCTTCGTTCACCTAAGATAGTTGAATCTATTTTGAAATTCAGCGAGTCAGAAACACGTTTCTTCTAGGAGCTGCTTTGGGACATTCCCGAGTGAATGGGACCATAGGCTGTACAGAGAAATATCTGCTTCTAAAACCAAAACGGAGCTATCTAACTGGATGGTTGTCAATGTGTGCATTCAACTGACAGAGTTAAACTCACGAGTGGATTCAGCGGTTTGCAAACACTTTCTGTTCAGAATCCCAAAACCGGTATTTCCTACCCAATGCCGGCATCCGTACTAAACAGCAGGAAACTTACTCTAAAATTCAGGAGAAACGTTTCCTTGAAACTGCTCTGCTGTGCGTTCGTTCACCTAAGAGAGTTGAATCTATGTTCAGATTCAGCGAGTCAGAAACACGTTTCTTCTAGGAGCTGCGTTGGGATATTCCCGAGTGAATGGGACCATAGGCTGTACAGAGAAATATCTGCTTCTAACACCAAAACGGAGCTATCTAACTGAATGGTTGTCAATGTGTGCATTCAACTGACAGAGTTAAACTCACGTGTGGATTCAGCGGTTTGCAAACCCTTTCTGTGCAGAATCCCAAAACCGGTATTTCCTACCCAATGCCGGCATCCGTACTAAACAGCAGGAAACTTCGTCTAAAACGCAGGCGAAACGTTTCCTTGTAACTGCTCTGCTGTGCTTTCGTTCACCTAAGAGAGTTGAATCTATGTTGAGATTCAGCGAGTCAGAAACACGTTTCTTCTAGGAGCTGCGTTGGGATATTCCCGAGTGAATGGGACCATAGGCTGTAATGAGAAATATCTGCTTCTAAAACCGAAAGGGTGCTATCAAACTGAATGGTTGTCAATGTGTGCATTCAACTGACAGAGTTAAGCTCACGTGTGGATTCAGCGGTTTGCAAACCCTTTCTGTGCAGAATCCCAAAACCGGTATTTCCAGCCCAATGCCGGCATACGTACTAAACAGCAGGAAACTTCGTCTAAAACTCAGGAGAAACGTTTCCTTGAATCTGCTCTGCTGTGCGTTCGTTCACCTAGTAGAGTTGAAACTATGTTGAGATTCAGCGAGTCAGAAACACGTTTCTTCTAGGAGCTGCGTTGGGATATTCCCGAGTGAATGGGACCATAGGCTGTACAGAGAAATATCTGCTTCTAAAACCAAAACGGAGCTATCTAACTGAATGGTTGTCAATGCGTTCATTCAACTGACAGAGTTAAACTCACGTGTGGATTCAGCGGTTTGCAAACCCTTTCTGTGCAGAATCCCAAAACCGGTGTTTCCAGCGTAATGCCGGCATCCGTACTAAACAGTAGTAAACCTCGTCTAAAACTCAGGAGAAACGTTTCCTTGAAACTGCTCTGCTGTGCCTTCGTTCACCTAAGAGAGTTGAATCTATTTTGAAATTCAGCGAGTCAGAAACACGTTTCTTCTAGGAGCTGCGTTGGGACATTCCCGAGTGAATGGGACCATAGGCTGTACAGAGAAATATCTGCTTCTAAAACCAAAACGGAGCTATCTAACTGGATGGTTGTCAATGTGTGCATTCAA
Organism: Aotus nancymaae; assembly: GCF_030222135.1. Classification (NCBI taxonomy): domain Eukaryota; kingdom Metazoa; phylum Chordata; class Mammalia; order Primates; family Aotidae; genus Aotus; species Aotus nancymaae. The sequence continues at coordinate 474,378 of NW_026988493.1, forward strand.
CTGACAGAGTTAAACTCACGAGTGGATTCAGCGGTTTGCAAACACTTTCTGTTCAGAATCCCAAAACCGGTATTTCCTACCCAATGCCGGCATCCGTACTAAACAGCAGGAAACTTCCTCTAAAATTCAGGAGAAACGTTTCCTTGAAACTGCTCTGCTGTGCGTTCGTTCACCTAAGAGAGTTGAATCTATGTTGAGATTCAGCGAGTCAGAAACACGTTTCTTCTAGGAGCTGCGTTGGGATATTCCCGAGTGAATGGGACCATAGGCTGTACAGAGAAATATCTGCTTCTAACACCAAAACGGAGCTATCTAACTGAATGGTTGTCAATGTGTGCATTCAACTGACAGAGTTAAACTCACGTGTGGATTCAGCGGTTTGCAAACCCTTTCTGTGCAGAATCCCAAAACCGGTATTTCCTACCCAATGCCGGCATCCGTACTAAACAGCAGGAAACTTCGTCTAAAACTAAGGCGAAACGTTTCCTTGTAACTGCTCTGCTGTGCGTTCGTTCACCTAAGAGAGTTGAATCTATGTTGAGATTCAGCGAGTCAGAAACACGTTTCTTCTAGGAGCTGCGTTGGGATATTCCCGAGTGAATGGGACCATAGGCTGTACAGAGAAATATCTGCTTCTAAAACCAAAAGGGTGCTATCAAACTGAATGGTTGTCAATGTGTGCATTCAACTGACAGAGTTAAACTCACGTTTGGATTCAGCGGTTTAGAAACCCTTTCTGTGCAGAATCCCAAAACCGGTAATTCCAGCTCAATGCCGGCATACGTACTAAACTGCAGGAAACTTCCACTAAAACTCAGGAGAAGCGTTTGCTTGAAACTGCTCTGCTGTGCGATCGTTCACCTAAGAGAGTTGAATCTATTTGGAAATTCAGCGAGTCAGAAACACGTTTCTTCTAGGAGCTGCGTTGGGATATTCCCGAGTGAATGGGACCATAGGCTGTACAGAGAAATATCTGCTTCTAACACCAAAACGGAGCTGTCTAACTGAATGGTTGTCAATGTGTGCATTCAACTGACAGAGGTAAACTCACGTGTGGATTCAGCGGTTTGCAAACCCTTTCTGTGCAGAATCCCAAAACCGGTATTTCCTACCCAATGCCGGCATCCGTACTAAACAGCAGGAAACTTCTTCTAAAACGCAGGCGAAACGTTTCCTTATAACTGCTCTGCTGTGCTTTCGTTCACCTAAGAGAGTTGAATCTATGTTGAGATTCAGCGAGTCAGAAACACGTTTCTTCTAGGAGCTGCGTTGGGATATTCCCGAGTGAATGGGACCATAGGCTGTACAGAGAAATATCTGCTTCTAAAACCGAAAGGGTGCTATCAAACTGAATGGTTGTCAATGTGTGCATTCAACTGACAGAGTTAAACTCACGTGTGGATTCAGCGGTTTGCAAACCCTTTCTGTGCAGAATCCCAAAACCGGTATTTCCAGCCCAATGCCGGCATACGTACTAAACAGCAGGAAACTTCGTCTAAAACTCAGGAGAAACGTTTCCTTGAATCTGCTCTGCTGTGCGTTCGTTCACCTAGGAGAGTTGAAACTATGTTGAGATTCAGCGAGTCAGAAACACGTTTCTTCTAGGAGCTGCGTTGGGATATTCCCGAGTGAATGGGACCATAGGCTGTACAGAGAAATATCTGCTTCTAAAACCAAAACGGAGCTATCTAACTGAATGGTTGTCAATGCGTTCATTCAACTGACAGAGTTAAACTCACGTGTGGATTCAGCGGTTTGCACACCCTTTCTGTGCAGAATCCCAAAACCGGTGTTTCCAGCGTAATGCCGGCATCCGTACTAAACAGTAGTAAACCTCGTCTAAAACTCAGGAGAAACGTTTCCTTGAAACTGCTCTGCTGTGCGTTCGTTCACCTAAGAGAGTTGAATCTATTTTGAAATTCAGCGAGTCAGAAACACGTTTCTTCTAGGAGCTGCGTTGGGACATTCCCGAGTGAATGGGACCATAGGTTGTACAGAGAAATATCTGCTTCTAAAACCAAAACGGAGCTATCTAACTGGATGGTTGTCAATGTGTGCATTCAACTGACAGAGTTAAACTCACGAGTGGATTCAGCGGTTTGCAAACACTTTCTGTTCAGAATCCCAAAACCGGTATTTCCTACCCAATGCCGGCATCCGTACTAAACAGCAGGAAACTTCCTCTAAAATTCAGGAGAAACGTTTCCTTGAAACTGCTCTGCTGTGCGTTCGTTCACCTAAGAGAGTTGAATCTATGTTGAGATTCAGCGAGTCAGAAACACGTTTCTTCTAGGAGCTGCGTTGGGATATTCCCGAGTGAATGGGACCATTGGCTGTACAGAGAAATATCTGCTTCTAAAACCAAAACGGAGCTATCTAACTGAATGGTTGTCAATGTGTGCATTCAACTGACAGAGTTAAACTCAGGTGTGGATTCAGCGCTTTGCAAACCCTTTCTGTGCAGAATCCCAAAACCGGTATTTCCTACCCAATGCCGGCATCCGTACTAAACAGCAGGAAACTTCGTCTAAAACGCAGGCGAAACGTTTCCTTGTAACTGCTCTGCTGTGCTTTCGTTCACCTAAGAGAGTTGAATCTATGTTGAGATTCAGCGAGTCAGAAACACGTTTCTTCTAGGAGCTGCGTTGGGATATTCCCGAGTGAATGGGACCATAGGCTGTACAGAGAAATATCTGCTTCTAAAACCAAAAGGGTGCTATCAAACTGAATGGTTGTCAATGTGTGCATTCAACTGACAGAGGTAAACTCACGTGTGGATTCAGCGGTTTGCAAACCCTTTCTGTGCAGAATCCCAAAACCGGTATTTCCAGCCCAATGCCGGCATACGTACTAAACAGCAGGAAACTTCGTCTAAAACTCAGGCGAAACGTTTCCTTGAAACTGCTCTGCTGTGCGTTCGTTCACCTAGGAGAGTTGAAACTATGTTGAGATTCAGCGAGTCCGAAACACGTTTCTTCTAGGAGCTGCGTTGGGATATTCCCGAGTGAATGGGACCATAGGCTGTACAGAGAAATATCTGCTTCTAAAACCAAAACGGAGCTATCTAACTGAATGGTTGTCAATGTGTTCATTCATCTGACAGAGTTAAACTCACGTGTGGATTCAGCGGTTTGCAAACCCTTTCTGTGCAGAATCCCAAAACCGGTGTTTCCAGCGTAATGCCGGCATCCGTACTAAACAGTTGTAAACTTCGTCTAAAACTCAGGAGAAACGTTTCCTTGAAACTGCTCTGCTGTGCGTTCGTTCACCTAAGAGAGTTGAATCTATTTTGAAATTCAGCGAGTCAGAAACACGTTTCTTCTAGGAGCTGCGTTGGGATATTCCCGAGTGAATGGGACCATAGGCTGTACAGAGAAATATCTGCTTCTAAAACCAAAACGGAGCTATCTAACTGGATGGTTGTCAATGTGTGCATTCAACTGACAGAGTTAAACTCACGTGTGGATTCAGCGGTTTGCAAACACTTTCTGTTCAGAATCCCAAAACCGGTATTTCCTACCCAATGCCGGCATCCGTACTAAACAGCAGGAAACTTCCTCTAAAATTCAGGAGAAACGTTTCCTTGAAACTGCTCTGCTGTGCGTTCGTTCACCTAAGAGAGTTGAATCTATGTTGAGATTCAGCGAGTCAGAAACACGTTTCTTCTAGGAGCTGCGTTGGGATATTCCCGAGTGAATGGGACCATTGGCTGTACAGAGAAATATCTGCTTCTAAAACCAAAACGGAGCTATCTAACTGAATGGTTGTCAATGTGTGCATTCAACTGACAGAGTTAAACTCAGGTGTGGATTCAGCGGTTTGCAAACCCTTTCTGTGCAGAATCCCAAAACCGGTATTTCCTACCCAATGCCGGCATCCGTACTAAACAGCAGGAAACTTCGTCTAAAACGCAGGCGAAACGTTTCCTTGTAACTGCTCTGCTGTGCTTTCGTTCACCTAAGAGAGTTGAATCTATGTTGAGATTCAGCGAGTCAGAAACACGTTTTTTCTAGGAGCTGCGTTGGGATATTCCCGAGTGAATGGGACCATAGGCTGTACAGAGAAATATCTGCTTCTAAAACCAAAAGGGTGCTATCAAACTGAATGGTTGTCAATGTGTGCATTCAACTGACAGAGTTAAACTCACGTGTGGATTCAGCGGTTTGCAAACCCTTTCTGTGCAGAATCCCAAAACCGGTATTTCCAGCCCAATGCCGGCATACGTACTAAACAGCAGGAAACTTCGTCTAAAACTCAGGAGAAACGTTTCCTTGAATCTGCTCTGCTGTGCGTTCGTTCACCTAGGAGAGTTGAAACTATGTTGAGATTCAGCGAGTCAGAAACACGTTTCTTCTAGGAGCTGCGTTGGGATATTCCCGAGTGAATGGGACCATAGGCTGTACAGAGAAATATCTGCTTCTAACACCAAAACGGAGCTATCTAAGTGAATGGTTGTCAATGTGTGCATTCAACTGACAGAGTTAAACTCACGTGTGGATTCAGCGGTTTGCAAACCCTTTCTGTGCAGAATCCCAAAACCGGTATTTCCTCCCCAATGCCGGCATCCGTACTAAACAGCAGGAAACTTCGTCTAAAACTCAGGCGAAACGTTTCCTTGTAACTGCTCTGCTGTGCGTTCGTTCACCTAAGAGAGTTGAATCTATGTTGAGAATCAGCGAGTCAGAAACTCGTTTCTTCTAGGAGCTGCGTTGGGATATTCCCGAGTGAATGGGACCATAGGCTGTACAGAGATATATCTGCTTCTAAAACCAAAAGGGTGCTATCAAACTGAATGGTTGTCAATGTGTGCATTCAACTGACAGAGTTAAACTCACGTTTGGATTCAGCGGTTTAGAAACCCTTTCTGTGCAGAATCCCAAAACCGGTATTTCCTACCCAATGCCGGCATCCGTACTAAGCAGCAGGAAACTTCCTCTAAAATTCAGGAGAAACGTTTCCTTGAAACTGTTCTGCTGTGCGTTCGTTCACCTAAGAGAGTTGAATCTATGTTGAGATTCTGCGAGTCAGAAACACGTTTCTTCTAGGAGCTGCGTTGGGATATTCCCGAGTGAATGGGACCATAGGCTGTACAGAGAAATATCTGCTTCTAAAACCAAAACGGAGCTATCTAACTGAATGGTTGTCAATGTGTGCATTCAACTGACAGAGTTAAACTCACGTGTGGATTCAGCGGTTTGCAAACCCTTTCTGTGCAGAATCCCAAAACCGGTGTTTCCAGCGTAATGCCGGCATCCGTACTAAACAGTAGTAAACCTCGTCTAAAACTCAGGAGAAACGTTTCCTTGAAACTGCTCTGCTGTGCGTTCGTTCACCTAAGAGAGTTGAATCTATTTTGAAATTCAGCGAGTCAGAAACACGTTTCTTCTAGGAGCTGCGTTGGGACATTCCCGAGTGAATGGGACCATAGGCTGTACAGAGAAATATCTGCTTCTAAAACCAAAACGGAGCTATCTAACTGGATGGTTGTCAATGTGTGCATTCAACTGACAGAGTTAAACTCACGAGTGGATTCAGCGGTTTGCAAACACTTTCTGTTCAGAATCCCAAAACCGGTATTTCCTACCCAATGCCGGCATCCGTACTAAACAGCAGGAAACTTCCTCTAAAATTCAGGAGAAACGTTTCCTTGAAACTGCTCTGCTGTGCGTTCGTTCACCTAAGAGAGTTGAATCTATGTTGAGATTCAGCGAGTCAGAAACACGTTTCTTCTAGGAGCTGCGTTGGGATATTCCCGAGTGAATGGGACCATAGGCTGTACAGAGAAATATCTGCTTCTAAAACCAAAACGGAGCTATCTAACTGAATGGTTGTCAATGTGTGCATTCAACTGACAGAGTTAAACGCACGTGTGGATTCAGCGGTTTGCAAACCCTTTCTGTGCATAATCCCAAATCCGGTATTTCCTACCCAATGCCGGCATCCGTACTAAACAGCAGGAAACTTCGTCTAAAACTCAGGCGAAACGTTTCCTTGTAACTGCTCTGCTGTGCGTTCGTTCACCTAAGAGGGTTGAATCTATGTTGAGATTCAGCGAGTCAGAAACACGTTTCTTCTAGGAGCTGCGTTGGGATATTCCCGCGTGAATGGGACCATAGGCTGTAAGGAGATATATCTGCTCCTAAAACCAAAAGCGTCCAATCTAACTGAATGGTTGTCAATGTGTGCATTCAACTGACAGAGTTAAACTCACGTTTGGATTCAGCGGTTTACAAACCCTTTCTGTGCAGAATCCCAAAACCGGTAATTCCAGCTCAATGCCGGCATACGTACTAAACTGCAGGAAACTTGGTCTAAAACTCAGGAGAAACGTTTACTTGAAACTGCTCTGCTGTGCGATCGTTCACCTAAGAGAGTTGAATCTATTTGGAAATTCAGCGAGTCAGAAACACGTTTCTTCTAGGAGCTGCGTTGGGATATTCCCGAGTGAATGGGACCATAGGCTGTACAGAGAAATATCTGCTTCTAAAACCAAAACGGAGTTATCAAACTGAATGGTGGTCAATGTGTGCATTCAACTGACAGAGTTAAACTCACGTGTGGATTCAGCGGTTTGCAAACCCTTTCTGTGCAGAATCCCAAAACCGGTATTTCCAGCCGAATGCCGGCATCCGTACTAAACAGCAGGAAACTTCGTCTAAAACCCAGGCGAAACGTTTCCTTATAACTGCTCTGCTGTGCGTTCGTTCACCTAAGAGAGTTGAATCTATGTTGAGATTCAGCGAGTCAGAAACACGTTTCTTCTATTAGCTGCGTTGGGATATTCCTGAGTGAATGGGACCATAGGCTGTACAGAGAAATATCTGCTCCTAAAACCAAAAGGGTGCTATCTAACTGAATGGTTGTCAATGTGTGCATTCAACTGACAGAGTAAAACTCACGTGTGGATTCAGCGGTTTGCAAACCCTTTCTGTGCAGAATCCCAAAACCGGTATTTCCTACCCAATGCCGGCATCCGTACTAAACAGCAGGAAACTTCGTCTAAAACGCAGGCGAAACGTTTCCTTGTAACTGCTCTGCTGTGCTTTCGTTCACCTAAGAGAGTTGAATCTATGTTGAGATTCAGCGAGTCAGAAACACGTTTCTTCTAGGAGCTGCGTTGGGATATTCCCGAGTGAATGGGACCATAGGCTGTACAGAGAAATATCTGCTTCTAAAACCAAAAGGGTGCTATCAAAGTGAATGGTTGTCAATGTGTGCATTCAACTGACAGAGTTAAACTCACGTGTGGATTCAGCGGTTTGCAAACCCTTTCTGTGCAGAATCCCAAAACCGGTATTTCCAGCCCAATGCCGGCATACGTACTAAACAGCAGGAAACTTCGTCTAAAACTCAGGAGAAACGTTTCCTTGAATCTGCTCTGCTGTGCCTTCGTTCACCTAAGATAGTTGAATCTATTTTGAAATTCAGCGAGTCAGAAACACGTTTCTTCTAGGAGCTGCTTTGGGACATTCCCGAGTGAATGGGACCATAGGCTGTACAGAGAAATATCTGCTTCTAAAACCAAAACGGAGCTATCTAACTGGATGGTTGCCAATGTGTGCATTCAACTGACAGAGTTAAACTCACGAGTGGATTCAGCGGTTTGCAAACACTTTCTGTTCAGAATCCCAAAACCGGTATTTCCTACCCAATGCCGGCATCCGTACTAAACAGCAGGAAACTTCCTCTAAAATTCAGGAGAAACGTTTCCTTGAAACTGCTCTGCTGTGCGTTCGTTCACCTAAGAGAGTTGAATCTATGTTCAGATTCAGCGAGTCAGAAACACGTTTCTTCTAGGAGCTGCGTTGGGATATTCCCGAGTGAATGGGACCATAGGCTGTACAGAGAAATATCTGCTTCTAACACCAAAACGGAGCTATCTAACTGAATGGTTGTCAATGTGTGCATTCAACTGACAGAGTTAAACTCACGTGTGGATTCAGCGGTTTGCAAACCCTTTCTGTGCAGAATCCCAAAACCGGTATTTCCTACCCAATGCCGGCATCCGTACTAAACAGCAGGAAACTTCGTCTAAAACGCAGGCGAAACGTTTCCTTGTAACTGCTCTGCTGTGCTTTCGTTCACCTAAGAGAGTTGAATCTATGTTGAGATTCAGCGAGTCAGAAACACGTTTCTTCTAGGAGCTGCGTTGGGATATTCCCGAGTGAATGGGACCATAGGCTGTAATGAGAAATATCTGCTTCTAAAACCGAAAGGGTGCTATCAAACTGAATGGTTGTCAATGTGTGCATTCAACTGACAGAGTTAAGCTCACGTGTGGATTCAGCGGTTTGCAAACCCTTTCTGTGCAGAATCCCAAAACCGGTATTTCCAGCCCAATGCCGGCATACGTACTAAACAGCAGGAAACTTCGTCTAAAACTCAGGAGAAACGTTTCCTTGAATCTGCTCTGCTGTGCGTTCGTTCACCTAGTAGAGTTGAAACTATGTTGAGATTCAGCGAGTCAGAAACACGTTTCTTCTAGGAGCTGCGTTGGGATATTCCCGAGTGAATGGGACCATAGGCTGTACAGAGAAATATCTGCTTCTAAAACCAAAACGGAGCTATCTAACTGAATGGTTGTCAATGCGTTCATTCAACTGACAGAGTTAAACTCACGTGTGGATTCAGCGGTTTGCAAACCCTTTCTGTGCAGAATCCCAAAACCGGTGTTTCCAGCGTAATGCCGGCATCCGTACTAAACAGTAGTAAACCTCGTCTAAAACTCAGGAGAAACGTTTCCTTGAAACTGCTCTGCTGTGCCTTCGTTCACCTAAGAGAGTTGAATCTATTTTGAAATTCAGCGAGTCAGAAACACGTTTCTTCTAGGAGCTGCGTTGGGACATTCCCGAGTGAATGGGACCATAGGCTGTACAGAGAAATATCTGCTTCTAAAACCAAAACGGAGCTATCTAACTGGATGGTTGTCAATGTGTGCATTCAACTGACAGAGTTAAACTCACGAGTGGATTCAGCGGTTTGCAAACACTTTCTGTTCAGAATCCCAAAACCGGTATTTCCTACCCAATGCCGGCATCCGTACTAAACAGCAGGAAACTTCCTCTAAAATTCAGGAGAAACGTTTCCTTGAAACTGCTCTGCTGTGCGTTCGTTCACCTAAGAGAGTTGAATCTATGTTGAGATTCAGCGAGTCAGAAACACGTTTCTTCTAGGAGCTGCGTTGGGATATTCCCGAGTGAATGGGACCATAGGCTGTACAGAGAAATATCTGCTTCTAACACCAAAACGGAGCTATCTAACTGAATGGTTGTCAATGTGTGCATTCAACTGACAGAGTTAAACTCACGTGTGGATTCAGCGGTTTGCAAACCCTTTCTGTGCAGAATCCCAAAACCGGTATTTCCTACCCAATGCCGGCATCCGTACTAAACAGCAGGAAACTTCGTCTAAAACTAAGGCGAAACGTTTCCTTGTAACTGCTCTGCTGTGCGTTCGTTCACCTAAGAGAGTTGAATCTATGTTGAGATTCAGCGAGTCAGAAACACGTTTCTTCTAGGAGCTGCGTTGGGATATTCCCGAGTGAATGGGACCATAGGCTGTACAGAGAAATATCTGCTTCTAAAACCAAAAGGGTGCTATCAAACTGAATGGTTGTCAATGTGTGCATTCAACTGACAGAGTTAAACTCACGTTTGGATTCAGCGGTTTAGAAACCCTTTCTGTGCAGAATCCCAAAACCGGTAATTCCAGCTCAATGCCGGCATACGTACTAAACTGCAGGAAACTTCCACTAAAACTCAGGAGAAGCGTTTGCTTGAAACTGCTCTGCTGTGCGATCGTTCACCTAAGAGAGTTGAATCTATTTGGAAATTCAGCGAGTCAGAAACACGTTTCTTCTAGGAGCTGCGTTGGGATATTCCCGAGTGAATGGGACCATAGGCTGTACAGAGAAATATCTGCTTCTACCACCAAAACGGAGCTGTCTAACTGAATGGTTGTCAATGTGTGCATTCAACTGACAGAGTTAAACTCACGTGTGGATTCAGCGGTTTGCAAACCCTTTCTGTGCAGAATCCCAAAACCGGTATTTCCTACCCAATGCCGGCATCCGTACTAAACAGCAGGAAACTTCGTCTAAAACGCAGGCGAAACGTTTCCTTATAACTGCTCTGCTGTGCTTTCGTTCACCTAAGAGAGTTGAATCTATGTTGAGATTCAGCGAGTCAGAAACACGTTTCTTCTAGGAGCTGCGTTGGGATATTCCCGAGTGAATGGGACCATAGGCTGTACAGAGAAATATCTGCTTCTAAAACCGAAAGGGTGCTATCAAACTGAATGGTTGTCAATGTGTGCATTCAACTGACAGAGTTAAACTCACGTGTGGATTCAGCGGTTTGCAAACCCTTTCTGTGCAGAATCCCAAAACCGGTATTTCCAGCCCAATGCCGGCATACGTACTAAACAGCAGGAAACTTCGTCTAAAACTCAGGAGAAACGTTTCCTTGAATCTGCTCTGCTGTGCGTTCGTTCACCTAGGAGAGTTGAAACTATGTTGAGATTCAGCGAGTCAGAAACACGTTTCTTCTAGGAGCTGCGTTGGGATATTCCCGAGTGAATGGGACCATAGGCTGTACAGAGAAATATCTGCTTCTAAAACCAAAACGGAGCTATCTAACTGAATGGTTGTCAATGCGTTCTTTCAACTGACAGAGTTAAACTCACGTGTGGATTCAGCGGTTTGCACACCCTTTCTGTGCAGAATCCCAAAACCGGTGTTTCCAGCGTAATGCCGGCATCCGTACTAAACAGTAGTAAACCTCGTCTAAAACTCAGGAGAAACGTTTCCTTGAAACTGCTCTGCTGTGCGTTCGTTCACCTAAGAGAGTTGAATCTATTTTGAAATTCAGCGAGTCAGAAACACGTTTCTTCTAGGAGCTGCGTTGGGACATTCCCGAGTGAATGGGACCATAGGTTGTACAGAGAAATATCTGCTTCTAAAACCAAAACGGAGCTATCTAACTGGATGGTTGTCAATGTGTGCATTCAACTGACAGAGTTAAACTCACGAGTGGATTCAGCGGTTTGCAAACACTTTCTGTTCAGAATCCCAAAACCGGTATTTCCTACCCAATGCCGGCATCCGTACTAAACAGCAGGAAACTTCCTCTAAAATTCAGGAGAAACGTTTCCTTGAAACTGCTCTGCTGTGCGTTCGTTCACCTAAGAGAGTTGAATCTATGTTGAGATTCAGCGAGTCAGAAACACGTTTCTTCTAGGAGCTGCGTTGGGATATTCCCGAGTGAATGGGACCATTGGCTGTACAGAGAAATATCTGCTTCTAAAACCAAAACGGAGCTATCTAACTGAATGGTTGTCAATGTGTGCATTCAACTGACAGAGTTAAACTCAGGTGTGGATTCAGCGCTTTGCAAACCCTTTCTGTGCAGAATCCCAAAACCGGTATTTCCTACCCAATGCCGGCATCCGTACTAAACAGCAGGAAACTTCGTCTAAAACGCAGGCGAAACGTTTCCTTGTAACTGCTCTGCTGTGCTTTCGTTCACCTAAGAGAGTTGAATCTATGTTGAGATTCAGCGAGTCAGAAACACGTTTCTTCTAGGAGCTGCGTTGGGATATTCCCGAGTGAATGGGACCATAGGCTGTACAGAGAAATATCTGCTTCTAAAACCAAAAGGGTGCTATCAAACTGAATGGTTGTCAATGTGTGCATTCAACTGACAGAGGTAAACTCACGTGTGGATTCAGCGGTTTGCAAACCCTTTCTGTGCAGAATCCCAAAACCGGTATTTCCAGCCCAATGCCGGCATACGTACTAAACAGCAGGAAACTTCGTCTAAAACTCAGGCGAAACGTTTCCTTGAAACTGCTCTGCTGTGCGTTCGTTCACCTAGGAGAGTTGAAACTATGTTGAGATTCAGCGAGTCCGAAACACGTTTCTTCTAGGAGCTGCGTTGGGATATTCCCGAGTGAATGGGACCATAGGCTGTACAGAGAAATATCTGCTTCTAAAACCAAAACGGAGCTATCTAACTGAATGGTTGTCAATGTGTTCATTCATCTGACAGAGTTAAACTCACGTGTGGATTCAGCGGTTTGCAAACCCTTTCTGTGCAGAATCCCAAAACCGGTGTTTCCAGCGTAATGCCGGCATCCGTACTAAACAGTTGTAAACTTCGTCTAAAACTCAGGAGAAACGTTTCCTTGAAACTGCTCTGCTGTGCGTTCGTTCACCTAAGAGAGTTGAATCTATTTTGAAATTCAGCGAGTCAGAAACACGTTTCTTCTAGGAGCTGCGTTGGGATATTCCCGAGTGAATGGGACCATAGGCTGTACAGAGAAATATCTGCTTCTAAAACCAAAACGGAGCTATCTAACTGGATGGTTGTCAATGTGTGCATTCAACTGACAGAGTTAAACTCACGTGTGGATTCAGCGGTTTGCAAACACTTTCTGTTCAGAATCCCAAAACCGGTATTTCCTACCCAATGCCGGCATCCGTACTAAACAGCAGGAAACTTCCTCTAAAATTCAGGAGAAACGTTTCCTTGAAACTGCTCTGCTGTGCGTTCGTTCACCTAAGAGAGTTGAATCTATGTTGAGATTCAGCGAGTCAGAAACACGTTTCTTCTAGGAGCTGCGTTGGGATATTCCCGAGTGAATGGGACCATTGGCTGTACAGAGAAATATCTGCTTCTAAAACCAAAACGGAGCTATCTAACTGAATGGTTGTCAATGTGTGCATTCACCTGACAGAGTTAAACTCAGGTGTGGATTCAGCGGTTTGCAAACCCTTTCTGTGCAGAATCCCAAAACCGGTATTTCCTACCCAATGCCGGCATCCGTACTAAACAGCAGGAAACTTCGTCTAAAACGCAGGCGAAACGTTTCCTTGTAACTGCTCTGCTGTGCTTTCGTTCACCTAAGAGAGTTGAATCTATGTTGAGATTCAGCGAGTCAGAAACACGTTTTTTCTAGGAGCTGCGTTGGGATATTCCCGAGTGAATGGGACCATAGGCTGTACAGAGAAATATCTGCTTCTAAAACCAAAAGGGTGCTATCAAACTGAATGGTTGTCAAAGTGTGCATTCAACTGACAGACTTAAACTCACGTGTGGATTCAGCGGTTTGCAAACCCTTTCTGTGCAGAATCCCAAAACCGGTATTTCCAGCCCAATGCCGGCATACGTACTAAACAGCAGGAAACTTCGTCTAAAACTCAGGAGAAACGTTTCCTTGAATCTGCTCTGCTGTGCGTTCGTTCACCTAGGAGAGTTGAAACTATGTTGAGATTCAGCGAGTCAGAAACACGTTTCTTCTAGGAGCTGCGTTGGGATATTCCCGAGTGAATGGGACCATAGGCTGTACAGAGAAATATCTGCTTCTAAAACCAAAACGGAGCTATCTAACTGAATGGTTGTCAATGCGTTCTTTCAACTGACAGAGTTAAACTCACGTGTGGATTCAGCGGTTTGCACACCCTTTCTGTGCAGAATCCCAAAACCGGTGTTTCCAGCGTAATGCCGGCATCCGTACTAAACAGTAGTAAACCTCGTCTAAAACTCAGGAGAAACGTTTCCTTGAAACTGCTCTGCTGTGCGTTCGTTCACCTAAGAGAGTTGAATCTATTTTGAAATTCAGCGAGTCAGAAACACGTTTCTTCTAGGAGCTGCGTTGGGACATTCCCGAGTGAATGGGACCATAGGTTGTACAGAGAAATATCTGCTTCTAAAACCAAAACGGAGCTATCTAACTGAATGGTTGTCAATGCGTTCTTTCAACTGACAGAGTTAAACTCACGTGTGGATTCAGCGGTTTGCACACCCTTTCTGTGCAGAATCCCAAAACCGGTGTTTCCAGCGTAATGCCGGCATCCGTACTAAACAGTAGTAAACCTCGTCTAAAACTCAGGAGAAACGTTTCCTTGAAACTGCTCTGCTGTGCGTTCGTTCACCTAAGAGAGTTGAATCTATTTTGAAATTCAGCGAGTCAGAAACACGTTTCTTCTAGGAGCTGCGTTGGGACATTCCCGAGTGAATGGGACCATAGGTTGTACAGAGAAATATCTGCTTCTAAAACCAAAACGGAGCTATCTAACTGGATGGTTGTCAATGTGTGCATTCAACTGACAGAGTTAAACTCACGAGTGGATTCAGCGGTTTGCAAACACTTTCTGTTCAGAATCCCAAAACCGGTATTTCCTACCCAATGCCGGCATCCGTACTAAACAGCAGGAAACTTCCTCTAAAATTCAGGAGAAACGTTTCCTTGAAACTGCTCTGCTGTGCGTTCGTTCACCTAAGAGAGTTGAATCTATGTTGAGATTCAGCGAGTCAGAAACACGTTTCTTCTAGGAGCTGCGTTGGGATATTCCCGAGTGAATGGGACCATTGGCTGTACAGAGAAATATCTGCTTCTAAAACCAAAACGGAGCTATCTAACTGAATGGTTGTCAATGTGTGCATTCAACTGACAGAGTTAAACTCAGGTGTGGATTCAGCGCTTTGCAAACCCTTTCTGTGCAGAATCCCAAAACCGGTATTTCCTACCCAATGCCGGCATCCGTACTAAACAGCAGGAAACTTCGTCTAAAACGCAGGCGAAACGTTTCCTTGTAACTGCTCTGCTGTGCTTTCGTTCACCTAAGAGAGTTGAATCTATGTTGAGATTCAGCGAGTCAGAAACACGTTTCTTCTAGGAGCTGCGTTGGGATATTCCCGAGTGAATGGGACCATAGGCTGTACAGAGAAATATCTGCTTCTAAAACCAAAAGGGTGCTATCAAACTGAATGGTTGTCAATGTGTGCATTCAACTGACAGAGGTAAACTCACGTGTGGATTCAGCGGTTTGCAAACCCTTTCTGTGCAGAATCCCAAAACCGGTATTTCCAGCCCAATGCCGGCATACGTACTAAACAGCAGGAAACTTCGTCTAAAACTCAGGCGAAACGTTTCCTTGAAACTGCTCTGCTGTGCGTTCGTTCACCTAGGAGAGTTGAAACTATGTTGAGATTCAGCGAGTCCGAAACACGTTTCTTCTAGGAGCTGCGTTGGGATATTCCCGAGTGAATGGGACCATAGGCTGTACAGAGAAATATCTGCTTCTAAAACCAAAACGGAGCTATCTAACTGAATGGTTGTCAATGTGTTCATTCATCTGACAGAGTTAAACTCACGTGTGGATTCAGCGGTTTGCAAACCCTTTCTGTGCAGAATCCCAAAACCGGTGTTTCCAGCGTAATGCCGGCATCCGTACTAAACAGTTGTAAACTTCGTCTAAAACTCAGGAGAAACGTTTCCTTGAAACTGCTCTGCTGTGCGTTCGTTCACCTAAGAGAGTTGAATCTATTTTGAAATTCAGCGAGTCAGAAACACGTTTCTTCTAGGAGCTGCGTTGGGATATTCCCGAGTGAATGGGACCATAGGCTGTACAGAGAAATATCTGCTTCTAAAACCAAAACGGAGCTATCTAACTGGATGGTTGTCAATGTGTGCATTCAACTGACAGAGTTAAACTCACGTGTGGATTCAGCGGTTTGCAAACACTTTCTGTTCAGAATCCCAAAACCGGTATTTCCTACCCAATGCCGGCATCCGTACTAAACAGCAGGAAACTTCCTCTAAAATTCAGGAGAAACGTTTCCTTGAAACTGCTCTGCTGTGCGTTCGTTCACCTAAGAGAGTTGAATCTATGTTGAGATTCAGCGAGTCAGAAACACGTTTCTTCTAGGAGCTGCGTTGGGATATTCCCGAGTGAATGGGACCATTGGCTGTACAGAGAAATATCTGCTTCTAAAACCAAAACGGAGCTATCTAACTGAATGGTTGTCAATGTGTGCATTCACCTGACAGAGTTAAACTCAGGTGTGGATTCAGCGGTTTGCAAACCCTTTCTGTGCAGAATCCCAAAACCGGTATTTCCTACCCAATGCCGGCATCCGTACTAAACAGCAGGAAACTTCGTCTAAAACGCAGGCGAAACGTTTCCTTGTAACTGCTCTGCTGTGCTTTCGTTCACCTAAGAGAGTTGAATCTATGTTGAGATTCAGCGAGTCAGAAACACGTTTTTTCTAGGAGCTGCGTTGGGATATTCCCGAGTGAATGGGACCATAGGCTGTACAGAGAAATATCTGCTTCTAAAACCAAAAGGGTGCTATCAAACTGAATGGTTGTCAAAGTGTGCATTCAACTGACAGACTTAAACTCACGTGTGGATTCAGCGGTTTGCAAACCCTTTCTGTGCAGAATCCCAAAACCGGTATTTCCAGCCCAATGCCGGCATACGTACTAAACAGCAGGAAACTTCGTCTAAAACTCAGGAGAAACGTTTCCTTGAATCTGCTCTGCTGTGCGTTCGTTCACCTAGGAGAGTTGAAACTATGTTGAGATTCAGCGAGTCAGAAACACGTTTCTTCTAGGAGCTGCGTTGGGATATTCCCGAGTGAATGGGACCATAGGCTGTACAGAGAAATATCTGCTTCTAACACCAAAACGGAGCTATCTAAGTGAATGGTTGTCAATGTGTGCATTCAACTGACAGAGTTAAACTCACGTGTGGATTCAGCGGTTTGCAAACCCTTTCTGTGCAGAATCCCAAAACCGGTATTTCCTCCCCAATGCCGGCATCCGTACTAAACAGCAGGAAACTTCGTCTAAAACTCAGGCGAAACGTTTCCTTGTAACTGCTCTGCTGTGCGTTCGTTCACCTAAGAGAGTTGAATCTATGTTGAGAATCAGCGAGTCAGAAACACGTTTCTTCTAGGAGCTGCGTTGGGATATTCCCGAGTGAATGGGACCATAGGCTGTACAGAGATATATCTGCTTCTAAAACCAAAAGGGTGCTATCAAACTGAATGGTTGTCAATGTGTGCATTCAACTGACAGAGTTAAACTCACGTTTGGATTCAGCGGTTTAGAAACCCTTTCTGTGCAGAATCCCAAAACCGGTAATTCCAGCTCAATGCCGGCATACGTACTAAACTGCAGGAAACTTCCACTAAAACTCAGGAGAAGCGTTTGCGTGAAACTGCTCTGCTGTGCGATCGTTCACCTAAGAGAGTTGAATCTATTTGGAAATTCAGCGAGTCAGAAACACGTTTCTTCTAGGAGCTGCGTTGGGATATTCCCGAGTGAATGGGACCATAGGCTGTACAGAGAAATATCTGCTTCTAAAACCAAAACGGAGCTATCTAACTGGATGGTTGTCAATGTGTGCATTCAACTGACAGAGTTAAACTCACGTGTGGATTCAGCGGTTTGCAAACACTTTCTGTTCAGAATCCCAAAACCGATATTTCCTACCCAATGCCGGCATCCGTACTAAACAGCAGGAAACTTCCTCTAAAATTCAGGAGAAACGTTTCCTTGAAACTGCTCTGCTGTGCGTTCGTTCACCTAAGAGAGTTGAATCTATGTTGAGATTCAGCGAGTCAGAAACACGTTTCTTCTAGGAGCTGCGTTGGGATATTCCCGAGTGAATGGGACCATAGGCTGTACAGAGAAATATCTGCTTCTAAAACCAAAACGGAGCTATCTAACTGAATGGTTGTCAATGTGTGCATTCAACTGACAGAGTTAAACTGACGTGTGGATTCAGCGGTTTGCAAACCCTTTCTGTGCAGAATCCCAAAACCGGTATTTCCTACCCAATGCCGGCATCCGTACTAAACAGCAGGAAACTTCGTCTAAAACTCAGGCGAAACGTTTCCTTGTAACTGCTCTGCTGTGCGTTCGTTCACCTAAGAGAGTTGAATCTATGTTGAGATTCAGCGAGTCAGAAACACGTTTCTTCTAGGAGCTGCGTTGGGATATTCCCGAGTGAATGGGACCATAGGCTGTACAGAGAAATATCTGCTCCTAAAACCAAAAGTGTGCTATCTAACTGAATGGTTGTCAATGTGTGCATTCAACTGACAGAGTTAAACTCACGTTTGGATTCAGCGGTTTACAAACCCTTTCTGTGCAGAATCCCAAAACCGGTAATTCCAGCTCAATGCCGGCATACGTACTAAACTGCAGGAAACTTCCACTAAAACTCAGGAGAAACCTTTACTTGAAACTGCTCTGCTGTGCGATCGTTCAGCTAAGACAGTTAAATCTATTTGGAAATTCAGCGAGTCAGAAACACGTTTCTTCTAGGAGCTGCGTTGGGATATTCCCGAGTGAATGGGACCATAGGCTGTACAGAGAAATATCTGCTTCTAAAACCAAAACGGAGCTATCTAACTGAATGGTTGTCAATGTGTGCATTCAACTGACAGAGTTAAACTCAGGTGTGGATTCAGCGGTTTGCAAACCCTTTCTGTGCAGAATCCCAAAACCGGTATTTCCTACCCAATGCCGGCATCCGTACTAAACAGCAGGAAACTTCGTCTAAAACGCAGGCGAAACGTTTCCTTGTAACTGCTCTGCTGTGCTTTCGTTCACCTAAGAGAGTTGAATCTATGTTGAGATTCAGCGAGTCAGAAACACGTTTCTTCTAGGAGCTGCGTTGGGATATTCCCGAGTGAATGGGACCATAGGCTGTGCAGAGAAATATCTGCTTCTAAAACCAAAACGGAGCTATCTAACTGAATGGTTGTCAATGTGTTCATTCATCTGACAGAGTTAAACTCACGTGTGGATTCAGCGGTTTGCAAACCCTTTCTGTGCAGAATCCCAAAACCGGTGTTTCCAGCGTAATGCCGGCATCCGTACTAAACAGTAGTAAACTTCGTCTAAAACTCAGGAGAAACGTTTCCTTGAAACTGCTCTGCTGTGGGTTCGTTCACCTAAGAGAGTTGAATCTATTTTGAAATTCAGCGAGTCAGAAACACGTTTCTTCTAGGAGCTGCGTTGGGATATTCCCGAGTGAATGGGACCATAGGCTGTACAGAGAAATATCTGCTTCTAAAACCAAAACGGAGCTATCTAACTGGATGGTTGTCAATGTGTGCATTCAACTGACAGAGTTAAACTCACGTGTGGATTCAGCGGTTTGCAAACACTTTCTGTTCAGAATCCCAAAACCGGTATTTCCTACCCAATGCCGGCATCCGTACTAAACAGCAGGAAACTTCCTCTAAAATTCAGGAGAAACGTTTCCTTGAAACTGCTCTGCTGTGCGTTCGTTCACCTAAGAGAGTTGAATCTATGTTGAGATTCAGCGAGTCAGAAACACGTTTCTTCTAGGAGCTGCGTTGGGATATTCCAGAGTGAATGGGACCATTGGCTGTACAGAGAAATATCTGCTTCTAAAACCAAAACGGAGCTATCTAACTGAATGATTGTCAATGTGTGCATTCAACTGACAGAGTTAAACTCACGTGTGGATTCAGCGGTTTGCAAACCCTTTCTGTGCAGAATCCCAAAACCGGTATTTCCTACCCAATGCCGGCATCCGTACTAAACAGCAGGAAACTTCGTCTAAAACGCAGGCGAAACGTTTCCTTGTAACTGCTCTGCTGTGCTTTCGTTCACCTAAGAGAGTTGAATCTATGTTGAGATTCAGCGAGTCAGAAACACGTTTTTTCTAGGAGCTGCGTTGGGATATTCCCGAGTGAATGGGACCATAGGCTGTACAGAGAAATATCTGCTTCTAAAACCAAAAGGGTGCTATCAAACTGAATGGTTGTCAATGTGTGCATTCAACTGACAGAGTTAAACTCACGTGTGGATTCAGCGGTTTGCAAACCCTTTCTGTGCAGAATCCCAAAACCGGTATTTCCAGCCCAATGCCGGCATACGTACTAAACAGCAGGAAACTTCGTCTAAAACTCAGGAGAAACGTTTCCTTGAATCTGCTCTGCTGTGCGTTCGTTCACCTAGGAGAGTTGAAACTATGTTGAGATTCAGCGAGTCAGAAACACGTTTCTTCTAGGAGCTGCGTTGGGATATTCCCGAGTGAATGGGACCATAGGCTGTACAGAGAAATATTTGCTTCTAAAACCAAAACGGAGCTATCTAACTGAATGGTTGTCAATGCGTTCATTCAACTGACAGAGTTAAACTCACGTGTGGATTCAGCGGTTTGCAAACCCTTTCTGTGCAGAATCCCAAACCCGGTGTTTCCAGCGTAATGCCGGCATCCGTACTAAACAGTAGTAAACCTCGTCTAAAACTCAGGAGAAACGTTTCCTTGAAACTGCTCTGCTGTGCCTTCGTTCACCTAAGAGAGTTGAATCTATGTTGAAATTCAGCGAGTCAGAAACACGTTTCTTCTAGGAGCTGCGTTGGGACATTCCCGAGTGAATGGGACCATAGGCTGTACAGAGAAATATCTGCTTCTAAAACCAAAACGGAGCTATCTAACTGGATGGTTGTCAATGTGTGCATTCAACTGACAGAGTTAAACTCACGAGTGGATTCAGCGGTTTGCAAACACTTTCTGTTCAGAATCCCAAAACCGGTATTTCCTACCCAATGCCGGCATCCGTACTAAACAGCAGGAAACTTCCTCTAAAATTCAGGAGAAACGTTTCCTTGAAACTGCTCTGCTGTGCGTTCGTTCACCTAAGAGAGTTGAATCTATGTTGAGATTCAGCGAGTCAGAAACACGTTTCTTCTAGGAGCTGCGTTGGGATATTCCCGAGTGAATGGGACCATAGGCTGTACAGAGAAATATCTGCTTCTAACACCAAAACGGAGCTATCTAACTGAATGGTTGTCAATGTGTGCATTCAACTGACAGAGTTAAACTCACGTGTGGATTCAGCGGTTTGCAAACCCTTTCTGTGCAGAATCCCAAAACCGGTATTTCCTACCCAATGCCGGCATCCGTACTAAACAGCAGGAAACTTCGTCTAAAACTCAGGCGAAACGTTTCCTTGTAACTGCTCTGCTGTGCGTTCGTTCACCTAAGAGAGTTGAATCTATGTTGAGATTCAGCGAGTCAGAAACACGTTTCTTCTAGGAGCTGCGTTGGGATATTCCCGAGTGAATGGGACCATAGGCTGTACAGAGATATATCTGCTTCTAAAACCAAAAGGGTGCTATCAAACTGAATGGTTGTCAATGTGTGCATTCAACTGACAGAGTTAAACTCACGTTTGGATTCAGCGGTTTGCAAACCCTTTCTGTGCAGAATCCCAAAACCGGTAATTCCAGCTCAATGCCGGCATACGTACTAAACTGCAGGAAACTTCCACTGAAACTCAGGAGAAGCGTTTGCTTGAAACTGCTCTGCTGTGCGATCGTTCACCTAAGAGAGTTGAATCTATTTGGAAATTCAGCGAGTCAGAAACACGTTTCTTCTAGGAGCTGCGTTGGGATATTCCCGAGTGAATGGGACCATAGGCTGTACAGAGAAATATCTGCTTCTAAAACCAAAACGGAGCTATCTAACTGGATGGTTGTCAATGTGTGCATTCAACTGACAGAGTTAAACTCACGTGAGGATTCAGCGGTTTGCAAACAATTTCTGTTCAGAATCCCAAAACCGATATTTCCTACCCAATGCCGGCATCCGTACTAAACAGCAGGAAACTTCCTCTAAAATTCAGGAGAAACGTTTCCTTGAAACTGCTCTGCTGTGCGTTCGTTCACCTAAGAGAGTTGAATCTATGTTGAGATTCAGCGAGTCAGAAACACGTTTCTTCTAGGAGCTGCGTTGGGATATTCCCGAGTGAATGGGACCATAGGCTGTACAGAGAAATATCTGCTTCTAAAACCAAAACGGAGCTATCTAACTGAATGGTTGTCAATGTGTGCATTCAACTGACAGAGTTAAACTCACGTGTGGATTCAGCGGTTTGCAAACCCTTTCTGTGCAGAATCCCAAAACCGGTATTTCCTACCCAATGCCGGCATCCGTACTAAACAGCAGGAAACTTCGTCTAAAACTCAGGCGAAACGTTTCCTTGTAATTGCTCTGCTGTGCGTTCGTTCACCTAAGAGAGTTGAATCTATGTTGAGATTCAGCGAGTCAGAAACACGTTTCTTCTAGGAGCTGCGTTGGGATATTCCCGAGTGAATGGGACCATAGGCTGTACAGAGAAATATCTGCTCCTAAAACCAAAAGTGTGCTATCTAACTGAATGGTTGTCAATGTGTGCATTCAACTGACAGAGTTAAACTCACGTTTGGATTCAGCGGTTTACAAACCCTTTCTGTGCAGAATCCCAAAACCGGTAATTCCAGCTCAATGCCGGCATACGTACTAAACTGCAGGAAACTTCCACTAAAACTCAGGAGAAACCTTTACTTGAAACTGCTCTGCTGTGCGACCGTTCACCTAAGACAGTTGAATCTATTTGGAAATTCAGCGAGTCAGAAACACGTTTCTTCTAGGAGCTGCGTTGGGATATTCCCGAGTGAATGGGACCATAGGCTGTACAGAGAAATATCTGCTTCTAAAACCGAAACGGAGCTATCTAACTGAATGGTTGTCAATGTGTGCATTCAACTGACAGAGTTAAACTCCGGTGTGGATTCAGCGGTTTGCAAACCCTTTCTGTGCAGAATCCCAAAACCGGTATTTCCTACCCAATGACGGCATCCGTACTAAACAGCAGGAAACTTCGTCTAAAACGCAGGCGAAACGTTTCCTTGTAACTGCTCTGCTGTGCTTTCGTTCACCTAAGAGAGTTGAATCTATGTTGAGATTCAGCGAGTTAGAAACACGTTTCTTCTAGTAGCTGCGTTGGGATATTCCCGAGTGAATGGGACCATAGGCTGTACAGAGAAATATCTGCTTCTAAAACCAAAAGGGTGCTATCAAACTGAATGGTTGTCAATGTGTGCATTCAACTGACAGAGGTAAACTCACGTGTGGATTCAGCGGTTTGCAAACCCTTTCTGTGCAGAATCCCAAAACCGGTATTTCCAGCCCAATGCCGGCATACGTACTAAACAGCAGGAAACTTTGTCTAAAACTCAGGCGAAACGTTTCCTTGAAACTGCTCTGCTCTGCGTTCGTTCACCTAGGAGAGTTGAAACTATGTTGAGATTCAGCGAGTCCGAAACACGTTTCTTCTAGGAGCTGCGTTGGGATATTCCCGAGTGAATGGGACCATAGGCTGTACAGAGAAATATCTGCTTCTAAAACCAAAACGGAGCTATCTAACTGAATGGTTGTCAATGTGTTCATTCATCTGACAGAGTTAAACTCACGTGTGGATTCAGCGGTTTGCAAACCCTTTCTGTGCAGAATCCCAAAACCGGTGTTTCCAGCGTAATGCCGACATCCGTACTAAACAGTAGTAAACTTCGTCTAAAACTCAGGAGAAACGTTTCCTTGAAACTGCTCTGCTGTGGGTTCGTTCACCTAAGAGAGTTGAATCTATTTTGAAATTCAGCGAGTCAGAAACACGTTTCTTCTAGGAGCTGCGTTGGGATATTCCCGAGTGAATGGGACCATAGGCTGTACAGAGAAATATCTGCTTCTAAAACCAAAACGGAGCTATCTAACTGGATGGTTGTCAATGTGTGCATTCAACTGACAGAGTTAAACTCACGTGTGGATTCAGCGGTTTGCAAACACTTTCTGTTCAGAATCCCAAAACCGGTATTTCCTACCCAATGCCGGCATCCGTACTAAACAGCAGGAAACTTCCTCTAAAATTCAGGAGAAACGTTTCCTTGAAACTGCTCTGCTGTGCGTTCGTTCAACTAAGAGAGTTGAATCTATGTTGAGATTCAGCGAGTCAGAAACACGTTTCTTCTAGGAGCTGCGTTGGGATATTCCCGAGTGAATGGGACCATTGGCTGTACAGAGAAATATCTGCTTCTAAAACCAAAACGGAGCTATCTAACTAAATGGTTGTCAATGTGTGCATTCACCTGACAGAGTTAAACTCACGTGTGGATTCAGCGGTTTGCAAACCCTTTCTGTGCAGAATCCCAAAACCGGTATTTCCTACCCAATGCCGGCATCCGTACTAAACAGCAGGAAACTTCGTCTAAAACGCAGGCGAAACGTTTCCTTGTAACTGCTCTGCTGTGCTTTCGTTCACCTAAGAGAGTTGAATCTATGTTGAGATTCAGCGAGTCAGAAACACGTTTTTTCTAGGAGCTGCGTTGGGATATTCCCGAGTGAATGGGACCATAGGCTGTACAGAGAAATATCTGCTTCTAAAACCAAAAGGGTGCTATCAAACTGAATGGTTGTCAATGTGTGCATTCAACTGACAGAGTTAAACTCAAGTGTGGATTCAGCGGTTTGCAAACCCTTTCTGTGCAGAATCCCAAAACCGGTATTTCCAGCCCAATGCCGGCATACGTACTAAACAGCAGGAAACTTCGTCTAAAACTCAGGAGAAACGTTTCCTTGAATCTGCTCTGCTGTGCGTTCGTTCACCTAGGAGAGTTGAAACTATGTTGAGATTCAGCGAGTCAGAAACACGTTTCTTCTAGGAGCTGCGTTGGGATATTCCCGAGTGAATGGGACCATAGGCTGTACAGAGAAATATCTGCTTCTAAAACCAAAACGGAGCTATCTAACTGAATGGTTGTCAATGCGTTCATTCAACTGACAGAGTTAAACTCACGTGTGGATTCAGCGGTTTGCAAACCCTTTCTGTGCAGAATCCCAAAACCGGTGTTTCCAGCGTAATGCCGGCATCCGTACTAAACAGTAGTAAACCTCGTCTAAAACTCAGGAGAAACGTTTCCTTGAAACTGCTCTGCTGTGCCTTCGTTCACCTAAGAGAGTTGAATCTATTTTGAAATTCAGCGAGTGAGAAACACGTTTCTTCTAGGAGCTGCGTTGGGACATTCCCGAGTGAATGGGACCATAGGCTGTACAGAGAAATATCTGCTTCTAAAACCAAAACGGAGCTATCTAACTGGATGGTTGTCAATGTGTGCATTCAACTGACAGAGTTAAACTCACGAGTGGATTCAGCGGTTTGCAAACACTTTCTGTTCAGAATCCCAAAACCGGTATTTCCTACCCAATGCAGGCATCCGTACTAAACAGCAGGAAACTTCCTCTAAAATTCAGGAGAAACGTTTCCTTGAAACTGCTCTGCTGTGCGTTCGTTCACCTAAGAGAGTTGAATCTATGTTGAGATTCAGCGAGTCAGAAACACGTTTCTTCTAGGAGCTGCGTTGGGATATTCCCGAGTGAATGGGACCATAGGCTGTACAGAGAAATATCTGCTTCTAACACCAAAACGGAGCTATCTAACTGAATGGTTGTCAATGTGTGCATTCAACTGACAGAGTTAAACTCACGTGTGGATTCAGCGGTTTGCAAACCCTTTCTGTGCAGAATCCCAAAACCGGTATTTCCTACCCAATGCCGGCATCCGTACTAAACAGCAGGAAACTTCGTCTAAAACTCAGGCGAAACGTTTCCTTGTAATTGCTCTGCTGTGCGTTCGTTCACCTAAGAGAGTTGAATCTATGTTGAGATTCAGCGAGTCAGAAACACGTTTCTTCTAGGAGCTGCGTTGGGATATTCCCGAGTGAATGGGACCATAGGCTGTACAGAGATATATCTGCTTCTAAAACCAAAAGGGTGCTATCAAACTGAATGGTTGTCAATGTGTGCATTCAACTGACAGAGTTAAACTCACGTTTGGATTCAGCGATTTAGAAACCCTTTCTGTGCAGAATCCCAAAACCGGTAATTCCAGCTCAATGCCGGCATACGTACTAAACTGCAGGAAACTTCCACTAAAACTCAGGAGAAGCGTTTGCTTGAAACTGCTCTGCTGTGCGATCGTTCACCTAAGAGAGTTGAGTCTATTTGGAAATTCAGCGAGTCAGAAACACGTTTCTTCTAGGAGCTCCGTTGGGATATTCCCGAGTGAATGGGACCATAGGCTGTACAGAGATATATCTGCTCCTAAAACCAAAAGCGTGCAATCTAACTGAATGGTTGTCAATGTGTGCATTCAACTGACAGAGTTAAACTCACGTTTGGATTCAGCGGTTTACAAACCCTTTCTGTGCAGAATCCCAAAACCGGTAATTCCAGCTCAATGCCGGCATACGTACTAAACTGCAGGAAACTTCCTCTAAAACTCAGGAGAAACGTTTCCTTGAAACTGCTCTGCTGTGCGTTCGTTCACCTAAGAGAGTTGAATCTATGTTGAGATTCAGCGAGTCAGAAACACGTTTCTTCTAGGAGCTGCGTTGGGATATTCCCGAGTGAATGGGACCATAGGCTGTACAGAGAAATATCTGCTTCTAAAACCACAACGGAGCTATCAAACTGAATGGTGGTCAATGTGTGCATTCAACTGACAGAGTTAAACTCACGTGTGGATTCAGCGGTTTGCAAACCCTTTCTGTGCAGAATCCCAAAACCGGTATTTCCAGCCGAATGCCGGCATCCGTACTAAACAGCAGGAAACTTCGTCTAAAACCCAGGCGAAACGTTTCCTTGTAACTGCTCTGCTGTGCGTTCGTTCAACTAAGAGAGTTGAATCTATGTTGAGATTCAGCGAGTCAGAAACACGTTTCTTCTAGGAGCTGCGTTGGGATATTCCCGAGTGAATGGGACCATAGGCTGTACAGAGAAATATCTGCTCCTAAAACCAAAAGGGTGCTATCTAACTGAATGGTTGTCAATGTGTGCATTCAACTGACAGAGTAAAACTCACGTGTGGATTCAGCGGTTTGCAAACCCTTTCTGTGCAGAATCCCAAAACCGGTATTTCCAGCCCAATGCCGGCATCCGTACTAAACAGCAGGAAACTTCGTCTGAAACTCAGAAGAAAGGTTTCCTTGAAACTGCTCTGCTGTGCTTTCGTTCACCTAAGAGAGGTGAATCTATGTTGAGATTCAGCGAGTCAGAAACTCGTTTCTTCTAGGAGCTGCGTTGGGATATTCCCGAGTGAATGGGACCATAGGCTGTACAGAGAAATATCTGCTCCTAAAACCAAAAGGGTGCTATCTAACTGAATGGTTCTCAATGTGTGCATTCAACTGACAGACTTAAACTCACGTTTGGATTCAGCGGTTTACAAACCCTTTCTGTGCAGAATCCCAAAACCGGTATTTCCTACCCAATGCCGGCATCCGTACTAAACAGCGGGAAACTTCCTCTAAAATTCAGGAGAAACGTTTCCTTGAAACTGCTCTGCTGTGCATTCGTTCACCTAAGAGAGTTGAATCTATGTTGAGATTCAGCGAGTCAGAAACACGTTTCTTCTAGGAGCTGCGTTGGGATATTCCCGAGTGAATGGGACCATAGGCTGTACAGAGAAATATCTGCTTCTAAAACCAAAAGGGTGCTATCAAACTGAATGGTTGTCAATGTGTGCATTCAACTGACAGAGTTAAACTCACGTGTGGATTCAGCGGTTTGCAAACCCTTTCTGTGCAGAATCCCAAAACCGGTATTTCCAGCCGAATGCCGGCATACGTACTAAACAGCAGGAAACTTCGTCTAAAACTCAGGAGAAACGTTTCCTTGAATCTGCTCTGCTGTGCGTTCGTTCACCTAGGAGAGTTGAAACTATGTTGAGATTCAGCGAGTCAGAAACACGTTTCTTCTAGGAGCTGCGTTGGGATATTCCCGAGTGAATGGGACCATAGGCTGTACAGAGAAATATCTGCTTCTAAAACCAAAACGGAGCTATCTAACTGAATGGTTGTCAATGCGTTCATTCAACTGACAGAGTTAAACTCACGTGTGGATTCAGCGGTTTGCAAACCCTTTCTGTGCAGAATCCCAAAACCGGTGTTTCCAGCGTAATGCCGGCATCCGTACTAAACAGTAGTAAACCTCGTCTAAAACTCAGGAGAAACGTTTCCTTGAAACTGCTCTGCTGTGCCTTCGTTCACCTAAGAGAGTTGAATCTATTTTGAAATTCAGCGAGTGAGAAACACGTTTCTTCTAGGAGCTGCGTTGGGACATTCCCGAGTGAATGGGACCATAGGCTGTACAGAGAAATATCTGCTTCTAAAACCAAAACGGAGCTATCTAACTGGATGGTTGTCAATGTGTGCATTCAACTGACAGAGTTAAACTCACGTGTGGATTCAGCGGTTTGCAAACACTTTCTGTTCAGAATCCCAAAACCGGTATTTCCTACCCAATGCCGGCATCCGTACTAAACAGCAGGAAACTTCCTCTAAAATTCAGGAGAAACGTTTCCTTGAAACTGCTCTGCTCTGCGTTCGTTCACCTAAGAGAGTTGAATCTATGTTGAGATTCAGCGAGTCAGAAACACGTTTCTTCTAGGAGCTGCGTTGGGATATTCCCGAGTGAATGGGACCATTGGCTGTACAGAGAAATATCTGCTTCTAAAACCAAAACGGAGCTATCTAACTAAATGGTTGTCAATGTGTGCATTCACCTGACAGAGTTAAACTCACGTGTGGATTCAGCGGTTTGCAAACCCTTTCTGTGCAGAATCCCAAAACCGGTATTTCCTACCCAATGCCGGCATCCGTACTAAACAGCAGGAAACTTCGTCTAAAACGCAGGCGAAACGTTTCCTTGTAACTGCTCTGCTGTGCTTTCGTTCACCTAAGAGAGTTGAATCTATGTTGAGATTCAGCGAGTCAGAAACACGTTTTTTCTAGGAGCTGCGTTGGGATATTCCCGAGTGAATGGGACCATAGGCTGTACAGAGAAATATCTGCTTCTAAAACCAAAAGGGTGCTATCAAACTGAATGGTTGTCAATGTGTGCATTCAACTGACAGAGTTAAACTCAAGTGTGGATTCAGCGGTTTGCAAACCCTTTCTGTGCAGAATCCCAAAACCGGTATTTCCAGCCCAATGCCGGCATACGTACTAAACAGCAGGAAACTTCGTCTAAAACTCAGGAGAAACGTTTCCTTGAATCTGCTCTGCTGTGCGTTCGTTCACCTAGGAGAGTTGAAACTATGTTGAGATTCAGCGAGTCAGAAACACGTTTCTTCTAGGAGCTGCGTTGGGATATTCCCGAGTGAATGGGACCATAGGCTGTACAGAGAAATATCTGCTTCTAAAACCAAAACGGAGCTATCTAACTGAATGGTTGTCAATGCGTTCATTCAACTGACAGAGTTAAACTCACGTGTGGATTCAGCGGTTTGCAAACCCTTTCTGTGCAGAATCCCAAAACCGGTGTTTCCAGCGTAATGCCGGCATCCGTACTAAACAGTAGTAAACCTCGTCTAAAACTCAGGAGAAACGTTTCCTTGAAACTGCTCTGCTGTGCCTTCGTTCACCTAAGAGAGTTGAATCTATTTTGAAATTCAGCGAGTGAGAAACACGTTTCTTCTAGGAGCTGCGTTGGGACATTCCCGAGTGAATGGGACCATAGGCTGTACAGAGAAATATCTGCTTCTAAAACCAAAACGGAGCTATCTAACTGGATGGTTGTCAATGTGTGCATTCAACTGACAGAGTTAAACTCACGAGTGGATTCAGCGGTTTGCAAACACTTTCTGTTCAGAATCCCAAAACCGGTATTTCCTACCCAATGCAGGCATCCGTACTAAACAGCAGGAAACTTCCTCTAAAATTCAGGAGAAACGTTTCCTTGAAACTGCTCTGCTGTGCGTTCGTTCACCTAAGAGAGTTGAATCTATGTTGAGATTCAGCGAGTCAGAAACACGTTTCTTCTAGGAGCTGCGTTGGGATATTCCCGAGTGAATGGGACCATAGGCTGTACAGAGAAATATCTGCTTCTAACACCAAAACGGAGCTATCTAACTGAATGGTTGTCAATGTGTGCATTCAACTGACAGAGTTAAACTCACGTGTGGATTCAGCGGTTTGCAAACCCTTTCTGTGCAGAATCCCAAAACCGGTATTTCCTACCCAATGCCGGCATCCGTACTAAACAGCAGGAAACTTCGTCTAAAACTCAGGCGAAACGTTTCCTTGTAATTGCTCTGCTGTGCGTTCGTTCACCTAAGAGAGTTGAATCTATGTTGAGATTCAGCGAGTCAGAAACACGTTTCTTCTAGGAGCTGCGTTGGGATATTCCCGAGTGAATGGGACCATAGGCTGTACAGAGATATATCTGCTTCTAAAACCAAAAGGGTGCTATCAAACTGAATGGTTGTCAATGTGTGCATTCAACTGACAGAGTTAAACTCACGTTTGGATTCAGCGATTTAGAAACCCTTTCTGTGCAGAATCCCAAAACCGGTAATTCCAGCTCAATGCCGGCATACGTACTAAACTGCAGGAAACTTCCACTAAAACTCAGGAGAAGCGTTTGCTTGAAACTGCTCTGCTGTGCGATCGTTCACCTAAGAGAGTTGAGTCTATTTGGAAATTCAGCGAGTCAGAAACACGTTTCTTCTAGGAGCTCCGTTGGGATATTCCCGAGTGAATGGGACCATAGGCTGTACAGAGATATATCTGCTCCTAAAACCAAAAGCGTGCAATCTAACTGAATGGTTGTCAATGTGTGCATTCAACTGACAGAGTTAAACTCACGTTTGGATTCAGCGGTTTACAAACCCTTTCTGTGCAGAATCCCAAAACCGGTAATTCCAGCTCAATGCCGGCATACGTACTAAACTGCAGGAAACTTCCTCTAAAACTCAGGAGAAACGTTTCCTTGAAACTGCTCTGCTGTGCGTTCGTTCACCTAAGAGAGTTGAATCTATGTTGAGATTCAGCGAGTCAGAAACACGTTTCTTCTAGGAGCTGCGTTGGGATATTCCCGAGTGAATGGGACCATAGGCTGTACAGAGAAATATCTGCTTCTAAAACCACAACGGAGCTATCAAACTGAATGGTGGTCAATGTGTGCATTCAACTGACAGAGTTAAACTCACGTGTGGATTCAGCGGTTTGCAAACCCTTTCTGTGCAGAATCCCAAAACCGGTATTTCCAGCCGAATGCCGGCATCCGTACTAAACAGCAGGAAACTTCGTCTAAAACCCAGGCGAAACGTTTCCTTGTAACTGCTCTGCTGTGCGTTCGTTCAACTAAGAGAGTTGAATCTATGTTGAGATTCAGCGAGTCAGAAACACGTTTCTTCTAGGAGCTGCGTTGGGATATTCCCGAGTGAATGGGACCATAGGCTGTACAGAGAAATATCTGCTCCTAAAACCAAAAGGGTGCTATCTAACTGAATGGTTGTCAATGTGTGCATTCAACTGACAGAGTAAAACTCACGTGTGGATTCAGCGGTTTGCAAACCCTTTCTGTGCAGAATCCCAAAACCGGTATTTCCAGCCCAATGCCGGCATCCGTACTAAACAGCAGGAAACTTCGTCTGAAACTCAGAAGAAAGGTTTCCTTGAAACTGCTCTGCTGTGCTTTCGTTCACCTAAGAGAGGTGAATCTATGTTGAGATTCAGCGAGTCAGAAACTCGTTTCTTCTAGGAGCTGCGTTGGGATATTCCCGAGTGAATGGGACCATAGGCTGTACAGAGAAATATCTGCTCCTAAAACCAAAAGGGTGCTATCTAACTGAATGGTTCTCAATGTGTGCATTCAACTGACAGACTTAAACTCACGTTTGGATTCAGCGGTTTACAAACCCTTTCTGTGCAGAATCCCAAAACCGGTATTTCCTACCCAATGCCGGCATCCGTACTAAACAGCGGGAAACTTCCTCTAAAATTCAGGAGAAACGTTTCCTTGAAACTGCTCTGCTGTGCATTCGTTCACCTAAGAGAGTTGAATCTATGTTGAGATTCAGCGAGTCAGAAACACGTTTCTTCTAGGAGCTGCGTTGGGATATTCCCGAGTGAATGGGACCATAGGCTGTACAGAGAAATATCTGCTTCTAAAACCAAAAGGGTGCTATCAAACTGAATGGTTGTCAATGTGTGCATTCAACTGACAGAGTTAAACTCACGTGTGGATTCAGCGGTTTGCAAACCCTTTCTGTGCAGAATCCCAAAACCGGTATTTCCAGCCGAATGCCGGCATACGTACTAAACAGCAGGAAACTTCGTCTAAAACTCAGGAGAAACGTTTCCTTGAATCTGCTCTGCTGTGCGTTCGTTCACCTAGGAGAGTTGAAACTATGTTGAGATTCAGCGAGTCAGAAACACGTTTCTTCTAGGAGCTGCGTTGGGATATTCCCGAGTGAATGGGACCATAGGCTGTACAGAGAAATATCTGCTTCTAAAACCAAAACGGAGCTATCTAACTGAATGGTTGTCAATGCGTTCATTCAACTGACAGAGTTAAACTCACGTGTGGATTCAGCGGTTTGCAAACCCTTTCTGTGCAGAATCCCAAAACCGGTGTTTCCAGCGTAATGCCGGCATCCGTACTAAACAGTAGTAAACCTCGTCTAAAACTCAGGAGAAACGTTTCCTTGAAACTGCTCTGCTGTGCCTTCGTTCACCTAAGAGAGTTGAATCTATTTTGAAATTCAGCGAGTGAGAAACACGTTTCTTCTAGGAGCTGCGTTGGGACATTCCCGAGTGAATGGGACCATAGGCTGTACAGAGAAATATCTGCTTCTAAAACCAAAACGGAGCTATCTAACTGGATGGTTGTCAATGTGTGCATTCAACTGACAGAGTTAAACTCACGAGTGGATTCAGCGGTTTGCAAACACTTTCTGTTCAGAATCCCAAAACCGGTATTTCCTACCCAATGCAGGCATCCGTACTAAACAGCAGGAAACTTCCTCTAAAATTCAGGAGAAACGTTTCCTTGAAACTGCTCTGCTGTGCGTTCGTTCACCTAAGAGAGTTGAATCTATGTTGAGATTCAGCGAGTCAGAAACACGTTTCTTCTAGGAGCTGCGTTGGGATATTCCCGAGTGAATGGGACCATAGGCTGTACAGAGAAATATCTGCTTCTAACACCAAAACGGAGCTATCTAACTGAATGGTTGTCAATGTGTGCATTCAACTGACAGAGTTAAACTCACGTGTGGATTCAGCGGTTTGCAAACCCTTTCTGTGCAGAATCCCAAAACCGGTATTTCCTACCCAATGCCGGCATCCGTACTAAACAGCAGGAAACTTCGTCTAAAACTCAGGCGAAACGTTTCCTTGTAATTGCTCTGCTGTGCGTTCGTTCACCTAAGAGAGTTGAATCTATGTTGAGATTCAGCGAGTCAGAAACACGTTTCTTCTAGGAGCTGCGTTGTGATATTCCCGAGTGAATGGGACCATAGGCTGTACAGAGATATATCTGCTTCTAAAACCAAAAGGGTGCTATCAAACTGAATGGTTGTCAATGTGTGCATTCAATTGACAGAGTTAAACTCACGTTTGGATTCAGCGGTTTAGAAACCCTTTCTGTGCAGAATCCCAAAACCGGTAATTCCAGCTCAATGCCGGCATACGTACTAAACTGCAGGAAACTTCCACTAAAACTCAGGAGAAGCGTTTGCTTGAAACTGCTCTGCTGTGCGATCGTTCACCTAAGAGAGTTGAATCTATTTGGAAATTCAGCGAGTCAGAAACACGTTTCTTCTAGGAGCTGCGTTGGGATATTCCCGAGTGAATGGGACCATAGGCTGTACAGAGAAATATCTGCTTCTAAAACCAAAACGGAGCTATCTAACTGGATGGTTGTCAATGTGTGCATTCAACTGACAGAGTTAAACTCACGTGTGGATTCAGCGGTTTGCAAACCC
Organism: Aotus nancymaae; assembly: GCF_030222135.1. Taxonomy (NCBI): domain Eukaryota; kingdom Metazoa; phylum Chordata; class Mammalia; order Primates; family Aotidae; genus Aotus; species Aotus nancymaae. The sequence goes on from NW_026988493.1 coordinate 507,791, forward strand.
TTTCTGTTCAGAATCCCAAAACCGATATTTCCTACCCAATGCCGGCATCCGTACTAAACAGCAGGAAACTTCCTCTAAAATTCAGGAGAAACGTTTCCTTGAAACTGCTCTGCTGTGCGTTCGTTCACCTAAGAGAGTTGAATCTATGTTGAGATTCAGCGAGTCAGAAACTCGTTTCTTCTAGGAGCTGCGTTGGGATATTCCCGAGTGAATGGGACCATAGGCTGTACAGAGAAATATCTGCTCCTAAAACCAAAAGGGTGCTATCTAACTGAATGGTTCTCAATGTGTGCATTCAACTGACAGACTTAAACTCACGTGTGGATTCAGCGGTTTGCAAACCGTTTCTGTGCAGAATCCCAAAACCGGTGTTTCCAGCGTAATGCCGGCATCCGTACTAAACAGTAGTAAACTTCGTCTAAAACTCAGGAGAAACGTTTCCTTGAAACTGCTCTGCTGTGCGTTCGTTCACCTAAGAGAGTTGAATCTATTTGGAAATTCAGCGAGTCAGAAACACGTTTCTTCTAGGAGCTGCGTTGGGATATTCCCGAGTGAATTGCACCATAGGCTGTACAGAGAAATATCTGCTTCTAAAACCAAAACGGAGCTATCTAACTGGATGGTTGTCAATGTGTGCATTCAACTGACAGAGTTAAACTCACGTGTGGATTCAGCGGTTTGCAAACACTTTCTGTTCAGAATCCCAAAACCGGTATTTCCTACCCAATGCCGGCATCCGTACTAAACAGCAGGAAACTTCCTCTAAAATTCAGGAGAAACGTTTCCTTGAAACTGCTCTGCTGTGCGTTCGTTCACCTAAGAGCGTTGAATCTATGTTGAGATTCAGCGAGTCAGAAACACGTTTCTTCTAGGACCTGCGTTGGGATATTCCCGAGTGAATGGGACCATAGTCTGTACAGAGAAATATCTGCTTCTAAAACCAAAACGGAGCTATCTAACTGAATGGTTGTCAATGTGTGCATTCAACTGACAGAGTTAAACTCAGGTGTGGATTCAGCGGTTTGCAAACCCTTTCTGTGCAGAATCCCAAAACCGGTATTTCCTACCCAATGCCGGCATCCGTACTAAACAGCAGGAAACTTCGTCTAAAACGCAGGCGAAACGTTTCCTTGAAACTGCTCTGCTGTGCGTTCGTTCACCTAAGAGAGTTGAATCTATGTTGAGATTCAGCGAGTCAGAAACACGTTTCTTCTAGGAGCTCCGTTGGGATATTCCCGAGTGAATGGGACCATAGGCTGTACAGAGAAATATCTGCTTCTAAAACCAAAACGGAGCTTTCTAACTGGATGTTTGTCAATGTGTGCATTCAACTGACAGAGTTAAACTCACGTGTGGATTCAGCGGTTTACAAACCCTTTCTGTGCAGAATCCCAAAACCGGTAATTCCAGCTCAATGCCGGCATACGTACTAAACTGCAGGAAACTTCCACTAAAACTCAGGAGAAACGTTTACTTGAAATTGCTCTGCTGTGCGATCGTTCACCTAAGAGAGTTGAATCTATTTGGAAATTCAGCGAGTCAGAAACACGTTTCTTCTTGGAGCTGCGTTGGGATATTCCCGAGTGAATGGGCCCATAGGCTGTACAGAGAAATATCTGCTTCTAAAACCAAAACGGAGCTTTCTAACTGGATGTTTGTCAATGTGTGCATTCAACTGACAGAGTTAAACTCACGTGTGGATTCAGCGGTTTGCAAACACTTTCTGTTCAGAATCCCAAAACCGATATTTCCTACCCAATGCCGGCATCCGTACTAAACAGCAGGAAACTTCCTCTAAAATTCAGGAGAAACGTTTCCTTGAAACTGCTCTGCTGTGCGTTCGTTCACCTAAGAGAGTTGAATCTATGTTGAGATTCAGCGAGTCAGAAACACGTTTCTTCTAGGAGCTGCGTTGGGATATTCCCGAGTGAATGGGACCATAGGCTGTACAGAGAAATATCTGCTTCTAAAACCAAAACGGATCTATCTAACTGAATGGTTGTCAATGTGTGCATTCAACTGACAGAGTTAAACTCACGTGTGGATTCAGCGGTTTGCAAACCCTTTCTGTGCAGAATCCCAAAACCGGTATTTCCTACCCAATGCCGGCATCCGTACTAAACAGCAGGAAACTTCGTCTAAAACTCAGGCGAAACGTTTCCTTGTAACTGCTCTGCTGTGCGTTCGTTCACCTAAGAGAGTTGAATCTATGTTGAGATTCAGCGAGTCAGAAACACGTTTCTTCTAGGAGCTGCGTTGGGATATTCCCGAGTGAATGGGACCATAGGCTGTACAGAGAAATATCTGCTCCTAAAACCAAAAGTGTGCTATCTAACTGAATGGTTGTCAATGTGTGCATTCAACTGACAGAGTTAAACTCACGTTTGGATTCAGCGGTTTACAAACCCTTTCTGTGCAGAATCCCAAAACCGGTAATTCCAGCTCAATGCCGGCATACGTACTAAACTGCAGGAAACTTCCACTAAAACTCAGGAGAAACGTTTACTTGAAACTGCTCTGCTGTGCGATCGTTCACCTAAGAGAGTTGAATCTATTTGGAAATTCAGCGAGTCAGAAACACGTTTCTTCTAGGAGCTGCGTTGGGATATTCCCGAGTGAATGGGACCATAGGCTGTACAGAGAAATATCTGCTTCTAAAACCAAAACGGAGCTTTCTAACTGGATGGTTGTCAATGTGTGCATTCAACTGACAGAGTTAAACTCACGTGTGGATTCAGCGGTTTGCAAACTCTTTCTGTTCAGAATCCCAAAACCGATATTTCCTACCCAATGCCAGCATCCGTACTAAACAGCAGGAAACTTCCTCTAAAATTCAGGAGAAACGTTTCCTTGAAACTGCTCTGCTGTGCGTTCGTTCACCTAAGAGAGTTGAATCTATGTTGAGATTCAGCGAGTCAGAAACACGTTTCTTCTAGGAGCTGCGTTGGGATATTCCCGAGTGAATGGGACCATAGGCTGTACAGAGAAATATCTGCTCCTAAAACCAAAAGTGTGCTATCTAACTGAATGGTTGTCAATGTGTGCATTCAACTGACAGAGTTAAACTCACGTGTGGATTCAGCGGTTTACAAACCCTTTCTGTGCAGAATCCCAAAACCGGTATTTCCTACCCAATGCCGTCATCCGTACTAAACAGCAGGAAACTTCGTCTAAAACTCAGGCGAAACGTTTCCTTGTAACTGCTCTGCTGTGCGTTCGTTCACCTAAGAGAGTTGAATCTATGTTGAGATTCAGCGAGTCAGAAACACGTTTCTTCTAGGAGCTGCGTTGGGATATTCCCGAGTGAATGGGACCATAGGCTGTACAGAGAAATATCTGCTTCTAAAACCAAAAGGGTGCTATCAAACTGAATGGTTGTCAATGTGTGCATTCAACTGACAGAGTTAAACTCACGTTTGGATTCAGCGGTTTACAAACCCTTTCTGTGCAGAATCCCAAAACCGGTAATTCCAGCTCAATGCCGGCATACGTACTAAACTGCAGGAAACTTCCACTAAAACTCAGGAGAAACGTTTAGTTGAAATTGCTCTGCTGTGCGATCGTTCACCTAAGAGAGTTGAATCTATTTGGAAATTCAGCGAGTCAGAAACACGTTTCTTCTAGGAGCTGCGTTGGTATATTCCCGAGTGAATGGGACCATAGGCTGTACAGAGAAATATCTGCTTCTAAAACCAAAACGGAGCTTTCTAACTGGATGGTTGTCAATGTGTGCATTCAACTGACAGAGTTAAACTCACGTGTGGATTCAGCGGTTTGCAAACACTTTCTGTTCAGAATCCCAAAACCGATATTTCCTACCCAATGCCGGCATCCGTACTAAACAGCAGGAAACTTCCTCTAAAATTCAGGAGAAACGTTTCCTTGAAACTGCTCGGCTGTGCGTTCGTTCACCTAAGAGAGTTGAATCTATGTTGAGATTCAGCGAGTCAGAAACACGTTTCTTCTAGGAGCTGCGTTGGGATATTCCCGAGTGAATGGGACCATAGGCTGTACAGAGAAATATCTGCTTCTAAAACCAAAACGGAGCTATCTAACTGAATGGTTGTCAATGTGTGCATTCAACTGACAGAGTTAAACTCACGTGTGGATTCAGCGGTTTGCAAACCCTTTCTGTGCAGAATCCCAAAACCGGTATTTCCTACCCAATGCCGGCATCCGTACTAAACAGCAGGAAACTTCGTCTAAAACTCAGGCGAAACGTTTCCTTGTAACTGCTCTGCTGTGCGTTCGTTCACCTAAGAGACTTGAATCTATGTTGAGATTCAGCGAGTCAGAAACACGTTTCTTCTAGGAGCTGCGTTGGGATATTCCCGAGTGAATGGGACCATAGGCTGTACAGAGAAATATCTGCTCCTAAAACCAAAAGTGTGCTATCTAACTGAATGGTTGTCAATGTGTGCATTCAACTGACAGAGTTAAACTCACGTTTGGATTTAGCGGTTTACAAACCCTTTCTGTGCAGAATCCCAAAACCGGTAATTCCAGCTCAATGCCGGCATACGTACTAAACTGCAGGAAACTTCCACTAAAACTCAGGAGAAACGTTTACTTGAAACTGCTCTGCTGTGCGATCGTTCACCTAAGAGAGTTGAATCTATTTGGAAATTCAGCGAGTCAGAAACACGTTTCTTCTAGGAGCTGCGTTGGGATATTCCCGAGTGAATGGGACCATAGGCTGTACAGAGAAATATCTGCTTCTAACACCAAAACGGAGCTATCTAACTGAATGGTTGTCAATGTGTGCATTCAACTGACAGAGTTAAACTCACGTGTGGATTCAGCGGTTTGCAAACCCTTTCTGTGCAGAATCCCAGAACCGGTATTTCCTACCCAATGCCGGCATCCATACTAAACAGCAGGAAACATCGTCTAAAACTCATTCGAAACGTTTCCTTGAAACTGCTCTGCTGTGCGTTCGTTCACCTAAGAGAGTTGAATCTATGTTGAGATTCAGCGAGTCAGAAACACGTTTCTTCTAGGAGCTGCGTTGGGATATTCCCGAGTGAATGGGACCATAGGCTGTACAGAGTTATATCTGCTCCTAAAACCAAAAGCGTGCTATCTAACTGAATGGTTGTCAATGTGTGCATTCAACTGACAGAGTTAAACTCACGTTTGGATTCAGCGGTTTACAAACCCTTTCTGTGCAGAATCCCAAAACCGGTAATTCCAGCTCAATGCCGGCATACGTACTAAACAGCAGGAAACTTCGTCTAAAACTCAGGAGAAACGTTTCCTTGTAACTGCTCTGCTGTGCGTTCGTTCACCTAAGAGAGTTGAATCTACGTTGAGATTCAGCGAGTCAGAAACACGTTTCTTCTAGGAGCTGCGTTGGGATATTCCCGAGTGAATGGGACCATAGGCTGTACAGAGAAATATCTGCTTCTAAAACCAAAACGGAGCTATCAAACTGAATGGTGGTCAATGTGTGCATTCACCTGACAGAGTTAAACTCACGTGTGGATTCAGCGGTTTGCAAACCCTTTCTGTGCAGAATCCCAAAACCGGTATTTCCAGCCGAATGCCGGCATCCGTACTAAACAGCAGGAAACTTCGTCTAAAACGCAGGCGAAACGTTTCCTTGTAACTGCTCTGCTGTGCGTTCGTTCACCTAAGAGAGTTGAATCTATGTTGAGATTCAGCGAGTCAGAAACACGTTTCTTCTAGGAGCTGCGTTGGGATATTCCCGAGTGAATGGGACCATAGGCTGTACAGAGAAATATCTGCTCCTAAAACCAAAAGTGTGTTATCTAACTGAATGGTTGTCAATGTGTGCATTCAACTGACAGAGTTAAACTCACGTTTGGATTCAGCGGTTTACAAACCCTTTCTGTGCAGAATCCCAAAACCGGTAATTCCAGCTCAATGCCGGCATACGTACTAAACTGCAGGAAACTTCCACTAAAACTCAGGAGAAACGTTTACGTGAAACTGTTCTGCTGTGCGATCGTTCACCTAAGAGAGTTGAATCTATTTTGATATTCAGCGAGTCAGAAACACGTTTCTTCTAGGAGCTGCGTTGGGATATTCCCGAGTGAATGGGACCATAGGCTGTACAGAGAAATATCTGCTTCTAAAACCAAAACGGAGCTATCTAACTGGATGGTTGTCAATGTGTGCATTCAACCGACAGAGTTAAACTCACGTGTGGATTCAGCGGTTTGCAAACCCTTTCTGTTCAGAATCCCAAAACCGGTATTTCCTACCCAATGCCGGCATCCGTACTAAACAGCAGGAAACTTGGTCTAAAATTCAGGAGAAACGTTTCCTTGAAACTGCTCTGCTCTGCGTTCGTTCACCTAAGAGAGTTGAATCTATGTTGAGATTCAGCGAGTCAGAAACACGCTTCTTCTAGGAGCTGCGTTGGGATATTCCCGAGTGAATGGGACCATAGGCTGTACAGAGAAATATCTGCTTCTAACACCAAAACGGAGCTATCTAACTGAATGGTTGTCAATGTGTGCATTCAACTGACAGAGTTAAACTCACGTGTGGATTCAGCGGTTTGCAAACCCTTTCTGTGCCGAATCCCAAAACCGGTATTTCCTACCCAATGCCGGCATCCGTACTAAATAGCAGGAAACTTCGTCTAAAACTCATTCGAAACGTTTCCTTGTAACTGCTCTGCTGTGCGTTCGTTCACCTAAGAGAGTTGAATCTATGTTGAGATTCAGCGAGTCAGAAACACGGTTCTTCTAGGAGCTGCGTTGGGATATTCCCGAGTGAATGGGACCATAGGCTGTACAGAGAAATATCTGCTCCTAAAACCAAAAGTGTGCTATCTAACTGAATTGTTCTCAATGTGTGCATTCAACTGACAGAGTTAAACTCACGTGTGGATTCAGCGGTTTGCAAACCCTTTCTGTGCAGAATCCCAAAACCGCTATTTCCAGCCCAATGCCGGCATACGTACTAAACAGCAGGAAACTTCGTCTAAAACTCAGGAGAAACGTTTCCTTGAAACTGCTCTGCTGTGCGTTCGTTCACCTAGGAGAGTTGAAACTATGTTGAGATTCAGCGAGTCAGAAACACGTTTCTTCTAGGAGCTGCGTTGGGATATTCCCGAGTGAATGGGACCATAGGCTGTACAGAGAAATATCTGCTTCTAAAACCAAAACGGAGCTATCTAACTGAATGGTTGTCAATGTGTTCATTCAACTGACAGAGTTAAACTCACGTGTGGATTCAGCGGTTTGCAAACCCTTTCTGTGCAGAATCCCAAAACCGGTGTTTCCAGCGTAATGCCGGCATCCGTACTAAACAGCAGGAAACTTGGTCTAAAATTCAGGAGAAACGTTTCCTTGAAACTGCTCTGCTGTGCGTTCGTTCACCTAAGAGGGTTGAATCTATGTTGAGATTCAGCGAGTCAGAAACACGTTTCTTCTAGGAGCTGCGTTGGGATATTCCCGAGTGAATGGGACCATAGGCTGTACAGAGAAATATCTGCTTCTAACACCAAAACGGAGCTATCTAACTGAATGGTTGTCAATGTGTGCATTCAACTGACAGAGTTAAACTCACGTGTGGATTCAGCGGTTTGCAAACCCTTTCTGTGCAGAATCCCAAAACCGGTATTTCCTACCCAATGCCGGCATCCGTACTAAACAGCAGGAAACTTCGTCTAAAACTCATTCGAAACGTTTCCTTGTAACTGCTCTGCTGTGCGTTCGTTCACCTAAGAGAGTTGAATCTATGTTGAGATTCAGCGAGTCAGAAACACGTTTCTTCTAGGAGCTGCGTTGGGATATTCCCGAGTGAATGGGACCATAGGCTGTACAGAGAAATATCTGCTTCTAAAACCAAAACGGAGCTATCAAACTGAATGGTGGTCAATGTGTGCATTCAACTGACAGAGTTAAACTCACGTGTGGATTCAGCGGTTTGCAAACCCTTTCTGTGCAGAATCCCAAAACCGGTAATTCCAGCTCAATGCCGGCATACGTACTAAACTGCAGGAAACTTCGTCTAAAGCTCAGGAGAAACGTTTCCTTGAAACTGCTCTGCTGTGCGTTCGTTCACCTAAGAGAGTTGAATCTATGTTGAGATTCAGCGAGTCAGAAACACGTTTCTTCTAGGAGCTGCGTTGGTATATTCCCGAGTGAATGGGACCATAGGATGTACAGAGAAATATCTGTTTCTAACACCAAAACGGAGCTATCTAACTGAATGGTTGTCAATGAGTGCATTCAACTGACAGAGTTAAACTCACGTGTGGATTCAGCGGTTTACAAACCCTTTCTGTGCAGAATCCCAAAACCGGTATTTCCAGCCGAATGCCGGCATCCGTACTAAACAGCAGGAAACTTCGTCTAAAACTCATTCGAAACGTTTCCTTGTAACTGCTCTGCTGTGCGTTCGTTCACCTAAGAGAGTTGAATCTATGTTGAGATTCAGCGAGTCAGAAACACGTTTCTTCTAGGAGCTGCGTTGGGATATTCCCGAGTGAATGGGACCATAGGCTGTACAGAGAAATATCTGCTCCTAAAACCAAAAGTGTGCTATCTAACTGAATGGTTGTCAATGTGTGCATTCAACTGACAGAGTTAAACTCACGTTTGGATTCAGCGGTTTACAAACCCTTTCTGTGCAGAATCCCAAAACCGGTAATTCCAGCTCAATGCCGGCATACGTACTAAACTGCAGGAAACTTCCACTAAAACTCAGGAGAAACGTTTACTTGAAACTGCTCTGCTGTGCGATCGTTCACCTAAGAGAGTTGAATCTATTTGGAAATTCAGCGAGTCAGAAACACGTTTCTTCTAGGAGCTGCGTTGGGATATTCCCGAGTGAATGGGACCATAGGCTGTACAGAGAAATATCTGCTTCTAACACCAAAACGGAGCTATCTAACTGAATGGTTGTCAATGTGTGCATTCAACTGACAGAGTTAAACTCACGTGTGGATTCAGCGGTTTGCAAACCCTTTCTGTGCAGAATCCCAGAACCGGTATTTCCTACCCAATGCCGGCATCCATACTAAACAGCAGGAAACATCGTCTAAAACTCATTCGAAACGTTTCCTTGTAACTGCTCTGCTGTGCGTTCGTTCACCTAAGAGAGTTGAATCTATGTTGAGTTTCAGCGAGTCAGAAACACGTTTCTTCTAGGAGCTGCGTTGGGATATTCCCGAGTGAATGGGACCATAGGCTGTACAGAGTTATATCTGCTCCTAAAACCAAAAGCGTGCTATCTAACTGAATGGTTGTCAATGTGTGCATTCAACTGACAGAGTTAAACTCACGTTTGGATTCAGCGGTTTACAAACCCTTTCTGTGCAGAATCCCAAAACCGGTAATTCCAGCTCAATGCCGGCATACGTACTAAACAGCAGGAAACTTCGTCTAAAACTCAGGAGAAACGTTTCCTTGTAACTGCTCTGCTGTGCGTTCGTTCACCTAAGAGAGTTGAATCTACGTTGAGATTCAGCGAGTCAGAAACACGTTTCTTCTAGGAGCTGCGTTGGGATATTCCCGAGTGAATGGGACCATAGGCTGTACAGAGAAATATCTGCTTCTAAAACCAAAACGGAGCTATCAAACTGAATGGTGGTCAATGTGTGCATTCACCTGACAGAGTTAAACTCACGTGTGGATTCAGCGGTTTGCAAACCCTTTCTGTGCAGAATCCCAAAACCGGTATTTCCAGCCGAATGCCGGCATCCGTACTAAACAGCAGGAAACTTCGTCTAAAACGCAGGCGAAACGTTTCCTTGTAACTGCTCTGCTGTGCGTTCGTTCACCTAAGAGAGTTGAATCTATGTTGAGATTCAGCGAGTCAGAAACACGTTTCTTCTAGGAGCTGCGTTGGGATATTCCCGAGTGAATGGGACCATAGGCTGTACAGAGAAATATCTGCTCCTAAAACCAAAAGTGTGCTATCTAACTGAATGGTTGTCAATGTGTGCATTCAACTGACAGAGTTAAACTCACGTTTGGATTCAGCGGTTTACAAAACCTTTCTGTGCAGAATCCCAAAACCGGTAATTCCAGCTCAATGCCGGCATACGTACTAAACTGCAGGAAACTTCCACTAAAACTCAGGAGAAACGTTTACGTGAAACTGTTCTGCTGTGCGATCGTTCACCTAAGAGAGTTGAATCTATTTTGAAATTCAGCGAGTCAGAAACACGTTTCTTCTAGGAGCTGCGTTGGGATATTCCCGAGTGAATGGGACCATAGGCTGTACAGAGAAATATCTGCTTCTAAAACCAAAACGGAGCTATCTAACTGGATGGTTGTCAATGTGTGCATTCAACCGACAGAGTTAAACTCACGTGTGGATTCAGCGGTTTGCAAACCCTTTCTGTTCAGAATCCCAAAACCGTTATTTCCTACCCAATGCCGGCATCCGTACTAAACAGCAGGAAACTTGGTCTAAAATTCAGGAGAAACGTTTCCTTGAAACTGCTCTGCTCTGCGTTCGTTCACCTAAGAGAGTTGAATCTATGTTGAGATTCAGCGAGTCAGAAACACGCTTCTTCTAGGAGCTGCGTTGGGATATTCCCGAGTGAATGGGACCATAGGCTGTACAGAGAAATATCTGCTTCTAACACCAAAACGGAGCTATCTAACTGAATGGTTGTCAATGTGTGCATTCAACTGACAGAGTTAAACTCACGTGTGGATTCAGCGGTTTGCAAACCCTTTCTGTGCCGAATCCCAAAACCGGTATTTCCTACCCAATGCCGGCATCCGTACTAAATAGCAGGAAACTTCGTCTAAAACTCATTCGAAACGTTTCCTTGTAACTGCTCTGCTGTGCGTTCGTTCACCTAAGAGAGTTGAATCTATGTTGAGATTCAGCGAGTCAGAAACACGGTTCTTCTAGGAGCTGCGTTGGGATATTCCCGAGTGAACGGGACCATAGGCTGTACAGAGAAATATCTGCTCCTAAAACCAAAAGTGTGCTATCTAACTGAATTGTTCTCAATGTGTGCATTCAACTGACAGAGTTAAACTCACGTGTGGATTCAGCGGTTTGCAAACCCTTTCTGTGCAGAATCCCAAAACCGCTATTTCCAGCCCAATGCCGGCATACGTACTAAACAGCAGGAAACTTCGTCTAAAACTCAGGAGAAACGTTTCCTTGAAACTGCTCTGCTGTGCGTTCGTTCACCTTGGAGAGTTGAAACTATGTTGAGATTCAGCGAGTCAGAAACACGTTTCTTCTAGGAGCTGCGTTGGGATATTCCCGAGTGAATGGGACCATAGGCTGTACAGAGAAATATCTGCTTCTAAAACCAAAACGGAGCTATCTAACTGAATGGTTGTCAATGTGTTCATTCAACTGACAGAGTTAAACTCACGTGTGGATTCAGCGGTTTGCAAACCCTTTCTGTGCAGAATCCCAAAACCGGTGTTTCCAGCGTAATGCCGGCATCCGTACTAAACAGCAGGAAACTTGGTCTAAAATTCAGGAGAAACGTTTCCTTGAAACTGCTCTGCTGTGCGTTCGTTCACCTAAGAGGGTTGAATCTATGTTGAGATTCAGCGAGTCAGAAACACGTTTCTTCTAGGAGCTGCGTTGGGATATTCCCGAGTGAATGGGACCATAGGCTGTACAGAGAAATATCTGCTTCTAACACCAAAACGGAGCTATCTAACTGAATGGTTGTCAATGTGTGCATTCAACTGACAGAGTTAAACTCACGTGTGGATTCAGCGGTTTGCAAACCCTTTCTGTGCAGAATCCCAAAACCGGTATTTCCTACCCAATGCCGGCATCCGTACTAAACAGCAGGAAACTTCGTCTAAAACTCATTCGAAACGTTTCCTTGTAACTGCTCTGCTGTGCGTTCGTTCACCTAAGAGAGTTGAATCTATGTTGAGATTCAGCGAGTCAGAAACACGTTTCTTCTAGGAGCTGCGTTGGGATATTCCCGAGTGAATGGGACCATAGGCTGTACAGAGAAATATCTGCTTCTAAAACCAAAACGGAGCTATCAAACTGAATGGTGGTCAATGTGTGCATTCAACTGACAGAGTTAAACTCACGTGTGGATTCAGCGGTTTGCAAACCCTTTCTGTGCAGAATCCCAAAACCGGTAATTCCAGCTCAATGCCGGCATACGTACTAAACTGCAGGAAACTTCGTCTAAAACTCAGGAGAAACGTTTCCTTGAAACTGCTCTGCTGTGCGTTCGTTCACCTAAGAGAGTTGAATCTATGTTGAGATTCAGCGAGTCAGAAACACGTTTCTTCTAGGAGCTGCGTTGGTATATTCCCGAGTGAATGGGACCATAGGATGTACAGAGAAATATCTGCTTCTAACACCAAAACGGAGCTATCTAACTGAATGGTTGTCAATGAGTTCATTCAACTGACAGAGTTAAACTCACGTGTGGATTCAGCGGTTTACAAACCCTTTCTGTGCAGAATCCCAAAACCGGTATTTCCAGCCGAATGCCGGCATCCGTACTAAACAGCAGGAAACTTCGTCTAAAACTCATTCGAAACGTTTCCTTGTAACTGCTCTGCTGTGCGTTCGTTCACCTAAGAGAGTTGAATCTATGTTGAGATTCAGCGAGTCAGAAACACGTTTCTTCTAGGAGCTGCGTTGGGATATTCCCGAGTGAATGGGACCATAGGCTGTACAGAGTTATATCTGCTCCTAAAACCAAAAGGGTGCTATGTAACTGAACGGTTGTCAATGTGTGCATTCAAGTGACAGAGTTAAACTCACGTTTGGATTCAGCGGTTTACAAACGCTTTCTGTGCAGAATCCCAAAACCGGTAATTCCAGCTCAATGCCGGCATACGTACTAAACTGCAGGAAACTTCCTCTAAAACTCAGGAGAAACGTTTCCTTGAAACTGCTCTGCTGTGCGTTCGTTCACCTAAGAGAGTTGAATCTATGTTGAGATTCAGCGAGTCAGAAACACGTTTCTTCTAGGAGCTGCGTTGGGATATTCCCGAGTGAATGGGACCATAGGCTGTACAGAGTTATATCTGCTCCTAAAACCAAAACGGAGCTATCTAACTGGATGGTTGTCAATGTGTGCATTCAACCGACAGAGTTAAACTCACGTGTGGATTCAGCGGTTTGCAAACACTTTCTGTTCAGAATCCCAAAACCGGTATTTCCAACCCAATGCCGGCATCCGTACTAAACAGCAGGAAACTTGGTCTAAAATTCAGGAGAAACGTTTCCTTGAAACTGCTCTGCTGTGCGTTCGTTCACCTAAGAGAGTTGAATCTATGTTGAGATTCAGCGAGTCAGAAACACGTTTCTTCTAGGAGCTGCGTTGGGATATTCCCGAGTGAATGGGACCATAGGCTGTACAGAGAAATATCTGCTTCTAACACCAAAACGGAGCTATCTAACTGGATGGTTGTCAATGTGTGCATTCAACTGACAGAGTTAAACTCACGTGTGGATTCAGCGGTTTGCAAACCCTTTCTGTGCAGAATCCCAAAACCGGTATTTCCTACCCAATGCCGGCATCCGTACTAAATAGCAGGAAACTTCGTCTAAAACTCATTCGAAACGTTTCCTTGTAACTGCTCTGCTGTGCGTTCGTTCACCTAAGAGAGTTGAATCTATGTTGAGATTCAGCGAGTCAGAAACACGTTTCTTCTAGGAGCTGCGTTGGGATATTCCCGAGTGAATGGGACCATAGGCTGTACATAGATGTATCTGCTCCTAAAACCAAAAGCGTGCAATCTAACTGAATGGTTGTCAATGTGTGCATTCAACTGACAGAGTTAAACTCACGTTTGGATTCAGCGGTTTACAAACCCTTTCTGTGCAGAATCCCAAAACCGGTAATTCCAGCTCAATGCCGGCATACGTACTAAACTGCAGGAAACTTCGTCTAAAACTCAGGAGAAACGTTTCCTTGAAACTGCTCTGCTGTGCGTTCGTTCACCTAAGAGAGTTGAATCTATGTTGAGATTCAGCGAGTCAGAAACACGTTTCTTCTAGGAGCTGCGTTGGGATATTCCCGAGTGAATTTGACCATAGGCTATACAGAGAAATATCTGCTTCTAAAACCAAAACGGAGCTATCTAACTGAATGGTTGTCAATGTGTGCATTCAACTGACAGAGTTAAACTCACTTGTGGATTCAGCGGTTTGCAAACCCTTTCTGTGCAGAATCCCAAAACCGGTATTTCCTACCCAATGCCGGCATCCGTACTAAACAGCAGGAAACTTCGTCTAAAACTCAGGCGAAACGTTTCCTTGTAACTGCTCTGCTGTGCGTTCGTTCACCTAAGAGAGTTGAATCTATGTTGAGATTCAGCGAGTCAGAAACACGTTTCTTCTAGGAGCTGCGTTGGGATATTCCCGAGTGAATGGGACCATATGCTGTACAGAGAAATATCTGCTCCTAAAACCAAAAGTGTGCTATCTAACTGAATGGTTGTCAATGTGTGCATTCAACTGACAGAGTTAAACTCACGTTTGGATTCAGGGGTTTACAAACCCTTTCTGTGCAGAATCCCAAAACCGGTAATTCCAGCTCAATGCCGGCATACGTACTAAACTGCAGGAAACTTCCGCTAAAACTCAGGAGAAACGTTTACTTGAAACTGCTCTGCTGTGCGATCGTTCACCTAAGAGAGTTGAATCTATTTGGAAATTCAGCGAGTCAGAAACACGTTTCTTCTAGGAGCTGCGTAGGGATATTCCCGAGTGAATGGGACCATAGGCTGTACAGAGAAATATCTGCTTCTAAAACCAAAACGGAGCTATCTAACTGGATGGTTGTCAATGTGTGCATTCAACTGACAGAGTTAAACTCACGTGTGGATTCAGCGGTTTGCAAACCCTTTCTGTTCAGAATCCCAAAACCGGTATTTCATACCCAATGCCGGCATCCGTACTAAACAGGAGGAAACTTGGTCTAAAATTCAGGAGAAACGTTTCCTTGAAACTGCTCTGCTGTGCATTAGTTCACCTAAGAGGGTTGAATCTATGTTGAGATTCAGCGAGTCAGAAACACGTTTCTTCTAGGAGCTGCGTTGGGATATTCCCGAGTGAATGGGACCATAGGCTGTACAGAGAAATATCTGCTTCTAACACCAAAACGGAGCTATCTACCTGAATGGTTGTCAATGTGTGCATTCAACTGACAGAGTTAAACTCACATGTGGATTCAGCGGTTTGCAAACCCTTTCTGTGCAGAATCCCAAAACCGGTATTTCCTACCCAATGCCGGCATCCGTACTAAACAGCAGGAAACTTCGTCTAAAACTCAGGCGAAACGTTTCCTTGTAACTGCTCTGCTGTGCGTTCGTTCACCTAAGAGAGTTGAATCTATGTTGAGATTCAGCGAGTCAGAAACACGTTTCTTCTAGGAGCTGCGTTGGGATATTCCCGAGTGAATGGGACCATAGGCTGTACAGAGATATATCTGCTTCTAAAACCAAAAGCGTGCAATCTAACTGAATGGTTGTCAATGTGTGCATTCAACTGACAGAGTTAAACTCACGTTTGGATTCAGCGGTTTACAAACCCTTTCTGTGCAGAATCCCAAAACCGGTAATTCCAGCTCAATGCCGGCATACGTACTAAACTGCAGGAAACTTCCTCTAAAACTCAGGAGAAACGTTTACTTGAAACTGCTCTGCTGTGCGTTCGTTCACCTAAGAGAGTTGAATCTATGTTGAGATTCAGCGAGTCAGAAACACGTTTCTTCTAGGAGCTGCGTTGGGATATTCCCGAGTGAATGGGACCATAGGCTGTACAGAGAAATATCTGCTTCTAAAACCAAAACGGAGCTATCAAACTGAATGGTGGTCAATGTGTGCATTCAACTGACAGAGTTAAACTCACGTGTGGATTCAGCGGTTTGCAAATCCTTTCTGTGCAGAATCCCAAAACCGGAATTTCCAGCCGAATGCCGGCATCCGTACTAAACAGCAGGAAACTTCGTCTAAAACTCGGGCGAAACGTTTCCTTGTAACTGCTCTGCTGTGCGTTCGTTCACCTAAGAGAGTTGAATCTATGTTGAGATTCAGCGAGTCAGAAACACGTTTCTTCTAGGAGCTGCGTTGGGATATTCCCGAGTGAATGGGACCATAGGCTGTACAGAGAAATATCTGCTCCTAAAACCAAAAGTGTGCTATCTAACTGAATGGCTGTCAATGTGTGCATTCAACTGACAGAGTTAAACTCACGTTTGGATTCAGCGGTTTACAAACCCTTTCTGTGCAGAATCCCAAAACCGGTAATTCCAGCTCAATGCCGGCATACGTACTAAACTGCAGGAAACTTCCACTAAAACTCAGGAGAAACGTTTACTTGAAACTGTTCTGCTGTGCGATCGTTCACCTAAGAGAGTTGAATCTACTTTGAAATTCAGCGAATCAGAAACACGTTTCTTCTAGGAGCTGCGTTGGGATATTCCCGAGTGAATGGGACCATAGGCTGTACAGAGAAATATCTGCTTCTAAAACCAAAACGGAGCTATCTAACTGGATGGTTGTCAATGTGTGCATTCAACTGACAGAGTTAAACTCACGTGTGGATTCAGCGGTTTGCAAACCCTTTCTGTTCAAAATCCCAAAACCGGTATTTCATACCCAATGCCGGCATCCGTACTAAACAGCAGGAAACTTGGTCTAAAATTCAGGAGAAACGTTTCCTTGAAACTGCTCTGCTGTGCGTTCGTTCACCTAAGAGAGTTGAATCTATGTTGAGATTCAGCGAGTCAGAAACACGTTTCTTCTAGGAGCTGCGTTGGGATATTCCCGAGTGAATGGGACCATAGGCTGTACAGAGAAATATCTGCTCCTAAAACCAAAAGTGTGCAATCTAACTGAATGGTTGTCAATGTGTGCATTCAACTGACAGAGTTAAACTCACGTTTGGATTCAGCGGTTTGCAAACCCTTTCTGTTCAAAATCCCAAAACCGGTATTTCATACCCAATGCCGGCATCCGTACTAAACAGCAGGAAACTTCGTCTAAAACTCAGGCGAAACGTTTCCTTGTAACTGCTCTGCTGTGCGTTCGTTCACCTAAGAGAGTTGAATCTATGTTGAGATTCAGCGAGTCAGAAACACGTTTCTTCTAGGAGCTGCGTTGGGATATTCCCGAGTGAATGGGACCATAGGCTGTACAGAGATATATCTGCTTCTAAAACCAAAAGCGTGCAATCTAACTGAATGGTTGTCAATGTGTGCATTCAACTGACAGAGTTAAACTCACGTTTGGATTCAGCGGTTTACAAACCCTTTCTGTGCAGAATCCCAAAACCGGTAATTCCAGCTCAATGCCGGCATACGTACTAAACTGCAGGAAACTTCCTCTAAAACTCAGGAGAAACGTTTACTTGGAACTGCTCTGCTGTGCGTTCGTTCACCTAAGAGAGTTGAATCTATGTTGAGATTCAGCGAGTCAGAAACACGTTTCTTCTAGGAGCTGCGTTGGGATATTCCCGAGTGAATGGGACCATAGGCTGTACAGAGAAATATCTGCTTCTAAAACCAAAACGGAGCTATCAAACTGAATGGTGGTCAATGTGTGCATTCAACTGACAGAGTTAAACTCACGTGTGGATTCAGCGGTTTGCAAACCCTTTCTGTGCAGAATCCCAAAACCGGAATTTCCAGCCGAATGCCGGCATCCGTACTAAACAGCAGGAAACTTCGTCTAAAACTCAGGCGAAACGTTTCCTTGTAACTGCTCTGCTGTGCGTTCGTTCACCTAAGAGAGTTGAATCTATGTTGAGATTCAGCGAGTCAGAAACACGTTTCTTCTAGGAGCTGCGTTGGGATATTCCCGAGTGAATGGGACCATAGGCTGTACAGAGAAATATCTGCTCCTAAAACCAAAAGTGTGCTATCTAACTGAATGGCTGTCAATGTGTGCATTCAACTGACAGAGTTAAACTCACGTTTGGATTCAGCGGTTTACAAACCCTTTCTGTGCAGAATCCCAAAACCGGTAATTCCAGCTCAATGCCGGCATACGTACTAAACTGCAGGAAACTTCCACTAAAACTCAGGAGAAACGTTTACTTGAAACTGCTCTGCTGTGCGATCGTTCACCTAAGAGAGTTGAATCTATTTTGAAATTCAGCGAATCAGAAACACGTTTCTTCTAGGAGCTGCGTTGGGATATTCCCGAGTGAATGGGACCATAGGCTGTACAGAGAAATATCTGCTTCTAAAACCAAAACGGAGCTATCTAACTGGATGGTTGTCAATGTGTGCATTCAACTGACAGAGTTAAACTCACGTGTGGATTCAGCGGTTTGCAAACCCTTTCTGTTCAGAATCCCAAAACCGGTATTTCCTACCCAATGCCGGCATCCGTACTAAACAGCAGGAAACTTGGTCTAAAATTCAGGAGAAACGTTTCCTTGAAACTGCTCTGCTGCGCGTTCGTTCACCTAAGAGAGTTGAATCTATGTTGAGATTCAGCGAGTCAGAAACACGTTTCTTCTAGGAGCTGCGTTGGGATATTCCCGAGTGAATGGTACCATAGGCTGTACAGAGAAATATCTGCTTCTAACACCAAAACGGAGCTATCTAACTGAATGGTTGTCAATGTGTGCATTCAACTGACAGAGTTAAACTCACGTGTGGATTCAGCGGTTTGCAAACCCTTTCTGTGCAGAATCCCAAAACCGGTATTTCCTACCCAATGCCGGCATCCGTACTAAATAGCAGGAAACTTCGTCTAAAACTCATTCGAAACGTTTCCTTGTAACTGCTCTGCTGTGCGTTCGTTCACCTAAGAGAGTTGAATCTATGTTGAGATTCAGCGAGTCAGAAACACGTTTCTTCTAGGAGCTGCGTTGGGATATTCCCGAGTGAATGGGACCATAGGCTGTACAGAGATGTATCTGCTCCTAAAACCAAAAGCGTGCAATCTAACTGAATGGTTGTCAGTGTGTGCATTCAACTGACAGAGTTAAACTCACGTTTGGATTCAGCGGTTTACAAACCCTTTCTGTGCAGAATACCAAAACCGGTAATTCCAGCTCAATGCCGGCATACGTACTAAACTGCAGGAAACTTCGTCTAAAACTCAGGAGAAACGTTTCCTTGAAACTGCTCTGCTGTGCGTTCGTTCACCTAAGAGAGTTGAATCTATGTTGAGATTCAGCGAGTCAGAAACACGTTTCTTCTAGGAGCTGCGTTGGGGTATTCCCGAGTGAATGGGACCATAGGCTATACAGAGAAATATCTGCTTCTAAAACCAAAACGGAGCTATCTAACTGAATGGTTGTCAATGTGTGCTTTCAACTGACAGAGTTAAACTCACGTGTGGATTCAGCGGTTTGCAAACCCTTTCTGTGCAGAATCCCAAAACCGGTATTTCCTACCCAATGCCGGCATCCGTACTAAACAGCAGGAAACTTCGTCTAAAACTCAGGCGAAACGTTTCCTTTTAACTGCTCTGCTGTGCGTTCGTTCACCTAAGAGAGTTGAATCTATGTTGAGATTCAGCGAGTCAGAAACACGTTTCTTCTAGGAGCTGCGTTGGGATATTCCCGAGTGAATGGGACCATATGCTGTACAGAGAAATATCTGCTCCTAAAACCAAAAGTGTGCTATCTAACTGAATGGTTGTCAATGTGTGCATTCAACTGACAGAGTTAAACTCACGTTTGGATTCAGGGGTTTACAAACCCTTTCTGTGCAGAATCCCAAAACCGGTAATTCCAGCTCAATGCCGGTATACGTACTAAACTGCAGGAAACTTCCGCTAAAACTCAGGAGAAACGTTTACTTGAAACTGCTCTGCTGTGCGATCGTTCACCTAAGAGAGTTGAATCTATTTGGAAATTCAGCGAGTCAGAAACACGTTTCTTCTAGGAGCTGCGTTGGGATATTCCCGAGTGAATGGGACCATAGGCTGTACAGAGAAATATCTGCTTCTAAAACCAAAACGGAGCTATCTAACTGGATGGTTGTCAATGTGTGCATTCAACTGACAGAGTTAAACTCACGTGTGGATTCAGCGGTTTGCCAACCCTTTCTGTTCAAAATCCCAAAACCGGTATTTCATACCCAATGCCGGCATCCGTACTAAACAGCAGGAAACTTCGTCTAAAATTCAGGAGAAACGTTTCCTTGAAACTGCTCTGCTGTGCGTTCGTTCACCTAAGAGGGTTGAATCTATGTTGAGATTCATCGAGTCAGAAACACGTTTCTTCTAGGAGCTGCGTTGGGATATTCCCGAGTGAATGGGACCATAGGCTGTACAGAGAAATATCTGCTTCTAACACCAAAACGGAGCTATCTAACTGAATGGTTGTCAATGTGTGCATTCAACTGACAGAGTTAAACTCACGTGTGGATTCAGCGGTTTGCAAACCCTTTCTGTGCAGAATCCCAAAACCGGTATTTCCTACCCAATGCCGGCATCCGTACTAAACAGCAGGAAACTTCGTCTAAAACTCAGGCGAAACGTTTCCTTGTAACTGCTCTGCTGTGCGTTCGTTCACCTAAGAGAGTTGAATCTATGTTGAGATTCAGCGAGTCAGAAACACGTTTCTTCTAGGAGCTGCGTTGGGATATTCCCGAGTGAATGGGACCATAGGCTGTACAGAGATATATCTGCTTCTAAAACCAAAAGCGTGCAATCTAACTGAATGGTTGTCAACGTGTGCATTCAACTGACAGAGTTAAACTCACGTTTGGATTCCGCGGTTTACAAACCCTTTCTGTGCAGAATCCCAAAACCGGTAATTCCAGCTCAATGCCGGCATACGTACTAAACTGCAGGAAACTTCCTCTAAAACTCAGGAGAAACGTTTACTTGAAACTGCTCTGCTGTGCGTTCGTTCACCTAGGAGAGTTGAAACTATGTTGAGATTCAGCGAGTCAGAAACACGTTTCTTCTAGGAGCTGTGTTGGGATATTCCCGAGTGAATGGGACCATAGGCTGTACAGAGAAATATCTGCTTCTAAAACCAAACCGGAGCTATCAAACTGAATGGTGGTCAATGTGTGCATTCAACTGACAGAGTTAAACTCACGTGTGTATTCAGCGGTTTGCAAACCCTTTCTGTGCAGAATCCCAAAACCGGTATTTCCTACCCAATGCCGGCATCCGTACTAAACAGTAGTAAACTTCGTCTAAAACTCAGGAGAAACGTTTCCTTGAAACTGCTCTGCTGTGCGTTCGTTCACCTAAGAGAGTTGAATCTATGTTGAGATTCAGCGAGTCAGAAACACGTTTCTTCTAGGATCTGCGTTGGGAAATTCCCGAGTGAATGGGACCATAGGCAGTACAGAGAAATATCTGCTTCTAACACCAAAACGGAGCTATCTAACTGAATGGTTGTCAATGTGTGCATTCAGCTGACAGAGTTAAACTCACGTGTGGATTCAGCGGTTTGCAAACCCTTTCTGTGCCGAATCCCAAAACCGGTATTTCCTACCCAATGCCGGCATCCGTACTAAATAGCAGGAATCTTCGTCTACAACTCATTCGAAACGTTTCCTTGTAACTGCTCTGCTGTGCGTTCGTTCACCTAAGAGAGTTGAATCTATGTTGAGATTCAGCGAGTCAGAAACACGTTTTTCTAGGAGCTGCGTTGGGATATTCCCGAGTGAATGGGACCATAGGCTGTACAGAGATATATCTGCTCCTAAAACCAAAAGCGTGCAATCTAACTGAATGGTTGTCAATGTGTGCATTCAACTGACAGAGTTAAACTCACGTTTGGATTCAGCGGTTTACAAACCCTTTCTGTGCAGAATCCCAAAACCGGTAATTCCAGCTCAATGCCGGCATACGTACTAAACTGCAGGAAACTTCGTCTAAAACTCAGGAGAAACGTTTCCTTGAAACTGCTCTGCTGTGCGTTCGTTCACCTAAGAGAGTTGAATCTATGTTGAGATTCAGCGAGTCAGAAACACGTTTCTTCTAGGAGCTGCGTTGGGATATTCCCGAGTGAATGGGACCATAGGCTGTACAGAGAAATATCTGCTTCTAAAACCAAAATGGAGCTATCAAACTGAATGGTGGTCAATGTGTGCATTCAACTGACAGAGTTAAACTCACGTGTGGATTCAGCGGTTTGCAAACCCTTTCTGTGCAGAATCCCAAAACCGGTATTTCCAGCCGAATGCCGGCATCCGTACTAAACAGCAGGAAACTTCGTCTAAAACTCAGGCGAAACGTTTCCTTGTAACTGCTCTGCTGTGCGTTCGTTCACCTAAGAGAGTTGAATCTATGTTGAGATTCAGCGAGTCAGAAACACGTTTCTTCTAGGAGCTGCGTTGGGATATTCCCGAGTGAATGGGACCATAGGCTGTACAGAGAAATATCTGCTTCTAAAACCAAAACGGAGCTATCAAACTGAATGGTGGTCAATGTGTGCATTCAACTGACAGAGTTAAACTCACGTGTGGATTCAGCGGTTTGCAAATCCTTTCTGTGCAGAATCCCAAAACCGGAATTTCCAGCCGAATGCCGGCATCCGTACTAAACAGCAGGAAACTTCGTCTAAAACTCGGGCGAAACGTTTCCTTGTAACTGCTCTGCTGTGCGTTCGTTCACCTAAGAGAGTTGAATCTATGTTGAGATTCAGCGAGTCAGAAACACGTTTCTTCTAGGAGCTGCGTTGGGATATTCCCGAGTGAATGGGACCATAGGCTGTACAGAGAAATATCTGCTCCTAAAACCAAAAGTGTGCTATCTAACTGAATGGCTGTCAATGTGTGCATTCAACTGACAGAGTTAAACTCACGTTTGGATTCAGCGGTTTACAAACCCTTTCTGTGCAGAATCCCAAAACCGGTAATTCCAGCTCAATGCCGGCATACGTACTAAACTGCAGGAAACTTCCACTAAAACTCAGGAGAAACGTTTACTTGAAACTGTTCTGCTGTGCGATCGTTCACCTAAGAGAGTTGAATCTACTTTGAAATTCAGCGAATCAGAAACACGTTTCTTCTAGGAGCTGCGTTGGGATATTCCCGAGTGAATGGGACCATAGGCTGTACAGAGAAATATCTGCTTCTAAAACCAAAACGGAGCTATCTAACTGGATGGTTGTCAATGTGTGCATTCAACTGACAGAGTTAAACTCACGTGTGGATTCAGCGGTTTGCAAACCCTTTCTGTTCAAAATCCCAAAACCGGTATTTCATACCCAATGCCGGCATCCGTACTAAACAGCAGGAAACTTGGTCTAAAATTCAGGAGAAACGTTTCCTTGAAACTGCTCTGCTGTGCGTTCGTTCACCTAAGAGAGTTGAATCTATGTTGAGATTCAGCGAGTCAGAAACACGTTTCTTCTAGGAGCTGCGTTGGGATATTCCCGAGTGAATGGGACCATAGGCTGTACAGAGAAATATCTGCTCCTAAAACCAAAAGTGTGCAATCTAACTGAATGGTTGTCAATGTGTGCATTCAACTGACAGAGTTAAACTCACGTTTGGATTCAGCGGTTTGCAAACCCTTTCTGTTCAAAATCCCAAAACCGGTATTTCATACCCAATGCCGGCATCCGTACTAAACAGCAGGAAACTTCGTCTAAAACTCAGGCGAAACGTTTCCTTGTAACTGCTCTGCTGTGCGTTCGTTCACCTAAGAGAGTTGAATCTATGTTGAGATTCAGCGAGTCAGAAACACGTTTCTTCTAGGAGCTGCGTTGGGATATTCCCGAGTGAATGGGACCATAGGCTGTACAGAGATATATCTGCTTCTAAAACCAAAAGCGTGCAATCTAACTGAATGGTTGTCAATGTGTGCATTCAACTGACAGAGTTAAACTCACGTTTGGATTCAGCGGTTTACAAACCCTTTCTGTGCAGAATCCCAAAACCGGTAATTCCAGCTCAATGCCGGCATACGTACTAAACTGCAGGAAACTTCCTCTAAAACTCAGGAGAAACGTTTACTTGGAACTGCTCTGCTGTGCGTTCGTTCACCTAAGAGAGTTGAATCTATGTTGAGATTCAGCGAGTCAGAAACACGTTTCTTCTAGGAGCTGCGTTGGGATATTCCCGAGTGAATGGGACCATAGGCTGTACAGAGAAATATCTGCTTCTAAAACCAAAACGGAGCTATCAAACTGAATGGTGGTCAATGTGTGCATTCAACTGACAGAGTTAAACTCACGTGTGGATTCAGCGGTTTGCAAACCCTTTCTGTGCAGAATCCCAAAACCGGAATTTCCAGCCGAATGCCGGCATCCGTACTAAACAGCAGGAAACTTCGTCTAAAACTCAGGCGAAACGTTTCCTTGTAACTGCTCTGCTGTGCGTTCGTTCACCTAAGAGAGTTGAATCTATGTTGAGATTCAGCGAGTCAGAAACACGTTTCTTCTAGGAGCTGCGTTGGGATATTCCCGAGTGAATGGGACCATAGGCTGTACAGAGAAATATCTGCTCCTAAAACCAAAAGTGTGCTATCTAACTGAATGGCTGTCAATGTGTGCATTCAACTGACAGAGTTAAACTCACGTTTGGATTCAGCGGTTTACAAACCCTTTCTGTGCAGAATCCCAAAACCGGTAATTCCAGCTCAATGCCGGCATACGTACTAAACTGCAGGAAACTTCCACTAAAACTCAGGAGAAACGTTTACTTGAAACTGCTCTGCTGTGCGATCGTTCACCTAAGAGAGTTGAATCTATTTTGAAATTCAGCGAATCAGAAACACGTTTCTTCTAGGAGCTGCGTTGGGATATTCCCGAGTGAATGGGACCATAGGCTGTACAGAGAAATATCTGCTTCTAAAACCAAAACGGAGCTATCTAACTGGATGGTTGTCAATGTGTGCATTCAACTGACAGAGTTAAACTCACGTGTGGATTCAGCGGTTTGCAAACCCTTTCTGTTCAGAATCCCAAAACCGGTATTTCCTACCCAATGCCGGCATCCGTACTAAACAGCAGGAAACTTGGTCTAAAATTCAGGAGAAACGTTTCCTTGAAACTGCTCTGCTGCGCGTTCGTTCACCTAAGAGAGTTGAATCTATGTTGAGATTCAGCGAGTCAGAAACACGTTTCTTCTAGGAGCTGCGTTGGGATATTCCCGAGTGAATGGTACCATAGGCTGTACAGAGAAATATCTGCTTCTAACACCAAAACGGAGCTATCTAACTGAATGGTTGTCAATGTGTGCATTCAACTGACAGAGTTAAACTCACGTGTGGATTCAGCGGTTTGCAAACCCTTTCTGTGCAGAATCCCAAAACCGGTATTTCCTACCCAATGCCGGCATCCGTACTAAATAGCAGGAAACTTCGTCTAAAACTCATTCGAAACGTTTCCTTGTAACTGCTCTGCTGTGCGTTCGTTCACCTAAGAGAGTTGAATCTATGTTGAGATTCAGCGAGTCAGAAACACGTTTCTTCTAGGAGCTGCGTTGGGATATTCCCGAGTGAATGGGACCATAGGCTGTACAGAGATGTATCTGCTCCTAAAACCAAAAGCGTGCAATCTAACTGAATGGTTGTCAGTGTGTGCATTCAACTGACAGAGTTAAACTCACGTTTGGATTCAGCGGTTTACAAACCCTTTCTGTGCAGAATACCAAAACCGGTAATTCCAGCTCAATGCCGGCATACGTACTAAACTGCAGGAAACTTCGTCTAAAACTCAGGAGAAACGTTTCCTTGAAACTGCTCTGCTGTGCGTTCGTTCACCTAAGAGAGTTGAATCTATGTTGAGATTCAGCGAGTCAGAAACACGTTTCTTCTAGGAGCTGCGTTGGGGTATTCCCGAGTGAATGGGACCATAGGCTATACAGAGAAATATCTGCTTCTAAAACCAAAACGGAGCTATCTAACTGAATGGTTGTCAATGTGTGCTTTCAACTGACAGAGTTAAACTCACGTGTGGATTCAGCGGTTTGCAAACCCTTTCTGTGCAGAATCCCAAAACCGGTATTTCCTACCCAATGCCGGCATCCGTACTAAACAGCAGGAAACTTCGTCTAAAACTCAGGCGAAACGTTTCCTTTTAACTGCTCTGCTGTGCGTTCGTTCACCTAAGAGAGTTGAATCTATGTTGAGATTCAGCGAGTCAGAAACACGTTTCTTCTAGGAGCTGCGTTGGGATATTCCCGAGTGAATGGGACCATATGCTGTACAGAGAAATATCTGCTCCTAAAACCAAAAGTGTGCTATCTAACTGAATGGTTGTCAATGTGTGCATTCAACTGACAGAGTTAAACTCACGTTTGGATTCAGGGGTTTACAAACCCTTTCTGTGCAGAATCCCAAAACCGGTAATTCCAGCTCAATGCCGGTATACGTACTAAACTGCAGGAAACTTCCGCTAAAACTCAGGAGAAACGTTTACTTGAAACTGCTCTGCTGTGCGATCGTTCACCTAAGAGAGTTGAATCTATTTGGAAATTCAGCGAGTCAGAAACACGTTTCTTCTAGGAGCTGCGTTGGGATATTCCCGAGTGAATGGGACCATAGGCTGTACAGAGAAATATCTGCTTCTAAAACCAAAACGGAGCTATCTAACTGGATGGTTGTCAATGTGTGCATTCAACTGACAGAGTTAAACTCACGTGTGGATTCAGCGGTTTGCCAACCCTTTCTGTTCAAAATCCCAAAACCGGTATTTCATACCCAATGCCGGCATCCGTACTAAACAGCAGGAAACTTCGTCTAAAATTCAGGAGAAACGTTTCCTTGAAACTGCTCTGCTGTGCGTTCGTTCACCTAAGAGGGTTGAATCTATGTTGAGATTCATCGAGTCAGAAACACGTTTCTTCTAGGAGCTGCGTTGGGATATTCCCGAGTGAATGGGACCATAGGCTGTACAGAGAAATATCTGCTTCTAACACCAAAACGGAGCTATCTAACTGAATGGTTGTCAATGTGTGCATTCAACTGACAGAGTTAAACTCACGTGTGGATTCAGCGGTTTGCAAACCCTTTCTGTGCAGAATCCCAAAACCGGTATTTCCTACCCAATGCCGGCATCCGTACTAAACAGCAGGAAACTTCGTCTAAAACTCAGGCGAAACGTTTCCTTGTAACTGCTCTGCTGTGCGTTCGTTCACCTAAGAGAGTTGAATCTATGTTGAGATTCAGCGAGTCAGAAACACGTTTCTTCTAGGAGCTGCGTTGGGATATTCCCGAGTGAATGGGACCATAGGCTGTACAGAGATATATCTGCTTCTAAAACCAAAAGCGTGCAATCTAACTGAATGGTTGTCAACGTGTGCATTCAACTGACAGAGTTAAACTCACGTTTGGATTCCGCGGTTTACAAACCCTTTCTGTGCAGAATCCCAAAACCGGTAATTCCAGCTCAATGCCGGCATACGTACTAAACTGCAGGAAACTTCCTCTAAAACTCA
The DNA here is from genome assembly GCF_030222135.1 of Aotus nancymaae. Taxonomy (NCBI): domain Eukaryota; kingdom Metazoa; phylum Chordata; class Mammalia; order Primates; family Aotidae; genus Aotus; species Aotus nancymaae. The sequence goes on from NW_026988493.1 coordinate 535,050, forward strand.
GGAGAAACGTTTACTTGAAACTGCTCTGCTGTGCGTTCGTTCACCTAGGAGAGTTGAAACTATGTTGAGATTCAGCGAGTCAGAAACACGTTTCTTCTAGGAGCTGTGTTGGGATATTCCCGAGTGAATGGGACCATAGGCTGTACAGAGAAATATCTGCTTCTAAAACCAAACCGGAGCTATCAAACTGAATGGTGGTCAATGTGTGCATTCAACTGACAGAGTTAAACTCACGTGTGTATTCAGCGGTTTGCAAACCCTTTCTGTGCAGAATCCCAAAACCGGTATTTCCTACCCAATGCCGGCATCCGTACTAAACAGTAGTAAACTTCGTCTAAAACTCAGGAGAAACGTTTCCTTGAAACTGCTCTGCTGTGCGTTCGTTCACCTAAGAGAGTTGAATCTATGTTGAGATTCAGCGAGTCAGAAACACGTTTCTTCTAGGATCTGCGTTGGGAAATTCCCGAGTGAATGGGACCATAGGCAGTACAGAGAAATATCTGCTTCTAACACCAAAACGGAGCTATCTAACTGAATGGTTGTCAATGTGTGCATTCAGCTGACAGAGTTAAACTCACGTGTGGATTCAGCGGTTTGCAAACCCTTTCTGTGCCGAATCCCAAAACCGGTATTTCCTACCCAATGCCGGCATCCGTACTAAATAGCAGGAATCTTCGTCTACAACTCATTCGAAACGTTTCCTTGTAACTGCTCTGCTGTGCGTTCGTTCACCTAAGAGAGTTGAATCTATGTTGAGATTCAGCGAGTCAGAAACACGTTTTTCTAGGAGCTGCGTTGGGATATTCCCGAGTGAATGGGACCATAGGCTGTACAGAGATATATCTGCTCCTAAAACCAAAAGCGTGCAATCTAACTGAATGGTTGTCAATGTGTGCATTCAACTGACAGAGTTAAACTCACGTTTGGATTCAGCGGTTTACAAACCCTTTCTGTGCAGAATCCCAAAACCGGTAATTCCAGCTCAATGCCGGCATACGTACTAAACTGCAGGAAACTTCGTCTAAAACTCAGGAGAAACGTTTCCTTGAAACTGCTCTGCTGTGCGTTCGTTCACCTAAGAGAGTTGAATCTATGTTGAGATTCAGCGAGTCAGAAACACGTTTCTTCTAGGAGCTGCGTTGGGATATTCCCGAGTGAATGGGACCATAGGCTGTACAGAGAAATATCTGCTTCTAAAACCAAAATGGAGCTATCAAACTGAATGGTGGTCAATGTGTGCATTCAACTGACAGAGTTAAACTCACGTGTGGATTCAGCGGTTTGCAAACCCTTTCTGTGCAGAATCCCAAAACCGGTATTTCCAGCCGAATGCCGGCATCCGTACTAAACAGCAGGAAACTTCGTCTAAAACTCAGGCGAAACGTTTCCTTGTAACTGCTCTGCTGTGCGTTCGTTCACCTAAGAGAGTTGAATCTATGTTGAGATTCAGCGAGTCAGAAACACGTTTCTTCTAGGAGCTGCGTTGGGATATTCCCGAGTGAATGGGACCATAGGCTGTACAGAGAAATATCTGCTCCTAAAACCAAAAGTGTGCTATCTAACTGAATGGTTGTCAATGTGTGCATTCAACTGACAGAGTTAAACTCACGTTTGGATTCAGCGGTTTACAAACCCTTTCTGTGCAGAATCCCAAAACCGGTAATTCCAGCTCAATGCCGGCATACGTACTAAACTGCAGGAAACTTCCACTAAAACTCAGGAGAAGCGTTTACTTGAAACTGCTCTGCTGTGCGATCGTTCACCTAAGAGAGTTGAATCTATTTGGAAATTCAGCGAGTCAGAAACACGTTTCTTCTAGGAGCTGCGTTGGGATATTCCCGACTGAATGGGACCATAGGCTGTACAGAGAAATATCTGCTTCTAAAACCAAAACGGAGCTATCTAACTGGATGGTTGTCAATGAGTGCATTCAACTGACAGAGTTAAAATCAAGTGTGGATTCAGCGGTTTGCAAACCCTTTCTGTTCAGAATCCCAAAACCGGTATTTCCTACCCAATGGCGGCATCCGTACTAAACAGCAGGAAACTTGGTCTAAAATTTAGGAGAAACGTTTCCTTGAAACTGCTCTGCTGTGCGTTCGTTCACCTAAGAGAGTTGAATCTATGTTGAGATTCAGCGAGTCAGAAACACGTTTCTTCTAGGAGCTGCATTGGGATATTCCCGAGTGAATGGGACCATAGGCTGTACAGAGAAATATCTGCTTCTAACACCAAAACGGAGCTATCTAACTGAATGGTTGTCAATGTGTGCATTCAACTGACAGAGTTAAACTCACGTGTGGATTCAGCGGTTTGCAAACCCTTTCTGTGCAGAATCCCAAAACCGGTATTTCCTACCCAATGCCGGCATCCGTACTAAACAGTAGTAAACTTCGTCTAAAACTCAGGAGAAACGTTTCCTTGAAACTGCTCTGCTGTGCGTTCGTTCACCTAAGGGAGTTGAATCTATGTTGAGATTCAGCGAGTCAGAAACACGTTTCTTCTAGGAGCTGCGTTGGGATATTCCCGAGTGAATGGGACCATAGGCTGTACAGAGAAATATCTGCTTCTAAAACCAAAAGGGTGCTATCAAACTGAATGGTTGTCAATGTGTGCATTCAACTGACAGAGTTAAACTCACGTGTGGATTCAGCGGTTTGCAAACCCTTTCTGTGCAGAATCCCAAAACCGATATTTCCAGCCCAATGCCGGCATCCGTACTAAACAGCAGGAAACTTCGTCTAAAACTCAGGAGAAACGTTTCCTTGAAACTGCTCTGCTGTGCGTTCGTTCACCTAGGAGAGTTGAAACTATGTTGAGATTCAGCGAGTCAGAAACACGTTTCTTCTAGGAGCTGCGTTGGGATATTCCCGAGTGAATGGGACCATAGGCTGTACAGAGAAATATCTGCTTCTAAAACCAAAACGGAGCTATCTAACTGAATGGTTGTCAATGTGTTCATTCAACTGACAGAGTTAAACTCACGTGTGGATTCAGCGGTTTGCAAACCCTTTCTGTGCAGAATCCCAAAACCGGTGTTTCCAGCGTAATGCCGGCATCCGTACTAAACAGTAGTAAACTTCGTCTAAAACTCAGGAGAAACGTTTCCTTGAAACTGCTCTGCTGTGCGTTCGTTCACCTAAGAGAGTTGAATCTATTTTGAAATTCAGCGAGTCAGAAACACGTTTCTTCTAGGAGCTGCGTTGGGATATTCCCGAGTGAATGGGACCATAGGCTGTACAGAGAAATATCTGCTTCTAAAACCAAAACGGAGCTATCTAACTGGATGGTTGTCAATGTGTGCATTCAACTGACAGAGTTAAACTCACGAGTGGATTCAGCGGTTTGCAAACACTTTCTGTTCAGAATCCCAAAACCGGTATTTCCTACCCAATGCTGGCATCCGTACTAATCAGCAGGAAACTTCCTCTAAAATTCAGGAGAAACGTTTCCTTGAAACTGCTCTGCTGTGCGTTCGTTCACCTAAGAGAGTTGAATCTATGTTGAGATTCAGCGAGTCAGAAACACGTTTCTTCTAGGAGCTGCGTTGGGATATTCCCGAGTGAATGGGACCATAGGCTGTACAGAGAAATATCTGCTCCTAAAACCAAAAGGGTGCTATCTAACTGAATTGTTCTCAATGTGTGCATTCAACTGACAGAGTTAAACTCACGTTTGGATTCAGCGGTTTACAAACCCTTTCTGTGCAGAATCCCAAAACCGGTAATTCCAGCTCAATGCCGGCATACGTACTAAACTGCAGGAAACTTCGTCTAAAACTCAGGAGAAACGTTTCCTTGAAACTGCTCTGCTGTGCGTTCGTTCACCTAAGGGAGTTGAATCTATGTTGAGATTCAGCGAGTCAGAAACACGTTTCTTCTAGGAGCTGCGTTGGGATATTCCCGAGTGAATGGGACCATAGGCTGTACAGAGAAATATCTGCTTCTAAAACCAAAAGAGTGCTATCAAACTGAATGGTTGTCAATGTGTGCATTCAACTGACAGAGTTAAACTCACGTGTGGATTCAGCGGTTTGCAAACCCTTTCTGTGCAGAATCCCAAAACCGGTATTTCCAGCCCAATGCCGGCATACGTACTAAACAGCAGGAAACTTCGTCTAAAACTCAGGAGAAACGTTTCCTTGAAACTGCTCTGCTGTTCGTTCGTTCACCTAGGAGAGTTGAAACTATGTTGAGATTCAGCGAGTCAGAAACACGTTTCTTCTAGGAGCTGCGTTGGGATATTCCCGAGTGAATGGGACCATAGGCTGTACAGAGAAATATCTGCTTCTAAAACCAAAACGGAGCTATCTAACTGGATGGTTGTCAATGTGTGCATTCAACTGACAGAGTTAAACTCACGTGTGGATTCAGCGGTTTGCCAACCCTTTCTGTTCAAAATCCCAAAACCGGTATTTCATACCCAATGCCGGCATCCGTACTAAACAGCAGGAAACTTGGTCTAAAATTCAGGAGAAACGTTTCCTTGAAACTGCTCTGCTGTGCGTTCGTTCACCTAAGAGGGTTGAATCTATGTTGAGATTCAGCGAGTCAGAAACACGTTTCTTCTAGGAGCTCCGTTGGGATATTCCCGAGTGAATGGGACCATAGGCTGTACAGAGAAATATCTGCTTCTAACACCAAAACGGAGCTATCTAACTGAATGGTTGTCAATGTGTGCATTCAACTGACAGAGTTAAACTCACGTGTGGATTCAGCGGTTTGCAAACCCTTTCTGTGCAGAATCCCAAAACCGGTATTTCCTACCCAATGCCGGCATCCGTACTAAACAGCAGGAAACTTCGTCTAAAATTCAGGCGAAACGTTTCCTTGTAACTGCTCTGCTGTGCGTTCGTTCACCTAAGAGAGTTGAATCTATGTTGAGATTCAGCGAGTCAGAAACACGTTTCTTCTAGGAGCTGCGTTGGGATATTCCCGAGTGAATGGGACCATAGGCTGTACAGAGATATATCTGCTTCTAAAACCAAAAGCGTGCAATCTAACTGAATGGTTGTCAACGTGTGCATTCAACTGACAGAGTTAAACTCACGTTTGGATTCAGCGGTTTACAAACCCTTTCTGTGCAGAATCCCAAAACCGGTAATTCCAGCTCAATGCCGGCATACGTACTAAACTGCAGGAAACTTCCTCTAAAACTCAGGAGAAACGTTTACTTGAAACTGCTCTGCTGTGCGTTCGTTCACCTAGGAGAGTTGAAACTATGTTGAGATTCAGCGAGTCAGAAACACGTTTCTTCTAGGAGCTGCGTTGGGATATTCCCGAGTGAATAGGACCATAGGCTGTACGGAGAAATATCTGCTTCTAAAACCAAAACGGAGCTATCAAACTGAATGGTGGTCAATGTGTGCATTCAACTGACAGAGTTAAACTCACGTGTGTATTCAGCGGTTTGCAAACCCTTTCTGTGCAGAATCCCAAAACCGGTATTTCCAGCCGAATGCCGGCATCCGTACTAAACAGCAGGAAACTTCGTCTACAACTCATTCGAAACGTTTCCTTGTAACTGCTCTGCTGTGCGTTCGTTCACCTAAGAGAGTTGAATCTATGTTGAGATTCAGCGAGTCAGAAACACGTTTCTTCTAGGAGCTGCGTTGGGATATTCCCGAGTGAATGGGACCATAGGCTGTACAGAGATATATCTGCTCCTAAAACCAAAAGCGTGCAATCTAACTGAATGGTTGTCAATGTGTGCATTCAACTGACAGAGTTAAACTCACGTTTGGATTCAGCGGTTTACAAACCCTTTCTGTGCAGAATCCCAAAACCGGTAATTCCAGCTCAATGCCGGCATACGTACTAAACTGCAGGAAACTTCGTCTAAAACTCAGGAGAAACGTTTCCTTGAAACTGCTCTGCTGTGCGTTCGTTCACCTAAGAGAGTTGAATCTATGTTGAGATTCAGCGAGTCAGAAACACGTTTCTTCTAGGAGCTGCGTTGGGATATTCCCGAGTGAATGGGACCATAGGCTGTACAGAGAAATATCTGCTTCTAAAACCAAAATGGAGCTATCAAACTGAATGGTGGTCAATGTGTGCATTCAACTGACAGAGTTAAACTCACGTGTGGATTCAGCGGTTTGCAAACCCTTTCTGTGCAGAATCCCAAAACCGGTATTTCCAGCCGAATGCCGGCATCCGTACTAAACAGCAGGAAACTTCGTCTAAAACTCAGGCGAAACGTTTCCTTGTAACTGCTCTGCTGTGCGTTCGTTCACCTAAGAGAGTTGAATCTATGTTGAGATTCAGCGAGTCAGAAACACGTTTCTTCTAGGAGCTGCGTTGGGATATTCCCGAGTGAATGGGACCATAGGCTGTACAGAGAAATATCTGCTCCTAAAACCAAAAGTGTGCTATCTAACTGAATGGTTGTCAATGTGTGCATTCAACTGACAGAGTTAAACTCACGTTTGGATTCAGCGGTTTACAAACCCTTTCTGTGCAGAATCCCAAAACCGGTAATTCCAGCTCAATGCCGGCATACGTACTAAACTGCAGGAAACTTCCACTAAAACTCAGGAGAAGCGTTTACTTGAAACTGCTCTGCTGTGCGATCGTTCACCTAAGAGAGTTGAATCTATTTGGAAATTCAGCGAGTCAGAAACACGTTTCTTCTAGGAGCTGCGTTGGGATATTCCCGACTGAATGGGACCATAGGCTGTACAGAGAAATATCTGCTTCTAAAACCAAAACGGAGCTATCTAACTGGATGGTTGTCAATGAGTTCATTCAACTGACAGAGTTAAAATCAAGTGTGGATTCAGCGGTTTGCAAACCCTTTCTGTTCAGAATCCCAAAACCGGTATTTCCTACCCAATGGCGGCATCCGTACTAAACAGCAGGAAACTTGGTCTAAAATTTAGGAGAAACGTTTCCTTGAAACTGCTCTGCTGTGCGTTCGTTCACCTAAGAGAGTTGAATCTATGTTGAGATTCAGCGAGTCAGAAACACGTTTCTTCTAGGAGCTGCATTGGGATATTCCCGAGTGAATGGGACCATAGGCTGTACAGAGAAATATCTGCTTCTAACACCAAAACGGAGCTATCTAACTGAATGGTTGTCAATGTGTGCATTCAACTGACAGAGTTAAACTCACGTGTGGATTCAGCGGTTTGCAAACCCTTTCTGTGCAGAATCCCAAAACCGGTATTTCCTACCCAATGCCGGCATCCGTACTAAACAGTAGTAAACTTCGTCTAAAACTCAGGAGAAACGTTTCCTTGAAACTGCTCTGCTGTGCGTTCGTTCACCTAAGGGAGTTGAATCTATGTTGAGATTCAGCGAGTCAGAAACACGTTTCTTCTAGGAGCTGCGTTGGGATATTCCCGAGTGAATGGGACCATAGGCTGTACAGAGAAATATCTGCTCCTAAAACCAAAAGTGTGCTATCTAACTGAATGGTTGTCAATGTGTGCATTCAACTGACAGAGTTAAACTCACGTTTGGATTCAGGGGTTTACAAACCCTTTCTGTGCAGAATCCCAAAACCGGTAATTCCAGCTCAATGCCGGTATACGTACTAAACTGCAGGAAACTTCCGCTAAAACTCAGGAGAAACGTTTACTTGAAACTGCTCTGCTGTGCGATCGTTCACCTAAGAGAGTTGAATCTATTTGGAAATTCAGCGAGTCAGAAACACGTTTCTTCTAGGAGCTGCGTTGGGATATTCCCGAGTGAATGGGACCATAGGCTGTACAGAGAAATATCTGCTTCTAAAACCAAAACGGAGCTATCTAACTGGATGGTTGTCAATGTGTGCATTCAACTGACAGAGTTAAACTCACGTGTGGATTCAGCGGTTTGCCAACCCTTTCTGTTCAAAATCCCAAAACCGGTATTTCATACCCAATGCCGGCATCCGTACTAAACAGCAGGAAACTTCGTCTAAAATTCAGGAGAAACGTTTCCTTGAAACTGCTCTGCTGTGCGTTCGTTCACCTAAGAGGGTTGAATCTATGTTGAGATTCAGCGAGTCAGAAACACGTTTCTTCTAGGAGCTGCGTTGGGATATTCCCGAGTGAATGGGACCATAGGCTGTACAGAGAAATATCTGCTTCTAACACCAAAACGGAGCTATCTAACTGAATGGTTGTCAATGTGTGCATTCAACTGACAGAGTTAAACTCACGTGTGGATTCAGCGGTTTGCAAACCCTTTCTGTGCAGAATCCCAAAACCGGTATTTCCTACCCAATGCCGGCATCCGTACTAAACAGCAGGAAACTTCGTCTAAAACTCAGGCGAAACGTTTCCTTGTAACTGCTCTGCTGTGCGTTCGTTCACCTAAGAGAGTTGAATCTATGTTGAGATTCAGCGAGTCAGAAACACGTTTCTTCTAGGAGCTGCGTTGGGATATTCCCGAGTGAATGGGACCATAGGCTGTACAGAGATATATCTGCTTCTAAAACCAAAAGCGTGCAATCTAACTGAATGGTTGTCAACGTGTGCATTCAACTGACAGAGTTAAACTCACGTTTGGATTCCGCGGTTTACAAACCCTTTCTGTGCAGAATCCCAAAACCGGTAATTCCAGCTCAATGCCGGCATACGTACTAAACTGCAGGAAACTTCCTCTAAAACTCAGGAGAAACGTTTACTTGAAACTGCTCTGCTGTGCGTTCGTTCACCTAGGAGAGTTGAAACTATGTTGAGATTCAGCGAGTCAGAAACACGTTTCTTCTAGGAGCTGTGTTGGGATATTCCCGAGTGAATGGGACCATAGGCTGTACAGAGAAATATCTGCTTCTAAAACCAAACCGGAGCTATCAAACTGAATGGTGGTCAATGTGTGCATTCAACTGACAGAGTTAAACTCACGTGTGTATTCAGCGGTTTGCAAACCCTTTCTGTGCAGAATCCCAAAACCGGTATTTCCTACCCAATGCCGGCATCCGTACTAAACAGTAGTAAACTTCGTCTAAAACTCAGGAGAAACGTTTCCTTGAAACTGCTCTGCTGTGCGTTCGTTCACCTAAGAGAGTTGAATCTATGTTGAGATTCAGCGAGTCAGAAACACGTTTCTTCTAGGATCTGCGTTGGGAAATTCCCGAGTGAATGGGACCATAGGCAGTACAGAGAAATATCTGCTTCTAACACCAAAACGGAGCTATCTAACTGAATGGTTGTCAATGTGTGCATTCAGCTGACAGAGTTAAACTCACGTGTGGATTCAGCGGTTTGCAAACCCTTTCTGTGCCGAATCCCAAAACCGGTATTTCCTACCCAATGCCGGCATCCGTACTAAATAGCAGGAATCTTCGTCTACAACTCATTCGAAACGTTTCCTTGTAACTGCTCTGCTGTGCGTTCGTTCACCTAAGAGAGTTGAATCTATGTTGAGATTCAGCGAGTCAGAAACACGTTTTTCTAGGAGCTGCGTTGGGATATTCCCGAGTGAATGGGACCATAGGCTGTACAGAGATATATCTGCTCCTAAAACCAAAAGCGTGCAATCTAACTGAATGGTTGTCAATGTGTGCATTCAACTGACAGAGTTAAACTCACGTTTGGATTCAGCGGTTTACAAACCCTTTCTGTGCAGAATCCCAAAACCGGTAATTCCAGCTCAATGCCGGCATACGTACTAAACTGCAGGAAACTTCGTCTAAAACTCAGGAGAAACGTTTCCTTGAAACTGCTCTGCTGTGCGTTCGTTCACCTAAGAGAGTTGAATCTATGTTGAGATTCAGCGAGTCAGAAACACGTTTCTTCTAGGAGCTGCGTTGGGATATTCCCGAGTGAATGGGACCATAGGCTGTACAGAGAAATATCTGCTTCTAAAACCAAAATGGAGCTATCAAACTGAATGGTGGTCAATGTGTGCATTCAACTGACAGAGTTAAACTCACGTGTGGATTCAGCGGTTTGCAAACCCTTTCTGTGCAGAATCCCAAAACCGGTATTTCCAGCCGAATGCCGGCATCCGTACTAAACAGCAGGAAACTTCGTCTAAAACTCAGGCGAAACGTTTCCTTGTAACTGCTCTGCTGTGCGTTCGTTCACCTAAGAGAGTTGAATCTATGTTGAGATTCAGCGAGTCAGAAACACGTTTCTTCTAGGAGCTGCGTTGGGATATTCCCGAGTGAATGGGACCATAGGCTGTACAGAGAAATATCTGCTCCTAAAACCAAAAGTGTGCTATCTAACTGAATGGTTGTCAATGTGTGCATTCAACTGACAGAGTTAAACTCACGTTTGGATTCAGCGGTTTACAAACCCTTTCTGTGCAGAATCCCAAAACCGGTAATTCCAGCTCAATGCCGGCATACGTACTAAACTGCAGGAAACTTCCACTAAAACTCAGGAGAAGCGTTTACTTGAAACTGCTCTGCTGTGCGATCGTTCACCTAAGAGAGTTGAATCTATTTGGAAATTCAGCGAGTCAGAAACACGTTTCTTCTAGGAGCTGCGTTGGGATATTCCCGACTGAATGGGACCATAGGCTGTACAGAGAAATATCTGCTTCTAAAACCAAAACGGAGCTATCTAACTGGATGGTTGTCAATGAGTGCATTCAACTGACAGAGTTAAAATCAAGTGTGGATTCAGCGGTTTGCAAACCCTTTCTGTTCAGAATCCCAAAACCGGTATTTCCTACCCAATGGCGGCATCCGTACTAAACAGCAGGAAACTTGGTCTAAAATTTAGGAGAAACGTTTCCTTGAAACTGCTCTGCTGTGCGTTCGTTCACCTAAGAGAGTTGAATCTATGTTGAGATTCAGCGAGTCAGAAACACGTTTCTTCTAGGAGCTGCATTGGGATATTCCCGAGTGAATGGGACCATAGGCTGTACAGAGAAATATCTGCTTCTAACACCAAAACGGAGCTATCTAACTGAATGGTTGTCAATGTGTGCATTCAACTGACAGAGTTAAACTCACGTGTGGATTCAGCGGTTTGCAAACCCTTTCTGTGCAGAATCCCAAAACCGGTATTTCCTACCCAATGCCGGCATCCGTACTAAACAGTAGTAAACTTCGTCTAAAACTCAGGAGAAACGTTTCCTTGAAACTGCTCTGCTGTGCGTTCGTTCACCTAAGGGAGTTGAATCTATGTTGAGATTCAGCGAGTCAGAAACACGTTTCTTCTAGGAGCTGCGTTGGGATATTCCCGAGTGAATGGGACCATAGGCTGTACAGAGAAATATCTGCTTCTAAAACCAAAAGGGTGCTATCAAACTGAATGGTTGTCAATGTGTGCATTCAACTGACAGAGTTAAACTCACGTGTGGATTCAGCGGTTTGCAAACCCTTTCTGTGCAGAATCCCAAAACCGGTATTTCCAGCCCAATGCCGGCATCCGTACTAAACAGCAGGAAACTTCGTCTAAAACTCAGGAGAAACGTTTCCTTGAAACTGCTCTGCTGTGCGTTCGTTCACCTAGGAGAGTTGAAACTATGTTGAGATTCAGCGAGTCAGAAACACGTTTCTTCTAGGAGCTGCGTTGGGATATTCCCGAGTGAATGGGACCATAGGCTGTACAGAGAAATATCTGCTTCTAAAACCAAAACGGAGCTATCTAACTGAATGGTTGTCAATGTGTTCATTCAACTGACAGAGTTAAACTCACGTGTGGATTCAGCGGTTTGCAAACCCTTTCTGTGCAGAATCCCAAAACCGGTGTTTCCAGCGTAATGCCGGCATCCGTACTAAACAGTAGTAAACTTCGTCTAAAACTCAGGAGAAACGTTTCCTTGAAACTGCTCTGCTGTGCGTTCGTTCACCTAAGAGAGTTGAATCTATTTTGAAATTCAGCGAGTCAGAAACACGTTTCTTCTAGGAGCTGCGTTGGGATATTCCCGAGTGAATGGGACCATAGGCTGTACAGAGAAATATCTGCTTCTAAAACCAAAACGGAGCTATCTAACTGGATGGTTGTCAATGTGTGCATTCAACTGACAGAGTTAAACTCACGAGTGGATTCAGCGGTTTGCAAACACTTTCTGTTCAGAATCCCAAAACCGGTATTTCCTACCCAATGCTGGCATCCGTACTAATCAGCAGGAAACTTCCTCTAAAATTCAGGAGAAACGTTTCCTTGAAACTGCTCTGCTGTGCGTTCGTTCACCTAAGAGAGTTGAATCTATGTTGAGATTCAGCGAGTCAGAAACACGTTTCTTCTAGGAGCTGCGTTGGGATATTCCCGAGTGAATGGGACCATAGGCTGTACAGAGAAATATCTGCTCCTAAAACCAAAAGGGTGCTATCTAACTGAATTGTTCTCAATGTGTGCATTCAACTGACAGAGTTAAACTCACGTTTGGATTCAGCGGTTTACAAACCCTTTCTGTGCAGAATCCCAAAACCGGTAATTCCAGCTCAATGCCGGCATACGTACTAAACTGCAGGAAACTTCGTCTAAAACTCAGGAGAAACGTTTCCTTGAAACTGCTCTGCTGTGCGTTCGTTCACCTAAGGGAGTTGAATCTATGTTGAGATTCAGCGAGTCAGAAACACGTTTCTTCTAGGAGCTGCGTTGGGATATTCCCGAGTGAATGGGACCATAGGCTGTACAGAGAAATATCTGCTTCTAAAACCAAAAGAGTGCTATCAAACTGAATGGTTGTCAATGTGTGCATTCAACTGACAGAGTTAAACTCACGTGTGGATTCAGCGGTTTGCAAACCCTTTCTGTGCAGAATCCCAAAACCGGTATTTCCAGCCCAATGCCGGCATACGTACTAAACAGCAGGAAACTTCGTCTAAAACTCAGGAGAAACGTTTCCTTGAAACTGCTCTGCTGTTCGTTCGTTCACCTAGGAGAGTTGAAACTATGTTGAGATTCAGCGAGTCAGAAACACGTTTCTTCTAGGAGCTGCGTTGGGATATTCCCGAGTGAATGGGACCATAGGCTGTACAGAGAAATATCTGCTTCTAAAACCAAAACGGAGCTATCTAACTGGATGGTTGTCAATGTGTGCATTCAACTGACAGAGTTAAACTCACGTGTGGATTCAGCGGTTTGCCAACCCTTTCTGTTCAAAATCCCAAAACCGGTATTTCATACCCAATGCCGGCATCCGTACTAAACAGCAGGAAACTTGGTCTAAAATTCAGGAGAAACGTTTCCTTGAAACTGCTCTGCTGTGCGTTCGTTCACCTAAGAGGGTTGAATCTATGTTGAGATTCAGCGAGTCAGAAACACGTTTCTTCTAGGAGCTCCGTTGGGATATTCCCGAGTGAATGGGACCATAGGCTGTACAGAGAAATATCTGCTTCTAACACCAAAACGGAGCTATCTAACTGAATGGTTGTCAATGTGTGCATTCAACTGACAGAGTTAAACTCACGTGTGGATTCAGCGGTTTGCAAACCCTTTCTGTGCAGAATCCCAAAACCGGTATTTCCTACCCAATGCCGGCATCCGTACTAAACAGCAGGAAACTTCGTCTAAAATTCAGGCGAAACGTTTCCTTGTAACTGCTCTGCTGTGCGTTCGTTCACCTAAGAGAGTTGAATCTATGTTGAGATTCAGCGAGTCAGAAACACGTTTCTTCTAGGAGCTGCGTTGGGATATTCCCGAGTGAATGGGACCATAGGCTGTACAGAGATATATCTGCTTCTAAAACCAAAAGCGTGCAATCTAACTGAATGGTTGTCAACGTGTGCATTCAACTGACAGAGTTAAACTCACGTTTGGATTCAGCGGTTTACAAACCCTTTCTGTGCAGAATCCCAAAACCGGTAATTCCAGCTCAATGCCGGCATACGTACTAAACTGCAGGAAACTTCCTCTAAAACTCAGGAGAAACGTTTACTTGAAACTGCTCTGCTGTGCGTTCGTTCACCTAGGAGAGTTGAAACTATGTTGAGATTCAGCGAGTCAGAAACACGTTTCTTCTAGGAGCTGCGTTGGGATATTCCCGAGTGAATAGGACCATAGGCTGTACGGAGAAATATCTGCTTCTAAAACCAAAACGGAGCTATCAAACTGAATGGTGGTCAATGTGTGCATTCAACTGACAGAGTTAAACTCACGTGTGTATTCAGCGGTTTGCAAACCCTTTCTGTGCAGAATCCCAAAACCGGTATTTCCAGCCGAATGCCGGCATCCGTACTAAACAGCAGGAAACTTCGTCTACAACTCATTCGAAACGTTTCCTTGTAACTGCTCTGCTGTGCGTTCGTTCACCTAAGAGAGTTGAATCTATGTTGAGATTCAGCGAGTCAGAAACACGTTTCTTCTAGGAGCTGCGTTGGGATATTCCCGAGTGAATGGGACCATAGGCTGTACAGAGATATATCTGCTCCTAAAACCAAAAGCGTGCAATCTAACTGAATGGTTGTCAATGTGTGCATTCAACTGACAGAGTTAAACTCACGTTTGGATTCAGCGGTTTACAAACCCTTTCTGTGCAGAATCCCAAAACCGGTAATTCCAGCTCAATGCCGGCATACGTACTAAACTGCAGGAAACTTCGTCTAAAACTCAGGAGAAACGTTTCCTTGAAACTGCTCTGCTGTGCGTTCGTTCACCTAAGAGAGTTGAATCTATGTTGAGATTCAGCGAGTCAGAAACACGTTTCTTCTAGGAGCTGCGTTGGGATATTCCCGAGTGAATGGGACCATAGGCTGTACAGAGAAATATCTGCTTCTAAAACCAAAATGGAGCTATCAAACTGAATGGTGGTCAATGTGTGCATTCAACTGACAGAGTTAAACTCACGTGTGGATTCAGCGGTTTGCAAACCCTTTCTGTGCAGAATCCCAAAACCGGTATTTCCAGCCGAATGCCGGCATCCGTACTAAACAGCAGGAAACTTCGTCTAAAACTCAGGCGAAACGTTTCCTTGTAACTGCTCTGCTGTGCGTTCGTTCACCTAAGAGAGTTGAATCTATGTTGAGATTCAGCGAGTCAGAAACACGTTTCTTCTAGGAGCTGCATTGGGATATTCCCGAGTGAATGGGACCATAGGCTGTACAGAGAAATATCTGCTTCTAACACCAAAACGGAGCTATCTAACTGAATGGTTGTCAATGTGTGCATTCAACTGACAGAGTTAAACTCACGTGTGGATTCAGCGGTTTGCAAACCCTTTCTGTGCAGAATCCCAAAACCGGTATTTCCTACCCAATGCCGGCATCCGTACTAAACAGTAGTAAACTTCGTCTAAAACTCAGGAGAAACGTTTCCTTGAAACTGCTCTGCTGTGCGTTCGTTCACCTAAGGGAGTTGAATCTATGTTGAGATTCAGCGAGTCAGAAACACGTTTCTTCTAGGAGCTGCGTTGGGATATTCCCGAGTGAATGGGACCATAGGCTGTACAGAGAAATATCTGCTTCTAAAACCAAAAGGGTGCTATCAAACTGAATGGTTGTCAATGTGTGCATTCAACTGACAGAGTTAAACTCACGTGTGGATTCAGCGGTTTGCAAACCCTTTCTGTGCAGAATCCCAAAACCGGTATTTCCAGCCCAATGCCGGCATCCGTACTAAACAGCAGGAAACTTCGTCTAAAACTCAGGAGAAACGTTTCCTTGAAACTGCTCTGCTGTGCGTTCGTTCACCTAGGAGAGTTGAAACTATGTTGAGATTCAGCGAGTCAGAAACACGTTTCTTCTAGGAGCTGCGTTGGGATATTCCCGAGTGAATGGGACCATAGGCTGTACAGAGAAATATCTGCTTCTAAAACCAAAACGGAGCTATCTAACT
This sequence comes from Aotus nancymaae, assembly GCF_030222135.1. Lineage (NCBI taxonomy): Eukaryota > Metazoa > Chordata > Mammalia > Primates > Aotidae > Aotus > Aotus nancymaae. Next base: position 550,717 of record NW_026988493.1, read on the forward strand.
GAATGGTTGTCAATGTGTTCATTCAACTGACAGAGTTAAACTCACGTGTGGATTCAGCGGTTTGCAAACCCTTTCTGTGCAGAATCCCAAAACCGGTGTTTCCAGCGTAATGCCGGCATCCGTACTAAACAGTAGTAAACTTCGTCTAAAACTCAGGAGAAACGTTTCCTTGAAACTGCTCTGCTGTGCGTTCGTTCACCTGAGAGAGTTGAATCTATTTTGAAATTCAGCGAGTCAGAAACACGTTTCTTCTAGGAGCTGCGTTGGGATATTCCCGAGTGAATGGGACCATAGGCTGTACATAGAAATATCTGCTTCTAAAACCAAAACGGAGCTATCTAACTGGATGGTTGTCAATGTGTGCATTCAACTGACAGAGTTAAACTCACGAGTGGATTCAGCGGTTTGCAAACACTTTCTGTTCAGAATCCCAAAACCGGTATTTCCTACCCAATGCTGGCATCCGTACTAATCAGCAGGAAACTTCCTCTAAAATTCAGGAGAAACGTTTCCTTGAAACTGCTCTGCTGTGCGTTCGTTCACCTAAGAGAGTTGAATCTATGTTGAGATTCAGCGAGTCAGAAACACGTTTCTTCTAGGAGCTGCGTTGGGATATTCCCGAGTGAATGGGACCATAGGCTGTACAGAGAAATATCTGCTCCTAAAACCAAAAGGGTGCTATCTAACTGAATTGTTCTCAATGTGTGCATTCAACTGACAGAGTTAAACTCACGTTTGGATTCAGCGGTTTACAAACCCTTTCTGTGCAGAATCCCAAAACCGGTAATTCCAGCTCAATGCCGGCATACGTACTAAACTGCAGGAAACTTCGTCTAAAACTCAGGAGAAACGTTTCCTTGAAACTGCTCTGCTGTGCGTTCGTTCACCTAAGGGAGTTGAATCTATGTTGAGATTCAGCGAGTCAGAAACACGTTTCTTCTAGGAGCTGCGTTGGGATATTCCCGAGTGAATGGGACCATAGGCTGTACAGAGAAATATCTGCTTCTAAAACCAAAAGAGTGCTATCAAACTGAATGGTTGTCAATGTGTGCATTCAACTGACAGAGTTAAACTCACGTGTGGATTCAGCGGTTTGCAAACCCTTTCTGTGCAGAATCCCAAAACCGGTATTTCCAGCCCAATGCCGGCATACGTACTAAACAGCAGGAAACTTCGTCTAAAACTCAGGAGAAACGTTTCCTTGAAACTGCTCTGCTGTGCGTTCGTTCACCTAGGAGAGTTGAAACTATGTTGAGATTCAGCGAGTCAGAAACACGTTTCTTCTAGGAGCTGCGTTGGGATATTCCCGAGTGAATGGGACCATAGGCTGTACAGAGAAATATCTGCTTCTAAAACCAAAACGGAGCTATCTAACTGGATGGTTGTCAATGTGTGCATTCAACTGACAGAGTTAATCTCACGTGTGGATTCAGCGGTTTGCAAATCCTTTCTGTTCAGAATCCCAAAACCGGTATTTCCTACCCAATGCCGGCATCCGTACTAAACAGCAGGAAACTTGGTCTAAAATTCAGGAGAAACGTTTCCTTGAAACTGCTCTTCTGTGCGTTCGTTCACCTAAGAGAGTTGAATCTATGTTGAGATTCAGCGAGTCAGAAACACGTTTCTTCTAGGAGCTGCGTTGGGATATTCCCGAGTGAATGGTACCATAGGCTGTACAGAGAAATATCTGCTTCTAACACCAAAACGGAGCTATCTAACTGAATGGTTGTCAATGTGTGCATTCAACTGACAGAGTTAAACTCACGTGTGGATTCAGCGGTTTGCAAACCCTTTCTGTGCCGAATCCCAAAACCGGTATTTCCTACCCAATGCCGGCATCCGTACTAAATAGCAGGAAACTTCGTCTAAAACTCATTCGAAACGTTTCCTTGTAACTGCTCTGCTGTGCGTTCGTTCACCTAAGAGAGTTGAATCTATGTTGAGATTCAGCGAGTCAGAAACACGTTTCTTCTAGGAGCTGCGTTGGGATATTCCCGAGTGAATGGGACCATAGGCTGTACAGAGAAATATCTGCTCCTAAAACCAAAAGGGTGCTATCTAACTGAATTGTTCTCAATGTGTGCATTCCACTGACAGAGTTAAACTCACGTTTGGATTCAGCGGTTTACAAACCCTTTCTGTGCAGAATCCCAAAACCGGTAATTCCAGCTCAATGCCGGCATACGTACTAAACTGCAGGAAACTTCGTCTAAAACTCAGGAGAAACGTTTCCTTGAAACTGCTCTGCTGTGCGTTCGTTCACCTAAGGGAGTTGAATCTATGTTGAGATTCAGCGAGTCAGAAACACGTTTCTTCTAGGAGCTGCGTTGGGATATTCCCGAGTGAATGGGACCATAGGCTGTACAGAGAAATATCTGCTTCTAAAACCAAAAGGGTGCTATCAAACTGAATGGTTGTCAATGTGTGCATTCACCTGACAGAGTTAAATTCACGTGTGGATTCAGCGGTTTGCAAACCCTTTCTGTGCAGAATCCCAAAACCGGTATTTCCAGACCAATGCCGGCATACGTACTGAACAGCAGGAAACTTCGTCTAAAACTCAGGAGAAACGTTTCCTTGAAACTGCTCTGCTGTGCGTTCGTTCACCTAGGAGAGTTGAAACTATGTTGTGATTCAGCGAGTCAGAAACACGTTTCTTCTAGGAGCTGCGTTGGGATATTCCCGAGTGAATGGGACCATAGGCTGTACAGAGAAATATCTGCTTCTAAAACCAAAACGGAGCTATCTAACTGAATGGTTGTCAATGTGTTCATTCAACTGACAGAGTTAAACTCACGTGTGGATTCAGCGGTTTGCAAACCCTTTCTGTGCAGAATCCCAAAACCGGTGTTTCCAGCGTAATGCCGGCATCCGTACTAAACAGTAGTAAACTTCGTCTAAAACTCAGGAGAAACGTTTCCTTGAAACTGCTCTGCTGTGCGTTCGTTCACCTAAGAGAGTTGAATCTATGTTGAGATTCAGCGAGTCAGAAACACGTTTCTTCTAGGAGCTGCGTTGGGATATTCCCGAGTGAATGGGACCATAGGCTGTACAGAGAAATATCTGCTTCTAAAACCAAAACGGAGCTATCTAACTGAATGGTTGTCAATGTGTGCATTCAACTGACAGAGTTAAACTCACGTGTGGATTCAGCGGTTTGCAAACCCTTTCTGTGCAGAATCCCAAAACCGGTATTTCCTACCCAATGCCGGCATCCGTACTAAACAGCAGGAAACTTCCTCTAAAACTCAGGCGAAACGTTTCCTTGTAACTGCTCTGCTGTGCGTTCGTTCACCTAAGAGAGTTGAATCTATGTTGAGATTCAGCGAGTCAGAAACACGTTTCTTCTAGGAGCTGCGTTGGGATATTCCCGAGTGAATGGGACCATAGGCTGTACAGAGAAATATCTGCTCCTAAAACCAAAAGTGTGCTATCTAACTGAATGGTTGTCAATGTGTGCATTCAACTGACAGAGTTAAACTCACGTTTGGATTCAGCGGTTTACAAACCCTTTCTGTGCAGAATCCCAAAACCGGTAATTCCAGCTCAATGCCGGCATATGTACTACACTGCAGGAAACTTCCACTAAAACTCAGGATAAACGTTTACTTGAAACTGCTCTGCTGTGCGATCGTTCACCTAAGAGAGTTGAATCTATTTGGAAATTCAGCGAGTCAGAAACACGTTTCTTCTAGGAGCTGCGTTGGGATATTCCCGAGTGAATGGGACCATAGGCTGTACAGAGAAATATCTGCTTCTAAAACCAAAACGGAGCTATCTAACTGGATGGTTGTCAATGTGTGCATTCAACTGACAGAGTTAAACTCACGTGTGGATTCAGCGGTTTGCAAACCCTTTCTGTTCAGAATCCCAAAACCGGTATTTCACACCCAATGCCTGCATCCGTACTAAACAGCAGGAAACTTGGTCTAAAATTCAGGAGAAACGTTTCCTTGAAACTGCTCTGCTGTGCGTTCGTTCACCTAGAGGGTTGAATCTATGTTGAGATTCAGCGAGTCAGAAACACCTTTCTTCTAGGAGCTGCGTTGGGATATTCCCGAGTGAATGGGACCATAGGCTGTACAGAGAAATATCTGCTTCTAACACCAAAACGGAGCTATCTAACTGAATGGTTGTCAATGTGTGCATTCAACTGACAGAGTTAAACTCACGTGTGGATTCAGCGGTTTGCAGAACCTTTCTGTGCAGAACCCCAAAACCGGTATTTCCTACCCAATGCCGGCATCCGTACTAAACAGCAGGAAACTTCGTCTAAAACTCATTCGAAACGTTTCCTTGTAACTGCTCTGCTGTGCGTTCGTTCACCTAAGAGAGTTGAATCTATGTTGAGATTCAGCGAGTCAGAAACACGTTTCTTCTAGGAGCTGCGTTGGGAAATTCCCGAGTGAATGGGACCATAGGCAGTACAGAGAAATATCTGCTTCTAACACCAAAACGGAGCTATCTAACTGAATGGTTGTCAATGTGTGCATTCAACTGACAGAGTTAAACTCACGTGTGGATTCAGCAGTTTGCAAACCCTTTCTGTGCCGAATCCCAAAACCGGTATTTCCTACCCAATGCCGGCATCCGTACTAAATAGCAGGAAACTTCGTCTACAACTCATTCGAAACGTTTCCTTGTAACTGCTCTGCTGTGCGTTCGTTCACCTAAGAGAGTTGAATCTATGTTGAGATTCAGCGAGTCAGAAACACGTTTCTTCTAGGAGCTGCGTTGGGATATTCCCGAGTGAATGGTACCATAGGCTGTACAGAGATATATCTGCTCCTAAAACCAAAAGCGTGCAATCTAACTGAATGGTTGTCAATGTGTGCATTCAACTGACAGAGTTAAACTCACGTTTGGATTCAGCGGTTTACAAACCCTTTCTGTGCAGAATCCCAAAACCGGTAATTCCAGCTCAATGCCAGCATACGTACTAAACTGCAGGAAACTTCGTCTAAAACTCAGGAGAAACGTTTCCTTGAAACTGCTCTGCTGTGTGTTCGTTCACCTAAGAGAGTTGAATCTATGTTGAGATTCAGCGAGTCAGAAACACGTTTCTTCTAGGAGCTGCGTTGGGATATTCCCGAGTGAATGGGACCATAGGCTGTACAGAGAAATATCTGCTTCTAAAACCAAAATGGAGCTATCAAACTGAATGGTGGTCAATGTGTGCATTCAACTGACAGAGTTAAACTCACGTGTGGATTCAGCGGTTTGCAAACCCTTTCTGTGCAGAATCCCAAAACCGGTATTTCCAGCCGAATGCCGGCATCCGTACTAAACAGCAGGAAACTTCGTCTAAAACTCAGGCGAAACGTTTCCTTGTAACTGCTCTGCTGTGCGTTCGTTCACCTAAGAGAGTTGAATCTATGTTGAGATTCAGCGAGACAGAAAAACGTTTCTTCTAGGAGCTGCGTTGGGATATTCCCGAGTGAATGGGACCATAGGCTGTACAGAGAAATATCTGCTCCTAAAACCAAAAGTGTGCTATCTAACTGAATGGTTGTCAATGTGTGCATTCAACTGACAGAGTTAAACTCACGTTTGGATTCAGCGGTTTACAAACCCTTTCTGTGCAGAATCCCAAAACCGGTAATTCCAGCTCAATGCCGGCATACGTACTAAACTGCAGGAAACTTCCACTAAAACTCAGGAGAAGCGTTTACTTGAAACTGCTCTGCTGTGCGATCGTTCACCTAAGAGAGTTGAATCTATTTGGAAATTCAGCGAGTCAGAAACACGTTTCTTCTAGGAGCTGCGTTGGGATATTCCCGACTGAATGGGACCATAGGCTGTACAGAGAAATATCTGCTTCTAAAACCAAAACGGAGCTATCTAACTGGATGGTTGTCAATGAGTGCATTCAACTGACAGAGTTAAAATCAAGTGTGGATTCAGCGGTTTGCAAACCCTTTCTGTTCAGAATCCCAAAACCGGTATTTCCTACCCAATGCCGGCATCCGTACTAAACAGCAGGAAACTTGGTCTAAAATTTAGGAGAAACGTTTCCTTGAAACTGCTCTGCTGTGCGTTCGTTCACCTAAGAGGGTTGAATCTATGTTGAGATTCAGCGAGTCAGAAACACGTTTCTTCTAGGAGCTGCGTTGGGATATTCCCGAGTGAATGGGACCATAGGCTGTACAGAGAAATATCTGCTTCTAACACCAAAACGGAGCTATCTAACTGAATGGTTGTCAATGTGTGCATTCAACTGACAGAGTTAAACTCACGTGTGGATTCAGCGGTTTGCAAACCCTTTCTGTGCAGAATCCCAAAACCGGTATTTCCTACCCAATGCCGGCATCCGTACTAAACAGCAGGAAACTTCGTCTAAAACTCAGGCGAAACGTTTCCTTGTAACTGCTCTGCTGTGCGTTCGTTCACCTAAGAGAGTTGAATCTATGTTGAGATTCAGCGAGTCAGAAACACGTTTCTTCTAGGAGCTGCGTTGGGATATTCCCGAGTGAATGGGACCATAGGCTGTACAGAGATATATCTGCTTCTAAAACCAAAAGCATGCAATCTAACTGAATGGTTGTCAATGTGTGCATTCAAGTGACAGAGTTAAACTCACGTTTGGATTCAGCGGTTTACAAACCCTTTCTGTGCAGAATCCCAAAACCGGTAATTCCAGCTCAATGCCGGCATACGTACTAAACTGCAGGAAACTTCCTCTAAAACTCAGGAGAAACGTTTACTTGAAACTGCTCTGCTGTGCGTTCGTTCACCTAAGAGAGTTGAATCTATGTTGAGATTCAGCGAGTCAGAAACACGTTTCTTCTAGGAGCTGCGTTGGGATATTCCCGAGTGAATGGGACCATAGGCTGTACAGAGAAATATCTGCTTCTAAAACCAAAACGGAGCTATCAAACTGAATGGTGGTCAATGTGTGCATTCAACTGACAGAGTTAAACTCACGTGTGGATTCAGCGGTTTGCAAACCCTTTCTGTGCAGAATCCCAAAACCGGTATTTCCAGCCGAATGCCGGCATCCGTACTAAACAGCAGGAAACTTGGTCTAAAACTCAGGCGAAACGTTTCCTTGTAACTGCTCTGCTGTGCGTTCGTTCACCTAAGAGAGTTGAATCTATGTTGAGATTCAGCGAGTCAGAAACACGTTTCTTCTAGGAGCTGCGTTGGGATATTCCCGAGTGAATGGGACCATAGGCTGTACAGAGAAATATCTGCTCCTAAAACCAAAAGTGTGCTATCTAACTGAATGGCTGTCAATGTGTGCATTCAACTGACAGAGTTAAACTCACGTTTGGATTCAGCGGTTTACAAACCCTTTCTGTGCAGAATCCCAAAACCGGTAATTCCAGCTCAATGCCGGCATACGTACTAAAATGCAGGAAACTTCCACTAAAACTCAGGAGAAACGTTTACTTGAAACTGCTCTACTGTGCGATCGTTCACCTAAGAGAGTTGAATCTATTTTGAAATTCAGCGAATCAGAAACACGTTTCTTCTAGGAGCTGCGTTGGGATATTCCCGAGTGAATGGGACCATAGGCTGTACAGAGAAATATCTGCTTCTAAAACCAAAACGGAGCTATCTAACTGGATGGTTGTCAATGTGTGCATTCAACTGACAGAGTTAAACTCACGTGTGGATTCAGCGGTTTGCAAACCCTTTCTGTTCAGAATCCCAAAACCGGTATTTCCTACCCAATGCCGGCATCCGTACTAAACAGCAGGAAACTTGGTCTAAAATTCAGGAGAAACGTTTCCTTGAAACTGCTCTGCTGCGCGTTCGTTCACCTAAGAGAGTTGAATCTATGTTGAGATTCAGCGAGTCAGAAACACGTTTCTTCTAGGAGCTGCGTTGGGATATTCCCGAGTGAATGGTACCATAGGCTGTACAGAGAAATATCTGCTTCTAACACCAAAACGGAGCTATCTAACTGAATGGTTGTCAATGTGTGCATTCAACTGACAGAGTTAAACTCACGTGTGGATTCAGCGGTTTGCAAACCCTTTCTGTGCAGAATCCCAAAACCGGTATTTCCTACCCAATGCCGGCATCCGTACTAAATAGCAGGAAACTTCGTCTAAAACTCATTCGAAACGTTTCCTTGTAACTGCTCTGCTGTGCGTTCGTTCACCTAAGAGAGTTGAATCTATGTTGAGATTCAGCGAGTCAGAAACACGTTTCTTCTAGGAGCTGCGTTGGGATATTCCCGAGTGAATGGGACCATAGGCTGTACAGAGATGTATCTGCTCCTAAAACCAAAAGCGTGCAATCTAACTGAATGGTTGTCAATGTGTGCATTCAACTGACAGAGTTAAACTCACGTTTGGATTCAGCGGTTTACAAACCCTTTCTGTGCAGAATACCAAAACCGGTAATTCCAGCTCAATGCCGGCATACGTACTAAACTGCAGGAAACTTCGTCTAAAACTCAGGAGAAACGTTTCCTTGAAACTGCTCTGCTGTGCGTTCGTTCACCTAAGAGAGTTGAATCTATGTTGAGATTCAGCGAGTCAGAAACACGTTTCTTCTAGGAGCTGCGTTGGGATATTCCCGAGTGAATGGGACCATAGGCTATACAGAGAAATATCTGCTTCTAAAACCAAAACGGAGCTATCTAACTGAATGGTTGTCAATGTGTGCTTTCAACTGACAGAGTTAAACTCACGTGTGGATTCAGCGGTTTGCAAACCCTTTCTGTGCAGAATCCCAAAACCGGTATTTCCTACCCAATGCCGGCATCCGTACTAAACAGCAGGAAACTTCGTCTAAAACTCAGGCGAAACGTTTCCTTGTAACTGCGCTGCTGTGCGTTCGTTCACCTAAGAGAGTTGAATCTATGTTGAGATTCAGCGAGTCAGAAACACGTTTCTTCTAGGAGCTGCGTTGGGATATTCCCGAGTGAATGGGACCATATGCTGTACAGAGAAATATCTGCTCCTAAAACCAAAAGTGTGCTATCTAACTGAATGGTTGTCAATGTGTGCATTCAACTGACAGAGTTAAACTCACGTTTGGATTCAGGGGTTTACAAACCCTTTCTGTGCAGAATCCCAAAACCGGTAATTCCAGCTCAATGCCGGCATACGTACTAAACTGCAGGAAACTTCCGCTAAAACTCAGGAGAAACGTTTACTTGAAACTGCTCTGCTGTGCGATCGTTCACCTAAGAGAGTTGAATCTATTTGGAAATTCAGCGAGTCAGAAACACGTTTCTTCTAGGAGCTGCGTTGGGATATTCCCGAGTGAATGGGACCATAGGCTGTACAGAGAAATATCTGCTTCTAAAACCAAAACGGAGCTATCTAACTGGATGGTTGTCAATGTGTGCATTCAACTGACAGAGTTAAACTCACGTGTGGATTCAGCGGTTTGCCAACCCTTTCTGTTCAAAATCCCAAAACCGGTATTTCATACCCAATGCCGGCATCCGTACTAAACAGCAGGAAACTTGGTCTAAAATTCAGGAGAAACGTTTCCTTGAAACTGCTCTGCTGTGCGTTCGTTCACCTAAGAGGGTTGAATCTATGTTGAGATTCAGCGAGTCAGAAACACGTTTCTTGTAGGAGCTGCGTTGGGATATTCCCGAGTGAATGGGACCATAGGCTGTACAGAGAAATATCTGCTTCTAACACCAAAACGGAGCTATCTAACTGAATGGTTGTCAATGTGTGCATTCAACTGACAGAGTTAAACTCACGTGTGGATTCAGCGGTTTGCAAACCCTTTCTGTGCAGAATCCCAAAACCGGTATTTCCTACCCAATGCCGGCATCCGTACTAAACAGCAGGAAACTTCGTCTAAAACTCAGGCGAAACGTTTCCTTGTAACTGCTCTGCTGTGCGTTCGTTCACCTAAGAGAGTTGAATCTATGTTGAGATTCAGCGAGTCAGAAACACGTTTCTTCTAGGAGCTGCGTTGGGATATTCCCGAGTGAATGGGACCATAGGCTGTACAGAGATATATCTGCTTCTAAAACCAAAAGCGTGCAATCTAACTGAATGGTTGTCAACGTGTGCATTCAACTGACAGAGTTAAACTCACGTTTGGATTCAGCGGTTTACAAACCCTTTCTGTGCAGAATCCCAAAACCGGTAATTCCAGCTCAATGCCGGCATACGTACTAAACTGCAGGAAACTTCCTCTAAAACTCAGGAGAAACGTTTACTTGAAACTGCTCTGCTGTGCGTTCGTTCACCTAGGAGAGTTGAAACTATGTTGAGATTCAGCGAGTCAGAAACACGTTTCTTCTAGGAGCTGCGTTGGGATATTCCCGAGTGAATGGGACCATAGGCTGTACAGAGAAATATCTGCTTCTAAAACCAAAACGGAGCTGTCAAACTGAATGGTGGTCAATGTGTGCATTCAACTGACAGAGTTAAACTCACGTGTGGATTCAGCGGTTTGCAAACCCTTTCTGTGCAGAATCCCAAAACCCGTATTTCCAGCCGAATGCCGGCATCCGTACTAAACAGCAGGAAACTTCGTCTAAAACTCAGGCGAAACGTTTCCTTGTAACTGCTCTGCTGTGCGTTCGTTCACCTAAGAGAGTTGAATCTATGTTGAGATTCAGCGAGTCAGAAGCACGTTTCTTCTAGGAGCTGCGTTGGGATATTCCCGAGTGAATGGGACCATAGGCTGTACAGAGATATATCTGCTCCTAAAACCAAAAGTGTGCTATCTAACTGAATGGCTGTCAATGTGTGCATTCAACTGACAGAGTTAAACTCACGTTTGGATTCAGCGGTTTACAAACCCTTTCTGTGCAGAATCCCAAAACCGGTAATTCCAGCTCAATGCCGGCATACGTACTAAACTGCAGGAAACTTCCACTAAAACTCAGGAGAAACGTTTACTTGAAACTGCTCTGCTGTGCGATCGTTCACCTAAGAGAGTTGAATCTATTTTGAAATTCAGCGAATCAGAAACACGTTTCTTCTAGGAGCTGCGTTGGGATATTCCCGAGTGAATGGGACCATAGGCTGTACAGAGAAATATCTGCTTCTAAAACCAAAACGGAGCTATCTAACTGGATGGTTGTCAATGTGTGCATTCAACTGACAGAGTTAAACTCACGTGTGGATTCAGCGGTTTGCAAACCCTTTCTGTTCAGAATCCCAAAACCGGTATTTCCTACCCAATGCCGGCATCCGTACTAAACAGCAGGAAACTTGGTCTAAAATTCAGGAGAAACGTTTCCTTTAAACTGCTCTGCTGCGCGTTCGTTCACCTAAGAGAGTTGAATCTATGTTGAGATTCAGCGAGTCAGAAACACGTTTCTTCTAGGAGCTGCGTTGGGATATTCCCGAGTGAATGGTACCATAGGCTGTACAGAGAAATATCTGCTTCTAACACCAAAACGGAGCTATCTAACTGAATGGTTGTCAATGTGTGCATTCAACTGACAGAGTTAAACTCACGTGTGGATTCAGCGGTTTGCAAACCCTTTCTGTGCAGAATCCCAAAACCGGTATTTCCTACCCAATGCCGGCATCCGTACTAAATAGCAGGAAACTTCGTCTAAAACTCATTCGAAACGTTTCCTTGTAACTGCTCTGCTGTGCGTTCGTTCACCTAAGAGAGTTGAATCTATGTTGAGATTCAGCGAGTCAGAAACACGTTTCATCTAGGAGCTGCGTTGGGATATTCCCGAGTGAATGGGACCATAGGCTGTACAGAGAAATATCTGCTCCTAAAACCAAAACGGTGCTATCTAACTGAATTGTTCTCAATGTGTGCATTCAACTGACAGAGTTAAACTCACGTTTGGATTCAGCGGTTTACAAACCCTTTCTGTGCAGAATCCCAAAACCGGTAATTCCAGCTCAATGCCGGCATACGTACTAAACTGCAGGAAACTTCGTCTAAAACTCTGGCGAAACGTTTCCTTGTAACTGCTCTGCTGTGCGTTCGTTCACCTAAGAGAGTTGAATCTATGTTGAGATTCAGCGAGTCAGAAACACGTTTCTTCTAGGAGCTGCGTTGGGATATTCCCGAGTGAATGGGACCATAGGCTGTACAGAGAAATATCTGCTCCTAAAACCAAAAGAGTGCTATCAAACTGAATGGTTGTCAATGTGTGCATTCAACTGACAGAGTTAAACTCACGTGTGGATTCAGCGGTTTGCAAACCCTTTCTGTGCAGAATCCCAAAACCGGTATTTCCAGCCCAATGCCGGCATACGTACTAAATAGCAGGAAACTTCGTCTAAAACTCAGGAGAAACGTTTCCTTGAAACTGCTCTGCTGTGCGTTCGTTCACCTAGGAGAGTTGAAACTATGTTGAGATTCAGCGAGTCAGAAACACGTTTCTTCTAGGAGCTGCGTTGGGATATTCCCGAGTGAATGGGACCATAGGCTGTACAGAGAAATATCTGCTTCTAAAACCAAAACGGAGCTATCTAACTGGATGGTTGTCAATGTGTGCATTCAACTGACAGAGTTAAACTCACGTGTGGATTCAGCGGTTTGCAAACCCTTTCTGTTCAGAATCCCAAAACCGGTATTTCCTACCCAATGCCGGCATCCGTACTAAACAGCAGGAAACTTGGTCTAAAATTCAGGAGAAACGTTTCCTTGAAACTGCTCTGCTGCGCGTTCGTTCACCTAAGAGAGTTGAATCTATGTTGAGATTCAGCGAGTCAGAAACACGTTTCTTCTAGGAGCTGCGTTGGGATATTCCCGAGTGAATGGTACCATAGGCTGTACAGAGAAATATCTGCTTCTAACACCAAAACGGAGCTATCTAACTGAATGGTTGTCAATGTGTGCATTCAACTGACAGAGTTAAACTCACGTGTGGATTCAGCGGTTTGCAAACCCTTTCTGTGCAGAATCCCAAAACCGGTATTTCCTACCCAATGCCGGCATCCGTACTAAATAGCAGGAAACTTCGTCTAAAACTCATTCGAAACGTTTCCTTGTAACTGCTCTGCTGTGCGTTCGTTCACCTAAGAGAGTTGAATCTATGTTGAGATTCAGCGAGTCAGAAACACGTTTCTTCTAGGAGCTGCGTTGGGATATTCCCGAGTGAATGGGACCATAGGCTGTACAGAGATGTATCTGCTCCTAAAACCAAAAGCGTGCAATCTAACTGAATGGTTGTCAATGTGTGCATTCAACTGACAGAGTTAAACTCACGTTTGGATTCAGCGGTTTACAAACCCTTTCTGTGCAGAATACCAAAACCGGTAATTCCAGCTCAATGCCGGCATACGTACTAAACTGCAGGAAACTTCGTCTAAAACTCAGGAGAAACGTTTCCTTGAAACTGCTCTGCTGTGCGTTCGTTCACCTAAGAGAGTTGAATCTATGTTGAGATTCAGCGAGTCAGAAACACGTTTCTTCTAGGAGCTGCGTTGGGATATTCCCGAGTGAATGGGACCATAGGCTATACAGAGAAATATCTGCTTCTAAAACCAAAACGGAGCTATCTAACTGAATGGTTGTCAATGTGTGCTTTCAACTGACAGAGTTAAACTCACGTGTGGATTCAGCGGTTTGCAAACCCTTTCTGTGCAGAATCCCAAAACCGGTATTTCCTACCCAATGCCGGCATCCGTACTAAACAGCAGGAAACTTCGTCTAAAACTCAGGCGAAACGTTTCCTTGTAACTGCTCTGCTGTGCGTTCGTTCACCTAAGAGAGTTGAATCTATGTTGAGATTCAGCGAGTCAGAAACACGTTTCTTCTAGGAGCTGCGTTGGGATATTCCCGAGTGAATGGGACCATATGCTGTACAGAGAAATATCTGCTCCTAAAACCAAAAGTGTGCTATCTAACTGAATGGTTGTCAATGTGTGCATTCAACTGACAGAGTTAAACTCACGTTTGGATTCAGGGGTTTACAAACCCTTTCTGTGCAGAATCCCAAAACCGGTAATTCCAGCTCAATGCCGGCATACGTACTAAACTGCAGGAAACTTCCGCTAAAACTCAGGAGAAACGTTTACTTGAAACTGCTCTGCTGTGCGATCGTTCACCTAAGAGAGTTGAATCTATTTGGAAATTCAGCGAGTCAGAAACACGTTTCTTCTAGGAGCTGCGTTGGGATATTCCCGAGTGAATGGGACCATAGGCTGTACAGAGAAATATCTGCTTCTAAAACCAAAACGGAGCTATCTAACTGGATGGTTGTCAATGTGTGCATTCAACTGACAGAGTTAAACTCACGTGTGGATTCAGCGGTTTGCCAACCCTTTCTGTTCAAAATCCCAAAACCGGTATTTCATACCCAATGCCGGCATCCGTACTAAACAGCAGGAAACTTGGTCTAAAATTCAGGAGAAACGTTTCCTTGAAACTGCTCTGCTGTGCGTTCGTTCACCTAAGAGGGTTGAATCTATGTTGAGATTCAGCGAGTCAGAAACACGTTTCTTGTAGGAGCTGCGTTGGGATATTCCCGAGTGAATGGGACCATAGGCTGTACAGAGAAATATCTGCTTCTAACACCAAAACGGAGCTATCTAACTGAATGGTTGTCAATGTGTGCATTCAACTGACAGAGTTAAACTCACGTGTGGATTCAGCGGTTTGCAAACCCTTTCTGTGCAGAATCCCAAAACCGGTATTTCCTACCCAATGCCGGCATCCGTACTAAACAGCAGGAAACTTCGTCTAAAACTCAGGCGAAACGTTTCCTTGTAACTGCTCTGCTGTGCGTTCGTTCACCTAAGAGAGTTGAATCTATGTTGAGATTCAGCGAGTCAGAAACACGTTTCTTCTAGGAGCTGCGTTGGGATATTCCCGAGTGAATGGGACCATAGGCTGTACAGAGATATATCTGCTTCTAAAACCAAAAGCGTGCAATCTAACTGAATGGTTGTCAACGTGTGCATTCAACTGACAGAGTTAAACTCACGTTTGGATTCAGCGGTTTACAAACCCTTTCTGTGCAGAATCCCAAAACCGGTAATTCCAGCTCAATGCCGGCATACGTACTAAACTGCAGGAAACTTCCTCTAAAACTCAGGAGAAACGTTTACTTGAAACTGCTCTGCTGTGCGTTCGTTCACCTAGGAGAGTTGAAACTATGTTGAGATTCAGCGAGTCAGAAACACGTTTCTTCTAGGAGCTGCGTTGGGATATTCCCGAGTGAATGGGACCATAGGCTGTACAGAGAAATATCTGCTTCTAAAACCAAAACGGAGCTATCAAACTGAATGGTGGTCAATGTGTGCATTCAACTGACAGAGTTAAACTCACGTGTGGATTCAGCGGTTTGCAAACCCTTTCTGTGCAGAATCCCAAAACCCGTATTTCCAGCCGAATGCCGGCATCCGTACTAAACAGCAGGAAACTTCGTCTAAAACTCAGGCGAAACGTTTCCTTGTAACTGCTCTGCTGTGCGTTCGTTCACCTAAGAGAGTTGAATCTATGTTGAGATTCAGCGAGTCAGAAGCACGTTTCTTCTAGGAGCTGCGTTGGGATATTCCCGAGTGAATGGGACCATAGGCTGTACAGAGATATATCTGCTCCTAAAACCAAAAGTGTGCTATCTAACTGAATGGCTGTCAATGTGTGCATTCAACTGACAGAGTTAAACTCACGTTTGGATTCAGCGGTTTACAAACCCTTTCTGTGCAGAATCCCAAAACCGGTAATTCCAGCTCAATGCCGGCATACGTACTAAACTGCAGGAAACTTCCACTAAAACTCAGGAGAAACGTTTACTTGAAACTGCTCTGCTGTGCGATCGTTCACCTAAGAGAGTTGAATCTATTTTGAAATTCAGCGAATCAGAAACACGTTTCTTCTAGGAGCTGCGTTGGGATATTCCCGAGTGAATGGGACCATAGGCTGTACAGAGAAATATCTGCTTCTAAAACCAAAACGGAGCTATCTAACTGGATGGTTGTCAATGTGTGCATTCAACTGACAGAGTTAAACTCACGTGTGAATTCAGCGGTTTGCAAACCCTTTCTGTTCAGAATCCCAAAACCGGTATTTCCTACCCAATGCCGGCATCCGTACTAAACAGCAGGAAACTTGGTCTAAAATTCAGGAGAAACGTTTCCTTTAAACTGCTCTGCTGCGCGTTCGTTCACCTAAGAGAGTTGAATCTATGTTGAGATTCAGCGAGTCAGAAACACGTTTCTTCTAGGAGCTGCGTTGGGATATTCCCGAGTGAATGGTACCATAGGCTGTACAGAGAAATATCTGCTTCTAACACCAAAACGGAGCTATCTAACTGAATGGTTGTCAATGTGTGCATTCAACTGACAGAGTTAAACTCACGTGTGGATTCAGCGGTTTGCAAACCCTTTCTGTGCAGAATCCCAAAACCGGTATTTCCTACCCAATGCCGGCATCCGTACTAAATAGCAGGAAACTTCGTCTAAAACTCATTCGAAACGTTTCCTTGTAACTGCTCTGCTGTGCGTTCGTTCACCTAAGAGAGTTGAATCTATGTTGAGATTCAGCGAGTCAGAAACACGTTTCATCTAGGAGCTGCGTTGGGATATTCCCGAGTGAATGGGACCATAGGCTGTACAGAGAAATATCTGCTCCTAAAACCAAAAGGGTGCTATCTAACTGAATTGTTCTCAATGTGTGCATTCAACTGACAGAGTTAAACTCACGTTTGGATTCAGCGGTTTACAAACCCTTTCTGTGCAGAATCCCAAAACCGGTAATTCCAGCTCAATGCCGGCATACGTACTAAACTGCAGGAAACTTCGTCTAAAACTCTGGCGAAACGTTTCCTTGTAACTGCTCTGCTGTGCGTTCGTTCACCTAAGAGAGTTGAATCTATGTTGAGATTCAGCGAGTCAGAAACACGTTTCTTCTAGGAGCTGCGTTGGGATATTCCCGAGTGAATGGGACCATAGGCTGTACAGAGAAATATCTGCTCCTAAAACCAAAAGAGTGCTATCAAACTGAATGGTTGTCAATGTGTGCATTCAACTGACAGAGTTAAACTCACGTGTGGATTCAGCGGTTTGCAAACCCTTTCTGTGCAGAATCCCAAAACCGGTATTTCCAGCCCAATGCCGGCATACGTACTAAATAGCAGGAAACTTCGTCTAAAACTCAGGAGAAACGTTTCCTTGAAACTGCTCTGCTGTGCGTTCGTTCACCTAGGAGAGTTGAAACTATGTTGAGATTCAGCGAGTCAGAAACACGTTTCTTCTAGGAGCTGCGTTGGGATATTCCCGAGTGAATGGGACCATAGGCTGTACAGAGAAATATCTGCTTCTAAAACCAAAACGGAGCTATCTAACTGGATGGTTGTCAATGTGTGCATTCAACTGACAGAGTTAAACTCACTTGTGGATTTAGCGGTTTGCAAACCCTTTCTGTTCAGAATCCCAAAACCGGTATTTCCTACCCAATGCCGGCATCCGTACTAAACAGCAGGAAACTTGGTCTAAAATTCAGGAGAAACGTTTCCTTGAAACTGCTCTTCTGTGCGTTCGTTCACCTAAGAGAGTTGAATCTATGTTGAGATTCAGCGAGTCAGAAACACGTTTCTTCTAGGAGCTGCGTTGGGATATTCCCGAGTGAATGGGACCATAGGCTGTACAGAGAAATATCTGCTCCTAAAACCAAAAGGGTGCTATCTAACTGAATTGTTCTCAATGTGCGCATTCCACTGACAGAGTTAAACTCACGTTTGGATTCAGCGGTTTACAAACCCTTTCTGTGCAGAATCCCAAAACCGGTAATTCCAGCTCAATGCCGGCATACGTACTAAACTGCAGGAAACTTCGTCTAAAACTCATTCGAAACGTTTCCTTGTAACTGCTCTGCTGTGCGTTCGTTCACCTAAGGGAGTTGAATCTATGTTGAGATTCAGCGAGTCAGAAACACGTTTCTTCTAGGAGCTGCGTTGGGATATTCCCGACTGAATGGGACCATAGGCTGTACAGAGAAATATCTGCTTCTAAAACCAAAACGGAGCTATCTAACTGGATGGTTGTCAATGAGTGCATTCAACTGACAGAGTTAAAATCAAGTGTGGATTCAGCGGTTTGCAAACCCTTTCTGTTCAGAATCCCAAAACCGGTATTTCCTACCCAATGCCGGCATCCGTACTAAACAGCAGGAAACTTGGTCTAAAATTTAGGAGAAACGTTTCCTTGAAACTGCTCTGCTGTGCGTTCGTTCACCTAAGAGGGTTGAATCTATGTTGAGATTCAGCGAGTCAGAAACACGTTTCTTCTAGGAGCTGCGTTGGGATATTCCCGAGTGAATGGGACCATAGGCTGTACAGAGAAATATCTGCTTCTAACACCAAAACGGAGCTATCTAACTGAATGGTTGTCAATGTGTGCATTCAACTGACAGAGTTAAACTCACGTGTGGATTCAGCGGTTTGCAAACCCTTTCTGTGCAGAATCCCAAAACCGGTATTTCCTACCCAATGCCGGCATCCGTACTAAACAGCAGGAAACTTCGTCTAAAACTCAGGCGAAACGTTTCCTTGTAACTGCTCTGCTGTGCGTTCGTTCACCTAAGAGAGTTGAATCTATGTTGAGATTCAGCGAGTCAGAAACACGTTTCTTCTAGGAGCTGCGTTGGGATATTCCCGAGTGAATGGGACCATAGGCTGTACAGAGATATATCTGCTTCTAAAACCAAAAGCATGCAATCTAACTGAATGGTTGTCAATGTGTGCATTCAAGTGACAGAGTTAAACTCACGTTTGGATTCAGCGGTTTACAAACCCTTTCTGTGCAGAATCCCAAAACCGGTAATTCCAGCTCAATGCCGGCATACGTACTAAACTGCAGGAAACTTCCTCTAAAACTCAGGAGAAACGTTTACTTGAAACTGCTCTGCTGTGCGTTCGTTCACCTAAGAGAGTTGAATCTATGTTGAGATTCAGCGAGTCAGAAACACGTTTCTTCTAGGAGCTGCGTTGGGATATTCCCGAGTGAATGGGACCATAGGCTGTACAGAGAAATATCTGCTTCTAAAACCAAAACGGAGCTATCAAACTGAATGGTGGTCAATGTGTGCATTCAACTGACAGAGTTAAACTCACGTGTGGATTCAGCGGTTTGCAAACCCTTTCTGTGCAGAATCCCAAAACCGGTATTTCCAGCCGAATGCCGGCATCCGTACTAAACAGCAGGAAACTTGGTCTAAAACTCAGGCGAAACGTTTCCTTGTAACTGCTCTGCTGTGCGTTCGTTCACCTAAGAGAGTTGAATCTATGTTGAGATTCAGCGAGTCAGAAACACGTTTCTTCTAGGAGCTGCGTTGGGATATTCCCGAGTGAATGGGACCATAGGCTGTACAGAGAAATATCTGCTCCTAAAACCAAAAGTGTGCTATCTAACTGAATGGCTGTCAATGTGTGCATTCAACTGACAGAGTTAAACTCACGTTTGGATTCAGCGGTTTACAAACCCTTTCTGTGCAGAATCCCAAAACCGGTAATTCCAGCTCAATGCCGGCATACGTACTAAAATGCAGGAAACTTCCACTAAAACTCAGGAGAAACGTTTACTTGAAACTGCTCTACTGTGCGATCGTTCACCTAAGAGAGTTGAATCTATTTTGAAATTCAGCGAATCAGAAACACGTTTCTTCTAGGAGCTGCGTTGGGATATTCCCGAGTGAATGGGACCATAGGCTGTACAGAGAAATATCTGCTTCTAAAACCAAAACGGAGCTATCTAACTGGATGGTTGTCAATGTGTGCATTCAACTGACAGAGTTAAACTCACGTGTGGATTCAGCGGTTTGCAAACCCTTTCTGTTCAGAATCCCAAAACCGGTATTTCCTACCCAATGCCGGCATCCGTACTAAACAGCAGGAAACTTGGTCTAAAATTCAGGAGAAACGTTTCCTTGAAACTGCTCTGCTGCGCGTTCGTTCACCTAAGAGAGTTGAATCTATGTTGAGATTCAGCGAGTCAGAAACACGTTTCTTCTAGGAGCTGCGTTGGGATATTCCCGAGTGAATGGTACCATAGGCTGTACAGAGAAATATCTGCTTCTAACACCAAAACGGAGCTATCTAACTGAATGGTTGTCAATGTGTGCATTCAACTGACAGAGTTAAACTCACGTGTGGATTCAGCGGTTTGCAAACCCTTTCTGTGCAGAATCCCAAAACCGGTATTTCCTACCCAATGCCGGCATCCGTACTAAATAGCAGGAAACTTCGTCTAAAACTCATTCGAAACGTTTCCTTGTAACTGCTCTGCTGTGCGTTCGTTCACCTAAGAGAGTTGAATCTATGTTGAGATTCAGCGAGTCAGAAACACGTTTCTTCTAGGAGCTGCGTTGGGATATTCCCGAGTGAATGGGACCATAGGCTGTACAGAGATGTATCTGCTCCTAAAACCAAAAGCGTGCAATCTAACTGAATGGTTGTCAATGTGTGCATTCAACTGACAGAGTTAAACTCACGTTTGGATTCAGCGGTTTACAAACCCTTTCTGTGCAGAATACCAAAACCGGTAATTCCAGCTCAATGCCGGCATACGTACTAAACTGCAGGAAACTTCGTCTAAAACTCAGGAGAAACGTTTCCTTGAAACTGCTCTGCTGTGCGTTCGTTCACCTAAGAGAGTTGAATCTATGTTGAGATTCAGCGAGTCAGAAACACGTTTCTTCTAGGAGCTGCGTTGGGATATTCCCGAGTGAATGGGACCATAGGCTATACAGAGAAATATCTGCTTCTAAAACCAAAACGGAGCTATCTAACTGAATGGTTGTCAATGTGTGCTTTCAACTGACAGAGTTAAACTCACGTGTGGATTCAGCGGTTTGCAAACCCTTTCTGTGCAGAATCCCAAAACCGGTATTTCCTACCCAATGCCGGCATCCGTACTAAACAGCAGGAAACTTCGTCTAAAACTCAGGCGAAACGTTTCCTTGTAACTGCTCTGCTGTGCGTTCGTTCACCTAAGAGAGTTGAATCTATGTTGAGATTCAGCGAGTCAGAAACACGTTTCTTCTAGGAGCTGCGTTGGGATATTCCCGAGTGAATGGGACCATATGCTGTACAGAGAAATATCTGCTCCTAAAACCAAAAGTGTGCTATCTAACTGAATGGTTGTCAATGTGTGCATTCAACTGACAGAGTTAAACTCACGTTTGGATTCAGGGGTTTACAAACCCTTTCTGTGCAGAATCCCAAAACCGGTAATTCCAGCTCAATGCCGGCATACGTACTAAACTGCAGGAAACTTCCGCTAAAACTCAGGAGAAACGTTTACTTGAAACTGCTCTGCTGTGCGATCGTTCACCTAAGAGAGTTGAATCTATTTGGAAATTCAGCGAGTCAGAAACACGTTTCTTCTAGGAGCTGCGTTGGGATATTCCCGAGTGAATGGGACCATAGGCTGTACAGAGAAATATCTGCTTCTAAAACCAAAACGGAGCTATCTAACTGGATGGTTGTCAATGTGTGCATTCAACTGACAGAGTTAAACTCACGTGTGGATTCAGCGGTTTGCCAACCCTTTCTGTTCAAAATCCCAAAACCGGTATTTCATACCCAATGCCGGCATCCGTACTAAACAGCAGGAAACTTGGTCTAAAATTCAGGAGAAACGTTTCCTTGAAACTGCTCTGCTGTGCGTTCGTTCACCTAAGAGGGTTGAATCTATGTTGAGATTCAGCGAGTCAGAAACACGTTTCTTCTAGGAGCTGCGTTGGGATATTCCCGAGTGAATGGGACCATAGGCTGTACAGAGAAATATCTGCTTCTAACACCAAAACGGAGCTATCTAACTGAATGGTTGTCAATGTGTGCATTCAACTGACAGAGTTAAACTCACGTGTGGATTCAGCGGTTTGCAAACCCTTTCTGTGCAGAATCCCAAAACCGGTATTTCCTACCCAATGCCGGCATCCGTACTAAACAGCCGGAAACTTCGTCTAAAACTCAGGCGAAACGTTTCCTTGTAACTGCTCTGCTGTGCGTTCGTTCACCTAAGAGAGTTGAATCTATGTTGAGATTCAGCGAGTCAGAAACACGTTTCTTCTAGGAGCTGCGTTGGGATATTCCCGAGTGAATGGGACCATAGGCTGTACAGAGATATATCTGCTTCTAAAACCAAAAGCGTGCAATCTAACTGAATGGTTGTCAACGTGTGCATTCAACTGACAGAGTTAAACTCACGTTTGGATTCAGCGGTTTACAAACCCTTTAAGTGCAGAATCCCAAAACCGGTAATTCCAGCTCAATGCCGGCATACGTACTAAACTGCAGGAAACTTCCTCTAAAACTCAGGAGAAACGTTTACTTGAAACTGCTCTGCTGTGCGTTCGTTCACCTAGGAGAGTTGAAACTATGTTGAGATTCAGCGAGTCAGAAACACGTTTCTTCTAGGAGCTGCGTTGGGATATTCCCGAGTGAATGGGACCATAGGCTGTACAGAGAAATATCTGCTTCTAAAACCAAAATGGAGCTATCAAACTGAATGGTGGTCAATGTGTGCATTCAACTGACAGAGTTAAACTCACGTGTGGATTCAGCGGTTTGCAAACCCTTTCTGTGCAGAATCCCAAAACCCGTATTTCCAGCCGAATGCCGGCATCCGTACTAAACAGCAGGAAACTTCGTCTAAAACTCAGGCGAAACGTTTCCTTGTAACTGCTCTGCTGTGCGTTCGTTCACCTAAGAGAGTTGAATCTATGTTGAGATTCAGCGAGTCAGAAGCACGTTTCTTCTAGGAGCTGCGTTGGGATATTCCCGAGTGAATGGGACCATAGGCTGTACAGAGAAATATCTGCTCCTAAAACCAAAAGTGTGCTATCTAACTGAATGGCTGTCAATGTGTGCATTCAACTGACAGAGTTAAACTCACGTTTGGATTCAGCGGTTTACAAACCCTTTCTGTGCAGAATCCCAAAACCGGTAATTCCAGCTCAATGCCGGCATACGTACTACCCAATGCCGGCATCCGTACTAAATAGCAGGAAACTTCGTCTAAAACTCATTCGAAACGTTTCCTTGTAACTGCTCTGCTGTGCGTTCGTTCACCTAAGGGAGTTGAATCTATGTTGAGATTCAGCGAGTCAGAAACACGTTTCTTCTAGGAGCTGCGTTGGGATATTCCCGACTGAATGGGACCATAGGCTGTACAGAGAAATATCTGCTTCTAAAACCAAAACGGAGCTATCTAACTGGATGGTTGTCAATGAGTGCATTCAACTGACAGAGTTAAAATCAAGTGTGGATTCAGCGGTTTGCAAACCCTTTCTGTTCAGAATCCCAAAACCGGTATTTCCTACCCAATGCCGGCATCCGTACTAAACAGCAGGAAACTTGGTCTAAAATTTAGGAGAAACGTTTCCTTGAAACTGCTCTGCTGTGCGTTCGTTCACCTAAGAGGGTTGAATCTATGTTGAGATTCAGCGAGTCAGAAACACGTTTCTTCTAGGAGCTGCGTTGGGATATTCCCGAGTGAATGGGACCATAGGCTGTACAGAGAAATATCTGCTTCTAACACCAAAACGGAGCTATCTAACTGAATGGTTGTCAATGTGTGCATTCAACTGACAGAGTTAAACTCACGTGTGGATTCAGCGGTTTGCAAACCCTTTCTGTGCAGAATCCCAAAACCGGTATTTCCTACCCAATGCCGGCATCCGTACTAAACAGCAGGAAACTTCGTCTAAAACTCAGGCGAAACGTTTCCTTGTAACTGCTCTGCTGTGCGTTCGTTCACCTAAGAGAGTTGAATCTATGTTGAGATTCAGCGAGTCAGAAACACGTTTCTTCTAGGAGCTGCGTTGGGATATTCCCGAGTGAATGGGACCATAGGCTGTACAGAGATATATCTGCTTCTAAAACCAAAAGCATGCAATCTAACTGAATGGTTGTCAATGTGTGCATTCAAGTGACAGAGTTAAACTCACGTTTGGATTCAGCGGTTTACAAACCCTTTCTGTGCAGAATCCCAAAACCGGTAATTCCAGCTCAATGCCGGCATACGTACTAAACTGCAGGAAACTTCCTCTAAAACTCAGGAGAAACGTTTACTTGAAACTGCTCTGCTGTGCGTTCGTTCACCTAAGAGAGTTGAATCTATGTTGAGATTCAGCGAGTCAGAAACACGTTTCTTCTAGGAGCTGCGTTGGGATATTCCCGAGTGAATGGGACCATAGGCTGTACAGAGAAATATCTGCTTCTAAAACCAAAACGGAGCTATCAAACTGAATGGTGGTCAATGTGTGCATTCAACTGACAGAGTTAAACTCACGTGTGGATTCAGCGGTTTGCAAACCCTTTCTGTGCAGAATCCCAAAACCGGTATTTCCAGCCGAATGCCGGCATCCGTACTAAACAGCAGGAAACTTGGTCTAAAACTCAGGCGAAACGTTTCCTTGTAACTGCTCTGCTGTGCGTTCGTTCACCTAAGAGAGTTGAATCTATGTTGAGATTCAGCGAGTCAGAAACACGTTTCTTCTAGGAGCTGCGTTGGGATATTCCCGAGTGAATGGGACCATAGGCTGTACAGAGAAATATCTGCTCCTAAAACCAAAAGTGTGCTATCTAACTGAATGGCTGTCAATGTGTGCATTCAACTGACAGAGTTAAACTCACGTTTGGATTCAGCGGTTTACAAACCCTTTCTGTGCAGAATCCCAAAACCGGTAATTCCAGCTCAATGCCGGCATACGTACTAAAATGCAGGAAACTTCCACTAAAACTCAGGAGAAACGTTTACTTGAAACTGCTCTACTGTGCGATCGTTCACCTAAGAGAGTTGAATCTATTTTGAAATTCAGCGAATCAGAAACACGTTTCTTCTAGGAGCTGCGTTGGGATATTCCCGAGTGAATGGGACCATAGGCTGTACAGAGAAATATCTGCTTCTAAAACCAAAACGGAGCTATCTAACTGGATGGTTGTCAATGTGTGCATTCAACTGACAGAGTTAAACTCACGTGTGGATTCAGCGGTTTGCAAACCCTTTCTGTTCAGAATCCCAAAACCGGTATTTCCTACCCAATGCCGGCATCCGTACTAAACAGCAGGAAACTTGGTCTAAAATTCAGGAGAATCGTTTCCTTGAAACTGCTCTGCTGCGCGTTCGTTCACCTAAGAGAGTTGAATCTATGTTGAGATTCAGCGAGTCAGAAACACGTTTCTTCTAGGAGCTGCGTTGGGATATTCCCGAGTGAATGGTACCATAGGCTGTACAGAGAAATATCTGCTTCTAACACCAAAACGGAGCTATCTAACTGAATGGTTGTCAATGTGTGCATTCAACTGACAGAGTTAAACTCACGTGTGGATTCAGCGGTTTGCAAACCCTTTCTGTGCAGAATCCCAAAACCGGTATTTCCTACCCAATGCCGGCATCCGTACTAAATAGCAGGAAACTTCGTCTAAAACTCATTCGAAACGTTTCCTTGTAACTGCTCTGCTGTGCGTTCGTTCACCTAAGAGAGTTGAATCTATGTTGAGATTCAGCGAGTCAGAAACACGTTTCTTCTAGGAGCTGCGTTGGGATATTCCCGAGTGAATGGGACCATAGGCTGTACAGAGATGTATCTGCTCCTAAAACCAAAAGCGTGCAATCTAACTGAATGGTTGTCAATGTGTGCATTCAACTGACAGAGTTAAACTCACGTTTGGATTCAGCGGTTTACAAACCCTTTCTGTGCAGAATACCAAAACCGGTAATTCCAGCTCAATGCCGGCATACGTACTAAACTGCAGGAAACTTCGTCTAAAACTCAGGAGAAACGTTTCCTTGAAACTGCTCTGCTGTGCGTTCGTTCACCTAAGAGAGTTGAATCTATGTTGAGATTCAGCGAGTCAGAAACACGTTTCTTCTAGGAGCTGCGTTGGGATATTCCCGAGTGAATGGGACCATAGGCTATACAGAGAAATATCTGCTTCTAAAACCAAAACGGAGCTATCTAACTGAATGGTTGTCAATGTGTGCTTTCAACTGACAGAGTTAAACTCACGTGTGGATTCAGCGGTTTGCAAACCCTTTCTGTGCAGAATCCCAAAACCGGTATTTCCTACCCAATGCCGGCATCCGTACTAAACAGCAGGAAACTTCGTCTAAAACTCAGGCGAAACGTTTCCTTGTAACTGCTCTGCTGTGCGTTCGTTCACCTAAGAGAGTTGAATCTATGTTGAGATTCAGCGAGTCAGAAACACGTTTCTTCTAGGAGCTGCGTTGGGATATTCCCGAGTGAATGGGACCATATGCTGTACAGAGAAATATCTGCTCCTAAAACCAAAAGTGTGCTATCTAACTGAATGGTTGTCAATGTGTGCATTCAACTGACAGAGTTAAACTCACGTTTGGATTCAGGGGTTTACAAACCCTTTCTGTGCAGAATCCCAAAACCGGTAATTCCAGCTCAATGCCGGCATACGTACTAAACTGCAGGAAACTTCCGCTAAAACTCAGGAGAAACGTTTACTTGAAACTGCTCTGCTGTGCGATCGTTCACCTAAGAGAGTTGAATCTATTTGGAAATTCAGCGAGTCAGAAACACGTTTCTTCTAGGAGCTGCGTTGGGATATTCCCGAGTGAATGGGACCATAGGCTGTACAGAGAAATATCTGCTTCTAAAACCAAAACGGAGCTATCTAACTGGATGGTTGTCAATGTGTGCATTCAACTGACAGAGTTAAACTCACGTGTGGATTCAGCGGTTTGCCAACCCTTTCTGTTCAAAATCCCAAAACCGGTATTTCATACCCAATGCCGGCATCCGTACTAAACAGCAGGAAACTTGGTCTAAAATTCAGGAGAAACGTTTCCTTGAAACTGCTCTGCTGTGCGTTCGTTCACCTAAGAGGGTTGAATCTATGTTGAGATTCAGCGAGTCAGAAACACGTTTCTTCTAGGAGCTGCGTTGGGATATTCCCGAGTGAATGGGACCATAGGCTGTACAGAGAAATATCTGCTTCTAACACCAAAACGGAGCTATCTAACTGAATGGTTGTCAATGTGTGCATTCAACTGACAGAGTTAAACTCACGTGTGGATTCAGCGGTTTGCAAACCCTTTCTGTGCAGAATCCCAAAACCGGTATTTCCTACCCAATGCCGGCATCCGTACTAAACAGCCGGAAACTTCGTCTAAAACTCAGGCGAAACGTTTCCTTGTAACTGCTCTGCTGTGCGTTCGTTCACCTAAGAGAGTTGAATCTATGTTGAGATTCAGCGAGTCAGAAACACGTTTCTTCTAGGAGCTGCGTTGGGATATTCCCGAGTGAATGGGACCATAGGCTGTACAGAGATATATCTGCTTCTAAAACCAAAAGCGTGCAATCTAACTGAATGGTTGTCAACGTGTGCATTCAACTGACAGAGTTAAACTCACGTTTGGATTCAGCGGTTTACAAACCCTTTAAGTGCAGAATCCCAAAACCGGTAATTCCAGCTCAATGCCGGCATACGTACTAAACTGCAGGAAACTTCCTCTAAAACTCAGGAGAAACGTTTACTTGAAACTGCTCTGCTGTGCGTTCGTTCACCTAGGAGAGTTGAAACTATGTTGAGATTCAGCGAGTCAGAAACACGTTTCTTCTAGGAGCTGCGTTGGGATATTCCCGAGTGAATGGGACCATAGGCTGTACAGAGAAATATCTGCTTCTAAAACCAAAACGGAGCTATCAAACTGAATGGTGGTCAATGTGTGCATTCAACTGACAGAGTTAAACTCACGTGTGGATTCAGCGGTTTGCAAACCCTTTCTGTGCAGAATCCCAAAACCCGTATTTCCAGCCGAATGCCGGCATCCGTACTAAACAGCAGGGAACTTCGTCTAAAACTCAGGCGAAACGTTTCCTTGTAACTGCTCTGCTGTGCGTTCGTTCACCTAAGAGAGTTGAATCTATGTTGAGATTCAGCGAGTCAGAAGCACGTTTCTTCTAGGAGCTGCGTTGGGATATTCCCGAGTGAATGGGACCATAGGCTGTACAGAGAAATATCTGCTCCTAAAACCAAAAGTGTGCTATCTAACTGAATGGCTGTCAATGTGTGCATTCAACTGACAGAGTTAAACTCACGTTTGGATTCAGCGGTTTACAAACCCTTTCTGTGCAGAATCCCAAAACCGGTAATTCCAGCTCAATGCCGGCATACGTACTAAACTGCAGGAAACTTCCACTAAAACTCAGGAGAAACGTTTACTTGAAACTGCTCTGCTGTGCGATCGTTCACCTAAGAGAGTTGAATCTATTTGGAAATTCAGCGAGTCAGAAACACGTTTCTTCTAGGAGCTGCGTTGGGATATTCCCGAGTGAATGGGACCATAGGCTGTACAGAGAAATATCTGCTTCTAAAACCAAAACGGAGCTATCTAACTGGATGGTTGTCAATGTGTGCATTCAACTGACAGAGTTAAACTCACGTGTGGATTCAGCGGTTTGCAAACCCTTTCTGTTCAGAATCCCAAAACCGGTATTTCTTACCCAATGCCGGCATCCGTACTAAACAGCAGGAAACTTGGTCTAAAATTCAGGAGAAACGTTTCCTTTAAACTGCTCTGCTGCGCGTTCGTTCACCTAAGAGAGTTGAATCTATGTTGAGATTCAGCGAGTCAGAAACACGTTTCTTCTAGGAGCTGCGTTGGGATATTCCCGAGTGAATGGTACCATAGGCTGTACAGAGAAATATCTGCTTCTAACACCAAAACGGAGCTATCTAACTGAATGGTTGTCAATGTGTGCATTCAACTGACAGAGTTAAACTCACGTGTGGATTCAGCGGTTTGCAAACCCTTTCTGTGCAGAATCCCAAAACCGGTATTTCCTACCCAATGCCGGCATCCGTACTAAATAGCAGGAAACTTCGTCTAAAACTCATTCGAAACGTTTCCTTGTAACTGCTCTGCTGTGCGTTCGTTCACCTAAGAGAGTTGAATCTATGTTGAGATTCAGCGAGTCAGAAACACGTTTCATCTAGGAGCTGCGTTGGGATATTCCCGAGTGAATGGGACCATAGGCTGTACAGAGAAATATCTGCTCCTAAAACCAAAAGGGTGCTATCTAACTGAATTGTTCTCAATGTGTGCATTCAACTGACAGAGATAAACTCACGTTTGGATTCAGCGGTTTACAAACCCTTTCTGTGCAGAATCCCAAAACCGGTAATTCCAGCTCAATGCCGGCATACGTACTAAACTGCAGGAAACTTCGTCTAAAACTCTGGCGAAACGTTTCCTTGTAACTGCTCTGCTGTGCGTTCGTTCACCTAAGAGAGTTGAATCTATGTTGAGATTCAGCGAGTCAGAAACACGTTTCTTCTAGGAGCTGCGTTGGGATATTCCCGAGTGAATGGGACCATAGGCTGTACAGAGAAATATCTGCTCCTAAAACCAAAAGAGTGCTATCAAACTGAATGGTTGTCAATGTGTGCATTCAACTGACAGAGTTAAACTCACGTGTGGATTCAGCGGTTTGCAAACCCTTTCTGTGCAGAATCCCAAAACCGGTATTTCCAGCCCAATGCCGGCATACGTACTAAATAGCAGGAAACTTCGTCTAAAATTCAGGAGAAACGTTTCCTTGAAACTGCTCTGCTGTGCGTTCGTTCACCTAGGAGAGTTGAAACTATGTTGAGATTCAGCGAGTCAGAAACACGTTTCTTCTAGGAGCTGCGTTGGGATATTCCCGAGTGAATGGGACCATAGGCTGTACAGAGAAATATCTGCTTCTAAAACCAAAACGGAGCTATCTAACTGGATGGTTGTCAATGTGTGCATTCAACTGACAGAGTTAAACTCACGTGTGGATTCAGCGGTTTGCAAACCCTTTCTGTTCAGAATCCCAAAACCGGTATTTCCTACCCAATGCCGGCATCCGTACTAAACAGCAGGAAACTTGGTCTAAAATTCAGGAGAAACGTTTCCTTGAAACTGCTCTTCTGTGCGTTCGTTCACCTAAGAGAGTTGAATCTATGTTGAGATTCAGCGAGTCAGAAACACGTTTCTTCTAGGAGCTGCGTTGGGATATTCCCGAGTGAATGGGACCATAGGCTGTACAGAGAAATATCTGCTCCTAAAACCAAAAGGGTGCTATCTAACTGAATTGTTCTCAATGTGCGCATTCCACTGACAGAGTTAAACTCACGTTTGGATTCAGCGGTTTACAAACGCTTTCTGTGCAGAATCCCAAAACCGGTAATTCCAGCTCAATGCCGGCATACGTACTAAACTGCAGGAAACTTCGTCTAAAACTCAGGAGAAACGTTTCCTTGAAACTGCTCTGCTGTGCGTTCGTTCACCTAAGGGAGTTGAATCTATGTTGAGATTCAGCGAGTCAGAAACACGTTTCTTCTAGGAGCTGCGTTGGGATATTCCCGAGTGAATGGGACCATAGGCTGTACAGAGAAATATCTGCTTCTAAAACCAAAACGGAGCTATCTAACTGAATGGTTGTCAATGTGTGCATTCAACTGACAGAGTTAAACTCACGTGTGGATTCAGCGGTTTGCAAACCCTATCTGTGCAGAATCCCAAAACCGTTATTTCCTACCCAATGCCGGCATCCGTACTAAACAGCAGGAAACTTCGTCTAAAACTCAGGCGAAACGTTTCCTTGTAACTGCTCTGCTGTGCGTTCGTTCACCTAAGAGAGTTGAATCTATGTTGAGATTCAGCGAGTCAGAAACACGTTTCTTCTAGGAGCTGCGTTGGGATATTCCCGAGTGAATGGGACCATAGGCTGTACAGAGAAATATCTGCTCCTAAAACCAAAAGTGTGCTATCTAACTGAATGGTTGTCAATGTGTGCATTCAACTGACAGAGTTAAACTCACGTTTGGATTCAGCGGTTTACAAACCCTTTCTGTGCAGAATCCCAAAACCGGTAATTCCAGCTCAATGCCGGCATACGTACTAAACTGCAGGAAACTTCCACTAAAACTCAGGAGAAACGTTTACTTGAAACTGCTCTGCTGTGCGATCGTTCACCTAAGAGAGTTGAATCTATTTGGAAATTCAGCGAGTCAGAAACACGTTTCTTCTAGGAGCTGCGTTGGGATATTCCCGAGTGAATGGGACCATAGGCTGTACAGAGAAATATCCGCTTCTAAAACCAAAACGGAGCTATCTAACTGGATGGTTGTCAATGTGTGCATTCTACCGACAGAGTTAAACTCACGTGTGGATTCAGCGGTTTGCAAACCCTTTCTGTTCAGAATCCCAAAACCGGTATTTCCTACCCAATGCCGGCATCCGTACTAAACAGCAGGAAACTTGGTTAAAATTCAGGAGAAACGTTTCCTTGAAACTGCTCTGCTGTGCGTTCGTTCACCTAAGAGAGTTGAATCTATGTTGAGATTCAGCGAGTCAGAAACACGTTTCTTCTAGGATCTGCGTTGGGAAATTCCCGAGTGAATGGGACCATAGGCAGTACAGAGAAATATCTGCTTCTAACACCAAAACGGAGCTATCTAACTGAATGGTTGTCAATGTGTGCATTCAACTGACAGAGTTAAACTCACGTGTGGATTCAGCGGTTTGAAAACCCTTTCTGTGCCGAATCCCAAAACCGGTATTTCCTACCCAATGCCGGCATCCGTACTAAATAGCAGGAAACTTCGTCTACAACTCATTCGAAACGTTTCCTTGTAACTGCTCTGCTGTGCGTTCGTTCACCTAAGAGAGTTGAATCTATGTTGAGATTCAGCGAGTCAGAAACACGTTTCTTCTAGGAGCTGCGTTGGGATATTCCCGAGTGAATGGGACCATAGGCTGTACAGAGATATATCTGCTTCTAAAACCAAAAGCGTGCAATCTAACTGAATGGTTGTCAATGTGTGCATTCAACTGACAGAGTTAAACTCACGTTTGGATTCAGCGGTTTACAAACCCTTCTGTGCAGAATCCCAAAACCGGTAATTCCAGCTCAATGCCGGCATACGTACTAAACTGCAGGAAACTTCGTCTAAAACTCAGGAGAAACGTTTCCTTGAAACTGCTCTGCTGTGCGTTCGTTCACCTAAGAGAGTTGAATCTATTTGGAAATTCAGCGAGTCAGAAACACGTTTCTTCTAGGAGCTGCGTTGGGATATTCCCGACTGAATGGGACCATAGGCTGTACAGAGAAATATCTGCTTCTAAAACCAAAACGGAGCTATCTAACTGGATGGTTGTCAATGAGTGCATTCAACTGACAGAGTTAAAATCAAGTGTGGATTCAGCGGTTTGCAAACCCTTTCTGTTCAGAATCCCAAAACCGGTATTTCCTACCCAATGGCGGCATCCGTACTAAACAGCAGAAAACTTGGTCTAAAATTTAGGAGAAACGTTTCCTTGAAACTGCTCTGCTGTGCGTTCGTTCACCTAAGAGAGTTGAATCTATGTTGAGATTCAGCGAGTCAGAAACACGTTTCTTCTAGGAGCTGCATTGGGATATTCCCGAGTGAATGGGACCATAGGCTGTACAGAGAAATATCTGCTTCTAACACCAAAACGGAGCTATGTAACTGAATGGTTGTCAATGTGTGCATTCAACTGACAGAGTTAAACTCACGTGTGGATTCAGCGGTTTGCAAACCCTTTCTGTGCAGAATCCCAAAACCGGTATTTCCTACCCAATGCCGGCATCCGTACTAAACAGTAGTAAACTTCGTCTAAAACTCAGGAGAAACGTTTCCTTGAAACTGCTCTGCTGTGCGTTCGTTCACCTAAGGGAGTTGAATCTATGTTGAGATTCAGCGAGTCAGAAACACGTTTCTTCTAGGAGCTGCGTTGGGATATTCCCGAGTGAATGGGACCAAAGGCTGTACAGAGAAATATCTGCTTCTAAAACCAAAAGGGTGCAATCAAACTGAATGGTTGTCAATGTGTGCATTCAACTGACAGAGTTAAACTCACGTGTGGATTCAGCGGTTTGCAAACCCTTTCTGTGCAGAATCCCAAAACCGGTATTTCCAGCCCAATGCCGGCATCCGTACTAAACAGCAGGAAACTTCGTCTAAAACTCAGGAGAAACGTTTCCTTGAAACTGCTCTGCTGTGCGTTCGTTCACCTAGGAGAGTTGAAACTATGTTGAGATTCAGCGAGTCAGAAACACGTTTCTTCTAGGAGCTGCGTTGGGATCTTCCCGAGTGAATGGGACCATAGGCTGTACAGAGAAATATCTGCTTCTAAAACCAAAACGGAGCTATCTAACTGAATGGTTGTCAATGTGTTCATTCAACTGACAGAGTTAAACTCACGTGTGGATTCAGCGGTTTGCAAACCCTTTCTGTGCAGAATCCCAAAACCGGTGTTTCCAGCGTAATGCCGGCATCCGTACTAAACAGTAGTAAACTTCGTCTAAAACTCAGGAGAAACGTTTCCTTGAAACTGCTCTGCTGTGCGTTCGTTCACCTAAGAGAGTTGAATCTATTTTGAAATTCAGCGAGTCAGAAACACGTTTCTTCTAGGAGCTGCGTTGGGATATTCCCGAGTGAATGGGACCATAGGCTGTACAGAGAAATATCTGCTTCTAAAACCAAAACGGAGCTATCTAACTGGATGGTTGTCAATGTGTGCATTCAACTGACAGAGTTAAACTCACGTGTGGATTCAGCGGTTTGCAAACACTTTCTGTTCAGAATCCCAAAACCGGTATTTCCTACCCAATGCTGGCATCCGTACTAATCAGCAGGAAACTTCCTCTAAAATTCAGGAGAAACGTTTCCTTGAAACTGCTCTGCTGTGCGTTCGTTCACCTAAGAGAGTTGAATCTATGTTGAGATTCAGCGAGTCAGAAACACGTTTCTTCTAGGAGCTGCGTTGGGATATTCCCGAGTGAATGGGACCATACGCTGTACAGAGAAATATCTGCTCCTAAAACCAAAAGGGTGCTATCTAACTGAATTGTACTCAATGTGTGCATTCAACTGACAGAGTTAAACTCACGTTTGGATTCAGCGGTTTACAAACCCTTTCTGTGCAGAATCCCAAAACCGGTAATTCCAGCTCAATGCCGGCATACCTACTAAACTGCAGGAAACTTCGTCTAAAACTCAGGAGAAACGTTTCCTTGAAACTGCTCTGCTGTGCGTTCGTTCACCTAAGGGAGTTGAATCTATGTTGAGATTCAGCGAGTCAGAAACACGTTTCTTCTAGGAGCTGCGTTGGGATATTCCCGAGTGAATGGGACCATAGGCTGTACAGAGAAATATCTGCTCCTAAAACCAAAAGTGTGCTATCTAACTGAATGGTTGTCAATGTGTGCATTCAACTGACAGAGTTAAACTCACGTTTGGATTCAGCGGTTTACAAACCCTTTCTGTGCAGAATCCCAAAACCGGTAATTCCAGCTCAATGCCGGCATACGTACTAAACTGCAGGAAACTTCCACTAAAACTCAGGAGAAACGTTTACTTGAAACTGCTCTGCTGTGCGATCGTTCACCTAAGAGAGTTGAATCTATTTGGAAATTCAGCGAGTCAGAAACACGTTTCTTCTAGGAGCTGCGTTGGGATATTCCCGAGTGAATGGAACCATAGGCTGTACAGAGAAATATCTGCTTCTAAAACCAAAACGGAGCTATCTAACGGGATGGTTGTCAATGTGTGCATTCAACTGACAGAGTTAAACTCACGTGTGGATTCAGCGGTTTGCAAACCCTTTCTGTTCAGAATCCCAAAACCGGTATTTCACACCCAATGCCTGCATCCGTACTAAACAGCAGGAAACTTGGTCTACAATTCAGGAGAAACGTTTCCTTGAAACTGCTCTGCTGTGCGTTCGTTCACCTAAGAGAGTTGAATCTATGTTGAGATTCAGCGAATCAGAAACACCTTTCTTCTAGGAGCTGCGTTGGGATATTCCCGAGTGAATGGGACCATAGGCTGTACAGAGAAATATCTGCTTCTAACACCAAAACGGAGCTATCTAACTGAATGGTTGTCAATGTGTGCATTCAACTGACAGAGTTAAACTCACGTGTGGATTCAGCGGTTTGCAGAACCTTTCTGTGCAGAACCCCAAAACCGGTATTTCCTACCCAATGCCGGCATCCGTACTAAACAGCAGGAAACTTCGTCTAAAACTCATTCGAAACGTTTCCTTGTAACTGCTCTGCTGTGCGTTCGTTCACCTAAGAGAGTTGAATCTATGTTGAGATTCAGCGAGTCAGAAACACGTTTCTTCTAGGAGCTGCGTTGGGATATTCCCGAGTGAATGGTACCATAGGCTGTACAGAGATATATCTGCTCCTAAAACCAAAAGCGTGCAATCTAACTGAATGGTTGTCAATGTGTGCATTCAACTGACAGAGTTAAACTCACGTTTGGATTCAGCGGTTTACAAACCCTTTCTGTGCAGAATCCCAAAACCGGTAATTCCAGCTCAATGCCGGCATACGTACTAAACTGCAGGAAACTTCCACTAAAACTCAGGAGAAGCGTTTACTTGAAACTGCTCTGCTGTGCGATCGTTCACCTAAGAGAGTTGAATCTATTTGGAAATTCAGCGAGTCAGAAACACGTTTCTTCTAGGAGCTGCGTTGGGATATTCCCGACTGAATGGGACCATAGGCTGTACAGAGAAATATCTGCTTCTAAAACCAAAACGGAGCTATCTAACTGGATGGTTGTCAATGAGTGCATTCAACTGACAGAGTTAAAATCAAGTGTGGATTCAGCGGTTTGCAAACCCTTTCTGTTCAGAATCCCAAAACCGGTATTTCCTACCCAATGCCGGCATCCGTACTAAACAGCAGGAAACTTGGTCTAAAATTTAGGAGAAACGTTTCCTTGAAACTGCTCTGCTGTGCGTTCGTTCACCTAAGAGAGTTGAATCTATGTTGAGATTCAGCGAGTCAGAAACACGTTTCTTCTAGGAGCTGCATTGGGATATTCCCGAGTGAATGGGACCATAGGCTGTACAGAGAAATATCTGATTCTAACACCAAAACGGAGCTATCTAACTGAATGGTTGTCAATGTGTGCATTCAACTGAAAGAGTTAAACTCACGTTTGGATTCAGCGGTTTACAAACCCTTTCTGTGCAGAATCCCAAAACCGGTAATTCCAGCTCAATGCCGGCATACGTACTAAACTGCAGGAAACTTCGTCTAAAACTCAGGAGAAACGTTTCCTTGAAACTGCTCTGCTGTGCGTTCGTTCACCTAAGGGAGTTGAATCTATGTTGAGATTCAGCGAGTCAGAAACACGTTTCTTCTAGGAGCTGCGTTGGGATATTCCCGAGTGAATGGGACCATAGGCTGTACAGAGAAATATCTGCTCCTAAAACCAAAAGTGTGCTATCTAACTGAATGGTTGTCAATGTGTGCATTCAACTGACAGAGTTAAACTCACGTTTGGATTCAGCGGTTTACAAACCCTTTCTGTGCAGAATCCCAAAACCGGTAATTCCAGCTCAATGCCGGCATACGTACTAAACTGCAGGAAACTTCCACTAAAACTCAGGAGAAACGTTTACTTGAAACTGCTCTGCTGTGCGATCGTTCACCTAAGAGAGTTGAATCTATTTGGAAATTCAGCGAGTCAGAAACACGTTTCTTCTAGGAGCTGCGTTGGGATATTCCCGAGTGAATGGAACCATAGGCTGTACAGAGAAATATCTGCTTCTAAAACCAAAACGGAGCTATCTAACGGGATGGTTGTCAATGTGTGCATTCAACTGACAGAGTTAAACTCACGTGTGGATTCAGCGGTTTGCAAACCCTTTCTGTTCAGAATCCCAAAACCGGTATTTCACACCCAATGCCTGCATCCGTACTAAACAGCAGGAAACTTGGTCTACAATTCAGGAGAAACGTTTCCTTGAAACTGCTCTGCTGTGCGTTCGTTCACCTAAGAGGGTTGAATCTATGTTGAGATTCAGCGAATCAGAAACACCTTTCTTCTAGGAGCTGCGTTGGGATATTCCCGAGTGAATGGGACCATAGGCTGTACAGAGAAATATCTGCTTCTAACACCAAAACGGAGCTATCTAACTGAATGGTTGTCAATGTGTGCATTCAACTGACAGAGTTAAACTCACGTGTGGATTCAGCGGTTTGCAGAACCTTTCTGTGCAGAACCCCAAAACCGGTATTTCCTACCCAATGCCGGCATCCGTACTAAACAGCAGGAAACTTCGTCTAAAACTCATTCGAAACGTTTCCTTGTAACTGCTCTGCTGTGCGTTCGTTCACCTAAGAGAGTTGAATCTATGTTGAGATTCAGCGAGTCAGAAACACGTTTCTTCTAGGAGCTGCGTTGGGAAATTCCCGAGTGAATGGGACCATAGGCAGTACAGAGAAATATCTGCTTCTAACACCAAAACGGAGCTATCTAACTGAATGGTTGTCAATGTGTGCATTCAACTGACAGAGTTAAACTCACGTGTGGATTCAGCGGTTTGCAAACCCTTTCTGTGCAGAATCCCAAAACCGGTATTTCCTACCCAATGCCGGCATCCGTACTAAATAGCAGGAAACTTCGTCTACAACTCATTCGAAACGTTTCCTTGTAACTGCTCTGCTGTGCGTTCGTTCACCTAAGAGAGTTGAATCTATGTTGAGATTCAGCGAGTCAGAAACACGTTTCTTCTAGGAGCTGCGTTGGGATATTCCCGAGTGAATGGTACCATAGGCTGTACAGAGATATATCTGCTCCTAAAACCAAAAGCGTGCAATCTAACTGAATGGTTGTCAATGTGTGCATTCAACTGACAGAGTTAAACTCACGTTTGGATTCAGCGGTTTACAAACCCTTTCTGTGCAGAATCCCAAAACCGGTAATTCCAGCTCAATGCCGGCATACGTACTAAACTGCAGGAAACTTCCACTAAAACTCAGGAGAAGCGTTTACTTGAAACTGCTCTGCTGTGCGATCGTTCACCTAAGAGAGTTGAATCTATTTGGAAATTCAGCGAGTCAGAAACACGTTTCTTCTAGGAGCTGCGTTGGGATATTCCCGACTGAATGGGACCATAGGCTGTACAGAGAAATATCTGCTTCTAAAACCAAAACGGAGCTATCTAACTGGATGGTTGTCAATGAGTGCATTCAACTGACAGAGTTAAAATCAAGTGTGGATTCAGCGGTTTGCAAACCCTTTCTGTTCAGAATCCCAAAACCGGTATTTCCTACCCAATGCCGGCATCCGTACTAAACAGCAGGAAACTTGGTCTAAAATTTAGGAGAAACGTTTCCTTGAAACTGCTCTGCTGTGCGTTCGTTCACCTAAGAGAGTTGAATCTATGTTGAGATTCAGCGAGTCAGAAACACGTTTCTTCTAGGAGCTGCATTGGGATATTCCCGAGTGAATGGGACCATAGGCTGTACAGAGAAATATCTGATTCTAACACCAAAACGGAGCTATCTAACTGAATGGTTGTCAATGTGTGCATTCAACTGACAGAGTTAAACTCACGTTTGGATTCAGCGGTTTACAAACCCTTTCTGTGCAGAATCCCAAAACCGGTAATTCCAGCTCAATGCCGGCATACGTACTAAACTGCAGGAAACTTCGTCAAAAACTCAGGAGAAACGTTTCCTTGAAACTGCTCTGCTGTGCGTTCGTTCACCTAAGGGAGTTGAATCTATGTTGAGATTCAGCGAGTCAGAAACACGTTTCTTCTAGGAGCTGCGTTGGGATATTCCCGAGTGAATGGGACCATAGGCTGTACAGAGAAATATCTGCTCCTAAAACCAAAAGTGTGCTATCTAACTGAATGGTTGTCAATGTGTGCATTCAACTGACAGAGTTAAACTCACGTTTGGATTCAGCGGTTTACAAACCCTTTCTGTGCAGAATCCCAAAACCGGTAATTCCAGCTCAATGCCGGCATACGTACTAAACTGCAGGAAACTTCCACTAAAACTCAGGAGAAACGTTTACTTGAAACTGCTCTGCTGTGCGATCGTTCACCTAAGAGAGTTGAATCTATTTGGAAATTCAGCGAGTCAGAAACACGTTTCTTCTAGGAGCTGCGTTGGGATATTCCCGAGTGAATGGAACCATAGGCTGTACAGAGAAATATCTGCTTCTAAAACCAAAACGGAGCTATCTAACGGGATGGTTGTCAATGTGTGCATTCAACTGACAGAGTTAAACTCACGTGTGGATTCAGCGGTTTGCAAACCCTTTCTGTTCAGAATCCCAAAACCGGTATTTCACACCCAATGCCTGCATCCGTACTAAACAGCAGGAAACTTGGTCTACAATTCAGGAGAAACGTTTCCTTGAAACTGCTCTGCTGTGCGTTCGTTCACCTAAGAGGGTTGAATCTATGTTGAGATTCAGCGAATCAGAAACACCTTTCTTCTAGGAGCTGCGTTGGGATATTCCCGAGTGAATGGGACCATAGGCTGTACAGAGAAATATCTGCTTCTAACACCAAAACGGAGCTATCTAACTGAATGGTTGTCAATGTGTGCATTCAACTGACAGAGTTAAACTCACGTGTGGATTCAGCGGTTTGCAGAACCTTTCTGTGCAGAACCCCAAAACCGGTATTTCCTACCCAATGCCGGCATCCGTACTAAACAGCAGGAAACTTCGTCTAAAGCTCATTCGAAACGTTTCCTTGTAACTGCTCTGCTGTGCGTTCGTTCACCTAAGAGAGTTGAATCTATGTTGAGATTCAGCGAGTCAGAAACACGTTTCTTCTAGGAGCTGCGTTGGGAAATTCCCGAGTGAATGGGACCATAGGCAGTACAGAGAAATATCTGCTTCTAACACCAAAACGGAGCTATCTAACTGAATGGTTGTCAATGTGTGCATTCAACTGACAGAGTTAAACTCACGTGTGGATTCAGCGGTTTGCAAACCCTTTCTGTGCAGAATCCCAAAACCGGTATTTCCTACCCAATGCCGGCATCCGTACTAAATAGCAGGAAACTTCGTCTACAACTCATTCGAAACGTTTCCTTGTAACTGCTCTGCTGTGCGTTCGTTCACCTAAGAGAGTTGAATCTATGTTGAGATTCAGCGAGTCAGAAACACGTTTCTTCTAGGAGCTGCGTTGGGATATTCCCGAGTGAATGGTACCATAGGCTGTACAGAGATATATCTGCTCCTAAAACCAAAAGCGTGCAATCTAACTGAATGGTTGTCAATGTGTGCATTCAACTGACAGAGTTAAACTCACGTTTGGATTCAGCGGTTTACAAACCCTTTCTGTGCAGAATCCCAAAACCGGTAATTCCAGCTCAATGCCGGCATACGTACTAAACTGCAGGAAACTTCCACTAAAACTCAGGAGAAGCGTTTACTTGAAACTGCTCTGCTGTGCGATCGTTCACCTAAGAGAGTTGAATCTATTTGGAAATTCAGCGAGTCAGAAACACGTTTCTTCTAGGAGCTGCGTTGGGATATTCCCGACTGAATGGGACCATAGACTGTACAGAGAAATATCTGCTTCTAAAACCAAAACGGAGCTATCTAACTGGATGGTTGTCAATGAGTGCATTCAACTGACAGAGTTAAAATCAAGTGTGGATTCAGCGGTTTGCAAACCCTTTCTGTTCAGAATCCCAAAACCGGTATTTCCTACCCAATGCCGGCATCCGTACTAAACAGCAGGAAACTTGGTCTAAAATTTAGGAGAAACGTTTCCTTGAAACTGCTCTGCTGTGCGTTCGTTCACCTAAGAGAGTTGAATCTATGTTGAGATTCAGCGAGTCAGAAACACGTTTCTTCTAGGAGCTGCATTGGGATATTCCCGAGTGAATGGGACCATAGGCTGTACAGAGAAATATCTGATTCTAACACCAAAACGGAGCTATCTAACTGAATGGTTGTCAATGTGTGCATTCAACTGACAGAGTTAAACTCACGTGTGGTTTCAGCGGTTTGCAAACCCTTTCTGTGCAGAATCCCAAAACCGGTATTTCCTACCCAATGCCGGCATCCGTACTAAACAGTAGTAAACTTCGTCTAAAACTCAGGAGAAACGTTTCCTTGAAACTGCTCTGCTGTGCGTTCGTTCACCTAAGGGAGTTGAATCTATGTTGAGATTCAGCGAGTCAGAAACACGTTTCTTCTAGGAGCTGCGTTGGGATATTCCCGAGTGAATGGGACCATAGGCTGTACAGAGAAATATCTGCTTCTAAAACCAAAAGGGTGCTATCAAACTGAATGGTTGTCAATGTGTGCATTCAACTGACAGAGTTAAACTCACGTGTGGATTCAGCCGTTTGCAAACCCTTTCTGTGCAGAATCCCAAAACCGGTATTTCCAGCCCAATGCCGGCATCCGTACTAAACAGCAGGAAACTTCGTCTAAAACTCAGGAGAAACGTTTCCTTGAAACTGCTCTGCTGTGCGTTCGTTCACCTAGGAGAGTTGAAACTATGTTGAGATTCAGCGAGTCAGAAACACGTTTCTTCTAGGAGCTGCGTTGGGATATTCCCGAGTGAATGGGACCATAGGCTGTACAGAGAAATATCTGCTTCTAAAACCAAAACGGAGCTATCTAACTGAATGGTTGTCAATGTGTTCATTCAACTGACAGAGTTAAACTCACGTGTGGATTCAGCGGTTTGCAAACCCTTTCTGTGCAGAATCCCAAAACCGGTGTTTCCAGCGTAATGCCGGCATCCGTACTAAACAGTAGTAAACTTCGTCTAAAACTCAGGAGAAACGTTTCCTTGTAACTGCTCTGCTGTGCGTTCGTTCACCTAAGAGAGTTGAATCTATGTTGAGATTCAGCGAGTCAGAAACACGTTTCTTCTAGGAGCTGCGTTGGGATATTCCCGAGTGAATGGGACCATAGGCTGTACAGAGATATATCTGCTCCTAAAACCAAAAGCGTGCAATCTAACTGAATGGTTGTCAATGTGTGCATTCAACTGACAGAGTTAAACTCACGTTTGGATTCAGCGGTTTACAAACCCTTTCTGTGCAGAATCCCAAAACCGGTAATTCCAGCTCAATGCCGGCATACGTACTAAACTGCAGGAAACTTCGTCTAAAACTCAGGAGAAACGTTTCCTTGAAACTGCTCTGCTGTGCGCTCGTTCACCTAAGAGAGTTGAATCTATGTTGAGATTCAGCGAGTCAGAAACACGTCTCTTCTAGGAGCTGCGTTGGGATATTCACGAGTGAATGGGACCATAGGCTGTACAGAGAAATATCTGCTCCGAAAAC
Source organism: Aotus nancymaae (assembly GCF_030222135.1). Classification (NCBI taxonomy): domain Eukaryota; kingdom Metazoa; phylum Chordata; class Mammalia; order Primates; family Aotidae; genus Aotus; species Aotus nancymaae. Next base: position 592,684 of record NW_026988493.1, read on the forward strand.
CAAAAGGGTGCTATCTAACTGAATTCCTCTCAATGTGTGCATTCAACTGACAGAGTTAAATTCACGTTTGGATTCAGCGGTTTACAAACCCTTTCTGTGCAGAATCCCAAAACCGGTAATTCCAGCTCAATGCCGGCATACGTACTAGACTGCAGGAAACTTCCTCTAAAATTCAGGAGAAACGTTTCCTTGAAACTGCTCTGCTGTGCGTTCGTTCACCTAAGAGAGTTGAATCTATGTTGAGATTCAGCGAGTCAGAAACACGTTTCTTCTAGGAGCTGCGTTGGGATATTCCCGAGTGAATGGGACCATAGGCTGTACAGAGAAATATCTGCTTCTAAAACCAAAACGGAGCTATCTAACTGAATGGTTGTCAATGTGTGCATTCAACTGACAGAGTTAAACTGACGTATGGATTCAGCGGTTTGCAAACCCTTTCTGTGCAGAATCCCAAAACCGGTATTTCCAGCCCAATGCCGGCATACGTACTAAATAGCAGGAAACTTCGTCTAAAACTCATTCGAAACGTTTCCTTGTAACTGCTCTGCTGTGCGTTCGTTCACCTAAGAGAGTTGAATCTATGTTGAGATTCAGCGAGTCAGAAACACGTTTCTTCTAGGAGCTGCGTTGGGATATTCCCGAGTGAATGGGACCATAGGCTGTACAGAGATATATCTGCTCCTAAAACCAAAAGCGTGCAATCTAACTGAATGGTTGTCAATGTGTGCATTCAACTGACAGAGTTAAACTCACGTTTGGATTCAGCGGTTTACAAACCCTTTCTGTGCAGAATCCCAAAACCGGTAATTCCAGCTCAATGCCGGCATACGTACTAAACTGCAGGAAACTTCGTCTAAAACTCAGGAGAAACGTTTCCTTGAAACTGCTCTGCTGTGCGTTCGTTCACCTAAGAGAGTTGAATCTATGTTGAGATTCAGCGAGTCAGAAACACGTCTCTTCTAGGAGCTGCGTTGGGATATTCCCGAGTGAATGGGACCATAGGCTGTACAGAGAAATATCTGCTCCGAAAACCAAAAGGGTGCTATCTAACTGAATTGCTCTCAATGTGTGCATTCAACTGACAGAGTTAAATTCACGTTTGGATTCAGCGGTTTACAAACCCTTTCTGTGCAGAATCCCAAAACCGGTAATTCCAGCTCAATGCCGGCATACGTACTAGACTGCAGGAAACTTCGTCTAAAATTCAGGAGAAACGTTTCCTTGAAACTTCTCTGCTGTGCGTTCGTTCACCTAAGGGAGTCGAATCTATGTTGAGATTCAGCGAGTCAGAAACACGTTTCTTCTAGGAGCTGCGTTGGGATATTCCCGAGTGAATGGGACCATAGGCTGTACAGAGAAATATCTGCTTCTAAAACCAAAACGGAGCTATCTAACTGAATGGTTGTCAATGTGTGCATTCAACTGACAGAGTTAAACTCACGTGTGGATTCAGCGGTTTGCAAACCCTTTCTGTGCAGAATCCCAAAACCGGTGTTTCCAGCGTAATGCCGGCATCCGTACTAAACAGTAGTAAACTTCCTCTAAAACTCAGGAGAAACGTTTCCTTGAAACTGCTCTGCTGTGCGTTCGTTCACCTAAGAGAGTTGAATCTATTTTGAAATTCAGCGAGTCAGAAACACGTTTCTTCTAGGAGCTGCGTTGGGATATTCCCGAGTGAATGGGACCATAGGCTTTACAGAGAAATATCTGCTTCTAAAACCAAAACGGAGCTATCTAACTGGATGGTTGTCAATGTGTGCATTCAACTGACAAAGTTAAACTCACGTGTGGATTCAGCGGTTTGCAAACACTTTCTGTTCACAATCCCAAAACCGGTATTTCCTACCCAATGCCGGCATCCGTACTAAACAGCAGGAAACTTCCTCTAAAATTCAGGAGAAACGTTTCCTTGAAACTGCTCTGCTGTGCGTTCGTTCACCTAAGAGAGTTGAATCTATGTTGAGATTCAGCGAGTCAGAAACACGTTTCTTCTAGGAGCTGCGTTGGGATATTCCCGAGTGAATGGGACCATAGGCTGTACAGAGAAATATCTGCTTCTAAAACCAAAACGGAGCTATCTAACTGAATGGTTGTCAATGTGTGCATTCAACTGACAGAGGTAAACTCACGTGTGGATTCAGCGGTTTGCAAACCCTTTCTGTGCAGAATCCCAAAACCGGTATTTCCTACCCAATGCCGGCATCCGTACTAAACAGCAGGAAACTTCGTCTAAAACTCAGGCGAAACGTTTCCTTGTAACTGCTCTGCTGTGCGTTCGTTCACCTACGAGAGTTGAATCTATGTTGAGATTCAGCGAGTCAGAAACACGTTTCTTCTAGGAGCTGCGTTGGGATATTCCAGAGTGAATGGGACCACAGGCTGTACAGAGAAATATCTGCTCCTAAAACCAAAAGTGTGCTATCTAACTGAATGGTTGTCAATGTGTGCATTCAACTGACAGAGTTAAACTCACGTGTGGATTCAGCGGTTTACAAACCCTTTCTGTGCAGAATCCCAAAACCGGTAATTCCAGCTCAATGCCGGCATACGTACTAAACTGCAGGAAACTTCCACTAAAACTCAGGAGAAACGTTTACTTGAAACTGCTCTGCTGTGCGATCGTTCACCTAAGAGAGTTGAATCTATTTTGAAATTCAGCGAGTCAGAAACACGTTTCTTCTAGGAGCTGCGTTGGGATATTCCCGAGTGAATGGGACCATAGGCTGTACAGAGAAATATCTGCTTCTAAAACCAAAACGGAGCTATCTAACTGGATGGTTGTCAATGAGTGCATTCAACTGACAGAGTTAAAATCAAGTGTGGATTCAGCGGTTTGCAAACCCTTTCTGTTCAGAATCCCAAAACCGGTATTTCCTACCCAATGCCGGCATCCGTACTAAACAGCAGGAAACTTGGTCTAAAATTTAGGAGAAACGTTTCCTTGAAACTGCTCTGCTGTGCGTTTGTTCACCTAAGAGAGTTGAATCTATGTTGAGATTCAGCGAGTCAGAAACACGTTTCTTCTAGGAGCTGCATTGGGATATTCCCGAGTGAATGGGACCATAGGCTGTACAGAGAAATATCTGCTTCTAACAACAAAACGGAGCTATCTAACTGAATGGTTGTCAATGTGTGCATTCAACTGACAGAGTTAAACTCACGTGTGGATTCAGCGGTTTGCAAACCCTTTCTGTGCAGAATCCCAAAACCGGTATTTCCTACCCAATGCCGGCATCCGTACTAAACTGCAGGAAACTTCGTCTAAAACTCAGGAGAAACGTTTCCTTGAAACTGCTCTGCTGTGCGTTCGTTCACCTAAGAGAGTTGAATCTGTTTTGAAATTCAGCGAGTCAGAAACACGTTTCTTCTAGGAGCTGCGTTGGGATATTCCCGAGTGAATGGGACCATAGGCTGTACAGAGAAATATCTGCTTCTAAAACCAAAAGGGTGCTATCAAACTGAATGGTTGTCAATGTGTGCATTCAACTGACAGAGTTAAACTCACGTGTGGATTCAGCGGTTTGCAAACCCTTTCTGTGCAGAATCCCAAAACCGGTATTTCCAGCCCAATGCCGGCATCCGTACTAAACAGCAGGAAACTTCGTCTAAAACTCAGGAGAAACGTTTCCTTGAAACTGCTCTGCTGTGCGTTCGTTCACCTAGGAGAGTTGAAACTATGTTGAGATTCAGCGAGTCAGAAACACGTTTCTTCTAGGAGCTTTGTTGGGATATTCCCGAGTGAATGGGACCATAGGCTGTACAGAGAAATATCTGCTTCTAAAACCAAAACGGAGCTATCTAACTGAATGGTTGTCAATGTGTTCATTCAACTGACAGAGTTAAACTCACGTGTGGATTCAGCGGTTTGCAAACCCTTTCTGTGCAGAATCCCAAAACCGGTGTTTCCAGCGTAATGCCGGCATCCGTACTAAACAGTAGTAAACTTCGTCTAAAACTCAGGAGAAACGTTTCCTTGAAACTGCTCTGCTGTGCGTTCGTTCACCTAAGAGAGTTGAATCTATGTTGAGATTCAGCGAGTCAGAAACACGTTTCTTCTAGGAGCTGCGTTGGGATATTCCCGAGTGAATGGGACCATAGGCTGTACAGAGAAATATCTGCTTCTAAAACCAAAACGGAGCTATCTAACTGAATGGTTGTCAATGTGTGCATTCAACTGACAGAGTTAAACTGACGTATGGATTCAGCGGTTTGCAAACCCTTTCTGTGCAGAATCCCAAAACCGGTATTTCCAGCCCAATGCCGGCATACGTACTAAATAGCAGGAAACTTCGTCTAAAACTCATTCGAAACGTTTCCTTGTAACTGCTCTGCTGTGCGTTCGTTCACCTAAGAGAGTTGAATCTATGTTGAGATTCAGCGAGTCAGAAACACGTTTCTTCTAGGAGCTGCGTTGGGATATTCCCGAGTGAATGGGACCATAGGCTGTACAGAGATATATCTGCTCCTAAAACCGAAAGCGTGCAATCTAACTGAATGGTTGTCAATGTGTGCATTCAACTGACAGAGTTAAACTCACGTTTGGATTCAGCGGTTTACAAACCCTTTCTGTGCAGAATCCCAAAACCGATAATTCCAGCTCAATGCCGGCATACGTACTAAACTGCAGGAAACTTCGTCTAAAACTCAGGAGAAACGTTTCCTTGAAACTGCTCTGCTGGGCGTTCGTTCACCTAAGAGAGTTGAATCTATGTTGAGATTCAGAGAGTCAGAAACACGTTTCTTCTAGGAGCTGCGTTGGGATATTCCCGAGTGAATGGGACCATAGGCTGTACAGAGAAATATCTGCTCCGAAAACCAAAAGGGTGCTATCTAACTGAATTGTTCTCAATGTGTGCATTCAACTGACAGAGTTAAATTCACGTTTGGATTCAGCGGTTTACAAACCCTTTCTGTGCAGAATCCCAAAACCGGTAATTCCAGCTCAATGCCGGCATACGTACTAGACTGCAGGAAACTTCGTCTAAAATTCAGGAGAAACGTCTCCTTGAAACTTCTCTGCTGTGCGTTCGTTCACCTAAGGGAGTCGAATCTATGTTGAGATTCAGCGAGTCAGAAACACGTTTCTTCTAGGAGCTGCGTTGGGATATTCCCGAGTGAATGGGACCATAGGCTGTACAGAGAAATATCTGCTTCTAAAACCAAAACGGAGCTATCTAACTGAATGGTTGTCAATGTGTTCATTCAACTGACAGAGTTAAACTCAAGTGTGGATTCAGCGGTTTGCAAACCCTTTCTGTGCAGAATCCCAAAACCGGTGTTTCCAGCGTAATGCCGGCATCCGTACTAAACAGTAGTAAACTTCGTCTAAAACTCAGGAGAAACGTTTCCTTGAAACTGCTCTGCTGTGCGTTCGTTCACCTAAGAGAGTTGAATCTATTTTGAAATTCAGCGAGTCAGAAACACGTTTCTTCTAGGAGCTGCGTTGGGATATTCCCGAGTGAATGGGACCATAGGCTGTAAAGAGAAATATCTGCTTCTAAAACCAAAACGGAGCTATCTAACTGGATGGTCGTCAATGTGTGCATTCAACTGACAAAGTTAAACTCACGTGTGGATTCAGCGGTTTGCAAACACTTTCTGTTCAGAATCCCAAAACCGGTATTTCCTACCCAATGCCGGCATCCGTACTAAACAGCAGGAAACTTCCTCTAAAATTCAGGAGAAACGTTTCCTTGAAACTGCTCTGCTGTGCGTTCGTTCACCTAAGAGAGTTGAATCTATGTTGAGATTCAGCGAGTCAGAAACACGTTTCTTCTAGGAGCTGCGTTGGGATATTCCCGAGTGAATGGGACCATAGGCTGTACAGAGAAATATCTGCTCCTAAAACCAAAAGTGTGCTATCTAACTGAATGGTTGTCAATGTGTGCATTCAACTGACAGAGTTAAACTCACGTTTGGATTCAGCGGTTTACAAACCCTTTCTGTGCAGAATCCCAAAACCGGTAATTCCAGCTCAATGCCGGCATACGTACTAAACTGCAGGAAACTTCCACTAAAACTCAGGAGAAACGTTTACTTGAAACTGCTCTGCTGTGCGATCGTTCACCTAAGAGAGTTGAATCTATTTTGAAATTCAGCGAGTCAGAAAAACGTTTCTTCTAGGAGCTGCGTTGGGATATTCCCGAGTGAATGGGACCATAGGCTGTACAGAGAAATATCTGCTTCTAAAACCAAAACGGAGCTATCTAACTGGATGGTTGTCAATGTGTGCATTCCACTGACAGAGTTAAACTCACGTGTGGATTCAGCGGTTTGCAAACCCTTTCTGTTCAGAATCCCAAAACCGGTATTTCATATCCAATGCCGGCATCCGTACTAAACAGCAGGAAAATTGGTCTAAAATTCAGGAGAAACGTTTCCTTGAAACTGCTCTGCTGTGCATTCGTTCACCTAAGAGAGTTGAATCTATGTTGAGATTCAGCGAGTCAGAAACACGTTTCTTCTAGGAGCTGCGTTGGGATATTCCCGAGTGAATGGGACCATAGGCTGTACAGAGAAATATCTGCTTCTAACACCAAAACGGAGCTATCTAACTGAATGGTTGTCAATGTGTGCATTCAACTGACAGAGTTAATCTCACGTGTGGATTCAGCGGTTTGCAAACCCTTTCTGTGCAGAATCCCAAAACCAGTATCTCCTACCCAATGCCGGCATCCGTACTAAACAGCAGGAAACTTCGTCTAAAACTCTTTCGAAACGTTTCCTTGTAACTGCTCTGCTGTGCGTTCGTTCACCTAAGAGAGTTGAATCTATGTTGAGATTCAGCGAGTCAGAAACACGTTTCTTCTAGGAGCTGCGTTGGGATATTCCCGAGTGAATGGGACCATAGGCTGTACAGAGATATATCTGCTCCTAAAACCAAAAGCGTGCTATCTAACTGAATGGTTGTCAATGTGTGCATTCAACTGACAGAGTTAAACTCACGTTTGGATTCAGCGGTTTACAAACCCTTTCTGTGCAGAATCCCAAAACCGGTAATTCCAGCTCAATGCCAGCATACGTACTAAACTGCAGGAAACTTCCTCTAAAACTCAGGAGAAACGTTTCCTTGAAACTGCTCTGCTGTGCGTTCGTTCACCTAAGAGAGTTGAATCTATGTTGAGATTCAGCGAGTCAGAAACACGTTTCTTCCAGGAGCTGTGTTGGGATATTCCCGAGTGAATGGGACCATAGGCTGTACAGAGAAATATCTGCTTCTAAAACCAAAACGGAGCTATCTAACTGAATGGTTGTCAATGTGTGCATTCAACTGACAGAGATAAACTCACGTGTGGATTCAGCGGTTTGCAAACCCTTTCTGTGCAGAATCCCAAAACCGGTATTTCCAGCCCAATGCCGGCATACGTACTAAATAGCAGGAAACTTCATCTAAAACTCAGGAGAAACGTTTCCTTGAAACTGCTCTGCTGTGCGTTCGTTCACCTAAGAGAGTTGAATCTATGTTGAGATTCAGCGAGTCAGAAACACGTTTCTTCTAGGAGCTGCGTTGGGATATTCCCGAGTGATTGGGACCATAGGCTGTACAGAGAAATATCTGCTTCTAAAACCAAAACGGAGCTATCTAACTGAATGGTGGTCAATGTGTGCATTCAACTGACACAGTTAAACTCACGTGTGGATTCAGCGGTTTGCAAACCCTTTCTGTGCAGAATCCCAAAACCGGTATTTCCAGCCGAATGCCGGCATCCGTACTAAACAGCAGGAAACTTGGTCTAAAATTCAGGAGAAACGTTTCCTTGAAACTGCTCTGCTGTGCGATCGTTCACCTAAGAGAGTTGAATCTATTTTGAAATTCAGCGAGTCAGAAACACGTTTCTTCTAGGAGCTGCGTTGGGATATTCCCGAGTGAATGGGACCATAGGCTGTACAGAGAAATATCTGCTTCTAAAACCAAAACGGAGCTATCTAACTGGATGGTTGTCAATGTGTGCATTCCACTGACAGAGTTAAACTCACGTGTGGATTCAGCGGTTTGCAAACCCTTTCTGTTCAGAATCCCAAAACCGGTATTTCATATCCAATGCCGGCATCCGTACTAAACAGCAGGAAAATTGGTCTAAAATTCAGGAGAAACGTTTCCTTGAAACTGCTCTGCTGTGCGTTCGTTCACCTAAGAGAGTTGAATCTATGTTGAGATTCAGCGAGTCAGAAACACGTTTCTTCTAGGAGCTGCGTTGGGATATTCCCGAGTGAATGGGACCATAGGCTGTACAGAGAAATATCTGCTTCTAACACCAAAACGGAGCTATCTAACTGAATGGTTGTCAATGTGTGCATTCAGCTGACAGAGTTAATCTCACGTGTGGATTCAGCGGTTTGCAAACCCTTTCTGTGCAGAATCCCAAAACCAGTATCTCCTACCCAATGCCGGCATCCGTACTAAACAGCAGGAAACTTCGTCTAAAACTCTTTCGAAACGTTTCCTTGTAACTGCTCTGCTGTGCGTTCGTTCACCTAAGAGAGTTGAATCTATGTTGAGATTCAGCGAGTCAGAAACACGTTTCTTCTAGGAGCTGCGTTGGGATATTCCCGAGTGAATGGGACCATAGGCTGTACAGAGATATATCTGCTCCTAAAACCAAAAGCGTGCTATCTAACTGAATGGTTGTCAATGTGTGCATTCAACTGACAGAGTTAAACTCACGTTTGGATTCAGCGGTTTACAAACCCTTTCTGTGCAGAATCCCAAAACCGGTAATTCCAGCTCAATGCCAGCATACGTACTAAACTGCAGGAAACTTCCTCTAAAACTCAGGAGAAACGTTTCCTTGAAACTGCTCTGCTGTGCGTTCGTTCACCTAAGAGAGTTGAATCTATGTTGAGATTCAGCGAGTCAGAAACACGTTTCTTCCAGGAGCTGGGTTGGGATATTCCCGAGTGAATGGGACCATAGGCTGTACAGAGAAATATCTGCTTCTAAAACCAAAACGGAGCTATCTAACTGAATGGTTGTCAATGTGTGCATTCAACTGACAGAGATAAACTCACGTGTGGATTCAGCGGTTTGCAAACCCTTTCTGTGCAGAATCCCAAAACCGGTATTTCCAGCCCAATGCCGGCATACGTACTAAATAGCAGGAAACTTCATCTAAAACTCAGGAGAAACGTTTCCTTGAAACTGCTCTGCTGTGCGTTCGTTCACCTAAGAGAGTTGAATCTATGTTGAGATTCAGCGAGTCAGAAACACGTTTCTTCTAGGAGCTGCGTTGGGATATTCCCGAGTGAATGGGACCATAGGCTGTACAGAGAAATATCTGCTTCTAACACCAAAACGGAGCTATCTAACTGAATGGTTGTCAATGTGTGCATTCAACTGACAGAGTTAATCTCACGTGTGGATTCAGCGGTTTGCAAACCCTTTCTGTGGAGAATCCCAAAACCAGTATCTCCAACCCAATGCCGGCATCCGTACTAAACAGCAGGAAACTTCGTCTAAAACTCTTTCGAAACGTTTCCTTGTAACTGCTCTTCTGTGCGTTCGTTCACCTAAGAGAGTTGAATCTATGTTGAGATTCAGCGAGTCAGAAACACGTTTCTTCTAGGAGCTGCGTTGGGATATTCCCGAGTGAATGGAACCATAGGCTGTACAGAGATATATCTGCTCCTAAAACCAAAAGCGTGCTATCTAACTGAATGGTTGTCAATGTGTGCATTCAACTGACAGAGTTAAACTCACGTTTGGATTCAGCGGTTTACAAACCCTTTCTGTGCAGAATCCCAAAACCGGTAATTCCAGCTCAATGCCAGGATACGTACTAAACTGCAGGAAACTTCCTCTAAAACTCAGGAGAAACGTTTCCTTGAAACTGCTCTGCTGTGCGTTCGTTCACCTAAGAGAGTTGAATCTATGTTGAGATTCAGCGAGTCAGAAACACGTTTCTTCCAGGAGCTGGGTTGGGATATTCCCGAGTGAATGGGACCATAGGCTGTACAGAGAAATATCTGCTTCTAAAACGAAAACGGAGCTATCTAACTGAATGATTGTCAATGTGTGCATTCAACTGACAGAGATAAACTCACGTGTGGATTCAGCGGTTTGCAAACCCTTTCTGTGCAGAATCCCAAAACCGGTATTTCCAGCCCAATGCCGGCATACGTACTAAATAGCAGGAAACTTCATCTAAAACTCAGGAGAAACGTTTCCTTGAAACTGCTCTGCTGTGCGTTCGTTCACCTAAGAGAGTTGAATCTATGTTGAGATTCAGCGAGTCAGAAACACGTTTCTTCTAGGAGCTGCGTTGGGATATTCCCGAGTGAATGGGACCATAGGCTGTACAGAGAAATATCTGCTTCTAACACCAAAACGGAGCTATCTAACTGAATGGTTGTCAATGTGTGCATTCAACTGACAGAGTTAATCTCACGTGTGGATTCAGCGGTTTGCAAACCCTTTCTGTGCAGAATCCCAAAACCAGTATCTCCTACCCAATGCCGGCATCCGTACTAAACAGCAGGAAACTTCGTCTAAAACTCTTTCGAAACGTTTCCTTGTAACTGCTCTGCTGTGCGTTCGTTCACCTAAGAGAGTTGAATCTATGTTGAGATTCAGCGAGTCAGAAACACGTTTCTTCTAGGAGCTGCGTTGGGATATTCCCGAGTGAATGGGACCATAGGCTGTACAGATATATATCTGCTCCTAAAACCAAAAGCGTGCTATCTAACTGAATGGTTGTCAATGTGTGCATTCAACTGACAGAGTTAAACTCACGTTTGGATTCAGCGGTTTACAAACCCTTTCTGTGCAGAATCCCAAAACCGGTAATTCCAGCTCAATGCCAGCATACGTACTAAACTGCAGGAAACTTCCTCTAAAACTCAGGAGAAACGTTTCCTTGAAACTGCTCTGCTGTGCGTTCGTTCACCTAAGAGAGTTGAATCTATGTTGAGATTCAGCGAGTCAGAAACACGTTTCTTCCAGGAGCTGGGTTGGGATATTCCCGAGTGAATGGGACCATAGGCTGTACAGAGAAATATCTGCTTCTAAAACCAAAACGGAGCTATCTAACTGAATGGTTGTCAATGTGTGCATTCAACTGACAGAGATAAACTCACGTGTGGATTCAGCGGTTTGCAAACCCTTTCTGTGCAGAATCCCAAAACCGGTATTTCCAGCCGAATGCCGGCATCCGTACTAAACAGCAGGAAACTTGGTCTAAAATTCAGGAGAAACGTTTCCTTGAAACTGCTCTGCTGTGCGTTCGTTCACCTAAGAGAGTTGAATCTATGTTGAGATTCAGCGAGTCAGAAACACGTTTCTTCTAGGAGCTGCGTTGGGATATTCCCGAGTGAATGGGACCATAGGCTGTACAGACAAATATCTGATTCTAAAACCAAAACGGAGCTATCTAACTGAATGGTTGTCAATGTGTTCATTCAACTGACAGAGTTAAACTCACGTGTGGATTCAGCGGTTTGCAAATCCTTTCTGTGCAGAATCCCAAAACCGGTGTTTCCAGCGTAATGCCGGCATCCGTACTAAACAGTAGTAAACGTCGTCTAAAATTCAGGAGAAACGTTTCCTTGAAACTGCTCTGCTGTGCGTTCGTTCACCTAAGAGAGTTGAATCTATTTTGAAATTCAGCGAGTCAGAAACACGTTTCTTCTAGGAGCTGCGTTGGGATATTCCCGAGTGAATGGGACCATAGGCTGTACAGAGAAATATCTGCTTCTAAAACCAAAACGGAGCTATCTAACTGGATGGTTCTCAATGTGTGCATTCAACTGACAGACTTAAACTCACGTGTGGATTCAGCGGTTTGCAAACACTTTCTGTTCAGAATCCCAAAACCGGTATTTCCTACCCAATGCCGGCATCCGTACTAAACAGCAGGAAACTTCCTCTAAAATTCAGGAGAAACGTTTCCTTGAAACTGCTCTGCTGTGCGTTCGTTCACCTAAGAGATTTGAATCTATGTTGAGATTCAGCGAGTCAGAAACACGTTTCTTCTAGGAGCTGCGTTGGGATATTCCCGAGTGAATGGGACCATAGGCTGTACAGAGAAATATCTGCTCCTAAAACCAAAAGGGTGCTATCTAACTGAATTGTTCTCAATGTGTGCATTCAACTGACAGAGTTAAACTCACGTTTGGATTCAGCGGTTTACAAACCCTTTCTGTGCAGAATCCCAAAACCGGTAATTCCAGCTCAATGCCGGCATACGTGCTAAACTGCAGGAAACTTCGTCTAAAACTCAGGAGAAACGTTTCCTTGAAACTGCTCTGCTGTGGGTTCGCTCACCTAAGGGAGTTGAATCTATATTGAGATTCAGCGAGTCATAAACACGTTTCTTCTAGGAGCTGCGTTGGGATATTCCCGAGTGAATGGGACCATAGGCTGTACAGAGAAATATCTGCTTCTAAAACCAAAAGGGTGCTATCAAACTGAATGGTTGTCAATGTGTGCATTCAACTGACAGAGTTAAACTCACGTGTGGATTCAGCGGTTTGCAAACCCTTTCTGTGCAGAATCCCAAAACCAGTATTTCCAGCCCAATGCCGGCATACGTACTAAACTGCAGGAAACTTCCACTAAAACTCAGGAGAAACGTTTCCTTGAAACTGCTCTGCTGTGCGTTCGTTCACCTAGGAGAGTTGAAACTATGTTGAGATTCAGCGAGTCAGAAACACGTTTCTTCTAGGAGCTGCGTTGGGATATTCCCGAGTGAATGGGACCATAGGCTGTACAGAGAAATATCTGCTTCTAAAACCAAAACGGACCTATCTAACTGAATGGTTGTCAATCTGTTCATTCAACTGACAGAGTTAAACTCACGTGTGGATTCAGCAGTTTGCAAACCCTTTCTGTGCAGAATCCCAAAACCGGTGTTTCCAGCGTAATGCCGGCATCCGTACTAAACAGTAGTAAACTTCGTCTAAAACTCAGGAGAAACGTTTCCTTGAAACTGCTCTGCTGTGCGTTCGTTCACCTAAGAGAGTTGAATCTATTTTGAAATTCAGCGAGTCAGAAACACGTTTCTTCTAGGAGCTGCGTTGGGATATTCCCGAGTGAATGGGACCATAGGCTGTACAGAGAAATATCTGCTTCTAACACCAAAACAGAGCTATCTAACTGAATGGTTGTCAATGTGTGCATTCAACTGACAGAGTTAAACTCACGTTTGGATTCAGCGGTTTACAAACCCTTTCTGTGCAGAATCCCAAAACCGGGATTTCCAGCTCAATGCCGGCATACGTACTAAACTGCAGGGAACTTCCTCTAAAACTCAGGAGAAACGTTTCCTTGAAACTGCTCTGCTGTGCGTTCGTTCACCTAAGAGAGTTGAATCTATGTTGAGATTCAGCGAGTCAGAAACACGTTTCTTCTAGGAGCTGCGTTGGGATATTCCCGAGTGAATGGGACCATAGGCTGTACAGAGAAATATCTGCTTCTAAAACCAAAACGGAGCTATCTAACTGAATGGTTGTCAATGTGTGTATTCAACTGACAGAGATAAACTCACGTGTGGATTCAGCGGTTTGCAAACCCTTTCTGTGCAGAATCCCAAAACCGGTATTTCCAGCCCAATGCCGGCATACGTACTAAACAGCAGGAAACTTCATCTAAAACTCAGGAGAAACGTTTCTTGAAACTGCTCTGCTGTGCGTTCGTTCACCTAAGAGAGTTGAATCTATGTTGAGATTCAGCGAGTCAGAAACACGTTTCTTCTAGGAGCTGCGTTGGGATATTCCCGAGTGAATGGGACCATAGGCTGTACAGAGAAATATCTGCTCCTAAAACCAAAAGTGTGCTATCTAACTGAATGGTTGTCAATGTGTGCATTCAACTGACAGAGTTAAACTCACGTTTGGATTCAGCGGTTTACAAACCCTTTCTGTGCAGAATCCCAAAACCGGTAATTCCAGCTCAATGCCGGCATACGTACTAAACTTCAGGAAACTTCCACTAAAACTCAGGAGAAACGTTTACTTGAAACTGCTCTGCTGTGCGATCGTTCAACTAAGAGAGTTGAATCTATTTTGAAATTCAGCGAGTCAGAAACACGTTTCTTCTAGGAGCTGCGTTGGGATATTCCCGAGTGAATGGGACCATAGGCTGTACAGAGAAATACCTGTTTCTAAAACCAAAACGGAGCTATCTAACTGAATGGTTGTCAATGTGTGCATTCAACTGACAGAGTTAAACTCACTTGTGGATTCAGCGGTTTGCAAACCCTTTCTGTGCAGAATCCCAAAACAGGTATTTCCAGTCCAATGCCGGCATCCGTACTAAACAGCAGGAAACTTCGTCTAAAACTCAGAAGAAACGTTTCCTTGAAACTGCTCTGCTGTGCTTTCGTTCACCTAAGAGAGTTGAATCTATGTTGAGATTCAGCGAGTCAGAAACTCGTTTCTTCTGGGAGCTGCGTTGGTATATTCCCGAGTGAATGGGACCATAGGCTGTACAGAGAAATATCTGCTTCTAAAACCAAAACGGAGCTATCTAACTGAATGGTTGTCAATGTGTGCATTCAACTGACAGAGATAAACTCACGTGTGGATTCAGCGGTTTGCAAACCCTTTCTGTGCAGAATCCCAAAACCGATATTTCCAGCCCAAGGCCGGCATACGTACTAAACAGCAGGAAACTTCATCTAAAACTCAGGAGAAACGTTTCCTTGAAACTGCTCTGCTGTGCGTTCGTTCACCTAAGAGAGTTGAATCTATGTTGAGATTCAGCGAGTCAGAAACACGTTTCTTCTAGGAGCTGCGTTGGGATATTCCCGAGTGAATGGGACCATAGGCTGTACAGAGAAATATCTGCTTCGAAAACCAAAACGGAGCTATCTAACTGAATGGTTGTCAATGTGTGCATTCAACTGACAGAGTTAAACTCACGTGTGGATTCAGCGGTTTGCAAACCCTTTCTGTGCAGAATCCCAAAACAGTTATTTCCAGCCCAATGCCGGCATCCGTACTAAACAGCAGGAAACTTCGTCTAAAACTCAGAAGAAACGTTTCCTTGAAACTGCTCTGCTGTGCTTTCGTTCACCTAAGAGAGTTGAATCTATGTTGAGATTCAGCGAGTCAGAAACTCGTTTCTTCTAGGACCTGCGTTGGGATATTCCCGAGTGAATGGGACCATAGGCTGTACAGAGAAATATCTGCTTCTAAAACCAAAACGGAGCTATCTAACTGAATGGTTGTCAATGTGTGCATTCAACTGACAGAGATAAACTCACGTGTGGATTCAGCGGTTTGCAAACCCTTTCTGTGCAGAATCCCAAAACCGGTATTTCCAGCCCAAGGCTGGCATATGTACTAAACAGCAGGAAACTTCATCTAAAACTCAGGAGAAACGTTTCCTTGAAACTGCTCTGCTGTGCGTTCGTTCACCTAAGAGAGTTGAATCTATGTTGAGATTCAGCGAGTCAGAAACACGTTTCTTCTAGGAGCTGCGTTGGGATATTGCCGAGTGAATGGGACCATAGGCTGTACAGAGAAATATCTGCTTCTAAAACCAAAACGGAGCTATCAAACTGAGTGGTTGTCAATGTGTGCATTCAACTGACAGAGGTAAACTCACGTGTGGATTCAGCGGTTTGCAAACCCTTTCTGTGCAGAATCCCAAAACCGGTATTTCCAGCCCAATGCCGGCATCCGTACTAAACAGCAGGAAACTTCGTCTAAAACTCAGGAGAAACGTTTCCTTGAAACTGCTCCGCTGTGTGTTCGTTCACCTAAGAGAGTTGAATGTATGTTGAGATTCAGCGAGTCAGAAACACGTTTCTTCTAGGAGCTGCGTTGGGATATTCCCGAGTGAATGGGACCATAGGCTGTACAGAGAAATATCTGTTTCTAAAACCAAAACGGAGCTATCTAACTGAATGGTTGTCAATGTGTGCATTCAACTGACAGAGTTAAACTCACGTGTGGATTCAGCGGTTTGCAAACCCTTTCTGTGCAGAATCCCAAAACAGGTATTTCCAGCCCAATGCCGGCATCCGTACTAAACAGCAGGAAACTTCGTCTAAAACTCAGAAGAAACGTTTCCTTTAAACTGCTCTGCTGTGCTTTCGTTCACCTAAGAGAGTTGAATCTATGTTGAGATTCAGCGAGTCAGAAACTCGTTTCTTCTAGGAGCTGCGTTGGGATATTCCCGAGTGAATGGGACCATAGGCTGTACAGAGAAATATCTGCTTCTAAAACCAAAACGGAGCTATCTAACTGAATGGTTGTCAATGTGTGCATTCAACTGACAGAGATAAACTCACGTGTGGATTCAGCGGTTTGCAAACCCTTTCTGTGCAGAATCCCAAAACCGGTATTTCCAGCCCAAGGCCGGCATACGTACTAAACAGCAGGAAACTTCATCTAAAACTCAGGAGAAACGTTTACTTGAAACTGCTCTGCTGTGCGATCGTTCACCTAAGAGAGTTGAGTCTATTTGGAAATTCAGCGAGTCAGAAACACGTTTCTTCTAGGAGCTGCGTTGGGATATTCCCGAGTGAATGGGACCATAGGCTGTACAGAGAAATATCTGCTTCTAAAACCAAAAGGGTGCTTTCTAACTGAATGGTTGTCAATGTGTTCATTCAACTGACAGAGTTAAACTCACGTGTGGATTCAGCGGTTTGCAAACCCTTTCTGTGCAGAATCCCAAAACCGGTGTTTCCAGCGTAATGTCGGCATCCGTACTAAACAGTAGTAAACTTCGTCTAAAACTCAGGAGAAACGTTTCCTTGAAACTGCTCTGCTGTGCGTTCGTTCACCTAAGAGAGTTGAATCTATTTTGAAATTCAGCGAGTCAGAAACACGTTTCTTCTAGGAGCTGCGTTGGGATATTCCCGAGTGAACGGGACCATAGGCTGTACAGAGAAATATCTGCTTCTAAAACCAAAACGGAGCTATCTAACTGGATGGTTGTCAATGTGTGCATTCAACTGACAGAGTTAAACTCACGTGTGGATTCAGCGGTTTGCAAACACTTTCTGTTCAGAATCCCAAAACCGGTATTTCCTACCCAATGCCGGCATCCGTACTAAACAGCAGGTAACTTCCTCTAAAACTCAGGAGAAACGTTTCCTTGAAACTGCTCTGCTGTGCGTTCGTTCACCTAAGAGAGTTGAATCTATGTTGAGATTCAGCGAGTCAGAAACACGTTTCTTCTAGGAGCTGCGTTGGGATATTCCCGAGTGAATGGGACCATAGGCTGTACAGAGAAATATCTGCTTCTAAAACCAAAACGGAGCTATCAAACTGAATGGTGGTCAATGTGTGTATTCAACTGACAGAGTTAAACTCACGTGTGGATTCAGCGGTTTGCAAACCCTTTCAGTGCAGAATCCCAAAACCGGTATTTCCAGCCGAATGCCGGCATCCGTACTAAACAGCAGGAAACTTCGTCTAAAACTCAGGAGAAACGTTTCCTTGAAACTGCTCTGCTGTGCGTTCGTTCACCTAAGAGAGTTGAATCTATGTTGAGATTCAGCGAGTCAGAAACACGTTTCTTCTAGGAGCTGCGTTGGGATATTCCCGAGTGAATGGGACCATAGGCTGTAAAGAGATATATCTGCTCCTAAAACCAAAAGCGTGCTATCTAACTGAATGGTTTTCAATGTGGGCATTCAACTGACAGAGTTAAACTCACGTTTGGATTCAGCGGTTTACAAACCCTTTCTGTGCAGAATCCCAAAACCGGTAATTCCAGCTCAATGCCGGCATACGTACTAAACTGCAGGAAACTTCCTCTAAAACTCAGGAGAAACGTTTCCTTGAAACTGCTCTTCTGTGCGTTCGTTCACCTAAGGGAGTTGAATCTATGTTGAGATTCAGCGAGTCAGAAACACGTTTCTTCTAGGAGCTGCGTTGGGATATTCCCGAGTGAATGGGACCATAGGCTGTACAGAGAAATATCTGCTTCTAAAACCAAAACGGAGCTATCTAACTGGATGGTTGTCAATGTGTGCATTCAACTGACAGAGATAAACTCACGTGTGGATTCAGCGGTTTGCAAACTCTTTCTGTGGAGAATCCCAAAACCGGTATTTCCAGCCCAATGCCGGCATACGTACTAAACAGCAGGAAACTTCATCTAAAACTCAGGAGAAACGTTTCCTTGAAACTGCTCTCCTGTGCGTTCGTTCACCTAAGAGAGTTGAATCTATGTTGAGATTCAGCGAGTCAGAAACACGTTTCTTCTAGGAGCTGCGTTGGGATATTCCCGAGTGAATGGGACCATAGGCTGTACAGAGAAATATCTGCTTCTAAAACCAAAACGGAGCTATCTAACTGAATGGTTGTCAATGTGTTCATTCAACTGACAGAGTTAAACTCACGTTTGGATTCAGCGGTTTACACACCCTTTCTGTGCAGAATCCCAAAACCGGTAATTCCAGCTCAATGCCGGCATACGTACTAAACTGCAGGAAACTTCCACTAAAACTCAGGAGAAACGTTTACTTGAAACTGCTCTGCTGTGCGATCGTTCACCTAAGAGAGTTGAATCTATTTTGAAATTCAGCGAGTCAGAAACACGTTTCTTCTAGGAGCTGCGTTGGGATATTTCCGAGTGAATGGGACCATAGGCTGTACAGAGAAATATCTGCTTCTAAAACCAAAACGGAGCTATCTAACTGGATGGTTGTCAATGTGTGCATTCAACTGACAGAGTTAAACTCACGTGTGGATTCAGCGGTTTGCAAACCCTTTCTGTTCAGAATCCCAAAACCGGTATTTCATATCCAATGCCGGCATCCGTACTAAACAGCTGGAAACTTCGTCTAAAATTCAGGAGAAACGTTTCCTTGAAACTGCTCTGCTGTGCGTTCGTTCACCTAAGAGAGTTGAATCTATGTTGAGATTCAGCGAGTCAGAAACACGTTTCTTCTAGGAGCTGCGTTGGGATATTCCCGAGTGAATGGGACCATAGGCTGTACAGAGAATTATCTGCTTCTAACACCAAAACGGAGCTATCTAACTGCATGGTTGTCAATGTGTGCATTCAACTGACAGAGTTAAACTCACGTGTGGATTCAGCGGTTTGCAAACCCTTTCTGTGCAGAATCCCAAAACCGGTATTTCCTACCCAATGCCGGCATCTGTACTAAAGAGCAGGAAACTTCGTCTAAAACTCATTTGAAACGTTTCCTTGTAACTGCTCTGCTGTGCGTTCGTTCACCTAAGAGAGTTGAATCTATGTTGAGATTCAGCGAGTCAGAAACACGTTTCTTCTAGGAGCTGCGTTGGGATATTCCCGAGTGAATGGGACCATAGGCTGTACAGAGATATATCTGCTCCTAAAACCAAAAGCGTGCTATCTAACTGAATGGTTGTCAATGTGTGCATTCAACTGACAGAGTTAAACTCACGTTTGGATTCAGCGGTTTACAAACCCTTTCTGTGCAGAATCCCAAAACCGGTATTTCCAGCCCAATGCCGGCATACGTACTAAACAGCAGGAAACTTCGTCTAAAACTCAGGAGAAACGTTTCCTAGAAACTGCTCTGCTGTGCGTTCATTCACCAAGAGAGTTGAATCTATGTTGAGATTCAGCGAGTCAGAAACACGTTTCTTCT
This sequence comes from Aotus nancymaae, assembly GCF_030222135.1. Taxonomy (NCBI): domain Eukaryota; kingdom Metazoa; phylum Chordata; class Mammalia; order Primates; family Aotidae; genus Aotus; species Aotus nancymaae. The sequence continues at coordinate 612,219 of NW_026988493.1, forward strand.
AGGAGCTGCCTTGGGATATTCCCGAGTGAATGGGACCATAGGCTCTACAGAGAAATATCTGCTCCTCAAAGCAAAAGGGTGCTATCTAACTGAATGGTTGTCAATGTGTGCATTCAACTGACAGAGGTAAACTCACGTGTGGATTCAGCGGTTTGCAAACCCTTTCTGTGCAGAATCCCAAAACCGGTATTTCCAGCCCAATGCCGGCATCCGTACTAAACAGCAGGAAACTTCGTCTAAAACTCAGGAGAAACGTTTCCTTGAAACTGCTCTGCTGTGTGTTCGTTCACCTAAGAGAGTTGAATCTATGTTGAGATTCAGCGAGTCAGAAACACGTTTCTTCTAGGAGCTGCGTTGGGATATTCCCGAGTGAATGGGACCATAGGCTGTACAGAGAAATATCTGTTTCTAAAACCAAAACGGAGCTATCTAACTGAATGGTTGTCAATGTGTGCATTCAACTGACAGAGTTAAACTCACGTGTGGATTCAGCGGTTTGCAAACCCTTTCTGTGCAGAATCCCAAAACAGGTATTTCCAGTCCAATGCCGGCATCCGTACTAAACAGCAGGAAACTTCGTCTAAAACTCAGAAGAAACGTTTCCTTGAAACTGCTCTGCTGTGCTTTCGTTCACCGAAGAGAGTTGAATCTATGTTGAGATTCAGCGAGTCAGAAACTCGTTTCTTCTAGGAGCTGCGTTGGTATATTCCCGAGTGAATGGGACCATAGGCTGTACAGAGAAATATCTGCTTCTAAAACCAAAACGGAGCTATCTAACTGAATGGTTGTCAATGTGTGCATTCAACTGACAGAGATAAACTCACGTGTGGATTCAGCGGTTTGCAAACCCTTTCTGTGCAGAATCCCAAAACCGATATTTCCAGCCCAAGGCCGGCATACGTACTAAACAGCAGGAAACTTCATCTAAAACTCAGGAGAAACGTTTCCTTGAAACTGCTCTGCTGTGCGTTCGTTCACCTAAGAGAGTTGAATCTATGTTGAGATTCAGCGAGTCAGAAACACGTTTCTTCTACGAGCTGCGTTGGGATATTCCCGAGTGAATGGGACCATAGGCTGTACAGAGAAATATCTGCTTCTAAAACCAAAACGGAGCTATCAAACTGAATGGTGGTCAATGTGTGCATTCAACTGACAGAGTTAAACTCACGTGTGGATTCAGCGGTTTGCAAACCCTTTCTGTGCAGAATCCCAATACCGGTATTTCCAGCCGAATGCCGGCATCCGTACTAAACAGCAGGAAACTTCCTCTAAAACTCAGGAGAAACGTTTCCTTGAAACTGCTCTGCTGTGCGTTCGTTCACCTAAGAGAGTTGAATCTATGTTGAGATTCAGCGAGTCAGAAACACGTTTCTTCTAGGAGCTGCGTTGGGATATTCCCGAGTGAATGGGACCATAGGCTCTACAGAGAAATATCTGCTCCTAAAACCAAAAGTGTGCTATCTAACTGAATAGTTGTCAATGTGTGCATTCAACTGACAGAGTTAAACTCACGTTTGGATTCAGCGGTTTACAAACCCTTTCTGTGCAGAATCCCAAAACCGGTAATTCCAGCTCAATGCCGGCATACGTACTAAACTGCAGGAAACTTCCTCTAAAACTCAGGAGAAACGTTTCCTTGAAACTGCTCTGCTGTTCGTTCGTTCACCTAAGAGAGTTGAATCTATGTTGAGATTCAGCGAGTCAGAAACACGTTTCTTCTAGGAGTTGCGTTGGGATATTCCCGAGTGAATGGGACCATAGGCTGTACAGAGAAATATCTGCTTCTAAAACCAAAACGGAGCTACCTAACTGAATGGTTGTCAATGTGTGCATTCAACTGACAGAGATAAACTCACGTGTGGATTCAGCGGTTTGCAAACCCTTTCTGTGCAGAATCCCAAAACCGGTATTTCCAGCCCAATGCCGGCATACGTACTAAACAGCAGGAAACTTCGTCTAAAACTCAGGAGAAACGTTTCCTAGAAACTGCTCTGCTGTGCGTTCATTCACCAAGAGAGTTGAATCTATGTTGAGATTCAGCGAGTCAGAAACACGTTTCTTCTAGGAGCTGCCTTGGGATATTCCCGAGTGAATGGGACCATAGGCTCTACAGAGAAATATCTGCTCCTCAAAGCAAAAGGGTGCTATCTAACTGAATGGTTGTCAATGTGTGCATTCAACTGACAGAGGTAAACTCACGTGTGGATTCAGCGGTTTGCAAACCCTTTCTGTGCAGAATCCCAAAACCGGTATTTCCAGCCCAATGCCGGCATCCGTACTAAACAGCAGGAAACTTCGTCTAAAACTCAGGAGAAACGTTTCCTTGAAACTGCTCTGCTGTGTGTTCGTTCACCTAAGAGAGTTGAATCTATGTTGAGATTCAGCGAGTCAGAAACACGTTTCTTCTAGGAGCTGCGTTGGGATATTCCCGAGTGAATGGGACCATAGGCTGTACAGAGAAATATCTGTTTCTAAAACCAAAACGGAGCTATCTAACTGAATGGTTGTCAATGTGTGCATTCGACTGACAGAGTTAAACTCACGTGTGGATTCAGCGGTTTGCAAACCCTTTCTGTGCAGAATCCCAAAACAGGTATTTCCAGTCCAATGCCGGCATCCGTACTAAACAGCAGGAAACTTCGTCTAAAACTCAGAAGAAACGTTTCCTTGAAACTGCTCTGCTGTGCTTTCGTTCACCGAAGAGAGTTGAATCTATGTTGAGATTCAGCGAGTCAGAAACTCGTTTCTTCTAGGAGCTGCGTTGGTATATTCCCGAGTGAATGGGACCATAGGCTGTACAGAGAAATATCTGCTTCTAAAACCAAAACGGAGCTATCTAACTGAATGGTTGTCAATGTGTGCATTCAACTGACAGAGATAAACTCACGTGTGGATTCAGCGGTTTGCAAACCCTTTCTGTGCAGAATCCCAAAACCGATATTTCCAGCCCAAGGCCGGCATACGTACTAAACAGCAGGAAACTTCATCTAAAACTCAGGAGAAACGTTTCCTTGAAACTGCTCTGCTGTGCGTTCGTTCACCTAAGAGAGTTGAATCTATGTTGAGATTCAGCGAGTCAGAAACACGTTTCTTCTACGAGCTGCGTTGGGATATTCCCGAGTGAATGGGACCATAGGCTGTACAGAGAAATATCTGCTTCTAAAACCAAAACGGAGCTATCAAACTGAATGGTGGTCAATGTGTGCATTCAACTGACAGAGTTAAACTCACGTGTGGATTCAGCGGTTTGCAAACCCTTTCTGTGCAGAATCCCAAAACCGGTTTTTCCAGCCGAATGCCGGCATCCGTACTAAACAGCAGGAAACTTCGTCTAAAACTCAGGCGAAACGTTTCCTTGTAACTGCTCTGCTGTGCGTTCGTTCACCTAAGAGAGTTGAATCTATGTTGAGATTCAGCGAGTCAGAAACACGTTTCTTCTAGGAGCTGCGTTGGGATATTCCCGAGTGAATGGGACCATAGGCTGTACAGAGAAATATCTGCTCCTAAAACCAAAAGTGTGCTATCTAACTGAATGGTTGTCAATGTGTGCATTCAACTGACAGAGTTAAACTCACGTTTGGATTCAGCGGTTTACAAACCCTTTCTGTGCAGAATCCCAAAACCGGTAATTCCAGCTCAATGCCGGCATACGTACTAAACTGCAGGAAACTTCCTCTAAAACTCAGGAGAAACGTTTCCTTGAAACTGCTCTGCTGTGCGTTCGTTCACCTAAGAGAGTTGAATCTATGTTGAGATTCAGCGAGTCAGAAACACGTTTCTTCTAGGAGCTGCGTTGGGATATTCCCGAGTGAATGGGACCATAGGCTGTACAGAGAAATATCTGCTTCTAAAACCAAAACGGAGCTACCTAACTGAATGGTTGTCAATGTGTGCATTCAACTGACAGAGATAAACTCACGTGTGGATTCAGCGGTTTGCAAACCCTTTCTGTGCAGAGTCCCAAAACCGGTATTTCCAGCCCAAGGCCGGCATACGTACTAAACAGCAGGAAACTTCATCTAAAACTCAGGAGAAACGTTTCCTTGAAACTGCTCTGCTGTGCGTTCGATCACCTAAGAGAGTTGAATCTATGTTGAGATTCAGCGAGTCAGAAACACGTTTCTTCTAGGAGCTGCGTTGGGATATTCCCGAGTGAATGGGACCATAGTCTGTACAGAGAAATATCTGCTTCTAAAACCAAAACGGAGCTATCAAACTGAATGGTGGTCAATGTGTGCATTCAACTGACAGAGTTAAACTCACGTGTGGATTCAGCGGTTTGCAAACCCTTTCTGTGCAGAATCCCAAAACCGGTATTTCCAGCCGAATGCCGGCATCCGTACTAAACAGCAGGAAACTTCGTCTAAAACTCAGGCGAAACGTTTCCTTGTAACTGCTCTGCTGTGCGTTCGTTCACCTAAGAGAGTTGAATCTATGTTGAGATTCAGCGAGTCAGAAACACGTTTCTTCTAGGAGCTGCGTTGGGATATTCCCGAGTGAATGTGACCATAGGCTGTACAGAGAAATATCTGCTCCTAAAACCAAAAGTGTGCTATCTAACTGAATGGTTGTCAATGTGTGCATTCAACTGACAGAGTTAAACTCACGTTTGGATTCAGCGGTTTACAAACCCTTTCTGTGCAGAATCCCAAAACCGGTAATTCCAGCTCAATGCCGGCATACGTACTAAACTGCAGGAAACTTCCTCTAAAACTCAGGAGAAACGTTTCCTTGAAACTGCTCTGCTGTGCGTTCGTTCACCTAAGAGAGATGAATCTATGTTGAGATTCAGCGAGTTAGAAACACGTTTCTTCTAGGAGCTGCGTTGGGATATTCCCGAGTGAATGGGACCATAGGCTGTACAGAGAAATATCTGCTTCTAAAACCAAAACGGAGCTACCTAACTGAATGGTTGTCAATGTGTGCATTCAACTGACAGAGATAAACTCACGTGTGGATTCAGCGGTTTGCAAACCCTTTCTGTGCAGAATCCCAAAACCGGTATTTCCAGCCCAATGCCGGCATACGTACTAAACAGCAGGAAACTTCGTCTAAAACTCAGGAGAAACGTTTCCTAGAAACTGCTCTGCTGTGCGTTCATTCACCAAGAGAGTTGAATCTATGTTGAGATTCAGCGAGTCAGAAACACGTTTCTTCTAGGAGCTGCCTTGGGATATTCCCGAGTGAATGGGACCATAGGCTCTACAGAGAAATATCTGCTCCTAAAAGCAAAAGGGTGCTATCTAACTGAATGGTTGTCAATGTGTGCATTCAACTGACAGAGGTAAACTCACGTGTGGATTCAGCGGTTTGCAAACCCTTTCTGTGCAGAATCCCAAAACCGGTATTTCCAGCCCAATGCCGGCATCCGTAGTAAACAGCAGGAAACTTCGTCTAAAACTCAGAAGAAACGTTTCCTTGAAACTGCTCTGCTGTGCTTTCGTTCACCTAAGAGAGTTGAATCTATGTTGAGATTCAGCGAGTCAGAAACTCGTTTCTTCTAGGAGCTGCGTTGGGATATTCCCGAGTGAATGGGACCATAGGCTGTACAGAGAAATATCTGCTTCTAAAACCAAAACGGAGCTATCTAACTGAATGGTTGTCAATGTGTGCATTCAGCTGACAGAGATAAAATCACGTGTGGATTCAGCGGTTTGCAAACCCTTTCTGTGCAGAATCCCAAAACCGGTATTTCCAGCCCAAGGCTGGCATACGTACTAAACAGCAGGAAACTTCATCTAAAACTCAGGAGAAACGTTTCCTTGAAACTGCTCTGCTGTGCGTTCGTTCACCTAAGAGAGTTGAATCTATGTTGAGATTCAGCGAGTCAGAAACACGTTTCTTCTAGGAGCTGCGTTGGGATATTGCCGAGTGAATGGGACCATAGGCTGTACAGAGAAATATCTGCTTCTAAAACCAAAACGGAGCTATCAAACTGAATGGTTGTCAATGTGTGCATTCAACTGACAGAGGTAAACTCACGTGTGGATTCAGCGGTTTGCAAACCCTTTCTGTGCAGAATCCCAAAACCGGTATTTCCAGCCCAATGCCGGCATCCGTACTAAACAGCAGGAAACTTCGTCTAAAACTCAGGAGAAACGTTTCCTTGAAACTGCTCCGCTGTGTGTTCGTTCACCTAAGAGAGTTGAATGTATGTTGAGATTCAGCGAGTCAGAAACACGTTTCTTCTAGGAGCTGCGTTGGGATATTCCCGAGTGAATGGGACCATAGGCTGTACAGAGAAATATCTGTTTCTAAAACCAAAACGGAGCTATCTAACTGAATGGTTGTCAATGTGTGCATTCAACTGACAGAGTTAAACTCACGTGTGGATTCAGCGGTTTGCAAACCCTTTCTGTGCAGAATCCCAAAACAGGTATTTCCAGCCCAATGCCGGCATCCGTACTAAACAGCAGGAAACTTCGTCTAAAACTCAGAAGAAACGTTTCCTTGAAACTGCTCTGCTGTGCTTTCGTTCACCTAAGAGAGTTGAATCTATGTTGAGATTCAGCGAGTCAGAAACTCGTTTCTTCTAGGAGCTGCGTTGGGATATTCCCGAGTGAATGGGACCATAGGCTGTACAGAGAAATATCTGCTTCTAAAACCAAAACGGAGCTATCTAACTGAATGGTTGTCAATGTGTGCATTCAACTGACAGAGATAAACTCACGTGTGGATTCAGCGGTTTGCAAACCCTTTCTGTGCAGAATCCCAAAACCGGTATTTCCAGCCCAAGGCCGGCATACGTACTAAACAGCAGGAAACTTCATCTAAAACTCAGGAGAAACGTTTACTTGAAACTGCTCTGCTGTGCGATCGTTCACCTAAGAGAGTTGAATCTATTTGGAAATTCAGCGAGTCAGAAAAACGTTTCTTCTAGGAGCTGCGTTGGGATATTCCCGAGTGAATGGGACCATAGGCTGTACAGAGAAATATCTGCTTCTAAAACCAAAAGGGTGCTTTCTAACTGAATGGTTGTCAATGTGTGCATTCAACTGACAGAGTTAAACTCACGTTTGGATTCAGCGGTTTACAAACCCTTTCTGTGCAGAATCCCAAAACCGGTAATTCCAGCTCAATGACGGCATACGTACTAAACTGCAGGTAACTTCCTCTAAAACTCAGGAGAAACGTTTCCTTGAAACTGCTCTGCTGTGCGTTCGTTCACCTAAGAGAGTTGAATCTATGTTGAGATTCAGCGAGTCAGAAACACGTTTCTTCTAGGAGCTGCGTTGGGATATTCCCGAGTGAATGGGACCATAGGCTGTACAGAGAAATATCTGCTTCTAAAACCAAAACGGAGCTATCTAACTGAATGGTTGTCAATGTGTGCATTCACCTGACAGAGATAAACTCACGTGTGGATTCAGCGGTTTGCAAACCCTTTCTGTGCAGAATCCCAAAACCGGTATTTCCAGCCCAATGCCGGCATACGTACTAAACAGCAGGAAACTTCATCCTAAACTCAGGAGAAACGTTTCCTTGAAACTGCTCTGCTGTGCGTTCGTTCACCTAAGAGAGTTGAATCTATGTTGAGATTCAGCGAGTCAGAAACACGTTTCTTCTAGGAGCTGCGTTGGGATATTCCCGAGTGAATGGGACCATAGGCTGTACAGAGAAATATCTGCCTCTAAAACCAAAACGGAGCTATCAAACTGAATGGTTGTCAATGTGTTCATTCAACTGACAGAGTTAAACTCACGTTTGGATTCAGCGGTTTACAAACCCTTTCTGTGCAGAATCCCAAAACCGGTAATTCCAGCTCAATGCCGGCATACGTACTAAACTGCAGGAAACTTCCACTAAAACTCAGGAGAAACGTTTACTTGAAACTGCTCTGCTGTGCGATCGTTCACCTAAGAGAGTTGAATCTATTTTGAAATTCAGCGAGTCAGAAACACGTTTCTTCTAGGAGCTGCGTTGGGATATTTCCGAGTGAATGGGACCATAGGGTGTACAGAGAAATATCTGCTTCTAAAACTAAAACGGAGCTATCTAAGTGGATGGTTGTCAATGTGTGCATTCAACTGACAGAGTTAAACTCACGTGTGGATTCAGCGGTTTGCAAACCCTTTCTGTTCAGAATCCCAAAACCGGTATTTCATACCCAATGCCGGCATCCGTACTAAACAGCAGGAAACTTGGTCTAAAATTCAGGAGAAACGTTTCCTTGAAACTGCTCTGCTGTGCGTTCGTTCACCTAAGAGAGTTGAATCTATGTTGAGATTCAGCGAGTCAGAAACACGTTTCTTCTAGGAGCTACGTTGGGATATTCCCGAGTGAATGGGACCATAGGCTGTACAGAGAATTATCTGCTTCTAACACCAAAACGGAGCTATCTATCTGCATGGTTGTCAATGTGTGCATTCAACTGACAGAGTTAAACTCACGTGTGGATTCAGCGGTTTGCAAACCCTTTCTGTGCAGAATCCCAAAACCGGTATTTCCTACCCAATGCCGGCATCTGTACTAAACAGCAGGAAACTTCGTCTAAAACTCATTCGAAACGTTTCCTTGTAAGTGCTCTGCTGTGCTTTCGTTCACCTAAGAGAGTTGAATCTATGTTGAGATTCAGCGAGTCAGAAACTCGTTTCTTCTAGGAGCTGCGTTGGGATATTCCCGAGTGAATGGGACCATAGGCTGTACAGAGAAATATCTGCTTCTAAAACCAAAACGGAGCTATCTAACTGAATGGTTGTCAATGTGTGCATTCAGCTGACAGAGATAAAATCACGTGTGGATTCAGCGGTTTGCAAACCCTTTCTGTGCAGAATCCCAAAACCGGTATTTCCAGCCCAAGGCTGGCATACGTACTAAACAGCAGGAAACTTCATCTAAAACTCAGGAGAAACGTTTCCTTGAAACTGCTCTGCTGTGCGTTCGTTCACCTAAGAGAGTTGAATCTATGTTGAGATTCAGCGAGTCAGAAACACGTTTCTTCTAGGAGCTGCGTTGGGATATTGCCGAGTGAATGGGACCATAGGCTGTACAGAGAAATATCTGCTTCTAAAACCAAAACGGAGCTATCAAACTGAATGGTTGTCAATGTGTGCATTCAACTGACAGAGGTAAACTCACGTGTGGATTCAGCGGTTTGCAAACCCTTTCTGTGCAGAATCCCAAAACCGGTATTTCCAGCCCAATGCCGGCATCCGTACTAAACAGCAGGAAACTTCGTCTAAAACTCAGGAGAAACGTTTCCTTGAAACTGCTCCGCTGTGTGTTCGTTCACCTAAGAGAGTTGAATGTATGTTGAGATTCAGCGAGTCAGAAACACGTTTCTTCTAGGAGCTGCGTTGGGATATTCCCGAGTGAATGGGACCATAGGCTGTACAGAGAAATATCTGTTTCTAAAACCAAAACGGAGCTATCTAACTGAATGGTTGTCAATGTGTGCATTCAACTGACAGAGTTAAACTCACGTGTGGATTCAGCGGTTTGCAAACCCTTTCTGTGCAGAATCCCAAAACAGGTATTTCCAGCCCAATGCCGGCATCCGTACTAAACAGCAGGAAACTTCGTCTAAAACTCAGAAGAAACGTTTCCTTGAAACTGCTCTGCTGTGCTTTCGTTCACCTAAGAGAGTTGAATCTATGTTGAGATTCAGCGAGTCAGAAACTCGTTTCTTCTAGGAGCTGCGTTGGGATATTCCCGAGTGAATGGGACCATAGGCTGTACAGAGAAATATCTGCTTCTAAAACCAAAACGGAGCTATCTAACTGAATGGTTGTCAATGTGTGCATTCAACTGACAGAGATAAACTCACGTGTGGATTCAGCGGTTTGCAAACCCTTTCTGTGCAGAATCCCAAAACCGGTATTTCCAGCCCAAGGCCGGCATACGTACTAAACAGCAGGAAACTTCATCTAAAACTCAGGAGAAACGTTTACTTGAAACTGCTCTGCTGTGCGATCGTTCACCTAAGAGAGTTGAATCTATTTGGAAATTCAGCGAGTCAGAAAAACGTTTCTTCTAGGAGCTGCGTTGGGATATTCCCGAGTGAATGGGACCATAGGCTGTACAGAGAAATATCTGCTTCTAAAACCAAAAGGGTGCTTTCTAACTGAATGGTTGTCAATGTGTGCATTCAACTGACAGAGTTAAACTCACGTTTGGATTCAGCGGTTTACAAACCCTTTCTGTGCAGAATCCCAAAACCGGTAATTCCAGCTCAATGACGGCATACGTACTAAACTGCAGGTAACTTCCTCTAAAACTCAGGAGAAACGTTTCCTTGAAACTGCTCTGCTGTGCGTTCGTTCACCTAAGAGAGTTGAATCTATGTTGAGATTCAGCGAGTCAGAAACACGTTTCTTCTAGGAGCTGCGTTGGGATATTCCCGAGTGAATGGGACCATAGGCTGTACAGAGAAATATCTGCTTCTAAAACCAAAACGGAGCTATCTAACTGAATGGTTGTCAATGTGTGCATTCACCTGACAGAGATAAACTCACGTGTGGATTCAGCGGTTTGCAAACCCTTTCTGTGCAGAATCCCAAAACCGGTATTTCCAGCCCAATGCCGGCATACGTACTAAACAGCAGGAAACTTCATCCTAAACTCAGGAGAAACGTTTCCTTGAAACTGCTCTGCTGTGCGTTCGTTCACCTAAGAGAGTTGAATCTATGTTGAGATTCAGCGAGTCAGAAACACGTTTCTTCTAGGAGCTGCGTTGGGATATTCCCGAGTGAATGGGACCATAGGCTGTACAGAGAAATATCTGCCTCTAAAACCAAAACGGAGCTATCAAACTGAATGGTTGTCAATGTGTTCATTCAACTGACAGAGTTAAACTCACGTTTGGATTCAGCGGTTTACAAACCCTTTCTGTGCAGAATCCCAAAACCGGTAATTCCAGCTCAATGCCGGCATACGTACTAAACTGCAGGAAACTTCCACTAAAACTCAGGAGAAACGTTTACTTGAAACTGCTCTGCTGTGCGATCGTTCACCTAAGAGAGTTGAATCTATTTTGAAATTCAGCGAGTCAGAAACACGTTTCTTCTAGGAGCTGCGTTGGGATATTTCCGAGTGAATGGGACCATAGGGTGTACAGAGAAATATCTGCTTCTAAAACTAAAACGGAGCTATCTAAGTGGATGGTTGTCAATGTGTGCATTCAACTGACAGAGTTAAACTCACGTGTGGATTCAGCGGTTTGCAAACCCTTTCTGTTCAGAATCCCAAAACCGGTATTTCATACCCAATGCCGGCATCCGTACTAAACAGCAGGAAACTTGGTCTAAAATTCAGGAGAAACGTTTCCTTGAAACTGCTCTGCTGTGCGTTCGTTCACCTAAGAGAGTTGAATCTATGTTGAGATTCAGCGAGTCAGAAACACGTTTCTTCTAGGAGCTACGTTGGGATATTCCCGAGTGAATGGGACCATAGGCTGTACAGAGAATTATCTGCTTCTAACACCAAAACGGAGATATCTATCTGCATGGTTGTCAATGTGTGCATTCAACTGACAGAGTTAAACTCACGTGTGGATTCAGCGGTTTGCAAACCCTTTCTGTGCAGAATCCCAAAACCGGTATTTCCTACCCAATGCCGGCATCTGTACTAAACAGCAGGAAACTTCGTCTAAAACTCATTCGAAACGTTTCCTTGTAAGTGCTCTGCTGTGCTTTCGTTCACCTAAGAGAGTTGAATCTATGTTGAGATTCAGCGAGTCAGAAACACGTTTCTTCTAGGAGCTGCGTTGGTATATTCCCGAGTGAATGGGACCATAGGCTGTACAGAGATATATCTGCTCCTAAAACCAAAAGCGTGCTATCTAACTGAATGGTTGTCAATGTGTGCATTCAACTGACAGAGTTAAACTCACGTTTGGATTCAGCGGTTTACAAACCCTTTCTGTGCAGAATCCCAAAACCGGTAATTCAAGCTCAATGACGGCATACGTACTAAACTGCAGGTAACTTCCTCTAAAACTCAGGAGAAACGTTTCCTTGAAACTGCTCTGCTGTGCGTTCGTTCACCTAAGAGAGTTGAATCTATTTTGAGATTCAGCGAGTCAGAAACACGTTTCTTCTAGGAGCTGCGTTGGGATATTCCCGAGTGAATGGGACCATAGGCTGTACAGAGAAATATCTGCTTCTAAAACCAAAACGGAGCTATCTAACTGAATGGTTGTCAATGTGTGCATTCACCTGACAGAGATAAACTCACGTGTGGATTCAGCGGTTTGCAAACCCTTTCTGTGCAGAATCCCAAAACCGGTATTTCCAGCCCAATGCCGGCATACGTACTAAACAGCAGGAAACTTCATCCTAAACTCAGGAGAAACGTTTCCTTGAAACTGCTCTGCTGTGCGTTCGTTCACCTAAGAGAGTTGAATCTATGTTGAGATTCAGCGAGTCAGAAACACGTTTCTTCTAGGAGCTGCGTTGGGATATTCCCGAGTGAATGGGACCATAGGCTGTACAGAGAAATATCTGCTTCTAAAACCAAAACGGAGCTATCAAACTGAATGGTGGTCAATGTGTGCATTCAACTGACAGAGTTAAACTCACGTTTGGATTCAGCGGTTTACAAACCCTTTCTGTGCAGAATCCCAAAACCGGTAATTCCAGCTCAATGCCGGCATACGTACTAAACTGCAGGAAACTTCCACTAAAACTCAGGAGAAACGTTTACGTGAAACTGCTCTGCTGTGCGATCGTTCACCTAAGAGAGTTGAATCTATTTTGAAATTCAGCGAGTCAGAAACACGTTTCTTCTAGGAGCTGCGTTGGGATATTTCCGAGTGAATGGGACCATAGGCTGTACAGAGAAATATCTGCTTCTAAAACCAAAACGGAGCTATCTAACTGGATGGTTGTCAATGTGTGCATTCAACTGACAGAGTTAAACTCACGTGTGGATTCAGCGGTTTGCAAACCCTTTCTGTTCAGAATCCCAAAACCGGTATTTCATATCCAATGCCGGCATCCGTACTAAACAGCAGGAAACTTGGTGTAAAATTCAGGAGAAACGTTTCCTTGAAACTGCTCTGCTGTGCGTTCGTGCACCTAAGAGAGTTGAATCTATGTTGAGATTCAGCGAGTCAGAAACACGTTTCTTCTAGGAGCTGCGTTGGTATATTCCCGAGTGAATGGGACCATAGGCTGTACAGAGAAATATCTGCTTCTAAAACCAAAACGGAGCTATCTAACTGGATGGTTGTCAATGTGTGCATTCAACTGACAGAGTTAAACTCACGTGTGGATTCAGCGGTTTGCAAACACTTTCTGTTCAGAATCCCAAAACCGGTATTTCCTACCCAATGCCGGCATCCGTACTAAACAGCAGGTAACTTCCTCTAAAACTCAGGAGAAACGTTTCCTTGAAACTGCTCTGCTGTGCGTTCGTTCACCTAAGAGAGTTGAATCTATGTTGAGATTCAGCGAGTCAGAAACACGTTTCTTCTAGGAGCTGCGTTGGGATATTCCCGAGTGAATGGGAACATAGGCTGTACAGAGAAATATCTGCTTCTAAAACCAAAACGGAGCTATCAAACTGAATGGTGGTCAATGTGTGCATTCAACTGACAGAGTTAAACTCACGTGTGGATTCAGCGGTTTGCAAACCCTTTCAGTGCAGAATCCCAAAACCGGTATTTCCAGCCGAATGCCGGCATCCGTACTAAACAGCAGGAAACTTCGTCTAAAACTCAGGATAAACGTTTCCTTGAAACTGCTCTGCTGTGCGTTCGTTCACCTAAGAGAGTTGAATCTATGTTGAGATTCAGCGAGTCAGAAACACGTTTCTTCTAGGAGCTGCGTTGGGATATTCCCGAGTGAATGGGACCATAGGCTGTAAAGAGATATATCTGCTCCTAAAACCAAAAGCATGCTATCTAACTGAATGGTTTTCAATGTGGGCATTCAACTGACAGAGTTAAACTCACGTTTGGATTCAGCGGTTTACAAACCCTTTCTGTGCAGAATCCCAAATCCGGTAATTCCAGCTCAATGCCGGCATACGTACTAAACTGCAGGAAACTTCCTCTAAAACTCAGGAGAAACGTTTCCTTGAAACTGCTCTTCTGTGCGTTCGTTCACCTAAGAGAGTTGAATCTATGTTGAGATTCAGCGAGTCAGAAACACGTTTCTTCTAGGAGCTGCGTTGGGATATTCCCGAGTGAATGGGACCATAGGCTGTACAGAGAAATATCTGCTTCTAAAACCAAAACGGAGCTATCTAACTGAATGGTTGTCAATGTGTGCATTCAGCTGACAGAGATAAAATCACGTGTGGATTCAGCGGTTTGCAAACCCTTTCTGTGCAGAATCCCAAAACCGGTATTTCCAGCCCAAGGCTGGCATACGTACTAAACAGCAGGAAACTTCATCTAAAACTCAGGAGAAACGTTTCCTTGAAACTGCTCTGCTGTGCGTTCGTTCACCTAAGAGAGTTGAATCTATGTTGAGATTCAGCGAGTCAGAAACACGTTTCTTCTAGGAGCTGCGTTGGGATATTGCCGAGTGAATGGGACCATAGGCTGTACAGAGAAATATCTGCTTCTAAAACCAAAACGGAGCTATCAAACTGAATGGTTGTCAATGTGTGCATTCAACTGACAGAGGTAAACTCACGTGTGGATTCAGCGGTTTGCAAACCCTTTCTGTGCAGAATCCCAAAACCGGTATTTCCAGCCCAATGCCGGCATCCGTACTAAACAGCAGGAAACTTCGTCTAAAACTCAGGAGAAACGTTTCCTTGAAACTGCTCCGCTGTGTGTTCGTTCACCTAAGAGAGTTGAATGTATGTTGAGATTCAGCGAGTCAGAAACACGTTTCTTCTAGGAGCTGCGTTGGGATATTCCCGAGTGAATGGGACCATAGGCTGTACAGAGAAATATCTGTTTCTAAAACCAAAACGGAGCTATCTAACTGAATGGTTGTCAATGTGTGCATTCAACTGACAGAGTTAAACTCACGTGTGGATTCAGCGGTTTGCAAACCCTTTCTGTGCAGAATCCCAAAACAGGTATTTCCAGCCCAATGCCGGCATCCGTACTAAACAGCAGGAAACTTCGTCTAAAACTCAGAAGAAACGTTTCCTTGAAACTGCTCTGCTGTGCTTTCGTTCACCTAAGAGAGTTGAATCTATGTTGAGATTCAGCGAGTCAGAAACTCGTTTCTTCTAGGAGCTGCGTTGGGATATTCCCGAGTGAATGGGACCATAGGCTGTACAGAGAAATATCTGCTTCTAAAACCAAAACGGAGCTATCTAACTGAATGGTTGTCAATGTGTGCATTCAACTGACAGAGATAAACTCACGTGTGGATTCAGCGGTTTGCAAACCCTTTCTGTGCAGAATCCCAAAACCGGTATTTCCAGCCCAAGGCCGGCATACGTACTAAACAGCAGGAAACTTCATCTAAAACTCAGGAGAAACGTTTACTTGAAACTGCTCTGCTGTGCGATCGTTCACCTAAGAGAGTTGAATCTATTTGGAAATTCAGCGAGTCAGAAAAACGTTTCTTCTAGGAGCTGCGTTGGGATATTCCCGAGTGAATGGGACCATAGGCTGTACAGAGAAATATCTGCTTCTAAAACCAAAAGGGTGCTTTCTAACTGAATGGTTGTCAATGTGTGCATTCAACTGACAGAGTTAAACTCACGTTTGGATTCAGCGGTTTACAAACCCTTTCTGTGCAGAATCCCAAAACCGGTAATTCCAGCTCAATGACGGCATACGTACTAAACTGCAGGTAACTTCCTCTAAAACTCAGGAGAAACGTTTCCTTGAAACTGCTCTGCTGTGCGTTCGTTCACCTAAGAGAGTTGAATCTATGTTGAGATTCAGCGAGTCAGAAACACGTTTCTTCTAGGAGCTGCGTTGGGATATTCCCGAGTGAATGGGACCATAGGCTGTACAGAGAAATATCTGCTTCTAAAACCAAAACGGAGCTATCTAACTGAATGGTTGTCAATGTGTGCATTCACCTGACAGAGATAAACTCACGTGTGGATTCAGCGGTTTGCAAACCCTTTCTGTGCAGAATCCCAAAACCGGTATTTCCAGCCCAATGCCGGCATACGTACTAAACAGCAGGAAACTTCATCCTAAACTCAGGAGAAACGTTTCCTTGAAACTGCTCTGCTGTGCGTTCGTTCACCTAAGAGAGTTGAATCTATGTTGAGATTCAGCGAGTCAGAAACACGTTTCTTCTAGGAGCTGCGTTGGGATATTCCCGAGTGAATGGGACCATAGGCTGTACAGAGAAATATCTGCCTCTAAAACCAAAACGGAGCTATCAAACTGAATGGTTGTCAATGTGTTCATTCAACTGACAGAGTTAAACTCACGTTTGGATTCAGCGGTTTACAAACCCTTTCTGTGCAGAATCCCAAAACCGGTAATTCCAGCTCAATGCCGGCATACGTACTAAACTGCAGGAAACTTCCACTAAAACTCAGGAGAAACGTTTACTTGAAACTGCTCTGCTGTGCGATCGTTCACCTAAGAGAGTTGAATCTATTTTGAAATTCAGCGAGTCAGAAACACGTTTCTTCTAGGAGCTGCGTTGGGATATTTCCGAGTGAATGGGACCATAGGGTGTACAGAGAAATATCTGCTTCTAAAACTAAAACGGAGCTATCTAAGTGGATGGTTGTCAATGTGTGCATTCAACTGACAGAGTTAAACTCACGTGTGGATTCAGCGGTTTGCAAACCCTTTCTGTTCAGAATCCCAAAACCGGTATTTCATACCCAATGCCGGCATCCGTACTAAACAGCAGGAAACTTGGTCTAAAATTCAGGAGAAACGTTTCCTTGAAACTGCTCTGCTGTGCGTTCGTTCACCTAAGAGAGTTGAATCTATGTTGAGATTCAGCGAGTCAGAAACACGTTTCTTCTAGGAGCTACGTTGGGATATTCCCGAGTGAATGGGACCATAGGCTGTACAGAGAATTATCTGCTTCTAACACCAAAACGGAGATATCTATCTGCATGGTTGTCAATGTGTGCATTCAACTGACAGAGTTAAACTCACGTGTGGATTCAGCGGTTTGCAAACCCTTTCTGTGCAGAATCCCAAAACCGGTATTTCCTACCCAATGCCGGCATCTGTACTAAACAGCAGGAAACTTCGTCTAAAACTCATTCGAAACGTTTCCTTGTAAGTGCTCTGCTGTGCTTTCGTTCACCTAAGAGAGTTGAATCTATGTTGAGATTCAGCGAGTCAGAAACACGTTTCTTCTAGGAGCTGCGTTGGTATATTCCCGAGTGAATGGGACCATAGGCTGTACAGAGATATATCTGCTCCTAAAACCAAAAGCGTGCTATCTAACTGAATGGTTGTCAATGTGTGCATTCAACTGACAGAGTTAAACTCACGTTTGGATTCAGCGGTTTACAAACCCTTTCTGTGCAGAATCCCAAAACCGGTAATTCAAGCTCAATGACGGCATACGTACTAAACTGCAGGTAACTTCCTCTAAAACTCAGGAGAAACGTTTCCTTGAAACTGCTCTGCTGTGCGTTCGTTCACCTAAGAGAGTTGAATCTATTTTGAGATTCAGCGAGTCAGAAACACGTTTCTTCTAGGAGCTGCGTTGGGATATTCCCGAGTGAATGGGACCATAGGCTGTACAGAGAAATATCTGCTTCTAAAACCAAAACGGAGCTATCTAACTGAATGGTTGTCAATGTGTGCATTCACCTGACAGAGATAAACTCACGTGTGGATTCAGCGGTTTGCAAACCCTTTCTGTGCAGAATCCCAAAACCGGTATTTCCAGCCCAATGCCGGCATACGTACTAAACAGCAGGAAACTTCATCCTAAACTCAGGAGAAACGTTTCCTTGAAACTGCTCTGCTGTGCGTTCGTTCACCTAAGAGAGTTGAATCTATGTTGAGATTCAGCGAGTCAGAAACACGTTTCTTCTAGGAGCTGCGTTGGGATATTCCCGAGTGAATGGGACCATAGGCTGTACAGAGAAATATCTGCTTCTAAAACCAAAACGGAGCTATCAAACTGAATGGTGGTCAATGTGTGCATTCAACTGACAGAGTTAAACTCACGTTTGGATTCAGCGGTTTACAAACCCTTTCTGTGCAGAATCCCAAAACCGGTAATTCCAGCTCAATGCCGGCATACGTACTAAACTGCAGGAAACTTCCACTAAAACTCAGGAGAAACGTTTACGTGAAACTGCTCTGCTGTGCGATCGTTCACCTAAGAGAGTTGAATCTATTTTGAAATTCAGCGAGTCAGAAACACGTTTCTTCTAGGAGCTGCGTTGGGATATTTCCGAGTGAATGGGACCATAGGCTGTACAGAGAAATATCTGCTTCTAAAACCAAAACGGAGCTATCTAACTGGATGGTTGTCAATGTGTGCATTCAACTGACAGAGTTAAACTCACGTGTGGATTCAGCGGTTTGCAAACCCTTTCTGTTCAGAATCCCAAAACCGGTATTTCATATCCAATGCCGGCATCCGTACTAAACAGCAGGAAACTTGGTGTAAAATTCAGGAGAAACGTTTCCTTGAAACTGCTCTGCTGTGCGTTCGTGCACCTAAGAGAGTTGAATCTATGTTGAGATTCAGCGAGTCAGAAACACGTTTCTTCTAGGAGCTGCGTTGGTATATTCCCGAGTGAATGGGACCATAGGCTGTACAGAGAAATATCTGCTTCTAAAACCAAAACGGAGCTATCTAACTGGATGGTTGTCAATGTGTGCATTCAACTGACAGAGTTAAACTCACGTGTGGATTCAGCGGTTTGCAAACACTTTCTGTTCAGAATCCCAAAACCGGTATTTCCTACCCAATGCCGGCATCCGTACTAAACAGCAGGTAACTTCCTCTAAAACTCAGGAGAAACGTTTCCTTGAAACTGCTCTGCTGTGCGTTCGTTCACCTAAGAGAGTTGAATCTATGTGGAGATTCAGCGAGTCAGAAACACGTTTCTTCTAGGAGCTGCGTTGGGATATTCCCGAGTGAATGGGAACATAGGCTGTACAGAGAAATATCTGCTTCTAAAACCAAAACGGAGCTATCAAACTGAATGGTGGTCAATGTGTGCATTCAACTGACAGAGTTAAACTCACGTGTGGATTCAGCGGTTTGCAAACCCTTTCAGTGCAGAATCCCAAAACCGGTATTTCCAGCCGAATGCCGGCATCCGTACTAAACAGCAGGAAACTTCGTCTAAAACTCAGGATAAACGTTTCCTTGAAACTGCTCTGCTGTGCGTTCGTTCACCTAAGAGAGTTGAATCTATGTTGAGATTCAGCGAGTCAGAAACACGTTTCTTCTAGGAGCTGCGTTGGGATATTCCCGAGTGAATGGGACCATAGGCTGTAAAGAGATATATCTGCTCCTAAAACCAAAAGCATGCTATCTAACTGAATGGTTTTCAATGTGGGCATTCAACTGACAGAGTTAAACTCACGTTTGGATTCAGCGGTTTACAAACCCTTTCTGTGCAGAATCCCAAATCCGGTAATTCCAGCTCAATGCCGGCATACGTACTAAACTGCAGGAAACTTCCTCTAAAACTCAGGAGAAACGTTTCCTTGAAACTGCTCTTCTGTGCGTTCGTTCACCTAAGAGAGTTTAATCTATGTTGAGATTCAGCGAGTCAGAAACACGTTTCTTCTAGGAGCTGCGTTGGGATATTCCCGAGTGAATTGGACCATAGGCTGTACAGAGAAATATCTGCTTCTAAAACCAAAACGGAGCTATCTAACTGGATGGTTGTCAATGTGTGCATTCAACTGACAGAGATAAACTCACGTGTGGATTCAGCGGTTTGCAAACTCTTTCTGTGGAGAATCCCAAAACCGGTATTTCCAGCCCAATGCCGGCATACGTACTAAACAGCAGGAAACTTCATCTAAAACTCAGGAGAAACGTTTCCTTGAAACTGCTCTCCTGTGCGTTCGTTCACCTAAGAGAGTTGAATCTATGTTGAGATTCAGCGAGTCAGAAACACGTTTCTTCTAGGAGCTGCGTTGGGATATTCCCGAGTGAATGGGACCATAGGCTGTACAGAGAAATATCTGCTTCTAAAACCAAAACGGAGCTATCTAACTGAATGGTTGTCAATGTATTCATTCAACTGACAGAGTTAAACTCACGTTTGGATTCAGCGGTTTACACACCCTTTCTGTGCAGAATCCCAAAACCGGTAATTCCAGCTCAATGCCGGCATACGTACTAAACTGCAGGAAACTTCCACTAAAACTCAGGAGAAACGTTTACTTGAAACTGCTCTGCTGTGCGATCGTTCACCTAAGAGAGTTGAATCTATTTTGAAATTCAGCGAGTCAGAAACACGTTTCTTCTAGGAGCTGCGTTGGGATATTTCCGAGTGAATGGGACCATAGGCTGTACAGAGAAATATCTGCTTCTAAAACCAAAACGGAGCTATCGAACTGGATTGTTGTCAATGTGTGCATTCAACTGACAGAGTTAAACTCACGTGTGGATTCAGCGGTTTGCTAACCCTTTCTGTTCAGAATCCCAAAATCGGTATTTCATATCCAATGCCGGCATCCGTACTAAACAGCAGGAAACTTCGTCTAAAATTCAGGAGAAACGTTTCCTTGAAACTGCTCTGCTGTGCGTTCGTTCACCTAAGAGAGTTGAATCTATGTTGAGATTCAGCGAGTCAGAAACACCTTTCTTCTAGGAGCTGCGTTGGGATATTCCCGAGTGAATGGGACCATAGGCTTTACAGAGAATTATCTGCTTCTAACACCAAAACGGAGCTATCTAACTGCATGGTTGTCAATGTGTGCATTCATCTGACAGAGTTAAACTCACGTGTGGATTCAGCGGTTTGCAAACCCTTTCAGTGCAGAATCCCAAAACCGGTATTTCCTACCCAATGCCGGCATCTGTACTAAAGAGCAGGAAACTTCGTCTAAAACTCATTCGAAACGTTTCCTTGTAACTGCTCTGCTGTGCGTTCGTTCACCTAAGAGAGTTGAATCTATGTTGAGATTCAGCGAGTCAGAAACACGTTTCTTCTAGGAGCTGCGTTGGGATATTCCCGAGTGAATGGGACCATAGGCTGTACAGAGATATATCTGCTCCTAAAACCAAAAGCGTGCTATCTAACTGAATGGTTGTCAATGTGTGCATTCAACTGACAGAGTTAAACTCACGTTTGGATTCAGCGGTTTACAAACCCTTTCTGTGCAGAATCCCAAAACCGGTAATTCCAGCTCAATGACGGCATACGTACTAAACTGCAGGTAACTTCCTCTAAAACTCAGGAGAAACGTTTCCTTGAAACTGCTCTGCTGTGCGTTCGTTCACCTAAGAGAGTTGAATCTATGTTGAGATTCAGCGAGTCAGAAACACGTTTCTTCTAGGAGCTGCGTTGGGATATTCCCGAGTGAATGGGACCATAGGCTGTACAGAGAAATATCTGCTTCTAAAACCAAAACGGAGCTATCTAACTGAATGGTTGTCAATGTGTGCATTCACCTGACAGAGATAAACTCACGTGTGGATTCAGCGGTTTGCAAACCCTTTCTGTGCAGAATCCCAAAACCGGTATTTCCAGCCCAATGCCGGCATACGTTCTAAACAGCAGGAAACGTCATCTAAAACTCAGGAGAAACGTTTCCTTGAAACTGCTCTGCTGTGCGTTCGTTCACCTAAGAGAGTTGAATCTATGTTGAGATTCAGCGAGTCAGAAACACGTTTCTTCTAGGAGCTGCGTTGGGATATTCCCGAGTGAATGGGACCATAGGCTGTACAGAGAAATATCTGCCTCTAAAACCAAAACGGAGCTATCAAACTGAATGGTTGTCAATGTGTTCATTCAACTGACAGAGTTAAACTCACGTTTGGATTCAGCGGTTTACAAACCCTTTCTGTGCAGAATCCCAAAACCGGTAATTCCAGCTCAATGCCGGCATACGTACTAAACTGCAGGAAACTTCCACTAAAACTCAGGAGAAACGTTTACTTTAACCTGCTCTGCTGTGCGATCGTTCACCTAAGAGAGTTGAATCTATTTTGAAATTCAGCGAGTCAGAAACACGTTTCTTCTAGGAGCTGCGTTGGGATATTTCCGAGTGAATGGGACCATAGGCTGTACAGAGAAATATCTGCTTCTAAAACCAAAACGGAGCTATCTAACTGGATGGTTGTCAATGTGTGCATTCAACTGACAGAGTTAAACTCACGTGTGGATTCAGCGGTTTGCAAACCCTTTCTGTTCAGAATCCCAAAACCGGTATTTCATATCCAATGCCGGCATCCGTACTAAACAGCAGGAAACTTGGTCTAAAATTCAGGAGAAACGTTTCCTTGAAACTGCTCTGCTGTGCGTTCGTTCACCTAAGAGAGTTGAATCTATGTTGAGATTCAGCGAGTCAGAAACACGTTTCTTCTAGGAGCTACGTTGGGATATTCCCGAGTGAATGGGACCATAGGCTGTACAGAGAATTATCTGCTTCTAACACCAAAACGGAGATATCTATCTGCATGGTTGTCAATGTGTGCATTCAACTGACAGAGTTAAACTCACGTGTGGATTCAGCGGTTTGCAAACCCTTTCTGTGCAGAATCCCAAAACCGGTATTTCCTACCCAATGCCGGCATCTGTACTAAACAGCAGGAAACTTCGTCTAAAACTCATTCGAAACGTTTCCTTGTAACTGCTCTGCTGTGCGTTCGTTCACCTAAGAGAGTTGAATCTATGTTGAGATTCAGCGAGTCAGAAACACGTTTCTTCTAGGAGCTGCGTTGGTATATTCCCGAGTGAATGGGACCATAGGCTGTACAGAGATATATCTGCTCCTAAAACCAAAAGCGTGCTATCTAACTGAATGGTTGTCAATGTGTGCATTCAACTGACAGAGTTAAACTCACGTTTGGATTCAGCGGTTTACAAACCCTTTCTGTGCAGAATCCCAAAACCGGTAATTCAAGCTCAATGACGGCATACGTACTAAACTGCAGGTAACTTCCTCTAAAACTCAGGAGAAACGTTTCCTTGAAACTGCTCTGCTGTGCGTTCGTTCACCTAAGAGAGTTGAATCTATGTTGAGATTCAGCGAGTCAGAAACACGTTTCTTCTAGGAGCTGCGTTGGGATATTCCCGAGTGAATGGGACCATAGGCTGTACAGAGAAATATCTGCTTCTAAAACCAAAACGGAGCTATCTAACTGAATGGTTGTCAATGTGTGCATTCACCTGACAGAGATAAACTCACGTGTGGATTCAGCGGTTTGCAAACCCTTTCTGTGCAGAATCCCAAAACCGGTATTTCCAGCCCAATGCCGGCATACGTACTAAACAGCAGGAAACTTCATCTAAAACTCAGGAGAAACGTTTCCTTGAAAGTGCTCTGCTGTGCGTTCGTTCACCTAAGAGAGTTGAATCTATGTTGAGATTCAGCGAGTCAGAAACACGTTTCTTCTAGGAGCTGCGTTGGGATATTCCCGAGTGAATGGGACCATAGGGTGTACAGAGAAATATCTGCTTCTAAAACCAAAACGGAGCTATCAAACTGAATGGTGGTCAATGTGTGCATTCAACTGACAGAGTTAAACTCACGTGTGGATTCAGCGGTTTGCAAACCCTTTCTGTGCAGAATCCCAAAACCGGTATTTCCAGCCGAATGGCGGCATCCGTACTAAACAGCAGGAAACTTCGTCTAAAACTCAGGAGAAACGTTTCCTTGAAACTGCTCTGCTGTGCGTTCGTTCACCTAAGAGAGTTGAATCTATGTTGAGATTCAGCGAGTCAGAAACTCGTTTCTTCTAGGAGCTGCGTTGGGATATTCCCGAGTGAATGGGACCATAGGCTGTACAGAGAAATATCTGCTTCTAAAACCAAAACGGAGCTATCTAACTGAATGGTTGTCAATGTGTTCATTCATCTGACAGAGTTAAACTCACGTGTGGATTCAGCGGTTTGCAAACCCTTTCTAAGCAGAATCCCAAAACCGGTATTTCCTACCCAATGCCGGCATCCGTACTAAAAAGCAGGAAACTTCGTCTAAAACTCAGGCGAAACGTTTCCTTGTAACTGCTCTGCTGTGCGTTCGTTCACCTAAGAGAGTTGAATCTATGTTGAGATTCAGCGAGTCAGAAACACGTTTCTTCTAGGAGCTGCGTTGGGATATTCCCGAGTGAATGGGACCATAGGCTGTACAGAGATATATCTGCTCCTAAAACCAAAAGCGTGCTATCTAACTGAATGGTTGTCAATGTGTGCATTCAACTGACAGAGTTAAACTCACGTTTGGATTCAGCGGTTTACAAACCCTTTCTGTGCAGAATCCCAAAACCGGTAATTCCAGCTCAATGCCGGCATACGTACTAAACTGCAGTAAACTTCCTCTAAAACTCAGGAGAAACGTTTCCTTGAAACTGCTCTTCTGTGCGTTCGTTCACCTAAGAGAGTTGAATCTATGTTGAGATTCAGCGAGTCAGAAACACGTTTCTTCTAGGAGCTGCGTTGGGATATTCCCGAGTGAATGGGACCATAGGCTGTACAGAGAAATATCTGCTTCTAAAACCAAAACGGAGCTATCTAACTGGATGGTTGTCAATGTGTGCATTCAACTGACAGAGATAAACTCACGTGTGGATTCAGCGGTTTGCAAACCCTTTCTGTGGAGAATCCCAAAACCGGTATTTCCAGCCCAATGCCGGCATACGTACTAAACAGCAGGAAACTTCATCTAAAACTCAGGAGAAACGTTTCCTTGAAACTGCTCTCCTGTGCGTTCGTTCACCTAAGAGAGTTGAATCTATGTTGAGATTCAGCGAGTCAGAAACACGTTTCTTCTAGGAGCTGCGTTGGGATATTCCCGAGTGAATGGGACCATAGGCTGTACAGAGAAATATCTGCCTCTAAAACCAAAACGGAGCTATCAAACTGAATGGTTGTCAATGTGTTCATTCAACTGACAGAGTTAAACTCACGTTTGGATTCAGCGGTTTACAAACCCTTTCTGTGCAGAATCCCAAAACCGGTAATTCCAGCTCAATGCCGGCATACGTACTAAACTGCAGGAAACTTCCACTAAAACTCAGGAGAAACGTTTACTTGAAACTGCTCTGCTGTGCGATCGTTCACCTAAGAGAGTTGAATCTATTTGAAATTCAGCGAGTCAGAAACACGTTTCTTCTAGGAGCTGCGTTGGGATATTTCCGAGTGAATGGGACCATAGGCTGTACAGAGAAATATCTGCTTCTAAAACCAAAACGGAGCTATCTAACTGGATGGTTGTCAATGTGTGCATTCAACTGACAGAGTTAAACTCACGTGTGGATTCAGCGGTTTGCAAACCCTTTCTGTTCAGAATCCCAAAACCGGTATTTCATATCCAATGCCGGCATCCGTACTAAACAGCAGGAAACTTGGTCTAAAATTCAGGAGAAACGTTTCCTTGAAACTGCTCTGCTGTGCGTTCGTTCACCTAAGAGAGTTGAATCTATGTTGAGATTCAGCGAGTCAGAAACACGTTTCTTCTAGGAGCTACGTTGGGATATTCCCGAGTGAATGGGACCATAGGCTGTACAGAGAATTATCTGCTTCTAACACCAAAACGGAGATATCTAACTGCATGGTTGTCAATGTGTGCATTCAACTGACAGAGTTAAACTCACGTGTGGATTCAGCGGTTTGCAAACCCTTTCTGTGCAGAATCCCAAAACCGGTATTTCCTACCCAATGCCGGCATCTGTACTAAACAGCAGGAAACTTCGTCTAAAACTCATTCGAAACGTTTCCTTGTAACTGCTCTGCTGTGCTTTCGTTCACCTAAGAGAGTTGAATCTATGTTGAGATTCAGCGAGTCAGAAACACGTTTCTTCTAGGAGCTGCGTTGGGATATTCCCGAGTGAATGGGACCATAGGCTGTACAGAGAAATATCTGCTTCTAAAACCAAAACGGAGCTATCTAACTGGATGGTTGTCAATGTGTGCATTCAACTGACAGAGATAAACTCACGTGTGGATTCAGCGGTTTGCAAACCCTTTCTGTGGAGAATCCCAAAACCGGTATTTCCAGCCCAATGCCGGCATACGTACTAAACAGCAGGAAACTTCATCTAAAACTCAGGAGAAACGTTTCCTTGAAACTGCTCTCCTGTGCGTTCGTTCACCTAAGAGAGTTGAATCTATGTTGAGATTCAGCGAGTCAGAAACACGTTTCTTCTAGGAGCTGCGTTGGGATATTCCCGAGTGAATGGGACCATAGGCTGTACAGAGAAATATCTGCCTCTAAAACCAAAACGGAGCTATCAAACTGAATGGTTGTCAATGTGTTCATTCAACTGACAGAGTTAAACTCACGTTTGGATTCAGCGGTTTACAAACCCTTTCTGTGCAGAATCCCAAAACCGGTAATTCCAGCTCAATGCCGGCATACGTACTAAACTGCAGGAAACTTCCACTAAAACTCAGGAGAAACGTTTACTTGAAACTGCTCTGCTGTGCGATCGTTCACCTAAGAGAGTTGAATCTATTTTGAAATTCAGCGAGTCAGAAACACGTTTCTTCTAGGAGCTGCGTTGGGATATTTCCGAGTGAATGGGACCATAGGCTGTACAGAGAAATATCTGCTTCTAAAACCAAAACGGAGCTATCTAACTGGATGGTTGTCAATGTGTGCATTCAACTGACAGAGTTAAACTCACGTGTGGATTCAGCGGTTTGCAAACCCTTTCTGTTCAGAATCCCAAAACCGGTATTTCATATCCAATGCCGGCATCCGTACTAAACAGCAGGAAACTTGGTCTAAAATTCAGGAGAAACGTTTCCTTGAAACTGCTCTGCTGTGCGTTCGTTCACCTAAGAGAGTTGAATCTATGTTGAGATTCAGCGAGTCAGAAACACGTTTCTTCTAGGAGCTACGTTGGGATATTCCCGAGTGAATGGGACCATAGGCTGTACAGAGAATTATCTGCTTCTAACACCAAAACGGAGATATCTAACTGCATGGTTGTCAATGTGTGCATTCAACTGACAGAGTTAAACTCACGTGTGGATTCAGCGGTTTGCAAACCCTTTCTGTGCAGAATCCCAAAACCGGTATTTCCTACCCAATGCCGGCATCTGTACTAAACAGCAGGAAACTTCGTCTAAAACTCATTCGAAACGTTTCCTTGTAACTGCTCTGCTGTGCTTTCGTTCACCTAAGAGAGTTGAATCTATGTTGAGATTCAGCGAGTCAGAAACACGTTTCTTCTAGGAGCTGCGTTGGTATATTCCCGAGTGAAAGGGACCATAGGCTGTACAGAGATATATCTGCTCCTAAAACCAAAAGCGTGCTATCTAACTGAATGGTTGTCAATGTGTGCATTCAACTGACAGAGTTAAACTCACGTTTGGATTCAGCGGTTTACAAACCCTTTCTGTGCAGAATCCCAAAACCGGTAATTCAAGCTCAATGACGGCATACGTACTAAACTGCAGGTAACTTCCTCTAAAACTCAGGAGAAACGTTTCCTTGAAACTGCTCTGCTGTGCGTTCGTTCACCTAAGAGAGTTGAATCTATGTTGAGATTCAGCGAGTCAGAAACACGTTTCTTCTAGGAGCTGCGTTGGGATATTCCCGAGTGAATGGGACCATAGGCTGTACAGAGAAATATCTGTTTCTAAAACCAAAACGGAGCTATCTAACTGAATGGTTGTCAATGTGTGCATTCACCTGACAGAGATAAACTCACGTGTGGATTCAGCGGTTTGCAAACCCTTTCTGTGCAGAATCCCAAAACCGGTATTTCCAGCCCAATGCCGGCATACGTACTAAACAGCAGGAAACTTCATCTAAAACTCAGGAGAAACGTTTCCTTGAAACTGCTCTGCTGTGCGTTCGTTCACCTAAGAGAGTTGAATCTATGTTGAGATTCAGCGAG
This sequence comes from Aotus nancymaae, assembly GCF_030222135.1. Taxonomy (NCBI): domain Eukaryota; kingdom Metazoa; phylum Chordata; class Mammalia; order Primates; family Aotidae; genus Aotus; species Aotus nancymaae. The sequence goes on from NW_026988493.1 coordinate 640,061, forward strand.
TCAGAAACACGTTTCTTCTAGGAGCTGCGTTGGGATATTCCCGAGTGAATGGGACCATAGGCTGTACAGAGAAATATCTGCTTCTAAAACCAAAACGGAGCTATCAAACTGAATGGTGGTCAATGTGTGCATTCAACTGACAGAGTTAAACTCACGTGTGGATTCAGCGGTTTACAAACCCTTTCTGTGCAGAATCCCCAAACCGGTAATTCCAGCTCAATGCCGGCATACGTACTAAACTGCAGGAAACTTCCACTAAAACTCAGGAGAAACGTTTACTTGAAACTGCTCTGCTGTGCGATCGTTCACCTAAGAGAGTTGAATCTATTTTGAAATTCAGCGAGTCAGAAACACGTTTCTTCTAGGAGCTGCGTTGGGATATTTCCGAGTGAATGGGACCATAGACTGTACAGAGAAATATCTGCTTCTAAAACCAAAACGGAGCTATCTAACTGGATGGTTGTCAATGTGTGCATTCAACTGACAGAGTTAAACTCACGTGTGGATTCAGCGGTTTGCAAACCCTTTCTGTTCAGAATCCCAAAACCGGTATTTCATATCCAATGCCGGCATCCGTACTAAACAGCAGGAAACTTGGTGTAAAATTCAGGAGTAACGTTTCCTTGAAACTGCTCTGCTGTGCGTTCGTTCACCTAAGAGAGTTGAATCTATGTTGAGATTCAGCGAGTCAGAAACACGTTTCTTCTAGGAGCTACGTGGGGATATTCCCGAGTGAATGGGACCATAGGCTGTACAGAGAATTATCTGCTTCTAACACCAAAACGGAGATATCTAACTGCAAGGCTGTCAATGTGTGCATTCAACTGACAGAGATAAACTCACGTGTGGATTCAGCGGTTTGCAAACCCTTTCTGTGGAGAATCCCAAAACCGGTATTTCCAGCCCAATGCCGGCATACGTACTAAACAGCAGGAAACTTCATCTAAAACTCAGGAGAAACGTTTCCTTGAAACTGCTCTCCTGTGCGTTCGTTCACCTAAGAGAGTTGAATCTATGTTGAGATTCAGCGAGTCAGAAACACGTTTCTTCTAGGAGCTGCGTTGGGATATTCCCGAGTGAATGGGACCATAGGCTGTACAGAGAAATATCTGCTTCTAAAACCAAAACGGAGCTATCTAACTGAATGGTTGTCAATGTGTTCATTCAACTGACAGAGTTAAACTCACGTTTGGATTCAGCGGTTTACACACCCTTTCTGTGCAGAATCCCAAAACCGGTAATTCCAGCTCAATGCCGGCATACGTACTAAACTGCAGGAAACTTCCACTAAAACTCAGGAGAAACGTTTCCTTGAAACTGCTCTGCTGTGCCTTCGTTCACCTAAGAGAGTTGAATCTATGTTGAGATTCAGCGAGTCAGAAACACGTTTCTTCTAGGAGCTGCGTTGGGATATTCCCGAGTGAATGGGACCATAGGCTGTACAGAGAATTATCTGCTTCTAACACCAAAACGGAGCTATCTAACTGCATGGTTGTCAATGTGTGCATTCAACTGACAGAGTTAAACTCACGTGTGGATTCAGCGGTTTGCAAACCCTTTCTGTGCAGAATCCCAAAACCGGTATTTCCTACCCAATGCCGGCATCTGTACTAAAGAGCAGGAAACTTCGTCTAAAACTCATTCGAAACGTTTCCTTGTAACTGCTCTGCTGTGCGTTCGTTCACCTAAGAGAGTTGAATCTATGTTGAGATTCAGCGAGTCAGAAACTCGTTTCTTCTAGGAGCTGCGTTGGGATATTCCCGAGTGAATGGGACCATAGGCTGTACAGAGATATATCTGCTCCTAAAACCAAAAGCGTGCTATCTAACTGAATGGTTGTCAATGTGTGCATTCAACTGACAGAGTTAAACTCACGTTTGGATTCAGCGGTTTACAAACCCTTTCTGTGCAGAATCCCAAAACCGGTAATTCCAGCTCAATGACGGCATACGTACTAAACTGCAGGTAACTTCCTCTAAAACTCAGGAGAAACGTTTCCTTGAAACTGCTCTGCTGTGCGTTCGTTCACCTAAGAGAGTTGAATCTATGTTGAGATTCAGCGAGTCAGAAACACGTTTCTTCTAGGAGCTGCGTTGGGATATTCCCGAGTGAATGGGACCATAGGCTGTACAGAGAAATATCTGCTTCTAAAACCAAAACGGAGCTATCTAACTGAATGGTTGTCAATGTGTGCATTCACCTGACAGAGATAAACTCACGTGTGGATTCAGCGGTTTGCAAACCCTTTCTGTGCAGAATCCCAAAACCGGTATTTCCAGCCCAATGCCGGCATACGTACTAAACAGCAGGAAACTTCATCTAAAACTCAGGAGAAACGTTTCCTTGAAACTGCTCTGCTGTGCGTTCGTTCACCTAAGAGAGTTGAATCTATGTTGAGATTCAGCGAGTCAGAAACACGTTTCTTCTAGGAGCTGCGTTGGGATATTCCCGAGTGAATGGGACCATAGGCTGTACAGAGAAATATCTGCTTCTAAAACCAAAACGGAGCTATCAAACTGAATGGTGGTCAATGTGTGCATTCAACTGACAGAGTTAAACTCACGTGTGGATTCAGCGGTTTACAAACCCTTTCTGTGCAGAATCCCAAAACCGGTAATTCCAGCTCAATGCCGGCATACGTACTAAACTGCAGGAAACTTCCACTAAAACTCAGGAGAAACGTTTACTTGAAACTGCTCTGCTGTGCGATCGTTCACCTAAGAGAGTTGAATCTATTTTGAAATTCAGCGAGTCAGAAACACGTTTCTTCTAGGAGCTGCGTTGGGATATTTCCGAGTGAATGGGACCATAGACTGTACAGAGAAATATCTGCTTCTAAAACCAAAACGGAGCTATCTAACTGGATGGTTGTCAATGTGTGCATTCAACTGACAGAGTTAAACTCACGTGTGGATTCAGCGGTTTGCAAACCCTTTCTGTTCAGAATCCCAAAACCGGTATTTCATATCCAATGCCGGCATCCGTACTAAACAGCAGGAAACTTGGTGTAAAATTCAGGAGTAACGTTTCCTTGAAACTGCTCTGCTGTGCGTTCGTTCACCTAAGAGAGTTGAATCTATGTTGAGATTCAGCGAGTCAGAAACACGTTTCTTCTAGGAGCTACGTGGGGATATTCCCGAGTGAATGGGACCATAGGCTGTACAGAGAATTATCTGCTTCTAACACCAAAACGGAGATATCTAACTGCATGGCTGTCAATGTGTGCATTCAACTGACAGAGATAAACTCACGTGTGGATTCAGCGGTTTGCAAACCCTTTCTGTGGAGAATCCCAAAACCGGTATTTCCAGCCCAATGCCGGCATACGTACTAAACAGCAGGAAACTTCATCTAAAACTCAGGAGAAACGTTTCCTTGAAACTGCTCTCCTGTGCGTTCGTTCACCTAAGAGAGTTGAATCTATGTTGAGATTCAGCGAGTCAGAAACACGTTTCTTCTAGGAGCTGCGTTGGGATATTCCCGAGTGAATGGGACCATAGGCTGTACAGAGAAATATCTGCTTCTAAAACCAAAACGGAGCTATCTAACTGAATGGTTGTCAATGTGTTCATTCAACTGACAGAGTTAAACTCACGTTTGGATTCAGCGGTTTACACACCCTTTCTGTGCAGAATCCCAAAACCGGTAATTCCAGCTCAATGCCGGCATACGTACTAAACTGCAGGAAACTTCCACTAAAACTCAGGAGAAACGTTTACTTGAAACTGCTCTGCTGTGCGATCGTTCACCTAAGAGAGTTGAATCTATTTTGAAATTCAGCGAGTCAGAAACACGTTTCTTCTAGGAGCTGCGTTGGGATATTTCCGAGTGAATGGGACCATAGGCTGTACAGAGAAATATCTGCTTCTAAAACCAAAACGGAGCTATCTAACTGGATGGTTGTCAATGTGTGCATTCAACTGACAGAGTTAAACTCACGTGTGGATTCAGCGGTTTGCAAACCCTTTCTGTTCAGAATCCCAAAACCGGTATTTCATATCCAATGCCGGCATCCGTACTAAACAGCAGGAAACTTCGTCTAAAATTCAGGAGAAACGTTTCCTTGAAACTGCTCTGCTGTGCCTTCGTTCACCTAAGAGAGTTGAATCTATGTTGAGATTCAGCGAGTCAGAAACACGTTTCTTCTAGGAGCTGCGTTGGGATATTCCCGAGTGAATGGGACCATAGGCTGTACAGAGAATTATCTGCTTCTAACACCAAAACGGAGCTATCTAACTGCATGGTTGTCAATGTGTGCATTCAACTGACAGAGTTAAACTCACGTGTGGATTCAGCGGTTTGCAAACCCTTTCTGTGCAGAATCCCAAAACCGGTATTTCCTACCCAATGCCGGCATCTGTACTAAAGAGCAGGAAACTTCGTCTAAAACTCATTCGAAACGTTTCCTTGTAACTGCTCTGCTGTGCGTTCGTTCACCTAAGAGAGTTGAATCTATGTTGAGATTCAGCGAGTCAGAAACTCGTTTCTTCTAGGAGCTGCGTTGGGATATTCCCGAGTGAATGGGACCATAGGCTGTACAGAGATATATCTGCTCCTAAAACCAAAAGCGTGCTATCTAACTGAATGGTTGTCAATGTGTGCATTCAACTGACAGAGTTAAACTCACGTTTGGATTCAGCGGTTTACAAACCCTTTCTGTGCAGAATCCCAAAACCGGTAATTCCAGCTCAATGACGGCATACGTACTAAACTGCAGGTAACTTCCTCTAAAACTCAGGAGAAACGTTTCCTTGAAACTGCTCTGCTGTGCGTTCGTTCACCTAAGAGAGTTGAATCTATGTTGAGATTCAGCGAGTCAGAAACACGTTTCTTCTAGGAGCTGCGTTGGGATATTCCCGAGTGAATGGGACCATAGGCTGTACAGAGAAATATCTGCTTCTAAAACCAAAACGGAGCTATCTAACTGAATGGTTGTCAATGTGTGCATTCACCTGACAGAGATAAACTCACGTGTGGATTCAGCGGTTTGCAAACCCTTTCTGTGCAGAATCCCAAAACCGGTATTTCCAGCCCAATGCCGGCATACGTACTAAACAGCAGGAAACTTCATCTAAAACTCAGGAGAAACGTTTCCTTGAAACTGCTCTGCTGTGCGTTCGTTCACCTAAGAGAGTTGAATCTATGTTGAGATTCAGCGAGTCAGAAACACGTTTCTTCTAGGAGCTGCGTTGGGATATTCCCGAGTGAATGGGACCATAGGCTGTACAGAGAAATATCTGCCTCTAAAACCAAAACGGAGCTATCAAACTGAATGGTTGTCAATGTGTTCATTCCACTGACAGAGTTAAACTCACGTTTGGATTCAGCGGTTTACAAACCCTTTCTGTGCAGAATCCCAAAACCGGTAATTCCAGCTCAATGCCGGCATACGTACTATACTGCAGGAAACTTCCACTAAAACTCAGGAGAAACGTTTACTTGAAACTGCTCTGCTGTGCGGTCGTTCACCTAAGAGAGTTGAATCTATTTTGAAATTCAGCGAGTCAGAAACACGTTTCTTCTAGGAGCTGCGTTGGGATATTTCCGAGTGAATGGGACCATAGGCTGTACAGAGAAATATCTGCTTCTAAAACCAAAACGGAGCTATCTAACTGGATGGTTGTCAATGTGTGCATTCAACTGACAGAGTTAAACTCACGTGTGGATTCAGCGGTTTGCAAACCCTTTCTGTTCAGAATCCCAAAACCGGTATTTCATATCCAATGCCGGCATCCGTACTAAACAGCAGGAAACTTGGTCTAAAATTCAGGAGAAACGTTTCCTTGAAACTGCTCTGCTGTGCGTTCGTTCACCTAAGAGAGTTGAATCTATGTTGAGATTCAGCGAGTCAGAAACACGTTTCTTCTAGGAGCTACGTTGGGATATTCCCGAGTGAATGGGACCATAGGCTGTACAGAGAATTATCTGCTTCTAACACCAAAACGGAGATATCTATCTGCATGGTTGTCAATGTGTGCATTCAACTGACAGAGTTAAACTCACGTGTGGATTCAGCGGTTTGCAAACCCTTTCTGTGCAGAATCCCAAAACCGGTATTTCCTACCCAATGCCGGCATCTGTACTAAACAGCAGGAAACTTCGTCTAAAACTCATTCGAAACGTTTCCTTGTAACTGCTCTGCTGTGCTGTCGTTCACCTAAGAGAGTTGAATCTATGTTGAGATTCAGCGAGTCAGAAACACGTTTCTTCTAGGAGCTGCGTTGGGATATTCCCGAGTGAATGGGACCATAGGCTGTACAGAGAAATATCTGTTTCTAAAACCAAAACGGAGCTATCTAACTGAATGATTGTCAATGTCTGCATTCACCTGACAGAGATAAACTCACGTGTGGATTCAGCGGTTTGCAACCCTTTCTGTGCAGAATCCCAAAACCGGTATTTCCAGCCCAATGCCGGCATACGTACTAAACAGCAGGAAACTTCATCTAAAACTCAGGAGAAACGTTTCCTTGAAACTGCTCTGCTGTGCGTTCGTTCACCTAAGAGAGTTGAATCTATGTTGAGATTCAGCGAGTCAGAAACACGTTTCTTCTAGGAGCTGCGTTGGGATATTCCCGAGTGAATGGGACCATAGACTGTACAGAGAAATATCTGCTTCTAAAACCAAAACGGAGCTATCAAACTGAATGGTGGTCAATGTGTGCATTCAACTGACAGAGTTAAACTCACGTTTGGATTCAGCGGTTTACAAACCCTTTCTGTGCAGAATCCCAAAACCGGTAATTCCAGCTCAATGCCGGCATACGTACTAAACTGCAGGAAACTTCCACTAAAACTCAGGAGAAACGTTTACTTGAAACTGCTCTGCTGTGCGATCGTTCACCTAAGAGAGTTGAATCTATTTTGAAATTCAGCGAGTCAGAAACACGTTTCTTCTAGGAGCTGCGTTGGGATATTTCCGAGTGAATGGGACCATAGGCTGTACAGAGAAATATCTGCTTCTAAAACCAAAACGGAGCTATCTAACTGGATGGTTGTCAATGTGTGCATTCAACTGACAGAGTTAAACTCACGTGTGGATTCAGCGGTTTGCAAACCCTTTCTGTTCAGAATCCCAAAACCGGTATTTCATATCCAATGCCGGCATCCGTACTAAACAGTAGGAAACTTGGTGTAAAATTCAGGAGAAACGTTTCCTTGAAACTGCTCTGCTGTGCGTTCGTGCACCTAAGAGAGTTGAATCTATGTTGAGATTCAGCGAGTCAGAAACACGTTTCTTCTAGGAGCTACGTTGGGATATTCCCGAGTGAATGGGACCATAGGCTGTACAGAGAATTATCTGCTTCTAACACCAAAACGGAGATATCTAACTGCATGGTTGTCAATGTGTGCATTCAACTGACAGAGTTAAACTCACGTGTGGATTCAGCGGTTTGCAAACCCTTTCTGTGCAGAATCCCAAAACCGGTATTTCCTACCCAATGCCGGCATCTGTACTAAACAGCAGGAAACTTCGTCTAAAACTCATTCGAAACGTTTCCTTGTAACTGCTCTGCTGTGCTTTCGTTCACCTAAGAGAGTTGAATCTATGTTGAGATTCAGCGAGTCAGAAACACGTTTCTTCTAGGAGCTGCGTTGGTATATTCCCGAGTGAATGGGACCATAGGCTGTACAGAGATATATCTGCTCCTAAAACCAAAAGCGTGCTATCTAACTGAATGGTTGTCAATGTGTGCATTCAACTGACAGAGTTAAACTCACGTTTGGATTCAGCGGTTTACAAACCCTTTCTGTGCAGAATCCCAAAACCGGTAATTCAAGCTCAATGACGGCATACGTACTAAACTGCAGGTAACTTCCTCTAAAACTCAGGAGAAACGTTTCCTTGAAACTGCTCTGCTGTTCGTTCGTTCACCTAAGAGAGTTGAATCTATGATGAGATTCAGCGAGTCAGAAACACGTTTCTTCTAGGAGCTGCGTTGGGATATTCCCGAGTGAATGGGACCATAGGCTGTACAGAGAAATATCTGCTTCTAAAACCAAAACGGAGCTTTCTAACTGAATGGTTGTCAATGTGTGCATTCACCTGACAGAGATAAACTCACGTGTGGATTCAGCGGTTTGCAAACCCTTTCTGTGCAGAATCCCAAAACCGGTATTTCCAGCCCAATGCCGGCATACGTACTAAACAGCAGGAAACTTCATCTAAAACTCAGGAGAAACGTTTCCTTGAAAGTGCTCTGCTGTGCGTTCGTTCACCTAAGAGAGTTGAATCTATGTTGAGATTCAGCGAGTCAGAAACACGTTTCTTCTAGGAGCTGCGTTGGGATATTCCCGAGTGAATGGGACCATAGGGTGTACAGAGAAATATCTGCTTCTAAAACCAAAACGGAGCTATCAAACTGAATGGTGGTCAATGTGTGCATTCAACTGACAGAGTTAAACTCACGTGTGGATTCAGCGGTTTGCAAACCCTTTCTGTGCAGAATCCCAAAACCGGTATTTCCAGCCGAATGCCGGCATCCGTACTAAACAGCAGGAAACTTCGTCTAAAACTCAGGAGAAACGTTTCCTTGAAACTGCTCTGCTGTGCGTTCGTTCACCTAAGAGAGTTGAATCTATGTTGAGATTCAGCGAGTCAGAAACGCGTTTCTTCTAGGAGCTGCGTTGGGATATTCCCGAGTGAATGGGACCATAGGCTGTACAGAGAAATATCTGCTTCTAAAACCAAAACGGAGCTATCTAACTGAATGGTTGTCAATGTGTTCATTCATCTGACAGAGTTAAACTCACGTGTGGATTCAGCGGTTTGCAAACCCTTTCTAAGCAGAATCCCAAAACCGGTATTTCCTACCCAATGCCGGCATCCGTACTAAAAAGCAGGAAACTTCGTCTAAAACTCAGGCGAAACGTTTCCTTGTAACTGCTCTGCTGTGCGTTCGTTCACCTAAGAGAGTTGAATCTATGTTGAGATTCAGCGAGTCAGAAACACGTTTCTTCTAGGAGCTGCGTTGGGATATTCCCGAGTGAATGGGACCATAGGCTGTACAGAGATATATCTGCTCCTAAAACCAAAAGCGTGCTATCTAACTGAATGGTTGCCAATGTGTGCATTCAACTGACAGAGTTAAACTCACGTTTGGATTCAGCGGTTTACAAACCCTTTCTGTGCAGAATCACAAAACCGGTAATTCCAGCTCAATGCCGGCATACGTACTAAACTGCAGTAAACTTCCTCTAAAACTCAGGAGAAACGTTTCCTTGAAACTGCTCTTCTGTGCGTTCGTTCACCTAAGAGAGTTGAATCTATGTTGAGATTCAGCGAGTCAGAAACACGTTTCTTCTAGGAGCTGCGTTGGGATATTCCCGAGTGAATGGGACCATAGGCTGTACAGAGAAATATCTGCTTCTAAAACCAAAACGGAGCTATCTAACTGGATGGTTGTCAATGTGTGCATTCAACTGACAGAGATAAACTCACGTGTGGATTCAGCGGTTTGCAAACCCTTTCTGTGGAGAATCCCAAAACCGGTATTTCCAGCCCAATGCCGGCATACGTACTAAACAGCAGGAAACTTCATCTAAAACTCAGGAGAAACGTTTCCTTGAAACTGCTCTCCTGTGCGTTCGTTCACCTAAGAGAGTTGAATCTATGTTGAGATTCAGCGAGTCAGAAACACGTTTCTTCTAGGAGCTGCGTTGGGATATTCCCGAGTGAATGGGACCATAGGCTGTACAGAGAAATATCTGCCTCTAAAACCAAAACGGAGCTATCAAACTGAATGGTTGTCAATGTGTTCATTCAACTGACAGAGTTAAACTCACGTTTGGATTCAGCGGTTTACAAACCCTTTCTGTGCAGAATCCCAAAACCGGTAATTCCAGCTCAATGCCGGCATACGTACTAAACTGCAGGAAACTTCCACTAAAACTCAGGAGAAACGTTTACTTGAAACTGCTCTGCTGTGCGATCGTTCACCTAAGAGAGTTGAATCTATTTTGAAATTCAGCGAGTCAGAAACACGTTTCTTCTAGGAGCTGCGTTGGGATATTCCCGAGTGAATGGGACCATAGGCTGTACAGAGAAATATCTGCTTCTAAAACCAAAACGGAGCTATCTAACTGAATGGTTGTCAATGTGTTCATTCATCTGACAGAGTTAAACTCACGTGTGGATTCAGCGGTTTGCAAACCCTTTCTAAGCAGAATCCCAAAACCGGTATTTCCTACCCAATGCCGGCATCCGTACTAAAAAGCAGGAAACTTCGTCTAAAACTCAGGCGAAACGTTTCCTTGTAACTGCTCTGCTGTGCGTTCGTTCACCTAAGAGAGTTGAATCTATGTTGAGATTCAGCGAGTCAGAAACACGTTTCTTCTAGGAGCTGCGTTGGGATATTCCCGAGTGAATGGGACCATAGGCTGTACAGAGATATATCTGCTCCTAAAACCAAAAGCGTGCTATCTAACTGAATGGTTGTCAATGTGTGCATTCAACTGACAGAGTTAAACTCACGTTTGGATTCAGCGGTTTACAAACCCTTTCTGTGCAGAATCCCAAAACCGGTAATTCCAGCTCAATGCCGGCATACGTACTAAACTGCAGTAAACTTCCTCTAAAACTCAGGAGAAACGTTTCCTTGAAACTGCTCTTCTGTGCGTTCGTTCACCTAAGAGAGTTGAATCTATGTTGAGATTCAGCGAGTCAGAAACACGTTTCTTCTAGGAGCTGCGTTGGGATATTCCCGAGTGAATGGGACCATAGGCTGTACAGAGAAATATCTGCTTCTAAAACCAAAACGGAGCTATCTAACTGGATGGTTGTCAATGTGTGCATTCAACTGACAGAGATAAACTCACGTGTGGATTCAGCGGTTTGCAAACCCTTTCTGTGGAGAATCCCAAAACCGGTATTTCCAGCCCAATGCCGGCATACGTACTAAACAGCAGGAAACTTCATCTAAAACTCAGGAGAAACGTTTCCTTGAAACTGCTCTCCTGTGCGTTCGTTCACCTAAGAGAGTTGAATCTATGTTGAGATTCAGCGAGTCAGAAACACGTTTCTTCTAGGAGCTGCGTTGGGATATTCCCGAGTGAATGGGACCATAGGCTGTACAGAGAAATATCTGCCTCTAAAACCAAAACGGAGCTATCAAACTGAATGGTTGTCAATGTGTTCATTCAACTGACAGAGTTAAACTCACGTTTGGATTCAGCGGTTTACAAACCCTTTCTGTGCAGATTCCCAAAACCGGTAATTCCAGCTCAATGCCGGCATACGTACTAAACTGCAGGAAACTTCCACTAAAACTCAGGAGAAACGTTTACTTGAAACTGCTCTGCTGTGCGATCGTTCACCTAAGAGAGTTGAATCTATTTTGAAATTCAGCGAGTCAGAAACACGTTTCTTCTAGGAGCTGCGTTGGGATATTTCCGAGTGAATGGGACCATAGGCTGTACAGAGAAATATCTGCTTCTAAAACCAAAACGGAGCTATCTAACTGGATGGTTGTCAATGTGTGCATTCAACTGACAGAGTTAAACTCACGTGTGGATTCAGCGGTTTGCAAACCCTTTCTGTTCAGAATCCCAAAACCGGTATTTCATATCCAATGCCGGCATCCGTACTAAACAGCAGGAAACTTGGTCTAAAATTCAGGAGAAACGTTTCCTTGAAACTGCTCTGCTGTGCGTTCGTTCACCTAAGAGAGTTGAATCTATGTTGAGATTCAGCGAGTCAGAAACACGTTTCTTCTAGGAGCTACGTTGGGATATTCCCGAGTGAATGGGACCATAGGCTGTACAGAGAATTATCTGCTTCTAACACCAAAACGGAGATATCTAACTGCATGGCTGTCAATGTGTGCATTCAACTGACAGAGATAAACTCACGTGTGGATTCAGCGGTTTGCAAACCCTTTCTGTGGAGAATCCCAAAACCGGTATTTCCAGCCCAATGCCGGCATACGTACTAAACAGCAGGAAACTTCATCTAAAACTCAGGAGAAACGTTTCCTTGAAACTGCTCTCCTGTGCGTTCGTTCACCTAAGAGAGTTGAATCTATGTTGAGATTCAGCGAGTCAGAAACACGTTTCTTCTAGGAGCTGCGTTGGGATATTCCCGAGTGAATGGGACCATAGGCTGTACAGAGAAATATCTGCTTCTAAAACCAAAACGGAGCTATCTAACTGAATGGTTGTCAATGTGTTCATTCAACTGACAGAGTTAAACTCACGTTTGGATTCAGCGGTTTACACACCCTTTCTGTGCAGAATCCCAAAACCGGTAATTCCAGCTCAATGCCGGCATACGTACTAAACTGCAGGAAACTTCCACTAAAACTCAGGAGAAACGTTTACTTGAAACTGCTCTGCTGTGCGATCGTTCACCTAAGAGAGTTGAATCTATTTTGAAATTCAGCGAGTCAGAAACACGTTTCATCTAGGAGCTGCGTTGGGATATTTCCGAGTGAATGGGACCATAGGCTGTACAGAGAAATATCTGCTTCTAAAACCAAAACGGAGCTATCTAACTGGATGGTTGTCAATGTGTGCATTCAACTGACAGAGTTAAACTCACGTGTGGATTCAGCGGTTTGCAAACCCTTTCTGTTCAGAATCCCAAAACCGGTATTTCATATCCAATGCCGGCATCCGTACTAAACAGCAGGAAACTTCGTCTAAAATTCAGGAGAAACGTTTCCTTGAAACTGCTCTGCTGTGCCTTCGTTCACCTAAGAGAGTTGAATCTATGTTGAGATTCAGCGAGTCAGAAACACGTTTCTTCTAGGAGCTGCGTTGGGATATTCCCGAGTGAATGGGACCATAGGCTGTACAGAGAATTATCTGCTTCTAACACCAAAACGGAGCTATCTAACTGCATGGTTGTCAATGTGTGCATTCAACTGACAGAGTTAAACTCACGTGTGGATTCAGCGGTTTGCAAACCCTTTCTGTGCAGAATCCCAAAACCGGTATTTCCTACCCAATGCCGGCATCTGTACTAAAGAGCAGGAAACTTCGTCTAAAACTCATTCGAAACGTTTCCTTGTAACTGCTCTGCTGTGCGTTCGTTCAACTAAGAGAGTTGAATCTATGTTGAGATTCAGCGAGTCAGAAACTCGTTTCTTCTAGGAGCTGCGTTGGGATATTCCCGAGTGAATGGGACCATAGGCTGTACAGAGATATATCTGCTCCTAAAACCAAAAGCGTGCTATCTAACTGAATGGTTGTCAATGTGTGCATTCAACTGACAGAGTTAAACTCACGTTTGGATTCAGCGGTTTACAAACCCTTTCTGTGCAGAATCCCAAAACCGGTAATTCCAGCTCAATGACGGCATACGTACTAAACTGCAGGTAACTTCCTCTAAAACTCAGGAGAAACGTTTCCTTGAAACTGCTCTGCTGTGCGTTCGTTCACCTAAGAGAGTTGAATCTATGTTGAGATTCAGCGAGTCAGAAACACGTTTCTTCTAGGAGCTGCGTTGGGATATTCCCGAGTGAATGGGACCATAGGCTGTACAGAGAAATATCTGCTTCTAAAACCAAAACGGAGCTATCTAACTGAATGGTTGTCAATGTGTGTATTCACCTGACAGAGATAAACTCACGTGTGGATTCAGCGGTTTGCAAACCCTTTCTGTGCAGAATCCCAAAACCGGTATTTCCAGCCCAATGCCGGCATACGTACTAAACAGCAGGAAACTTCATCTAAAACTCAGGAGAAACGTTTCCTTGAAACTGCTCTGCTGTGCGTTCGTTCACCTAAGAGAGTTGAATCTATGTTGAGATTCAGCGAGTCAGAAACACGTTTCTTCTAGGAGCTGCGTTGGGATATTCCCGAGTGAATGGGACCATAGGCTGTACAGAGAAATATCTGCCTCTAAAACCAAAACGGAGCTATCAAACTGAATGGTTGTCAATGTGTTCATTCCACTGACAGAGTTAAACTCACGTTTGGATTCAGCGGTTTACAAACCCTTTCTGTGCAGAATCCCAAAACCGGTAATTCCAGCTCAATGCCGGCATACGTACTAAACTGCAGGAAACTTCCACTAAAACTCAGGAGAAACGTTTACTTGAAACGGCTCTGCTGTGCGATCGTTCACCTAAGAGAGTTGAATCTATTTTGAAATTCAGCGAGTCAGAAACACGTTTCTTCTAGGAGCTGCGTTGGGATATTTCCGAGTGAATGGGACCATAGGCTGTACAGAGAAATATCTGCTTCTAAAACCAAAACGGAGCTATCTAACTGGATGGTTGTCAATGTGTGCATTCAACTGACAGAGTTAAACTCACGTGTGGATTCAGCGGTTTGCAAACCCTTTCTGTTCAGAATCCCAAAACCGGTATTTCCTACCCAATGCCGGCATCTGTACTAAACAGCAGGAAACTTCGTCTAAAACTCATTCGAAACGTTTCCTTGTAACTGCTCTGCTGTGCTGTCGTTCACCTAAGAGAGTTGAATCTATGTTGAGATTCAGCGAGTCAGAAACACGTTTCTTCTAGGAGCTGCGTTGGGATATTCCCGAGTGAATGGGACCATAGGCTGTACAGAGAAATATCTGTTTCTAAAACAAAACGGAGCTATCTAACTGAATGATTGTCAATGTGTGCATTCACCTGACAGAGATAAACTCACGTGTGGATTCAGCGGTTTGCAACCCTTTCTGTGCAGAATCCCAAAACCGGTATTTCCAGCCCAATGCCGGCATACGTACTAAACAGCAGGAAACTTCATCTAAAACTCAGGAGAAACGTTTCCTTGAAACTGCTCTGCTGTGCGTTCGTTCACCTAAGAGAGTTGAATCTATGTTGAGATTCAGCGAGTCAGAAACACGTTTCTTCTAGGAGCTGCGTTGGGATATTCCCGAGTGAATGGGACCATAGGCTGTACAGAGAAATATCTGCTTCTAAAACCAAAACGGAGCTATCAAACTGAATGGTGGTCAATGTGTGCATTCAACTGACAGAGTTAAACTCACGTGTGGATTCAGCGGTTTACACACCCTTTCTGTGCAGAATCCCAAAACCGGTAATTCCAGCTCAATGCCGGCATACGTACTAAACTGCAGGAAACTTCCACTAATACTCAGGAGAAACTTTTACTTGAAACTGCTCTGCTGTGCGATCGTTCACCTAAGAGAGTTGAATCTATTTTGAAATTCAGCGAGTCAGAAACACGTTTCTTCTAGGAGCTGCGTTGGGATATTTCCGAGTGAATGGGACCATAGGCTGTACAGAGAAATATCTGCTTCTAAAACCAAAACGGAGCTATCTAACTGGATGGTTGTCAATGTGTGCATTCAACTGACAGAGTTAAACTCACGTGTGGATTCAGCGGTTTGCAAACCCTTTCTGTTCAGAATCCCAAAACCGGTATTTCATATCCAATGCCGGCATCCGTACTAAACAGCAGGAAACTTCGTCTAAAATTCAGGAGAAACGTTTCCTTGAAACTGCTCTGCTGTGCCTTCGTTCACCTAAGAGAGTTGAATCTATGTTGAGATTCAGCGAGTCAGAAACACGTTTCTTCTAGGAGCTGCGTTGGGATATTCCCGAGTGAATGGGACCATAGGCTGTACAGAGAATTATCTGCTTCTAACACCAAAACGGAGCTATCTAACTGCATGGTTGTCAATGTGTGCATTCAACTGACAGAGTTAAACTCACGTGTGGATTCAGCGGTTTGCAAACCCTTTCTGTGCAGAATCCCAAAACCGGTATTTCCTACCCAATGCCGGCATCTGTACTAAAGAGCAGGAAACTTCGTCTAAAACTCATTCGAAACGTTTCCTTGTAACTGCTCTGCTGTGCGTTCGTTCACCTAAGAGAGTTGAATCTATGTTGAGATTCAGCGAGTCAGAAACACGTTTCTTCTAGGAGCTGCGTTGGGATATTCCCGAATGAATGGGACCATAGGCTGTACAGAGAAATATCTGCTTCTAAAACCAAAACGGAGCTATCTAACTGAATGGTTGTCAATGTGTGCATTCACCTGACAGAGATAAACTCACGTGTGGATTCAGCGGTTTGCAAACCCTTTCTGTGCAGAATCCCAAAACCGGTATTTCCAGCCCAATGCCGGCATACGTATTAAACAGCAGGAAACTTCATCTAAAACTCAGGAGAAACGTTTCCTTGAAACTGCTCTGCTGTGCGTTCGTTCACCTAAGAGAGTTGAATCTATGTTGAGATTCAGCGAGTCAGAAACACGTTTCTTCTAGGAGCTGCGTTGGGATATTCCCGAGTGAATGGGACCATAGGCTGTACAGAGAAATATCTGCCTCTAAAACCAAAACGGAGCTATCAAACTGAATGGTTGTCAATGTGTTCATTCAACTGACAGAGTTAAACTCACGTTTGGATTCAGCGGTTTACAAACCCTTTCTGTGCAGAATCCCAAAACCGGTAATTCCAGCTCAATGCCGGCATACGTACTAAACTGCAGGAAACTTCCACTAAAACTCAGGAGAAACGTTTACTTGAAACTGCTCTGCTGTGCGATCGTTCACCTAAGAGAGTTGAATCTATTTTGAAATTCAGCGAGTCAGAAACACGTTTCTTCTAGGAGCTGTGTTGGGATATTTCCGAGTGAATGGGACCATAGGCTGTACAGAGAAATATCTGCTTCTAAAACCAAAACGGAGCTATCTAACTGGATGGTTGTCAATGTGTGCATTCAACTGACAGAGTTAAACTCACGTGTGGATTCAGCGGTTTGCAAACCCTTTCTGTTCAGAATCCCAAAACCGGTATTTCATATCCAATGCCGGCATCCGTACTAAACAGCAGGAAACTTGGTCTAAAATTCAGGAGAAACGTTTCCTTGAAACTGCTCTGCTGTGCGTTCGTTCACCTAAGAGAGTTGAATCTATGTTGAGATTCAGCGAGTCAGAAACACGTTTCTTCTAGGAGCTACGTTGGGATATTCCCGAGTGAATGGGACCATAGGCTGTACAGAGAATTATCTGCTTCTAACACCAAAACGGAGATATCTATCTGCATGGTTGTCAATGTGTGCATTCAACTGACAGAGTTAAACTCACGTGTGGATTCAGCGGTTTGCAAACCCTTTCTGTGCAGAATCCCAAAACCGGTATTTCCTACCCAATGCCGGCATCTGTACTAAACAGCAGGAAACTTCGTCTAAAACTCATTCGAAACGTTTCCTTGTAACTGCTCTGCTGTGCTGTCGTTCACCTAAGAGAGTTGAATCTATGTTGAGATTCAGCGAGTCAGAAACACGTTTCTTCTAGGAGCTGCGTTGGTATATTCCCGAGTGAATGGGACCATAGGCTGTACAGAGATATATCTGCTCCTAAAACCAAAAGCGTGCTATCTAACTGAATGGTTGTCAATGTGTGCATTCAACTGACAGAGTTAAACTCACGTTTGGATTCAGCGGTTTACAAACCCTTTCTGTGCAGAATCCCAAAACCGGTAATTCAAGCTCAATGACGGCATACGTACTAAACTGCAGGTAACTTCCTCTAAAACTCAGGAGAAACGTTTCCTTGAAACTGCTCTGCTGTGCGTTCGTTCACCTAAGAGAGTTGAATCTATTTTGAAATTCAGCGAGTCAGAAACACGTTTCTTCTAGGAACTGCGTTGGGATATTTCCGAGTGAATGGGACCATAGGCTGTACAGAGAAATATCTGCTTCTAAAACCAAAACGGAGCTATCTAACTGGATGGTTGTCAATGTGTGCATTCAACTGACAGAGTTAAACTCACGTGTGGATTCAGCGGTTTGCAAACCCTTTCTGTTCAGAATCCCAAAACCGGTATTTCATATCCAATGCCGGCATCCGTACTAAACAGCAGGAATCTTGGTCTAAAATTCAGGAGAAACGTTTCCTTGAAACTGCTCTGCTGTGCGTTCGTGCACCTAAGAGAGTTGAATCTATGTTGAGATTCAGCGAATCAGAAACACGTTTCTTCTAGGAGCTACGTTGGGATATTCCCGAGTGAATGGGACCATAGGCTGTAAAGAGAATTATCTGCTTCTAACACCAAAACGGAGATATCTAACTGCATGGTTGTCAATGTGTGCATTCAACTGACAGAGTTAAACTCACGTGTGGATTCAGCGGTTTGCAAACCCTTTCTGTGCAGAATCCCAAAACCGGTATTTCCTACCCAATGCCGGCATCTGTACTAAACAGCAGGAAACTTCGTCTAAAACTCATTCGAAACGTTTCCTTGTAACTGCTCTGCTGTGCTGTCGTTCACCTAAGAGAGTTGAATCTATGTTGAGATTCAGCGAGTCAGAAACACGTTTCTTCTAGGAGCTGCGTTGGTATATTCCCGAGTGAATGGGACCATAGGCTGTACAGAGATATATCTGCTCCTAAAACCAAAAGCGTGCTATCTAACTGAATGGTTGTCAATGTGTGCATTCAACTGACAGAGTTAAACTCACGTTTGGATTCAGCGGTTTACAAACCCTTTCTGTGCAGAATCCCAAAACCGGTAATTCAAGCTCAATGACGGCATACGTACTAAACTGCAGGTAACTTCCTCTAAAACTCAGGAGAAACGTTTCCTTGAAACTGCTCTGCTGTGCGTTCGTTCACCTAAGAGAGTTGAATCTATTTTGAAATTCAGCGAGTCAGAAACACGTTTCTTCTAGGAACTGCGTTGGGATATTTCCGAGTGAATGGGACCATAGGCTGTACAGAGAAATATCTGCTTCTAAAACCAAAACGGAGCTATCTAACTGGATGGTTGTCAATGTGTGCATTCAACTGACAGAGTTAAACTCACGTGTGGATTCAGCGGTTTGCAAACCCTTTCTGTTCAGAATCCCAAAACCGGTATTTCATATCCAATGCCGGCATCCGTACTAAACAGCAGGAATCTTGGTCTAAAATTCAGGAGAAACGTTTCCTTGAAACTGCTCTGCTGTGCGTTCGTGCACCTAAGAGAGTTGAATCTATGTTGAGATTCAGCGAATCAGAAACACGTTTCTTCTAGGAGCTACGTTGGGATATTCCCGAGTGAATGGGACCATAGGCTGTAAAGAGAATTATCTGCTTCTAACACCAAAACGGAGATATCTAACTGCATGGTTGTCAATGTGTGCATTCAACTGACAGAGTTAAACTCACGTGTGGATTCAGCGGTTTGCAAACCCTTTCTGTGCAGAATCCCAAAACCGGTATTTCCTACCCAATGCCGGCATCTGTACTAAACAGCAGGAAACTTCGTCTAAAACTCATTCGAAACGTTTCCTTGTAACTGCTCTGCTGTGCTTTCGTTCACCTAAGAGAGTTGAATCTATGTTGAGATTCAGCGAGTCAGAAACACGTTTCTTCTAGGAGCTGCGTTGGGATATTCCCGAGTGAATGGGACCATAGGCTGTACAGAGATATATCTGCTCCTAAAACCAAAAGCGTGCTATCTAACTGAATGGTTGTCAATGTGTGCATTCAACTGACAGAGTTAAACTCACGTTTGGATTCAGCGGTTTACAAACCCTTTCTGTGCAGAATCCCAAAACCGGTAATTCAAGCTCAATGACGGCATACGTACTAAACTGCAGGTAACTTCCTCTAAAACTCAGGAGAAACGTTTCCTTGAAACTGCTCTGCTGTGCGTTCGTTCACCTAAGAGAGTTGAATCTATGATGAGATTCAGCGAGTCAGAAACACGTTTCTTCTAGGAGCTGCGTTGGGATATTCCCGAGTGAATGGGACCATAGGCTGTACAGAGAAATATCTGCTTCTAAAACCAAAACGGAGCTATCTAACTGAATGGTTGTCAATGTGTGCATTCACCTGACAGAGATAAACTCACGTGTGGATTCAGCGGTTTGCAAACCCTTTCTGTGCAGAATCCCAAAACCGGTATTTCCAGCCCAATGCCGGCATACGTACTAAACAGCAGGAAACTTCATCTAAAACTCAGGAGAAACGTTTCCTTGAAACTGCTCTGCTGTGCGTTCGTTCACCTAAGAGAGTTGAATCTATGTTGAGATTCAGCGAGTCAGAAACACGTTTCTTCTAGGAGCTGCGTTGGGATATTCCCGAGTGAATGGGACCATAGGCTGTACAGAGAAATATCTGCTTCTAAAACCAAAACGGAGCTATCAAACTGAATGGTGGTCAATGTGTGCATTCAACTGACAGAGTTAAACTCACGTGTGGATTCAGCGGTTTGCAAACCCTTTCTGTGCAGAATCCCAAAACCGGTATTTCCAGCAGAATGCCGGCATCCGTACTAAACAGCAGGAAACTTCGTCTAAAACTCAGGAGAAACGTTTCCTTGAAACTGCTCTGCTGTGCGTTCGTTCACCTAAGAGAGTTGAATCTATGTTGAGATTCAGCGAGTCAGAAACACGTTTCTTCTAGGAGCTGCGTTGGGATATTCCCAAGTGAATGGGACCATAGGCTGTACAGAGAAATATCTGCTTCTAAAACCAAAACGGAGCTATCTAACTGAATGGTTGTCAATGTGTTCATTCATCTGACAGAGTTAAACTCACGTGTGGATTCAGCGGTTTGCAAACCCTTTCTATGCAGAATCCCAAAACCGGTATTTCCTACCCAATGCCGGCATCCGTACTAAAAAGCAGGAAACTTCGTCTAAAACTCAGGCGAAACGTTTCCTTGTAACTGCTCTGCTGTGCGTTCGTTCACCTAAGAGAGTTGAATCTATGTTGAGATTCAGCGAGTCAGAAACACGTTTCTTCAAGGAGCTGCGTTGGGATATTCCCGAGTGAATGGGACCATAGGCTGTACAGAGATATATCTGCTCCTAAAACCAAAAGCGTGCTATCTAACTGAATGGTTGTCAATGTGTGCATTCAACTGACAGAGTTAAACTCACGTTTGGATTCAGCGGTTTACAAACCCTTTCTGTGCAGAATCCCAAAACCGGTAATTCCAGCTCAATGCCGGCATACGTACTAAACTGCAGGAAACTTCGTCTAAAACTCAGGAGAAACGTTTCCTTGAAACTGCTCTGCTGTGCGTTCGTTCACCTAAGAGAGTTGAATCTATGTTGAGATTCAGCGAGTCAGAAACACGTTTCTTCTAGGAGCTGCGTTGGGATATTCCCGAGTGAATGGGACCATAGGCTGTACAGAGAAATATCTGCTTCTAAAACCAAAACGGAGCTATCTAACTGGATGGTTGTCAATGTGTGCATTCAACTGACAGAGATAAACTCACGTGTGGATTCAGCGGTTTGCAAACCCTTTCTGTGGAGAATCCCAAAACCGGTATTTCCAGCCCAATGCCGGCATACGTACTAAACAGCAGGAAACTTCATCTAAAACTCAGGAGAAACGTTTCCTTGAAACTGCTCTCCTGTGCGTTCGTTCACCTAAGAGAGTTGAATCTATGTTGAGATTCAGCGAGTCAGAAACACGTTTCTTCTAGGAGCTGCGTTGGGATATTCCCGAGTGAATGGGACCATAGGCTGTACAGAGAAATATCTGCTTCTAAAACCAAAACGGAGCTATCTAACTGAATGGTTGTCAATGTGTTCATTCAACTGACAGAGTTAAACTCACGTTTGGATTCAGCGGTTTACAAACCCTTTCTGTGCAGAATCCCAAAACCGGTAATTCCAGCTCAATGCCGGCATACGTACTAAACTGCAGGAAACTTCCACTAAAACTCAGGAGAAACGTTTACTTGAAACTGCTCTGCTGTGCGATCGTTCACCTAAGAGAGTTGAATCTATTTTGAAATTCAGCGAGTCAGAAACACGTTTCTTCTAGGAGCTGCGTTGGGATATTTCCGAGTGAATGGGACCATAGGCTGTACAGAGAAATATCTGCTTCTAAAACCAAAACGGAGCTATCTAACTGGATGGTTGTCAATGTGTGCATTCAACTGACAGAGTTAAACTCACGTGTGGATTCAGCGGTTTGCAAACCCTTTCTGTTCAGAATCCCAAAACCGGTATTTCATATCCAATGCCGTCATCCGTACTAAACAGCAGGAAACTTGGTCTAAAATTCAGGAGAAACGTTTCCTTGAAACTGCTCTGCTGTGCGTTCGTTCACCTAAGAGAGTTGAATCTATGTTGAGATTCAGCGAGTCAGAAACACGTTTCTTCTAGGAGCTGCGTTGGGATATTCCCGAGTGAATGGGACCATAGGCTGTACAGAGAATTATCTGCTTCTAACACCAAAACGGAGCTATCTAACTGCATGGTTGTCAATGTGTGCATTCAACTGACAGAGTTAAACTCACGTGTGGATTCAGCGGTTTGCAAACCCTTTCTGGGCAGAATTCCAAAACCGGTATTTCCTACCCAATGCCAGCATCTGTACTAAACATCAGGAAACTTCGTCTAAAACTCATTCGAAACGTTTCCTTGTAACTGCTCTGCTGTGCGTTCGTTCACCTAAGAGAGTTGAATCTATGTTGAGATTCAGCGAGTCAGAAACACGTTTCTTCTAGGAGCTGCGTTGGGATATTCCCGAGTGAATGGGACCATAGGCTGTACAGAGATATATCTGCTCCTAAAACCAAAAGCGTGCTATCTAACTGAATGGTTGTCAATGTGTGCATTCAACTGACAGAGTTAAACTCACGTTTGGATTCAGCGGTTTACAGAATCCCAAAACCGGTAATTCCAGCTCAATGATGGCATACGTACTAAACTGCAGGTAACTTCCTCTAAAACTCAGGAGAAACGTTTCCTTGAAACTGCTCTGCTGTGCGTTCGTTCACCTAAGAGAGTTGAATCTATGTTGAGATTCAGCGAGTCAGAAACACGTTTCTTCTAGGAGCTGCGTTGGGATATTCCCGAGTGAATGGGACCATAGGCTGTACAGAGAAATATCTGCTTCTAAAACCAAAACGGAGCTATCTAACTGAATGGTTGTCAATGTGTGCATTCACCTGACAGAGATAAACTCACGGGTGGATTCAGCGGTTTGCAAACCCTTTCTGTGCAGAATCCCAAAACCGGTATTTCCAGCCCAATGCCAGCATACGTACTAAACAGCTGGAAACTTCATCTAAAACTCAGGAGAAACGTTTCCTTGAAACTGCTCTGCTGTGCGTTCGTTCACCTAAGAGAGTTGAATCTATGTTGAGATTCAGCGAGTCAGAAACACGTTTCTTCTAGGAGCTGCGTTGGGATATTCCCGAGTGAATGGGACCATAGGCTGTACAGAGAAATATCTGCTTCTAAAACCAAAACGGAGCTATCTAACTGGATGGTTGTCAATGTGTGCATTCAACTGACAGAGATAAACTCACGTGTGGATTCAGCGGTTTGCAAACCCTTTCTGTGGAGAATCCCAAAACCGGTATTTCCAGCCCAATGCCGGCATACGTACTAAACAGCAGGAAACTTCATCTAAAACTCAGGAGAAACGTTTCCTTGAAACTGCTCTCCTGTGCGTTCGTTCACCTAAGAGAGTTGAATCTATGTTGAGATTCAGCGAGTCAGAAACACGTTTCTTCTAGGAGCTGCGTTGGGATATTCCCGAGTGAATGGGACCATAGGCTGTACAGAGAAATATCTGCTTCTAAAACCAAAACGGAGCTATCTAACTGAATGGTTGTCAATGTGTTCATTCAACTGACAGAGTTAAACTCACGTTTGGATTCAGCGGTTTACAAACCCTTTCTGTGCAGAATCCCAAAACCGGTAATTCCAGCTCAATGCCGGCATACGTACTAAACTGCAGGAAACTTCCACTAAAACTCAGGAGAAACGTTTACTTAAAACTGCTCTGCTGTGCGATCGTTCACCTAAGAGAGTTGAATCTATTTTGAAATTCAGCGAGTCAGAAACACGTTTCTTCTAGGAGCTGCGTTGGGATATTTCCGAGTGAATGGGACCATAGGCTGTACAGAGAAATATCTGCTTCTAAAACCAAAACGGAGTTATCTAACTGGATGGTTGTCAATGTGTGCATTCAACTGACAGAGTTAAACTCACGTGTGGATTCAGCGGTTTGCAAACCCTTTCTGTTCAGAATCCCAAAACCGGTATTTCATATCCAATGCCGGCATCCGTACTAAACAGCAGGAAACTTGGTCTAAAATTCAGGAGAAACGTTTCCTTGAAACTGCTCTGCTGTGCGTTCGTTCACCTAAGAGAGTTGAATCTATGTTGAGATTCAGCGAGTCAGAAACACGTTTCTTCTAGGAGCTGCGTTGGGATATTCCCGAGTGAATGGGACCATAGGCTGTACAGAGAATTATCTGCTTCTAACACCAAAACGGAGCTATCTAACTGCATGGTTGTCAATGTGTGCATTCAACTGACAGAGTTAAACTCACGTGTGGATTCAGCGGTTTGCAAACCCTTTCTGTGCAGAATCCCAAAACCGGTATTTCCTACCCAATGCCAGCATCTGTACTAAACATCAGGAAACTTCGTCTAAAACTCATTCGAAACGTTTCCTTGTAACTGCTCTGCTGTGCGTTCGTTCACCTAAGAGAGTTGAATCTATGTTGAGATTCAGCGAGTCAGAAACACGTTTCTTCTAGGAGCTGCGTTGGGATATTCCCGAGTGAATGGGACCATAGGCTGTACAGAGATATATCTGCTCCTAAAACCAAAAGCGTGCTATCTAACTGAATGGTTGTCAATGTGTGCATTGAACTGACAGAGTTAAACTCACGTTTGGATTCAGCGGTTTACAGAATCCCAAAACCGGTAATTCCAGCTCAATGACGGCATACGTACTAAACTGCAGGTAACTTCCTCTAAAACTCAGGAGAAACGTTTCCTTGAAACTGCTCTGCTGTGCGTTCGTTCACCTAAGAGAGTTGAATCTATGTTGAGATTCAGCGAGTCAGAAACACGTTTCTTCTAGGAGCTGCGTTGGGATATTCCCGAGTGAATGGGACCATAGGCTGTACAGAGAAATATCTGCTTCTAAAACCAAAACGGAGCTATCTAACTGAATGGTTGTCAATGTGTGCATTCACCTGACAGAGATAAACTCACGGGTGGATTCAGCGGTTTGCAAACCCTTTCTGTGCAGAATCCCAAAACCGGTATTTCCAGCCCAATGCCAGCATACGTACTAAACAGCTGGAAACTTCATCTAAAACTCAGGAGAAACGTTTCCTTGAAACTGCTCTGCTGTGCGTTCGTTCACCTAAGAGAGTTGAATCTATGTTGAGATTCAGCGAGTCAGAAACAAGTTTCTTCTAGGAGCTGCGTTGGGATATTCCCGAGTGAATGGGACGATAGGCTGTACAGAGAAATATCTGCTTCTAAAACCAAAACGGAGCTATCAAACTGAATGGTGGTCAATGTGTGCATTCAACTGACAGAGATAAACTCACGTGTGGATTCAGCGGTTTGCAAACCCTTTCTGTGCAGAATCCCAAAACCGGTATTTCCAGCCGAATGCCGGCATCCGTACTAAACTGCAGGTAACTTCCTCTAAAACTCAGGAGAAACGTTTCCTTGAAACTGCTCTGCTGTGCGTTCGTTCACCTAAGAGAGTTGAATCTATGTTGAGATTCAGCGAGTCAGAAACACGTTTCTTCCAGGAGCTGCGTTGGGATATTCCCGAGTGAATGGCACCATAGGCTGTACAGAGATATATCTGCTCCTAAAACCAAAAGCGTGCTATCTAACTGAATGGTTGTCAATGTGTGCATTCAACTGACAGAGTTAAACTCACGTTTGGATTCAGCGGTTTACAAACCCTTTCTGTTCAGAATCCCAAAACCGGTATTTCCTACCCAATGCCGGCATCCGTACTAAACAGCAGGAAACTTGGTCTAAAATTTAGGAGAAACGTTTCCTTGTAACTGCTCTGCTGTGCGTTCGTTCACCTAAGAGAGTTGAATCTATGTTGAGATTCAGCGAGTCAGAAACACGTTTCTTCTAGGAGCTGCGTTGGGATATTCCCGAGTGAATGGGACCATAGGCTGTACAGAGAAATATCTCCTTCTAAAACCAAAACGGAGCTATCTAACTGAATGGTTGTCAATGTGTGCATTCACCTGACAGAGATAAACTCACGTGTGGATTCAGCGGTTTGCAAACCCTTTCTGTGCAGAATCCCAAAACCGGTATTTCCAGCCCAATGCCGGCATACGTACTAAACAGCAGGAAACTTCATCTAAAACTCAGGAGAAACGTTTCCTTGAAACTGCTCTGCTGTGCGTTCGTTCACCTAAGAGAGTTGAATCTATGTTGAGATTCAGCGAGTCAGAAACACGTTTCTTCTAGGAGCTGCGTTGGGATATTCCCGAGTGAATGGGACCATAGGCTGTACAGAGAAATATCTGCTTCTAAAACCAAAACGGAGCTATCAAACTGAATGGTGGTCAATGTGTGCATTCAACTGACAGAGTTAAACTCACGTGTGGATTCAGCGGTTTGCAAACCCTTTCTGTGCAGAATCCCAAAACCGGTATTTCCAGCCGAATGCCGGCATCCGTACTAAACAGCAGGAAACTTCCTCTAAAACTCAGGAGAAACGTTTCCTTGAAACTGCTCTGCTGTGCGTTCGTTCACCTAAGAGAGTTGAATCTATGTTGAGATTCAGCGAGTCAGAAACACGTTTCTTCTAGGAGCTGCGTTGGGATATTCCCGAGTGAATGGGACCATAGACTGTACAGAGATATATCTGCTCCTAAAACCAAAAGCGTGCTATCTAACTGAATGGTTGTCAATGTGTGCATTCAACTGACAGAGTTAAACTCACGTTTGGATTCAGCGGTTTGCAAACCCTTTCTGTGCAGAATCCCAAAACCGGTAATTCCAGCTCAATGACGGCATACGTACTAAACTGCAGGTAACTTCCTCTAAAACTCAGGAGAAACGTTTCCTTGAAACTGCTCTGCTGTGCGTTCGTTCACCTAAGAGAGTTGAATCTATGTTGAGATTCAGCGAGTCAGAAACACGTTTCTTCTAGGAGCTGCGTTGGGATATTCCCGAGTGAATGGGACCATAGGCTGTACAGAGAAATATCTGCTTCTAAAACCAAAACGGAGCTATCTAACTGAATGGTTGTCAATGTGTTCATTCAACTGACAGAGTTAAACTCACGTTTGGATTCAGCGGTTTACACACCCTTTCTGTGCAGAATCCCAAAACCGGTAATTCCAGCTCAATGCCGGCATACGTACTAAACTGCAGGAAACTTCCACTAAAACTCAGGAGAAACGTTTACTTGAAACTGCTCTGCTGTGCGATCGTTCACCTAAGAGAGTTGAATCTATTTTGAAATTCAGCGAGTCAGAAACACGTTTCATCTAGGAGCTGCGTTGGGATATTTCCGAGTGAATGGGACCATAGGCTGTACAGAGAAATATCTGCTTCTAAAACCAAAACGGAGCTATCTAACTGGATGGTTGTCAATGTGTGCATTCAACTGACAGAGTTAAACTCACGTGTGGATTCAGCGGTTTGCAAACCCTTTCTGTTCAGAATCCCAAAACCGGTATTTCATATCCAATGCCGGCATCCGTACTAAACAGCAGGAAACTTCGTCTAAAATTCAGGAGAAACGTTTCCTTGAAACTGCTCTGCTGTGCCTTCGTTCACCTAAGAGAGTTGAATCTATGTTGAGATTCAGCGAGTCAGAAACACGTTTCTTCTAGGAGCTGCGTTGGGATATTCCCGAGTGAATGGGACCATAGGCTGTACAGAGAATTATCTGCTTCTAACACCAAAACGGAGCTATCTAACTGCATGGTTGTCAATGTGTGCATTCAACTGACAGAGTTAAACTCACGTGTGGATTCAGCGGTTTGCAAACCCTTTCTGTGCAGAATCCCAAAACCGGTATTTCCTACCCAATGCCGGCATCTGTACTAAAGAGCAGGAAACTTCGTCTAAAACTCATTCGAAACGTTTCCTTGTAACTGCTCTGCTGTGCGTTCGTTCAACTAAGAGAGTTGAATCTATGTTGAGATTCAGCGAGTCAGAAACTCGTTTCTTCTAGGAGCTGCGTTGGGATATTCCCGAGTGAATGGGACCATAGGCTGTACAGAGATATATCTGCTCCTAAAACCAAAAGCGTGCTATCTAACTGAATGGTTGTCAATGTGTGCATTCAACTGACAGAGTTAAACTCACGTTTGGATTCAGCGGTTTACAAACCCTTTCTGTGCAGAATCCCAAAACCGGTAATTCCAGCTCAATGACGGCATACGTACTAAACTGCAGGTAACTTCCTCTAAAACTCAGGAGAAACGTTTCCTTGAAACTGCTCTGCTGTGCGTTCGTTCACCTAAGAGAGTTGAATCTATGTTGAGATTCAGCGAGTCAGAAACACGTTTCTTCTAGGAGCTGCGTTGGGATATTCCCGAGTGAATGGGACCATAGGCTGTACAGAGAAATATCTGCTTCTAAAACCAAAACGGAGCTATCTAACTGAATGGTTGTCAATGTGTGTATTCACCTGACAGAGATAAACTCACGTGTGGATTCAGCGGTTTGCAAACCCTTTCTGTGCAGAATCCCAAAACCGGTATTTCCAGCCCAATGCCGGCATACGTACTAAACAGCAGGAAACTTCATCTAAAACTCAGGAGAAACGTTTCCTTGAAACTGCTCTGCTGTGCGTTCGTTCACCTAAGAGAGTTGAATCTATGTTGAGATTCAGCGAGTCAGAAACACGTTTCTTCTAGGAGCTGCGTTGGGATATTCCCGAGTGAATGGGACCATAGGCTGTACAGAGAAATATCTGCCTCTAAAACCAAAACGGAGCTATCAAACTGAATGGTTGTCAATGTGTTCATTCCACTGACAGAGTTAAACTCACGTTTGGATTCAGCGGTTTACAAACCCTTTCTGTGCAGAATCCCAAAACCGGTAATTCCAGCTCAATGCCGGCATACGTACTAAACTGCAGGAAACTTCCACTAAAACTCAGGAGAAACGTTTACTTGAAACTGCTCTGCTGTGCGATCGTTCACCTAAGAGAGTTGAATCTATTTTGAAATTCAGCGAGTCAGAAACACGTTTCTTCTAGGAGCTGCGTTGGGATATTTCCGAGTGAATGGGACCATAGGCTGTACAGAGAAATATCTGCTTCTAAAACCAAAACGGAGCTATCTAACTGGATGGTTGTCAATGTGTGCATTCAACTGACAGAGTTAAACTCACGTGTGGATTCAGCGGTTTGCAAACCCTTTCTGTTCAGAATCCCAAAACCGGTATTTCCTACCCAATGCCGGCATCTGTACTAAACAGCAGGAAACTTCGTCTAAAACTCATTCGAAACGTTTCCTTGTAACTGCTCTGCTGTGCTGTCGTTCACCTAAGAGAGTTGAATCTATGTTGAGATTCAGCGAGTCAGAAACACGTTTCTTCTAGGAGCTGCGTTGGGATATTCCCGAGTGAATGGGACCATAGGCTGTACAGAGAAATATCTGTTTCTAAAACCAAAACGGAGCTATCTAACTGAATGATTGTCAATGTGTGCATTCACCTGACAGAGATAAACTCACGTGTGGATTCAGCGGTTTGCAACCCTTTCTGTGCAGAATCCCAAAACCGGTATTTCCAGCCCAATGCCGGCATACGTACTAAACAGCAGGAAACTTCATCTAAAACTCAGGAGAAACGTTTCCTTGAAACTGCTCTGCTGTGCGTTCGTTCACCTAAGAGAGTTGAATCTATGTTGAGATTCAGCGAGTCAGAAACACGTTTCTTCTAGGAGCTGCGTTGGGATATTCCCGAGTGAATGGGACCATAGGCTGTACAGAGAAATATCTGCTTCTAAAACCAAAACGGAGCTATCAAACTGAATGGTGGTCAATGTGTGCATTCAACTGACAGAGTTAAACTCACGTGTGGATTCAGCGGTTTACACACCCTTTCTGTGCAGAATCCCAAAACCGGTAATTCCAGCTCAATGCCGGCATACGTACTAAACTGCAGGAAACTTCCACTAATACTCAGGAGAAACTTTTACTTGAAACTGCTCTGCTGTGCGATCGTTCACCTAAGAGAGTTGAATCTATTTTGAAATTCAGCGAGTCAGAAACACGTTTCTTCTAGGAGCTGCGTTGGGATATTTCCGAGTGAATGGGACCATAGGCTGTACAGAGAAATATCTGCTTCTAAAACCAAAACGGAGCTATCTAACTGGATGGTTGTCAATGTGTGCATTCAACTGACAGAGTTAAACTCACGTGTGGATTCAGCGGTTTGCAAACCCTTTCTGTTCAGAATCCCAAAACCGGTATTTCATATCCAATGCCGGCATCCGTACTAAACAGCAGGAAACTTCGTCTAAAATTCAGGAGAAACGTTTCCTTGAAACTGCTCTGCTGTGCGTTCGTTCACCTAAGAGAGTTGAATCTATGTTGAGATTCAGCGAGTCAGAAACACGTTTCTTCTAGGAGCTGCGTTGGGATATTCCCGAGTGAATGGGACCATAGGCTGTACAGAGAATTATCTGCTTCTAACACCAAAACGGAGCTATCTAACTGCATGGTTGTCAATGTGTGCATTCAACTGACAGAGTTAAACTCACGTGTGGATTCAGCGGTTTGCAAACCCTTTCTGTGCAGAATCCCAAAACCGGTATTTCCTACCCAATGCCGGCATCTGTACTAAAGAGCAGGAAACTTCGTCTAAAACTCATTCGAAACGTTTCCTTGTAACTGCTCTGCTGTGCGTTCGTTCACCTAAGAGAGTTGAATCTATGTTGAGATTCAGCGAGTCAGAAACACGTTTCTTCTAGGAGCTGCGTTGGGATATTCCCGAGTGAATGGGACCATAGGCTGTACAGAGATATATCTGCTCCTAAAACCAAAAGCGTGCTATCTAACTGAATGGTTGTCAATGTGTGCATTCAACTGACAGAGTTAAACTCACGTTTGGATTCAGCGGTTTACAAACCCTTTCTGTGCAGAATCCCAAAACCGGTAATTCCAGCTCAATGACGGCATACGTACTAAACTGCAGGTAACTTCCTCTAAAACTCAGGAGAAACGTTTCCTTGAAACTGCTCTGCTGTGCGTTCGTTCACCTAAGAGAGTTGAATCTATGTTGAGATTCAGCGAGTCAGAAACACGTTTCTTCTAGGAGCTGCGTTGGGATATTCCCGAATGAATGGGACCATAGGCTGTACAGAGAAATATCTGCTTCTAAAACCAAAACGGAGCTATCTAACTGAATGGTTGTCAATGTGTGCATTCACCTGACAGAGATAAACTCACGTGTGGATTCAGCGGTTTGCAAACCCTTTCTGTGCAGAATCCCAAAACCGGTATTTCCAGCCCAATGCCGGCATACGTATTAAACAGCAGGAAACTTCATCTAAAACTCAGGAGAAACGTTTCCTTGAAACTGCTCTGCTGTGCGTTCGTTCACCTAAGAGAGTTGAATCTATGTTGAGATTCAGCGAGTCAGAAACACGTTTCTTCTAGGAGCTGCGTTGGGATATTCCCGAGTGAATGGGACCATAGGCTGTACAGAGAAATATCTGCCTCTAAAACCAAAACGGAGCTATCAAACTGAATGGTTGTCAATGTGTTCATTCAACTGACAGAGTTAAACTCACGTTTGGATTCATCGGTTTACAAACCCTTTCTGTGCAGAATCCCAAAACCGGTAATTCCAGCTCAATGCCGGCATACGTACTAAACTGCAGGAAACTTCCACTAAAACTCAGGAGAAACGTTTACTTGAAACTGCTCTGCTGTGCGATCGTTCACCTAAGAGAGTTGAATCTATTTTGAAATTCAGCGAGTCAGAAACACGTTTCTTCTAGGAGCTGCGTTGGGATATTTCCGAGTGAATGGGACCATAGGCTGTACAGAGAAATATCTGCTTCTAAAACCAAAACGGAGCTATCTAACTGGATGGTTGTCAATGTGTGCATTCAACTGACAGAGTTAAACTCACGTGTGGATTCAGCGGTTTGCAAACCCTTTCTGTTCAGAATCCCAAAACCGGTATTTCATATCCAATGCCGGCATCCGTACTAAACAGCAGGAAACTTGGTCTAAAATTCAGGAGAAACGTTTCCTTGAAACTGCTCTGCTGTGCGTTCGTTCACCTAAGAGAGTTGAATCTATGTTGAGATTCAGCGAGTCAGAAACACGTTTCTTCTAGGAGCTACGTTGGGATATTCCCGAGTGAATGGGACCATAGGCTGTACAGAGAATTATCTGCTTCTAACACCAAAACGGAGATATCTATCTGCATGGTTGTCAATGTGTGCATTCAACTGACAGAGTTAAACTCACGTGTGGATTCAGCGGTTTGCAAACCCTTTCTGTGCAGAATCCCAAAACCGGTATTTCCTACCCAATGCCGGCATCTGTACTAAACAGCAGGAAACTTCGTCTAAAACTCATTCGAAACGTTTCCTTGTAACTGCTCTGCTGTGCTGTCGTTCACCTAAGAGAGTTGAATCTATGTTGAGATTCAGCGAGTCAGAAACACGTTTCTTCTAGGAGCTGCGTTGGTATATTCCCGAGTGAATGGGACCATAGGCTGTACAGAGATATATCTGCTCCTAAAACCAAAAGCGTGCTATCTAACTGAATGGTTGTCAATGTGTGCATTCAACTGACAGAGTTAAACTCACGTTTGGATTCAGCGGTTTACAAACCCTTTCTGTGCAGAATCCCAAAACCGGTAATTCAAGCTCAATGACGGCATACGTACTAAACTGCAGGTAACTTCCTCTAAAACTCAGGAGAAACGTTTCCTTGAAACTGCTCTGCTGTGCGTTCGTTCACCTAAGAGAGTTGAATCTATTTTGAAATTCAGCGAGTCAGAAACACGTTTCTTCTAGGAACTGCGTTGGGATATTTCCGAGTGAATGGGACCATAGGCTGTACAGAGAAATATCTGCTTCTAAAACCAAAACGGAGCTATCTAACTGGATGGTTGTCAATGTGTGCATTCAACTGACAGAGTTAAACTCACGTGTGGATTCAGCGGTTTGCAAACCCTTTCTGTTCAGAATCCCAAAACCGGTATTTCATATCCAATGCCGGCATCCGTACTAAACAGCAGGAATCTTGGTCTAAAATTCAGGAGAAACGTTTCCTTGAAACTGCTCTGCTGTGCGTTCGTGCACCTAAGAGAGTTGAATCTATGTTGAGATTCAGCGAGTCAGAAACACGTTTCTTCTAGGAGCTGCGTTGGGATATTCCCGAGTGAATGGGACCATAGGCTGTACAGAGAAATATCTGCTTCTAAAACCAAAACGGAGCTACCTAATTGAATGGTTGTCAATGTGTGCATTCAACTGACAGAGATAAACTCACGTGTGGATTCAGCGGTTTGCAAACCCTTTCTGTGCAGAATCCCAAAACCGGTATTTCCTACCCAATGCCGGCATCTGTACTAAACAGCAGGAAACTTCGTCTAAAACTCATTCGAAACGTTTCCTTGTAACTGCTCTGCTGTGCTTTCGTTCACCTAAGAGAGTTGAATCTATGTTGAGATTCAGCGAGTCAGAAACACGTTTCTTCTAGGAGCTGCGTTGGGATATTCCCGAGTGAATGGGACCATAGGCTGTACAGAGATATATCTGCTCCTAAAACCAAAAGCGTGCTATCTAACTGAATGGTTGTCAATGTGTGCATTCAACTGACAGAGTTAAACTCACGTTTGGATTCAGCGGTTTACAAACCCTTTCTGTGCAGAATCCCAAAACCGGTAATTCAAGCTCAATGACGGCATACGTACTAAACTGCAGGTAACTTCCTCTAAAACTCAGGAGAAACGTTTCCTTGAAACTGCTCTGCTGTGCGTTCGTTCACCTAAGAGAGTTGAATCTATGATGAGATTCAGCGAGTCAGAAACACGTTTCTTCTAGGAGCTGCGTTGGGATATTCCCGAGTGAATGGGACCATAGGCTGTACAGAGAAATATCTGCTTCTAAAACCAAAACGGAGCTATCTAACTGAATGGTTGTCAATGTGTGCATTCACCTGACAGAGATAAACTCACGTGTGGATTCAGCGGTTTGCAAACCCTTTCTGTGCAGAATCCCAAAACCGGTATTTCCAGCCCAATGCCGGCATACGTACTAAACAGCAGGAAACTTCATCTAAAACTCAGGAGAAACGTTTCCTTGAAACTGCTCTGCTGTGCGTTCGTTCACCTAAGAGAGTTGAATCTATGTTGAGATTCAGCGAGTCAGAAACACGTTTCTTCTAGGAGCTGCGTTGGGATATTCCCGAGTGAATGGGACCATAGGCTGTACAGAGAAATATCTGCTTCTAAAACCAAAACGGAGCTATCAAACTGAATGGTGGTCAATGTGTGCATTCAACTGACAGAGTTAAACTCACGTGTGGATTCAGCGGTTTGCAAACCCTTTCTGTGCAGAATCCCAAAACCGGTATTTCCAGCAGAATGCCGGCATCCGTACTAAACAGCAGGAAACTTCGTCTAAAACTCAGGAGAAACGTTTCCTTGAAACTGCTCTGCTGTGCGTTCGTTCACCTAAGAGAGTTGAATCTATGTTGAGATTCAGCGAGTCAGAAACACGTTTCTTCTAGGAGCTGCGTTGGGATATTCCCAAGTGAATGGGACCATAGGCTGTACAGAGAAATATCTGCTTCTAAAACCAAAACGGAGCTATCTAACTGAATGGTTGTCAATGTGTTCATTCATCTGACAGAGTTAAACTCACGTGTGGATTCAGCGGTTTGCAAACCCTTTCTATGCAGAATCCCAAAACCGGTATTTCCTACCCAATGCCGGCATCCGTACTAAAAAGCAGGAAACTTCGTCTAAAACTCAGGCGAAACGTTTCCTTGTAACTGCTCTGCTGTGCGTTCGTTCACCTAAGAGAGTTGAATCTATGTTGAGATTCAGCGAGTCAGAAACACGTTTCTTCAAGGAGCTGCGTTGGGATATTCCCGAGTGAATGGGACCATAGGCTGTACAGAGATATATCTGCTCCTAAAACCAAAAGCGTGCTATCTAACTGAATGGTTGTCAATGTGTGCATTCAACTGACAGAGTTAAACTCACGTTTGGATTCAGCGGTTTACAAACCCTTTCTGTGCAGAATCCCAAAACCGGTAATTCCAGCTCAATGCCGGCATACGTACTAAACTGCAGGAAACTTCGTCTAAAACTCAGGAGAAACGTTTCCTTGAAACTGCTCTGCTGTGCGTTCGTTCACCTAAGAGAGTTGAATCTATGTTGAGATTCAGCGAGTCAGAAACACGTTTCTTCTAGGAGCTGCGTTGGGATATTCCCGAGTGAATGGGACCATAGGCTGTACAGAGAAATATCTGCTTCTAAAACCAAAACGGAGCTATCTAACTGGATGGTTGTCAATGTGTGCATTCAACTGACAGAGATAAACTCACGTGTGGATTCAGCGGTTTGCAAACCCTTTCTGTGGAGAATCCCAAAACCGGTATTTCCAGCCCAATGCCGGCATACGTACTAAACAGCAGGAAACTTCATCTAAAACTCAGGAGAAACGTTTCCTTGAAACTGCTCTCCTGTGCGTTCGTTCACCTAAGAGAGTTGAATCTATGTTGAGATTCAGCGAGTCAGAAACACGTTTCTTCTAGGAGCTGCGTTGGGATATTCCCGAGTGAATGGGACCATAGGCTGTACAGAGAAATATCTGCTTCTAAAACCAAAACGGAGCTATCTAACTGAATGGTTGTCAATGTGTTCATTCAACTGACAGAGTTAAACTCACGTTTGGATTCAGCGGTTTACAAACCCTTTCTGTGCAGAATCCCAAAACCGGTAATTCCAGCTCAATGCCGGCATACGTACTAAACTGCAGGAAACTTCCACTAAAACTCAGGAGAAACGTTTACTTGAAACTGCTCTGCTGTGCGATCGTTCACCTAAGAGAGTTGAATCTATTTTGAAATTCAGCGAGTCAGAAACACGTTTCTTCTAGGAGCTGCGTTGGGATATTTCCGAGTGAATGGGACCATAGGCTGTACAGAGAAATATCTGCTTCTAAAACCAAAACGGAGCTATCTAACTGGATGGTTGTCAATGTGTGCATTCAACTGACAGAGTTAAACTCACGTGTGGATTCAGCGGTTTGCAAACCCTTTCTGTTCAGAATCCCAAAACCGGTATTTCATATCCAATGCCGGCATCCGTACTAAACAGCAGGAAACTTGGTCTAAAATTCAGGAGAAACGTTTCCTTGAAACTGCTCTGCTGTGCGTTCGTTCACCTAAGAGAGTTGAATCTATGTTGAGATTCAGCGAGTCAGAAACACGTTTCTTCTAGGAGCTGCGTTGGGATATTCCCGAGTGAATGGGACCATAGGCTGTACAGAGAATTATCTGCTTCTAACACCAAAACGGAGCTATCTAACTGCATGGTTGTCAATGTGTGCATTCAACTGACAGAGTTAAACTCACGTGTGGATTCAGCGGTTTGCAAACCCTTTCTGGGCAGAATTCCAAAACCGGTATTTCCTACCCAATGCCAGCATCTGTACTAAACATCAGGAAACTTCGTCTAAAACTCATTCGAAACGTTTCCTTGTAACTGCTCTGCTGTGCGTTCGTTCACCTAAGAGAGTTGAATCTATGTTGAGATTCAGCGAGTCAGAAACACGTTTCTTCTAGGAGCTGCGTTGGGATATTCCCGAGTGAATGGGACCATAGGCTGTACAGAGATATATCTGCTCCTAAAACCAAAAGCGTGCTATCTAACTGAATGGTTGTCAATGTGTGCATTCAACTGACAGAGTTAAACTCACGTTTGGATTCAGCGGTTTACAGAATCCCAAAACCGGTAATTCCAGCTCAATGATGGCATACGTACTAAACTGCAGGTAACTTCCTCTAAAACTCAGGAGAAACGTTTCCTTGAAACTGCTCTGCTGTGCGTTCGTTCACCTAAGAGAGTTGAATCTATGTTGAGATTCAGCGAGTCAGAAACACGTTTCTTCTAGGAGCTGCGTTGGGATATTCCCGAGTGAATGGGACCATAGGCTGTACAGAGAAATATCTGCTTCTAAAACCAAAACGGAGCTATCTAACTGAATGGTTGTCAATGTGTGCATTCACCTGACAGAGATAAACTCACGGGTGGATTCAGCGGTTTGCAAACCCTTTCTGTGCAGAATCCCAAAACCGGTATTTCCAGCCCAATGCCAGCATACGTACTAAACAGCTGGAAACTTCATCTAAAACTCAGGAGAAACGTTTCCTTGAAACTGCTCTGCTGTGCGTTCGTTCACCTAAGAGAGTTGAATCTATGTTGAGATTCAGCGAGTCAGAAACACGTTTCTTCTAGGAGCTGCGTTGGGATATTCCCGAGTGAATGGGACCATAGGCTGTACAGAGAAATATCTGCTTCTAAAACCAAAACGGAGCTATCTAACTGGATGGTTGTCAATGTGTGCATTCAACTGACAGAGATAAACTCACGTGTGGATTCAGCGGTTTGCAAACCCTTTCTGTGGAGAATCCCAAAACCGGTATTTCCAGCCCAATGCCGGCATACGTACTAAACAGCAGGAAACTTCATCTAAAACTCAGGAGAAACGTTTCCTTGAAGCTGCTCTCCTGTGCGTTCGTTCACCTAAGAGAGTTGAATCTATGTTGAGATTCAGCGAGTCAGAAACACGTTTCTTCTAGGAGCTGCGTTGGGATATTCCCGAGTGAATGGGACCATAGGCTGTACAGAGAAATATCTGCTTCTAAAACCAAAACGGAGCTATCTAACTGAATGGTTGTCAATGTGTTCATTCAACTGACAGAGTTAAACTCACGTTTGGATTCAGCGGTTTACAAACCCTTTCTGTGCAGAATCCCAAAACCGGTAATTCCAGCTCAATGCCGGCATACGTACTAAACTGCAGGAAACTTCCACTAAAACTCAGGAGAAACGTTTACTTAAAACTGCTCTGCTGTGCGATCGTTCACCTAAGAGAGTTGAATCTATTTTGAAATTCAGCGAGTCAGAAACACGTTTCTTCTAGGAGCTGCGTTGGGATATTTCCGAGTGAATGGGACCATAGGCTGTACAGAGAAATATCTGCTTCTAAAACCAAAACGGAGTTATCTAACTGGATGGTTGTCAATGTGTGCATTCAACTGACAGAGTTAAACTCACGTGTGGATTCAGCGGTTTGCAAACCCTTTCTGTTCAGAATCCCAAAACCGGTATTTCATATCCAATGCCGGCATCCGTACTAAACAGCAGGAAACTTGGTCTAAAATTCAGGAGAAACGTTTCCTTGAAACTGCTCTGCTGTGCGTTCGTTCACCTAAGAGAGTTGAATCTATGTTGAGATTCAGCGAGTCAGAAACACGTTTCTTCTAGGAGCTGCGTTGGGATATTCCCGAGTGAATGGGACCATAGGCTGTACAGAGAATTATCTGCTTCTAACACCAAAACGGAGCTATCTAACTGCATGGTTGTCAATGTGTGCATTCAACTGACAGAGTTAAACTCACGTGTGGAT
Organism: Aotus nancymaae; assembly: GCF_030222135.1. Lineage (NCBI taxonomy): Eukaryota > Metazoa > Chordata > Mammalia > Primates > Aotidae > Aotus > Aotus nancymaae. Next base: position 678,359 of record NW_026988493.1, read on the forward strand.
TCAGCGGTTTGCAAACCCTTTCTGTGCAGAATCCCAAAACCGGTATTTCCTACCCAATGCCAGCATCTGTACTAAACATCAGGAAACTTCGTCTAAAACTCATTCGAAACGTTTCCTTGTAACTGCTCTGCTGTGCGTTCGTTCACCTAAGAGAGTTGAATCTATGTTGAGATTCAGCGAGTCAGAAACACGTTTCTTCTAGGAGCTGCGTTGGGATATTCCCGAGTGAATGGGACCATAGGCTGTACAGAGATATATCTGCTCCTAAAACCAAAAGCGTGCTATCTAACTGAATGGTTGTCAATGTGTGCATTGAACTGACAGAGTTAAACTCACGTTTGGATTCAGCGGTTTACAGAATCCCAAAACCGGTAATTCCAGCTCAATGACGGCATACGTACTAAACTGCAGGTAACTTCCTCTAAAACTCAGGAGAAACGTTTCCTTGAAACTGCTCTGCTGTGCGTTCGTTCACCTAAGAGAGTTGAATCTATGTTGAGATTCAGCGAGTCAGAAACACGTTTCTTCTAGGAGCTGCGTTGGGATATTCCCGAGTGAATGGGACCATAGGCTGTACAGAGAAATATCTGCTTCTAAAACCAAAACGGAGCTATCTAACTGAATGGTTGTCAATGTGTGCATTCACCTGACAGAGATAAACTCACGGGTGGATTCAGCGGTTTGCAAACCCTTTCTGTGCAGAATCCCAAAACCGGTATTTCCAGCCCAATGCCAGCATACGTACTAAACAGCTGGAAACTTCATCTAAAACTCAGGAGAAACGTTTCCTTGAAACTGCTCTGCTGTGCGTTCGTTCACCTAAGAGAGTTGAATCTATGTTGAGATTCAGCGAGTCAGAAACAAGTTTCTTCTAGGAGCTGCGTTGGGATATTCCCGAGTGAATGGGACGATAGGCTGTACAGAGAAATATCTGCTTCTAAAACCAAAACGGAGCTATCAAACTGAATGGTGGTCAATGTGTGCATTCAACTGACAGAGATAAACTCACGTGTGGATTCAGCGGTTTGCAAACCCTTTCTGTGCAGAATCCCAAAACCGGTATTTCCAGCCGAATGCCGGCATCCGTACTAAACTGCAGGTAACTTCCTCTAAAACTCAGGAGAAACGTTTCCTTGAAACTGCTCTGCTGTGCGTTCGTTCACCTAAGAGAGTTGAATCTATGTTGAGATTCAGCGAGTCAGAAACACGTTTCTTCCAGGAGCTGCGTTGGGATATTCCCGAGTGAATGGCACCATAGGCTGTACAGAGATATATCTGCTCCTAAAACCAAAAGCGTGCTATCTAACTGAATGGTTGTCAATGTGTGCATTCAACTGACAGAGTTAAACTCACGTTTGGATTCAGCGGTTTACAAACCCTTTCTGTTCAGAATCCCAAAACCGGTATTTCCTACCCAATGCCGGCATCCGTACTAAACAGCAGGAAACTTGGTCTAAAATTTAGGAGAAACGTTTCCTTGTAACTGCTCTGCTGTGCGTTCGTTCACCTAAGAGAGTTGAATCTATGTTGAGATTCAGCGAGTCAGAAACACGTTTCTTCTAGGAGCTGCGTTGGGATATTCCCGAGTGAATGGGACCATAGGCTGTACAGAGAAATATCTCCTTCTAAAACCAAAACGGAGCTATCTAACTGAATGGTTGTCAATGTGTGCATTCACCTGACAGAGATAAACTCACGTGTGGATTCAGCGGTTTGCAAACCCTTTCTGTGCAGAATCCCAAAACCGGTATTTCCAGCCCAATGCCGGCATACGTACTAAACAGCAGGAAACTTCATCTAAAACTCAGGAGAAACGTTTCCTTGAAACTGCTCTGCTGTGCGTTCGTTCACCTAAGAGAGTTGAATCTATGTTGAGATTCAGCGAGTCAGAAACACGTTTCTTCTAGGAGCTGCGTTGGGATATTCCCGAGTGAATGGGACCATAGGCTGTACAGAGAAATATCTGCTTCTAAAACCAAAACGGAGCTATCAAACTGAATGGTGGTCAATGTGTGCATTCAACTGACAGAGTTAAACTCACGTGTGGATTCAGCGGTTTGCAAACCCTTTCTGTGCAGAATCCCAAAACCGGTATTTCCAGCCGAATGCCGGCATCCGTACTAAACAGCAGGAAACTTCCTCTAAAACTCAGGAGAAACGTTTCCTTGAAACTGCTCTGCTGTGCGTTCGTTCACCTAAGAGAGTTGAATCTATGTTGAGATTCAGCGAGTCAGAAACACGTTTCTTCTAGGAGCTGCATTGGGATATTCCCGAGTGAATGGGACCATAGACTGTACAGAGATATATCTGCTCCTAAAACCAAAAGCGTGCTATCTAACTGAATGGTTGTCAATGTGTGCATTCAACTGACAGAGTTAAACTCACGTTTGGATTCAGCGGTTTGCAAACCCTTTCTGTGCAGAATCCCAAAACCGGTAATTCCAGCTCAATGACGGCATACGTACTAAACTGCAGGTAACTTCCTCTAAAACTCAGGAGAAACGTTTCCTTGAAACTGCTCTGCTGTGCGTTCGTTCACCTAAGAGAGTTGAATCTATGTTGAGATTCAGCGAGTCAGAAACACGTTTCTTCTAGGAGCTGCGTTGGGATATTCCCGAGTGAATGGGACCATAGGCTGTACAGAGAAATATCTGCTTCTAAAACCAAAACGGAGCTATCTAACTGAATGGTTGTCAATGTGTGCATTCACCTGACAGAGATAAACTCACGTGTGGATTCAGCGGTTTGCAAACCCTTTCTGTGCAGAATCCCAAAACCGGTATTTCCAGCCCAATGCCGGCATACGTACTAAACAGCAGGAAACTTCATCTAAAACTCAGGAGAAACGTTTCCTTGAAACTGCTCTGCTGTGCGTTCGTTCACCTAAGAGAGTTGAATCTATGTTGAGATTCAGCGAGTCAGAAACACGTTTCTTCTAGGAGCTGCGTTGGGATATTCCCGAGTGAATGGGACCATAGGCTGTACAGAGAAATATCTGCTTCTAAAACCAAAACGGAGCTATCAAACTGAATGGTGGTCAATATGTGCATTCAACTGACAGAGTTAATCTCACGTGTGGATTCACCGGTTTGCAAACCCTTTCTGTGCAGAATCCCAAAACCGGTATTTCCAGCCGAATGCCGGCATCCGTACTAAACAGCAGGAAACTTCGTCTAAAACTCAGGAGAAACGTTTCCTTGAAACTGCTCTGCTGTGCGTTCGTTCACCTAAGAGAGTTGAATCTATGTTGAGATTCAGCGAGTCAGAAACACGTTTCTTCTAGGAGCTGCGTTGGGATATTCCCGAGTGAATGGGACCATAGGCTGTACAGAGAAATATCTGCTTCTAAAACCAAAACGGAGCTATCTAACTGAATGGTTGTCAATGTGTTCATTCATCTGACAGAGTTAAACTCACGTGTGGATTCAGCGGTTTGCAAACCCTTTCTATGCAGAATCCCAAAACCGGTATTTCCTACCTAATGCCGGCATCCGTACTAAAAAGCAGGAAACTTCGTCTAAAACTCAGGCGAAACGTTTCCTTGTAACTGCTCTGCTGTGCGTTCGTTCACCTAAGAGAGTTGAATCTATGTTGAGATTCAGCGAGTCAGAAACACGTTTCTTCAAGGAGCTGCGTTGGGATATTCCCGAGTGAATGGGACCATAGGCTGTACAGAGATATATCTGCTCCTAAAACCAAAAGCGTGCTATCTAACTGAATGGTTGTCAATGTGTGCATTCAACTGACAGAGTTAAACTCACGTTTGGATTCAGCGGTTTACAAACCCTTTCTGTGCAGAATCCCAAAACCGGTAATTCCAGCTCAATGCCGGCATACGTACTAAACTGCAGGAAACTTCATCTAAAACTCAGGAGAAACGTTTCCTTGAAACTGCTCTCCTGTGCGTTCGTTCACCTAAGAGAGTTGAATCTATGTTGAGATTCAGCGAGTCAGAAACACGTTTCTTCTAGGAGCTGCGTTGGGATATTCCCGAGTGAATGGGACAATAGGCTGTACAGAGAAATATCTGCTTCTAAAACCAAAACGGAGCTATCTAACTGAATGGTTGTCAATGTGTTCATTCAACTGACAGAGTTAAACTCACGTTTGGATTCAGCGGTTTACAAACCCTTTCTGTGCAGAATCCCAAAACCGGTAATTCCAGCTCAATGCCGGCATACGTACTAAACTGCAGGAAACTTCCACTAAAACTCAGGAGAAACGTTTACTTGAAACTGCTCTGCTCTGCAATCGTTCACCTAAGAGAGTTGAATGTATTTTGAAATTCAGCGAGCCAGAAACACGTTTCTTCTAGGAGCTGCGTTGGGATATTTCCGAGTGAATGGGACCATAGGCTGTACAGAGAAATATCTGCTTCTAAAACCAAAACGGAGCTATCTAACTGGATGGTTGTCAATGTGTGCATTCAACTGACAGAGTTAAACTCACGTGTGGATTCAGCGGTTTGCAAACCCTTTCTGTTCAGAATCCCAAAACCGGTATTTCACATCCAATGCCGGCATCCGTACTAAACAGCAGGAAACTTGGTCTAAAATTCAGGAGAAACGTTTCCTTGAAACTGCTCTGCTGTGCGTTCGTTCACCTAAGAGAGTTGAATCTATGTTGAGATTCAGCGAGTCAGAAACACGTTTCTTCTAGGAGCTGCGTTGGGATATTCCCGAGTGAATGGGACCATAGGCTGTACAGAGAATTATCTGCTTCTAACACCAAAACGGAGCTATCTAACTGCATGGTTGTCAATGTGTGCATTCAACTGACAGAGTTAAACTAACGTGTGGATTCAGCGGTTTGCAAACCCTTTCTGTGCAGAATCCCAAAACCGGTATTTCCTACCCAATGCCAGCATCTGTACTAAACAGCAGGAAACTTCGTCTAAAACTCATTCGAAACGTTTCCTTGTAACTGCTCTGCTGTGCGTTCGTTCACCTAAGAGAGTTGAATCTATGTTGAGATTCAGCGAGTCAGAAACACGTTTCTTCTAGGAGCTGCGTTGGGATATTCCCGAGTGAATGGGACCATAGGCTGTACAGAGATATATCTGCTCCTAAAACCAAAAGCGTGCTATCTAACTGAATGGTTGTCAATGTGTGCATTCAACTGACAGAGTTAAACTCACGTGTGGATTCAGCGGTTTGCAAACCCTTTCTGTGCAGAATCCCAAAACCGGTATTTCCAGCCCAATGCCGGCATACGTACTAAACAGCAGGAAACTTCATCTAAAACTCAGGAGAAACGTTTCCTTGAAACTGCTCTGCTGTGCGTTCGTTCACCTAAGAGAGTTGAATCTATGTTGAGATTCAGCGAGTCAGAAACACGTTTCTTCTAGGAGCTGCGTTGGGATATTCCCGAGTGAATGGGACCATAGGCTGTACAGAGAAATATCTGCTTCTAAAACCAAAACGGAGCTATCAAACTGAATGGTGGTCAATATGTGCATTCAACTGACAGAGTTAAACTCACGTGTGGATTCACCGGTTTGCAAACCCTTTCTGTGCAGAATCCCAAAACCGGTATTTCCAGCCGAATGCCGGCATCCGTACTAAACAGCAGGAAACTTCGTCTAAAACTCAGGAGAAACGTTTCCTTGAAACTGCTCTGCTGTGCGTTCGTTCACCTAAGAGAGTTGAATCTATGTTGAGATTCAGCGAGTCAGAAACACGTTTCTTCTAGGAGCTGCGTTGGGATATTCCCGAGTGAATGGGACCATAGGCTGTACAGAGAAATATCTGCTTCTAAAACCAAAACGGAGCTATCTAACTGAATGGTTGTCAATGTGTGCATTCAACTGACAGAGTTAAACTCACGTGTGGATTCAGCGGTTTGCAAACCCTTTCTATGCAGAATCCCAAAACCGGTATTTCCTACCTAATGCCGGCATCCGTACTAAAAAGCAGGAAACTTCGTCTAAAACTCAGGCGAAACGTTTCCTTGTAACTGCTCTGCTGTGCGTTCGTTCACCTAAGAGAGTTGAATCTATGTTGAGATTCAGCGAGTCAGAAACACGTTTCTTCAAGGAGCTGCGTTGGGATATTCCCGAGTGAATGGGACCATAGGCTGTACAGAGATATATCTGCTCCTAAAACCAAAAGCGTGCTATCTAACTGAATGGTTGTCAATGTGTGCATTCAACTGACAGAGTTAAACTCACGTTTGGATTCAGCGGTTTACAAACCCTTTCTGTGCAGAATCCCAAAACCGGTAATTCCAGCTCAATGCCGGCATACGTACTAAACTGCAGGTAACTTCCTCTAAAACTCAGGAGAAACGTTTCCTTGAAACTGCTCTTCTGTGCGTTCGTTCACCTAAGAGAGTTGAATCTATGTTGAGATTCAGCGAGTCAGAAACACGTTTCTTCTAGGAGCTGCGTTGGGATATTCCCGAGTGAATGGGACCATAGGCTGTACAGAGAAATATCTGCTTCTAAAACCAAAACGGAGCTATCTAACTGGATGGTTGTCAATGTGTGCATTCAACTGACAGAGATAAACTCACGTGTGGATTCAGCGGTTTGCAAACCCTTTCTGTGGAGAATCCCAAAACCGGTATTTCCAGCCCAATGCCGGCATACGTACTAAACAGCAGGAAACTTCATCTAAAACTCAGGAGAAACGTTTCCTTGAAACTGCTCTCCTGTGCGTTCGTTCACCTAAGAGAGTTGAATCTATGTTGAGATTCAGCGAGTCAGAAACACGTTTCTTCTAGGAGCTGCGTTGGGATATTCCCGAGTGAATGGGACAATAGGCTGTACAGAGAAATATCTGCTTCTAAAACCAAAACGGAGCTATCTAACTGAATGGTTGTCAATGTGTTCATTCAACTGACAGAGTTAAACTCACGTTTGGATTCAGCGGTTTACAAACCCTTTCTGTGCAGAATCCCAAAACCGGTAATTCCAGCTCAATGCCGGCATACGTACTAAACTGCAGGAAACTTCCACTAAAACTCAGGAGAAACGTTTACTTGAAACTGCTCTGCTGTGCGATCGTTCACCTAAGAGAGTTGAATGTATTTTGAAATTCAGCGAGTCAGAAACACGTTTCTTCTAGGAGCTGCGTTGGGATATTTCCGAGTGAATGGGACCATAGGCTGTACAGAGAAATATCTGCTTCTAAAACCAAAACGGAGCTATCTAACTGGATGGTTGTCAATGTGTGCATTCAACTGACAGAGTTAAACTCACGTGTGGATTCAGCGGTTTGCAAACCGTTTCTGTCCAGAATCCCAAAACCGGTATTTCACATCCAATGCCGGCATCCGTACTAAACAGCAGGAAACTTGGTCTAAAATTCAGGAGAAACGTTTCCTTGAAACTGCTCTGCTGTGCGTTCGTTCACCTAAGAGAGTTGAATCTATGTTGAGATTCAGCGAGTCAGAAACACGTTTCTTCTAGGAGCTGCGTTGGGATATTCCCGAGTGAATGGGACCATAGGCTGTACAGAGAATTATCTGCTTCTAACACCAAAACGGAGCTATCTAACTGCATGGTTGTCAATGTGTGCATTCAACTGACAGAGTTAAACTCACGTGTGGATTCAGCGGTTTGCAAACCCTTTCTGTGCAGAATCCCAAAACCGGTATTTCCTACCCAATGCCAGCATCTGTACTAAACAGCAGGAAACTTCGTCTAAAACTCATTCGAAACGTTTCCTTGTAACTGCTCTGCTGTGCGTTCGTTCACCTAAGAGAGTTGAATCTATGTTGAGATTCAGCGAGTCAGAAACACGTTTCTTCTAGGAGCTGCGTTGGGATATTCCCGAGTGAATGGGACCATAGGCTGTACAGAGATATATCTGCTCCTAAAACCAAAAGCGTGCTATCTAACTGAATGGTTGTCAATGTGTGCATTCAACTGACAGAGTTAAACTCACGTGTGGATTCAGCGGTTTGCAAACCCTTTCTGTGCAGAATCCCAAAACCGGTATTTCCAGCCCAATGCCGGCATACGTACTAAACAGCAGGAAACTTCATCTAAAACTCAGGAGAAACGTTTCCTTGAAACTGCTCTGCTGTGCGTTCGTTCACCTAAGAGAGTTGAATCTATGTTGAGATTCAGCGAGTCAGAAACACGTTTCTTCTAGGAGCTGCGTTGGGATATTCCCGAGTGAATGGGACCATAGGCTGTACAGAGAAATATCTGCTTCTAAAACCAAAACGGAGCTATCAAACTGAATGGTGGTCAATGTGTGCATTCAACTGACAGAGTTAAACTCACGTGTGGATTCAGCGGTTTGCAAACCCTTTCTGTGCAGAATCCCAAAACCGGTATTTCCAGCCGAATGCCGGCATCCGTACTAAACAGCAGGAAACTTCGTCTAAAACTCAGGAGAAACGTTTCCTTGAAACTGCTCTGCTGTGCGTTCGTTCACCTAAGAGAGTTGAATCTATGTTGAGATTCAGCGAGTCAGAAACACGTTTCTTCTAGGAGCTGCGTTGGGATATTCCCGAGTGAATGGGACCATAGGCTGTACAGAGAAATATCTGCTTCTAAAACCAAAACGGAGCTATCTAACTGAATGGTTGTCAATGTGTTCATTCATCTGACAGAGTTAAACTCACGTGTGGATTCAGCGGTTTGCAAACCCTTTCTATGCAGAATCCCAAAACCGGTATTTCCTACCCAATGCCGGCATCCGTACTAAAAAGCAGGAAACTTCGTCTAAAACTCAGGCGAAACGTTTCCTTGTAACTGCTCTGCTGTGCGTTCGTTCACCTAAGAGAGTTGAATCTATGTTGAGATTCAGCGAGTCAGAAACACGTTTCTTCAAGGAGCTGCGTTGGGATATTCCCGAGTGAATGGGACCATAGGCTGTACAGAGATATATCTGCTCCTAAAACCAAAAGCGTGCTATCTAACTGAATGGTTGTCAATGTGTGCATTCAACTGACAGAGTTAAACTCACGTTTGGATTCAGCGGTTTACAAACCCTTTCTGTGCAGAATCCCAAAACCGGTAATTCCAGCTCAATGCCGGCATACGTACTAAACTGCAGGAAACTTCCTCTAAAACTCAGGAGAAACGTTTCCTTGAAACTGCTCTTCTGTGCGTTCGTTCAACTAAGAGAGTTGAATCTATGTTGAGATTCAGCGAGTCAGAAACACGTTTCTTCTAGGAGCTGCGTTGGGATATTCCCGAGTGAATGGGACCATAGGCTGTACAGAGAAATATCTGCTTCTAAAACCAAAACGGAGCTATCTAACTGGATGGTTGTCAATGTGTGCATTCAACTGACAGAGATAAACTCACGTGTGGATTCAGCGGTTTGCAAACCCTTTCTGTGGAGAATCCCAAAACCGGTATTTCCAGCCCAATGCCGGCATACGTACTAAACAGCAGGAAACTTCATCTAAAACTCAGGAGAAACGTTTCCTTGAAACTGCTCTCCTGTGCGTTCGTTCACCTAAGAGAGTTGAATCTATGTTGAGATTCAGCGAGTCAGAAACACGTTTCTTCTAGGAGCTGCGTTGGGATATTCCCGAGTGAATGGGACAATAGGCTGTACAGAGAAATATCTGCTTCTAAAACCAAAACGGAGCTATCTAACTGAATGGTTGTCAATGTGTTCATTCAACTGACAGAGTTAAACTCACGTTTGGATTCAGCGGTTTACAAACCCTTTCTGTGCAGAATCCCAAAACCGGTAATTCCAGCTCAATGCCGGCATACGTACTAAACTGCAGGAAACTTCCACTAAAACTCAGGAGAAACGTTTCCTTGAAACTGCTCTGCTGTGCGTTCGTTCACCTAAGAGAGTTGAATCTATTTTGAAATTCAGCGAGTCAGAAACACGTTTCTTCTAGGAGCTGCGTTGGGATATTTCCGAGTGAATGGGACCATAGGCTGTACAGAGAAATATCTGCTTCTAAAACCAAAACGGAGCTATCTAACTGGATGGTTGTCAATGTGTGCATTCAACTGACAGAGTTAAACTCACGTGTGGATTCAGCGGTTTGCAAACCCTTTCTGTTCAGAATCCCAAAACCGGTATTTCATATCCAATGCCGGCATCCGTACTAAACAGCAGGAAACTTGGTCTAAAATTCAGGAGAAACGTTTCCTTGAAACTGCTCTGCTGTGCGTTCGTTCACCTAAGAGAGTTGAATCTATGTTGAGATTCAGCGAGTCAGAAACACGTTTCTTCTAGGAGCTGCGTTGGGATATTCCCGAGTGAATGGGACCATAGGCTGTACAGAGAATTATCTGCTTCTAACACCAAAACGGAGCTATCTAACTGCATGGTTGTCAATGTGTGCATTCAACTGACAGAGTTAAACTCACGTGTGGATTCAGCGGTTTGCAAACCCTTTCTGTGCAGAATCCCAAAACCGGTATTTCCTACCCAATGCCAGCATCTGTACTAAACAGCAGGAAACTTCGTCTAAAACTCATTCGAAACGTTTCCTTGTAACTGCTCTGCTGTGCGTTCGTTCACCTAAGAGAGTTGAATCTATGTTGAGATTCAGCGAGTCAGAAACACGTTTCTTCTAGGAGCTGCGTTGGGATATTCCCGAGTGAATGGGACCATAGGCTGTACAGAGATATATCTGCTCCTAAAACCAAAAGCGTGCTATCTAACTGAATGGTTGTCAATGTGTGCATTCAACTGACAGAGTTAAACTCACGTTTGGATTCAGCGGTTTACAAACCCTTTCTGTGCAGAATCCCAAAACCGGTAATTCCAGCTCAATGACGGCATACGTACTAAACTGCAGGTAACTTCCTCTAAAACTCAGGAGAAACCTTTCCTTGAAACTGCTCTGCTGTGCGTTCGTTCACCTAAGAGAGTTGAATCTATGTTGAGATTCAGCGAGTCAGAAACACGTTTCTTCTAGGAGCTGCGTTGGGATATTCCCGAGTGAATGGGACCATAGGCTGTACAGAGAAATATCTGCTTCTAAAACCAAAACGGAGCTATCTAACTGAATGGTTGTCAATGTGTGCATTCACCTGACAGAGATAAACTCACGGGTGGATTCAGCGGTTTGCAAACCCTTTCTGTGCAGAATCCCAAAACCGGTATTTCCAGCCCAATGCCGGCATACGTACTAAACAGCTGGAAACTTCATCTAAAACTCAGGAGAAACGTTTCCTTGAAACTGCTCTGCTGTGCGTTCATTCACCTAAGAGAGTTGAATCTATGTTGAGATTCAGCGAGTCAGAAACACGTTTCTTCTAGGAGCTGCATTGGGATATTCCCGAGTGAATGGGACGATAGGCTGTACAGAGAAATATCTGCTTCTAAAACTAAAACGGAGCTATCAAACTGAATGGTGGTCAATGTGTGCATTCAACTGACAGAGTTAAACTCACGTGTGGATTCAGCGGTTTGCAAACCCTTTCTGTGCAGAATCCCAAAACCGGTATTTCCAGCCGAATGCCGGCATCCGTACTAAACTGCAGGTAACTTCCTCTAAAACTCAGGAGAAACGTTTCCTTGAAACTGCTCTGCTGTGCGTTCGTTCACCTAAGAGAGTTGAATCTATGTTGAGATTCAGCGAGTCAGAAACACGTTTCTTCTAGGAGCTGCGTTGGGATATTCCCGAGTGAATGGCACCATAGGCTGTACAGAGATATATCTGCTCCTAAAACCAAAAGCGTGCTATCTAACTGAATGGTTGTCAATGTGTGCATTCAACTGACAGAGTTAAACTCACGTTTGGATTCAGCGGTTTACAAACCCTTTCTGTTCAGAATCCCAAAACCGGTATTTCCTACCCAATGCCGGCATCCGTACTAAAAAGCAGGAAACTTGGTCTAAAATTTAGGAGAAACGTTTCCTTGAAACTGCTCTGCTGTGCGTTCGTTCACCTAAGAGAGTTGAATCTATGTTGAGATTCAGCGAGTCAGAAACACGATTCTTCTAGGAGCTGCGTTGGGATATTCCCGACTGAATGGGACCATAGGCTGTACAGAGAAATATCTGCTTCTAAAACCAAAACGGAGCTATCTAACTGAATGGTTGTCAATGTGTGCATTCACCTGACAGAGATAAACTCACGTGTGGATTCAGCGGTTTGCAAACCGTTTCTGTGCAGAATCCCAAAACCGGTATTTCCAGCACAATGCCAGCAAACGTACTAAACAGCAGGAAACTTCATCTAAAACTCAGGAGAAACGTTTCCTTGAAACTGCTCTGCTGTGCGTTCGTTCACCTAAGAGAGTTGAATCTATGTTGAGATTCAGCGAGTCAGAAACACGTTTCTTCTAGGAGCTGCGTTGGGATATTCCCGAGTGAATGGGACCATAGGCTGTACAGAGAAATATCTGCTTCTAAAACCAAAACGGAGCTATCAAACTGAATGGTGGTCAATGTGTGCATTCAACTGACAGAGTTAAACTCACGTGTGGATTCAGCGGTTTGCAAACCCTTTCTGTGCAGAATCCCAAAACCGGTATTTCCAGCCGAATGCCGGCATCCGTACTAAACAGCAGGAAACTTCGTCTAAAACTCAGGAGAAACGTTTCCTTGAAACTGCTCTGCTGTGCGTTCGTTCACCTAAGAGAGTTGAATCTATGTTGAGATTCAGCGAGTCAGAAACACGTTTCTTCTAGGAGCTGCGTTGGGATATTCCCGAGTGAATGGGACCATAGGCTGTACAGAGATATATCTGCTCCTAAAACCAAAAGCGTGCTATCTAACTGAATGGTTGTCAATGTGTGCATTCAACTGACAGAGTTAAACTCACGTTTGGATTCAGCGGTTTACAAACCCTTTCTGTGCAGAATCCCAAAACCGGTAATTCCAGCTCAATGACGGCATACGTACTAAACTGCAGGTAACTTCCTCTAAAACTCAGGAGAAACGTTTCCTTGAAACTGCTCTGCTGTGCGTTCGTTCACCTAAGAGAGTTGAATCTATGTTGAGATTCAGCGAGTCAGAAACACGTTTCTTCTAGGAGCTGCGTTGGGATATTCCCGAGTGAATGGGACCATAGGCTGTACAGAGATATATCTGCTCCTAAAACCAAAAGCGTGCTATCTAACTGAATGGTTGTCAATGTGTGCATTCACCTGACAGAGTTAAACTCACGTTTGGATTCAGCGGTTTACAAACCCTTTCTGTGCAGAATCCCAAAACCGGTAATTCAAGCTCAATGACGGCATACGTTCTAAACTGCAGGTAACTTCCTCTAAAACTCAGGAGAAACGTTTCCTTGAAACTGCTCTGCTGTGCGTTCGTTCACCTAAGAGAGTTGAATCTATGTTGAGATTCAGCGAGTCAGAAACACGTTTCTTCTAGGAGCTGCGTTGGGATATTCCCGAGTGAATGTGACCATAGGCTGTACAGAGAAATATCTGCTTCTAAAACCAAAACGGAGCTATCTAACTGAATGGTTGCCAATGTGTGCATTCACCTGACAGAGATAAACTCACGTGTGGATTCAGCGGTTTGCAAACCCTTTCTGTGCAGAATCCCAAAACCGGTATTTCCAGCCCAATGCCGGCATACGTACTAAACAGCAGGAAACTTCATCTAAAACTCAGGAGAAACGTTTCCTTGAAACTGCTCTGCTGTGCGTTCGTTCACCTAAGAGAGTTGAATCTATGTTGAGATTCAGCGAGTCAGAAACACGTTTCTTCTAGGAGCTGCGTTGGGATATTCCCGAGTGAATGGGACCATAGGCTGTACAGAGAAATATCTGCTTCTAAAACCAAAACGGAGCTATCAAACTGAATGGTGGTCAATGTGTGCATTCAACTGACAGAGTTAAACTCACGTGTGGATTCAGCCGTTTGCAAACCCTTTCTGTGCAGAATCCCAAAACCGGTATTTCCAGCCGAATGCCGGCATCCGTACTAAACAGCAGGAAACTTCGTCTAAAACTCAGGAGAAACGTTTCCTTGAAACTGCTCTGCTGTGCGTTCGTTCACCTAAGAGAGTTGAATCTATGTTGAGATTCAGCGAGTCAGAAACACGTTTCTTCTAGGAGCTGCGTTGGGATATTCCCGAGTGAATGGGACCATAGGCTGTACAGAGAAATATCTGCTTCTAAAACCAAAACGGAGCTATCTAACTGAATGGTTGTCAATGTGTTCATTCATCTGACAGAGTTAAACTCACGTGTGGATTCAGCGGTTTGCAAACCCTTTCTATGCAGAATCCCAAAACCGGTATTTCCTACCCAATGCCGGCATCCGTACTAAAAAGCAGGAAACTTCGTCTAAAACTCAGGCGAAACGTTTCCTTGTAACTGCTCTGCTGTGCGTTCGTTCACCTAAGAGAGTTGAATCTATGTTGAGATTCAGCGAGTCAGAAACACGTTTCTTCAAGGAGCTGCGTTGGGATATTCCCGAGTGAATGGGACCATAGGCTGTACAGAGATATATCTGCTCCTAAAACCAAAAGCGTGGTATCTAACTGAATGGTTGTCAATGTGTGCATTCAACTGACAGAGTTAAACTCACGTTTGGATTCAGCGGTTTACAAACCCTTTCTGTGCAGAATCCCAAAACCGGTAATTCCAGCTCAATGCCGGCATACGTACTAAACTGCAGGAAACTTCGTCTAAAACTCAGGAGAAACGTTTCCTTGAAACTGCTCTGCTGTGCGTTCGTTCACCTAAGAGAGTTGAATCTATGTTGAGATTCAGCGAGTCAGAAACACGTTTCTTCTAGGAGCTGCGTTGGGATATTCCCGAGTGAATGGGACCATAGGCTGTACAGAGAAATATCTGCTTCTAAAACCAAAACGGAGCTATCTAACTGGATGGTTGTCAATGTGTGCATTCAACTGACAGAGATAAACTCACGTGTGGATTCAGCGGTTTGCAAACCCTTTCTGTGGAGAATCCCAAAACCGGTATTTCCAGCCCAATGCCGGCATACGTACTAAACAGCAGGAAACTTCATCTAAAACTCAGGAGAAACGTTTCCTTGAAACTGCTCTGCTGTGCGTTCGTTCACCTAAGAGAGTTGAATCTATGTTGAGATTCAGCGAGTCAGAAACACGTTTCTTCTAGGAGCTGCGTTGGGATATTCCCGAGTGAATGGGACCATAGGCTGTACAGAGAAATATCTGCTTCTAAAACCAAAACGGAGCTATCTAACTGAATGGTTGTCAATGTGTTCATTCAACTGACAGAGTTAAACTCACGTTTGGATTCAGCGGTTTACAAACCCTTTCTGTGCAGAATCCCAAAACCGGTAATTCCAGCTCAATGCCGGCATACGTACTAAACTGCAGGAAACTTCCACTAAAACTCAGGAGAAACGTTTACTTGAAACTGCTCTGCTGTGCGATCGTTCACCTAAGAGAGTTGAATCTATTTTGAAATTCAGCGAGTCAGAAACACGTTTCTTCTAGGAGCTGCGTTGGGATATTTCCGAGTGAATGGGACCATAGGCTGTACAGAGAAATATCTGCTTCTAAAACCAAAACGGAGCTATCTAACTGGATGGTTGTCAATGTGTGCATTCAACTGACAGAGTTAAACTCACGTGTGGATTCAGCGGTTTGCAAACCCTTTCTGTTCAGAATCCCAAAACCGGTATTTCATATCCAATGCCGGCATCCGTACTAAACAGCAGGAAACTTGGTCTAAAATTCAGGAGAAACGTTTCCTTGAAACTGCTCTGCTGTGCGTTCGTTCACCTAAGAGAGTTGAATCTATGTTGAGATTCAGCGAGTCAGAAACACGTTTCTTCTAGGAGCTGCGTTGGGATATTCCCGAGTGAATGGGACCATAGGCTGTACAGAGAATTATCTGCTTCTAACACCAAAACGGAGCTATCTAACTGCATGGTTGTCAATGTGTGCATTCAACTGACAGAGTTAAACTCACGTGTGGATTCAGCGGTTTGCAAACCCTTTCTGGGCAGAATCCCAAAACCGGTATTTCCTACCCAATGCCAGCATCTGTACTAAACATCAGGAAACTTCGTCTAAAACTCATTCGAAACGTTTCCTTGTAACTGCTCTGCTGTGCGTTCGTTCACCTAAGAGAGTTGAATCTATGTTGAGATTCAGCGAGTCAGAAACACGTTTCTTCTAGGAGCTGCGTTGGGATATTCCCGAGTGAATGGGACCATAGGCTGTACAGAGATATATCTGCTCCTAAAACCAAAAGCGTGCTATCTAACTGAATGGTTGTCAATGTGTGCATTCAACTGACAGAGTTAAACTCACGTTTGGATTCAGCGGTTTACAGAATCCCAAAACCGGTAATTCCAGCTCAATGATGGCATACGTACTAAACTGCAGGTAACTTCCTCTAAAACTCAGGAGAAACGTTTCCTTGAAACTGCTCTGCTGTGCGTTCGTTCACCTAAGAGAGTTGAATCTATGTTGAGATTCAGCGAGTCAGAAACACGTTTCTTCTAGGAGCTGCGTTGGGATATTCCCGAGTGAATGGGACCATAGGCTGTACAGAGAAATATCTGCTTCTAAAACCAAAACGGAGCTATCTAACTGAATGGTTGTCAATGTGTGCATTCACCTGACAGAGATAAACTCACGGGTGGATTCAGCGGTTTGCAAACCCTTTCTGTGCAGAATCCCAAAACCGGTATTTCCAGCCCAATGCCAGCATACGTACTAAACAGCTGGAAACTTCATCTAAAACTCAGGAGAAACGTTTCCTTGAAACTGCTCTGCTGTGCGTTCGTTCACCTAAGAGAGTTGAATCTATGTTGAGATTCAGCGAGTCAGAAACACGTTTCTTCTAGGAGCTGCGTTGGGATATTCCCGAGTGAATGGGACCATAGGCTGTACAGAGAAATATCTGCTTCTAAAACCAAAACGGAGCTATCTAACTGGATGGTTGTCAATGTGTGCATTCAACTGACAGAGATAAACTCACGTGTGGATTCAGCGGTTTGCAAACCCTTTCTGTGGAGAATCCCAAAACCGGTATTTCCAGCCCAATGCCGGCATACGTACTAAACAGCAGGAAACTTCATCTAAAACTCAGGAGAAACGTTTCCTTGAAACTGCTCTCCTGTGCGTTCGTTCACCTAAGAGAGTTGAATCTATGTTGAGATTCAGCGAGTCAGAAACACGTTTCTTCTAGGAGCTGCGTTGGGATATTCCCGAGTGAATGGGACCATAGGCTGTACAGAGAAATATCTGCTTCTAAAACCAAAACGGAGCTATCTAACTGAATGGTTGTCAATGTGTTCATTCAACTGACAGAGTTAAACTCACGTTTGGATTCAGCGGTTTACAAACCCTTTCTGTGCAGAATCCCAAAACCGGTAATTCCAGCTCAATGCCGGCATACGTACTAAACTGCAGGAAACTTCCACTAAAACTCAGGAGAAACGTTTACTTAAAACTGCTCTGCTGTGCGATCGTTCACCTAAGAGAGTTGAATCTATTTTGAAATTCAGCGAGTCAGAAACACGTTTCTTCTAGGAGCTGCGTTGGGATATTTCCGAGTGAATGGGACCATAGGCTGTACAGAGAAATATCTGCTTCTAAAACCAAAACGGAGTTATCTAACTGGATGGTTGTCAATGTGTGCATTCAACTGACAGAGTTAAACTCACGTGTGGATTCAGCGGTTTGCAAACCCTTTCTGTTCAGAATCCCAAAACCGGTATTTCATATCCAATGCCGGCATCCGTACTAAACAGCAGGAAACTTGGTCTAAAATTCAGGAGAAACGTTTCCTTGAAACTGCTCTGCTGTGCGTTCGTTCACCTAAGAGAGTTGAATCTATGTTGAGATTCAGCGAGTCAGAAACACGTTTCTTCTAGGAGCTGCGTTGGGATATTCCCGAGTGAATGGGACCATAGGCTGTACAGAGAATTATCTGCTTCTAACACCAAAACGGAGCTATCTAACTGCATGGTTGTCAATGTGTGCATTCAACTGACAGAGTTAAACTCACGTGTGGATTCAGCGGTTTGCAAACCCTTTCTGTGCAGAATCCCAAAACCGGTATTTCCTACCCAATGCCAGCATCTGTACTAAACATCAGGAAACTTCGTCTAAAACTCATTCGAAACGTTTCCTTGTAACTGCTCTGCTGTGCGTTCGTTCACCTAAGAGAGTTGAATCTATGTTGAGATTCAGCGAGTCAGAAACACGTTTCTTCTAGGAGCTGCGTTGGGATATTCCCGAGTGAATGGGACCATAGGCTGTACAGAGATATATCTGCTCCTAAAACCAAAAGCGTGCTATCTAACTGAATGGTTGTCAATGTGTGCATTGAACTGACAGAGTTAAACTCACGTTTGGATTCAGCGGTTTACAGAATCCCAAAACCGGTAATTCCAGCTCAATGACGGCATACGTACTAAACTGCAGGTAACTTCCTCTAAAACTCAGGAGAAACGTTTCCTTGAAACTGCTCTGCTGTGCGTTCGTTCACCTAAGAGAGTTGAATCTATGTTGAGATTCAGCGAGTCAGAAACACGTTTCTTCTAGGAGCTGCGTTGGGATATTCCCGAGTGAATGGGACCATAGGCTGTACAGAGAAATATCTGCTTCTAAAACCAAAACGGAGCTATCTAACTGAATGGTTGTCAATGTGTGCATTCACCTGACAGAGATAAACTCACGGGTGGATTCAGCGGTTTGCAAACCCTTTCTGTGCAGAATCCCAAAACCGGTATTTCCAGCCCAATGCCAGCATACGTACTAAACAGCTGGAAACTTCATCTAAAACTCAGGAGAAACGTTTCCTTGAAACTGCTCTGCTGTGCGTTCGTTCACCTAAGAGAGTTGAATCTATGTTGAGATTCAGCGAGTCAGAAACAAGTTTCTTCTAGGAGCTGCGTTGGGATATTCCCGAGTGAATGGGACGATAGGCTGTACAGAGAAATATCTGCTTCTAAAACCAAAACGGAGCTATCAAACTGAATGGTGGTCAATGTGTGCATTCAACTGACAGAGATAAACTCACGTGTGGATTCAGCGGTTTGCAAACCCTTTCTGTGCAGAATCCCAAAACCGGTATTTCCAGCCGAATGCCGGCATCCGTACTAAACTGCAGGTAACTTCCTCTAAAACTCAGGAGAAACGTTTCCTTGAAACTGCTCTGCTGTGCGTTCGTTCACCTAAGAGAGTTGAATCTATGTTGAGATTCAGCGAGTCAGAAACACGTTTCTTCCAGGAGCTGCGTTGGGATATTCCCGAGTGAATGGCACCATAGGCTGTACAGAGATATATCTGCTCCTAAAACCAAAAGCGTGCTATCTAACTGAATGGTTGTCAATGTGTGCATTCAACTGACAGAGTTAAACTCACGTTTGGATTCAGCGGTTTACAAACCCTTTCTGTTCAGAATCCCAAAACCGGTATTTCCTACCCAATGCCGGCATCCGTACTAAACAGCAGGAAACTTGGTCTAAAATTTAGGAGAAACGTTTCCTTGTAACTGCTCTGCTGTGCGTTCGTTCACCTAAGAGAGTTGAATCTATGTTGAGATTCAGCGAGTCAGAAACACGTTTCTTCTAGGAGCTGTGTTGGGATATTCCCGAGTGAATGGGACCATAGGCTGTACAGAGAAATATCTCCTTCTAAAACCAAAACGGAGCTATCTAACTGAATGGTTGTCAATGTGTGCATTCACCTGACAGAGATAAACTCACGTGTGGATTCAGCGGTTTGCAAACCCTTTCTGTGCAGAATCCCAAAACCGGTATTTCCAGCCCAATGCCGGCATACGTACTAAACAGCAGGAAACTTCATCTAAAACTCAGGAGAAACGTTTCCTTGAAACTGCTCTGCTGTGCGTTCGTTCACCTAAGAGAGTTGAATCTATGTTGAGATTCAGCGAGTCAGAAACACGTTTCTTCTAGGAGCTGCGTTGGGATATTCCCGAGTGAATGGGACCATAGGCTGTACAGAGAAATATCTGCTTCTAAAACCAAAACGGAGCTATCAAACTGAATGGTGGTCAATGTGTGCATTCAACTGACAGAGTTAAACTCACGTGTGGATTCAGCGGTTTGCAAACCCTTTCTGTGCAGAATCCCAAAACCGGTATTTCCAGCCGAATGCCGGCATCCGTACTAAACAGCAGGAAACTTCCTCTAAAACTCAGGAGAAACGTTTCCTTGAAACTGCTCTGCTGTGCGTTCGTTCACCTAAGAGAGTTGAATCTATGTTGAGATTCAGCGAGTCAGAAACACGTTTCTTCTAGGAGCTGCGTTGGGATATTCCCGAGTGAATGGGACCATAGACTGTACAGAGATATATCTGCTCCTAAAACCAAAAGCGTGCTATCTAACTGAATGGTTGTCAATGTGTGCATTCAACTGACAGAGTTAAACTCACGTTTGGATTCAGCGGTTTGCAAACCCTTTCTGTGCAGAATCCCAAAACCGGTAATTCCAGCTCAATGACGGCATACGTACTAAACTGCAGGTAACTTCCTCTAAAACTCAGGAGAAACGTTTCCTTGAAACTGCTCTGCTGTGCGTTCGTTCACCTAAGAGAGTTGAATCTATGTTGAGATTCAGCGAGTCAGAAACACGTTTCTTCTAGGAGCTGCGTTGGGATATTCCCGAGTGAATGGGACCATAGGCTGTACAGAGAAATATCTGCTTCTAAAACCAAAACGGAGCTATCTAACTGAATGGTTGTCAATGTGTGCATTCACCTGACAGAGATAAACTCACGTGTGGATTCAGCGGTTTGCAAACCCTTTCTGTGCAGAATCCCAAAACCGGTATTTCCAGCCCAATGCCGGCATACGTACTAAACAGCAGGAAACTTCATCTAAAACTCAGGAGAAACGTTTCCTTGAAACTGCTCTGCTGTGCGTTCGTTCACCTAAGAGAGTTGAATCTATGTTGAGATTCAGCGAGTCAGAAACACGTTTCTTCTAGGAGCTGCGTTGGGATATTCCCGAGTGAATGGGACCATAGGCTGTACAGAGAAATATCTGCTTCTAAAACCAAAACGGAGCTATCAAACTGAATGGTGGTCAATATGTGCATTCAACTGACAGAGTTAAACTCACGTGTGGATTCACCGGTTTGCAAACCCTTTCTGTGCAGAATCCCAAAACCGGTATTTCCAGCCGAATGCCGGCATCCGTACTAAACAGCAGGAAACTTCGTCTAAAACTCAGGAGAAACGTTTCCTTGAAACTGCTCTGCTGTGCGTTCGTTCACCTAAGAGAGTTGAATCTATGTTGAGATTCAGCGAGTCAGAAACACGTTTCTTCTAGGAGCTGCGTTGGGATATTCCCGAGTGAATGGGACCATAGGCTGTACAGAGAAATATCTGCTTCTAAAACCAAAACGGAGCTATCTAACTGAATGGTTGTCAATGTGTTCATTCATCTGACAGAGTTAAACTCACGTGTGGATTCAGCGGTTTGCAAACCCTTTCTATGCAGAATCCCAAAACCGGTATTTCCTACCTAATGCCGGCATCCGTACTAAAAAGCAGGAAACTTCGTCTAAAACTCAGGCGAAACGTTTCCTTGTAACTGCTCTGCTGTGCGTTCGTTCACCTAAGAGAGTTGAATCTATGTTGAGATTCAGCGAGTCAGAAACACGTTTCTTCAAGGAGCTGCGTTGGGATATTCCCGAGTGAATGGGACCATAGGCTGTACAGAGATATATCTGCTCCTAAAACCAAAAGCGTGCTATCTAACTGAATGGTTGTCAATGTGTGCATTCAACTGACAGAGTTAAACTCACGTTTGGATTCAGCGGTTTACAAACCCTTTCTGTGCAGAATCCCAAAACCGGTAATTCCAGCTCAATGCCGGCATACGTACTAAACTGCAGGAAACTTCATCTAAAACTCAGGAGAAACGTTTCCTTGAAACTGCTCTCCTGTGCGTTCGTTCACCTAAGAGAGTTGAATCTATGTTGAGATTCAGCGAGTCAGAAACACGTTTCTTCTAGGAGCTGCGTTGGGATATTCCCGAGTGAATGGGACAATAGGCTGTACAGAGAAATATCTGCTTCTAAAACCAAAACGGAGCTATCTAACTGAATGGTTGTCAATGTGTTCATTCAACTGACAGAGTTAAACTCACGTTTGGATTCAGCGGTTTACAAACCCTTTCTGTGCAGAATCCCAAAACCGGTAATTCCAGCTCAATGCCGGCATACGTACTAAACTGCAGGAAACTTCCACTAAAACTCAGGAGAAACGTTTACTTGAAACTGCTCTGCTCTGCAATCGTTCACCTAAGAGAGTTGAATGTATTTTGAAATTCAGCGAGCCAGAAACACGTTTCTTCTAGGAGCTGCGTTGGGATATTTCCGAGTGAATGGGACCATAGGCTGTACAGAGAAATATCTGCTTCTAAAACCAAAACGGAGCTATCTAACTGGATGGTTGTCAATGTGTGCATTCAACTGACAGAGTTAAACTCACGTGTGGATTCAGCGGTTTGCAAACCCTTTCTGTTCAGAATCCCAAAACCGGTATTTCACATCCAATGCCGGCATCCGTACTAAACAGCAGGAAACTTGGTCTAAAATTCAGGAGAAACGTTTCCTTGAAACTGCTCTGCTGTGCGTTCGTTCACCTAAGAGAGTTGAATCTATGTTGAGATTCAGCGAGTCAGAAACACGTTTCTTCTAGGAGCTGCGTTGGGATATTCCCGAGTGAATGGGACCATAGGCTGTACAGAGAATTATCTGCTTCTAACACCAAAACGGAGCTATCTAACTGCATGGTTGTCAATGTGTGCATTCAACTGACAGAGTTAAACTAACGTGTGGATTCAGCGGTTTGCAAACCCTTTCTGTGCAGAATCCCAAAACCGGTATTTCCTACCCAATGCCAGCATCTGTACTAAACAGCAGGAAACTTCGTCTAAAACTCATTCGAAACGTTTCCTTGTAACTGCTCTGCTGTGCGTTCGTTCACCTAAGAGAGTTGAATCTATGTTGAGATTCAGCGAGTCAGAAACACGTTTCTTCTAGGAGCTGCGTTGGGATATTCCCGAGTGAATGGGACCATAGGCTGTACAGAGATATATCTGCTCCTAAAACCAAAAGCGTGCTATCTAACTGAATGGTTGTCAATGTGTGCATTCAACTGACAGAGTTAAACTCACGTGTGGATTCAGCGGTTTGCAAACCCTTTCTGTGCAGAATCCCAAAACCGGTATTTCCAGCCCAATGCCGGCATACGTACTAAACAGCAGGAAACTTCATCTAAAACTCAGGAGAAACGTTTCCTTGAAACTGCTCTGCTGTGCGTTCGTTCACCTAAGAGAGTTGAATCTATGTTGAGATTCAGCGAGTCAGAAACACGTTTCTTCTAGGAGCTGCGTTGGGATATTCCCGAGTGAATGGGACCATAGGCTGTACAGAGAAATATCTGCTTCTAAAACCAAAACGGAGCTATCAAACTGAATGGTGGTCAATATGTGCATTCAACTGACAGAGTTAAACTCACGTGTGGATTCACCGGTTTGCAAACCCTTTCTGTGCAGAATCCCAAAACCGGTATTTCCAGCCGAATGCCGGCATCCGTACTAAACAGCAGGAAACTTCGTCTAAAACTCAGGAGAAACGTTTCCTTGAAACTGCTCTGCTGTGCGTTCGTTCACCTAAGAGAGTTGAATCTATGTTGAGATTCAGCGAGTCAGAAACACGTTTCTTCTAGGAGCTGCGTTGGGATATTCCCGAGTGAATGGGACCATAGGCTGTACAGAGAAATATCTGCTTCTAAAACCAAAACGGAGCTATCTAACTGAATGGTTGTCAATGTGTGCATTCAACTGACAGAGTTAAACTCACGTGTGGATTCAGCGGTTTGCAAACCCTTTCTATGCAGAATCCCAAAACCGGTATTTCCTACCTAATGCCGGCATCCGTACTAAAAAGCAGGAAACTTCGTCTAAAACTCAGGCGAAACGTTTCCTTGTAACTGCTCTGCTGTGCGTTCGTTCACCTAAGAGAGTTGAATCTATGTTGAGATTCAGCGAGTCAGAAACACGTTTCTTCAAGGAGCTGCGTTGGGATATTCCCGAGTGAATGGGACCATAGGCTGTACAGAGATATATCTGCTCCTAAAACCAAAAGCGTGCTATCTAACTGAATGGTTGTCAATGTGTGCATTCAACTGACAGAGTTAAACTCACGTTTGGATTCAGCGGTTTACAAACCCTTTCTGTGCAGAATCCCAAAACCGGTAATTCCAGCTCAATGCCGGCATACGTACTAAACTGCAGGTAACTTCCTCTAAAACTCAGGAGAAACGTTTCCTTGAAACTGCTCTTCTGTGCGTTCGTTCACCTAAGAGAGTTGAATCTATGTTGAGATTCAGCGAGTCAGAAACACGTTTCTTCTAGGAGCTGCGTTGGGATATTCCCGAGTGAATGGGACCATAGGCTGTACAGAGAAATATCTGCTTCTAAAACCAAAACGGAGCTATCTAACTGGATGGTTGTCAATGTGTGCATTCAACTGACAGAGATAAACTCACGTGTGGATTCAGCGGTTTGCAAACCCTTTCTGTGGAGAATCCCAAAACCGGTATTTCCAGCCCAATGCCGGCATACGTACTAAACAGCAGGAAACTTCATCTAAAACTCAGGAGAAACGTTTCCTTGAAACTGCTCTCCTGTGCGTTCGTTCACCTAAGAGAGTTGAATCTATGTTGAGATTCAGCGAGTCAGAAACACGTTTCTTCTAGGAGCTGCGTTGGGATATTCCCGAGTGAATGGGACAATAGGCTGTACAGAGAAATATCTGCTTCTAAAACCAAAACGGAGCTATCTAACTGAATGGTTGTCAATGTGTTCATTCAACTGACAGAGTTAAACTCACGTTTGGATTCAGCGGTTTACAAACCCTTTCTGTGCAGAATCCCAAAACCGGTAATTCCAGCTCAATGCCGGCATACGTACTAAACTGCAGGAAACTTCCACTAAAACTCAGGAGAAACGTTTACTTGAAACTGCTCTGCTGTGCGATCGTTCACCTAAGAGAGTTGAATGTATTTTGAAATTCAGCGAGTCAGAAACACGTTTCTTCTAGGAGCTGCGTTGGGATATTTCCGAGTGAATGGGACCATAGGCTGTACAGAGAAATATCTGCTTCTAAAACCAAAACGGAGCTATCTAACTGGATGGTTGTCAATGTGTGCATTCAACTGACAGAGTTAAACTCACGTGTGGATTCAGCGGTTTGCAAACCGTTTCTGTCCAGAATCCCAAAACCGGTATTTCACATCCAATGCCGGCATCCGTACTAAACAGCAGGAAACTTGGTCTAAAATTCAGGAGAAACGTTTCCTTGAAACTGCTCTGCTGTGCGTTCGTTCACCTAAGAGAGTTGAATCTATGTTGAGATTCAGCGAGTCAGAAACACGTTTCTTCTAGGAGCTGCGTTGGGATATTCCCGAGTGAATGGGACCATAGGCTGTACAGAGAATTATCTGCTTCTAACACCAAAACGGAGCTATCTAACTGCATGGTTGTCAATGTGTGCATTCAACTGACAGAGTTAAACTCACGTGTGGATTCAGCGGTTTGCAAACCCTTTCTGTGCAGAATCCCAAAACCGGTATTTCCTACCCAATGCCAGCATCTGTACTAAACAGCAGGAAACTTCGTCTAAAACTCATTCGAAACGTTTCCTTGTAACTGCTCTGCTGTGCGTTCGTTCACCTAAGAGAGTTGAATCTATGTTGAGATTCAGCGAGTCAGAAACACGTTTCTTCTAGGAGCTGCGTTGGGATATTCCCGAGTGAATGGGACCATAGGCTGTACAGAGATATATCTGCTCCTAAAACCAAAAGCGTGCTATCTAACTGAATGGTTGTCAATGTGTGCATTCAACTGACAGAGTTAAACTCACGTGTGGATTCAGCGGTTTGCAAACCCTTTCTGTGCAGAATCCCAAAACCGGTATTTCCAGCCCAATGCCGGCATACGTACTAAACAGCAGGAAACTTCATCTAAAACTCAGGAGAAACGTTTCCTTGAAACTGCTCTGCTGTGCGTTCGTTCACCTAAGAGAGTTGAATCTATGTTGAGATTCAGCGAGTCAGAAACACGTTTCTTCTAGGAGCTGCGTTGGGATATTCCCGAGTGAATGGGACCATAGGCTGTACAGAGAAATATCTGCTTCTAAAACCAAAACGGAGCTATCAAACTGAATGGTGGTCAATGTGTGCATTCAACTGACAGAGTTAAACTCACGTGTGGATTCAGCGGTTTGCAAACCCTTTCTGTGCAGAATCCCAAAACCGGTATTTCCAGCCGAATGCCGGCATCCGTACTAAACAGCAGGAAACTTCGTCTAAAACTCAGGAGAAACGTTTCCTTGAAACTGCTCTGCTGTGCGTTCGTTCACCTAAGAGAGTTGAATCTATGTTGAGATTCAGCGAGTCAGAAACACGTTTCTTCTAGGAGCTGCGTTGGGATATTCCCGAGTGAATGGGACCATAGGCTGTACAGAGAAATATCTGCTTCTAAAACCAAAACGGAGCTATCTAACTGAATGGTTGTCAATGTGTTCATTCATCTGACAGAGTTAAACTCACGTGTGGATTCAGCGGTTTGCAAACCCTTTCTATGCAGAATCCCAAAACCGGTATTTCCTACCCAATGCCGGCATCCGTACTAAAAAGCAGGAAACTTCGTCTAAAACTCAGGCGAAACGTTTCCTTGTAACTGCTCTGCTGTGCGTTCGTTCACCTAAGAGAGTTGAATCTATGTTGAGATTCAGCGAGTCAGAAACACGTTTCTTCAAGGAGCTGCGTTGGGATATTCCCGAGTGAATGGGACCATAGGCTGTACAGAGATATATCTGCTCCTAAAACCAAAAGCGTGCTATCTAACTGAATGGTTGTCAATGTGTGCATTCAACTGACAGAGTTAAACTCACGTTTGGATTCAGCGGTTTACAAACCCTTTCTGTGCAGAATCCCAAAACCGGTAATTCCAGCTCAATGCCGGCATACGTACTAAACTGCAGGAAACTTCCTCTAAAACTCAGGAGAAACGTTTCCTTGAAACTGCTCTTCTGTGCGTTCGTTCAACTAAGAGAGTTGAATCTATGTTGAGATTCAGCGAGTCAGAAACACGTTTCTTCTAGGAGCTGCGTTGGGATATTCCCGAGTGAATGGGACCATAGGCTGTACAGAGAAATATCTGCTTCTAAAACCAAAACGGAGCTATCTAACTGGATGGTTGTCAATGTGTGCATTCAACTGACAGAGATAAACTCACGTGTGGATTCAGCGGTTTGCAAACCCTTTCTGTGGAGAATCCCAAAACCGGTATTTCCAGCCCAATGCCGGCATACGTACTAAACAGCAGGAAACTTCATCTAAAACTCAGGAGAAACGTTTCCTTGAAACTGCTCTCCTGTGCGTTCGTTCACCTAAGAGAGTTGAATCTATGTTGAGATTCAGCGAGTCAGAAACACGTTTCTTCTAGGAGCTGCGTTGGGATATTCCCGAGTGAATGGGACAATAGGCTGTACAGAGAAATATCTGCTTCTAAAACCAAAACGGAGCTATCTAACTGAATGGTTGTCAATGTGTTCATTCAACTGACAGAGTTAAACTCACGTTTGGATTCAGCGGTTTACAAACCCTTTCTGTGCAGAATCCCAAAACCGGTAATTCCAGCTCAATGCCGGCATACGTACTAAACTGCAGGAAACTTCCACTAAAACTCAGGAGAAACGTTTACTTGAAACTGCTCTGCTGTGCGTTCGTTCACCTAAGAGAGTTGAATCTATTTTGAAATTCAGCGAGTCAGAAACACGTTTCTTCTAGGAGCTGCGTTGGGATATTTCCGAGTGAATGGGACCATAGGCTGTACAGAGAAATATCTGCTTCTAAAACCAAAACGGAGCTATCTAACTGGATGGTTGTCAATGTGTGCATTCAACTGACAGAGTTAAACTCACGTGTGGATTCAGCGGTTTGCAAACCCTTTCTGTTCAGAATCCCAAAACCGGTATTTCATATCCAATGCCGGCATCCGTACTAAACAGCAGGAAACTTGGTCTAAAATTCAGGAGAAACGTTTCCTTGAAACTGCTCTGCTGTGCGTTCGTTCACCTAAGAGAGTTGAATCTATGTTGAGATTCAGCGAGTCAGAAACACGTTTCTTCTAGGAGCTGCGTTGGGATATTCCCGAGTGAATGGGACCATAGGCTGTACAGAGAATTATCTGCTTCTAACACCAAAACGGAGCTATCTAACTGCATGGTTGTCAATGTGTGCATTCAACTGACAGAGTTAAACTCACGTGTGGATTCAGCGGTTTGCAAACCCTTTCTGTGCAGAATCCCAAAACCGGTATTTCCTACCCAATGCCAGCATCTGTACTAAACAGCAGGAAACTTCGTCTAAAACTCATTCGAAACGTTTCCTTGTAACTGCTCTGCTGTGCGTTCGTTCACCTAAGAGAGTTGAATCTATGTTGAGATTCAGCGAGTCAGAAACACGTTTCTTCTAGGAGCTGCGTTGGGATATTCCCGAGTGAATGGGACCATAGGCTGTACAGAGATATATCTGCTCCTAAAACCAAAAGCGTGCTATCTAACTGAATGGTTGTCAATGTGTGCATTCAACTGACAGAGTTAAACTCACGTTTGGATTCAGCGGTTTACAAAACCTTTCTGTGCAGAATCCCAAAACCGGTAATTCCAGCTCAATGACGGCATACGTACTAAACTGCAGGTAACTTCCTCTAAAACTCAGGAGAAACGTTTCCTTGAAACTGCTCTGCTGTGCGTTCGTTCACCTAAGAGAGTTGAATCTATGTTGAGATTCAGCGAGTCAGAAACACGTTTCTTCTAGGAGCTGCGTTGGGATATTCCCGAGTGAATGGGACCATAGGCTGTACAGAGAAATATCTGCTTCTAAAACCAAAACGGAGCTATCTAACTGAATGGTTGTCAATGTGTGCATTCACCTGACAGAGATAAACTCACGGGTGGATTCAGCGGTTTGCAAACCCTTTCTGTGCAGAATCCCAAAACCGGTATTTCCAGCCCAATGCCGGCATACGTACTAAACAGCTGGAAACTTCATCTAAAACTCAGGAGAAACGTTTCCTTGAAACTGCTCTGCTGTGCGTTCATTCACCTAAGAGAGTTGAATCTATGTTGAGATTCAGCGAGTCAGAAACACGTTTCTTCTAGGAGCTGCATTGGGATATTCCCGAGTGAATGGGACGATAGGCTGTACAGAGAAATATCTGCTTCTAAAACTAAAACGGAGCTATCAAACTGAATGGTGGTCAATGTGTGCATTCAACTGACAGAGATAAACTCACGTGTGGATTCAGCGGTTTGCAAACCCTTTCTGTGCAGAATCCCAAAACCGGTATTTCCAGCCGAATGCCGGCATCCGTACTAAACTGCAGGTAACTTCCTCTAAAACTCAGGAGAAACGTTTCCTTGAAACTGCTCTGCTGTGCGTTCGTTCACCTAAGAGAGTTGAATCTATGTTGAGATTCAGCGAGTCAGAAACACGTTTCTTCTAGGAGCTGCGTTGGGATATTCCCGAGTGAATGGCACCATAGGCTGTACAGAGATATATCTGCTCCTAAAACCAAAAGCGTGCTATCTAACTGAATGGTTGTCAATGTGTGCATTCAACTGACAGAGTTAAACTCACGTTTGGATTCAGCGGTTTACAAACCCTTTCTGTTCAGAATCCCAAAACCGGTATTTCCTACCCAATGCCGGCATCCGTACTAAAAAGCAGGAAACTTGGTCTAAAATTTAGGAGAAACGTTTCCTTGAAACTGCTCTGCTGTGCGTTCGTTCACCTAAGAGAGTTGAATCTATGTTGAGATTCAGCGAGTCAGAAACACGATTCTTCTAGGAGCTGCGTTGGGATATTCCCGACTGAATGGGACCATAGGCTGTACAGAGAAATATCTGCTTCTAAAACCAAAACGGAGCTATCTAACTGAATGGTTGTCAATGTGTGCATTCACCTGACAGAGATAAACTCACGTGTGGATTCAGCGGTTTGCAAACCCTTTCTGTGCAGAATCCCAAAACCGGTATTTCCAGCACAATGCCAGCAAACGTACTAAACAGCAGGAAACTTCATCTAAAACTCAGGAGAAACGTTTCCTTGAAACTGCTCTGCTGTGCGTTCGTTCACCTAAGAGAGTTGAATCTATGTTGAGATTCAGCGAGTCAGAAACACGTTTCTTCTAGGAGCTGCGTTGGGATATTCCCGAGTGAATGGGACCATAGGCTGTACAGAGAAATATCTGCTTCTAAAACCAAAACGGAGCTATCAAACTGAATGGTGGTCAATGTGTGCATTCAACTGACAGAGTTAAACTCACGTGTGGATTCAGCGGTTTGCAAACCCTTTCTGTGCAGAATCCCAAAACCGGTATTTCCAGCCGAATGCCGGCATCCGTACTAAACAGCAGGAAACTTCGTCTAAAACTCAGGAGAAACGTTTCCTTGAAACTGCTCTGCTGTGCGTTCGTTCACCTAAGAGAGTTGAATCTATGTTGAGATTCAGCGAGTCAGAAACACGTTTCTTCTAGGAGCTGCGTTGGGATATTCCCGAGTGAATGGGACCATAGGCTGTACAGAGATATATCTGCTCCTAAAACCAAAAGCGTGCTATCTAACTGAATGGTTGTCAATGTGTGCATTCAACTGACAGAGTTAAACTCACGTTTGGATTCAGCGGTTTACAAACCCTTTCTGTGCAGAATCCCAAAACCGGTAATTCCAGCTCAATGACGGCATACGTACTAAACTGCAGGTAAC
This sequence comes from Aotus nancymaae, assembly GCF_030222135.1. NCBI lineage: Eukaryota > Metazoa > Chordata > Mammalia > Primates > Aotidae > Aotus > Aotus nancymaae. Next base: position 709,017 of record NW_026988493.1, read on the forward strand.
TTCCTCTAAAACTCAGGAGAAACGTTTCCTTGAAACTGCTCTGCTGTGCGTTCGTTCACCTAAGAGAGTTGAATCTATGTTGAGATTCAGCGAGTCAGAAACACGTTTCTTCTAGGAGCTGCGTTGGGATATTCCCGAGTGAATGGGACCATAGGCTGTACAGAGATATATCTGCTCCTAAAACCAAAAGCGTGCTATCTAACTGAATGGTTGTCAATGTGTGCATTCACCTGACAGAGTTAAACTCACGTTTGGATTCAGCGGTTTACAAACCCTTTCTGTGCAGAATCCCAAAACCGGTAATTCAAGCTCAATGACGGCATACGTTCTAAACTGCAGGTAACTTCCTCTAAAACTCAGGAGAAACGTTTCCTTGAAACTGCTCTGCTGTGCGTTCGTTCACCTAAGAGAGTTGAATCTATGTTGAGATTCAGCGAGTCAGAAACACGTTTCTTCTAGGAGCTGCGTTGGGATATTCCCGAGTGAATGTGACCATAGGCTGTACAGAGAAATATCTGCTTCTAAAACCAAAACGGAGCTATCTAACTGAATGGTTGTCAATGTGTGCATTCACCTGACAGAGATAAACTCACGTGTGGATTCAGCGGTTTGCAAACCCTTTCTGTGCAGAATCCCAAAACCGGTATTTCCAGCCCAATGCCGGCATACGTACTAAACAGCAGGAAACTTCATCTAAAACTCAGGAGAAACGTTTCCTTGAAACTGCTCTGCTGTGCGTTCGTTCACCTAAGAGAGTTGAATCTATGTTGAGATTCAGCGAGTCAGAAACACGTTTCTTCTAGGAGCTGCGTTGGGATATTCCCGAGTGAATGGGACCATAGGCTGTACAGAGAAATATCTGCTTCTAAAACCAAAACGGAGCTATCAAACTGAATGGTGGTCAATGTGTGCATTCAACTGACAGAGTTAAACTCACGTGTGGATTCAGCCGTTTGCAAACCCTTTCTGTGCAGAATCCCAAAACCGGTATTTCCAGCCGAATGCCGGCATCCGTACTAAACAGCAGGAAACTTCGTCTAAAACTCAGGAGAAACGTTTCCTTGAAACTGCTCTGCTGTGCGTTCGTTCACCTAAGAGAGTTGAATCTATGTTGAGATTCAGCGAGTCAGAAACACGTTTCTTCTAGGAGCTGCGTTGGGATATTCCCGAGTGAATGGGACCATAGGCTGTATAGAGAAATATCTGCTTCTAAAACCAAAACGGAGCTATCTAACTGAATGGTTGTCAATGTGTTCATTCATCTGACAGAGTTAAACTCACGTGTGGATTCAGCGGTTTGCAAACCCTTTCTATGCAGAATCCCAAAACCGGTATTTCCTACCCAATGCCGGCATCCGTACTAAAAAGCAGGAAACTTCGTCTAAAACTCAGGCGAAACGTTTCCTTGTAACTGCTCTGCTGTGCGTTCGTTCACCTAAGAGAGTTGAATCTATGTTGAGATTCAGCGAGTCAGAAACACGTTTCTTCAAGGAGCTGCGTTGGGATATTCCCGAGTGAATGGGACCATAGGCTGTACAGAGATATATCTGCTCCTAAAACCAAAAGCGTGGTATCTAACTGAATGGTTGTCAATGTGTGCATTCAACTGACAGAGTTAAACTCACGTTTGGATTCAGCGGTTTACAAACCCTTTCTGTGCAGAATCCCAAAACCGGTAATTCCAGCTCAATGCCGGCATACGTACTAAACTGCAGGAAACTTCGTCTAAAACTCAGGAGAAACGTTTCCTTGAAACTGCTCTGCTGTGCGTTCGTTCACCTAAGAGAGTTGAATCTATGTTGAGATTCAGCGAGTCAGAAACACGTTTCTTCTAGGAGCTGCGTTGGGATATTCCCGAGTGAATGGGACCATAGGCTGTACAGAGATATATCTGCTCCTAAAACCAAAAGCGTGCTATCTAACTGAATGGTTGTCAATGTGTGCATTCAACTGACAGAGTTAAACTCACGTTTGGATTCAGCGGTTTACAGAATCCCAAAACCGGTAATTCCAGCTCAATGACGGCATACGTACTAAACTGCAGGTAACTTCCTCTAAAACTCAGGAGAAACGTTTCCTTGAAACTGCTCTGCTGTGCGTTCGTTCACCTAAGAGAGTTGAATCTATGTTGAGATTCAGCGAGTCAGAAACACGTTTCTTCTAGGAGCTGCGTTGGGATATTCCCGAGTGAATGGGACCATAGGCTGTACAGAGAAATATCTGCTTCTAAAACCAAAACGGAGCTATCTAACTGAATGGTTGTCAATGTGTGCATTCACCTGACAGAGATAAACTCACGGGTGGATTCAGCGGTTTGCAAACCCTTTCTGTGCAGAATCCCAAAACCGGTATTTCCAGCCCAATGCCAGCATACGTACTAAACAGCTGGAAACTTCATCTAAAACTCAGGAGAAACGTTTCCTTGAAACTGCTCTGCTGTGCGTTCGTTCACCTAAGAGAGTTGAATCTATGTTGAGATTCAGCGAGTCAGAAACACGTTTCTTCTAGGAGCTGCGTTGGGATATTCCCGAGTGAATGGGACCATAGGCTGTACAGAGAAATATCTGCTTCTAAAACCAAAACGGAGCTATCTAACTGGATGGTTGTCAATGTGTGCATTCAACTGACAGAGATAAACTCACGTGTGGATTCAGCGGTTTGCAAACCCTTTCTATGGAGAATCCCAAAACCGGTATTTCCAGCCCAATGCCGGCATACGTACTAAACAGCAGGAAACTTCATCTAAAACTCAGGAGAAACGTTTCCTTGAAACTGCTCTCCTGTGCGTTCGTTCACCTAAGAGAGTTGAATCTATGTTGAGATTCAGCGAGTCAGAAACACGTTTCTTCTAGGAGCTGCGTTGGGATATTCCCGAGTGAATGGGACCATAGGCTGTACAGAGAAATATCTGCTTCTAAAACCAAAACGGAGCTATCTAACTGAATGGTTGTCAATGTGTTCATTCAACTGACAGAGTTAAACTCACGTTTGGATTCAGCGGTTTACAAACCCTTTCTGTGCAGAATCCCAAAACCGGTAATTCCAGCTCAATGCCGGCATACGTACTAAACTGCAGGAAACTTCCACTAAAACTCAGGAGAAACGTTTACTTGAAACTGCTCTGCTGTGCGATCGTTCACCTAAGAGAGTTGAATCTATTTTGAAATTCAGCGAGTCAGAAACACGTTTCTTCTAGGAGCTGCGTTGGGATATTTCCGAGTGAATGGGACCATAGGCTGTACAGAGAAATATCTGCTTCTAAAACCAAAACGGAGTTATCTAACTGGATGGTTGTCAATGTGTGCATTCAACTGACAGAGTTAAACTCACGTGTGGATTCAGCGGTTTGCAAACCCTTTCTGTTCAGAATCCCAAAACCGGTATTTCATATCCAATGCCGGCATCCGTACTAAACAGCAGGAAACTTGGTCTAAAATTCAGGAGAAACGTTTCCTTGAAACTGCTCTGCTGTGCGTTCGTTCACCTAAGAGAGTTGAATCTATGTTGAGATTCAGCGAGTCAGAAACACGTTTCTTCTAGCAGCTGCGTTGGGATATTCCCGAGTGAATGGGACCATAGGCTGTACAGAGAATTATCTGCTTCTAACACCAAAACGGAGCTATCTAACTGCATGGTTGTCAATGTGTGCATTCAACTGACAGAGTTAAACTCACGTGTGGATTCAGCGGTTTGCAAACCCTTTCTGTGCAGAATCCCAAAACCGGTATTTCCAGCCCAATGCCGGCATACGTACTAAACAGCAGGAAACTTCATCTAAAACTCAGGAGAAACGTTTCCTTGAAACTGCTCTGCTGTGCGTTCGTTCACCTAAGAGAGTTGAATCTATGTTGAGATTCAGCGAGTCAGAAACACGTTTCTTCTAGGAGCTGCGTTGGGATATTCCCGAGTGAATGGGACCATAGGCTGTACAGAGAAATATCTGCTTCTAAAACCAAAACGGAGCTATCTAACTGAATGGTTGTCAATGTGTGCATTCACCTGACAGAGATAAACTCACGTGTGGATTCAGCGGTTTGCAAACCCTTTCTGTGCAGAATCCCAAAACCGGTATTTCCAGCCCAATGCCGGCATACGTACTAAACAGCAGGAAATTTCATCTAAAACTCAGGAGAAACGTTTCCTTGAAACTGCTCTGCTGTGCGTTCGTTCACCTAAGAGAGTTGAATCTATGTTGAGATTCAGCGAGTCAGAAACACGTTTCTTCTAGGAGCTGCGTTGGGATATTCCCGAGTGAATGGGACCATAGGCTGTACAGAGAAATATCTGCTTCTAAAACCAAAACGGAGCTATCAAACTGAATGGTGGTCAATGTGTGCATTCAACTGACAGAGTTAAACTCACGTTTGGATTCAGCGGTTTACAAACCCTTTCTGTGCAGAATCCCAAAACCGGTAATTCCAGCTCAATGCCGGCATACGTACTAAACTGCAGGAAACTTCCACTAAAACTCAGGAGAAACGTTTACTTGAAACTGCTCTGCTGTGCGATCGTTCACCTAAGAGAGTTGAATCTATTTTGAAATTCAGCGAGTCAGAAACACGTTTCTTCTAGGAGCTGCGTTGGGATATTTCCGAGTGAATGGAACCATAGGCTGTACAGAGAAATATCTGCTTCTAAAACCAAAACGGAGCTATCTACCTGGATGGTTGTCAATGTGTGCCTTCACCTGACAGAGATAAACTCACGTGTGGATTCAGCGGTTTGCAAACCCTTTCTGTGCAGAATCCCAAAACCGGTATTTCCAGCACAATGCCAGCATACGTACTAAACAGCAGGAAACTTCATCTAAAACTCAGGAGAAACGTTTCCTTGAAACTGCTCTGCTGTGCGTTCGTTCACCTAAGAGAGTTGAATCTATGTTGAGATTCAGCGAGTCAGAAACACGTTTCTTCTAGGAGCTGCGTTGGGATATTCCCGAGTGAATGGGACCATAGGCTGTACAGAGAAATATCTGCTTCTAAAACCAAAACGGAGCTATCAAACTGAATGGTGGTCAATGTGTGCATTCAACTGACAGAGTTAAACTCACGTGTGGATTCAGCGGTTTGCAAACCCTTTCTGTGCAGAATCCCAAAACCGGTATTTCCAGCCGAATGCCGGCATCCGTACTAAACAGCAGGAAACTTCGTCTAAAACTCAGGAGAAACGTTTCCTTGAAACTGCTCTGCTGTGCGTTCGTTCACCTAAGAGAGTTGAATCTATGTTGAGATTCAGCGAGTCAGAAACACGTTTCTTCTAGGAGCTGCGTTGGGATATTCCCGAGTGAATGGGACCATAGGCTGTACAGAGATATATCTGCTCCTAAAACCAAAAGCGTGCTATCTAACTGAATGGTTGTCAATGTGTGCATTCAACTGACAGAGTTAAACTCACGTTTGGATTCAGCGGTTTACAAACCCTTTCTGTGCAGAATCCCAAAACCGGTAATTCCAGCTCAATGACGGCATACGTACTAAACTGCAGGTAACTTCCTCTAAAACTCAGGAGAAACGTTTCCTTGAAACTGCTCTGCTGTGCGTTCGTTCACCTAAGAGAGTTGAATCTATGTTGAGATTCAGCGAGTCAGAAACACGTTTCTTCTAGGAGCTGCGTTGGGATATTCCCGAGTGAATGGGACCATAGGCTGTACAGAGATATATCTGCTCCTAAAACCAAAAGCGTGCTATCTAACTGAATGGTTGTCAATGTGTGCATTCACCTGACAGAGTTAAACTCACGTTTGGATTCAGCGGTTTACAAACCCTTTCTGTGCAGAATCCCAAAACCGGTAATTCAAGCTCAATGACGGCATACGTTCTAAACTGCAGGTAACTTCCTCTAAAACTCAGGAGAAACGTTTCCTTGAAACTGCTCTGCTGTGCGTTCGTTCACCTAAGAGAGTTGAATCTATGTTGAGATTCAGCGAGTCAGAAACACGTTTCTTCTAGGAGCTGCGTTGGGATATTCCCGAGTGAATGTGACCATAGGCTGTACAGAGAAATATCTGCTTCTAAAACCAAAACGGAGCTATCTAACTGAATGGTTGTCAATGTGTGCATTCACCTGACAGAGATAAACTCACGTGTGGATTCAGCGGTTTGCAAACCCTTTCTGTGCAGAATCCCAAAACCGGTATTTCCAGCCCAATGCCGGCATACGTACTAAACAGCAGGAAACTTCATCTAAAACTCAGGAGAAACGTTTCCTTGAAACTGCTCTGCTGTGCGTTCGTTCACCTAAGAGAGTTGAATCTATGTTGAGATTCAGCGAGTCAGAAACACGTTTCTTCTAGGAGCTGCGTTGGGATATTCCCGAGTGAATGGGACCATAGGCTGTACAGAGAAATATCTGCTTCTAAAACCAAAACGGAGCTATCAAACTGAATGGTGGTCAATGTGTGCATTCAACTGACAGAGTTAAACTCACGTGTGGATTCAGCCGTTTGCAAACCCTTTCTGTGCAGAATCCCAAAACCGGTATTTCCAGCCGAATGCCGGCATCCGTACTAAACAGCAGGAAACTTCGTCTAAAACTCAGGAGAAACGTTTCCTTGAAACTGCTCTGCTGTGCGTTCGTTCACCTAAGAGAGTTGAATCTATGTTGAGATTCAGCGAGTCAGAAACACGTTTCTTCTAGGAGCTGCGTTGGGATATTCCCGAGTGAATGGGACCATAGGCTGTATAGAGAAATATCTGCTTCTAAAACCAAAACGGAGCTATCTAACTGAATGGTTGTCAATGTGTTCATTCATCTGACAGAGTTAAACTCACGTGTGGATTCAGCGGTTTGCAAACCCTTTCTATGCAGAATCCCAAAACCGGTATTTCCTACCCAATGCCGGCATCCGTACTAAAAAGCAGGAAACTTCGTCTAAAACTCAGGCGAAACGTTTCCTTGTAACTGCTCTGCTGTGCGTTCGTTCACCTAAGAGAGTTGAATCTATGTTGAGATTCAGCGAGTCAGAAACACGTTTCTTCAAGGAGCTGCGTTGGGATATTCCCGAGTGAATGGGACCATAGGCTGTACAGAGATATATCTGCTCCTAAAACCAAAAGCGTGGTATCTAACTGAATGGTTGTCAATGTGTGCATTCAACTGACAGAGTTAAACTCACGTTTGGATTCAGCGGTTTACAAACCCTTTCTGTGCAGAATCCCAAAACCGGTAATTCCAGCTCAATGCCGGCATACGTACTAAACTGCAGGAAACTTCGTCTAAAACTCAGGAGAAACGTTTCCTTGAAACTGCTCTGCTGTGCGTTCGTTCACCTAAGAGAGTTGAATCTATGTTGAGATTCAGCGAGTCAGAAACACGTTTCTTCTAGGAGCTGCGTTGGGATATTCCCGAGTGAATGGGACCATAGGCTGTACAGAGAAATATCTGCTTCTAAAACCAAAACGGAGCTATCTAACTGGATGGTTGTCAATGTGTGCATTCAACTGACAGAGATAAACTCACGTGTGGATTCAGCGGTTTGCAAACCCTTTCTGTGGAGAATCCCAAAACCGGTATTTCCAGCCCAATGCCGGCATACGTACTAAACAGCAGGAAACTTCATCTAAAACTCAGGAGAAACGTTTCCTTGAAACTGCTCTCCTGTGCGTTCGTTCACCTAAGAGAGTTGAATCTATGTTGAGATTCAGCGAGTCAGAAACACGTTTCTTCTAGGAGCTGCGTTGGGATATTCCCGAGTGAATGGGACCATAGGCTGTACAGAGAAATATCTGCTTCTAAAACCAAAACGGAGCTATCTAACTGAATGGTTGTCAATGTGTTCATTCAACTGACAGAGTTAAACTCACGTTTGGATTCAGCGGTTTACAAACCCTTTCTGTGCAGAATCCCAAAACCGGTAATTCCAGCTCAATGCCGGCATACGTACTAAACTGCAGGAAACTTCCACTAAAACTCAGGAGAAACGTTTACTTGAAACTGCTCTGCTGTGCGATCGTTCACCTAAGAGAGTTGAATCTATTTTGAAATTCAGCGAGTCAGAAACACGTTTCTTCTAGGAGCTGCGTTGGGATATTTCCGAGTGAATGGGACCATAGGCTGTACAGAGAAATATCTGCTTCTAAAACCAAAACGGAGCTATCTAACTGGATGGTTGTCAATGTGTGCATTCAACTGACAGAGTTAAACTCACGTGTGGATTCAGCGGTTTGCAAACCCTTTCTGTTCAGAATCCCAAAACCGGTATTTCATATCCAATGCCGGCATCCGTACTAAACAGCAGGAAACTTGGTCTAAAATTCAGGAGAAACGTTTCCTTGAAACTGCTCTGCTGTGCGTTCGTTCACCTAAGAGAGTTGAATCTATGTTGAGATTCAGCGAGTCAGAAACACGTTTCTTCTAGGAGCTGCGTTGGGATATTCCCGAGTGAATGGGACCATAGGCTGTACAGAGAATTATCTGCTTCTAACACCAAAACGGAGCTATCTAACTGCATGGTTGTCAATGTGTGCATTCAACTGACAGAGTTAAACTCACGTGTGGATTCAGCGGTTTGCAAACCCTTTCTGTGCAGAATCCCAAAACCGGTATTTCCTACCCAATGCCAGCATCTGTACTAAACATCAGGAAACTTCGTCTAAAACTCATTCGAAACGTTTCCTTGTAACTGCTCTGCTGTGCGTTCGTTCACCTAAGAGAGTTGAATCTATGTTGAGATTCAGCGAGTCAGAAACACGTTTCTTCTAGGAGCTGCGTTGGGATATTCCCGAGTGAATGGGACCATAGGCTGTACAGAGATATATCTGCTCCTAAAACCAAAAGCGTGCTATCTAACTGAATGGTTGTCAATGTGTGCATTCAACTGACAGAGTTAAACTCACGTTTGGATTCAGCGGTTTACAGAATCCCAAAACCGGTAATTCCAGCTCAATGACGGCATACGTACTAAACTGCAGGTAACTTCCTCTAAAACTCAGGAGAAACGTTTCCTTGAAACTGCTCTGCTGTGCGTTCGTTCACCTAAGAGAGTTGAATCTATGTTGAGATTCAGCGAGTCAGAAACACGTTTCTTCTAGGAGCTGCGTTGGGATATTCCCGAGTGAATGGGACCATAGGCTGTACAGAGAAATATCTGCTTCTAAAACCAAAACGGAGCTATCTAACTGAATGGTTGTCAATGTGTGCATTCACCTGACAGAGATAAACTCACGGGTGGATTCAGCGGTTTGCAAACCCTTTCTGTGCAGAATCCCAAAACCGGTATTTCCAGCCCAATGCCAGCATACGTACTAAACAGCTGGAAACTTCATCTAAAACTCAGGAGAAACGTTTCCTTGAAACTGCTCTGCTGTGCGTTCGTTCACCTAAGAGAGTTGAATCTATGTTGAGATTCAGCGAGTCAGAAACACGTTTCTTCTAGGAGCTGCGTTGGGATATTCCCGAGTGAATGGGACCATAGGCTGTACAGAGAAATATCTGCTTCTAAAACCAAAACGGAGCTATCTAACTGGATGGTTGTCAATGTGTGCATTCAACTGACAGAGATAAACTCACGTGTGGATTCAGCGGTTTGCAAACCCTTTCTATGGAGAATCCCAAAACCGGTATTTCCAGCCCAATGCCGGCATACGTACTAAACAGCAGGAAACTTCATCTAAAACTCAGGAGAAACGTTTCCTTGAAACTGCTCTCCTGTGCGTTCGTTCACCTAAGAGAGTTGAATCTATGTTGAGATTCAGCGAGTCAGAAACACGTTTCTTCTAGGAGCTGCGTTGGGATATTCCCGAGTGAATGGGACCATAGGCTGTACAGAGAAATATCTGCTTCTAAAACCAAAACGGAGCTATCTAACTGAATGGTTGTCAATGTGTTCATTCAACTGACAGAGTTAAACTCACGTTTGGATTCAGCGGTTTACAAACCCTTTCTGTGCAGAATCCCAAAACCGGTAATTCCAGCTCAATGCCGGCATACGTACTAAACTGCAGGAAACTTCCACTAAAACTCAGGAGAAACGTTTACTTGAAACTGCTCTGCTGTGCGATCGTTCACCTAAGAGAGTTGAATCTATTTTGAAATTCAGCGAGTCAGAAACACGTTTCTTCTAGGAGCTGCGTTGGGATATTTCCGAGTGAATGGGACCATAGGCTGTACAGAGAAATATCTGCTTCTAAAACCAAAACGGAGTTATCTAACTGGATGGTTGTCAATGTGTGCATTCAACTGACAGAGTTAAACTCACGTGTGGATTCAGCGGTTTGCAAACCCTTTCTGTTCAGAATCCCAAAACCGGTATTTCATATCCAATGCCGGCATCCGTACTAAACAGCAGGAAACTTGGTCTAAAATTCAGGAGAAACGTTTCCTTGAAACTGCTCTGCTGTGCGTTCGTTCACCTAAGAGAGTTGAATCTATGTTGAGATTCAGCGAGTCAGAAACACGTTTCTTCTAGCAGCTGCGTTGGGATATTCCCGAGTGAATGGGACCATAGGCTGTACAGAGAATTATCTGCTTCTAACACCAAAACGGAGCTATCTAACTGCATGGTTGTCAATGTGTGCATTCAACTGACAGAGTTAAACTCACGTGTGGATTCAGCGGTTTGCAAACCCTTTCTGTGCAGAATCCCAAAACCGGTATTTCCAGCCCAATGCCGGCATACGTACTAAACAGCAGGAAACTTCATCTAAAACTCAGGAGAAACGTTTCCTTGAAACTGCTCTGCTGTGCGTTCGTTCACCTAAGAGAGTTGAATCTATGTTGAGATTCAGCGAGTCAGAAACACGTTTCTTCTAGGAGCTGCGTTGGGATATTCCCGAGTGAATGGGACCATAGGCTGTACAGAGAAATATCTGCTTCTAAAACCAAAACGGAGCTATCTAACTGAATGGTTGTCAATGTGTGCATTCACCTGACAGAGATAAACTCACGTGTGGATTCAGCGGTTTGCAAACCCTTTCTGTGCAGAATCCCAAAACCGGTATTTCCAGCCCAATGCCGGCATACGTACTAAACAGCAGGAAACTTCATCTAAAACTCAGGAGAAACGTTTCCTTGAAACTGCTCTGCTGTGCGTTCGTTCACCTAAGAGAGTTGAATCTATGTTGAGATTCAGCGAGTCAGAAACACGTTTCTTCTAGGAGCTGCGTTGGGATATTCCCGAGTGAATGGGACCATAGGCTGTACAGAGAAATATCTGCTTCTAAAACCAAAACGGAGCTATCAAACTGAATGGTGGTCAATGTGTGCATTCAACTGACAGAGTTAAACTCACGTTTGGATTCAGCGGTTTACAAACCCTTTCTGTGCAGAATCCCAAAACCGGTAATTCCAGCTCAATGCCGGCATACGTACTAAACTGCAGGAAACTTCCACTAAAACTCAGGAGAAACGTTTACTTGAAACTGCTCTGCTGTGCGATCGTTCACCTAAGAGAGTTGAATCTATTTTGAAATTCAGCGAGTCAGAAACACGTTTCTTCTAGGAGCTGCGTTGGGATATTTCCGAGTGAATGGAACCATAGGCTGTACAGAGAAATATCTGCTTCTAAAACCAAAACGGAGCTATCTACCTGGATGGTTGTCAATGAGTGCATTCAACTGACAGAGTTAAACTCACGTTTGGATTCAGCGGTTTGCAAACCCTTTCTATGCAGAATCCCAAAACCGGTATTTCCAGCCGAATGCCGGCATCCGTACTAAACAGCAGGAAACTTCGTCTAAAACTCAGGAGAAACGTTTCATTGAAACTGCTCTGCTGTGCGTTCGTTCACCTAAGAGAGTTGAATCTATGTTGAGATTCAGTGAGTCAGAAACACGTTTCTTCTAGGAGCTGCGTTGGGATATTCCCGAGTGAATGGGACCATAGGCTGTACAGAGAAATATCTGCTTCTAAAACCAAAACGGAGCTATCTAACTGAATGGTTGTCAATGTGTTCATTCATCTGACAGAGTTAAACTCACGTGTGGATTCAGCGGTTTGCAAACCCTTTCTATGCAGAATCCCAAAACCGGTATTTCCTACCTAATGCCGGCATCCGTACTAAAAAGCAGGAAACTTCGTCTAAAACTCAGGCGAAACGTTTCCTTGTAACTGCTCTGCTGTGCGTTCGTTCACCTAAGAGAGTTGAATCTATGTTGAGATTCAGCGAGTCAGAAACACGTTTCTTCAAGGAGCTGCGTTGGGATATTCCCGAGTGAATGGGACCATAGGCTGTACAGAGATATATCTGCTCCTAAAACCAAAAGCGTGCTATCTAACTGAATGGTTGTCAATGTGTGCATTCAACTGACAGAGTCAAACTCACGTTTGGATTCAGCGGTTTACAAACCCTTTCTGTGCAGAATCCCAAAACCGGTAATTCCAGCTCAATGCCGGCATACGTACTAAACTGCAGGAAACTTCCTCTAAAACTCAGGAGAAACGTTTCCTTGAAACTGCTCTTCTGTGCGTTCGTTCAACTAAGAGAGTTGAATCTATGTTGAGATTCAGCGAGTCAGAAACACGTTTCTTCTAGGAGCTGCGTTGGGATATTCCCGAGTGAATGGGACCATAGGCTGTGCAGAGAAATATCTGCTTCTAAAACCAAAACGGAGCTATCTAACTGGATGGTTGTCAATGTGTGCATTCAACTGACAGAGATAAACTCACGTGTGGATTCAGCGGTTTGCAAACCCTTTCTGTGGAGAATCCCAAAACCGGTATTTCCAGCCCAATGCCGGCATACGTACTAAACAGCAGGAAACTTCATCTAAAACTCAGGAGAAACGTTTCCTTGAAACTGCTCTCCTGTGCGTTCGTTCACCTAAGAGAGTTGAATCTATGTTGAGATTCAGCGAGTCAGAAACACGTTTCTTCTAGGAGCTGCGTTGGGATATTCCCGAGTGAATGGGACAATAGGCTGTACAGAGAAATATCTGCTTCTAAAACCAAAACGGAGCTATCTAACTGAATGGTTGTCAATGTGTTCATTCAACTGACAGAGTTAAACTCACGTTTGGATTCAGCGGTTTACAAACCCTTTCTGTGCAGAATCCCAAAACCGGTAATTCCAGCTCAATGCCGGCATACGTACTAAACTGCAGGAAACTTCCACTAAAACTCAGGAGAAACGTTTACTTGAAACTGCTCTGCTGTGCGATCGTTCACCTAAGAGAGTTGAATCTATTTTGAAATTCAGCGAGTCAGAAACACGTTTCTTCTAGGAGCTGCGTTGGGATATTTCCGAGTGAATGGGACCATAGGCTGTACAGAGAAATATCTGCTTCTAAAACCAAAACGGAGCTATCTAACTGGATGGTTGTCAATGTGTGCATTCAACTGACAGAGTTAAACTCACGTGTGGATTCAGCGGTTTGCAAACCCTTTCTGTTCAGAATCCCAAAACCGGAATTTCACATCCAATGCCGGCATCCGTACTAAACAGCAGGAAACTTGGTCTAAAATTCAGCAGAAACGTTTCCTTGAAACTGCTCTGCTGTGCGTTCGTTCACCTAAGAGAGTTGAATCTATGTTGAGATTCAGCGAGTCAGAAACACGTTTCTTCTAGGAGCTGCGTTGGGATATTCCCGAGTGAATGGGACCATAGGCTGTACAGAGAATTATCTGCTTCTAACACCAAAACGGAGCTATCTAACTGCATGGTTGTCAATGTGTGCATTCAACTGACAGAGTTAAACTCACGTGTGGATTCAGCGGTTTGCAAACCCTTTCTGTGCAGAATCCCAAAACCGGTATTTCCTACCCAATGCCAGCATCTGTACTAAACAGCAGGAAACTTCGTCTAAAACTCATTCGAAACGTTTCCTTGTAACTGCTCTGCTGTGCGTTCGTTCACCTAAGAGAGTTGAATCTATGTTGAGATTCAGCGAGTCAGAAACACGTTTCTTCTAGGAGCTGCGTTGGGATATTCCCGAGTGAATGGGACCATAGGCTGTACAGAGATATATCTGCTCCTAAAACCAAAAGCGTGCTATCTAACTGAATGGTTGTCAATGTGTGCATTCAACTGACAGAGTTAAACTCACGTGTGGATTCAGCGGTTTGCAAACCCTTTCTGTGCAGAATCCCAAAACCGGTATTTCCAGCCCAATGCCGGCATACGTACTAAACAGCAGGAAACTTCATCTAAAACTCAGGAGAAACGTTTCCTTGAAACTGCTCTGCTGTGCGTTCGTTCACCTAAGAGAGTTGAATCTATGTTGAGATTCAGCGAGTCAGAAACACGTTTCTTCTAGGAGCTGCGTTGGGATATTCCCGAGTGAATGGGACCATAGGCTGTACAGAGAAATATCTGCTTCTAAAACCAAAACGGAGCTATCAAACTGAATGGTGGTCAATGTGTGCATTCAACTGACAGAGTTAAACTCACGTGTGGATTCAGCGGTTTGCAAACCCTTTCTGTGCAGAATCCCAAAACCGGTATTTCCAGCCGAATGCCGGCATCCGTACTAAACAGCAGGAAACTTCGTCTAAAACTCAGGAGAAACGTTTCCTTGAAACTGCTCTCCTGTGCGTTCGTTCACCTAAGAGAGTTGAATCTATGTTGAGATTCAGCGAGTCAGAAACACGTTTCTTCTAGGAGCTGCGTTGGGATATTCCCGAGTGAATGGGACAATAGGCTGTACAGAGAAATATCTGCTTCTAAAACCAAAACGGAGCTATCTAACTGAATGGTTGTCAATGTGTTCATTCAACTGACAGAGTTAAACTCACGTTTGGATTCAGCGGTTTACAAACCCTTTCTGTGCAGAATCCCAAAACCGGTAATTCCAGCTCAATGCCGGCATACGTACTAAACTGCAGGAAACTTCCACTAAAACTCAGGAGAAACGTTTACTTGAAACTGCTCTGCTGTGCGATCGTTCACCTAAGAGAGTTGAATCTATTTTGAAATTCAGCGAGTCAGAAACACGTTTCTTCTAGGAGCTGCGTTGGGATATTTCCGAGTGAATGGGACCATAGGCTGTACAGAGAAATATCTGCTTCTAAAACCAAAACGGAGCTATCTAACTGGATGGTTGTCAATGTGTGCATTCAACTGACAGAGTTAAACTCACGTGTGGATTCAGCGGTTTGCAAACCCTTTCTGTTCAGAATCCCAAAACCGGTATTTCATATCCAATGCCGGCATCCGTACTAAACAGCAGGAAACTTGGTCTAAAATTCAGGAGAAACGTTTCCTTGAAACTGCTCTGCTGTGCGTTCGTTCACCTAAGAGAGTTGAATCTATGTTGAGATTCAGCGAGTCAGAAACACGTTTCTTCTAGGAGCTGCGTTGGGATATTCCCGAGTGAATGGACCATAGGCTGTACAGAGAATTATCTGCTTCTAACACCAAAACGGAGCTATCTAACTGCATGGTTGTCAATGTGTGCATTCAACTGACAGAGTTAAACTCACGTGTAGATTCAGCGGTTTGCAAACCCTTTCTGTGCAGAATCCCGAAACCGGTATTTCCTACCCAATGCCAGCATCTGTACTAAACAGCAGGAAACTTCGTCTAAAACTCATTCGAAACGTTTCCTTGTAACTGCTCTGCTGTGCGTTCGTTCACCTAAGAGAGTTGAATCTATGTTGAAATTCAGCGAGTCAGAAACACGTTTCTTCTAGGAGCTGCGTTGGGATATTCCCGAGTGAATGGGACCATAGGCTGTACAGAGATATATCTGCTCCTAAAACCAAAAGCGTGCTATCTAACTGAATGGTTGTCAATGTGTGCATTCAACTGACAGAGTTAAACTCACGTTTGGATTCAGCGTTTTACAAACCCTTTCTGTGCAGAATCCCAAAACCGGTAATTCCAGCTCAATGACGGCATACGTACTAAACTGCAGGTAACTTCCTCTAAAACTCAGGAGAAACGTTTCCTTGAAACTGCTCTGCTGTGCGTTCGTTCACCTAAGAGAGTTGAATCTATGTTGAGATTCAGCGAGTCAGAAACACGTTTCTTCTAGGAGCTGCGTTGGGATATTCCCGAGTGAATGGGACCATAGGCTGTACAGAGAAATATCTGCTTCTAAAACCAAAACGGAGCTATCTAACTGAATGGTTGTCAATGTGTGCATTCACCTGACAGAGATAAACTCACGGGTGGATTCAGCGGTTTGCAAACCCTTTCTGTGCAGAATCCCAAAACCGGTATTTCCAGCCCAATGCCGGCATACGTACTAAACAGCTGGAAACTTCATCTAAAACTCAGGAGAAACGTTTCCTTGAAACTGCTCTGCTGTGCGTTCATTCACCTAAGAGAGTTGAATCTATGTTGAGATTCAGCGAGTCAGAAACACGTTTCTCCTAGGAGCTGCATTGGGATATTCCCGAGTGAATGGGACGATAGGCTGTACAGAGAAATATCTGCTTCTAAAACTAAAACGGAGCTATCAAACTGAATGGTGGTCAATGTGTGCATTCAACTGACAGAGATAAACTCACGTGTGGATTCAGCGGTTTGCAAACCCTTTCTGTGCAGAATCCCAAAACCGGTATTTCCAGCCGAATGCCGGCATCCGTACTAAACTGCAGGTAACTTCCTCTAAAACTCAGGAGAAACGTTTCCTTGAAACTGCTCTGCTGTGCGTTCGTTCACCTAAGAGAGTTGAATCTATGTTGAGATTCAGCGAGTCAGAAACACGTTTCTTCTAGGAGCTGCGTTGGGATATTCCCGAGTGAATGGCACCATAGGCTGTACAGAGATATATCTGCTCCTAAAACCAAAAGCGTGCTATCTAACTGAATGGTTGTCAATGTGTGCATTCAACTGACAGAGTTAAACTCACGTTTGGATTCAGCGGTTTACAAACCCTTTCTGTTCAGAATCCCAAAACCGGTATTTCCTACCCAATGCCGGCATCCGTACTAAAAAGCAGGGAACTTGGTCTAAAATTTAGGAGAAACGTTTCCTTGAAACTGCTCTGCTGTGCGTTCGTTCACCTAAGAGAGTTGAATCTATGTTGAGATTCAGCGAGTCAGAAACACGATTCTTCTAGGAGCTGCGTTGGGATATTCCCGACTGAATGGGACCATAGGCTGTACAGAGAAATATCTGCTTCTAAAACCAAAACGGAGCTATCTAACTGAATGGTTGTCAATGTGTGCATTCACCTGACAGAGATAAACTCACGTGTGGATTCAGCGGTTTGCAAACCCTTTCTGTGCAGAATCCCAAAACCGGTATTTCCAGCCCAATGCCGGCATACGTACTAAACAGCAGGAAACTTCATCTAAAACTCAGGAGAAACGTTTCCTTGAAACTGCTCTGCTGTGCGTTCGTTCACCTAAGAGAGTTGAATCTATGTTGAGATTCAGCGAGTCAGAAACACGTTTCTTCTAGGAGCTGCGTTGGGATATTCCCGAGTGAATGGGACCATAGGCTGTACAGAGAAATATCTGCTTCTAAAACCAAAACGGAGCTATCAAACTGAATGGTGGTCAATGTGTGCATTCAACTGACAGAGTTAAACTCACGTGTGGATTCAGCGGTTTGCAAACCCTTTCTGTGCAGAATCCCAAAACCGGTATTTCCAGCCGAATGCCGGCATCCGTACTAAACAGCAGGAAACTTCGTCTAAAACTCAGGAGAAACGTTTCCTTGAAACTGCTCTGCTGTGCGTTCGTTCACCTAAGAGAGTTGAATCTATGTTGAGATTCAGCGAGTCAGAAACACGTTTCTTCTAGGAGCTGCGTTGGGATATTCCCGAGTGAATGGGACCATAGGCTGTACAGAGATATATCTGCTCCTAAAACCAAAAGCGTGCTATCTAACTGAATGGTTGTCAATGTGTGCATTCAACTGACAGAGTTAAACTCACGTTTGGATTCAGCGGTTTACAAACCCTTTCTGTGCAGAATCCCAAAACCGGTAATTCCAGCTCAATGACGGCATACGTACTAAACTGCAGGTAACTTCCTCTAAAACTCAGGAGAAACGTTTCCTTGAAACTGCTCTGCTGTGCGTTCGTTCACCTAAGAGAGTTGAATCTATGTTGAGATTCAGCGAGTCAGAAACACGTTTCTTCTAGGAGCTGCGTTGGGATATTCCCGAGTGAATGGGACCATAGGCTGTACAGAGATATATCTGCTCCTAAAACCAAAAGCGTGCTATCTAACTGAATGGTTGTCAATGTGTGCATTCAACTGACAGAGTTAAACTCACGTTTGGATTCAGCGGTTTACAAACCCTTTCTGTGCAGAATCCCAAAACCGGTAATTCAAGCTCAATGACGGCATACGTTCTAAACTGCAGGTAACTTCCTCTAAAACTCAGGAGAAACGTTTCCTTGAAACTGCTCTGCTGTGCGTTCGTTCACCTAAGAGAGTTGAATCTATGTTGAGATTCAGCGAGTCAGAAACACGTTTCTTCTAGGAGCTGCGTTGGGATATTCCCGAGTGAATGTGACCATAGGCTGTACAGAGAAATGTCTGCTTCTAAAACCAAAACGGAGCTATCTAACTGAATGGTTGTCAATGTGTGCATTCACCTGACAGAGATAAACTCACGTGTGGATTCAGCGGTTTGCAAACCCTTTCGGTGCAGAATCCCAAAACCGGTATTTCCAGCCCAATGCCGGCATACGTACTAAACAGCAGGAAACTTCATCTAAAACTCAGGAGAAACGTTTCCTTGAAACTGCTCTGCTGTGCGTTCGTTCACCTAAGAGAGTTGAATCTATGTTGAGATTCAGCGAGTCAGAAACACGTTTCTTCTAGGAGCTGCGTTGGGATATTCCCGAGTGAATGGGACCATAGGCTGTACAGAGAAATATCTGCTTCTAAAACCAAAACGGAGCTATCAAACTGAATGGTGGTCAATGTGTGCATTCAACTGACAGAGTTAAACTCACGTGTGGATTCAGCGGTTTGCAAACCCTTTCTGTGCAGAATCCCAAAACCGGTATTTCCAGCCGAATGCCGGCATCCGTACTAAACAGCAGGAAACTTCGTCTAAAACTCAGGAGAAACGTTTCCTTGAAACTGCTCTGCTGTGCGTTCGTTCACCTAAGAGAGTTGAATCTATGTTGAGATTCAGCGAGTCAGAAACACGTTTCTTCTAGGAGCTGCGTTGGGATATTCCCGAGTGAATGGGACCATAGGCTGTACAGAGAAATATCTGCTTCTAAAACCAAAACGGAGCTATCTAACTGAATGGTTGTCAATGTGTTCATTCATCTGACAGAGTTAAACTCGCGTGTGGATTCAGCGGTTTGCAAACCCTTTCTATGCAGAATCCCAAAACCGGTATTTCCTACCCAATGCCGGCATCCGTACTAAAAAGCAGGAAACTTCGTCTAAAACTCAGGCGAAACGTTTCCTTGTAACTGCTCTGCTGTGCGTTCGTTCACCTAAGAGAGTTGAATCTATGTTGAGATTCAGCGAGTCAGAAACACGTTTCTTCAAGGAGCTGCGTTGGGATATTCCCGAGTGAATGGGACCATAGGCTGTACAGAGATATATCTGCTCCTAAAACCAAAAGCGTGCTATCTAACTGAATGGTTGTCAATGTGTGCATTCAACTGACAGAGTTAAACTCACGTTTGGATTCAGCGGTTTACAAACCCTTTCTGTGCAGAATCCCAAAACCGGTAATTCCAGCTCAATGACGGCATACGTACTAAACTGCAGGAAACTTCCTCTAAAACTCAGGAGAAACGTTTCCTTGAAACTGCTCTTCTGTGCGTTCGTTCACCTAAGAGAGTTGAATCTATGTTGAGATTCAGCGAGTCAGAAACACGTTTCTTCTAGGAGCTGCGTTGGGATATTCCCGAGTGAATGGGACCATAGGCTGTACAGAGAAATATCTGCTTCTAAAACCAAAACGGAGCTATCTAACTGGATGGTTGTCAATGTGTGCATTCAACTGACAGAGATAAACTCACGTGTGGATTCAGCGGTTTGCAAACCCTTTCTGTGGAGAATCCCAAAACCGGTATTTCCAGCCCAATGCCGGCATACGTACTAAACAGCAGGAAACTTCATCTAAAACTCAGGAGAAACGTTTCCTTGAAACTGCTCTTCTGTGCGTTCGTTCACCTAAGAGAGTTGAATCTATGTTGAGATTCAGCGAGTCAGAAACACGTTTCTTCTAGGAGCTGCGTTGGGATATTCCCGAGTGAATGGGACCATAGGCTGTACAGAGAAATATCTGCTTCTAAAACCAAAACGGAGCTATCTAACTGAATGGTTGTCATTGTGTTCATTCAACTGACAGAGTTAAACTCACGTTTGGATTCAGCGGTTTACACACCCTTTCTGTGCAGAATCCCAAAACCGGTAATTCCAGCTCAATGCCGGCATACGTACTAAACTGCAGGAAACTTCCACTAAAACTCAGGAGAAACGTTTACTTGAAACTGCTCTGCTGTGCGATCGTTCACCTAAGAGAGTTGAATCTATTTTGAAATTCAGCGAGTCAGAAACACGTTTCTTCTAGGAGCTGCGTTGGGATATTTCCGAGTGAATGGGACCATAGGCTGTACAGAGAAATATCTGCTTCTAAAACCAAAACGGAGCTATCTAACTGGATGGTTGTCAATGTGTGCATTCAACTGACAGAGTTAAACTCACGTGTGGATTCAGCGGTTTGCAAACCCTTTCTGTTCAGAATCCCAAAACCGGTATTTCATATCCAATGCCGGCATCCGTACTAAACAGCAGGAAACTTCGTCTAAAATTCAGGAGAAACGTTTCCTTGAAACTGCTCTGCTGTGCCTTCGTTCACCTAAGAGAGTTGAATCTATGTTGAGATTCAGCGAGTCAGAAACACGTTTCTTCTAGGAGCTGCGTTGGGATATTCCCGAGTGAATGGGACCATAGGATGTACAGAGAATTATCTGCTTCTAACACCAAAACGGAGCTATCTAACTGCATGGTTGTCAATGTGTGCATTCAACTGACAGAGTTAAACTCACGTGTGGATTCAGCGGTTTGCAAACCCTTTCTGTGCAGAATCCCAAAACCGGTATTTCCTACCCAATGCCGGCATCTGTACTAAAGAGCAGGAAACTTCGTCTAAAACTCATTCGAAACGTTTCCTTGAAACTGCTCTGCTGTGCGTTCGTTCACCTAAGAGAGTTGAATCTATGTTGAGATTCAGCGAGTCAGAAACACGTTTCTTCTAGGAGCTGCGTTGGGATATTCCCGAGTGAATGGGACCATAGGCTGTACAGAGATATATCTGCTCCTAAAACCAAAAGCGTGCTATCTAACTGAATGGTTGTCAATGTGTGCATTCAACTGACAGAGTTAAACTCACGTTTGGATTCAGCGGTTTACAAACCCTTTCTGTGCAGAATCCCAAAACCGGTAATTCCAGCTCAATGACGGCATACGTACTAAACTGCAGGTAACTTCCTCTAAAACTCAGGAGAAACGTTTCCTTGAAACTGCTCTGCTGTGCGTTCGTTCACCTAAGAGAGTTGAATCTATGTTGAGATTCAGCGAGTCAGAAACACGTTTCTTCTAGGAGCTGCGTAGGGATATTCCCGAGTGAATGGGACCATAGGCTGTACAGAGAAATATCTGCTTCTAAAACCAAAACGGAGCTATCTAACTGAATGGTTGTCAATGTGTGCATTCACCTGACAGAGATAAACTCACGTGAGGATTCAGCGGTTTGCAAACCCTTTCTGTGCAGAATCCCAAAACCGGTATTTCCAGCCCAATGCCGGCATACGTACTAAACAGCAGGAAACTTCATCTAAAACTCAGGAGAAACGTTTCCTTGAAACTGCTCTGCTGTGCGTTCGTTCACCTGAGAGAGTTGAATCTATGTTGAGATTCAGCGAGTCAGAAACACGTTTCTTCTAGGAGCTGCGTTGGGATATTCCCGAGTGAATGGGACCATAGGCTGTACAGAGAAATATCTGCCTCTAAAACCAAAACGGAGCTATCAAACTGAATGGTTGTCAATGTGTTCATTCAACTGACAGAGTTAAACTCACGTTTGGATTCAGCGGTTTACAAACCCTTTCTGTGCAGAATCCCAAAACCGGTAATTCCAGCTCAATGCCGGCATACGTACTAAACTGCAGGAAACTTCCACTAAAACTCAGGAGAAACGTTTACTTGAAACTGCTCTGCTGTGCGATCGTTCACCTAAGAGAGTTGAATCTATTTTGAAATTCAGCGAGTCAGAAACACGTTTCTTCTAGGAGCTGCGTTGGGATATTTCCGAGTGAATGGGACCATAGGCTGTACAGAGAAATATCTGCTTCTAAAACCAAAACGGAGCTATCTAACTGGATGGTTGTCAATGTGTGCATTCAACTGACAGAGTTAAACTCACGTGTGGATTCAGCGGTTTGCAAACCCTTTCTGTTCAGAATCCCAAAACCGGTATTTCATATCCAATGCCGGCATCCGTACTAAACAGCAGGAAACTTGGTCTAAAATTCAGGAGAAACGTTTCCTTGAAACTGCTCTGCTGTGCGTTCGTTCACCTAAGAGAGTTGAATCTATGTTGAGATTCAGCGAGTCAGAAACACGTTTCTTCTAGGAGCTACGTTGGGATATTCCCGAGTGAATGGGACCATAGGCTGTACAGAGAATTATCTGCTTCTAACACCAAAACGGAGCTATCTAACTGCATGGTTGTCAATGTGTGCATTCAACTGACAGAGTTAAACTCACGTGTGGATTCAGCGGTTTGCAAACCCTTTCTGTGCAGAATCCCAAAACCGGTATTTCCTACCCAATGCCGGCATCTGTACTAAACAGCAGGAAACTTCGTCTAAAACTCATTCGAAACGTTTCCTTGTAACTGCTCTGCTGTGCTTTCGTTCACCTAAGAGAGTTGAATCTATGTTGAGATTCAGCGAGTCAGAAACACGTTTCTTCTAGGAGCTGCGTTGGTATATTCCCGAGTGAATGGGACCATAGGCTGTACAGAGATATATCTGCTCCTAAAACCAAAAGCGTGCTATCTAACTGAATGGTTGTCAATGTGTGCATTCAACTGACAGAGTTAAACTCACGTTTGGATTCAGCGGTTTACAAACCCTTTCTGTGCAGAATCCCAAAACCGGTAATTCCAGCTCAATGCCGGCATACGTACTAAACTGCAGGAAACTTCCACTAAAACTCAGGAGAAACGTTTACTTGAAACTGCTCTGCTGTGCGATCGTTCACCTAAGAGAGTTGAATCTATTTTGAAATTCAGCGAGTCAGAAACACGTTTCTTCTAGGAGCTGCGTTGGGATATTTCCGAGTGAATGGGACCATAGGCTGTACAGAGAAATATCTGCTTCTAAAACCAAAACGGAGCTATCTAACTGGATGGTTGTCAATGTGTGCATTCAACTGACAGAGTTAAACTCACGTGTGGATTCAGCGGTTTGCAAACACTTTCTGTTCAGAATCCCAAAACCGGTATTTCATATCCAATGCCGGCATCCGTACTAAACAGCAGGAAACTTGGTCTAAAATTCAGGAGAAACTTTTCCTTGAAACTGCTCTGCTGTGCGTTCGTGCACCTAAGAGAGTTGAATCTATGTTGAGATTCAGCGAGTCAGAAACACGTTTCTTCTAGGAGCTACGTTGGGATATTCCCGAGTGAATGGGACCATAGGCTGTACAGAGAATTATCTGCTTCTAACACCAAAACGGAGATATCTAACTGCATGGTTGTCAATGTGTGCATTCAACTGACAGAGTTAAACTCACGTGTGGATTCAGCGGTTTGCAAACCCTTTCTGTGCAGAATCCCAAAACCGGTATTTCCTACCCAATGCCGGCATCTGTACTAAACAGCAGGAAACTTCGTCTAAAACTCATTCGAAACGTTTCCTTGTAACTGCTCTGCTGTGCTTTCGTTCACCTAAGAGAGTTGAATCTATGTTGAGATTCAGCGAGTCAGAAACACGTTTCTTCTAGGAGCTGCGTTGGGATATTCCCGAGTGAATGGGACCATAGGCTGTACAGAGATATATCTGCTCCTAAAACCAAAAGCGTGCTATCTAACTGAATGGTTGTCAATGTGTGCATTCAACTGACAGAGTTAAACTCACGTTTGGATTCAGCGGTTTACAAACCCTTTCTGTGCAGAATCCCAAAACCGGTATTTCAAGCTCAATGACGGCATACGTACTAAACAGCAGGAAACTTCATCTAAAACTCAGGAGAAACGTTTCCTTGAAACTGCTCTGCTGTGCGTTCGTTCACCTAAGAGAGTTGAATCTATGTTGAGATTCAGCGAGTCAGAAACACGTTTCTTCTAGGAGCTGCGTTGGGATATTCCCGAGTGAATGGGACCATAGGCTGTACAGAGAAATATCTGCTTCTAAAACCAAAACGGAGCTATCAAACTGAATGGTGGTCAATGTGTGCATTCAACTGACAGAGTTAAACTCACGTGTGGATTCAGCGGTTTGCAAACCCTTTCTGTGCAGAATCCCAAAACCGGTATTTCCAGCCGAATGCCGGCATCCGTACTAAACAGCAGGAAACTTCGTCTAAAACTCAGGAGAAACGTTTCCTTGAAACTGCTCTGCTGTGCGTTCGTTCACCTAAGAGAGTTGAATCTATGTTGAGATTCAGCGAGTCAGAAACACGTTTCTTCTAGGAGCTGCGTTGGGATATTCCCGAGTGAATGGCACCATAGGCTGTACAGAGATATATCTGCTCCTAAAACCAAAAGCGTGCTATCTAACTGAATGGTTGTCAATGTGTGCATTCAACTGACAGAGTTAAACTCACGTTTGGATTCAGCGGTTTACAAACCCTTTCTGTGCAGAATCCCAAAACCGGTAATTCCAGCTCAATGCCGGCATACGTACTAAACTGCAGGAAACTTCCTCTAAAACTCAGGAGAAACGTTTCCTTGAAACTGCTCTTCTGTGCGTTCGTTCACCTAAGAGAGTTGAATCTATGTTGAGATTCAGCGAGTCAGAAACACGTTTCTTCTAGGAGCCGCGTTGGGATATTCCCGAGTGAATGGGAGCATAGGCTGTACAGAGAAATATCTGCTTCTAAAACCAAAACGGGGCTATCTAACTGGATGGTTGTCAATGTGTGCATTCAACTGACACAGATAAACTCACGTGTGGATTCAGCGGTTTGCAAACCCTTTCTGTGGAGAATCCCAAAACCGGTATTTCCTACCCAATGCAGGCATCCGTACTAAAAAGCAGGAAACTTCATCTAAAACTCAGGCGAAACGTTTCCTTGTAACTGCTCTGCTGTGCGTTCGTTCACCTAAGAGAGTTGAATCTATGTTGAGATTCAGCGAGTCAGAAACACGTTTCTTCTAGGAGCTGCGTTGGGATATTCCCGAGTGAATGGGACCATAGGCTGTACAGAGAAATATCTGCTTCTAAAACCTAAAGGGTGCTATCAAACTGAATGGTTGTCAATGTGTGCATTCACCTGACAGAGATAAACTCACGTGTGGATTCAGCGGTATGCAAACCCTTTCTGTGCAGAATCCCAAAACCGGTATTTCCAGCCCAATGCCGGCATACGTACTAAACAGCAGGAAACTTCATCTAAAACTCAGGAGAAACGTTTCCTTGAAACTGCTCTCCTGTGCGTTCGTTCACCTAAGAGAGTTGAATCTATGTTGAGATTCAGCGATTCAGAAACACGTTTCTTCCAGGAGCTGCGTTGGGATATTCCCGAGTGAATGGGACCATAGGCTGTACAGAGAAATATCTGCTTCTAAAGCCAAAACGGAGCTATCTAACTGAATGGTTGTCAATGTGTGCATTCAACTGACGGAGTTAAACTCACGTGTGGATTCAGCGGTTTGCAAATCCTTTCTATGCAGTATCCCAAAACCGGTATTTCCTACCCAATGCCGGCATCCGTACTAAAAAGCAGGAAACTTCGTCTAAAACTCAGGCGAAACGTTTCCTTGTAACTGCTCTGCTGTGCGTTCGTTCACCTAAGAGAGTTGAATCTATGTTGAGATTCAGCGAGTCAGAAACACGTTTCTTCTAGGAGCTGCGTTGGGATATTCCCGAGTGAATGGGACCATAGGCTGTACAGAGATATATCTGCTCCTAAAACCAAAAGCGTGCTATCTAACTGAATGGTTGTCAATGTGTGCATTCAACTGACAGAGTTAAACTCACGTTTGGATTCAGCGGTTTACAAACCCTTTCTGTGCAGAATCCCAAAACCGGTAATTCCAGCTCAATGCCGGCATACGTACTAAACTGCAGGAAACTTCCTCTAAAACTCAGGAGAAACGTTTCCTTGAAACTGCTCTTCTGTGCGTTCGTTCACCTAAGAGAGTTGAATCTATGTTGAGATTCAGCGAGTCAGAAACACGTTTCTTCTAGGAGCTGCGTTGGGATATTCCCGAGTGAATGGGACTATAGGCTGTACAGAGAAATATCTGCTTCTAAAACCAAAACGGAGCTATCTAACTGGATGGTTGTCAATGTATGCATTCAACTGACAGAGATAAACTCACGTGTGGATTCAGCGGTTTGCAAACCCTTTCTGTGCAGAATCCCAAAATCGGTATTTCCAGCCCAATGCCGGCATACGTACTAAACAGCAGGAAACTTCATCTAAAACTCAGGAGAAACGTTTCCTTGAAACTGCTCTCCTGTGCGTTCGTTCACCTAGGAGAGTTGAATCTATGTTGAGATTCAGCGAGTCAGAAACACGTTTCTTCTAGGAGCTGCGTTGGGATATTCCCGAGTGAATGGGACCATAGGCTGTACAGAGAAATATCTGCTTCTAAAACCTAAAGGGTGCTATCAAACTGAATGGTTGTCAATGTGTGCATTCACCTGACAGAGATAAACTCACGTGTGGATTCAGCGGTTTGCAAACCCTTTCTGTGCAGAATCCCAAAACCGGTATTTCCAGCCCAATGCCGGCATACGTACTAAACAGCAGGAAACTTCATCTAAAACTCAGGAGAAACGTTTCCTTGAAACTGCTCTCCTGTGCGTTCGTTCACCTAAGAGAGTTGAATCTATGTTGAGATTCAGCGAGTCAGAAACACGTTTCTTCCAGGAGCTGCGTTGGGATATTCCCGAGTGAATGGGACCATAGGCTGTACAGAGAAATATCTGCTTCTAAAACCAAAACGGAGCTATCTAACTGAATGGTTGTCAATGTGTGCATTCAACTGACGGAGTTAAACTCACGTGTGGATTCAGCGGTTTGCAAACCCTTTCTGTGCAGAATCCCAAAACCGGTAATTCCAGCTCAATGCCGGCATACGTACTAAACTGCAGGAAACTTCCTCTAAAACTCAGGAGAAACGTTTCCTTGAAACTGCTCTTCTGTGCGTTCGTTCACCTAAGAGAGTTGAATCTATGTTGAGATTCAGCGAGTCAGAAACACGTTTCTTCTAGGAGCCGCGTTGGGATATTCCCGAGTGAATGGGAGCATAGGCTGTACAGAGAAATATCTGCTTCTAAAACCAAAACGGGGCTATCTAACTGGATGGTTGTCAATGTGTGCATTCAACTGACACAGATAAACTCACGTGTGGATTCAGCGGTTTGCAAACCCTTTCTGTGGAGAATCCCAAAACCGGTATTTCCTACCCAATGCAGGCATCCGTACTAAAAAGCAGGAAACTTCGTCTAAAACTCAGGCGAAACGTTTCCTTGTAACTGCTCTGCTGTGCGTTCGTTCACCTAAGAGAGTTGAATCTATGTTGAGATTCAGCGAGTCAGAAACACGTTTCTTCTAGGAGCTGCGTTGGGATATTCCCGAGTGAATGGGACCATAGGCTGTACAGAGATATATCTGCTCCTAAAACCAAAAGCGTGCTATCTAACTGAATGGTTGTCAATGTGTGCATTCAACTGACAGAGTTAAACTCACGTTTGGATTCAGCGGTTTACAAACCCTTTCTGTGCAGAATCCCAAAACCGGTAATTCCAGCTCAATGCCGGCATACGTACTAAACTGCAGGAAACTTCCTCTAAAACTCAGGAGAAACGTTTCCTTGAAACTGCTCTTCTGTGCGTTCGTTCACCTAAGAGAGTTGAATCTATGTTGAGATTCAGCGAGTCAGAAACACGTTTCTTCTAGGAGCTGCGTTGGGATATTCCCGAGTGAATGGGACCATAGGCTGTACAGAGAAATATCTGCTTCTAAAACCAAAACGGAGCTATCTAACTGGATGGTTGTCAATGTGTGCATTCAACTGACAGAAATAAACTCACGTGTGGATTCAGCGGTTTGCAAACCCTTTCTGTGGAGAATCCCAAAACCGGTATTTCCTACCCAATGCAGGCATCCGTACTAAAAAGCAGGAAACTTCGTCTAAAACTCAGGCGAAACGTTTCCTTGTAACTGCTCTGCTGTGCGTTCGTTCACCTAAGAGAGTTGAATCTATGTTGAGATTCAGCGAGTCAGAAACACGTTTCTTCTAGGAGCTGCGTTGGGATATTCCCGAGTGAACGGGACCATAGGCTGTACAGAGAAATATCTGCTTCTAAAACCTAAAGGGTGCTATCAAACTGAATGGTTGTCAATGTGTGCATTCACCTGACAGAGATAAACTCACGTGTGGATTCAGCGGTATGCAAACCCTTTCTGTGCAGAATCCCAAAACCGGTATTTCCAGCCCAATGCCGGCATACGTACTAAACAGCAGGAAACTTCATCTAAAACTCAGGAGAAACGTTTCCTTGAAACTGCTCTCCTGTGCGTTCGTTCACCTAAGAGAGTTGAATCTATGTTGAGATTCATCGATTCAGAAACACGTTTCTTCCAGGAGCTGCGTTGGGATATTCCCGAGTGAATGGGACCATAGGCTGTACAGAGAAATATCTGCTTCTAAAGCCAAAACGGAGCTATCTAACTGAATGGTTGTCAATGTGTGCATTCAACTGACGGAGTTAAACTCACGTGTGGATTCAGCGGTTTGCAAATCCTTTCTATGCAGAATCCCAAAACCGGTATTTCCTACCCAATGCCGGCATCCGTACTAAAAAGCAGGAAACTTCGTCTAAAACTCAGGCGAAACGTTTCCTTGTAACTGCTCTGCTGTGCGTTCGTTCACCTAAGAGAGTTGAATCTATGTTGAGATTCAGCGAGTCAGAAACACGTTTCTTCTAGGAGCTGCGTTGGGATATTCCCGAGTGAATGGGACCATTGGCTGTACAGAGATATATCTGCTCCTAAAACCAAAAGCGTGCTCTCTAACTGAATGGTTGTCAATGTGTGCATTCAACTGACAGAGTTAAACTCACGTTTGGATTCAGCGGTTTACAAACCCTTTCTGTGCAGAATCCCAAAACCGGTAATTCCAGCTCAATGCCGGCATACGTACTAAACTGCAGGAAACTTCCTCTAAAACTCAGGAGAAACGTTTCCTTGAAACTGCTCTTCTGTGCGTTCGTTCACCTAAGAGAGTTGAATCTATGTTGAGATTCAGCGAGTCAGAAACACGTTTCTTCTAGGAGCTGCGTTGGGATATTCCCGAGTGAATGGGACTATAGGCTGTACAGAGAAATATCTGCTTCTAAAACCAAAACGGAGCTATCTAACTGGATGGTTGTCAATGTATGCATTCAACTGACAGAGATAAACTCACGTGTGGATTCAGCGGTTTGCAAACCCTTTCTGTGCAGAATCCCAAAATCGGTATTTCCAGCCCAATGCCGGCATACGTACTAAACAGCAGGAAACTTCATCTAAAACTCAGGAGAAACGTTTCCTTGAAACTGCTCTCCTGTGCGTTCGTTCACCTAGGAGAGTTGAATCTATGTTGAGATTCAGCGAGTCAGAAACACGTTTCTTCTAGGAGCTGCGTTGGGATATTCCCGAGTGAATGGGACCATAGGCTGTACAGAGAAATATCTGCTTCTAAAACCTAAAGGGTGCTATCAAACTGAATGGTTGTCAATGTGTGCATTCACCTGACAGAGATAAACTCACGTGTGGATTCAGCGGTTTGCAAACCCTTTCTGTGCAGAATCCCAAAACCGGTATTTCCAGCCCAATGCCGGCATACGTACTAAACAGCAGGAAACTTCATCTAAAACTCAGGAGAAACGTTTCCTTGAAACTGCTCTCCTGTGCGTTCGTTCACCTAAGAGAGTTGAATCTATGTTGAGATTCAGCGAGTCAGAAACACGTTTCTTCCAGGAGCTGCGTTGGGATATTCCCGAGTGAATGGGACCATAGGCTGTACAGAGAAATATCTGCTTCTAAAACCAAAACGGAGCTATCTAACTGAATGGTTGTCAATGTGTGCATTCAACTGACGGAGTTAAACTCACGTGTGGATTCAGCGGTTTGCAAACCCTTTCTATGCAGAATCCCAAAACCGGTATTTCCTACCCAATGCCGGCATCCGTACTAAAAAGCAGGAAACTTCGTCTAAAACTCAGGCGAAACGTTTCCTTGTAACTGCTCTGCTGTGCGTTCGTTCACCTAAGAGAGTTGAATCTATGTTGAGATTCAGCGAGTCAGAAACACGTTTCTTCTAGGAGCTGCGTTGGGATATTCCCGAGTGAATGGGACCATAGGCTGTACAGAGATATATCTGCTCCTAAAACCAAAAGCGTGCTATCTAACTGAATGGCTGTCAATGTGTGCATTCAACTGACAGAGTTAAACTCACGTGTGGATTCAGCGGTTTGCAAACCCTTTCTGTGGAGAATCCCAAACCCGGTATTTCCATCCCAATGCCGGCATACGTACTAAACAGCAGGAAACTTCATCTAAAACTCAGGAGAAACGTTTCCTTGAAACTGCTCTCCTGTGCGTTCGTTCACCTAAGAGAGTTGAATCTATGTTGAGATTCAGCGAGTCAGAAAAACGTTTCTTCTAGGAGCTGCGTTGGGATATTCCCGAGTGAATGGGACAATAGGCTGTACAGAGAAATATCTGCTTCTAAAACCTAAAGGGTGCTATCAAACTGAATGGTTGTCAATGTGTGCATTCACCTGACAGAGATAAACTCACGTGTGGATTCAGCGGTTTGCAAACCCTTTCTGTGCAGAGTCCCAAAACCGGTATTTCCAGCCCAATGCCGGCATACGTACTAAACTGCAGGAAACTTCCTCTAAAACTCAGGAGAAACGTTTCCTTGAAACTGCTCTTCTGTGCGTTCGTTCACCTAAGAGAGTTGAATCTATGTTGAGATTCAGCGAGTCAGAAACACGTTTCTTCTAGGAGCTGCGTTGGGATATTCCCGAGTGAATGGGACCATAGGCTGTACAGAGAAATATCTGCTTCTAAAACCAAAACGGAGCTATCTAACTGGATGGTTGTCAATGTGTGCATTCAACTGACAGAGATAAACTCACGTGTGGATTCAGCGGTTTGCAAACCCTTTCTGTGGAGAATCCCAAAACCGGTATTTCCAGCCCAATGCCAGCATACGTACTAAACAGCAGGAAACTTCATCTAAAACTCAGGAGAAACGTTTCCTTGAAACTGCTCTCCTGTGCGTTCGTTCACCTAAGAGAGTTGAATCTATGTTGAGATTCAGCGAGTCAGAAACACGTTTCTTCTAGGAGCTGCGTTGGGATATTCCCGAGTGAATGGGACCATAGGCTGTACAGAGAAATATCTGCTCCTAAAACCAAAAGTGTGCTATCTAACTGAATGGTTGTCAATGTGTGCATTCAACTGACAGAGTTAAACTCACGTTTGGATTCAGCGGTTTGCAAACCCTTTCTGTGCAGAATCCCAAAACCGGTATTTCCTACCCAATGCCGGCATCTGTACTAAACAGCAGGAAACTTCGTCTAAAACTCATTCGAAACGTTTCCTTGTAACTGCTCTGCTGTGCGTTCGTTCACCTAAGAGAGTTGAATCTTTGTTGAGATTCAGCGAGTCAGAAACACGTTTCTTCTAGGAGCTGCGTTGGGATATTCCCGAGTGAATGGGACCATAGGCTGTACAGAGAAATATCTGCTTCTAAAACCAAAACGGAGCTATCTAACTGGATGGTTGTCAATGTGTGCATTCAACTGACAGAGTTAAACTCACGTGTGGATTCAGCGGTTTGCAAACCCTTTCTGTTCAGAATCCCAAAACCGGTATTTCATATCCAATGCCGGCATCCGTACTAAACAGCAGGAAACTTGGTCTAAAATTCAGGAGAAACGTTTCCTTGAAACTGCTCTGCTGTGCGTTCGTTCACCTAAGAGAGTTGAATCTATGTTGAGATTCAGCGAGTCAGAAACACGTTTCTTCTAGGAGCTGCGTTGGGATATTCCCGAGTGAATGGGACCATAGGCTGTACAGAGAATTATCTGCTTCTAACACCAAAACGGAGCTATCTAACTGCATGGTTGTCAATGTGTGCATTCAACTGACAGAGTTAAACTCACGTGTGGATTCAGCGGTTTGCAAACCCTTTCTGTGCAGAATCCCAAAACCGGTATTTCCTACCCAATGCCGGCATCTGTACTAAACAGCAGGAAACTTCGTCTAAAACTCATTCGAAACGTTTACTTGTAACTGCTCTGCTGTGCGTTCGTTCACCTAAGAGAGTTGAATCTGTGTTGAGATTCAGCGAGTCAGAAACACGTTTCTTCTAGGAGCTGCGTTGGGATATTCCCGAGTGAATGGGACCATAGGCTGTACAGAGAAATATCTGCTTCTAAAACCTAAAGGGTGCTATCAAACTGAATGGTTGTCAATGTGTGCATTCACCTGACAGAGATAAACTCACGTGTGGATTCAGCGGTTTGCAAACCCTTTCTGTGCAGAATCCCAAAACCGGTATTTCCAGCCCAATGCCGGCATACGTACTAAACAGCAGGAAACTTCATCTAAAACTCAGGAGAAACGTTTCCTTGAAACTGCTCTCCTGTGCGTTCGTTCACCTAAGAGAGTTGAATCTATGTTGAGATTCAGCGAGTCAGAAACACGTTTCTTCCAGGAGCTGCGTTGGGATATTCCCGAGTGAATGGGACCATAGGCTGTACAGAGAAATATCTGCTTCTAAAACCAAAACGGAGCTATCTAACTGAATGGTTGTCAATGTGTGCATTCAACTGACGGAGTTAAACTCACGTGTGGATTCAGCGGTTTGCAAACCCTTTCTATGCAGAATCCCAAAACCGGTATTTCCTACCCAATGCCGGCATCCGTACTAAAAAGCAGGAAACTTCGTCTAAAACTCAGGCGAAACGTTTCCTTGTAACTGCTCTGCTGGGCGTTCGTTCACCTAAGAGAGTTGAAACTATGTTGAGATTCAGCGAGTCAGAAACACGTTTCTTCTAGGAGCTGCGTTGGGATATTCCCGAGTGAATGGGACCATAGGCTGTACAGAGATATATCTGCTCCTAAAACCAAAAGCGTGCTATCTAACTGAATGGCTGTCAATGTGTGCATTCAACTGACAGAGTTAAACTCACGTGTGGATTCAGCGGTTTGCAAACCCTTTCTGTGGAGAATCCCAAACCCGGTATTTCCATCCCAATGCCGGCATACGTACTAAACAGCAGGAAACTTCATCTAAAACTCAGGAGAAACGTTTCCTTGAAACTGCTCTCCTGTGCGTTCGTTCACCTAAGAGAGTTGAATCTATGTTGAGATTCAGCGAGTCAGAAAAACGTTTCTTCTAGGAGCTGCGTTGGGATATTCCCGAGTGAATGGGACAATAGGCTGTACAGAGAAATATCTGCTTCTAAAACCTAAAGGGTGCTATCAAACTGAATGGTTGTCAATGTGTGCATTCACCTGACAGAGATAAACTCACGTGTGGATTCAGCGGTTTGCAAACCCTTTCTGTGCAGAGTCCCAAAACCGGTATTTCCAGCCCAATGCCGGCATACGTACTAAACTGCAGGAAACTTCCTCTAAAACTCAGGAGAAACGTTTCCTTGAAACTGCTCTTCTGTGCGTTCGTTCACCTAAGAGAGTTGAATCTATGTTGAGATTCAGCGAGTCAGAAACACGTTTCTTCTAGGAGCTGCGTTGGGATATTCCCGAGTGAATGGGACCATAGGCTGTACAGAGAAATATCTGCTTCTAAAACCAAAACGGAGCTATCTAACTGGATGGTTGTCAATGTGTGCATTCAACTGACAGAGATAAACTCACGTGTGGATTCAGCGGTTTGCAAACCCTTTCTGTGGAGAATCCCAAAACCGGTATTTCCAGCCCAATGCCAGCATACGTACTAAACAGCAGGAAACTTCATCTAAAACTCAGGAGAAACGTTTCCTTGAAACTGCTCTCCTGTGCGTTCGTTCACCTAAGAGAGTTGAATCTATGTTGAGATTCAGCGAGTCAGAAACACGTTTCTTCTAGGAGCTGCGTTGGGATATTCCCGAGTGAATGGGACCATAGGCTGTACAGAGAAATATCTGCTCCTAAAACCAAAAGTGTGATATCTAACTGAATGGTTGTCAATGTGTGCATTCAACTGACAGAGTTAAACTCACGTTTGGATTCAGCGGTTTGCAAACCCTTTCTGTGCAGAATCCCAAAACCGGTATTTCCTACCCAATGCCGGCATCTGTACTAAACAGCAGGAAACTTCGTCTAAAACTCATTCGAAACGTTTCCTTGTAACTGCTCTGCTGTGCGTTCGTTCACCTAAGAGAGTTGAATCTATGTTGAGATTCAGCGAGTCAGAAACACGTTTCTTCTAGGAGCTGCGTTGGGATATTCCCGAGTGAATGGGACCATAGGCTGTACAGAGAAATATCTGCTTCTAAAACCAAAACGGAGCTATCTAACTGGATGGTTGTCAATGTGTGCATTCAACTGACAGAGTTAAACTCACGTGTGGATTCAGCGGTTTGCAAACCCTTTCTGTTCAGAATCCCAAAACCGGTATTTCATATCCAATGCCGGCATCCGTACTAAACAGCAGGAAACTTGGTCTAAAATTCAGGAGAAACGTTTCCTTGAAACTGCTCTGCTGTGCGTTCGTTCACCTAAGAGAGTTGAATCTATGTTGAGATTCAGCGAGTCAGAAACACGTTTCTTCTAGGAGCTGCGTTGGGATATTCCCGAGTGAATGGGACCATAGGCTGTACAGAGAATTATCTGCTTCTAACACCAAAACGGAGCTATCTAACTGCATGGTTGTCAATGTGTGCATTCAACTGACAGAGTTAAACTCACGTGTGGATTCAGCGGTTTGCAAACCCTTTCTGTGCAGAATCCCAAAACCGGTATTTCCTACCCAATGCCGGCATCTGTACTAAACAGCAGGAAACTTCGTCTAAAACTCATTCGAAACGTTTACTTGTAACTGCTCTGCTGTGCGTTCGTTCACCTAAGAGAGTTGAATCTGTGTTGAGATTCAGCGAGTCAGAAACACGTTTCTTCTAGGAGCTGCGTTGGGATATTCCCGAGTGAATGGGACCATAGGCTGTACAGAGATATATCTGCTCCTAAAACCAAAAGCGTGCTATCTAACTGAATGGTTGTCAATGTGTTCATTCAACTGACAGAGTTAAACTCACGTGTGGATTCAGCGGTTTGCAAACCCTTTCTATGCAGAATCCCAAAACCGGTATTTCCTACCCAATGCCAGCATCCGTACTAAACAGCAGGAAACTTCGTCTAAAACTCAGGCGAAACGCTTCCTTGTAACTGCTCTGCTGTGCGTTCGTTCACCTAAGAGAGTTGAATCTATGTTGAGATTCAGCGAGTCAGAAACACGTTTCTTCTAGGAGCTGCGTTGGGATATTCCCAAGTGAATGGGACCATAGGCTGTAAAGAGATATATCTGCTCCTAAAACCAAAAGCGTGCTATCTAACTGAATGGTTTTAAATGTGTGCATTCAACTGACAGAGTTAAACTCACGTTTGGATTCAGCGGTTTACAAACCCTTTCTGTGCAGAATCCCAAAACCGGTAATTCCAGCTCAATGCCGGCATACGTACTAAACTGCAGGAAACTTCCTCTAAAACTCAGGAGAAACGTTTCCTTGAAACTGCTCTTCTGTGCGTTCGTTCACCTAAGAGAGTTGAATCTATGTTGAGATTCAGCGAGTCAGAAACACGTTTCTTCTAGGAGCTGCGTTGGGATATTCCCGAGTGAATGGGACCATAGGCTGTACAGAGAAATATCTGCTTCTAAAACCAAAACGGAGCTATCTAACTGAATGGTTGTCAATGTGTTCATTCAACTGACAGAGTTAAACTCACGTTTGGATTCAGCGGTTTACAAACCCTTTCTGTGCAGAATCCCAAAACCGGTAATTCCAGCTCAATGCCGGCATACGTACTAAACTGCAGGAAACTTCCACTAAAACTCAGGAGAAACGTTTACTTGAAACTGCTCTGCTGTGCGATCGTTCACCTAAGAGAGTTGAATCTATTTTGAAATTCAGCGAGTCAGAAACACGTTTCTTCTAGGAGCTGCGTTGGGATATTTCCGAGTGAATGGGACCATAGGCTGTACAGAGAAATATCTGCTTCTAAAACCAAAACGGAGCTATCTAACTGGATGGTTGTCAATGTGTGCATTCAACTGACAGAGTTAAACTCACGTGTGGATTCAGCGGTTTGCAAACCCTTTCTGTTCAGAATCCCAAAACCGGTATTTCATATCCAATGCCGGCATCCGTACTAAACAGCAGGAAACTTGGTCTAAAATTCAGGAGAAACGTTTCCTTGAAACTGCTCTGCTGTGCGTTCGTTCACCTAAGAGAGTTGAATCTATGTTGAGATTCAGCGAGTCAGAAACACGTTTCTTCTAGGAGCTGCGTTGGGATATTCCCGAGTGAATGGGACCATAGGCTGTACAGAGAATTATCTGCTTCTAACACCAAAACGGAGCTATCTAACTGCATGGTTGTCAATGTGTGCATTCAACTGACAGAGTTAAACTCACGTGTGGATTCAGCGGTTTGGAAACCCTTTCTGTGCAGAATCCCAAAACCGGTATTTCCTACCCAATGCCGGCATCTGTACTAAACAGCAGGAAACTTCGTCTAAAACTCATTCGAAACGTTTCCTTGTAACTGCTCTGCTGTGCGTTCGTTCACCTAAGAGAGTTGAATCTGTGTTGAGATTCAGCGAGTCAGAAACACGTTTCTTCTAGGAGCTGCGTTGGGATATTCCCGAGTGAATGGGACCATAGGCTGTACAGAGATATATCTGCTCCTAAAACCAAAAGCGTGCTATCTAACTGAATGGTTGTCAATGTGTGCATTCAACTGACAGAGTTAAACTCACG
Organism: Aotus nancymaae; assembly: GCF_030222135.1. Lineage (NCBI taxonomy): Eukaryota > Metazoa > Chordata > Mammalia > Primates > Aotidae > Aotus > Aotus nancymaae. Next base: position 746,044 of record NW_026988493.1, read on the forward strand.
TTTGGATTCAGCGGTTTACAAACCCTTTCTGTGCAGAATCCCAAAACCGGTAATTCCAGCTCAATGACGGCATACGTACTAAACTGCAGGTACCTTCCTCTAAAACTCAGGAGAAACGTTTCCTTGAAACTGCTCTGCTGTGCGTTCGTTCACCTAAGAGAGTTGAATCTATGTTGAGATTCAGCGAGTCAGAAACACGCTTCTTCTCGGAGCTGCGTTGGGATATTCCCGAGTGAATGGGACCATAGGCTGTACAGAGAAATATCTGCTTCTAAAACCAAAACGGAGCTATCTAACTGAATGGTTGTCAATGTGTGCATTCACCTGACAGAGATAAACTCACGTGTGGATTCAGCGGTTTGCAAACCCTTTCTGTGCAGAATCCCAAAACCGGTATTTCCAGCCCAATGCCGGCATACGTACTAAACAGCAGGAAACTTCATCTAAAACTCAGGAGAAACGTTTCCTTGAAACTGCTCTGCTGTGCGTTCGTTTACCTAAGAGAGTTGAATCTATGTTGAGATTCAGCGAGTCAGAAACACGTTTCTTCTAGGAGCTGCGTTGGGATATTCCCGAGTGAATGGGACCATAGGCTGTACAGAGAAATATCTGCTTCTAAAACCAAAACGGAGCTATCTAACTGGATGGTTGTCAATGTGTGCATTCAACTGACAGAGTTAAACTCACGTGTGGATTCAGCGGTTTGCAAACCCTTTCTGTTCAGAATCCCAAAACCGGTATTTCATATCCAATGCCGGCATCCGTACTAAACAGCAGGAAACTTGGTCTAAAATTCAGGAGAAACGTTTCCTTGAAACTGCTCTGCTGTGCGTTCGTTCACCTAAGAGAGTTGAATCTATGTTGAGATTCAGCGAGTCAGAAACACGTTTCTTCTAGGAGCTGCGTTGGGATATTCCCGAGTGAATGGGACCATAGGCTATACAGAGAATTATCTGCTTCTAACACCAAAACGGAGCTATCTAACTGCATGGTTGTCAATGTGTGCATTCAACTGACAGAGTTAAACTTACGTGTGGATTCAGCGGTTTGCAAACCCTTTCTGCGTAGAATCCCAAAACCGGTATTTCCTACCCAATGCCGGCATCTGTACTAAACAGCAGGAAACTTCGTCTAAAACTCATTCGAAACGTTTCCTTGTAACTGCTCTGCTGTGCGTTCGTTCACCTAAGAGAGTTGAATCTGTGTTGAGATTCAGCGAGTCAGAAACACGTTTCTTCTAGGAGCTGCGTTGGGATATTCCCGAGTGAATGGGACCATAGGCTGTACAGAGATATATCTGCTCCTAAAACCAAAAGCGTGCTATCTAACTGAATGGTTGTCAATGTGTTCATTCAACTGACAGAGTTAAACTCACGTGTGGATTCAGCGGTTTGCAAACCCTTTCTATGCAGAATCCCAAAACCGGTATTTCCTACCCAATGCCGGCATCCGTACTAAACAGCAGGAAACTTCGTCTAAAACTCAGGCGAAACGCTTCCTTGTAACTGCTCTGCTGTGCGTTCGTTCACCTAAGAGAGTTGAATCTATGTTGAGATTCAGCGAGTCAGAAACACGTTTCTTCTAGGAGCTGCGTTGGGATATTCCCAAGTGAATGGGACCATAGGCTGTAAAGAGATATATCTGCTCCTAAAACCAAAAGCGTGCTATCTAACTGAATGGTTTTCAATGAGTGCATTCAACTGACAGAGTTAAACTCACGTTTGGATTCAGCGGTTTACAAACCCTTTCTGTGCAGAATCCCAAAACCGGTAATTCCAGCTCAATGCCGGCATACGTACTAAACTGCAGGAAACTTCCTCTAAAACTCAGGAGAAACGTTTCCTTGAAACTGCTCTGCTGTGCGTTTGTTCACCTAAGAGAGTTGAATCTATGTTGAGATTCAGCGAGTCAGAAACACGTTTCTTCTAGGAGCTGCGTTGGGATATTCCCGAGTGAATGGGACCATAGGCTGTACAGAGAAATATCTGCTTCTAAAACCAAAACGGAGCTATCTAACTGGATGGTTGTCAATGTGTGCATTCAACTGACAGAGATAAACTCACGTGTGGATTCAGCGGTTTGCAAACTCTTTCTGTGGAGAATCCCAAAACCGGTATTTCCAGCCCAATGCCAGCATACGTACTAAACAGCAGGAAACTTCATCTAAAACTCAGGAGAAACGTTTCCTTGAAACTGCTCTCCTGTGCGTTCGTTCACCTAAGAGAGTTGAATCTATGTTGAGATTCAGCGAGTCAGAAACACGTTTCTTCTAGGAGCTGCGTTGGGATATTCCCGAGTGAATGGGACCATAGGCTGTACAGAGAAATATCTGCTTCTAAAACCAAAACGGAGCTATCTAACTGAATGGTTGTCAATGTGTTCATTCAACTGACAGAGTTAAACTCACGTTTGGATTCAGCGGTTTACAAACCCTTTCTGTGCAGAATCCCAAAACCGGTAATTCCAGCTCAATGCCGGCATACGTACTAAACTGCAGGAAACTTCCACTAAAACTCAGGAGAAACGTTTACTTGAAACTGCTCTGCTGTGCGTTCGTTCACCTAAGAGAGTTGAATCTATTTTGAAATTCAGCGAGTCAGAAACACGTTTCTTCTAGGAGCTGCGTTGGGATATTTCCGAGTGAATGGGACCATAGGCTGTACAGAGAAATATCTGCTTCTAAAACCAAAACGGAGCTATCTAACTGGATGGTTGTCAATGTGTGCATTCAACTGACAGAGTTAAACTCACGTGTGGATTCAGCGGTTTGCAAACCCTTTCTGTTCAGAATCCCAAAACCGGTATTTCATATCCAATGCCGGCATCCATACTAAACAGCAGGAAACTTGGTCTAAAATTCAGGAGAAACGTTTCCTTGAAACTGCTCTGCTGTGCGTTCGTTCACCTAAGAGAGTTGAATCTATGTTGAGATTCAGCGAGTCAGAAACACGTTTCTTCTAGGAGCTGCGTTGGGATATTCCCGAGTGAATGGGACCATAGGCTGTACAGAGAATTATCTGCTTCTAACACCAAAACGGAGCTATCTAACTGCATGGTTGTCAATGTGTGCATTCAACTGACAGAGTTAAACTCACGTGTGGATTCAGCGGTTTGCAAACCCTTTCTGTGCAGAATCCCAAAACCGGTATTTCCTACCCAATGCCGGCATCTGTACTAAACAGCAGGAAACTTCGTCTAAAACTCATTCGAAACGTTTCCTTGTAACTGCTCTGCTGTGCGTTCGTTCACCTAAGAGAGTTGAATCTGTGTTGAGATTCAGCGAGTCAGAAACACGTTTCTTCTAGGAGCTGCGTTGGGATATTCCCGAGTGAATGGGACCATAGGCTGTACAGAGATATATCTGCTCCTAAAACCAAAAGCGTGCTATCTAACTGAATGGTTGTCAATGTGTGCATTCAACTGACAGAGTTAAACTCACGTTTGGATTCAGCGGTTTACAAACCCTTTCTGTGCAGAATCCCAAAACCGGTAATTCCAGCTCAATGACGGCATACGTACTAAACTGCAGGTAACTTCCTCTAAAACTCAGGAGAAACGTTTCCTTGAAACTGCTCTGCTGTGCGTTCGTTCACCTAAGAGAGTTGAATCTATGTTGAGATTCAGCGAGTCAGAAACACGTTTCTTCTAGGAGCTGCGTTGGGATATTCCCGAGTGAATGGGACCGTAGGCTCTACAGAGAAATATCTGCTTCTAAAACCAAAACGGAGCTATCTAACTGAATGGTTGTCAATGTGTGCATTCACCTGACAGAGATAAACTCACGTGTGGATTCAGCGGTTTGCAAACCGTTTCTGTGCAGAATCCCAAAACCGGTATTTCCAGCCCAATGCCGGCATACGTACTAAACAGCAGGAAACTTCATCTAAAACTCAGGAGAAACGTTTCCTTGAAACTGCTCTGCTGTGCGTTCGTTCACCTAAGAGAGTTGAATCTATGTTGAGATTCAGCGAGTCAGAAACACGTTTCTTCTAGGAGCTGCGTTGGGATATTCCCGAGTGAATGGGACCATAGGCTGTACAGAAAAATATCTGCTTCTAAAACCAAAACGGAGCTATCAAACTGAATGGTTGTCAACGTGTTCATTCAACTGACAGAGTTAAACTCACGTTTGGATTCAGCGGTTTACAAACCCTTTCTGTGAAGAATCCCAAAACCGGTAATTCCAGCTCAATGCCGGCATACGTACTAAACTGCAGGAAACTTCCACTAAAACTCAGGAGAAACGTTTACTTGAAACTGCTCTGCTGTGCGATCGTTCACCTAAGAGAGTTGAATCTATTTTGAAATTCAGCGAGTCAGAAACACGTTTCTTCTAGGAGCTGCGTTGGGATATTTCCGAGTGAATGGGACCATAGGCTGTACAGAGAAATATCTGCCTCTAAAACCAAAACGGAGCTATCTAACTGGATGGTTGTCAATGTGTGCATTCAACTGACAGAGTTAAACTCACGTGTGGATTCTGCGGTTTGCAAACCCTTTCTGTTCAGAATACTAAAACCGGTATTTCATATCCAATGCCGGCATCCGTACTAAACAGCAGGAAACTTGGTCTAAAATTCAGGAGAAACGTTTCCTTGAAACTGCTCTGCTGTGCGTTCGTTCACCTAAGAGCGTTGAATCTATGTTGAGATTCAGCGAGTCAGAAACACGTTTCTTCTAGGAGCTGCGTTGGGATATTCCCGAGTGAATGGGACCATAGGCTGTACAGAGAAATATCTGCTTCTAAAACCAAAACGGAGCTATCTAACTGAATGGTTGTCAATGTGTGCATTCACCTGACAGAGATAAACTCACGTGTGGATTCAGCATTTTGCAAAACCTTTCTGTGTAGAATCCCAAAACCGGTATTTCCTACCCAATGCCGGCATCCGTACTAAAAAGCAGGAAACTTCGTCTAAAACTCAGGCGAAACGTTTCCTTGTAACTGCTCTGCTGTGCGTTCGTTCACCTAAGAGAGTTGAATCTATGTTGAGATTAAGCGAGTCAGAAACACGTTTCTTCAAGGAGCCGCGTTGGGATATTCCCGAGTGAATGGGACCATAGGCTGTACAGAGATATATCTGCTCCTAAAACCAAAAGCGTGCTATCTAACTGAATGGTTGTCAATGTGTGCATTCAACTGACAGAGTTAAACTCACGTTTGGATTCAGCGGTTTACAAACCCTTTCTGTGCAGAATCCCAAAACCGGTAATTCCAGCTCAATGCCGGCATACGTACTAAACTGCAGGAAACTTCCTCTAAAACTCAGGAGAAACGTTTCCTTGAAACTGCTCTTCTGTGCGTTCGTTCACCTAAGAGAGTTGAATCTATGTTGAGATTCAGCGAGTCAGAAACACGTTTCTTCTAGGAGCTGCGTTGGGATATTCCCGAGTGAATGGGACCATAGGCTGTACAGAGAAATATCTGCTTCTAAAACCAAAACGGAGCTATCTAACTGGATGGTTGTCAATGTGTGCATTCAACTGACAGAGAAAAACTCACGTGTGGATTCAGCGGTTTGCAAACCCTTTCTGTGGAGAATCCCAAAACCGGTATTTCCATCCCAATGCCGGCATACGTACTAAACAGCAGGAAACTTCGTCTAAAACTCAGGAGAAACGTTTCCTTGAAACTGCTCTGCTGTGCGTTCGTTCACCTAAGAGAGTTGAATCTATGTTGAGATTCAGCGAGTCAGAAACACGTTTCTTCTAGGAGCTGCGTTGGGATATTCCCGAGTGAATGGGACCATAGGCTGTACAGAGAAATATCTGCTTCTAAAACCAAAACGGAGCTATCAAACTGAATGGTGGTCAATGTGTGCATTCAACTGACAGAGTTAAACTCACGTGTGGATTCAGCGGTTTGCAAACCCTTTCTGTGCAGAATCCCAAAACCGGTATTTCCAGCCGAATGCCGGCATCCGTACTAAACAGCAGGAAACTTCGTCTAAAACTCAGGAGAAACGTTTCCTTGAAACTGCTCTGCTGTGCGTTCGTTCACCTAAGAGAGTTGAATCTGTGTTGAGATTCAGCGAGTCAGAAACACGTTTCTTCTAGGAGCTGCGTTGGGATATTCCCGAGTGAATGGGACCATAGGCTGTACAGAGAAATATCTGCTTCTAAAACCAAAACGGAGCTATCTAACTGAATGGTTGTCAATGTGTTCATTCAACTGACAGAGTTAAACTCACGTGTGGATTCAGCGGTTTGCAAACCCTTTCTATGCAGAATCCCAAAACCGGTATTTCCTACCCAATGCCGGCATCCGTACTAAAAAGCAGGAAACTTCGTCTAAAACTCAGGCGAAACGCTTCCTTGTAACTTCTCTGCTGTGCGTTCGTTCACCTAAGAGAGTTGAATCTATGTTGAGATTCAGCGAGTCAGAAACACGTTTCTTCTAGGAGCTGCGTTGGGATATTCCCAAGTGAATGGGACCATAGGCTGTAAAGAGATATATCTGCTCCTAAAACCAAAAGCGTGCTATCTAACTGAATGGTTTTCAATGTGTGCATTCAACTGACAGAGTTAAACTCACGTTTGGATTCAGCGGTTTACAAACCCTTTCTGTGCAGAATCCCAAAACCGGTAATTCCAGCTCAATGCCGGCATACGTACTAAACTGCAGGAAACTTCCTCTAAAACTCAGGAGAAACGTTTCCTTGAAACTGCTCTTCTGTGCGTTCGTTCACCTAAGAGAGTTGAATCTATGTTGAGATTCAGCGAGTCAGAAACACGTTTCTTCTAGGAGCTGCGTTGGGATATTCCCGAGTGAATGGGACCATAGGCTGTACAGAGAAATATCTGCTTCTAAAACCAAAACGGAGCTATCTAACTGGATGGTTGTCAATGTTTGCATTCAACTGACAGAGATAAACTCACGTGTGGATTCAGCGGTTTGCAAACTCTTTCTGTGGAGAATCCCAAAACCGGTATTTCCAGCCCAATGCCGGCATACGTACTAAACAGCAGGAAACTTCATCTAAAACTCAGGAGAAACGTTTCCTTGAAACTGCTCTCCTGTGCGTTCGTTCACCTAAGAGAGTTGAATCTATGTTGAGATTCAGCGAGTCAGAAACACGTTTCTTCTAGGAGCTGCGTTGGGATATTCCCGAGTGAATGGGACCATAGGCTGTACAGAGAAATATCTGCTTCTAAAACCAAAACGGAGCTATCTAACTGAATGGTTGTCAATGTGTTCATTCAACTGACAGAGTTAAACTCACGTTTGGATTCAGCGGTTTACAAACCCTTTCTGTGCAGAATCCCAAAACCGGTAATTCCAGCTCAATGCCGGCATACGTACTAAACTGCAGGAAACTTCCACTAAAACTCAGGAGAAACGTTTACTTGAAACTGCTCTGCTGTGCGATCGTTCACCTAAGAGAGTTGAATCTATTTTGAAATTCAGCGAGTCAGAAACACGTTTCTTCTAGGAGCTGCGTTGGGATATTTCCGAGTGAATGGGACCATAGGCTGTACAGAGAAATATCTGCTTCTAAAACCAAAACGGAGCTGTCTAACTGGATGGTTGTCAATGTGTGCATTCAACTGACAGAGTTAAACTCACGTGTGGATTCAGCGGTTTGCAAACCCTTTCTGTTCAGAATCCCAAAACCGGTATTTCATATCCAATGCCGGCATCCGTACTAAACAGCAGGAAACTTGGTCTAAAATACAGGAGAAACGTTTCCTTGAAACTGCTCTGCTGTGCGTTCGTTCACCTAAGAGAGTTGAATCTATGTTGAGATTCAGCGAGTCGGAAACACGTTTCTTCTAGGAGCTGCGTTGGGATATTCCCCAGTGAATGGGACCATAGGCTGTACAGAGAATTATCTGCTTCTAACACCAAAACGGAGCTATCTAACTGCATGGTTGTCAATGTGTGCATTCAACTGACAGAGTTAAACTCACGTGTGGATTCAGCGGTTTGCAAACCCTTTCTGTGCAGAATCCCAAAACCGGTATTTCCTACCCAATGCCGGCATCTGTACTAAACAGCAGGAAACTTCGTCTAAAACTCATTCGAAACGTTTCCTTGTAACTGCTCTGCTGTGCGTTCGTTCACCTAAGAGAGTTGAATCTGTGTTGAGATTCAGCGAGTCAGAAACACGTTTCTTCTAGGAGCTGCGTTGGGATATTCCCGAGTGAATGGGACCATAGGCTGTACAGAGATATATCTGCTCCTAAAACCAAAAGCGTGCTATCTAACTGAATGTTTGTCAATGTGTGCATTCAACTGACAGAGTTAAACTCACGTTCGGATTCAGCGGTTTAGAAACCCTTTCTGTGCAGAATCCCAAAACCGGTAATTCCAACTCAATGACGGCATACGTACTAAACTGCAGGTAACTTCCTCTAAAACTCAGGAGAAACGTTTCCTTGAAACTGCTCTGCTGTGCGTTCGTTCACCTAAGAGAGTTGAATCTATGTTGAGATTCAGCGAGTCAGAAACACGTTTCTTCTAGGAGCTGCGTTGGGATATTCCCGAGTGAATGGGACCATAGGCTGTACAGAGAAATATCTGCTTCTAAAACCAAAACGGAGCTATCTAACTGAATGGTTGTCAATGTGTGCATTCACCTGACAGAGATAAACTCACGTGTGGATTCAGCGGTTTGCAAACCCTTTCTGTGCAGAATCCCAAAACCGGTATTTCCAGCCCAATGCCGGCATACGTACTAAACAGCAGGAAACTTCATCTAAAACTCAGGAGAAACGTTTCCTTGAAACTGCTCTTCTGTGCGTTCGTTCACCTAAGAGAGTTGAATCTATGTTGAGATTCAGCGAGTCAGAAACACGTTTCTTCTAGGAGCTGCGTTGGGATATTCCCGAGTGAATGGGACCATAGGCTGTACAGAGAAATATCTGCTTCTAAAACCAAAACGGAGCTATCTAACTGAATGGTTGTCAATGTGTTCATTCAACTGACAGAGTTAAACTCACGTTTGGATTCAGCGGTTTACAAACCCTTTCTGTGCAGAATCCCAAAACCGGTAATTCCAGCTCAATGCCGGCATACGTACTAAACTGCAGGAAACTTCCACTAAAACTCAGGAGAAACGTTTACTTGAAACTGCTCTGCTGTGCGATCGTTCACCTAAGAGAGTTGAATCTATTTTGAAATTCAGCGAGTCAGAAACACGTTTCTTCTAGGAGCTGCGTTGGGATATTTCCGAGTGAATGGGACCATAGGCTGTACAGAGAAATATCTGCTTCTAAAACCAAAACGGAGCTATCTAACTGGATGGTTGTCAATGTGTGCATTCAACTGACAGAGTTAAACTCACGTGTGGATTCAGCGGTTTGCAAACCCTTTCTGTTCAGAATCCCAAAACCGGTATTTCATATCCAATGCCGGCATCCGTACTAAACAGCAGGAAACTTGGTCTAAAATTCAGGAGAAACGTTTCCTTGAAACTGCTCTGCTGTGCGTTCGTTCACCTAAGAGAGTTGAATCTATGTTGAGATTCAGCGAGTCAGAAACACGTTTCTTCTAGGAGCTGCGTTGGGATATTCCCGAGTGAATGGGACCATAGGCTGTACAGAGAATTATCTGCTTCTAACACCAAAACGGAGCTATCTAACTGCATGGTTGTCAATGTGTGCATTCAACTGACAGAGTTAAACTCACGTGTGGATTCAGCGGTTTGGAAACCCTTTCTGTGCAGAATCCCAAAACCGGTATTTCCTACCCAATGCCGGCATCTGTACTAAACAGCAGGAAACTTCGTCTAAAACTCATTCGAAACGTTTCCTTGTAACTGCTCTGCTGTGCGTTCGTTCACCTAAGAGAGTTGAATCTGTGTTGAGATTCAGCGAGTCAGAAACACGTTTCTTCTAGGAGCTGCGTTGGGATATTCCCGAGTGAATGGGACCATAGGCTGTACAGAGATATATCTGCTCCTAAAACCAAAAGCGTGCTATCTAACTGAATGGTTGTCAATGTGTGCATTCAACTGACAGAGTTAAACTCACGTTTGGATTCAGCGGTTTACAAACCCTTTCTGTGCAGAATCCCAAAACCGGTAATTCCAGCTCAATGACGGCATACGTACTAAACTGCAGGTACCTTCCTCTAAAACTCAGGAGAAACGTTTCCTTGAAACTGCTCTGCTGTGCGTTCGTTCACCTAAGAGAGTTGAATCTATGTTGAGATTCAGCGAGTCAGAAACACGCTTCTTCTCGGAGCTGCGTTGGGATATTCCCGAGTGAATGGGACCATAGGCTGTACAGAGAAATATCTGCTTCTAAAACCAAAACGGAGCTATCTAACTGAATGGTTGTCAATGTGTGCATTCACCTGACAGAGATAAACTCACGTGTGGATTCAGCGGTTTGCAAACCCTTTCTGTGCAGAATCCCAAAACCGGTATTTCCAGCCCAATGCCGGCATACGTACTAAACAGCAGGAAACTTCATCTAAAACTCAGGAGAAACGTTTCCTTGAAACTGCTCTGCTGTGCGTTCGTTCACCTAAGAGAGTTGAATCTATGTTGAGATTCAGCGAGTCAGAAACACGTTTCTTCTAGGAGCTGCGTTGGGATATTCCCGAGTGAATGGGACCATAGGCTGTACAGAGAAATATCTGCTTCTAAAACCAAAACGGAGCTATCTAACTGGATGGTTGTCAATGTGTGCATTCAACTGACAGAGTTAAACTCACGTGTGGATTCAGCGGTTTGCAAACCCTTTCTGTTCAGAATCCCAAAACCGGTATTTCATATCCAATGCCGGCATCCGTACTAAACAGCAGGAAACTTGGTCTAAAATTCAGGAGAAACGTTTCCTTGAAACTGCTCTGCTGTGCGTTCGTTCACCTAAGAGAGTTGAATCTATGTTGAGATTCAGCGAGTCAGAAACACGTTTCTTCTAGGAGCTGCGTTGGGATATTCCCGAGTGAATGGGACCATAGGCTATACAGAGAATTATCTGCTTCTAACACCAAAACGGAGCTATCTAACTGCATGGTTGTCAATGTGTGCATTCAACTGACAGAGTTAAACTTACGTGTGGATTCAGCGGTTTGCAAACCCTTTCTGCGTAGAATCCCAAAACCGGTATTTCCTACCCAATGCCGGCATCTGTACTAAACAGCAGGAAACTTCGTCTAAAACTCATTCGAAACGTTTCCTTGTAACTGCTCTGCTGTGCGTTCGTTCACCTAAGAGAGTTGAATCTGTGTTGAGATTCAGCGAGTCAGAAACACGTTTCTTCTAGGAGCTGCGTTGGGATATTCCCGAGTGAATGGGACCATAGGCTGTACAGAGATATATCTGCTCCTAAAACCAAAAGCGTGCTATCTAACTGAATGGTTGTCAATGTGTTCATTCAACTGACAGAGTTAAACTCACGTGTGGATTCAGCGGTTTGCAAACCCTTTCTATGCAGAATCCCAAAACCGGTATTTCCTACCCAATGCCGGCATCCGTACTAAACAGCAGGAAACTTCGTCTAAAACTCAGGCGAAACGCTTCCTTGTAACTGCTCTGCTGTGCGTTCGTTCACCTAAGAGAGTTGAATCTATGTTGAGATTCAGCGAGTCAGAAACACGTTTCTTCTAGGAGCTGCGTTGGGATATTCCCAAGTGAATGGGACCATAGGCTGTAAAGAGATATATCTGCTCCTAAAACCAAAAGCGTGCTATCTAACTGAATGGTTTTCAATGAGTGCATTCAACTGACAGAGTTAAACTCACGTTTGGATTCAGCGGTTTACAAACCCTTTCTGTGCAGAATCCCAAAACCGGTAATTCCAGCTCAATGCCGGCATACGTACTAAACTGCAGGAAACTTCCTCTAAAACTCAGGAGAAACGTTTCCTTGAAACTGCTCTGCTGTGCGTTCGTTCACCTAAGAGAGTTGAATCTATGTTGAGATTCAGCGAGTCAGAAACACGTTTCTTCTAGGAGCTGCGTTGGGATATTCCCGAGTGAATGGGACCATAGGCTGTACAGAGAAATATCTGCTTCTAAAACCAAAACGGAGCTATCTAACTGGATGGTTGTCAATGTGTGCATTCAACTGACAGAGATAAACTCACGTGTGGATTCAGCGGTTTGCAAACTCTTTCTGTGGAGAATCCCAAAACCGGTATTTCCAGCCCAATGCCAGCATACGTACTAAACAGCAGGAAACTTCATCTAAAACTCAGGAGAAACGTTTCCTTGAAACTGCTCTCCTGTGCGTTCGTTCACCTAAGAGAGTTGAATCTATGTTGAGATTCAGCGAGTCAGAAACACGTTTCTTCTAGGAGCTGCGTTGGGATATTCCCGAGTGAATGGGACCATAGGCTGTACAGAGAAATATCTGCTTCTAAAACCAAAACGGAGCTATCTAACTGAATGGTTGTCAATGTGTTCATTCAACTGACAGAGTTAAACTCACGTTTGGATTCAGCGGTTTACAAACCCTTTCTGTGCAGAATCCCAAAACCGGTAATTCCAGCTCAATGCCGGCATACGTACTAAACTGCAGGAAACTTCCACTAAAACTCAGGAGAAACGTTTACTTGAAACTGCTCTGCTGTGCGTTCGTTCACCTAAGAGAGTTGAATCTATTTTGAAATTCAGCGAGTCAGAAACACGTTTCTTCTAGGAGCTGCGTTGGGATATTTCCGAGTGAATGGGACCATAGGCTGTACAGAGAAATATCTGCTTCTAAAACCAAAACGGAGCTATCTAACTGGATGGTTGTCAATGTGTGCATTCAACTGACAGAGTTAAACTCACGTGTGGATTCAGCGGTTTGCAAACCCTTTCTGTTCAGAATCCCAAAACCGGTATTTCATATCCAATGCCGGCATCCATACTAAACAGCAGGAAACTTGGTCTAAAATTCAGGAGAAACGTTTCCTTGAAACTGCTCTGCTGTGCGTTCGTTCACCTAAGAGAGTTGAATCTATGTTGAGATTCAGCGAGTCAGAAACACGTTTCTTCTAGGAGCTGCGTTGGGATATTCCCGAGTGAATGGGACCATAGGCTGTACAGAGAATTATCTGCTTCTAACACCAAAACGGAGCTATCTAACTGCATGGTTGTCAATGTGTGCATTCAACTGACAGAGTTAAACTCACGTGTGGATTCAGCGGTTTGCAAACCCTTTCTGTGCAGAATCCCAAAACCGGTATTTCCTACCCAATGCCGGCATCTGTACTAAACAGCAGGAAACTTCGTCTAAAACTCATTCGAAACGTTTCCTTGTAACTGCTCTGCTGTGCGTTCGTTCACCTAAGAGAGTTGAATCTGTGTTGAGATTCAGCGAGTCAGAAACACGTTTCTTCTAGGAGCTGCGTTGGGATATTCCCGAGTGAATGGGACCATAGGCTGTACAGAGATATATCTGCTCCTAAAACCAAAAGCGTGCTATCTAACTGAATGGTTGTCAATGTGTGCATTCAACTGACAGAGTTAAACTCACGTTTGGATTCAGCGGTTTACAAACCCTTTCTGTGCAGAATCCCAAAACCGGTAATTCCAGCTCAATGACGGCATACGTACTAAACTGCAGGTAACTTCCTCTAAAACTCAGGAGAAACGTTTCCTTGAAACTGCTCTGCTGTGCGTTCGTTCACCTAAGAGAGTTGAATCTATGTTGAGATTCAGCGAGTCAGAAACACGTTTCTTCTAGGAGCTGCGTTGGGATATTCCCGAGTGAATGGGACCGTAGGCTCTACAGAGAAATATCTGCTTCTAAAACCAAAACGGAGCTATCTAACTGAATGGTTGTCAATGTGTGCATTCACCTGACAGAGATAAACTCACGTGTGGATTCAGCGGTTTGCAAACCGTTTCTGTGCAGAATCCCAAAACCGGTATTTCCAGCCCAATGCCGGCATACGTACTAAACAGCAGGAAACTTCATCTAAAACTCAGGAGAAACGTTTCCTTGAAACTGCTCTGCTGTGCGTTCGTTCACCTAAGAGAGTTGAATCTATGTTGAGATTCAGCGAGTCAGAAACACGTTTCTTCTAGGAGCTGCGTTGGGATATTCCCGAGTGAATGGGACCATAGGCTGTACAGAAAAATATCTGCTTCTAAAACCAAAACGGAGCTATCAAACTGAATGGTTGTCAACGTGTTCATTCAACTGACAGAGTTAAACTCACGTTTGGATTCAGCGGTTTACAAACCCTTTCTGTGAAGAATCCCAAAACCGGTAATTCCAGCTCAATGCCGGCATACGTACTAAACTGCAGGAAACTTCCACTAAAACTCAGGAGAAACGTTTACTTGAAACTGCTCTGCTGTGCGATCGTTCACCTAAGAGAGTTGAATCTATTTTGAAATTCAGCGAGTCAGAAACACGTTTCTTCTAGGAGCTGCGTTGGGATATTTCCGAGTGAATGGGACCATAGGCTGTACAGAGAAATATCTGCCTCTAAAACCAAAACGGAGCTATCTAACTGGATGGTTGTCAATGTGTGCATTCAACTGACAGAGTTAAACTCACGTGTGGATTCTGCGGTTTGCAAACCCTTTCTGTTCAGAATACTAAAACCGGTATTTCATATCCAATGCCGGCATCCGTACTAAACAGCAGGAAACTTGGTCTAAAATTCAGGAGAAACGTTTCCTTGAAACTGCTCTGCTGTGCGTTCGTTCACCTAAGAGCGTTGAATCTATGTTGAGATTCAGCGAGTCAGAAACACGTTTCTTCTAGGAGCTGCGTTGGGATATTCCCGAGTGAATGGGACCATAGGCTGTACAGAGAAATATCTGCTTCTAAAACCAAAACGGAGCTATCTAACTGAATGGTTGTCAATGTGTGCATTCACCTGACAGAGATAAACTCACGTGTGGATTCAGCATTTTGCAAAACCTTTCTGTGTAGAATCCCAAAACCGGTATTTCCTACCCAATGCCGGCATCCGTACTAAAAAGCAGGAAACTTCGTCTAAAACTCAGGCGAAACGTTTCCTTGTAACTGCTCTGCTGTGCGTTCGTTCACCTAAGAGAGTTGAATCTATGTTGAGATTAAGCGAGTCAGAAACACGTTTCTTCAAGGAGCCGCGTTGGGATATTCCCGAGTGAATGGGACCATAGGCTGTACAGAGATATATCTGCTCCTAAAACCAAAAGCGTGCTATCTAACTGAATGGTTGTCAATGTGTGCATTCAACTGACAGAGTTAAACTCACGTTTGGATTCAGCGGTTTACAAACCCTTTCTGTGCAGAATCCCAAAACCGGTAATTCCAGCTCAATGCCGGCATACGTACTAAACTGCAGGAAACTTCCTCTAAAACTCAGGAGAAACGTTTCCTTGAAACTGCTCTTCTGTGCGTTCGTTCACCTAAGAGAGTTGAATCTATGTTGAGATTCAGCGAGTCAGAAACACGTTTCTTCTAGGAGCTGCGTTGGGATATTCCCGAGTGAATGGGACCATAGGCTGTACAGAGAAATATCTGCTTCTAAAACCAAAACGGAGCTATCTAACTGGATGGTTGTCAATGTGTGCATTCAACTGACAGAGAAAAACTCACGTGTGGATTCAGCGGTTTGCAAACCCTTTCTGTGGAGAATCCCAAAACCGGTATTTCCATCCCAATGCCGGCATACGTACTAAACAGCAGGAAACTTCATCTAAAACTCAGGAGAAACGTTTCCTTGAAACTGCTCTGCTGTGCGTTCGTTCACCTAAGAGAGTTGAATCTATGTTGAGATTCAGCGAGTCAGAAACACGTTTCTTCTAGGAGCTGCGTTGGGATATTCCCGAGTGAATGGGACCATAGGCTGTACAGAGAAATATCTGCTTCTAAAACCAAAACGGAGCTATCAAACTGAATGGTGGTCAATGTGTGCATTCAACTGACAGAGTTAAACTCACGTGTGGATTCAGCGGTTTGCAAACCCTTTCTGTGCAGAATCCCAAAACCGGTATTTCCAGCCGAATGCCGGCATCCGTACTAAACAGCAGGAAACTTCGTCTAAAACTCAGGAGAAACGTTTCCTTGAAACTGCTCTGCTGTGCGTTCGTTCACCTAAGAGAGTTGAATCTGTGTTGAGATTCAGCGAGTCAGAAACACGTTTCTTCTAGGAGCTGCGTTGGGATATTCCCGAGTGAATGGGACCATAGGCTGTACAGAGAAATATCTGCTTCTAAAACCAAAACGGAGCTATCTAACTGAATGGTTGTCAATGTGTTCATTCAACTGACAGAGTTAAACTCACGTGTGGATTCAGCGGTTTGCAAGCCCTTTCTATGCAGAATCCCAAAACCGGTATTTCCTACCCAATGCCGGCATCCGTACTAAAAAGCAGGAAACTTCGTCTAAAACTCAGGCGAAACGCTTCCTTGTAACTTCTCTGCTGTGCGTTCGTTCACCTAAGAGAGTTGAATCTATGTTGAGATTCAGCGAGTCAGAAACACGTTTCTTCTAGGAGCTGCGTTGGGATATTCCCAAGTGAATGGGACCATAGGCTGTAAAGAGATATATCTGCTCCTAAAACCAAAAGCGTGCTATCTAACTGAATGGTTTTCAATGTGTGCATTCAACTGACAGAGTTAAACTCACGTTTGGATTCAGCGGTTTACAAACCCTTTCTGTGCAGAATCCCAAAACCGGTAATTCCAGCTCAATGCCGGCATACGTACTAAACTGCAGGAAACTTCCTCTAAAACTCAGGAGAAACGTTTCCTTGAAACTGCTCTTCTGTGCGTTCGTTCACCTAAGAGAGTTGAATCTATGTTGAGATTCAGCGAGTCAGAAACACGTTTCTTCTAGGAGCTGCGTTGGGATATTCCCGAGTGAATGGGACCATAGGCTGTACAGAGAAATATCTGCTTCTAAAACCAAAACGGAGCTATCTAACTGGATGGTTGTCAATGTTTGCATTCAACTGACAGAGATAAACTCACGTGTGGATTCAGCGGTTTGCAAACTCTTTCTGTGGAGAATCCCAAAACCGGTATTTCCAGCCCAATGCCGGCATACGTACTAAACAGCAGGAAACTTCATCTAAAACTCAGGAGAAACGTTTCCTTGAAACTGCTCTCCTGTGCGTTCGTTCACCTAAGAGAGTTGAATCTATGTTGAGATTCAGCGAGTCAGAAACACGTTTCTTCTAGGAGCTGCGTTGGGATATTCCCGAGTGAATGGGACCATAGGCTGTACAGAGAAATATCTGCTTCTAAAACCAAAACGGAGCTATCTAACTGAATGGTTGTCAATGTGTTCATTCAACTGACAGAGTTAAACTCACGTTTGGATTCAGCGGTTTACAAACCCTTTCTGTGCAGAATCCCAAAACCGGTAATTCCAGCTCAATGCCGGCATACGTACTAAACTGCAGGAAACTTCCACTAAAACTCAGGAGAAACGTTTACTTGAAACTGCTCTGCTGTGCGATCGTTCACCTAAGAGAGTTGAATCTATTTTGAAATTCAGCGAGTCAGAAACACGTTTCTTCTAGGAGCTGCGTTGGGATATTTCCGAGTGAATGGGACCATAGGCTGTACAGAGAAATATCTGCTTCTAAAACCAAAACGGAGCTGTCTAACTGGATGGTTGTCAATGTGTGCATTCAACTGACAGAGTTAAACTCACGTGTGGATTCAGCGGTTTGCAAACCCTTTCTGTTCAGAATCCCAAAACCGGTATTTCATATCCAATGCCGGCATCCGTACTAAACAGCAGGAAACTTGGTCTAAAATACAGGAGAAACGTTTCCTTGAAACTGCTCTGCTGTGCGTTCGTTCACCTAAGAGAGTTGAATCTATGTTGAGATTCAGCGAGTCGGAAACACGTTTCTTCTAGGAGCTGCGTTGGGATATTCCCCAGTGAATGGGACCATAGGCTGTACAGAGAATTATCTGCTTCTAACACCAAAACGGAGCTATCTAACTGCATGGTTGTCAATGTGTGCATTCAACTGACAGAGTTAAACTCACGTGTGGATTCAGCGGTTTGCAAACCCTTTCTGTGCAGAATCCCAAAACCGGTATTTCCTACCCAATGCCGGCATCTGTACTAAACAGCAGGAAACTTCGTCTAAAACTCATTCGAAACGTTTCCTTGTAACTGCTCTGCTGTGCGTTCGTTCACCTAAGAGAGTTGAATCTGTGTTGAGATTCAGCGAGTCAGAAACACGTTTCTTCTAGGAGCTGCGTTGGGATATTCCCGAGTGAATGGGACCATAGGCTGTACAGAGATATATCTGCTCCTAAAACCAAAAGCGTGCTATCTAACTGAATGTTTGTCAATGTGTGCATTCAACTGACAGAGTTAAACTCACGTTCGGATTCAGCGGTTTAGAAACCCTTTCTGTGCAGAATCCCAAAACCGGTAATTCCAACTCAATGACGGCATACGTACTAAACTGCAGGTAACTTCCTCTAAAACTCAGGAGAAACGTTTCCTTGAAACTGCTCTGCTGTGCGTTCGTTCACCTAAGAGAGTTGAATCTATGTTGAGATTCAGCGAGTCAGAAACACGTTTCTTCTAGGAGCTGCGTTGGGATATTCCCGAGTGAATGGGACCATAGGCTGTACAGAGAAATATCTGCTTCTAAAACCAAAACGGAGCTATCTAACTGAATGGTTGTCAATGTGTGCATTCACCTGACAGAGATAAACTCACGTGTGGATTCAGCGGTTTGCAAACCCTTTCTGTGCAGAATCCCAAAACCGGTATTTCCAGCCCAATGCCGGCATACGTACTAAACAGCAGGAAACTTCATCTAAAACTCAGGAGAAACGTTTCCTTGAAACTGCTCTGCTGTGCGTTCGTTCACCTAAGAGAGTTGAATCTATGTTGAGATTCAGCGAGTCAGAAACACGTTTCTTCTAGGAGCTGCGTTGGGATATTCCCGAGTGAATGGGACCATAGGCTGTACAGAGAAATATCTGCTTCTAAAACCAAAACGGAGCTATCAAACTGAATGGTGGTCAATGTGTGCATTCAACTGACAGAGTTAAACTCACGTTTGGATTCAGCGGTTTACAAACCCTTTCTGTGCAGAATCCCAAAACCGGTAATTCCAGCTCAATGCCGGCATACGTACTAAACTGCAGGAAACTTCCACTAAAACTCAGGAGAAACGTTTACTTGAAACTGCTCTGCTGTGCGATCGTTCACCTAAGAGAGTTGAATCTATTTTGAAATTCAGCGAGTCAGAAACACGTTTCTTCTAGGAGCTGCGTTGGGATATTTCCGAGTGAATGGAACCATAGGCTGTACAGAGAAATATCTGCTTCTAAAACCAAAACGGAGCTATCTAACTGGATGGTTGTCAATGAGTGCATTCAACTGACAGAGTTAAACTCAGGTGTGGATTCAGCGGTTTGCAAACCCTTTCTGTTCAGAATCCCAAAACCGGTATTTCATATCCAATGCCGGCATCCGTACTAAACAGCAGGAAACTTGGTCTAAAATTCAGGAGAAACGTTTCCTTGAAACTGCTCTGCTGTGCGTTCGTTCACCTAAGAGAGTTGAATCTATGTTGAGATTCAGCGAGTCAGAAACACGTTTCTTCTAGGAGCTGCGTTGGGATATTCCCGAGTGAATGGGACCATAGGCTGTACAGAGAATTATCTGCTTCTAACACCAAAACGGAGCTATCTAACTGCATGGTTGTCAATGTGTGCATTCAACTGACAGAGTTAAACTCACGTGTGGATTCAGCGGTTTGCAAACCCTTTCTGTGCAGAATCCCAAAACCGGTATTTCCTACCCAATGCCGGCATCTGTACTAAACAGCAGGAAACTTCGTCTAAAACTCATTCGAAACGTTTCCTTGTAACTGCTCTGCTGTGCGTTCGTTCACCTAAGAGAGTTGAATCTATGTTGAGATTCAGCGAGTCAGAAATACGTTTCTTCTAGGAGCTGCGTTGGGATATTCCCGAGTGAATGGGACCATAGGCTGTACAGAGAAATATCTGCTTCTAAAACCAAAACGGAGCTATCTAACTGAATGGTTGTCAATGTGTGCATTCAACTGACAGAGATAAACTCACGTGTGGATTCAGCGGTTTGCAAACCCTTTCTGTGCAGAATCCCAAAACCGGTATTTCCAGCACAATGCCGGCATACGTACTAAACAGCAGGAAACTTCATCTAAAACTCAGGAGAAACGTTTCCTTGAAACTGCTCTGCTGTGCGTTCGTTCACCTAAGAGAGTTGAATCTATGTTGAGATTCAGCGAGTCAGAAACACGTTTCTTCTAGGAGCTTCGTTGGGATATTCCCGAGTGAATGGGACCATAGGCTGTACAGAGAAATATCTGCTTCTAAAACCAAAACGGAGCTACCAACTGAATGGTGGTCAATGTGTGCATTCAACTGACAGAGTTAAACTCACGTGTGGATTCAGCGGTTTGCAAACCCTTTCTGTGCAGAATCCCAAAACCGGTATTTCCAGCCGAATGCCGGCATCCGTACTAAACAGCAGGAAACTTCGTCTAAAACTCAGGAGAAACGTTTCATTGAAACTGCTCTGCTGTGCGTTCGTTCACCTAAGAGAGTTGAATCTATGTTGAGATTCAGTGAGTCAGAAACACGTTTCTTCTAGGAGCTGCGTTGGGATATTCCCGAGTGAATGGGACCATAGGCTGTACAGAGAATTATCTGCTTCTAACACCAAAACGGAGCTATCTAACTGCATGGTTGTCAATGTGTGCATTCAACTGACAGAGTTAAACTCACGTGTGGATTCAGCGGTTTGCAAACCCTTTCTGTGCAGAATCCCAAAACCGGTATTTCCTACCCAATGCCGGCATCTGTACTAAACAGCAGGAAACTTCGTCTAAAACTCATTCGAAACGTTTCCTTGTAACTGCTCTGCTGTGCGTTCGTTCACCTAAGAGAGTTGAATCTATGTTGAGATTCAGCGAGTCAGAAATACGTTTCTTCTAGGAGCTGCGTTGGGATATTCCCGAGTGAATGGGACCATAGGCTGTACAGAGAAATATCTGCTTCTAAAACCAAAACGGAGCTATCTAACTGAATGGTTGTCAATGTGTGCATTCAACTGACAGAGATAAACTCACGTGTGGATTCAGCGGTTTGCAAACCCTTTCTGTGCAGAATCCCAAAACCGGTATTTCCAGCACAATGCCGGCATACGTACTAAACAGCAGGAAACTTCATCTAAAACTCAGGAGAAACGTTTCCTTGAAACTGCTCTGCTGTGCGTTCGTTCACCTAAGAGAGTTGAATCTATGTTGAGATTCAGCGAGTCAGAAACACGTTTCTTCTAGGAGCTTCGTTGGGATATTCCCGAGTGAATGGGACCATAGGCTGTACAGAGAAATATCTGCTTCTAAAACCAAAACGGAGCTACCAACTGAATGGTGGTCAATGTGTGCATTCAACTGACAGAGTTAAACTCACGTGTGGATTCAGCGGTTTGCAAACCCTTTCTGTGCAGAATCCCAAAACCGGTATTTCCAGCCGAATGCCGGCATCCGTACTAAACAGCAGGAAACTTCGTCTAAAACTCAGGAGAAACGTTTCATTGAAACTGCTCTGCTGTGCGTTCGTTCACCTAAGAGAGTTGAATCTATGTTGAGATTCAGTGAGTCAGAAACACGTTTCTTCTAGGAGCTGCGTTGGGATATTCCCGAGTGAATGGGACCATAGGCTGTACAGAGAAATATCTGCTTCTAAAACCAAAACGGAGCTATCTAACTGGATGGTTGTCAATGTTTGCATTCAACTGACAGAGATAAACTCACGTGTGGATTCAGCGGTTTGCAAACTCTTTCTGTGGAGAATCCCAAAACCGGTATTTCCAGCCCAATGCCGGCATACGTACTAAACTGCAGGAAACTTCCACTAAAACTCAGGAGAAACGTTTACTTGAAACTGCTCTGCTGTGCGATCGTTCACCTAAGAGAGTTGAATCTATTTTGAAATTCAGCGAGTCAGAAACACGTTTCTTCTAGGAGCTGCGTTGGGATATTTCCGAGTGAATGGGACCATAGGCTGTACAGAGAAATATCTGCTTCTAAAACCAAAACGGAGCTATCTAACTGGATGGTTGTCAATGTGTGCATTCAACTGACAGAGTTAAACTCACGTGTGGATTCAGCGGTTTGCAAACCCTTTCTGTTCAGAATCCCAAAACCGGTATTTCATATCCAATGCCGGCATCCGTACTAAACAGCAGGAAACTTGGTCTAAAATACAGGAGAAACGTTTCCTTGAAACTGCTCTGCTGTGCGTTCGTTCACCTAAGAGAGTTGAATCTATGTTGAGATTCAGCGAGTCGGAAACACGTTTCTTCTAGGAGCTGCGTTGGGATATTCCCCAGTGAATGGGACCATAGGCTGTACAGAGAATTATCTGCTTCTAACACCAAAACGGAGCTATCTAACTGCATGGTTGTCAATGTGTGCATTCAACTGACAGAGTTAAACTCACGTGTGGATTCAGCGGTTTGCAAACCCTTTCTGTGCAGAATCCCAAAACCGGTATTTCCTACCCAATGCCGGCATCTGTACTAAACAGCAGGAAACTTCGTCTAAAACTCATTCGAAACGTTTCCTTGTAACTGCTCTGCTGTGCGTTCGTTCACCTAAGAGAGTTGAATCTGTGTTGAGATTCAGCGAGTCAGAAACACGTTTCTTCTAGGAGCTGCGTTGGGATATTCCCGAGTGAATGGGACCATAGGCTGTACAGAGATATATCTGCTCCTAAAACCAAAAGCGTGCTATCTAACTGAATGTTTGTCAATGTGTGCATTCAACTGACAGAGTTAAACTCACGTTCGGATTCAGCGGTTTAGAAACCCTTTCTGTGCAGAATCCCAAAACCGGTAATTCCAACTCAATGACGGCATACGTACTAAACTGCAGGTAACTTCCTCTAAAACTCAGGAGAAACGTTTCCTTGAAACTGCTCTGCTGTGCGTTCGTTCACCTAAGAGCGTTGAATCTATGTTGAGATTCAGCGAGTCAGAAACACGTTTCTTCTAGGAGCTGCGTTGGGATATTCCCGAGTGAATGGGACCATAGGCTGTACAGAGAAATATCTGCTTCTAAAACCAAAACGGAGCTATCTAACTGAATGGTTGTCAATGTGTGCATTCACCTGACAGAGATAAACTCACGTGTGGATTCAGCGGTTTGCAAACCCTTTCTGTGCAGAATCCCAAAACCGGTATTTCCAGCCCAATGCCGGCATACGTACTAAACAGCAGGAAACTTCATCTAAAACTCAGGAGAAACGTTTCCTTGAAACTGCTCTGCTGTGCGTTCGTTCACCTAAGAGAGTTGAATCTATGTTGAGATTCAGCGAGTCAGAAACACGTTTCTTCTAGGAGCTGCGTTGGGATATTCCCGAGTGAATGGGACCATAGGCTGTACAGAGAAATATCTGCTTCTAAAACCAAAACGGAGCTATCAAACTGAATGGTGGTCAATGTGTGCATTCAACTGACAGAGTTAAACTCACGTTTGGATTCAGCGGTTTACAAACCCTTTCTGTGCAGAATCCCAAAACCGGTAATTCCAGCTCAATGCCGGCATACGTACTAAACTGCAGGAAACTTCCACTAAAACTCAGGAGAAACGTTTACTTGAAACTGCTCTGCTGTGCGATCGTTCACCTAAGAGAGTTGAATCTATTTTGAAATTCAGCGAGTCAGAAACACGTTTCTTCTAGGAGCTGCGTTGGGATATTTCCGAGTGAATGGAACAATAGGCTGTACAGAGAAATATCTGCTTCTAAAACCAAAACGGAGCTATCTAACTGGATGGTTGTCAATGAGTGCATTCAACTGACAGAGTTAAACTCACGTGTGGATTCAGCGGTTTGCAAACCCTTTCTGTTCAGAATCCCAAAACCGGTATTTCATATCCAATGCCGGCATCCGTACTAAACAGCAGGAAACTTGGTCTAAAATTCAGGAGAAACGTTTCCTTGAAACTGCTCTGCTGTGCGTTCGTTCACCTAAGAGAGTTGAATCTATGTTGAGATTCAGCGAGTCAGAAACACGTTTCTTCTAGGAGCTGCGTTGGGATATTCCCGAGTGAATGGGACCATAGGCTGTACAGAGAATTATCTGCTTCTAACACCAAAACGGAGCTATCTAACTGCATGGTTGTCAATGTGTGCATTCAACTGACAGAGTTAAACTCACGTGTGGATTCAGCGGTTTGCAAACCCTTTCTGTGCAGAATCCCAAAACCGGTATTTCCTACCCAATGCCGGCATCTGTACTAAACAGCAGGAAACTTCGTCTAAAACTCATTCGAAACGTTTCCTTGTAACTGCTCTGATGTGCGTTCGTTCACCTAAGAGAGTTGAATCTATGTTGAGATTCAGCGAGTCAGAAACACGTTTCTTCTCGGAGCTGCGTTGGGATATTCCCGAGTGAATGGGACCATAGGCTGTACAGAGAAATATCTGCTTCTAAAACCAAAACGGAGCTATCTAACTGAATGGTTGTCAATGTGTGCATTCACCTGACAGAGATAAACTCACGTGTGGATTCAGCGGTTTGCAAACCCTTTCTGTGCAGAATCCCAAAACCGGTATTTCCAGCACAATGCCGGCATACGTACTAAACAGCAGGAAACTTCATCTAAAACTCAGGAGAAACGTTTCCTTGAAACTGCTCTGCTGTGCGTTCGTTCACCTAAGAGAGTTGAATCTATGTTGAGATTCAGCGAGTCAGAAACACGTTTCTTCTAGGAGCTTCGTTGGGATATTCCCGAGTGAATGGGACCATAGGCTGTACAGAGAAATATCTGCTTCTAAAACCAAAACGGAGCTATCAAACTGAATGGTGGTCAATGTGTTCATTCAACTGACAGAGTTAAACTCACGTGTGGATTCAGCGGTTTGCAAACCCTTTCTGTGCAGAATCCCAAAACCGGTATTTCCAGCCGAATGCCGGCATCCGTACTAAACAGCAGGAAACTTCGTCTAAAACTCAGGAGAAACGTTTCATTGAAACTGCTCTGCTGTGCGTTCGTTCACCTAAGAGAGTTGAATCTATGTTGAGATTCAGTGAGTCAGAAACACGTTTCTTCTAGGAGCTGCGTTGGGATATTCCCGAGTGAATGGGACCATAGGCTGTACAGAGAAATATCTGCTTCTAAAACCAAAACGGAGCTATCTAACTGAATGGTTGTCAATGTGCTCATTCATCTGACAGAGTTAAACTCACGTGTGGATTCAGCGGTTTGCAAACCCTTTCTATGCAGAATCCCAAAACCGGTATTTCCTACCCAATGCCGGCATCCGTACTAAAAAGCAGGAAACTTCGTCTAAAACTCAGGCGAAACGTTTCCTTGTAACTGCTCTGCTGTGCGTTCGTTCACCTAAGAGAGTTGAATCTATGTTGAGATTCAGCGAGTCAGAAACACGTTTCTTAAAGGAGCTGCGTTGGGATATTCCCGAGTGAATGGGACCATAGGCTGTACAGAGATATATCTGCTCCTAAAACCAAAAGCGTGCTATCTAACTGAATGGTTGTCAATGTGTGCATTCAACTGACAGAGTTAAACTCACCTTTGGATTCAGCGGTTTACAAACCCTTTCTGTGCAGAATCCCAAAACCGGTAATTCCAGCTCAATGCCGGCATACGTACTAAACTGCAGGAAACTTCCTCTAAAACTCAGGAGAAACGTTTCCTTGAAACTGCTCTTCTGTGCGTTCGTTCACCTAAGAGAGTTGAATCTATGTTGAGATTCAGCGAGTCAGAAACACGTTTCTTCTAGGAGCTGCGTTGGGATATTCCCGAGTGAATGGGACCATAGGCTGTACAGAGAAATATCTGCTTCTGAAACCAAAACGGAGCTATCTAACTGGATGGTTGTCAATGTGTGCATTCAACTGACAGAGATAAACTCACGTGTGGATTCAGCGGTTTGCAAACCCTTTCTGTGGAGAATCCCAAAACCGGTATTTCCAGCCCAATGCCGGCATACGTACTAAACAGCAGGAAACTTCATCTAAAACTCAGGAGAAACGTTTCCTTGAAACTGCTCTCCTGTGCGTTCGTTCACCTAAGAGAGTTGAATCTATGTTGAGATTCAGCGAGTCAGAAACACGTTTCTTCTAGGAGCTGCGTTGGGATATTCCCGAGTGAATGGGACCGTAGGCTGTACAGAGAAATATCTGCTTCTAAAACCAAAACGGAGCTATCTAACTGAATGGTTGTCAATGTGTTCATTCAACTGACAGAGTTAAACTCACGTTTGGATTCAGCGGTTTACAAACCCTTTCTGTGCAGAATCCCAAAACCGGTAATTCCAGCTCAATGCCGGCATATGTACTAAACTGCAGGAAACTTCCACTAAAACTCAGGAGAAACGTTTACTTGAAACTGCTCTGCTGTGCGATCGTTCACCTAAGAGAGTTGAATCTATTTTGAAATTCAGCGAGTCAGAAACACGTTTCTTCTAGGAGCTGCGATGGGATATTTCCGAGTGAATGGGACCATAGGCTGTACAGAGAAATATCTGCTTCTAAAACCAAAACGGAGCTATCTAACTGGATGGTTGTCAATGTGTGCATTCAACTGACAGAGTTAAACTCACGTGTGGATTCAGCGGTTTGCAAACCCTTTCTGTTCAGAATCCCAAAACCGGTATTTCATATCCAATGCCGGCATCCGTACTAAACAGCAGGAAACTTGGTCTAAAATTCAGGAGAAACGTTTCCTTGAAACTGCTCTGCTGTGCGATCGTTCACCTAAGAGAGTTGAATCTATTTTGAAATTCAGCGAGTCAGAAACACGTTTCTTCTAGGAGCTGCGTTGGGATATTCCCGAGTGAATGGGACCATAGGCTGTACAGAGAATTATCTGCTTCTAACACCAAAACGGAGCTATCTAACTGCATGGTTGTCAATGTGTGCATTCAACTGACAGAGTTAAACTCACGTGTGGATTCAGCGGTTTGCAAACCCTTTCTGTGCATAATCCCAAAACCGGTATTTCCTACCCAATGCCGGCATCTGTACTAAACAGCAGGAAACTTCGTCTAAAACTCATTCGAAACGTTTCCTTGTAACTGCTCTGCTGTGCGTTCGTTCACCTAAGAGAGTTGAATCTATGTTGAGATTCAGCGAGTCAGAAACACGTTTCTTCTAGGAGCTGCGTTGGGATATTCCCGAGTGAATGGGACCATAGGCTGTACAGAGATATATCTGCTCCTAAAACCAAAAGCGTGCTATCTAACTGAATGGTTGTCAATGTGTGCATTCAACTGACAGAGTTAAACTCACGTTTGGATTCAGCGGTTTACAAACCCTTTCTGTGCAGAATCACAAAACCGGTAATTCCAGCTCAATGACGGCATACGTACTAAACTGCAGGTAACTTCCTCTAAAACTCAGGAGAAACGTTTCCTTGAAACTGCTCTGCTGTGCGTTCGTTCACCTAAGAGAGTTGAATCTATGTTGAGATTCAGCGAGTCAGAAACACGTTTCTTCTAGGAGCTGCGTTGGGATATTCCCGAGTGAATGGGACCATAGGCTGTACAGAGATATATCTGCTCCTAAAACCAAAAGCGTGCTATCTAACTGAATGGTTGTCAATGTGTGCATTCAACTGACAGAGGTAAACTCACGTTTGGATTCAGCGGTTTACAAACCCTTTCTGTGCAGAATCCCAAAACCGGTAATTCCAGCTCAATGACGGCATACGTACTAAACTGCAGGTAACTTCCTCTAAAACTCAGGAGAAACGTTTCCTTGAAACTGCTCTGCTGTGCGTTCGTTCACCTAAGAGAGTTGAATCTATGTTGAGATTCAGCGAGTCAGAAACACGTTTCTTCTAGGAGCTGCGTTGGGATATTCCCGAGTGAATGGGACCATAGGCTGTACAGAGAAATATCTGCTTCTAAAACCAAAACGGAGCTATCTAACTGAATGGTTGTCAATGTGTGCATTCACCTGACAGAGATAAACTCACGTGTGGATTCAGCGGTTTGCAAACCCTTTCTGTGCAGAATCCCAAAACCGGTATTTCCAGCCCAATGCCGGCATACGTACTAAACAGCAGGAAACTTCATCTAAAACTCAGGAGAAACGTTTCCTTGAAACTGCTCTGTTGTGCGTTCGTTCACCTAAGAGAGTTGAATCTATGTTGAGATTCAGCGAGTCAGAAACACGTTTCTTCTAGGAGCTGCGTTGGGATATTCCCGAGTGAATGGGACCATAGGCTGTACAGAGAAATATCTGCTTCTAAAACCAAAACGGAGCTATCTAACTGAATGGTTGTCAATGTGTTCATTCAACTGACAGAGTTAAACTCACGTGTGGATTCAGCGGTTTGCAAACCCTTTCTATGCAGAATCCCAAAACCGGTATTTCCTACCCAATGCCGGCATCCGTACTAAAAAGCAGGAAACTTCGTCTAAAACTCAGGCGAAACGTTTCCTTGTAACTGCTCTGCTGTGCGTTCGTTCACCTAAGAGAGTTGAATCTATGTTGAGATTCAGCGAGTCAGAAACACGTTTCTTCAAGGAGCTGCGTTGGGATATTCCCGAGTGAATGGGACCATAGGCTGTACAGAGATATATCTGCTCCTAAAACCAAAAGCGTGCTATCTAACTGAATGGTTGTCAATGTGTGCATTCAACTGACAGAGTTAAACTCACCTTTGGATTCAGCGGTTTACAAACCCTTTCTGTGCAGAATCCCAAAACCGGTAATTCCAGCTCAATGCCGGCATACGTACTAAACTGCAGGAAACTTCCTCTAAAACTCAGGAGAAACGTTTCCTTGAAACTGCTCTTCTGTGCGTTCGTTCACCTAAGAGAGTTGAATCTATGTTGAGATTCAGCGAGTCAGAAACACGTTTCTTCTAGGAGCTGCGTTGGGATATTCCCGAGTGAATGGGACCATAGGCTGTACAGAGAAATATCTGCTTCTGAAACCAAAACGGAGCTATCTAACTGGATGGTTGTCAATGTGTGCATTCAACTGACAGAGATAAACTCACGTGTGGATTCAGCGGTTTGCAAACCCTTTCTGTGGAGAATCCCAAAACCGGTATTTCCAGCCCAATGCCGGCATACGTACTAAACAGCAGGAAACTTCATCTAAAACTCAGGAGAAACGTTTACTTGAAACTGCTCTGCTGTGCGATCGTTCACCTAAGAGAGTTGAATCTATTTTGAAATTCAGCGAGTCAGAAACACGTTTCTTCTAGGAGCTGCGATGGGATATTTCCGAGTGAATGGGACCATAGGCTGTACAGAGAAATATCTGCTTCTAAAACCAAAACGGAGCTATCTAACTGGATGGTTGTCAATGTGTGCATTCAACTGACAGAGTTAAACTCACGTGTGGATTCAGCGGTTTGCAAACCCTTTCTGTTCAGAATCCCAAAACCGGTATTTCATATCCAATGCCGGCATCCGTACTAAACAGCAGGAAACTTGGTCTAAAATTCAGGAGAAACGTTTCCTTGAAACTGCTCTGCTGTGCGATCGTTCACCTAAGAGAGTTGAATCTATTTTGAAATTCAGCGAGTCAGAAACACGTTTCTTCTAGGAGCTGCGTTGGGATATTCCCGAGTGAATGGGACCATAGGCTGTACAGAGAATTATCTGCTTCTAACACCAAAACGGAGCTATCTAACTGCATGGTTGTCAATGTGTGCATTCAACTGACAGAGTTAAACTCACGTGTGGATTCAGCGGTTTGCAAACCCTTTCTGTGCAGAATCCCAAAACCGGTATTTCCTACCCAATGCCGGCATCTGTACTAAACAGCAGGAAACTTCGTCTAAAACTCATTCGAAACGTTTCCTTGTAACTGCTCTGCTGTGCGTTCGTTCACCTAAGAGAGTTGAATCTATGTTGAGATTCAGCGAGTCAGAAACACGTTTCTTCTAGGAGCTGCGTTGGGATATTCCCGAGTGAATGGGACCATAGGCTGTACAGAGATATATCTGCTCCTAAAACCAAAAGCGTGCTATCTAACTGAATGGTTGTCAATGTGTGCATTCAACTGACAGAGTTAAACTCACGTTTGGATTCAGCGGTTTACAAACCCTTTCTGTGCAGAATCACAAAACCGGTAATTCCAGCTCAATGACGGCATACGTACTAAACTGCAGGTAACTTCCTCTAAAACTCAGGAGAAACGTTTCCTTGAAACTGCTCTGCTGTGCGTTCGTTCACCTAAGAGAGTTGAATCTATGTTGAGATTCAGCGAGTCAGAAACACGTTTCTTCTAGGAGCTGCGTTGGGATATTCCCGAGTGAATGGGACCATAGGCTGTACAGAGATATATCTGCTCCTAAAACCAAAAGCGTGCTATCTAACTGAATGGTTGTCAATGTGTGCATTCAACTGACAGAGGTAAACTCACGTTTGGATTCAGCGGTTTACAAACCCTTTCTGTGCAGAATCCCAAAACCGGTAATTCCAGCTCAATGACGGCATACGTACTAAACTGCAGGTAACTTCCTCTAAAACTCAGGAGAAACGTTTCCTTGAAACTGCTCTGCTGTGCGTTCGTTCACCTAAGAGAGTTGAATCTATGTTGAGATTCAGCGAGTCAGAAACACGTTTCTTCTAGGAGCTGCGTTGGGATATTCCCGAGTGAATGGGACCATAGGCTGTACAGAGAAATATCTGCTTCTAAAACCAAAACGGAGCTATCTAACTGAATGGTTGTCAATGTGTGCATTCACCTGACAGAGATAAACTCACGTGTGGATTCAGCGGTTTGCAAACCCTTTCTGTGCAGAATCCCAAAACCGGTATTTCCAGCCCAATGCCGGCATACGTACTAAACAGCAGGAAACTTCATCTAAAACTCAGGAGAAACGTTTCCTTGAAACTGCTCTGCTGTGCGTTCGTTCACCTAAGAGAGTTGAATCTATGTTGAGATTCAGCGAGTCAGAAACACGTTTCTTCTAGGAGCTGCGTTGGGATATTCCCGAGTGAATGGGACCATAGGCTGTACAGAGAAATATCTGCTTCTAAAACCAAAACGGAGCTATCTAACTGAATGGTTGTCAATGTGTTCATTCAACTGACAGAGTTAAACTCACGTGTGGATTCAGCGGTTTGCAAACCCTTTCTATGCAGAATCCCAAAACCGGTATTTCCTACCCAATGCCGGCATCCGTACTAAAAAGCAGGAAACTTCGTCTAAAACTCAGGCGAAACGTTTCCTTGTAACTGCTCTGCTGTGCGTTCGTTCACCTAAGAGAGTTGAATCTATGTTGAGATTCAGCGAGTCAGAAACACGTTTCTTCAAGGAGCTGCGTTGGGATATTCCCGAGTGAATGGGACCATAGGCTGTACAGAGATATATCTGCTCCTAAAACCAAAAGCGTGCTATCTAACTGAATGGTTGTCAATGTGTGCATTCAACTGACAGAGTTAAATTCACGTTTGGATTCAGCGGTTTACAAACCCTTTCTGTGCAGAATCCCAAAACCGGTAATTCCAGCTCAATGACGGCATACGTACTAAACTGCAGGTAACTTCCTCTAAAACTCAGGAGAAACGTTTCCTTGAAACTGCTCTTCTGTGCGTTCGTTCACCTAAGAGAGTTGAATCTATGTTGACATTCAGCGATTCAGAAACACGTTTCTTCTAGGAGCTGCGTTGGGATATTCCCGAGTGAATGGGACCATAGGCTGTACAGAGAAATATCTGCTTCTAAAACCAAAACGGAGCTATCTAACTGGATGGTTGTCAATGTGTGCATTCAACTGACAGAGTTAAACTCACGTGTGGATTCAGCGGTTTGCAAACCCTTTCTGTGGAGAATCCCAAAACCGGTATTTCCAGCCCAATGCCGGCATACGTACTAAACAGCAGGAAACTTCATCTAAAACTCAGGAGAAACGTTTCCTTGAAACTGCTCTCCTGTGCGTTCGTTCACCTAAGAGAGTTGAATCTATGTTGAGATTCAGCGAGTCAGAAACACGTTTCTTCTAGGAGCTGCGTTGGGATATTCCCGAGTGAATGGGACCATAGGCTGTACAGAGAAATATCTGCTTCTAAAACCAAAACGGAGCTATCTAACTGAATGGTTGTCAATGTGTTCATTCAACTGACAGAGTTAAACTCACGTTTGGATTCAGCGGTTTACAAACCCTTTCTGTGCAGAATCCCAAAACCGGTAATTCCAGCTCAATGCCGGCATACGTACTAAACTGCAGGAAACTTCCACTAAAACTCAGGAGAAACGTTTACTTGAAACTGCTCTGCTATGCAATCGTTCACCTAAGAGAGTTGAATCTATTTTGAAATTCAGCGAGTCAGAAACACGTTTCTTCTAGGAGCTGCGTTGGGATATTTCCGAGTGAATGGGACCATAGGCTGTACAGAGAAATATCTGCTTCTAAAACCAAAACGGAGCTATCTAACTGGTTGGTTATCAATGTGTGCATTCATCTGACAGAGTTAAACTCACGTGTGGATTCAGCGGTTTGCAAACCCTTTCTGTTCAGAATCCCAAAACCGGTATTTCCAGCCGAATGCCGGCATCCGTACTAAACAGCAGGAAACTTCGTCTAAAACTCAGGAGAAACGTTTCCTTGAAACTGCTCTGCTGTGCGTTCGTTCACCTAAGAGAGTTGAATCTATGTTGAGATTCAGCGAGTCAGAAACACGTTTCTTCTAGGAGCTGCGTTGGGATATTCCCGAGTGAATGGGACCATAGGCTGTACAGAGAAATATCTGCTTCTAAAACCAAAACGGAGCTATCTAACTGAATGGTTGTCAATGTGTTCATTCAACTGACAGAGTTAAACTCACGTGTGGATTCAGCGGTTTGCAAACCCTTTCTATGCAGAATCCCAAAACCGGTATTTCCTACCCAATGCCGGCATCCGTACTAAACAGCAGGAAACTTCGTCTAAAACTCATTCGAAACGTTTCCTTGTAACTGCTCTGCTGTGCGTTCGTTCACCTAAGAGAGTTGAATCTATGTTGAGATTCAGCGAGTCAGAAACACGTTTCTTCTAGGAGCTGCGTTGGGATATTCCCGAGTGAATGGGACCATAGGCTGTACAGAGATATATCTGCTCCTAAAACCAAAAGCGTGCTATCTAACTGAATGGTTGTCAATGTGTGCATTCAACTGACAGAGTTAAACTCACGTTTGGATTCAGCGGTTTACAAACCCTTTCTGTGCAGAATCCCAAAACCGGTAATTCCAGCTCAATGACGGCATACGTACTAAACTGCAGGTAACTTCCTCTAAAACTCAGGAGAAACGTTTCCTTGAAACTGCTCTGCTGTGCGTTCGTTCACCTAAGAGAGTTGAATCTGTGTTGAGATTCAGCGAGTCAGAAACACGTTTCTTCTAGGAGCTGCGTTGGGATATTCCCGAGTGAATGGGACCATAGGCTGTACAGAGAAATATCTGCTTCTAAAACCAAAACGGAGCTATCTAACTGGATGGTTGTCAATGTTTGCATTCAACTGACAGAGATAAACTCACGTGTGGATTCAGCGGTTTGCAAACTCTTTCTGTGGAGAATCCCAAAACCGGTATTTCCAGCCCAATGCCGGCATACGTACTAAACAGCAGGAAACTTGGTCTAAAACTCAGGAGAAACGTTTCCTTGAAACTGCTCTCCTGTGCGTTCGTTCACCTAAGAGAGTTGAATCTATGTTGAGATTCAGCGAGTCAGAAACACGTTTCTTCTAGGAGCTGCGTTGGGATATTCCCGAGTGAATGGGACCATAGGCTGTACAGAGAAATATCTGCTTCTAAAACCAAAACGGAGCTATCTAACTGAATGGTTGTCAATGTGTTCATTCAACTGACAGAGTTAAACTCACGTTTGGATTCAGCGGTTTACAAACCCTTTCTGTGCAGAATCCCAAAACCGGTAATTCCAGCTCAATGCCGGCATACGTACTAAACTGCAGGAAACTTCCACTAAAACTCAGGAGAAACGTTTACTTGAAACTGCTCTGCTGTGCGATCGTTCACCTAAGAGAGTTGAATCTATTTTGAAATTCAGCGAGTCAGAAACACGTTTCTTCTAGGAGCTGCGTTGGGATATTTCCGAGTGAATGGGACCATAGGCTGTACAGAGAAATATCTGCTTCTAAAACCAAAACGGAGCTATCTAACTGGATGGTTGTCAATGTGTGCATTCAACTGACAGAGTTAAACTCACGTGTGGATTCAGCGGTTTGCAAACCCTTTCTGTTCAGAATCCCAAAACCGGTATTTCATATCCAATGCCGGCATCCGTACTAAACAGCAGGAAACTTGGTCTAAAATTCAGGAGAAACGTTTCCTTGAAACTGCTCTGCTGTGCGTTCGTTCACCTAAGAGAGTTGAATCTATGTTGAGATTCAGCGAGTCGGAAACACGTTTCTTCTAGGAGCTGCGTTGGGATATTCCCGAGTGAATGGGACCATAGGCTGTACAGAGAATTATCTGCTTCTAACACCAAAACGGAGCTATCTAACTGCATGGTTGTCAATGTGTGCATTCAACTGACAGAGTTAAACTCACGTGTGGATTCAGCGGTTTGCAAACCCTTTCTGTGCAGAATCCCAAAACCGGTATTTCCTACCCAATGCCGGCATCTGTACTAAACAGCAGGAAACTTCGTCTAAAACTCATTCGAAACGTTTCCTTGTAACTGCTCTGCTGTGCGTTCGTTCACCTAAGAGAGTTGAATCTGTGTTGAGATTCAGCGAGTCAGAAACACGTTTCTTCTAGGAGCTGCGTTGGGATATTCCCGAGTGAATGGGACCATAGGCTGTACAGAGATATATCTGCTCCTAAAACCAAAAGCGTGCTATCTAACTGAATGGTTGTCAATGTGTGCATTCAACTGACAGACTTAAACTCACGTTTGGATTCAGCGGTTTGCAAACCCTTTCTGTTCAGAATCCCAAAACCGGTATTTCCAGCCGAATGCCGGCATCCGTACTAAACAGCAGGAAACTTCGTCTAAAACTCAGGAGAAACGTTTCCTTGAAACTGCTCTGCTGTGCGTTCGTTCACCTAAGAGAGTTGAATCTATGTTGAGATTCAGCGAGTCAGAAACACGTTTCTTCTAGGAGCTGCGTTGGGATATTCCCGAGTGAATGGGACCATAGGCTGTACAGAGAAATATCTGCTTCTAAAACCAAAACGGAGCTATCTAACTGAATGGTTGTCAATGTGTTCATTCAACTGACAGAGTTAAACTCTCGTGTGGATTCAGCGGTTTGCAAACCCTTTCTATGCAGAATCCCAAAACCGGTATTTCCTACCCAATGCCGGCATCCGTACTAAACAGCAGGAAACTTCGTCTAAAACTCATTCGAAACGTTTCCTTGTAACTGCTCTGCTGTGCGTTCGTTCACCTAAGAGAGTTGAATCTATGTTGAGATTCAGCGAGTCAGAAACACGTTTCTTCTAGGAGCTGCGTTGGGATATTCCCGAGTGAATGGGACCATAGGCTGTACAGAGATATATCTGCTCCTAAAACCAAAAGCGTGCTATCTAACTGAATGGTTGTCAATGTGTGCATTCAACTGACAGAGTTAAACTCACGTTTGGATTCAGCGGTTTACAAACCCTTTCTGTGCAGAATCCCAAAACCGGTAATTCCAGCTCAATGACGGCATACGTACTAAACTGCAGGTAACTTCCTCTAAAACTCAGGAGAAACGTTTCCTTGAAACTGCTCTGCTGTGCGTTCGTTCACCTAAGAGAGTTGAATCTGTGTTGAGATTCAGCGAGTCAGAAACACGTTTCTTCTAGGAGCTGCGTTGGGATATTCCCGAGTGAATGGGACCATAGGCTGTACAGAGAAATATCTGCTTCTAAAACCAAAACGGAGCTATCTAACTGAATGGTTGTCAATGTGTGCATTCACCTGACAGAGATAAACTCACGTGTGGATTCAGCGGTTTGCAAACCCTTTCTGTGCAGAATCCCAAAACCGGTATTTCCAGCCCAATGCCGGCATACGTACTAAACAGCAGGAAACTTCATCTAAAACTCAGGAGAAACGTTTCCTTGAAACTGCTCTGCTGTGCGTTCGTTCACCTAAGAGAGTTGAATCTATGTTGAGATTCAGCGAGTCAGAAACAGGTTTCTTCTAGGAGCTGCGTTGGGATATTCCCGAGTGAATGGGACCATAGGCTGTACAGAGAAATATCTGCTTCTAAAACCAAAACGGAGCTATCTAACTGGATGATTGTCAATGTGTGCATTCAACTGACAGAGTTAAACTCACGTGTGGATTCAGCGGTTTGCAAACCCTTTCTGTGCAGAATCCCAAAACCGGTATTTCCAGCCGAATGCCGGCATCCGTACTAAACAGCAGGAAACTTCGTCTAAAACTCAGGAGAAACGTTTCCTTGAAACTGCTCTGCTGTGCGTTCGTTCACCTAAGAGAGTTGAATCTGTGTTGAGATTCAGCGAGTCAGAAACACGTTTCTTCTAGGAGCTGCGTTGGGATATTCCCGAGTGAATGGGACCATAGGCTGTACAGAGAAATATCTGCTTCTAAAACCAAAACGGAGCTATCTAACTGAATGGTTGTCAATGTGTTCATTCAACTGACAGAGTTAAACTCACGTGTGGATTCAGCGGTTTGCAAACCCTTTCTATGCAGAATCCCAAAACCGGTATTTCCTACCCAATGCCGGCATCCGTACTAAAAAGCAGGAAACTTCGTCTAAAACTCAGGCGAAACGCTTCCTTGTAACTTCTCTGCTGTGCGTTCGTTCACCTAAGAGAGTTGAATCTATGTTGAGATTCAGCGAGTCAGAAACACGTTTCTTCTAGGAGCTGCGTTGGGATATTCCCAAGTGAATGGGACCATAGGCTGTAAAGAGATATATCTGCTCCTAAAACCAAAAGCGTGCTATCTAACTGAATGGTTTTCAATGTGTGCATTCAACTGACAGAGTTAAACTCACGTTTGGATTCAGCGGTTTACAAACCCTTTCTGTGCAGAATCCCAAAACCGGTAATTCCAGCTCAATGCCGGCATACGTACTAAACTGCAGGAAACTTCCTCTAAAACTCAGGAGAAACGTTTCCTTGAAACTGCTCTTCTGTGCGTTCGTTCACCTAAGAGAGTTGAATCTATGTTGAGATTCAGCGAGTCAGAAACACGTTTCTTCTAGGAGCTGCGTTGGGATATTCCCGAGTGAATGGGACCATAGGCTGTACAGAGAAATATCTGCTTCTAAAACCAAAACGGAGCTATCTAACTGGATGGTTGTCAATGTTTGCATTCAACTGACAGAGATAAACTCACGTGTGGATTCAGCGGTTTGCAAACTCTTTCTGTGGAGAATCCCAAAACCGGTATTTCCAGCCCAATGCCGGCATACGTACTAAACAGCAGGAAACTTGGTCTAAAACTCAGGAGAAACGTTTCCTTGAAACTGCTCTCCTGTGCGTTCGTTCACCTAAGAGAGTTGAATCTATGTTGAGATTCAGCGAGTCAGAAACACGTTTCTTCTAGGAGCTGCGTTGGGATATTCCCGAGTGAATGGGACCATAGGCTGTACAGAGAAATATCTGCTTCTAAAACCAAAACGGAGCTATCTAACTGAATGGTTGTCAATGTGTTCATTCAACTGACAGAGTTAAACTCACGTTTGGATTCAGCGGTTTACAAACCCTTTCTGTGCAGAATCCCAAAACCGGTAATTCCAGCTCAATGCCGGCATACGTACTAAACTGCAGGAAACTTCCACTAAAACTCAGGAGAAACGTTTACTTGAAACTGCTCTGCTGTGCGATCGTTCACCTAAGAGAGTTGAATCTATTTTGAAATTCAGCGAGTCAGAAACACGTTTCTTCTAGGAGCTGCGTTGGGATATTTCCGAGTGAATGGGACCATAGGCTGTACAGAGAAATATCTGCTTCTAAAACCAAAACGGAGCTATCTAACTGGATGGTTGTCAATGTGTGCATTCAACTGACAGAGTTAAACTCACGTGTGGATTCAGCGGTTTGCAAACCCTTTCTGTTCAGAATCCCAAAACCGGTATTTCATATCCAATGCCGGCATCCGTACTAAACAGCAGGAAACTTGGTCTAAAATTCAGGAGAAACGTTTCCTTGAAACTGCTCTGCTGTGCGTTCGTTCACCTAAGAGAGTTGAATCTATGTTGAGATTCAGCGAGTCGGAAACACGTTTCTTCTAGGAGCTGCGTTGGGATATTCCCGAGTGAATGGGACCATAGGCTGTACAGAGAATTATCTGCTTCTAACACCAAAACGGAGCTATCTAACTGCATGGTTGTCAATGTGTGCATTCAACTGACAGAGTTAAACTCACGTGTGGATTCAGCGGTTTGCAAACCCTTTCTGTGCAGAATCCCAAAACCGGTATTTCCTACCCAATGCCGGCATCTGTACTATACAGCAGGAAACTTCGTCTAAAACTCATTCGAAACGTTTCCTTGTAACTGCTCTGCTGTGCGTTCGTTCACCTAAGAGAGTTGAATCTGTGTTGAGATTCAGCGAGTCAGAAACACGTTTCTTCTAGGAGCTGCGTTGGGATATTCCCGAGTGAATGGGACCATAGGCTGTACAGAGATATATCTGCTCCTAAAACCAAAAGCGTGCTATCTAACTGAATGTTTGTCAATGTGTGCATTCAACTGACAGAGTTAAACTCACGTTCGGATTCAGCGGTTTACAAACCCTTTCTGTGCAGAATCCCAAAACCGGTAATTCCAACTCAATGACGGCATACGTACTAAACTGCAGGTAACTTCCTCTAAAACTCAGGAGAAACGATTCCTTGAAACTGCTCTGCTGTGCGTTCGTTCACCTAAGAGAGTTGAATCTATGTTGAGATTCAGCGAGTCAGAAACACGTTTCTTCTAGGAGCTGCGTTGGGATATTCCCGAGTGAATGGGACCATAGGCTGTACAGAGAAATATCTGCTTCTAAAACCAAAACGGAGCTATCTAACTGAATGGTTGTCAATGTGTGCATTCACCTGACAGAGATAAACTCACGTGTGGATTCAGCGGTTTGCAAACCCTTTCTGTGCAGAATCCCAAAACCGGTATTTCCAGCCCAATGCCGGCATACGTACTAAACAGCAGGAAACTTCATCTAAAACTCAGGAGAAACGTTTCCTTGAAACTGCTCTGCTGTGCGTTCGTTCACCTAAGAGAGTTGAATCTATGTTGAGATTCAGCGAGTCAGAAACACGTTTCTTCTAGGAGCTGCGTTGGGATATTCCCGAGTGAATGGGACCATAGGCTGTACAGAGAAATATCTGCTTCTAAAACCAAAACGGAGCTATCAAACTGAATGGTGGTCAATGTGTGCATTCAACTGACAGAGTTAAACTCACGTTTGGATTCAGCGGTTTACAAACCCTTTCTGTGCAGAATCCCAAAACCGGTAATTCCAGCTCAATGCCGGCATACGTACTAAACTGCAGGAAACTTCCACTAAAACTCAGGAGAAACGTTTACTTGAAACTGCTCTGCTGTGCGATCGTTCACCTAAGAGAGTTGAATCTATTTTGAAATTCAGCGAGTCAGAAACACGTTTCTTCTAGGAGCTGCGTTGGGATATTTCCGAGTGAATGGAACCATAGGCTGTACAGAGAAATATCTGCTTCTAAAACCAAAACGGAGCTATCTAACTGGATGGTTGTCAATGAGTGCATTCAACTGACAGAGTTAAACTCACGTTTGGATTCAGCGGTTTGCAAACCCTTTCTGTGCAGAATCCCAAAACCGGTATTTCCAGCCGAATGCCGGCATCCGTACTAAACAGCAGGAAACTTCGTCTAAAACTCAGGAGAAACGTTTCATTGAAACTGCTCTGCTGTGCGTTCGTTCACCTAAGAGAGTTGAATCTATGTTGAGATTCAGTGAGTCAGAAACACGTTTCTTCTAGGAGCTGCGTTGGGATATTCCCGAGTGAATGGGACCATAGGCTGTACAGAGAAATATCTGCTTCTAAAACCAAAACGGAGCTATCTAACTGAATGGTTGTCAATGTGTTCATTCATCTGACAGAGTTAAACTCACGTGTGGATTCAGCGGTTTGCAAACCCTTTCTATGCAGAATCCCAAAACCGGTATTTCCTACCCAATGCCGGCATCCGTACTAAAAAGCAGGAAACTTCGTCTAAAACTCAGGCGAAACGTTTCCTTGTAACTGCTCTGCTGTGCGTTCGTTCACCTAAGAGAGTTGAATCTATGTTGAGATTCAGCGAGTCAGAAACACGTTTCTTCAAGGAGCTGCGTTGGGATATTCCCGAGTGAATGGGACCATAGGCTGTACAGAGATATATCTGCTCCTAAAACCAAAAGCGTGCTATCTAACTGAATGGTTGTCAATGTGTGCATTCAACTGACAGAGTTAAACTCACCTTTGGATTCAGCGGTTTACAAACCCTTTCTGTGCAGAATCCCAAAACCGGTAATTCCAGCTCAATGCCGGCATACGTACTAAACTGCAGGAAACTTCCTCTAAAACTCAGGAGAAACGTTTCCTTGAAACTGCTCTTCTGTGCGTTCGTTCACCTAAGAGAGTTGAATCTATGTTGAGATTCAGCGAGTCAGAAACACGTTTCTTCTAGGAGCTGCGTTGGGATATTCCCGAGTGAATGGGACCATAGGCTGTACAGAGAAATATCTGCTTCTGAAACCAAAACGGAGCTATCTAACTGGATGGTTGTCAATGTGTGCATTCAACTGACAGAGATAAACTCACGTGTGGATTCAGCGGTTTGCAAACCCTTTCTGTGGAGAATCCCGAAACCGGTATTTCCAGCCCAATGCCGGCATACGTACTAAACAGCAGGAAACTTCATCTAAAACTCAGGAGAAACGTTTCCTTGAAACTGCTCTCCTGTGCGTTCGTTCACCTAAGAGAGTTGAATCTATGTTGAGATTCAGCGAGTCAGAAACACGTTTCTTCTAGGAGCTGCGTTGGGATATTCCCGAGTGAATGGGACCGTAGGCTGTACAGAGAAATATCTGCTTCTAAAACCAAAACGGAGCTATCTAACTGAATGGTTGTCAATGTGTTCATTCAACTGACAGAGTTAAACTCACGTTTGGATTCAGCGGTTTACAAACCCTTTCTGTGCAGAATCCCAAAACCGGTAATTCCAGCTCAATGCCGGCATACGTACTAAACTGCAGGAAACTTCCACTAAAACTCAGGAGAAACGTTTACTTGAAACTGCTCTGCTGTGCGATCGTTCACCTAAGAGAGTTGAATCTATTTTGAAATTCAGCGAGTCAGAAACACGTTTCTTCTAGGAGCTGCGATGGGATATTTCCGAGTGAATGGGACCATAGGCTGTA
The DNA here is from genome assembly GCF_030222135.1 of Aotus nancymaae. Lineage (NCBI taxonomy): Eukaryota > Metazoa > Chordata > Mammalia > Primates > Aotidae > Aotus > Aotus nancymaae. Next base: position 787,232 of record NW_026988493.1, read on the forward strand.
CAGAGAAATATCTGCTTCTAAAACCAAAACGGAGCTATCTAACTGGATGGTTGTCAATGTGTGCATTCAACTGACAGAGTTAAACTCACGTGTGGATTCAGCGGTTTGCAAACCCTTTCTGTTCAGAATCCCAAAACCGGTATTTCCAGCCCAATGCCGGCATCCGTACTAAACAGCAGGAAACTTGGTCTAAAATTCAGGAGAAACGTTTCCTTGAAACTGCTCTGCTGTGCGATCGTTCACCTAAGAGAGTTGAATCTATTTTGAAATTCAGCGAGTCAGAAACACGTTTCTTCTAGGAGCTGCGTTGGGATATTCCCGAGTGAATGGGACCATAGGCTGTACAGAGAATTATCTGCTTCTAACACCAAAACGGAGCTATCTAACTGCATGGTTGTCAATGTGTGCATTCAACTGACAGAGTTAAACTCACGTGTGGATTCAGCGGTTTGCAAACCCTTTCTGTGCAGAATCCCAAAACCGGTATTTCCTACCCAATGCCGGCATCTGTACTAAACAGCAGGAAACTTCGTCTAAAACTCATTCGAAACGTTTCCTTGTAACTGCTCTGCTGTGCGTTCGTTCACCTAAGAGAGTTGAATCTATGTTGAGATTCAGCGAGTCAGAAACACGTTTCTTCTAGGAGCTGCGTTGGGATATTCCCGAGTGAATGGGACCATAGGCTGTAGAGAGATATATCTGCTCCTAAAACCAAAAGCGTGCTATCTAACTGAATGGTTGTCAATGTGTGCATTCAACTGACAGACTTAAACTCACGTTTGGATTCAGCGGTTTACAAACCCTTTCTGTGCAGAATCACAAAACCGGTAATTCCAGCTCAATGACGGCATACGTACTAAACTGCAGGTAACTTCCTCTAAAACTCAGGAGAAACGTTTCCTTGAAACTGCTCTGCTGTGCGTTCGTTCACCTAAGAGAGTTGAATCTATGTTGAGATTCAGCGAGTCAGAAACACGTTTCTTCTAGGAGCTGCGTTGGGATATTCCCGAGTGAATGGGACCATAGGCTGTACAGAGATATATCTGCTCCTAAAACCAAAAGCGTGCTATCTAACTGAATGGTTGTCAATGTGTGCATTCAACTGACAGAGGTAAACTCACGTTTGGATTCAGCGGTTTACAAACCCTTTCTGTGCAGAATCCCAAAACCGGTAATTCCAGCTCAATGACGGCATACGTACTAAACTGCAGGTAACTTCCTCTAAAACTCAGGAGAAACGTTTCCTTGAAACTGCTCTGCTGTGCGTTCGTTCACCTAAGAGAGTTGAATCTATGTTGAGATTCAGCGAGTCAGAAACACGTTTCTTCTAGGAGCTGCGTTGGGATATTCCCGAGTGAATGGGACCATAGGCTGTACAGAGAAATATCTGCTTCTAAAACCAAAACGGAGCTATCTAACTGAATGGTTGTCAATGTGTGCATTCACCTGACAGAGATAAACTCACGTGTGGATTCAGCGGTTTGCAAACCCTTTCTGTGCAGAATCCCAAAACCGGTATTTCCAGCCCAATGCCGGCATACGTACTAAACAGCAGGAAACTTCATCTAAAACTCAGGAGAAACGTTTCCTTGAAACTGCTCTGCTGTGCGTTCGTTCACCTAAGAGAGTTGAATCTATGTTGAGATTCAGCGAGTCAGAAACACGTTTCTTCTAGGAGCTGCGTTGGGATATTCCCGAGTGAATGGGACCATAGGCTGTACAGAGAAATATCTGCTTCTAAAACCAAAACGGAGCTATCTAACTGAATGGTTGTCAATGTGTTCATTCAACTGACAGAGTTAAACTCACGTGTGGATTCAGCGGTTTGCAAACCCTTTCTATGCAGAATCCCAAAACCGGTATTTCCTACCCAATGCCGGCATCCGTACTAAAAAGCAGGAAACTTCGTCTAAAACTCAGGCGAAACGTTTCCTTGTAACTGCTCTGCTGTGCGTTCGTTCACCTAAGAGAGTTGAATCTATGTTGAGATTCAGCGAGTCAGAAACACGTTTCTTCAAGGAGCTGCGTTGGGATATTCCCGAGTGAATGGGACCATAGGCTGTACAGAGATATATCTGCTCCTAAAACCAAAAGCGTGCTATCTAACTGAATGGTTGTCAATGTGTGCATTCAACTGACAGAGTTAAACTCACCTTTGGATTCAGCGGTTTACAAACCCTTTCTGTGCAGAATCCCAAAACCGGTAATTCCAGCTCAATGCCGGCATACGTACTAAACTGCAGGAAACTTCCTCTAAAACTCAGGAGAAACGTTTCCTTGAAACTGCTCTTCTGTGCGTTCGTTCACCTAAGAGAGTTGAATCTATGTTGAGATTCAGCGAGTCAGAAACACGTTTCTTCTAGGAGCTGCGTTAGGATATTCCCGAATGAATGGGACCATAGGCTGTACAGAGAAATATCTGCTTCTAAAACCAAAACGGAGCTATCTTACTGGATGGTTGTCAATGTGTGCATTCAACTGACAGAGTTAAACTCACGTGTGGATTCAGCGGTTTGCAAACCCTTTCTGTGGAGAATCCCAAAACCGGTATTTCCAGCCCAATGCCGGCATACGTACTAAACAGCAGGAAACTTCATCTAAAACTCAGGAGAAACGTTTCCTTGAAACTGCTCTCCTGTGCGTTCGTTCACCTAAGAGAGTTGAATCTATGTTGAGATTCAGCGAGTCAGAAACACGTTTCTTCTAGGAGCTGCGTTGGGATATTCCCGAGTGAATGGGACCATAGGCTGTACAGAGAAATATCTGCTTCTAAAACCAAAACGGAGCTATCTAACTGAATGGTTGTCAATGTGTTCATTCAACTGACAGAGTTAAACTCACGTTTGGATTCAGCGGTTTACAAACCCTTTCTGTGCAGAATCCCAAAACCGGTAATTCCAGCTCAATGCCGGCATACGTACTAAACTGCAGGAAACTTCCACTAAAACTCAGGAGAAACGTTTACTTGAAACTGCTCTGCTGTGCGATCGTTCACCTAAGAGAGTTGAATCTATTTTGAAATTCAGCGAGTCAGAAACACGTTTCTTCTAGGAGCTGCGTTGGGATATTTCCGAGTGAATGGGACCATAGGCTGTACAGAGAAATATCTGCTTCTAAAACCAAAACGGAGCTATCTAACTGGATGGTTGTCAATGTGTGCATTCAACTGACAGAGTTAAACTCACGTGTGGATTCAGCGGTTTGCAAGCCCTTTCTGTTCAGAATCCCAAAACCGGTATTTCATATCCAATGCAGGCATCCGTACTAAACAGCAGGAAACTTGGTCTAAAATTCAGGAGAAACGTTTCCTTGAAACTGCTCTGCTGTGCGTTCGTTCACCTAAGAGAGTTGAATCTATGTTGAGATTCAGCGAGTCAGAAACACGTTTCTTCTAGGAGCTGCGTTGGGATATTCCCGAGTGAATGGGACCATAGGCTGTACAGAGAATTATCTGCTTCTAACACCAAAACGGAGCTATCTAACTGCATGGTTGTCAATGTGTGCATTCAACTGACAGAGTTAAACTCACGTGTGGATTCAGCGGTTTGCAAACCCTTTCTGTGCAGAATCCCAAAACCGGTATTTCCTACCCAATGCCGGCATCTGTACTAAACAGCAGGAAACTTCGTCTAAAACTCATTCGAATCGTTTCCTTGTAACTGCTCTGTTGTGCGTTCGTTCACCTAAGAGAGTTGAATCTATGTTGAGATTCAGCGAGTCAGAAACACGTTTCTTCTAGGAGCTGCGTTGGGATATTCCCGAGTGAATGGGACCATAGGCTGTACAGAGATATATCTGCTCCTAAAACCAAAAGCGTGCTATCTAACTGAATGGTTGTCAATGTGTGCATTCAACTGACAGAGTTAAATTCACGTTTGGATTCAGCGGTTTACAAACCCTTTCTGTGCAGAATCCCAAAACCGGTAATTCCAGCTCAATGACGGCATACGTACTAAACTGCAGGTAACTTCCTCTAAAACTCAGGAGAAACGTTTCCTTGAAACTGCTCTGCTGTGCGTTCGTTCACCTAAGAGAGTTCAATCTATGTTGAGATTCAGCGAGTCAGAAACACGTTTCTTCTAGGAGCTGCGTTGGGATATTCCCGAGTGAATGGGACCATAGGCTGTACAGAGAAATATCTGCTTCTAAAACCAAAACGGAGCTATCTAACTGAATGGTTGTCAATGTGTGCATTCACCTGACAGAGATAAACTCACGTGTGGATTCAGTGGTTTGCAAAACCTTTCTGTGCAGAATCCCAAAACCGGTATTTCCAGCCCAATGCCGGCATACGTACTAAACAGCAGGAAACTTCATCTAAAACTCAGGAGAAATGTTTCCTTGAAACTGCTCTGCTGTGCGTTCGTTCACCTAAGAGAGTTGAATCTATGTTGAGATTCAGCGAGTCAAAAACACGTTTCTTCTAGGAGCTGCGTTGGGATATTCCCGAGTGAATGGGACCATAGGCTGTACAGAGAAATATCTGCTTCTAAAACCAAAACGGAGCTATCTAACTGAATGGTTGTCAATGTGTGCATTCAACTGACAGAGGTAAACTCACGTTTGGATTCAGCGGTTTACAAACCCTTTCTGTGCAGAATCCCAAAACCGGTAATTCCAGCTCAATGACGGCATACGTACTAAACTGCAGGTAACTTCCTCTAAAACTCAGGAGAAACGTTTCCTTGAAACTGCTCTGCTGTGCGTTCGTTCACCTAAGAGAGTTGAATCTATGTTGAGATTCAGCGAGTCAGAAACACGTTTCTTCTAGGAGTTGCGTTGGGATATTCCCGAGTGAATGGGACCATAGGCTGTACAGAGAAATATCTGCTTCTAAAACCAAAACGGAGCTATCTAACTGAATGGTTGTCAATGTGTGCATTCACCTGACAGAGATAAACTCACGTGTGGATTCAGCGGTTTGCAAACCCTTTCTGTGCAGAATCCCAAAACCGGTATTTCCAGCCCAATGCCGGCATACGTACTAAACAGCAGGAAACTTCATCTAAAACTCAGGAGAAACGTTTCCTTGAAACTGCTCTGCTGTGCGTTCGTTCACCTAAGAGAGTTGAATCTATGTTGAGATTCAGCGAGTCAGAAACACGTTTCTTCTAGGAGCTGCGTTGGGATATTCCCGAGTGAATGGGACCATAGGCTGTACAGAGAAATATCTGCTTCTAAAACCAAAACGGAGCTATCTAACTGAATGGTTGTCAATGTGTTCATTCAACTGACAGAGTTAAACTCACGTGTGGATTCAGCGGTTTGCAAACCCTTTCTATGCAGAATCCCAAAACCGGTATTTCCTACCCAATGCCGGCATCCGTACTAAAAAGCAGGAAACTTCGTCTAAAACTCAGGCGAAACGTTTCCTTGTAACTGCTCTGCTGTGCGTTCGTTCACCTAAGAGAGTTGAATCTATGTTGAGATTCAGCGAGTCAGAAACACGTTTCTTCAAGGAGCTGCGTTGGGATATTCCCGAGTGAATGGGACCATAGGCTGTACAGAGATATATCTGCTCCTAAAACCAAAAGCGTGCTATCTAACTGAATGGTTGTCAATGTGTGCATTCAACTGACAGAGTTACACTCACGTTTGGATTCAGCGGTTTACAAACCCTTTCTGTGCAGAATCCCAAAACCGGTAATTCCAGCTCAATGACGGCATACGTACTAAACTGCAGGTAACTTCCTCTAAAACTCAGGAGAAACGTTTCCTTGAAACTGCTCTGCTGTGCGTTCGTTCACCTAAGAGAGTTGAATCTGTGTTGAGATTCAGCGAGTCAGAAACACGTTTCTTCTAGGAGCTGCGTTGGGATATTCCCGAGTGAATGGGACCATAGGCTGTACAGAGAAATATCTGCTTCTAAAACCAAAACGGAGCTATCTAACTGAATGGTTGTCAATGTGTGCATTCACCTGACAGAGATAAACTCACGTGTGGATTCAGCGGTTTGCAAACCCTTTCTGTGCAGAATCCCAAAACCGGTATTTCCAGCCCAATGCCGGCATACGTACTAAACAGCAGGAAACTTCATCTAAAACTCAGGAGAAACGTTTCCTTGAAACTGCTCTGCTGTGCGTTCGTTCACCTAAGAGAGTTGAATCTATGTTGAGATTCAGCGAGTCAGAAACAGGTTTCTTCTAGGAGCTGCGTTGGGATATTCCCGAGTGAATGGGACCATAGGCTGTACAGAGAAATATCTGCTTCTAAAACCAAAACGGAGCTATCTAACTGGATGATTGTCAATGTGTGCATTCAACTGACAGAGTTAAACTCACGTGTGGATTCAGCGGTTTGCAAACCCTTTCTGTGCAGAATCCCAAAACCGGTATTTCCAGCCGAATGCCGGCATCCGTACTAAACAGCAGGAAACTTCGTCTAAAACTCAGGAGAAACGTTTCCTTGAAACTGCTCTGCTGTGCGTTCGTTCACCTAAGAGAGTTGAATCTGTGTTGAGATTCAGCGAGTCAGAAACACGTTTCTTCTAGGAGCTGCGTTGGGATATTCCCGAGTGAATGGGACCATAGGCTGTACAGAGAAATATCTGCTTCTAAAACCAAAACGGAGCTATCTAACTGAATGGTTGTCAATGTGTTCATTCAACTGACAGAGTTAAACTCACGTGTGGATTCAGCGGTTTGCAAACCCTTTCTATGCAGAATCCCAAAACCGGTATTTCCTACCCAATGCCGGCATCCGTACTAAAAAGCAGGAAACTTCGTCTAAAACTCAGGCGAAACGCTTCCTTGTAACTTCTCTGCTGTGCGTTCGTTCACCTAAGAGAGTTGAATCTATGTTGAGATTCAGCGAGTCAGAAACACGTTTCTTCTAGGAGCTGCGTTGGGATATTCCCAAGTGAATGGGACCATAGGCTGTAAAGAGATATATCTGCTCCTAAAACCAAAAGCGTGCTATCTAACTGAATGGTTTTCAATGTGTGCATTCAACTGACAGAGTTAAACTCACGTTTGGATTCAGCGGTTTACAAACCCTTTCTGTGCAGAATCCCAAAACCGGTAATTCCAGCTCAATGCCGGCATACGTACTAAACTGCAGGAAACTTCCTCTAAAACTCAGGAGAAACGTTTCCTTGAAACTGCTCTTCTGTGCGTTCGTTCACCTAAGAGAGTTGAATCTATGTTGAGATTCAGCGAGTCAGAAACACGTTTCTTCTAGGAGCTGCGTTGGGATATTCCCGAGTGAATGGGACCATAGGCTGTACAGAGAAATATCTGCTTCTAAAACCAAAACGGAGCTATCTAACTGGATGGTTGTCAATGTTTGCATTCAACTGACAGAGATAAACTCACGTGTGGATTCAGCGGTTTGCAAACTCTTTCTGTGGAGAATCCCAAAACCGGTATTTCCAGCCCAATGCCGGCATACGTACTAAACAGCAGGAAACTTGGTCTAAAACTCAGGAGAAACGTTTCCTTGAAACTGCTCTCCTGTGCGTTCGTTCACCTAAGAGAGTTGAATCTATGTTGAGATTCAGCGAGTCAGAAACACGTTTCTTCTAGGAGCTGCGTTGGGATATTCCCGAGTGAATGGGACCATAGGCTGTACAGAGAAATATCTGCTTCTAAAACCAAAACGGAGCTATCTAACTGAATGGTTGTCAATGTGTTCATTCAACTGACAGAGTTAAACTCACGTTTGGATTCAGCGGTTTACAAACCCTTTCTGTGCAGAATCCCAAAACCGGTAATTCCAGCTCAATGCCGGCATACGTACTAAACTGCAGGAAACTTCCACTAAAACTCAGGAGAAACGTTTACTTGAAACTGCTCTGCTGTGCGATCGTTCACCTAAGAGAGTTGAATCTATTTTGAAATTCAGCGAGTCAGAAACACGTTTCTTCTAGGAGCTGCGTTGGGATATTTCCGAGTGAATGGGACCATAGGCTGTACAGAGAAATATCTGCTTCTAAAACCAAAACGGAGCTATCTAACTGGATGGTTGTCAATGTGTGCATTCAACTGACAGAGTTAAACTCACGTGTGGATTCAGCGGTTTGCAAACCCTTTCTGTTCAGAATCCCAAAACCGGTATTTCATATCCAATGCCGGCATCCGTACTAAACAGCAGGAAACTTGGTCTAAAATTCAGGAGAAACGTTTCCTTGAAACTGCTCTGCTGTGCGTTCGTTCACCTAAGAGAGTTGAATCTATGTTGAGATTCAGCGAGTCGGAAACACGTTTCTTCTAGGAGCTGCGTTGGGATATTCCCGAGTGAATGGGACCATAGGCTGTACAGAGAATTATCTGCTTCTAACACCAAAACGGAGCTATCTAACTGCATCGTTGTCAATGTGTGCATTCAACTGACAGAGTTAAACTCACGTGTGGATTCAGCGGTTTGCAAACCCTTTCTGTGCAGAATCCCAAAACCGGTATTTCCTACCCAATGCCGGCATCTGTACTAAACAGCAGGAAACTTCGTCTAAAACTCATTCGAAACGTTTCCTTGTAACTGCTCTGCTGTGCGTTCGTTCACCTAAGAGAGTTGAATCTGTGTTGAGATTCAGCGAGTCAGAAACACGTTTCTTCTAGGAGCTGCGTTGGGATATTCCCGAGTGAATGGGACCATAGGCTGTACAGAGATATATCTGCTCCTAAAACCAAAAGCGTGCTATCTAACTGAATGTTTGTCAATGTGTGCATTCAACTGACAGAGTTAAACTCACGTTCGGATTCAGCGGTTTACAAACCCTTTCTGTGCAGAATCCCAAAACCGGTAATTCCAACTCAATGACGGCATACGTACTAAACTGCAGGTAACTTCCTCTAAAACTCAGGAGAAACGATTCCTTGAAACTGCTCTGCTGTGCGTTCGTTCACCTAAGAGAGTTGAATCTATGTTGAGATTCAGCGAGTCAGAAACACGTTTCTTCTAGGAGCTGCGTTGGGATATTCCCGAGTGAATGGGACCATAGGCTGTACAGAGAAATATCTGCTTCTAAAACCAAAACGGAGCTATCTAACTGAATGGTTGTCAATGTGTGCATTCACCTGACAGAGATAAACTCACGTGTGGATTCAGCGGTTTGCAAACCCTTTCTGTGCAGAATCCCAAAACCGGTATTTCCAGCCCAATGCCGGCATACGTACTAAACAGCAGGAAACTTCATCTAAAACTCAGGAGAAACGTTTCCTTGAAACTGCTCTGCTGTGCGTTCGTTCACCTAAGAGAGTTGAATCTATGTTGAGATTCAGCGAGTCAGAAACACGTTTCTTCTAGGAGCTGCGTTGGGATATTCCCGAGTGAATGGGACCATAGGCTGTACAGAGAAATATCTGCTTCTAAAACCAAAACGGAGCTATCAAACTGAATGGTGGTCAATGTGTGCATTCAACTGACAGAGTTAAACTCACGTTTGGATTCAGCGGTTTACAAACCCTTTCTGTGCAGAATCCCAAAACCGGTAATTCCAGCTCAATGCCGGCATACGTACTAAACTGCAGGAAACTTCCACTAAAACTCAGGAGAAACGTTTACTTGAAACTGCTCTGCTGTGCGATCGTTCACCTAAGAGAGTTGAATCTATTTTGAAATTCAGCGAGTCAGAAACACGTTTCTTCTAGGAGCTGCGTTGGGATATTTCCGAGTGAATGGAACCATAGGCTGTACAGAGAAATATCTGCTTCTAAAACCAAAACGGAGCTATCTAACTGGATGGTTGTCAATGAGTGCATTCAACTGACAGAGTTAAACTCACGTTTGGATTCAGCGGTTTGCAAACCCTTTCTGTGCAGAATCCCAAAACCGGTATTTCCAGCCGAATGCCGGCATCCGTACTAAACAGCAGGAAACTTCGTCTAAAACTCAGGAGAAACGTTTCATTGAAACTGCTCTGCTGTGCGTTCGTTCACCTAAGAGAGTTGAATCTATGTTGAGATTCAGTGAGTCAGAAACACGTTTCTTCTAGGAGCTGCGTTGGGATATTCCCGAGTGAATGGGACCATAGGCTGTACAGAGAAATATCTGCTTCTAAAACCAAAACGGAGCTATCTAACTGAATGGTTGTCAATGTGTTCATTCATCTGACAGAGTTAAACTCACGTGTGGATTCAGCGGTTTGCAAACCCTTTCTATGCAGAATCCCAAAACCGGTATTTCCTACCCAATGCCGGCATCCGTACTAAAAAGCAGGAAACTTCGTCTAAAACTCAGGCGAAACGTTTCCTTGTAACTGCTCTGCTGTGCGTTCGTTCACCTAAGAGAGTTGAATCTATGTTGAGATTCAGCGAGTCAGAAACACGTTTCTTCAAGGAGCTGCGTTGGGATATTCCCGAGTGAATGGGACCATAGGCTGTACAGAGATATATCTGCTCCTAAAACCAAAAGCGTGCTATCTAACTGAATGGTTGTCAATGTGTGCATTCAACTGACAGAGTTAAACTCACCTTTGGATTCAGCGGTTTACAAACCCTTTCTGTGCAGAATCCCAAAACCGGTAATTCCAGCTCAATGCCGGCATACGTACTAAACTGCAGGAAACTTCCTCTAAAACTCAGGAGAAACGTTTCCTTGAAACTGCTCTTCTGTGCGTTCGTTCACCTAAGAGAGTTGAATCTATGTTGAGATTCAGCGAGTCAGAAACACGTTTCTTCTAGGAGCTGCGTTGGGATATTCCCGAGTGAATGGGACCATAGGCTGTACAGAGAAATATCTGCTTCTGAAACCAAAACGGAGCTATCTAACTGGATGTTTGTCAATGTGTGCATTCAACTGACAGAGATAAACTCACGTGTGGATTCAGCGGTTTGCAAACCCTTTCTGTGGAGAATCCCGAAACCGGTATTTCCAGCCCAATGCCGGCATACGTACTAAACAGCAGGAAACTTCATCTAAAACTCAGGAGAAACGTTTCCTTGAAACTGCTCTCCTGTGCGTTCGTTCACCTAAGAGAGTTGAATCTATGTTGAGATTCAGCGAGTCAGAAACACGTTTCTTCTAGGAGCTGCGTTGGGATATTCCCGAGTGAATGGGACCGTAGGCTGTACAGAGAAATATCTGCTTCTAAAACCAAAACGGAGCTATCTAACTGAATGGTTGTCAATGTGTTCATTCAACTGACAGAGTTAAACTCACGTTTGGATTCAGCGGTTTACAAACCCTTTCTGTGCAGAATCCCAAAACCGGTAATTCCAGCTCAATGCCGGCATACGTACTAAACTGCAGGAAACTTCCACTAAAACTCAGGAGAAACGTTTACTTGAAACTGCTCTGCTGTGCGATCGTTCACCTAAGAGAGTTGAATCTATTTTGAAATTCAGCGAGTCAGAAACACGTTTCTTCTAGGAGCTGCGATGGGATATTTCCGAGTGAATGGGACCATAGGCTGTACAGAGAAATATCTGCTTCTAAAACCAAAACGGAGCTATCTAACTGGATGGTTGTCAATGTGTGCATTCAACTGACAGAGTTAAACTCACGTGTGGATTCAGCGGTTTGCAAACCCTTTCTGTTCAGAATCCCAAAACCGGTATTTCCAGCCCAATGCCGGCATCCGTACTAAACAGCAGGAAACTTGGTCTAAAATTCAGGAGAAACGTTTCCTTGAAACTGCTCTGCTGTGCGATCGTTCACCTAAGAGAGTTGAATCTATTTTGAAATTCAGCGAGTCAGAAACACGTTTCTTCTAGGAGCTGCGTTGGGATATTCCCGAGTGAATGGGACCATAGGCTGTACAGAGAATTATCTGCTTCTAACACCAAAACGGAGCTATCTAACTGCATGGTTGTCAATGTGTGCATTCAACTGACAGAGTTAAACTCACGTGTGGATTCAGCGGTTTGCAAACCCTTTCTGTGCAGAATCCCAAAACCGGTATTTCCTACCCAATGCCGGCATCTGTACTAAACAGCAGGAAACTTCGTCTAAAACTCATTCGAAACGTTTCCTTGTAACTGCTCTGCTGTGCGTTCGTTCACCTAAGAGAGTTGAATCTATGTTGAGATTCAGCGAGTCAGAAACACGTTTCTTCTAGGAGCTGCGTTGGGATATTCCCGAGTGAATGGGACCATAGGCTGTACAGAGATATATCTGCTCCTAAAACCAAAAGCGTGCTATCTAACTGAATGGTTGTCAATGTGTGCATTCAACTGACAGACTTAAACTCACGTTTGGATTCAGCGGTTTACAAACCCTTTCTGTGCAGAATCACAAAACCGGTAATTCCAGCTCAATGACGGCATACGTACTAAACTGCAGGTAACTTCCTCTAAAACTCAGGAGAAACGTTTCCTTGAAACTGCTCTGCTGTGCGTTCGTTCACCTAAGAGAGTTGAATCTATGTTGAGATTCAGCGAGTCAGAAACACGTTTCTTCTAGGAGCTGCGTTGGGATATTCCCGAGTGAATGGGACCATAGGCTGTACAGAGATATATCTGCTCCTAAAACCAAAAGCGTGCTATCTAACTGAATGGTTGTCAATGTGTGCATTCAACTGACAGAGGTAAACTCACGTTTGGATTCAGCGGTTTACAAACCCTTTCTGTGCAGAATCCCAAAACCGGTAATTCCAGCTCAATGACGGCATACGTACTAAACTGCAGGTAACTTCCTCTAAAACTCAGGAGAAACGTTTCCTTGAAACTGCTCTGCTGTGCGTTCGTTCACCTAAGAGAGTTGAATCTATGTTGAGATTCAGCGAGTCAGAAACACGTTTCTTCTAGGAGCTGCGTTGGGATATTCCCGAGTGAATGGGACCATAGGCTGTACAGAGAAATATCTGCTTCTAAAACCAAAACGGAGCTATCTAACTGAATGGTTGTCAATGTGTGCATTCACCTGACAGAGATAAACTCACGTGTGGATTCAGCGGTTTGCAAACCCTTTCTGTGCAGAATCCCAAAACCGGTATTTCCAGCCCAATGCCGGCATACGTACTAAACAGCAGGAAACTTCATCTAAAACTCAGGAGAAACGTTTCCTTGAAACTGCTCTGCTGTGCGTTCGTTCACCTAAGAGAGTTGAATCTATGTTGAGATTCAGCGAGTCAGAAACACGTTTCTTCTAGGAGCTGCGTTGGGATATTCCCGAGTGAATGGGACCATAGGCTGTACAGAGAAATATCTGCTTCTAAAACCAAAACGGAGCTATCTAACTGAATGGTTGTCAATGTGTTCATTCAACTGACAGAGTTAAACTCACGTGTGGATTCAGCGGTTTGCAAACCCTTTCTATGCAGAATCCCAAAACCGGTATTTCCTACCCAATGCCGGCATCCGTACTAAAAAGCAGGAAACTTCGTCTAAAACTCAGGCGAAACGTTTCCTTGTAACTGCTCTGCTGTGCGTTCGTTCACCTAAGAGAGTTGAATCTATGTTGAGATTCAGCGAGTCAGAAACACGTTTCTTCAAGGAGCTGCGTTGGGATATTCCCGAGTGAATGGGACCATAGGCTGTACAGAGATATATCTGCTCCTAAAACCAAAAGCGTGCTATCTAACTGAATGGTTGTCAATGTGTGCATTCAACTGACAGAGTTAAACTCACCTTTGGATTCAGCGGTTTACAAACCCTTTCTGTGCAGAATCCCAAAACCGGTAATTCCAGCTCAATGCCGGCATACGTACTAAACTGCAGGAAACTTCCTCTAAAACTCAGGAGAAACGTTTCCTTGAAACTGCTCTTCTGTGCGTTCGTTCACCTAAGAGAGTTGAATCTATGTTGAGATTCAGCGAGTCAGAAACACGTTTCTTCTAGGAGCTGCGTTAGGATATTCCCGAATGAATGGGACCATAGGCTGTACAGAGAAATATCTGCTTCTAAAACCAAAACGGAGCTATCTTACTGGATGGTTGTCAATGTGTGCATTCAACTGACAGAGTTAAACTCACGTGTGGATTCAGCGGTTTGCAAACCCTTTCTGTGGAGAATCCCAAAACCGGTATTTCCAGCCCAATGCCGGCATACGTACTAAACAGCAGGAAACTTCATCTAAAACTCAGGAGAAACGTTTCCTTGAAACTGCTCTCCTGTGCGTTCGTTCACCTAAGAGAGTTGAATCTATGTTGAGATTCAGCGAGTCAGAAACACGTTTCTTCTAGGAGCTGCGTTGGGATATTCCCGAGTGAATGGGACCATAGGCTGTACAGAGAAATATCTGCTTCTAAAACCAAAACGGAGCTATCTAACTGAATGGTTGTCAATGTGTTCATTCAACTGACAGAGTTAAACTCACGTTTGGATTCAGCGGTTTACAAACCCTTTCTGTGCAGAATCCCAAAACCGGTAATTCCAGCTCAATGCCGGCATACGTACTAAACTGCAGGAAACTTCCACTAAAACTCAGGAGAAACGTTTACTTGAAACTGCTCTGCTGTGCGATCGTTCACCTAAGAGAGTTGAATCTATTTTGAAATTCAGCGAGTCAGAAACACGTTTCTTCTAGGAGCTGCGTTGGGATATTTCCGAGTGAATGGGACCATAGGCTGTACAGAGAAATATCTGCTTCTAAAACCAAAACGGAGCTATCTAACTGGATGGTTGTCAATGTGTGCATTCAACTGACAGAGTTAAACTCACGTGTGGATTCAGCGGTTTGCAAGCCCTTTCTGTTCAGAATCCCAAAACCGGTATTTCATATCCAATGCAGGCATCCGTACTAAACAGCAGGAAACTTGGTCTAAAATTCAGGAGAAACGTTTCCTTGAAACTGCTCTGCTGTGCGTTCGTTCACCTAAGAGAGTTGAATCTATGTTGAGATTCAGCGAGTCAGAAACACGTTTCTTCTAGGAGCTGCGTTGGGATATTCCCGAGTGAATGGGACCATAGGCTGTACAGAGAATTATCTGCTTCTAACACCAAAACGGAGCTATCTAACTGCATGGTTGTCAATGTGTGCATTCAACTGACAGAGTTAAACTCACGTGTGGATTCAGCGGTTTGCAAACCCTTTCTGTGCAGAATCCCAAAACCGGTATTTCCTACCCAATGCCGGCATCTGTACTAAACAGCAGGAAACTTCGTCTAAAACTCATTCGAATCGTTTCCTTGTAACTGCTCTGTTGTGCGTTCGTTCACCTAAGAGAGTTGAATCTATGTTGAGATTCAGCGAGTCAGAAACACGTTTCTTCTAGGAGCTGCGTTGGGATATTCCCGAGTGAATGGGACCATAGGCTGTACAGAGATATATCTGCTCCTAAAACCAAAAGCGTGCTATCTAACTGAATGGTTGTCAATGTGTGCATTCAACTGACAGAGTTAAATTCACGTTTGGATTCAGCGGTTTACAAACCCTTTCTGTGCAGAATCCCAAAACCGGTAATTCCAGCTCAATGACGGCATACGTACTAAACTGCAGGTAACTTCCTCTAAAACTCAGGAGAAACGTTTCCTTGAAACTGCTCTGCTGTGCGTTCGTTCACCTAAGAGAGTTCAATCTATGTTGAGATTCAGCGAGTCAGAAACACGTTTCTTCTAGGAGCTGCGTTGGGATATTCCCGAGTGAATGGGACCATAGGCTGTACAGAGAAATATCTGCTTCTAAAACCAAAACGGAGCTATCTAACTGAATGGTTGTCAATGTGTGCATTCACCTGACAGAGATAAACTCACGTGTGGATTCAGTGGTTTGCAAAACCTTTCTGTGCAGAATCCCAAAACCGGTATTTCCAGCCCAATGCCGGCATACGTACTAAACAGCAGGAAACTTCATCTAAAACTCAGGAGAAATGTTTCCTTGAAACTGCTCTGCTGTGCGTTCGTTCACCTAAGAGAGTTGAATCTATGTTGAGATTCAGCGAGTCAAAAACACGTTTCTTCTAGGAGCTGCGTTGGGATATTCCCGAGTGAATGGGACCATAGGCTGTACAGAGAAATATCTGCTTCTAAAACCAAAACGGAGCTATCTAACTGAATGGTTGTCAATGTGTGCATTCAACTGACAGAGGTAAACTCACGTTTGGATTCAGCGGTTTACAAACCCTTTCTGTGCAGAATCCCAAAACCGGTAATTCCAGCTCAATGACGGCATACGTACTAAACTGCAGGTAACTTCCTCTAAAACTCAGGAGAAACGTTTCCTTGAAACTGCTCTGCTGTGCGTTCGTTCACCTAAGAGAGTTGAATCTATGTTGAGATTCAGCGAGTCAGAAACACGTTTCTTCTAGGAGTTGCGTTGGGATATTCCCGAGTGAATGGGACCATAGGCTGTACAGAGAAATATCTGCTTCTAAAACCAAAACGGAGCTATCTAACTGAATGGTTGTCAATGTGTGCATTCACCTGACAGAGATAAACTCACGTGTGGATTCAGCGGTTTGCAAACCCTTTCTGTGCAGAATCCCAAAACCGGTATTTCCAGCCCAATGCCGGCATACGTACTAAACAGCAGGAAACTTCATCTAAAACTCAGGAGAAACGTTTCCTTGAAACTGCTCTGCTGTGCGTTCGTTCACCTAAGAGAGTTGAATCTATGTTGAGATTCAGCGAGTCAGAAACACGTTTCTTCTAGGAGCTGCGTTGGGATATTCCCGAGTGAATGGGACCATAGGCTGTACAGAGAAATATCTGCTTCTAAAACCAAAACGGAGCTATCTAACTGAATGGTTGTCAATGTGTTCATTCAACTGACAGAGTTAAACTCACGTGTGGATTCAGCGGTTTGCAAACCCTTTCTATGCAGAATCCCAAAACCGGTATTTCCTACCCAATGCCGGCATCCGTACTAAAAAGCAGGAAACTTCGTCTAAAACTCAGGCGAAACGTTTCCTTGTAACTGCTCTGCTGTGCGTTCGTTCACCTAAGAGAGTTGAATCTATGTTGAGATTCAGCGAGTCAGAAACACGTTTCTTCAAGGAGCTGCGTTGGGATATTCCCGAGTGAATGGGACCATAGGCTGTACAGAGATATATCTGCTCCTAAAACCAAAAGCGTGCTATCTAACTGAATGGTTGTCAATGTGTGCATTCAACTGACAGAGTTAAACTCACCTTTGGATTCAGCGGTTTACAAACCCTTTCTGTGCAGAATCCCAAAACCGGTAATTCCAGCTCAATGCCGGCATACGTACTAAACTGCAGGAAACTTCCTCTAAAACTCAGGAGAAACGTTTCCTTGAAACTGCTCTTCTGTGCGTTCGTTCACCTAAGAGAGTTGAATCTATGTTGAGATTCAGCGAGTCAGAAACACGTTTCTTCTAGGAGCTGCGTTGGGATATTCCCGAGTGAATGGGACCATAGGCTGTACAGAGAAATATCTGCTTCTAAAACCAAAACGGAGCTATCTTACTGGATGGTTGTCAATGTGTGCATTCAACTGACAGAGTTAAACTCACGTGTGGATTCAGCGGTTTGCAAACCCTTTCTGTGGAGAATCCCAAAACCGGTATTTCCAGCCCAATGCCGGCATACGTACTAAACAGCAGGAAACTTCATCTAAAACTCAGGAGAAACGTTTCCTTGAAACTGCTCTCCTGTGCGTTCGTTCACCTAAGAGAGTTGAATCTATGTTGAGATTCAGCGAGTCAGAAACACGTTTCTTCTAGGAGCTGCGTTGGGATATTCCCGAGTGAATGGGACCATAGGCTGTACAGAGAAATATCTGCTTCTAAAACCAAAACGGAGCTATCTAACTGAATGGTTGTCAATGTGTTCATTCAACTGACAGAGTTAAACTCACGTTTGGATTCAGCGGTTTACAAACCCTTTCTGTGCAGAATCCCAAAACCGGTAATTCCAGCTCAATGCCGGCATACGTACTAAACTGCAGGAAACTTCCACTAAAACTCAGGAGAAACGTTTACTTGAAACTGCTCTGCTGTGCGATCGTTCACCTAAGAGAGTTGAATCTATTTTGAAATTCAGCGAGTCAGAAACACGTTTCTTCTAGGAGCTGCGTTGGGATATTTCCGAGTGAATGGGACCATAGGCTGTACAGAGAAATATCTGCTTCTAAAACCAAAACGGAGCTATCTAACTGGATGGTTGTCAATGTGTGCATTCAACTGACAGAGTTAAACTCACGTGTGGATTCAGCGGTTTGCAAGCCCTTTCTGTTCAGAATCCCAAAACCGGTATTTCATATCCAATGCAGGCATCCGTACTAAACAGCAGGAAACTTGGTCTAAAATTCAGGAGAAACGTTTCCTTGAAACTGCTCTGCTGTGCGTTCGTTCACCTAAGAGAGTTGAATCTATGTTGAGATTCAGCGAGTCAGAAACACGTTTCTTCTAGGAGCTGCGTTGGGATATTCCCGAGTGAATGGGACCATAGGCTGTACAGAGAATTATCTGCTTCTAACACCAAAACGGAGCTATCTAACTGCATGGTTGTCAATGTGTGCATTCAACTGACAGAGTTAAACTCACGTGTGGATTCAGCGGTTTGCAAACCCTTTCTGTGCAGAATCCCAAAACCGGTATTTCCTACCCAATGCCGGCATCTGTACTAAACAGCAGGAAACTTAGTCTAAAACTCATTCGAATCGTTTCCTTGTAACTGCTCTGTTGTGCGTTCGTTCACCTAAGAGAGTTGAATCTATGTTGAGATTCAGCGAGTCAGAAACACGTTTCTTCTAGGAGCTGCGTTGGGATATTCCCGAGTGAATGGGACCATAGGCTGTACAGAGAAATATATGCTTCTAAAACCAAAACGGAGCTATCAAACTGAATGGTGGTCAATGTGTGCATTCAACTGACAGAGTTAAACTCACGTGTGGATTCAGCGGTTTGCAAACCCTTTCTGTGCAGAATCCCAAAACCGGTATTTCCAGCCGAATGCCGGCATCCGTACTAAACAGCAGGAAACTTCGTCTAAAACTCAGGAGAAACGTTTCCTTGAAACTGCTCTGCTTTGCGTTCGTTCACCTAAGAGAGTTGAATCTATGTTGAGATTCAGCGAGTCAGAAACACGTTTCTTCTAGGAGCTGCGTTGGGATATTTCCGAGTGAATGGGACCATAGGCTGTACAGAGAAATATCTGCTTCTAAAACCAAAACGGAGCTATCTAACTGAATGTTTGTCAATGTGTTCATTCAACTGACAGAGTTAAACTCACGTGTGGATTCAGGGGTTTGCAAACCCTTTCTATGCAGAATCCCAAAACCAGTATTTCCTACCCAATGCCGGCATCCGTACTAAAAAGCAGGAAACTTCGTCTAAAACTCAGGCGAAACGTTTCCTTGTAACTGCTCTGCTGTGCGTTCGTTCACCTAAGATAGTTGAATCTATGTTGAGATTCAGCGAGTCAGAAACACGTTTCTTCTAGGAGCTGCGTTGGGATATTCCCGAGTGAATGGGACCATAGGCTGTACAGAGATATATCTGCTCCTAAAACCAAAAGCGTGCTATCTAACTGAATGGTGGTCAATGTGTGCATTCAACTGACAGAGTTAAACTCACGTTTGGATTCAGCGGTTTACAAACCCTTTCTGTGCAGAATCCCAAAACCGGTAATTCCAGCTCAATGCCGGCATACGTACTAAACTGCAGGAAACTTCCTCTAAAACTCAGGAGAAACGTTTCCTTGAAACTGCTCTTCTGTGCGTTCGTTCACCTAAGAGAGTTGAATCTATGTTGACATTCAGCGATTCAGAAACACGTTTCTTCTAGGAGCTGCGTTGGGATATTCCCGAGTGAATGGGACCATAGGCTGTACAGAGAAATATCTGCTTCTAAAACCAAAACGGAGCTATCTAACTGGATGGTTGTCAATGTGTGCATTCAACTGACAGAGTTAAACTCACGTGTGGATTCAGCGGTTTGCAAACCCTTTCTGTGGAGAATCCCAAAACCGGTATTTCCAGCCCAATGCCGGCATACGTACTAAACAGCAGGAAACTTCATCTAAAACTCAGGAGAAACGTTTCCTTGAAACTGCTCTCCTGTGCGTTCGTTCACCTAAGAGAGTTGAATCTATGTTGAGATTCAGCGAGTCAGAAACACGTTTCTTCTAGGAGCTGCGTTGGGATATTCCCGAGTGAATGGGACCATAGGCTGTACAGAGAAATATCTGCTTCTAAAACCAAAACGGAGCTATCTAACTGAATGGTTGTCAATGTGTTCATTCAACTGACAGAGTTAAACTCACGTTTGGATTCAGCGGTTTACAAACCCTTTCTGTGCAGAATCCCAAAACCGGTAATTCCAGCTCAATGCCGGCATACGTACTAAACTGCAGGAAACTTCCACTAAAACTCAGGAGAAACGTTTACTTGAAACTGCTCTGCTGTGCGATCGTTCACCTAAGAGAGTTGAATCTATTTTGAAATTCAGCGAGTCAGAAACACGTTTCTTCTAGGAGCTGCGTTGGGATATTTCCGAGTGAATGGGACCATAGGCTGTACAGAGAATTATCTGCTTCTAAAACCAAAACGGAGCTATCTAACTGGATGGTTGTCAATGTGTGCATTCATCTGACAGAGTTAAACTCACGTGTGGATTCAGCGGTTTGCAAACCCTTTCTGTTCAGAATCCCAAAACCGGTATTTCATATCCAATGCCGGAATCCGTACTAAACAGCAGGAAACTTGGTCTAAAATTCAGGAGAAACGTTTCCTTGAAACTGCTCTGCTGTGCGTTCGTTCACCTAAGAGAGTTGAATCTATGTTGAGATTCAGCGAGTCGGAAACACGTTTCTTCTAGGAGCTGCGTTGGGATATTCCCGAGTGAATGGGACCATAGGCTGTACAGAGAATTATCTGCTTCTAACACCAAAACGGAGCTATCTAACTGCATGGTTGTCAATGTGTGCATTCAACTGACAGAGTTAAACTCACGTGTGGATTCAGCGGTTTGCAAACCCTTTCTGTGCAGAATCCCAAAACCGGTATTTCCTACCCAATGCCGGCATCTGTACTAAACAGCAGGAAACTTCGTCTAAAACTCAGGAGAAACGTTTCCTTGAAACTGCTCTGCTGTGCGTTCGTTCACCTAAGAGAGTTGAATCTATGTTGAGATTCAGCGAGTCAGAAACACGTTTCTTCTAGGAGCTGCGTTGGGACATTCCCGAGTGAATGGGACGATAGGCTGTACAGAGAAATATCTGCTTCTAAAACCAAAACGGAGCTATCAAACTGAATGGTGGTCAATGTGTGCATTCAACTGACAGAGATAAACTCACGTGTGGATTCAGCGGTTTGCAAACCCTTTCTGTGCAGAATCCCAAAACCGGTATTTCCAGCCGAATGCCGGCATCCGTACTAAACTGAAGGTAACTTCCTCTAAAACTCAGGAGAAACGTTTCCTTGAAACTGCTCTGCTGTGCGTTCGTTCACCTAAGAGAGTTGAATCTATGTTGAGATTCAGCGAGTCAGAAACACGTTTCTTCTAGGAGCTGCGTTGGGATATTCCCGAGTGAATGGGACCATAGGCTGTACAGAGATATATCTGCTCCTAAAACCAAAAGCGTGCTATCTAACTGAATGGTTGTCAATGTGTGCATTCAACTGACAGAGTTAAACTCACGTTTGGATTCAGCGGTTTACAAACCCTTTCTGTGCAGAATCCCAAAACCGGTAATTCCAGCTCAATGACGGCATACGTACTAAACTGCAGGTAACTTCCTCTAAAACTCAGGAGAAACGTTTCCTTGAAACTGCTCTGCTGTGCGTTCGTTCACCTAAGAGAGTTGAATCTATGTTGAGATTCAGCGAGTCAGAAACACGTTTCTTCTAGGAGCTGCGTTGGGATATTCCCGAGTGAATGGGACCATAGGCTGTACAGAG
This sequence comes from Aotus nancymaae, assembly GCF_030222135.1. Classification (NCBI taxonomy): domain Eukaryota; kingdom Metazoa; phylum Chordata; class Mammalia; order Primates; family Aotidae; genus Aotus; species Aotus nancymaae. The sequence goes on from NW_026988493.1 coordinate 808,909, forward strand.
AAATATCTGCTTCTAAAACCAAAACGGAGCTATCTAACTGAATGGTTGTCAATGTGTGCATTCACCTGACAGAGATAAACTCACGTGTGGATTCAGCGGTTTGCAAACCCTTTCTGTGCAGAATCCCAAAACCGGTATTTCCAGCCCAATGCCGGCATACGTACTAAACAGCAGGAAACGTCATCTAAAACTCAGGAGAAACGTTTCCTTGAAACTGCTCTGCTGTGCGTTCGTTCACCTAAGAGAGTTGAATCTATGTTGAGATTCAGCGAGTCAGAAACACGTTTCTTCTAGGAGCTGCGTTGGGATATTCCCGAGTGAATGGGACCATAGGCTGTACAGAGAAATATCTGCTTCTAAAACCAAAACGGAGCTATCTAACTGAATGGTTGTCAATGTGTGCATTCAACTGACAGAGTTAAACTCACGTGTGGATTCAGCGGTTTGCAAACCCTTTCTGTGCAGAATCCCAAAACCGGTAATTCCAGCCTAATGCCAGCATCCGTACTAAACAGTAGTAAACTTCGTCTAAAACTCAGGAGAAACGTTTCCTTGAAACTGCTCTGCTGTGCGTTCGTTCACCTAAGAGAGTTAAATCTATGTTGAGATTCAGCGAGTCAGAAACACGTTTCTTCTAGGAGCTGCGTTGGGATATTCCCGAGTGAATGGGACCATAGGCTGTACAGAGAAATATCTGCTTCTAAAACCAAAAGGGTGCTATCAAACTGAATGGTTGTCAATGTGTGCATTCAACTGACAGAGTTAAGCTCACGTGTGGATTCAGCGGTTTGCAAACCCTTTCTGTGCAGAATCCCAAAACCGGAATTTCCAGCCCAATGCCGGCATACGTACTAAACAGCAGGAAACTTGGTCTAAAATTCAGGAGAAACGTTTCCTTGAAACTGCTCTGCTGTGCGTTCGTTCACCTAAGAGAGTTGAATCTATGTTGAGATTCAGCGAGTCAGAAACACGTTTCTTCTAGGAGCTGCGTTGGGATATTCCCGAGTGAATGGGACCATAGGCTCTACAGAGAAATATCTGCTCCTAAAACCAAAAGTGTGCTATCTAACTGAATAGTTGTCAATGTGTGCATTCAACTGACAGAGTTAAACTCACGTTTGGATTCAGCGGTTTACAAACCCTTTCTGTGCAGAATCCCAAAACCGGTAATTCCAGCTCAATGCCGGCATACGTACTAAACTGCAGGAAACTTCCTCTAAAACTCAGGAGAAACGTTTCCTTGAAACTGCTCTGCTGTGCGTTCGTTCACCTAAGAGAGTTGAATCTATGTTGAGATTCAGCGAGTCAGAAACACGTTTCTTCTAGGAGCTGCGTTGGGATATTCCCGAGTGAATGGGACCATAGGCTGTACAGAGAAATATCTGCTTATAAAACCAAAACGGAGCTACCTAACTGAATGGTTGTCAATGTGTGCATTCAACTGACAGAGATAAACTCACGTGTGGATTCAGCGGTTTGCAAACCCTTTCTGTGCAGAATCCCAAAACCGGTATTTCCAGCCCAATGCCGGCATACGTACTAAACAGCAGGAAACTTCGTCTAAAACTCAGGAGATACGTTTCCTTGAAACTGCTCTGCTGTGCGTTCGTTCACCTAAGAGAGTTGAATCTATATTGAGATTCAGCGAGTCAGAAACACGTTTCTTCTAGGAGCTGCATTGGGATATTCCCGAGTGAATGGGACCATAGGCTGTACAGAGAAATATCTGCTTCTAAAACCAAAACGGAGCTATCTAACTGGATGGTTGTCAATATGTGCATTCAACTGACAGAGATAAACTCACGTGTGGATTCAACGGTTTGCAAACCCTTTCTGTGCAGAATCCCAAAACCGGTATTTCCAGCCCAATACCGGCATACGTACTAAACAGCAGGAAACTTCATCTAAAACTCAGGAGAAACGTTTCCAAGAAACTGCTCTGCTGTGCGTTCATTCACCAAGAGAGTTGAATCTATGTTGAGATTCAGCGAGTCAGAAACACGTTTCTTCAAGGAGCTGCGTTGGGATATTCCAGAGTGAATGGGACCATAGGCTGTACAGAGAAATATCTGCTTCTAAAACCAAAACGGGGCTATCTAACTGAATGGTTGTCAATGTGTTCATTCAACTGACAGAGGTAAACTCACGTTTGGATTCAGCGGTTTACAAACCCTTTCTGTGCAGAATCCCAAAACCGGTAATTCCAGCTCAATGCCGGCATACGTACTAAACTGCAGGAAACTTCCACTAAAACTCAGGAGAAACGTTTACTTGAAACTGCTCTGCTGTGCGATCGTTCACCTAAGAGAGTTGAATCTATTTTGAAATTCAGCGAGTCAGAAACACGTTTCTTCTAGGAGCTGCGTTGGGATATTTTCGAGTGAATGGGACCATAGGCTGTACAGAGAAATATCTGCTTCTAAAACCAAAACGGAGCTACCTAACTGAATGGTTGTCAATGTGTGCATTCAACTGACAGAGATAAACTCACGTGTGGATTCAGCGGTTTGCAAACCCTTTCTGTGCAGAATCCCAAAACCGGTATTTCCAGCCCAATGCCGGCATACGTACTAAACAGCAGGAAACTTCGTCTAAAACTCAGGAGAAACGTTTCCTTGAAACTGCTCTGCTGTGCATTCGTTCACCTGGGAGAGTTGAATCTGTGTTGAGATTCAGCGAGTCAGAAACACGTTTCTTCTAGGAGCTGCGTTGGGATATTCCCGAGTGAATGGGACCATAGGCTGTACAGAGAAATATCTGCTTCTAAAACCAAAACGGAGCTATCTAACTGAATGGTTGTCAATGTGTGCATTCAACTGACAGAGTTAAACTCACGTGTGGATTCAGCGGTTTGCAAACCCTTTCTGTGCAGAATCCCAAAACCGGTATTTCCAGCCTAATGCCGCCATCCGTACTAAACAGTAGTAAACTTCCTCTAAAACTCAGGAGACACGTTTCCTTGAAACTGCTCTGCGGTGCGTTCGTTCACCTAAGGGAGTTGAATCTATTTTGAAATTCAGTGAGTCAGAAACACGTTTCTTCTAGGAGCTGCGTTGGGATATTCCCGAGTGAATGGGACCATAGTCTGTACAGAGAAATATCTGCTTCTAAAACCAAAAGGGTGCTATCTAACTGAATGGTTGTCAATGTGTGCATTCAAACTGACAGAGTTAAACTCACGTTTGGTATCAGCGGTTTGCAAACCATTTCTGTGCAGAATCCCAAAACCGGAATTTCCAGCCCAATGCCGGCATACGTACTAAACAGCAGGAAACTTCGTCTAAAACTCAGGAGAAACGTTTCCTTGAAACTGCTCTGCTGTGCGTTCGTTCACCTAAGAGAGTTGAATCTATGTTGAGATTCAGCGAGTCAGAATCTCGTTTCTTCTAGGAGCTGCGTTGGGATATTCCCGAGTGAATGGGACCATAGGGTGTACAGATAAATATCTGCTTCTAAAACCAAAACGGAGCTATCTAACTGGATGGTTGTCAATGTGTGCATTCAACTGAAAGAGTTAAACTCACGTGTGGATTCAGCGGTTTGCAAACCCTTTCTGTTCAGAATCCCAAAACCGGTATTTCCTACCCAATGCCGGCATCCGTACTAAACAGCAGGAAACTTGGTCTAAAATTCAGGAGAAACGTTTCCTTGAAACTGCTCTGCTGTGGGTTCGTTCTTCTAAGAGAGTTGAATCTATGTCGAGATTCAGCGAGTCAGAAACACGTTTCTTCTAGGAGCTGCGTTGGGATATTCCCGAGTGAATGGGACCATAGGCTCTACAGAGAAATATCTGCTCCTAAAACCAAAAGTGTGCTATCTAACTGAATAGTTGTCAATGTGTGCATTCAACTGACAGAGTTAAACTCACGTTTGGATTCAGCGGTTTACAAACCCTTTCTGTGCAGAATCCCAAAACCGGTAATTCCAGCTCAATGCCGGCATACGTACTAAACTGCAGGAAACTTCCTCTAAAACTCAGGAGAAACGTTTCCTTGAAACTGCTCTGCTGTGCGTTCGTTCACCTAAGAGAGTTGAATCTATGTTGAGATTCAGCGAGTCAGAAACACGTTTCTTCTAGGAGCTGCGTTGGGATATTCCCGAGTGAATGGGACCATAGGCTGTACAGAGAAATATCTGCTTCTAAAACCAAAACGGAGCTACCTAACTGAATGGTTGTCAATGTGTGCATTCAACTGACAGAGATAAACTCACGTGTGGCTTCAGCGGTTTGCAAACCCTTTCTGTGCAGAATCCCAAAACCGGTATTTCCAGCCCAATACCGGCATACGTACTAAACAGCAGGAAACTTCGTCTAAAACTCAGGAGAAACGTTTCCTAGAAACTGCTCTGCTGTGCGTTCATTCACCAAGAGAGTTGAATCTATGTTGAGATTCAGCGAGTCAGAAACACGTTTCTTCAAGGAGCTGCGTTGGGATATTCCCGAGTGAATGGGACCATAGGCTGTACAGAGAAATATCTGCTTCTAAAACCAAAACGGGGCTATCTAACTGAATGGTTGTCAATGTGTTCATTCAACTGACAGAGTTAAACTCACGTGTGGATTCAGCGGTTTGCAAACCCTTTCTGTGCAGAATCCCAAAACCGGTGTTTCCAGCGTAATGCCGGAATCCGTAATAAACAATAGTAAACTTCGTCTAAAACTCAGGAGAAACGTTTCCTTGAAACTGCTCTGCTGTGCGTTCGTTCACCTAAGAGAGTTGAATCTATTTTGAAATTCAGCGAGTCAGAAACACGTTTCTTCTAGGAGCTGCGCTGGGATATTCCCGAGTGAATGGGACCATAGGCTGTACAGAGAATTATCTGCTTCTAAAACCAAAACGGAGCTATCTAACTGAATGGTGGTCAATGTGTGCATTCAACTGACAGAGTTAAACTCACGTGTGGATTCAGCGGTTTGCAAACCCTTTCTGTGCAGAATCCCAAAACCGGTATTTCCTACCCAATGCCGGCATCCGTACTAAACAGCAGGAAACTTCGTCTAAAACTCAGGCGAAACGTTTCCTTGTAACTGCTCTGCTGTGCGTTCGTTCACCTAAGAGAGTTGAATCTATGTTGAGATTCAGCGAGTCAGAAACACGTTTCTTCTAGGAGCTGCGTTGGGATATTCCCGAGTCAATGGGACCATAGGCTGTACAGAGAAATATCTGCTTCTAAAACCAAAACGGAGCTATCTAACTGAATGGTTGTCAATGTGTGCATTCAACTGACAGAGTTAAACTCACGTGTGGATTCAGCGGTTTGCAAACCCTTTCTGTGCAGAAACCCAAAACCGGTATTTCCAGCCTAATGCCGCCATCCGTACTAAACAGTAGTAAACTTCCTCTAAAACTCAGGAGAAACGTTTCCTTGAAACTGCTCTGCTGTGCGTTCGTTCACCTAAGAGAGTTGAATCTATTTTGAAATTCAGTGAGTCAGAAACACGTTTCTTCTAGGAGCTGCGTTGGGATATTCCCGAGTGAATGGGACCATAGGCTGTACAGAGAAATATCTGCTTCTAAAACCAAAAGGGTGCTATCTAACTGAATGGTTGTCAATGTGTGCATTCAAACTGACAGAGTTAAACTCACGTTTGGTATCAGCGGTTTGCAAACCCTTTCTGTGCAGAATCCCAAAACCGGAATTGCCAGCCCAATGCCGGCATTCGTACTAAACAGCAGGAAACTTCCTCTAAAATTCAGGAGAAACGTTTCCTTGAAACTGCTCTGCTGTGCGTTCGTTCACTTAAGAGAGTTGAATCTATTTTGAAATTCAGCGAGTCAGAAACACGTTTCTTCTAGGAGCTGCGTTGGGATATTCCCGAGTGAATGGGACCATAGGCTGTACAGAGAAATATCTGCTTCTAAAACCAAAACGGAGCTATCTAACTGGATGGTTGTCAATGTGTGCATTCAACTGACAGAGTTAAACTCACGTGTGGATTCAGCGGTTTGCAAACACTTTCTGTTCAGAATCCCAAAACCGGTATTTCCTACCCAATGCCGGCATTCGTACTAAACAGCAGGAAACTTCCTCTAAAACTCAGGAGAAACGTTTCCTTGAAACTGCTCTGCTGTGCGTTCGTTCACGTAAGAGAGTTGAATCTATGTTGAGATTCAGCGAGTCAGAAACACGTTTCTTCTAGGAGCTGCGTTGGGATATTCCCGAGTGAATGGGACCATAGGCTATACAGAGAAATATCTGCTTCTAAAACCAAAACGGAGCTATCTAACTGAATGGTTTTCAATGTGTGCATTCAACTGACAGAGTTAAACTCACGTGTGGATTCAGCGGTTTGCAAACCCTTTCTGTGCAGAATCCCAAAACCGGTATTTTCTACCCAATGCCGGCATCCGTACTAAACAGCAGGAAACTTCGTCTAAAACTCAGGCGAAACGTTTCCTTGTAACTGCTCTGCTGTGCGTTCGTTCACCTAAGAGAGTTGAATCTATGTTGAGATTCAGCGAGTCAGAAACACGTTTCTTCTAGGAGCTGCGTTGGGATATTCCCGAGTGAATGGGACCATAGGCTGTACAGAGAAATATCTGCTTCGAAAACCAAAACGGAGCTATCTAACTGAATGGTTTTCAATGTGTGCATTCAACTGACAGAGTTAAACTCACGTGTGGATTCAGCGGTTTGCAAACCCTTTCTGTGCAGAATCCCTAAACCATTATTTCCAGCCCAATGCCGGCATACGTACTAAACAGCAGTAAACTTCGTCTAAAACTCATGAGAAACGTTTCCTTGAAACTGCTCTGCTGTGCGTTCGTTCACCTAGGAGAGTTGAATCTATGTTGAGATTCAGCGAGTCAGAAACACGTTTCTTCTAGGAGCTGCGTTGGGATATTCCCGAGTGAATGGGACCATAGGCTCTACAGAGAAATATCTGCTTTTAAAACCAAAACGGAGCTATCTAACTGAATGGTTGTCAATGTGTGCATTCAACTGACAGAGTTAAACTCACGTATGGTTTCAGCGGTTTGCAAACCCTTTCTGTGCAGAATCCCAAAACCGGTAATTCCAGCCTAATGCCAGCATCCGTACTAAACAGTAGTAAACTTCGTCTAAATCTCAGGAGAAACGTTTCCTTGAAACTGCTCTGCTGTGCGTTCGTTCACCTAAGAGAGTTAAATCTATGTTGAGATTCAGCGAGTCAGAAACACGTTTCTTCTAGGAGCTGCGTTGGGATATTCCCGAGTGAATGGGACCATAGGCTGTACAGAGAAATATCTGCTTCTAAAACCAAAAGGGTGCTATCAAACTGAATGGTTGTCAATGTGTGCATTCAACTGACAGAGTTAAACTCACGTGTGGATTCAGCGGTTTGCAAACCCTTTCTGTGCAGAATCCCAAAACCGGTATTTCCAGCCCAATGCCGGCATACGTACTAAACAGCAGGAAACTTCGTCTAAAACTCAGGAGAAACGTTTCCTTGAAACTGCTCTGCTGTGCTTTCGTTCACCTGGGAGAGTTGAATCTGTGTTGAGATTCAGCGAGTCAGAAACACGTTTCTTCTAGGAGCTGCGTTGGGATATTCCCGAGTGAATGGGACCATAGGCTGTACGGAGAAATATCTGCTTCTAAAACCAAAACGGAGCTATCTAACTGAATGGTTGTCAATGTGTGCATTCAACTGACAGAGTTAAACTCAGGTGTGGATTCAGCGGTTTGCAAACCCTTTCTGTGCAGAATCCCAAAACCGGTATTTCCAGCCTAATGCCGCCATCCGTACTAAACAGTAGTAAACTTCCTCTAAAACTCAGGAGAAACGTTTCCTTGAAACTGCTCTGCTGTGCGTTCGTTCACCTAAGAGAGTTGAATCTATTTTGAAATTCAGTGAGTCAGAAACACGTTTCTTCTAGGAGCTGCGTTGGGATATTCCCGAGTGAATGGGACCATAGGCTGTAAAGAGAAATATCTGCTTCTAAAACCAAAAGGGTGCTATCAAACTGAATGGTTGTCAATGTGTGCATTCAACTGACAGAGTTAAACTCACGTGTGGATTCAGCGGTTTGCAAACCCTTTCTGTGCAGAATCCCAAAACCGGTATTTCCAGCCCAATGCCGGCATACGTACTAAACAGCAGGAAACTTCGTCTAAAACTCAGGAGAAACGTTTCCTTGAAACTGCTCTGCTGTGCATTCGTTCACCTGGGAGAGTTGAATCTGTGTTGAGATTCAGCGAGTCAGAAACACGTTTCTTCTAGGAGCTGCGTTGGGATATTCCCGAGTGAATGGGACCGTAGGCTGTACAGAGAAATATCTGCTTCTAAAACCAAAACGGAGCTATCTAACTGAATGGTTGTCAATGTGTGCATTCAACTGACAGAGTTAAACTCACGTGTGGATTCAGCGGTTTGCAAACCCTTTCTGTGCAGAATCCCAAAACCGGTATTTCCAGCCTAATGCCGCCATCCGTACTAAACAGTAGTAAACTTCCTCTAAAACTCAGGAGAAACGTTTCCTTGAAACTGCTCTGCTGTGCGTTCGTTCACCTAAGAGAGTTGAATCTATTTTGAAATTCAGTGAGTCAGAAACACGTTTCTTCTAGGAGCTGCGTTGGGATATTCCCGAGTGAATGGGACCATAGGCTGTACAGAGAAATATCTGCTTCTAAAACCAAAAGGGTGCTATCTAACTGAATGGTTCTCAATGTGTGCATTCAAACTGACAGAGTTAAACTCACGTTTGGTATCAGCGGTTTGCAAACCCTTTCTGTGAAGAATCCCAAAATCGGAATTTCCAGCCCAATGCCGGCATACGTACTAAACAGCAGGAAACTTCGTCTAAAACTCAGGAGAAACGTTTCCTTGAAACTGCTCTGCTGTGGATTCGTTCACCTGGGAGAGTTGAATCTGTGTTGAGATTCAGCGAGTCAGAAACACGTTTCTTCTAGGAGCTGCGTTGGGATATTCCCGAGTGAATGGGACCGTAGGCTGTACAGAGAAATATCTGCTTCTAAAACCAAAACGGAGCTATCTAACTGAATGGTTGTCAATGTGTGCATTCAACTGACAGAGTTAAACTCACGTGTGGATTCAGCGGTTTGCAAACCCTTTCTGTGCAGAATCCCAAAACCGGTATTTCCTACCCAATGCCAGCATCCGTACTAAACAGCAGGAAACTTCGTCTAAAACTCAGGCGAAACTTTTCCTTGTAACTGCTCTGCTGTGCGTTCGTTCACCTAGGAGAGTTGAATCTATGTTGAGATTCAGCGAGTCAGAAACACGTTTCTTCTAGGAGCTGCGTTGGGATATTCCCGAGTGAATGGGACCATAGGCTGTACAGAGAAATATCTGCTCCTAAAACCAAAAGTGTGCTATCTAACTGACTGGTTGTCAATGTGTGCATTCAACTGACAGAGTTAAACTCACGTTTGGATTCAGCGGTTTACAAACCCTTTCTGTGCAGAATCCCAAAACCGGTAATTCCAGCTCAATGCCGGCATACGTACTAAACTGCAGGAAACTTCCACTAAAACTCAGGAGAAACGTTTACTTGAAACTGCTCTGCTGTGCGATCGTTCACCTAAGAGAGTTGAATCTATTTTGAAATTCAGCGAGTCAGAAACACGTTTCTTCTAGGAGCTGCGTTGGGATATTCCCGAGTGAATGGGACCATAGGCTGTACAGAGAAATATCTGCTTCTAAAACCAAAACGGAGCTATCTAACTGGATGGTTGTCAATGTGTGCATTCAACTGACAGAGTTAAACTCACGTGTGGATTCAGCGGTTTGCAAACCCTTTCTGTTCAGAATCCCAAAACCGGTATTTCGTACCCAATGCCGGCATCCGTACTAAACAGCAGGAAACTTCGTCTAAAATTCAGGAGAAACGTTTCCTTGAAACTGCTCTGCTGTGCGTTCGTTCACCTAAGAGAGTTGAATCTATGTTGAGATTCAGCGAGTCAGAAACACGTTTCTTCTAGGAGCTGCGTTGGGATATTCCCGAGTGAATGGGACCATAGGCTGTACAGAGAAATATCTGCTTCTAACACCAAAACGGAGCTATCTAGCTGAATGGTTGTCAATGTGTGCATTCAACTGACAGAGTTAACCTCACGTGTGGATTCAGCGGTTTGCAAACCCTTTCTGTGCAGAATCCCAAAACCGGTATTTCCTACCCAATGCCGGCATCCGTACTAAACAGCAGGAAACTTCGTCTAAAACTCAGGAGAAACGTTTCCTTGTAACTGCTCTGCTGTGCGTTCGTTCACCTAAGAGAGTTGAATCTATGTTGAGATTCAGCGAGTCAGAAACACGTTTCTTCTAGGAGCTGCGTTGGGATATTCCCGAGTGAATGGGACCATAGGCTGTACAGAGATATATCTGCTCCTAAAACCAAAAGCGTGCTATCTAACTGAATGGTTGTCAATGTGTGCATTCAACTGACAGAGTTAAACTCACGTTTGGATTCAGCGGTTTACAAATCCTTTCTGTGCAGAATCCCAAAACCGGTAATTCCAGCTCAATGCCGGCATACGTACTAAACTGCAGGAAACTTCCTCTAAAACTCAGGAGAAACGTTTCCTTGAAACTGCTCTGCTGTGCGTTCGTTCACCTAAGAGAGTTGAATCTATGTTGAGATTCAGCGAGTCAGAAACACGTTTCTTCTAGGAGCTGCGTTGGGATATTCCCGAGTGAATGGGACCATAGGCTGTACAGAGAAATATCTGCTTCTAAAACCAAAACGGAGCTATCTAACTGAATGGTTGTCAATGTGTTCATTCAACTGACAGAGTTAAACTCACGTGTGGATTCAGCGGTTTGAAAACCCTTTCTATGCAGAATCCCAAAACCGGTATTTCCTACCCAATGCCGGCATCCGTACTAAACAGCAGGAAAATTCGTCAAAAACTCAGGCGAAACGTTTCCTTGTAACTGCTCTGCTGTGCGTTCGTTCACCTAAGAGAGTTGAATCTATGTTGAGATTCAGCGAGTCAGAAACACGTTTCTTCTAGGAGCTGCGTTGGGATATTCCCGAGTGAATGGGACCATAGGCTGTACAGAGAAATATCTGCTTCTAAAACCAAAACGGAGCTATCTAACTGAATGGTTGTCAATGTGTTCATTCAACTGACAGAGTTAAACTCACGTGTGGATTCAGCGGTTTGCAAACCCTTTCTGTGCAGAATCCCAAAACCGGTGTTTCCAGCGTAATGGCGGCATCCGTACTAAACAGCAGGAAACTTCGTCTAAAACTCAGGCGAAACGTTTCCTTGTAACTGCTCTGCTGTGCGTTCGTTCACCTAAGAGAGTTGAATCTATGTTGAGATTCAGCGAGTCAGAAACACGTTTCTTCTAGGAGCTGCGTTGGGATATTCCCGAGTGAATGGGACCATAGGCTGTACAGAGAAATATCTGCTCCTAAAACCAAAAGTGTGCTATCTAACTGAATGGTTGTCAATGTGTGCATTCAACTGACAGAGTTAAACTCACGTTTGGATTCAGCGGTTTACAAACCCTTTCTGTGCAGAATCCCAAAACCGGTAATTCCAGCTCAATGCCGGCATACGTACTAAACTGCAGGAAACTTCCACTAAAACTCCGGAGAAACGTTTCCTTGAAACTGCTCTGCTGTGCGTTCGTTCACCTAAGAGAGTTGAATCTATGTTGAGATTCAGCGAGTCAGAAACACGTTTCTTCTAGGAGCTGCATTGGGATATTCCCGAGTGAATGGGACCATAGGCTGTACAGAGAAATATCTGCTTCTAAAACCAAAACGGAGCTATCTAACTGAATGGTTGTCAATGTGTTCATTCAACTGACAGAGTTAAACTCACGTGTGGATTCAGCGGTTTGAAAACCCTTTCTGTGCATAATCCCAAAACCGGTATTTCCAGCCGAATGCCGGCATCCGTACTAAACAGCAGGAAACTTCGTCTAAAACTCAGGGGAAACGTTTCCTTGAAACTGCTCTGCTGTGCGTTCGTTCACCTAAGAGAGTTGAATCTATGTTGAGATTCAGCGAGTCAGAAACACGTTTCTTGTAGGAGCTGCGTTGGGATATTCCCGAGTGAATGGGACCATAGGCTGTACAGAGAAATATCTGCTTCTAAAACCAAAACGGAGCTATCTAACTGAATGGTTGTCAATGTGTTCATTCAACTGACAGAGTTAAACTCACGTGTGGATTCAGCGGTTTGAAAACCCTTTCTATGCAGAATCCCAAAACCGGTATTTCCTACCCAATGCCGGCATCCGTACTAAACAGCAGGAAACTTCGTCTAAAACTCATGAGAAACGTTTCCTTGTAACTGCTCTGCTGTGCGTTCGTTCACCTAAGAGAGTTGAATCTATGTTGAGATTCAGCGAGTCAGAAACACGTTTCTTCTAGGAGCTGCGTTGGGATATTCCCGAGTGAATGGGACCATAGGCTGTACAGAGAAATATCTGCTTCTAAAACCAAAACGGAGCTATCTAACTGAATGGTTGTCAATGTGTTCATTCAACTGACAGAGTTAAACTCACGTGTGGATTCAGCGGTTTGCAAACCCTTTCTGTGCAGAATCCCAAAACCGGTGTTTCCAGCGTAATGGCGGCATCCGTACTAAACAGCAGGAAACTTCGTGTAAAACTCAGGCGAAACGTTTCCTTGTAACTGCTCTGCTGTGCGTTCGTTCACCTAAGAGAGTTGAATCTATGTTGAGATTCAGCGAGTCAGAAACACGTTTCTTCTAGGAGCTGCGTTGGGATATTCCCGAGTGAATGGGACCATAGGCTGTACAGAGAAATATCTGCTCCTAAAACCAAAAGTGTGCTATCTAACTGAATGGTTGTCAATGTGTGCATTCAACTGACAGAGTTAAACTCACGTTTGGATTCAGCGGTTTACAAACCCTTTCTGTGCAGAATCCCAAAACCGGTAATTCCAGCTCAATGCCGGCATACGTACTAAACTGCAGGAAACTTCCACTAAAACTCAGGAGAAACGTTTACTTGAAACTGCTCTGCTGTGCGATCGTTCACCTAAGAGAGTTGAATCTATGTTGAGATTCAGCGAGTCAGAAACACGTTTCTTCTAGGAGCTGCGTTGGGATATTCCCGAGTGAATGGGACCATAGGCTGTACAGAGAAATATCTGCTTCTAAAACCAAAACGGAGCTATCTAACTGAATGGTTGTCAATGTGTGCATTCACCTGACAGAGATAAACTCACGTGTGGATTCAGCGGTTTGCAAAACCTTTCTGTGCAGAATCCCAAAACCGGTATTTCCAGCCCAATGCCGACATACGTACTAAACAGCAGGAAACTTCGTCTAAAACTCAGGAGAAACGTTTCCTTGAAACTGCTCTGCTGTGCGTTCGTTCACCTAAGAGAGTTGAATCTATGTTGAGATTCAGCGAGTAAGAAACACGTTTCTTCTAGGAGCTGCGTTGGGATATTCCCGAGTGAATGGGACCATAGGCTGTACAGAGAAATATCTGCTTCTAAAACCAAAACGGAGCTATCAAACTGAATGGTGGTCAACGTGTGTATTCAACTGACAGAGTTAAACTCACGTGTGGATTCAGCGGTTTGCAAACCCTTTCTGTGCAGAATCCCTAAACCGGTATTTCCAGCCGAATGCCGGCATCCATACTAAACAGCAGGAAACTTCGTCTAAAACTCAGGAGAAACGTTTCCTTGAAACTGCTCTGCTGTGCGTTCGTTCACCTAAGAGAGATGAATCTATGTTGAGATTCAGCGAGTCAGAAACACGTTTCTTCTAGGAGCTGCGTTGGGATATTCCCGAGTGAATGGGACCATAGGCTGTACAGAGAAATATCTGCTTCTAAAACCAAAACGGAGCTATCTAACTGAATGGTTGTCAATGTGTTCATTCAACTGACAGAGTTAAACTCACGTGTGGATTCAGCGGTTTGAAAACCCTTTCTATGCAGAATCCCAAAACCGGTATTTCCTACCCAATGCCGGCATCCGTACTAAACAGCAGGAAAATTCGTCAAAAACTCAGGCGAAACGTTTCCTTGTAACTGCTCTGCTGTGCGTTCGTTCACCTAAGAGAGTTGAATCTATGTTGAGATTCAGCGAGTCAGAAACACGTTTCGTCTAGGAGCTGCGTTGGGATATTCCCGAGTGAATGGGACCATAGGCTGTACAGAGAAATATCTGCTTCTAAAACCAAAACGGAGCTATCTAACTGGATGGTTGTCAATGTGTGTATTCAACTGACAGAGATAAACTCACATGTGGATTCAGCGGTTTGCAAACCCTTTCTGTGCAGAATCCCAAAACCGGTATTTCCAGCCCAATGCCGGCATACGTACTAAACAGCAGGAAACTTCATCTAAAACTCAGGAGAAACGTTTCCTTGTAACTGCTCTGCTGTGCGTTCGTTCACCTAAGAGAGTTGAATCTATGTTGAGATTCAGCGAGTCAGAAACACGTTTCTTCTAGGAGCTGCGTTGGGATATTCCCGAGTGAAAGGGACCATAGGCTGTACAGAGAAATATCTGCTTCTAAAACCAAAACGGAGCTATCAAACAGAATGGTGGTCAATGTGTGCATTCAACTGACAGAGTTAAACTCACGTGTGGATTCAGCGGTTTGCAAACCCTTTCTGTTCAGAATCCCAAAACCGGTATTTGATACCCAATGCCGGCATCCGTACTAAACAGCAGGAAACATGGTCTAAAATTCAGGAGAAACGTTTCCTTGAAACTGCTCTGCTGTGCGTTCGTTCACCTAAGAGAGTTGAATCTATGTTGAGATTCAGCGAGTCAGAAACACGTTTCTTCTAGGAGCTGCGTTGGGATATTCCCGAGTGAATGGGACCATAGGCTGTACAGAGAAATATCTGCTTCTAACACCAAAAAGGAGCTATCTAACTGAATGGTTGTCAATGTGTGCATTCAACCGACAGAGTTAAATTCACGTGTGGATTCAGCGGTTTGCAAACCCTTTCTGTGCAGAATCCCAAAACCGGTATTTCCTACCCAATGCTGGCATCCGTACTAAATAGCAGGAAACTTTGTCTAAAACTCATTCGAAACGTTTCCTTGTAACTGCTCTGCTGTGCGTTCGTTTACCTAAGAGAGTTGAATCTATGTTGAGATTCAGCGAGTCAGAAACACGTTTCTTCTAGGAGCTGCGTTGGGATATTCCCGAGTGAATGGGACCATAGGCTGTACAGAGAAATATCTGCTTCTAAAACCAAAACGGAGCTATCTAACTGAATTGTTGTCAATGTGTTCATTCAACTGACAGAGTTAAACTCACGTGTGGATTCAGCGGTTTGCAAACCCTTTCTGTGCAGAATCCCAAAACCGGTGTTTCCAGCGTAATGGCGGCATCCGTACTAAACAGCAGGAAACTTCGTCTAAAACTCAGGCGAAACGTTTCCTTGTAACTGCTCTGCTGTGCGTTCGTTCACCTAAGAGAGTTGAATCTATGTTGAGATTCAGCGAGTCAGAAACACGTTTCTTCTAGGAGCTGCGTTGGGATATTCCCGAGTGAATGGGACCATAGGCTGCACAGAGAAATATCTGCTCCTAAAACCAAAAGTGTGCTATCTAACTGAATGGTTGTCAATGTGTGCATTCAACTGACAGAGTTAAACTCACGTTTGGATTCAGCGGTTTACAAACCCTTTCTGTGCAGAATCCCAAAACCGGTAATTCCAGCTCAATGCCGGCATACGTACTAAACTGCAGGAAACTTCCACTAAAACTCAGGAGAAACGTTTCCTTGAAACTGCTCTGCTGTGCGTTCGTTCACCTAAGAGAGTTGAATCTATGTTGAGATTCAGCGAGTCAGAAACACGTTTCTTCTAGGAGCTGCATTGGGATATTCCCGAGTGAATGGGACCATAGGCTGTACAGAGAAATATCTGCTTCTAAAACCAAAACGGAGCTATCTAACTGAATGGTTGTCAATGTGTTCATTCAACTGACAGAGTTAAACTCACGTGTGGATTCAGCGGTTTGCAAACCCTTTCTGTGCAGAATTCCAAAACCGGTATTTCCTACCCAATGCCGGCATCTGTACTAAACAGCAGGAAACTTCGTCTAAAACTCATTCGAAACGTTTCCTTGTAACTGCTCTGCTGTGCGTTCGTTCACCTAAGAGAGTTGAATCTATGTTGAGATTCAGCGAGTCAGAAACACGTTTCTTCTAGGAGCTGCGTTGGGATATTCCCGAGTGAATGGGACCATAGGCTGTACAGAGAAATATCTGCTTCTAAAACCAAAACGGAGCTATCTAACTGGATGGTTGTCAATGTGTGCATTCAACTGACAGAGTTAAACTCACGTGTGGATTCAGCGGTTTGCAAACCCTTTCTGTTCAGAATCCCAAAACCGGTATTTCGTACCCAATGCCGGCATCCGTAGTAAACAGCAGGAAACTTCGACTAAAATTCAGGAGAAACGTTTCCTTGAAACTGCTCTGCTGTGCGTTCGTTCACCTAAGAGAGTTGAATCTATGTTGAGATTCAGCGAGTCAGAGACACGTTTCTTCTAGGAGCTGCGTTGGGATATTCCCGAGTGAATGGGACCATAGGCTGTACAGAGAAATATCTGCTTCTAACACCAAAACGGAGCTATCTAGCTGAATGGTTGTCAATGTGTGCATTCAACTGACAGAGTTAAACTCACGTGTGGATTCAGCGGTTTGCAAACCCTTTCTGTGCAGAATCCCAAAACCGGTATTTCCTACCCAATGCCGGCATCCGTACTAAACAGCAGGAAACTTCGTCTAAAACTCAGGAGAAACGTTTCCTTGTAACTGCTCTGCTGTGCGTTCGTTCACCTAAGAGAGTTGAATCTATGTTGAGATTCAGCGAGTCAGAAACACGTTTCTTCTAGGAGCTGCGTTGGGATATTCCCGAGTGAATGGGACCATAGGCTGTACAGAGATATATCTGCTCCTAAAACCAAAAGCGTGCTATCTAACTGAATGGTTGTCAATGTGTGCATTCAACTGACAGAGTTAAACTCACGTTTGGATTCAGCGGTTTACAAATCCTTTCTGTGCAGAATCCCAAAACCGGTAATTCCAGCTCAATGCCGGCATACGTACTAAACTGCAGGAAACTTCCTCTAAAACTCAGGAGAAACGTTTCCTTGAAACTGCTCTGCTGTGCGTTCGTTCACCTAAGAGAGTTGAATCTATGTTGAGATTCAGCGAGTCAGAAACACGTTTCTTCTAGGAGCTGCGTTGGGATATTCCCGAGTGAATGGGACCATAGGCTGTACAGAGAAATATCTGCTTCTAAAACCAAAACGGAGCTATCTAACTGAATGGTTGTCAATGTGTGCATTCACCTGACAGAGATAAACTCACGTGTGGATTCAGCGGTTTGCAAAACCTTTCTGTGCAGAATCCCAAAACCGGTATTTCCAGCCCAATGCCGACATACGTACTAAACAGCAGGAAACTTCGTCTAAAACTCAGGAGAAACGTTTCCTTGAAACTGCTCTGCTGTGCGTTCGTTCACCTAAGAGAGTTGAATCTATGTTGAGATTCAGCGAGTAAGAAACACGTTTCTTCTAGGAGCTGCGTTGGGATATTCCCGAGTGAATGGGACCATAGGCTGTACAGAGAAATATCTGCTTCTAAAACCAAAACGGAGCTATCAAACTGAATGGTGGTCAATGTGTGTATTCAACTGACAGAGTTAAACTCACGTGTGGATTCAGCGGTTTGCAAACCCTTTCTGTGCAGAATCCCTAAACCGGTATTTCCAGCCGAATGCCGGCATCCATACTAAACAGCAGGAAACTTCGTCTAAAACTCAGGAGAAACGTTTCCTTGAAACTGCTCTGCTGTGCGTTCGTTCACCTAAGAGAGATGAATCTATGTTGAGATTCAGCGAGTCAGAAACACGTTTCTTCTAGGAGCTGCGTTGGGATATTCCCGAGTGAATGGGACCATAGGCTGTACAGAGAAATATCTGCTTCTAAAACCAAAACGGAGCTATCTAACTGAATGGTTGTCAATGTGTTCATTCAACTGACAGAGTTAAACTCACGTGTGGATTCAGCGGTTTGAAAACCCTTTCTATGCAGAATCCCAAAACCGGTATTTCCTACCCAATGCCGGCATCCGTACTAAACAGCAGGAAAATTCGTCAAAAACTCAGGCGAAACGTTTCCTTGTAACTGCTCTGCTGTGCGTTCGTTCACCTAAGAGAGTTGAATCTATGTTGAGATTCAGCGAGTCAGAAACACGTTTCGTCTAGGAGCTGCGTTGGGATATTCCCGAGTGAATGGGACCATAGGCTGTACAGAGAAATATCTGCTTCTAAAACCAAAACGGAGCTATCTAACTGGATGGTTGTCAATGTGTGCATTCAACTGACAGAGATAAACTCACATGTGGATTCAGCGGTTTGCAAACCCTTTCTGTGCAGAATCCCAAAACCGGTATTTCCAGCCCAATGCCGGCATACGTACTAAACAGCAGGAAACTTCATCTAAAACTCAGGAGAAACGTTTCCTTGTAACTGCTCTGCTGTGCGTTCGTTCACCTAAGAGAGTTGAATCTATGTTGAGATTCAGCGAGTCAGAAACACGTTTCTTCTAGGAGCTGCGTTGGGATATTCCCGAGTGAAAGGGACCATAGGCTGTACAGAGAAATATCTGCTTCTAAAACCAAAACGGAGCTATCAAACAGAATGGTGGTCAATGTGTGCATTCAACTGACAGAGTTAAACTCACGTGTGGATTCAGCGGTTTGCAAACCCTTTCTGTTCAGAATCCCAAAACCGGTATTTGATACCCAATGCCGGCATCCGTACTAAACAGCAGGAAACATGGTCTAAAATTCAGGAGAAACGTTTCCTTGAAACTGCTCTGCTGTGCGTTCGTTCACCTAAGAGAGTTGAATCTATGTTGAGATTCAGCGAGTCAGAAACACGTTTCTTCTAGGAGCTGCGTTGGGATATTCCCGAGTGAATGGGACCATAGGATGTACAGAGAAATATCTGCTTCTAACACCAAAAAGGAGCTATCTAACTGAATGGTTGTCAATGTGTGCATTCAACCGACAGAGTTAAATTCACGTGTGGATTCAGCGGTTTGCAAACCCTTTCTGTGCAGAATCCCAAAACCGGTATTTCCTACCCAATGCTGGCATCCGTACTAAATAGCAGGAAACTTTGTCTAAAACTCATTCGAAACGTTTCCTTGTAACTGCTCTGCTGTGCGTTCGTTCACCTAAGAGAGTTGAATCTATGTTGAGATTCAGCGAGTCAGAAACACGTTTCTTCTAGGAGCTGCGTTGGGATATTCCCGAGTGAATGGGACCATAGGCTGTACAGAGAAATATCTGCTTCTAAAACCAAAACGGAGCTATCTAACTGAATTGTTGTCAATGTGTTCATTCAACTGACAGAGTTAAACTCACGTGTGGATTCAGCGGTTTGCAAACCCTTTCTGTGCAGAATCCCAAAACCGGTGTTTCCAGCGTAATGGCGGCATCCGTACTAAACAGCAGGAAACTTCGTCTAAAACTCAGGCGAAACGTTTCCTTGTAACTGCTCTGCTGTGCGTTCGTTCACCTAAGAGAGTTGAATCTATGTTGAGATTCAGCGAGTCAGGAACACGTTTCTTCTAGGAGCTGCGTTGGGATATTCCCGAGTGAATGGGACCATAGGCTGCACAGAGAAATATCTGCTCCTAAAACCAAAAGTGTGCTATCTAACTGAATGGTTGTCAATGTGTGCATTCAACTGACAGAGTTAAACTCACGTTTGGATTCAGCGGTTTACAAACCCTTTCTGTGCAGAATCCCAAAACCGGTAATTCCAGCTCAATGCCGGCATACGTACTAAACTGCAGGAAACTTCCACTAAAACTCAGGAGAAACGTTTCCTTGAAACTGCTCTGCTGTGCGTTCGTTCACCTAAGAGAGTTGAATCTATGTTGAGATTCAGCGAGTCAGAAACACGTTTCTTCTAGGAGCTGCATTGGGATATTCCCGAGTGAATGGGACCATAGGCTGTACAGAGAAATATCTGCTTCTAAAACCAAAACGGAGCTATCTAACTGAATGGTTGTCAATGTGTTCATTCAACTGACAGAGTTAAACTCACGTGTGGATTCAGCGGTTTGCAAACCCTTTCTGTGCAGAATCCCAAAACCGGTATTTCCTACCCAATGCCGGCATCTGTACTAAACAGCAGGAAACTTCGTCTAAAACTCATTCGAAACGTTTCCTTGTAACTGCTCTGCTGTGCGTTCGTTCACCTAAGAGAGTTGAATCTATGTTGAGATTCAGCGAGTCAGAAACACGTTTCTTCTAGGAGCTGCGTTGGGATATTCCCGAGTGAATGGGACCATAGGCTGTACAGAGATATATCTGCTCCTAAAACCAAAAGCGTGCTATCTAACTGAATGGTTGTCAATGTGTGCATTCAACTGACAGAGTTAAACTCACGTTTGGATTCAGCGGTTTACAAACCCTTTCTGTGCAGAATCCCAAAACCGGTAATTCCAGCTCAATGACGGCATACGTACTAAACTGCAGGTAACTTCCTCTAAAACTCAGGAGAAACGTTTCCTTGAAACTGCTCTGCTGTGCGTTCGTTCACCTAAGAGAGTTGAATCTATGTTGAGATTCAGCGAGTCAGAAACACGTTTCTTCTCGGAGCTGCGTTGGGATATTCCCGAGTGAATGGGACCATAGGCTGTACAGAGAAATATCTGCTTCTAAAACCAAAACGGAGCTATCTAACTGAATGGTTGTCAATGTGTGCATTCACCTGACAGAGATAAACTCACGTGTGGATTCAGCGGTTTGCAAACCCTTTCTTTGCAGAATCCCAAAACCGGTATTTCCAGCCCAATGCCGGCATACGTACTAAACAGCAGGAAACTTCATCTAAAACTCAGGAGAAACGTTTCCTTGAAACTGCTCTGCTGTGCGTTCGTTCACCTAAGAGAGTTGAATCTATGTTGAGATTCAGCGAGTCAGAAACACGTTTCTTCTAGGAGCTGCGTTGGGATATTCCCGAGTGAATGGGACGATAGGCTGTACAGAGAAATATCTGCTTCTAAAACCAAAACGGAGCTATCAAACTGAATGGTGGTCAATGTGTGCATTCAACTGACAGAGATAAACTCACGTGTGGATTCAGCGGTTTGCAAACCCTTTCTGTGCAGAATCCCAAAACCGGTATTTCCAGCCGAATGCCGGCATCCGTACTAAACTGAAGGTAACTTCCTCTAAAACTCAGGAGAAACGTTTCCTTGAAACTGCTCTGCTGTGCGTTCGTTCACCTAAGAGAGTTGAATCTATGTTGAGATTCAGCGAGTCAGAAACACGTTTCTTCTAGGAGCTGCGTTGGGATATTCCCGAGTGAATGGGACCATAGGCTGTACAGAGATATATCTGCTCCTAAAACCAAAAGCGTGCTATCTAACTGAATGGTTGTCAATGTGTGCATTCAACTGACAGAGTTAAACTCACGTTTGGATTCAGCGGTTTACAAACCCTTTCTGTGCAGAATCCCAAAACCGGTAATTCCAGCTCAATGACGGCATACGTACTAAACTGCAGGTAACTTCCTCTAAAACTCAGGAGAAACGTTTCCTTGAAACTGCTCTGCTGTGCGTTCGTTCACCTAAGAGAGTTGAATCTATGTTGAGATTCAGCGAGTCAGAAACACGTTTCTTCTAGGAGCTGCGTTGGGATATTCCCGAGTGAATGGGACCATAGGCTGTACAGAGAAATATCTGCTTCTAAAACCAAAACGGAGCTATCTAACTGAATGGTTGTCAATGTGTGCATTCACCTGACAGAGATAAACTCACGTGTGGATTCAGCGGTTTGCAAACCCTTTCTGTGCAGAATCCCAAAACCGGAATTTCCAGCCCAATGCCGGCATACGTACTAAACAGCAGGAAACTTGGTCTAAAATTCAGGAGAAACGTTTCCTTGAAACTTCTCTGCTGTGCGTTCGTTCACCTAAGAGAGTTGAATCTATGTTGAGATTCAGCGAGTCAGAAACACGTTTCTTCTAGGAGCTGCGTTGGGATATTCCCGAGTGAATGGGACCATAGGCTCTACAGAGAAATATCTGCTCCTAAAACCAAAAGTGTGCTATCTAACTGAATAGTTGTCAATGTGTGCATTCAACTGACAGAGTTAAACTCACGTTTGGATTCAGCGGTTTACAAACCCTTTCTGTGCAGAATCCCAAAACCGGTAATTCCAGCTCAATGCCGGCATACGTACTAAACTGCAGGAAACTTCCTCTAAAACTCAGGAGAAACGTTTCCTTGAAACTGCTCTGCTGTGCGTTCGTTCACCTAAGAGAGTTGAATCTATGTTGAGATTCAGCGAGTCAGAAACACGTTTCTTCTAGGAGCTGCGTTGGGATATTCCCGAGTGAATGGGACCATAGGCTGTACAGAGAAATATCTGCTTCTAAAACCAAAACGGAGCTACCTAACTGAATGGTTGTCAATGTGTGCATTCAACTGACAGAGATAAACTCACGTGTGGATTCAGCGGTTTGCAAACCCTTTCTGTGCAGAATCCCAAAACCGGTATTTCCAGCCCAATGCCGGCATACGTACTAAACAGCAGGAAACTTCGTCTAAAACTCAGGAGATACGTTTCCTTGAAACTGCTCTGCTGTGCGTTCGTTCACCTAAGAGAGTTGAATCTATATTGAGATTCAGCGAGTCAGAAACACGTTTCTTCTAGGAGCTGCATTGGGATATTCCCGAGTGAATGGGAACATAGGCTGTACAGAGAAATATCTGCTTCTAAAACCAAAACGGAGCTATCTAACTGGATGGTTGTCAATATGTGCATTCAACTGACAGAGATAAACTCACGTGTGGATTCAACGGTTTGCAAACCCTTTCTGTGCAGAATCCTAAAACCGGTATTTCCAGCCCAATACCGGCATACGTACTAAACAGCAGGAAACTTCGTCTAAAACTCAGGAGAAACGTTTCCTAGAAACTGCTCTGCTGTGCGTTCATTCACCAAGAGAGTTGAATCTATGTTGAGATTCAGCGAGTCAGAAACACGTTTCTTCTAGGAGCTGCGTTGGGATATTCCCGAGTGAATGGGACCATAGGCTGTACAGAGATATATCTGCTCCTAAAACCAAAAGCGTGCTATCTAACTGAATGGTTGTCAATGTGTGCATTCAACTGACAGAGTTAAACTCACGTTTGGATTCAGCGGTTTACAAACCCTTTCTGTGCAGAATCCCAAAACCGGTAATTCCAGCTCAATGACGGCATACGTACTAAACTGCAGGTAACTTCCTCTAAAACTCAGGAGAAACGTTTCCTTGAAACTGCTCTGCTGTGCGTTCGTTCACCTAAGAGAGTTGAATCTATGTTGAGATTCAGCGAGTCAGAAACACGTTTCTTCTCGGAGCTGCGTTGGGATATTCCCGAGTGAATGGGACCATAGGCTGTACAGAGAAATATCTGCTTCTAAAACCAAAACGGAGCTATCTAACTGAATGGTTGTCAATGTGTGCATTCACCTGACAGAGATAAACTCACGTGTGGATTCAGCGGTTTGCAAACCCTTTCTGTGCAGAATCCCAAAACCGGTATTTCCAGCCCAATGCCGGCATACGTACTAAACAGCAGGAAACTTCATCTAAAACTCAGGAGAAACGTTTCCTTGAAACTGCTCTGCTGTGCGTTCGTTCACCTAAGAGAGTTGAATCTATGTTGAGATTCAGCGAGTCAGAAACACGTTTCTTCTAGGAGCTGCGTTGGGATATTCCCGAGTGAATGGGACGATAGGCTGTACAGAGAAATATCTGCTTCTAAAACCAAAACGGAGCTATCAAACTGAATGGTGGTCAATGTGTGCATTCAACTGACAGAGATAAACTCACGTGTGGATTCAGCGGTTTGCAAACCCTTTCTGTGCAGAATCCCAAAACCGGTATTTCCAGCCGAATGCCGGCATCCGTACTAAACTGAAGGTAACTTCCTCTAAAACTCAGGAGAAACGTTTCCTTGAAACTGCTCTGCTGTGCGTTCGTTCACCTAAGAGAGTTGAATCTATGTTGAGATTCAGCGAGTCAGAAACACGTTTCTTCTAGGAGCTGCGTTGGGATATTCCCGAGTGAATGGGACCATAGGCTGTACAGAGATATATCTGCTCCTAAAACCAAAAGCGTGCTATCTAACTGAATGGTTGTCAATGTGTGCATTCAACTGACAGAGTTAAACTCACGTTTGGATTCAGCGGTTTACAAACCCTTTCTGTGCAGAATCCCAAAACCGGTAATTCCAGCTCAATGACGGCATACGTACTAAACTGCAGGTAACTTCCTCTAAAACTCAGGAGAAACGTTTCCTTGAAACTGCTCTGCTGTGCGTTCGTTCACCTAAGAGAGTTGAATCTATGTTGAGATTCAGCGAGTCAGAAACACGTTTCTTCTAGGAGCTGCGTTGGGATATTCCCGAGTGAATGGGACCATAGGCTGTACAGAGAAATATCTGCTTCTAAAACCAAAACGGAGCTATCTAACTGAATGGTTGTCAATGTGTGCATTCACCTGACAGAGATAAACTCACGTGTGGATTCAGCGGTTTGTAAACCCTTTCTGTGCAGAATCCCAAAACCGGAATTTCCAGCCCAATGCCGGCATACGTACTAAACAGCAGGAAACTTGGTCTAAAATTCAGGAGAAACGTTTCCTTGAAACTTCTCTGCTGTGCGTTCGTTCACCTAAGAGAGTTGAATCTATGTTGAGATTCAGCGAGTCAGAAACACGTTTCTTCTAGGAGCTGCGTTGGGATATTCCCGAGTGAATGGGACCATAGGCTCTACAGAGAAATATCTGCTCCTAAAACCAAAAGTGTGCTATCTAACTGAATAGTTGTCAATGTGTGCATTCAACTGACAGAGTTAAACTCACGTTTGGATTCAGCGGTTTACAAACCCTTTCTGTGCAGAATCCCAAAACCGGTAATTCCAGCTCAATGCCGGCATACGTACTAAACTGCAGGAAACTTCCTCTAAAACTCAGGAGAAACGTTTCCTTGAAACTGCTCTGCTGTGCGTTCGTTCACCTAAGAGAGTTGAATCTATGTTGAGATTCAGCGAGTCAGAAACACGTTTCTTCTAGGAGCTGCGTTGGGATATTCCCGAGTGAATGGGACCATAGGCTGTACAGAGAAATATCTGCTTCTAAAACCAAAACGGAGCTACCTAACTGAATGGTTGTCAATGTGTGCATTCAACTGACAGAGATAAACTCACGTGTGGATTCAGCGGTTTGCAAACCCTTTCTGTGCAGAATCCCAAAACCGGTATTTCCAGCCCAATGCCGGCATACGTACTAAACAGCAGGAAACTTCGTCTAAAACTCAGGAGATACGTTTCCTTGAAACTGCTCTGCTGTGCGTTCGTTCACCTAAGAGAGTTGAATCTATATTGAGATTCAGCGAGTCAGAAACACGTTTCTTCTAGGAGCTGCATTGGGATATTCCCGAGTGAATGGGAACATAGGCTGTACAGAGAAATATCTGCTTCTAAAACCAAAACGGAGCTATCTAACTGGATGGTTGTCAATATGTGCATTCAACTGACAGAGATAAACTCACGTGTGGATTCAACGGTTTGCAAACCCTTTCTGTGCAGAATCCTAAAACCGGTATTTCCAGCCCAATACCGGCATACGTACTAAACAGCAGGAAACTTCGTCTAAAACTCAGGAGAAACGTTTCCTAGAAACTGCTCTGCTGTGCGTTCATTCACCAAGAGAGTTGAATCTATGTTGAGATTCAGCGAGTCAGAAACACGTTTCTTCAAGGAGCTGCGTTGGGATATTCCAGAGTGAATGGGACCATAGGCTGTACAGAGAAATATCTGCTTCTAAAACCAAAACGGGGCTATCTAACTGAATGGTTGTCAATGTGTTCATTCAACTGACAGAGTTAAACTCACGTGTGGATTCAGCGGTTTGCAAACCCTTTCTGTGCAGAATCCCAAAACCGGTGTTTCCAGCGTAATGCCGGCATCCGTAATAAACAATAGTAAACTTCGTCTAAAACTCAGGAGAAACGTTTCCTTGAAACTGCTCTGCTGTGCGTTCGTTCACCTAAGAGAGTTGAATCTATGTTGAGATTCAGCGAGTCAGAAACACGTTTCTTCTAGGAGCTGCGTTGGGATATTCCCGAGTGAATGGGACCATAGGCTGTACAGAGAAATATCTGCTTCTAAAACCAAAACGGAGCTATCTAACTGAATGGTTGTCAATGTGTGCATTCAACTGACAGAGTTAAACTCACGTGTGGATTCAGCGGTTTGCAAACCCTTTCTGTGCAGAATCCCAAAACCGGTATTTCCTACCCAATGCCGGCATCCGTACTAAACAGCAGGAAACTTCGTCTAAAACTCAGGCGAAACGTTTCCTTGTAACTGCTCTGCTGTGCGTTCGTTCACCTAAGAGAGTTGAATCTATGTTGAGATTCAGCGAGTCAGAAACACGTTTCTTCTAGGAGCTGCGTTGGGATATTCCCGAGTGAATGGGACCATAGGCTGTACAGAGAAATATCTGCTCCTAAAACCAAAAGTGTGCTATCTAACTGAATGGTTGTCAATGTGTGCATTCAACTGACAGAGGTAAACTCACGTTTGGATTCAGCGGTTTACAAACCCTTTCTGTGCAGAATCCCAAAACCGGTAATTCCAGCTCAATGCCGGCATACGTACTAAACTGCAGGAAACTTCCACTAAAACTCAGGAGAAACGTTTACTTGAAACTGCTCTGCTGTGCGATCATTCACCTAAGAGAGTTGAATCTATTTTGAAATTCAGCGAGTCAGAAACACGTTTCTTCTAGGAGCTGCGTTGGGATATTTTCGAGTGAATGGGACCATAGGCTGTACAGAGAAATATCTGCTTCTAAAACCAAAACGGAGCTACCTAACTGAATGGTTGTCAATGTGTGCATTCAACTGACAGAGATAAACTCACGTGTGGATTCAGCGGTTTGCAAACCCTTTCTGTGCAGAATCCCAAAACCGGTATTTCCAGCCCAATGCCGGCTTACGTACTAAACAGCAGGAAACTTCGTCTAAAACTCAGGAGAAACGTTTCCTTGAAACTGCTCTGCTGTGCATTCGTTCACCTGGGAGAGTTGAATCTGTGTTGAGATTCAGCGAGTCAGAAACACGTTTCTTCTAGGAGCTCCGTTGGGATATTCCCGAGTGAATGGGACCATAGGCTGTACAGAGAAATATCTGCTTCTAAAACCAAAACGGAGCTATCTAACTGAATGGTTGTCAATGTGTGCATTCAACTGACAGAGTTAAACTCACGTTTGGATTCAGCGGTTTGCAAACCCTTTCTGTGCAGAATCCCAAAACCGGTATTTCCAGCCTAATGCCGCCATCCGTACTAAACAGTAGTAAACTTCCTCTAAAACTCAGGAGAAACGTTTCCTTGAAACTGCTCTGCGGTGCGTTCGTTCACCTAAGAGAGTTGAATCTATTTTGAAATTCAGTGAGTCAGAAACACGTTTCTTCTAGGAGCTGCGTTGGGATATTCCCGAGTGAATGGGACCATAGTCTGTACAGAGAAATATCTGCTTCTAAAACCAAAAGGGTGCTATCTAACTGAATGGTTGTCAATGTGTGCATTCAAACTGACAGAGTTAAACTCACGTTTGGTATCAGCGGTTTGCAAACCATTTCTGTGCAGAATCCCAAAACCGGAATTTCCAGCCCAATGCCGGCATACGTACTAAACAGCAGGAAACTTCGTCTAAAACTCAGGAGAAACGTTTCCTTGAAACTGCTCTGCTGTGCGTTCGTTCACCTAAGAGAGTTGAATCTATGTTGAGATTCAGCGAGTCAGAATCTCGTTTCTTCTAGGAGCTGCGTTGGGATATTCCCGAGTGAATGGGACCATAGGGTGTACAGAGAAATATCTGCTTCTAAAACCAAAACGGAGCTATCTAACTGGATGGTTGTCAATGTGTGCATTCAACTGAAAGAGTTAAACTCACGTGTGGATTCAGCGGTTTGCAAACCCTTTCTGTTCAGAATCCCAAAACCGGTATTTCCTACCCAATGCCGGCATCCGTACTAAACAGCAGGAAACTTGGTCTAAAATTCAGGAGAAACGTTTCCTTGAAACTGCTCTGCTGTGTGTTCGTTCACCTAAGAGAGTTGAATCTATGTTGAGATTCAGCGAGTCAGAAACACGTTTCTTCTAGGAGCTGCGTTGGGATATTCCCGAGTGAATGGGACCATAGGCTCTACAGAGAAATATCTGCTCCTAAAACCAAAAGTGTGCTATCTAACTGAATAGTTGTCAATGTGTGCATTCAACTGACAGAGTTAAACTCACGTTTGGATTCAGCGGTTTACAAACCCTTTCTGTGCAGAATCCCAAAACCGGTAATTCCAGCTCAATGCCGGCATACGTACTAAACTGCAGGAAACTTCCTCTAAAACTCAGGAGAAACGTTTCCTTGAAACTGCTCTGCTGTGCGTTCGTTCACCTAAGAGAGTTGAATCTATGTTGAGATTCAGCGAGTCAGAAACACGTTTCTTCTAGGAGCTGCGTTGGGATATTCCAGAGTGAATGGGACCATAGGCTGTACAGAGAAATATCTGCTTCTAAAACCAAAACGGAGCTACCTAACTGAATGGTTGTCAATGTGTGCATTCAACTGACAGAGATAAACTCACGTGTGGATTCAGCGGTTTGCAAACCCTTTCTGTGCAGAATCCCAAAACCGGTATTTCCAGCCCAATACCGGCATACGTACTAAACAGCAGGAAACTTCGTCTAAAACTCAGGAGAAACGTTTCCTAGAAACTGCTCTGCTGTGCGTTCATTCACCAAGAGAGTTGAATCTATGTTGAGATTCAGCGAGTCAGAAACACGTTTCTTCAAGGAGCTGCGTTGGGATATTCCCGAGTGAATGGGACCATAGGCTGTACAGAGAAATATCTGCTTCTAAAACCAAAACGGGGCTATCTAACTGAATGGTTGTCAATGTGTTCATTCAACTGACAGAGTTAAACTCACGTGTGGATTCAGCGGTTTGCAAACCCTTTCTGTGCAGAATCCCAAAACCGGTGTTTCCAGCGTAATGCCGGAATCCGTAATAAACAATAGTAAACTTCGTCTAAAACTCAGGAGAAACGTTTCCTTGAAACTGCTCTGCTGTGCGTTCGTTCACCTAAGAGAGTTGAATCTATTTTGAAATTCAGCGAGTCAGAAACACGTTTCTTCTAGGAGCTGCGCTGGGATATTCCCGAGTGAATGGGACCATAGGCTGTACAGAGAATTATCTGCTTCTAAAACCAAAACGGAGCTATCTAACTGAATGGTTGTCAATGTGTGCATTCAACTGACAGAGTTAAACTCACGTGTGGATTCAGCGGTTTGCAAACCCTTTCTGTGCAGAATCCCAAAACAGGTATTTCCTACCCAATGCCGGCATCCGTACTAAACAGCAGGAAACTTCGTCTAAAACTCAGGCGAAACGTTTCCTTGTAACTGCTCTGCTGTGCGTTCGTTCACCTAAGAGAGTTGAATCTATGTTGAGATTCAGCGAGTCAGAAACACGTTTCTTCTAGGAGCTGCGTTGGGATATTCCCGAGTCAATGGGACCATAAGCTGTACAGAGAAATATCTGCTTCTAAAACCAAAACGGAGCTATCTAACTGAATGGTTGTCAATGTGTGCATTCAACTGACAGAGTTAAACTCACGTGTGGATTCAGCGGTTTGCAAACCCTTTCTGTGCAGAAACCCAAAACCGGTATTTCCAGCCTAATGCCGCCATCCGTACTAAACAGTAGTAAACTTCCTCTAAAACTCAGGAGAAACGTTTCCTTGAAACTGCTCTGCTGTGCGTTCGTTCACCTAAGAGAGTTGAATCTATTTTGAAATTCAGTGAGTCAGAAACACGTTTCTTCTAGGAGCTGCGTTGGGATATTCCCGAGTGAATGGGACCATAGGCTGTACAGTGAAATATCTGCTTCTAAAACCAAAAGGGTGCTATCTAACTGAATGGTTGTCAATGTGTGCATTCAAACTGACAGAGTTAAACTCACGTTTGGTATCAGCGGTTTGCAAACCCTTTCTGTGCAGAATCCCAAAACCGGAATTTCCAGCCCAATGCCGGCATTCGTACTAAACAGCAGGAAACTTCCTCTAAAATTCAGGAGAAACGTTTCCTTGAAACTGCTCTGCTGTGCGTTCGTTCACCTAAGAGAGTTGAATCTATTTTGAAATTCAGCGAGTCAGAAACACGTTTCTTCTAGGAGCTGCGTTGGGATATTCCCGAGTGAATGGGACCATAGGCTGTACAGAGAAATATCTGCTTCTAAAACCAAAACGGAGCTATCTAACTGGATGGTTGTCAATGTGTGCATTCAACTGACAGAGTTAAACTCACGTGTGGATTCAGCGGTTTGCAAACACTTTCTGTTCAGAATCCCAAAACCGGTATTTCCTACCCAATGCCGGCATTCGTACTAAACAGCAGGAAACTTCCTCTAAAACTCAGGAGAAACGTTTCCTTGAAACTGCTCTGCTGTGCGTTCGTTCACCTAAGAGAGTTGAATCTATGTTGAGATTCAGCGAGTCAGAAACACGTTTCTTCTAGGAGCTGCGTTGGGATATTCCCGAGTGAATGGGACCATAGGCTATACAGAGAAATATCTGCTTCTAAAACCAAAACGGAGCTATCTAACTGAATGGTTGTCAATGTGTGCATTCAACTGACAGAGTTAAACTCACGTGTGGATTCAGCGGTTTGCAAACCCTTTCTGTGCAGAATCCCAAAACCGGTATTTTCTACCCAATGCCGGCATCCGTACTAAACAGCAGGAAACTTCGTCTAAAACTCAGGCGAAACGTTTCCTTGTAACTGCTCTGCTGTGCGTTCGTTCACCTAAGAGAGTTGAATCTATGTTGAGATTCAGCGAGTCAGAAACACGTTTCTTCTAGGAGCTGCGTTGGGATATTCCCGAGTGAATGGGACCATAGGCTGTACAGAGAAATATCTGCTCATAAAACCAAAAGTGTGCTATCTAACTGAATGGTTGTCAATGTGTGCATTCAACTGACAGAGTTAAACTCACGTTTGGATTCAGCGGTTTACAAACCCTTTCTGTGCAGAATCCCAAAACCGGTAATTCCAGCTCAATGCCGGCATACGTACTAAACTGCAGGAAACTTCCACTAAAACTCAGGAGAAACGTTTACTTGAAACTGCTCTGCTGTGCGATCGTTCACCTAAGAGAGTTGAATCTATTTTGAATTTCAGCGAGTCAGAAACACGTTTCTTCTAGGAGCTGCGGTGGGATATTCTCGAGTGAATGGGACCATAGGCTGTACAGAGAAATATCTGCTTCTAAAACCAAAACGGAGCTATCTAACTGAATGGTTGTCAGTGTGTTCATTCAACTGACAGAGATAAACTCACGTGTGGATTCAGCGGTTTGCAAACCCTTTCTGTGCAGAATCCCAAAACCATTATTTCCAGCCCAATGCCGGCATACGTACTAAACAGCAGTAAACTTCGTCTAAAACTCATGAGAAACGTTTCCTTGAAACTGCTCTGCTGTGCGTTCGTTCACCTAGGAGAGTTGAATCTATGTTGAGATTCAGCGAGTCAGAAACACGTTTCTTCTAGGAGCTGCGTTGGGATATTCCCGAGTGAATGGGACCATAGGCTCTACAGAGAAATATCTGCTTTTAAAACCAAAACGGAGCTATCTAACTGAATGGTTGTCAATGTGTGCATTCAACTGACAGAGTTAAACTCACGTATGGATTCAGCGGTTTGCAAACCCTTTCTGTGCAGAATCCCAAAACCGGTAATTCCAGCCTAATGCCAGCATCCGTACTAAACAGTAGTAAACTTCGTCTAAATCTCAGGAGAAACGTTTCCTTGAAACTGCTCTGCTGTGCGTTCGTTCACCTAAGAGAGTTAAATCTATGTTGAGATTCAGCGAGTCAGAAACACGTTTCTTCTAGGAGCTGCGTTGGGATATTCCCGAGTGAATGGGACCATAGGCTGTACAGAGAAATATCTGCTTCTAAAACCAAAAGGGTGCTATCAAACTGAATGGTTGTCAATGTGTGCATTCAACTGACAGAGTTAAACTCACGTGTGGATTCAGCGGTTTGCAAACCCTTTCTGTGCAGAATCCCAAAACCGGTATTTCCAGCCCAATGCCGGCATACGTACTAAACAGCAGGAAACTTCGTCTAAAACTCAGGAGAAACGTTTCCTTGAAACTGCTCTGCTGTGCATTCGTTCACCTGGGAGAGTTGAATCTGTGTTGAGATTCAGCGAGTCAGAAACACGTTTCTTCTAGGAGCTGCGTTGGGATATTCCCGAGTGAATGGGACCATAGGCTGTACGAAGAAATATCTGCTTCTAAAACCAAAACGGAGCTATCTAACTGAATGGTTGTCAATGTGTGCATTCAACTGACAGAGTTAAACTCAGGTGTGGATTCAGCGGTTTGCAAACCCTTTCTGTGCAGAATCCCAAAACCGGTATTTCCAGCCTAATGCCGCCATCCGTACTAAACAGTAGTAAACTTCCTCTAAAACCCAGGAGAAACGTTTCCTTGAAACTGCTCTGCTGTGCGTTCGTTCACCTAAGAGAGTTGAATCTATTTTGAAATTCAGTGAGTCAGAAACACGTTTCTTCTAGGAGCTGCGTTGGGATATTCCCGAGTGAATGGGACCATAGGCTGTACAGAGAAATATCTGCTTCTAAAACCAAAAGGGTGCTATCAAACTGAATGGTTGTCAAGGTGTGCATTCAACTGACAGAGTTAAACTCACGTGTGGATTCAGCGGTTTGCAAACCCTTTCTGTGCAGAATCCCAAAACCGGTATTTCCAGCCCAATGCCGGCATACGTACTAAACAGCAGGAAACTTCGTTTAAAACTCAGGAGAAACGTTTCCTTGAAACTGCTCTGCTGTGCATTCGTTCACCTGGGAGAGTTCAATCTGTGTTGAGATTCAGCGAGTCAGAAACACGTTTCTTCTAGGAGCTGCGTTGGGATATTCCCGAGTGAATGGGACCGTAGGCTGTACAGAGAAATATCTGCTTCTAAAACCAAAACGGAGCTATCTAACTGAATGGTTGTCAATGTGTGCATTCAACTGACAGAGTTAAACTCACGTGTGGATTCAGCGGTTTGCAAACCCTTTCTGTGCAGAATCCCAAAACCGGTGTTTCCAGCGTAATGCCGGAATCCGTAATAAACAATAGTAAACTTCGTCTAAAACTCAGGAGAAACGTTTCCTTGAAACTGCTCTGCTGTGCGTTCGTTCACCTAAGAGAGTTGAATCTATTTTGAAATTCAGCGATTCAGAAACACGTTTCTTCTAGGAGCTGCGCTGGGATATTCCCGTGTGAATGGGACCATAGGCTGTACAGAGAATTATCTGCTTCTAAAACCAAAACGGAGCTATCTAACTGAATGGTTGTCAATGTGTGCATTCAACTGACAGAGTTAAACTCACGTGTGGATTCAGCGGTTTGCAAACCCTTTCTGTGCAGAATCCCAAAACCGGTATTTCCTACCCAATGCCGGCATCCGTACTAAACAGCAGGAAACTTCGTCTAAAACTCAGGCGAAACGTTTCCTTGTAACTGCTCTGCTGTGCGTTCCTTCACCTAAGAGAGTTGAATCTATGTTGAGATTCAGCGAGTCAGAAACACGTTTCTTCTAGGAGCTGCGTTGGGATATTCCCGAGTCAATGGGACCATAGGCTGTACAGAGAAATATCTGCTTCTAAAACCAAAACGGAGCTATCTAACTGAATGGTTGTCAATGTGTGCATTCAACTGACAGAGTTAAACTCACGTGTGGATTCAGCGGTTTGCAAACCCTTTCTGTGCAGAAACCCAAAACCGGTATTTCCAGCCTAATGCCGCCATCCGTACTAAACAGTAGTAAACTTCCTCTAAAACTCAGGAGAAACGTTTCCTTGAAACTGCTCTGCTGTGCGTTCGTTCACCTAAGAGAGTTGAATCTATTTTGAAATTCAGTGAGTCAGAAACACGTTTCTTCTAGGAGCTGCGTTGGGATATTCCCGAGTGAATGGGACCATAGGCTGTACAGAGAAATATCTGCTTCTAAAACCAAAAGGGTGCTATCTAACTGAATGGTTGTCAATGTGTGCATTCAAACTGACAGAGTTAAACTCACGTTTGGTATCAGCGGTTTGCAAACCCTTTCTGTGCAGAATCCCAAAACCGGAATTTCCAGCCCAATGCCGGCATTCGTACTAAACAGCAGGAAACTTCCTCTAAAATTCAGGAGAAACGTTTCCTTGAAACTGCTCTGCTGTGCGTTCGTTCACCTAAGAGAGTTGAATCTATTTTGAAATTCAGCGAGTCAGAAACACGTTTCTTCTAGGAGCTGCGTTGGGATATTCCCGAGTGAATGGGACCATAGGCTGTACAGAGAAATATCTGCTTCTAAAACCAAAACGGAGCTATCTAACTGGATGGTTGTCAATGTGTGCATTCAACTGACAGAGTTAAACTCACGTGTGGATTCAGCGGTTTGCAGACACTTTCTGTTCAGAATCCCAAAACCGGTATTTCCTACCCAATGCCGGCATTCGTACTAAACAGCAGGAAACTTCCTCTAAAACTCAGGAGAAACGTTTCCTTGAAACTGCTCTGCTGTGCGTTCGTTCACCTAAGAGAGTTGAATCTATGTTGAGATTCAGCGAGTCAGAAACACGTTTCTTCTAGGAGCTGCGTTGGGATATTCCCGAGTGAATGGGACCATAGGCTATACAGAGAAATATCTGCTTCTAAAACCAAAACGGAGCTATCTAACTGAATGGTTGTCAATGTGTGCATTCAACTGACAGAGTTAAACTCACGTGTGGATTCAGCGGTTTGCAAACCCTTTCTGTGCAGAATCCCAAAACCGGTATTTTCTACCCAATGCCGGCATCCGTACTAAACAGCAGGAAACTTCGTCTAAAACTCAGGCGAAACGTTTCCTTGTAACTGCTCTGCTGTGCGTTCGTTCACCTAAGAGAGTTGAATCTATGTTGAGATTCAGCGAGTCAGAAACACGTTTCTTCTAGGAGCTGCGTTGGGATATTCCCGAGTGAATGGGACCATAGGCTGTACAGAGAAATATCTGCTCATAAAACCAAAAGTGTGCTATCTAACTGAATGGTTGTCAATGTGTGCATTCAACTGACAGAGTTAAACTCACGTTTGGATTCAGCGGTTTACAAACCCTTTCTGTGCAGAATCCCAAAACCGGTAATTCCAGCTCAATGCCGGCATACGTACTAAACTGCAGGAAACTTCCACTAAAACTCAGGAGAAACGTTTACTTGAAACTGCTCTGCTGTGCGATCGTTCACCTAAGAGAGTTGAATCTATTTTGAATTTCAGCGAGTCAGAAACACGTTTCTTCTAGGAGCTGCGGTGGGATATTCTCGAGTGAATGGGACCATAGGCTGTACAGAGAAATATCTGCTTCTAAAACCAAAACGGAGCTATCTAACTGAATGGTTGTCAGTGTGTTCATTCAACTGACAGAGATAAACTCACGTGTGGATTCAGCGGTTTGCAAACCCTTTCTGTGCAGAATCCCAAAACCATTATTTCCAGCCCAATGCCGGCATACGTACTAAACAGCAGTAAACTTCGTCTAAAACTCATGAGAAACGTTTCCTTGAAACTGCTCTGCTGTGCGTTCGTTCACCTAGGAGAGTTGAATCTATGTTGAGATTCAGCGAGTCAGAAACACGTTTCTTCTAGGAGCTGCGTTGGGATATTCCCGAGTGAATGGGACCATAGGCTCTACAGAGAAATATCTGCTTTTAAAACCAAAACGGAGCTATCTAACTGAATGGTTGTCAATGTGTGCATTCAACTGACAGAGTTAAACTCACGTATGGATTCAGCGGTTTGCAAACCCTTTCTGTGCAGAATCCCAAAACCGGTAATTCCAGCCTAATGCCAGCATCCGTACTAAACAGTAGTAAACTTCGTCTAAATCTCAGGAGAAACGTTTCCTTGAAACTGCTCTGCTGTGCGTTCGTTCACCTAAGAGAGTTAAATCTATGTTGAGATTCAGCGAGTCAGAAACACGTTTCTTCTAGGAGCTGCGTTGGGATATTCCCGAGTGAATGGGACCATAGGCTGTACAGAGAAATATCTGCTTCTAAAACCAAAAGGGTGCTATCAAACTGAATGGTTGTCAATGTGTGCATTCAACTGACAGAGTTAAACTCACGTGTGGATTCAGCGGTTTGCAAACCCTTTCTGTGCAGAATCCCAAAACCGGTATTTCCAGCCCAATGCCGGCATACGTACTAAACAGCAGGAAACTTCGTCTAAAACTCAGGAGAAACGTTTCCTTGAAACTGCTCTGCTGTGCATTCGTTCACCTGGGAGAGTTGAATCTGTGTTGAGATTCAGCGAGTCAGAAACACGTTTCTTCTAGGAGCTGCGTTGGGATATTCCCGAGTGAATGGGACCATAGGCTGTACGGAGAAATATCTGCTTCTAAAACCAAAACGGAGCTATCTAACTGAATGGTTGTCAATGTGTGCATTCAACTGACAGAGTTAAACTCAGGTGTGGATTCAGCGGTTTGCAAACCCTTTCTGTGCAGAATCCCAAAACCGGTATTTCCAGCCTAATGCCGCCATCCGTACTAAACAGTAGTAAACTTCCTCTAAAACCCAGGAGAAACGTTTCCTTGAAACTGCTCTGCTGTGCGTTCGTTCACCTAAGAGAGTTGAATCTATTTTGAAATTCAGTGAGTCAGAAACACGTTTCTTCTAGGAGCTGCGTTGGGATATTCCCGAGTGAATGGGACCATAGGCTGTACAGAGAAATATCTGCTTCTAAAACCAAAAGGGTGCTATCAAACTGAATGGTTGTCAAGGTGTGCATTCAACTGACAGAGTTAAACTCACGTGTGGATTCAGCGGTTTGCAAACCCTTTCTGTGCAGAATCCCAAAACCGGTATTTCCAGCCCAATGCCGGCATACGTACTAAACAGCAGGAAACTTCGTTTAAAACTCAGGAGAAACGTTTCCTTGAAACTGCTCTGCTGTGCATTCGTTCACCTGGGAGAGTTCAATCTGTGTTGAGATTCAGCGAGTCAGAAACACGTTTCTTCTAGGAGCTGCGTTGGGATATTCCCGAGTGAATGGGACCGTAGGCTGTACAGAGAAATATCTGCTTCTAAAACCAAAACGGAGCTATCTAACTGAATGGTTGTCAATGTGTGCATTCAACTGACAGAGTTAAACTCACGTGTGGATTCAGCGGTTTGCAAACCCTTTCTGTGCAGAATCCCAAAACCGGTGTTTCCAGCGTAATGCCGGAATCCGTAATAAACAATAGTAAACTTCGTCTAAAACTCAGGAGAAACGTTTCCTTGAAACTGCTCTGCTGTGCGTTCGTTCACCTAAGAGAGTTGAATCTATTTTGAAATTCAGCGATTCAGAAACACGTTTCTTCTAGGAGCTGCGCTGGGATATTCCCGTGTGAATGGGACCATAGGCTGTACAGAGAATTATCTGCTTCTAAAACCAAAACGGAGCTATCTAACTGAATGGTTGTCAATGTGTGCATTCAACTGACAGAGTTAAACTCACGTGTGGATTCAGCGGTTTGCAAACCCTTTCTGTGCAGAATCCCAAAACCGGTATTTCCTACCCAATGCCGGCATCCGTACTAAACAGCAGGAAACTTCGTCTAAAACTCAGGCGAAACGTTTCCTTGTAACTGCTCTGCTGTGCGTTCCTTCACCTAAGAGAGTTGAATCTATGTTGAGATTCAGCGAGTCAGAAACACGTTTCTTCTAGGAGCTGCGTTGGGATATTCCCGAGTCAATGGGACCATAGGCTGTACAGAGAAATATCTGCTTCTAAAACCAAAACGGAGCTATCTAACTGAATGGTTGTCAATGTGTGCATTCAACTGACAGAGTTAAACTCACGTGTGGATTCAGCGGTTTGCAAACCCTTTCTGTGCAGAAACCCAAAACCGGTATTTCCAGCCTAATGCCGCCATCCGTACTAAACAGTAGTAAACTTCCTCTAAAACTCAGGAGAAACGTTTCCTTGAAACTGCTCTGCTGTGCGTTCGTTCACCTAAGAGAGTTGAATCTATTTTGAAATTCAGTGAGTCAGAAACACGTTTCTTCTAGGAGCTGCGTTGGGATATTCCCGAGTGAATGGGACCATAGGCTGTACAGAGAAATATCTGCTTCTAAAACCAAAAGGGTGCTATCTAACTGAATGGTTGTCAATGTGTGCATTCAAACTGACAGAGTTAAACTCACGTTTGGTATCAGCGGTTTGCAAACCCTTTCTGTGCAGAATCCCAAAACCGGAATTTCCAGCCCAATGCCGGCATTCGTACTAAACAGCAGGAAACTTCCTCTAAAATTCAGGAGAAACGTTTCCTTGAAACTGCTCTGCTGTGCGTTCGTTCACCTAAGAGAGTTGAATCTATTTTGAAATTCAGCGAGTCAGAAACACGTTTCTTCTAGGAGCTGCGTTGGGATATTCCCGAGTGAATGGGACCATAGGCTGTACAGAGAAATATCTGCTTCTAAAACCAAAACGGAGCTATCTAACTGGATGGTTGTCAATGTGTGCATTCAACTGACAGAGTTAAACTCACGTGTGGATTCAGCGGTTTGCAGACACTTTCTGTTCAGAATCCCAAAACCGGTATTTCCTACCCAATGCCGGCATTCGTACTAAACAGCAGGAAACTTCCTCTAAAACTCAGGAGAAACGTTTCCTTGAAACTGCTCTGCTGTGCGTTCGTTCACCTAAGAGAGTTGAATCTATGTTGAGATTCAGCGAGTCAGAAACACGTTTCTTCTAGGAGCTGCGTTGGGATATTCCCGAGTGAATGGGACCATAGGCTATACAGAGAAATATCTGCTTCTAAAACCAAAACGGAGCTATCTAACTGAATGGTTGTCAATGTGTGCATTCAACTGACAGAGTTAAACTCACGTGTGGATTCAGCGGTTTGCAAACCCTTTCTGTGCAGAATCCCAAAACCGGTATTTTCTACCCAATGCCGGCATCCGTACTAAACAGCAGGAAACTTCGTCTAAAACTCAGGCGAAACGTTTCCTTGTAACTGCTCTGCTGTGCGTTCGTTCACCTAAGAGAGTTGAATCTATGTTGAGATTCAGCGAGTCAGAAACACGTTTCTTCTAGGAGCTGCGTTGGGATATTCCCGAGTGAATGGGACCATAGGCTGTACAGAGAAATATCTGCTCATAAAACCAAAAGTGTGCTATCTAACTGAATGGTTGTCAATGTGTGCATTCAACTGACAGAGTTAAACTCACGTTTGGATTCAGCGGTTTACAAACCCTTTCTGTGCAGAATCCCAAAACCGGTAATTCCAGCTCAATGCCGGCATACGTACTAAACTGCAGGAAACTTCCACTAAAACTCAGGAGAAACGTTTACTTGAAACTGCTCTGCTGTGCGATCGTTCACCTAAGAGAGTTGAATCTATTTTGAAATTCAGCGAGTCAGAAACACGTTTCTTCTAGGAGCTGCGGTGGGATATTCTCGAGTGAATGGGACCATAGGCTGTACAGAGAAATATCTGCTTCTAAAACCAAAACGGAGGTATCTAACTGAATGGTTGTCAGTGTGTTCATTCAACTGACAGAGATAAACTCACGTGTGGATTCAGCGGTTTGCAAACCCTTTCTGTGCAGAATCCCAAAACCATTATTTCCAGCCCAATGCCGGCATACGTACTAAACAGCAGTAAACTTCGTCTAAAACTCATGAGAAACGTTTCCTTGAAACTGCTCTGCTGTGCGTTCGTTCACCTAGGAGAGTTGAATCTATGTTGAGATTCAGCGAGTCAGAAACACGTTTCTTCTAGGAGCTGCGTTGGGATATTCCCGAGTGAATGGGACCATAGGCTCTACAGAGAAATATCTGCTTTTAAAACCAAAACGGAGCTATCTAACTGAATGGTTGTCAATGTGTGCATTCAACTGACAGAGTTAAACTCACGTATGGATTCAGCGGTTTGCAAACCCTTTCTGTGCAGAATCCCAAAACCGGTAATTCCAGCCTAATGCCAGCATCCGTACTAAACAGTAGTAAACTTCGTCTAAATCTCAGGAGAAACGTTTCCTTGAAACTGCTCTGCTGTGCGTTCGTTCACCTAAGAGAGTTAAATCTATGTTGAGATTCAGCGAGTCAGAAACACGTTTCTTCTAGGAGCTGCGTTGGGATATTCCCGAGTGAATGGGACCATAGGCTGTACAGAGAAATATCTGCTTCTAAAACCAAAAGGGTGCTATCAAACTGAATGGTTGTCAATGTGTGCATTCAACTGACAGAGTTAAACTCACGTGTGGATTCAGCGGTTTGCAAACCCTTTCTGTGCAGAATCCCAAAACCGGTATTTCCAGCCCAATGCCGGCATACGTACTAAACAGCAGGAAACTTCGTCTAAAACTCAGGAGAAACGTTTCCTTGAAACTGCTCTGCTGTGCATTCGTTCACCTGGGAGAGTTGAATCTGTGTTGAGATTCAGCGAGTCAGAAACACGTTTCTTCTAGGAGCTGCGTTGGGATATTCCCGAGTGAATGGGACCATAGGCTGTACGGAGAAATATCTGCTTCTAAAACCAAAACGGAGCTATCTAACTGAATGGTTGTCAATGTGTGCATTCAACTGACAGAGTTAAACTCAGGTGTGGATTCAGCGGTTTGCAAACCCTTTCTGTGCAGAATCCCAAAACCGGTATTTCCAGCCTAATGCCGCCATCCGTACTAAACAGTAGTAAACTTCCTCTAAAACTCAGGAGAAACGTTTCCTTGAAACTGCTCTGCTGTGCGTTCGTTCACCTAAGAGAGTTGAATCTATTTTGAAATTCAGTGAGTCAGAAACACGTTTCTTCTAGGAGCTGCGTTGGGATATTCCCGAGTGAATGGGACCATAGGCTGTACAGAGAAATATCTGCTTCGAAAACCAAAAGGGTGCTATCAAACTGAATGGTTGTCAATGTGTGCATTCAACTGACAGAGTTAAACTCACGTGTGGATTCAGCGGTTTGCAAACCCTTTCTGTGCAGAATCCCAAAACCGGTATTTCCAGCCCAATGCCGGCATACGTACTAAACAGCAGGAAACTTCGTCTAAAACTCAGGAGAAACGTTTCCTTGAAACTGCTCTGCTGTGCATTCGTTCACCTGGGAGAGTTGAATCTGTGTTGAGATTCAGCGAGTCAGAAACACGTTTCTTCTAGGAGCTGCGTTGGGATATTCCCGAGTGAATGGGTCCGTAGGCTGTACAGAGAAATATCTGCTTCTAAAACCAAAACGGAGCTATCTAACTGAATGGTTGTCAATGTGTGCATTCAACTGACAGAGTTAAACTCACGTGTGGATTCAGCGGTTTGCAAACCTTTTCTGTGCAGAATCCCAAAACCGGTATTTCCAGCCTAATGCCGCCATCCGTACTAAACAGTAGTAAACTTCCTCTAAAACTCAGGAGAAACGTTTCCTTGAAACTGCTCTGCTGTGCGTTCGTTCACCTAAGAGAGTTGAATCTATTTTGAAATTCAGTGAGTCAGAAACACGTTTCTTCTAGGAGCTGCGTTGGGATATTCCCGAGTGAATGGGACCATAGGCTGTACAGAGAAATATCTGCTTCTAAAACCAAAAGGGTGCTATCTAACTGAATGGTTCTCAATGTGTGCATTCAAACTGACAGAGTTAAACTCACGTTTGGTATCAGCGGTTTGCAAACCCTTTCTGTGCAGAATCCCAAAACCGGAATTTCCAGCCCAATGCCGGCATACGTTCTAAACAGCAGGAAACTTCGTCTAAAACTCAGGAGAAACGTTTCCTTGAAACTGCTCTGCTGTGCATTCGTTCACCTGGGAGAGTTGAATCTGTGTTGAGATTCAGCGAGTCAGAAACACGTTTCTTCTAGGAGCTGCGTTGGGATATTCCCGAGTGAATGGGACCGTAGGCTGTACAGAGAAATATCTGCTTCTAAAACCAAAACGGAGCTATCTAACTGAATGGTTGTCAATGTGTGCATTCAACTGACAGAGTTAAACTCACGTGTGGATTCAGCGGTTTGCAAACCCTTTCTGTGCAGAATCCCAAAACCGGTATTTCCTACCCAATGCCAGCATCCGTACTAAACAGCAGGAAACTTCGTCTAAAACTCAGGCGAAACGTTTCCTTGTAACTGCTCTGCTGTGCGTTCGTTCACCTAGGAGAGTTGAATCTATGTTGAGATTCAGCGAGTCAGAAACACGTTTCTTCTAGGAGCTGCGTTGGGATATTCCCGAGTGAATGGGACCATAGGCTGTACAGAGAAATATCTGCTCCTAAAACCAAAAGTGTGCTATCTAACTGAATGGTTGTCAATGTGTGCATTCAACTGACAGAGTTAAACTCACGTTTGGATTCAGCGGTTTACAAACCCTTTCTGTGCAGAATCCCAAAACCGGTAATTCCAGCTCAATGCCGGCATACGTACTAAACTGCAGGAAACTTCCACTAAAACTCAGGAGAAACGTTTACTTGAAACTGCTCTGCTGTGCGATCGTTCACCTAAGAGAGTTGAATCTATTTTGAAATTCAGCGAGTCAGAAACACGTTTCTTCTAGGAGCTGCGTTGGGATATTCCCGAGTGAATGGGACCATAGGCTGTACAGAGAAATATCTGCTTCTAAAACCAAAACGGAGCTATCTAACTGGATGGTTGTCAATGTGTGCATTCAACTGACAGAGTTAAACTCACGTGTGGATTCAGCGGTTTGCAGACACTTTCTGTTCAGAATCCCAAAACCGGTATTTCCTACCCAATGCCGGCATTCGTACTAAACAGCAGGAAACTTCCTCTAAAACTCAGGAGAAACGTTTCCTTGAAACTGCTCTGCTGTGCGTTCGTTCACCTAAGAGAGTTGAATCTATGTTGAGATTCAGCGAGTCAGAAACACGTTTCTTCTAGGAGCTGCGTTGGGATATTCCCGAGTGAATGGGACCATAGGCTATACAGAGAAATATCTGCTTCTAAAACCAAAACGGAGCTATCTAACTGAATGGTTGTCAATGTGTGCATTCAACTGACAGAGTTAAACTCACGTGTGGATTCAGCGGTTTGCAAACCCTTTCTGTGCAGAATCCCAAAACCGGTATTTTCTACCCAATGCCGGCATCCGTACTAAACAGCAGGAAACTTCGTCTAAAACTCAGGCGAAACGTTTCCTTGTAACTGCTCTGCTGTGCGTTCGTTCACCTAAGAGAGTTGAATCTATGTTGAGATTCAGCGAGTCAGAAACACGTTTCTTCTAGGAGCTGCGTTGGGATATTCCCGAGTGAATGGGACCATAGGCTGTACAGAGAAATATCTGCTCATAAAACCAAAAGTGTGCTATCTAACTGAATGGTTGTCAATGTGTGCATTCAACTGACAGAGTTAAACTCACGTTTGGATTCAGCGGTTTACAAACCCTTTCTGTGCAGAATCCCAAAACCGGTAATTCCAGCTCAATGCCGGCATACGTACTAAACTGCAGGAAACTTCCACTAAAACTCAGGAGAAACGTTTACTTGAAACTGCTCTGCTGTGCGATCGTTCACCTAAGAGAGTTGAATCTATTTTGAAATTCAGCGAGTCAGAAACACGTTTCTTCTAGGAGCTGCGGTGGGATATTCTCGAGTGAATGGGACCATAGGCTGTACAGAGAAATATCTGCTTCTAAAACCAAAACGGAGCTATCTAACTGAATGGTTGTCAGTGTGTTCATTCAACTGACAGAGATAAACTCACGTGTGGATTCAGCGGTTTGCAAACCCTTTCTGTGCAGAATCCCAAAACCATTATTTCCAG
This sequence comes from Aotus nancymaae, assembly GCF_030222135.1. Lineage (NCBI taxonomy): Eukaryota > Metazoa > Chordata > Mammalia > Primates > Aotidae > Aotus > Aotus nancymaae. The sequence goes on from NW_026988493.1 coordinate 852,744, forward strand.
CCCAATGCCGGCATACGTACTAAACAGCAGTAAACTTCGTCTAAAACTCATGAGAAACGTTTCCTTGAAACTGCTCTGCTGTGCGTTCGTTCACCTAGGAGAGTTGAATCTATGTTGAGATTCAGCGAGTCAGAAACACGTTTCTTCTAGGAGCTGCGTTGGGATATTCCCGAGTGAATGGGACCATAGGCTCTACAGAGAAATATCTGCTTTTAAAACCAAAACGGAGCTATCTAACTGAATGGTTGTCAATGTGTGCATTCAACTGACAGAGTTAAACTCACGTATGGATTCAGCGGTTTGCAAACCCTTTCTGTGCAGAATCCCAAAACCGGTAATTCCAGCCTAATGCCAGCATCCGTACTAAACAGTAGTAAACTTCGTCTAAATCTCAGGAGAAACGTTTCCTTGAAACTGCTCTGCTGTGCGTTCGTTCACCGAAGAGAGTTAAATCTATGTTGAGATTCAGCGAGTCAGAAACACGTTTCTTCTAGGAGCTGCGTTGGGATATTCCCGAGTGAATGGGACCATAGGCTGTACAGAGAAATATCTGCTTCTAAAACCAAAAGGGTGCTATCAAACTGAATGGTTGTCAATGTGTGCATTCAACTGACAGAGTTAAACTCACGTGTGGATTCAGCGGTTTGCAAACCCTTTCTGTGCAGAATCCCAAAACCGGTATTTCCAGCCCAATGCCGGCATACGTACTAAACAGCAGGAAACTTCGTCTAAAACTCAGGAGAAACGTTTCCTTGAAACTGCTCTGCTGTGCATTCGTTCACCTGGGAGAGTTGAATCTGTGTTGAGATTCAGCGAGTCAGAAACACGTTTCTTCTAGGAGCTGCGTTGGGATATTCCCGAGTGAATGGGACCATAGGCTGTACGGAGAAATATCTGCTTCTAAAACCAAAACGGAGCTATCTAACTGAATGGTTGTCAATGTGTGCATTCAACTGACAGAGTTAAACTCAGGTGTGGATTCAGCGGTTTGCAAACCCTTTCTGTGCAGAATCCCAAAACCGGTATTTCCAGCCTAATGCCGCCATCCGTACTAAACAGTAGTAAACTTCCTCTAAAACTCAGGAGAAACGTTTCCTTGAAACTGCTCTGCTGTGCGTTCGTTCACCTAGGAGAGTTGAATCTATGTTGAGATTCAGCGAGTCAGAAACACGTTTCTTCTAGGAGCTGCGTTGGGATATTCCCGAGTGAATGGGACCATAGGCTGTACAGAGAAATATCTGCTCCTAAAACCAAAAGTGTGCTATCTAACTGAATGGTTGTCAATGTGTGAATTCAACTGACAGAGTTAAACTCACGTTTGGATTCAGCGGTTTACAAACCCTTTCTGTGCAGAATCCCAAAACCGGTAATTCCAGCTCAATGCCGGCATACGTACTAAACTGCAGGAAACTTCCACTAAAACTCAGGAGAAACGTTTACTTGAAACTGCTCTGCTGTGCGATCGTTCACCTAAGAGAGTTGAATCTATTTTGAAATTCAGCGAGTCAGAAACACGTTTCTTCTAGGAGCTGCGTTGGGATATTCCCGAGTGAATGGGACCATAGGCTGTACAGAGAAATATCTGCTTCTAAAACCAAAACGGAGCTATCTAACTGGATGGTTGTCAATGTGTGCATTCAACTGACAGAGTTAAACTCACGTGTGGATTCAGCGGTTTGCAAACCCTTTCTGTTCAGAATCCCAAAACCGGTATTTCGTACCCAATGCCGGCATCGGTACTAAACAGCAGGAAAATTCGTCTAAAATTCAGGAGAAACGTTTCCTTGAAACTGCTCTGCTGTGCGTTCGTTCACCTAAGAGAGTTGAATCTATGTTGAGATTCAGCGAGTCAGAGACACGTTTCTTCTAGGAGCTGCGTTGGGATATTCCCGAGTGAATGGGACCATAGGCTGTACAGAGAAATATCTGCTTCTAACACCAAAACGGACCTATCTAGCTGAATGGTTGTCAATGTGTTCATTCAACTGACAGAGTTAAACTCACGTGTGGATTCAGCGGTTTGAAAACCCTTTCTATGCAGAATCCCAAAACCGGTATTTCCTACCCAATGCCGGCATCCGTACTAAACAGCAGGAAAATTCGTCAAAAACTCAGGCGAAACGTTTCCTTGTAACTGCTCTGCTGTGCGTTCGTTCACCTAAGAGAGTTGAATCTATGTTGAGATTCAGCGAGTCAGAAACACGTTTCGTCTAGGAGCTGCGTTGGGATATTCCCGAGTGAATGGGACCATAGGCTGTACAGAGAAATATCTGCTTCTAAAACCAAAACGGAGCTATCTAACTGGATGGTTGTCAATGTGTGCATTCAACTGACAGAGATAAACTCACATGTGGATTCAGCGGTTTGCAAACCCTTTCTGTGCAGAATCCCAAAACCGGTATTTCCAGCCCAATGCCGGCATACGTACAAAACAGCAGGAAACTTCATCTAAAACTCAGGAGAAACGTTTCCTTGTAACTGCTCTGCTGTGCGTTCGTTCACCTAAGAGAGTTGAATCTATGTTGAGATTCAGCGAGTCAGAAACACGTTTCTTCTAGGAGCTGCGTTGGGATATTCCCGAGTGAATGGGACCATAGGCTGTACAGAGAAATATCTGCTTCTAACACCAAAAAGGAGCTATCTAACTGAATGGTTGTCAATGTGTGCATTCAACCGACAGAGTTAAATTCACGTGTGGATTCAGCGGTTTGCAAACCCTTTCTGTGCAGAATCCCAAAACCGGTATTTCCTACCCAATGCTGGCATCCGTACTAAATAGCAGGAAACTTTGTCTAAAACTCATTCGAAACGTTTGCTTGTAACTGCTCTGCTGTGCGTTCGTTCACCTAAGAGAGTTGAATCTATGTTGAGATTCAGCGAGTCAGAAACACGTTTCTTCTAGGACCTGCGTTGGGATATTCCCGAGTGAATGGGACCATAGGCTGTACAGAGAAATATCTGCTTCTAAAACCAAAACGGAGCTATCTAACTGAATTGTTGTCAATGTGTTCATTCAACTGACAGAGTTAAACTCACGTGTGGATTCAGCGGTTTGCAAACCCTTTCTGTGCAGAATCCCAAAACCGGTGTTTCCAGCATAATGGCGGCATCCGTACTAAACAGCAGGAAACTTCGTCTAAAACTCAGGCGAAACGTTTCCTTGTAACTGCTCTGCTGTGCGTTCGTTCACCTAAGAGAGTTGAATCTATGTTGAGATTCAGCGAGTCAGAAACACGTTTCTTCTAGGAGCTGCGTTGGGATATTCCCGAGTGAATGGGACCATAGGCTGTACAGAGAAATATCTGCTCCTAAAACCAAAAGTGTGCTATCTAACTGAATGGTTGTCAATGTGTGCATTCAACTGACAGAGTTAAACTCACGTTTGGATTCAGCGGTTTACAAACCCTTTCTGTGCAGAATCCCAAAACCGGTAATTCCAGCTCAATGCCGGCATACGTACTAAACTGCAGGAAACTTCCTCTAAAACTCAGGAGAAACGTTTCCTTGAAACTGCTCTGCTGTGCGTTCGTTCACCTAAGAGAGTTGAATCTATGTTGAGATTCAGCGAGTCAGAAACACGTTTCTTCTAGGAGCTGCATTGGGATATTCCCGAGTGAATGGGACCATAGGCTGTACAGAGAAATATCTGCTTCTAAAACCAAAACGGAGCTATCTAACTGAATGGTTGTCAATGTGTTCATTCAACTGACAGAGTTAAACTCACGTGTGGATTCAGCGGTTTGAAAACCCTTTCTGTGCAGAATCCCAAAACCGGTATTTCCAGCCGAATGCCGGCATCCGTACTAAACAGCAGGAAACTTCGTCTAAAACTCAGGAGAAACGTTTCCTTGAAACTGCTCTGCTGTGCGTTCGTTCACCTAAGAGAGTTGAATCTATGTTGAGATTCAGCGAGTCAGAAACACGTTTCTTCTAGGAGCTGCGTTGGGATATTCCCGAGTGAATGGGACCATAGGCTGTACAGAGAAATATCTGCTTCTAAAACCAAAACGGAGCTATCTAACTGAATGGTTGTCAATGTGTTCATTCAACTGACAGAGTTAAACTCACGTGTGGATTCAGCGGTTTGAAAACCCTTTCTATGCAGAATCCCAAAACCGGTATTTCCTACCCAATGCCGGCATCCGTACTAAACAGCAGGAAACTTCGTCTAAAACTCATGAGAAACGTTTCCTTGTAACTGCTCTGCAGTGCGTTCGTTCACCTAAGAGAGTTGAATCTATGTTGAGATTCAGCGAGTCAGAAACACGTTTCTTCTAGGAGCTGCGTTGGGATATTCCCGAGTGAATGGGACCATAGGCTGTACAGAGAAATATCTGCTTCTAAAACCAAAACGGAGCTATCTAACTGAATGGTTGTCAATGTGTTCATTCAACTGACAGAGTTAAACTCACGTGTGGATTCAGCGGTTTGCAAACACTTTCTGTGCAGAATCCCAAAACCGGTGTTTCCAGCGTAATGGCGGCATCCGTACTAAACAGCAGGAAACTTCGTCTAAAACTCAGGCGAAACGTTTCCTTGTAACTGCTCTGCTGTGCGTTCGTTCACCTAAGAGAGTTGAATCTATGTTGAGATTCAGCGAGTCAGAAACACGTTTCTTCTAGGAGCTGCGTTGGGATATTCCCGAGTGAATGGGACCATAGGCTGTACAGAGAAATATCTGCTTCTAAAACCAAAACGGAGCTATCTAACTGAATGGTTGTCAATGTGTGCATTCAACTGACAGAGTTAAACTCACGTTTGGATTCAGCGGTTTACAAACCCTTTCTGTGCAGAATCCCAAAACCGGTAATTCCAGCTCAACGCCGGCATACGTAGTAAACTGCAGGAAACTTCCTCTAAAACTCAAGAGAAACGTTTCCTTGAAACTGCTCTTCTGTGCGTTCGTTCACCTAAGAGAGTTGAATCTATGTTGAGATTCAGCGAGTCAGAAACACGTTTCTTCTAGGAGCTGCGTTGGGATATTCCCGAGTGAATGGGACCATAGGCTGTACAGAGAAATATCTGCTTCTAAAACCAAAACGGAGCTATCTAACTGGATGGTTGTCAATGTGTGCATTCAACTGACAGAGATAAACTCACGTGTGGATTCAGCGGTTTGCAAACCCTTTCTGTGCAGAATCCCAAAACCGGTAATTCCATCCCAATGCCGGCATACGTACTAAACAGCAGGAAACTTCATCTAAAACTCAGGAGAAACGTTTCTTTGAAACTGCTCTGCTGTGCGTTCGTTCACCTAAGAAAGTTGAATCTATGTTGAGATTCAGCGAGTCAGAAAAACGTTTCTTCTAGGAGCTGCATTGGGATATTCCCGAGTGAATGGGACCATAGGCTGTACAGAGAAATATCTGCTTCTAAAACCAAAACGGAGCTATCAAACTGAATGGTGGTCAATGTGTGCATTCAACTGACAGAGTTAAACTCACGTGTGGATTCAGCGGTTTGCAAACCCTTTCTGTGCAGAATCCCAAAACCGGTATTTCCAGCCGAATGCCGGCATCCGTACTAAACAGCAGGAAACTTCGTCTAAAACTCAGGAGAAACGATTCCTAGAAACTGCTCTGCTGTGCGTTCATTCACCAAGAGAGTTGAATCTATGTTGAGATTCAGCGAGTCAGAAACACGTTTCTTCTAGGAGCTGCCTTGGGATATTCCCGAGTGAATGGGACCATAGGCTCTACAGAGAAATATCTGCTCCTAAAACCAAAAGGGTGCTATCTAACTGAATGGTTGTCAATGTGTGCATTCAACTGACAGAGTTAAACTCACGTTTGGATTCAGCGGTTTACAAACCCTTTCTGTGCAGAATCCCAAAACCGGAAATTCCAGCTCAATGCCGGCATACGTACTAAACTGCAGGAAACTTCGTCTAAAACTCAGCAGAAACGTTTCCTTGAAACTGCTCTGCTGTGTGTTCGTTCACCTAAGAGAGTTGAATCTATGTTGAGATTCAGCGAGTCAGAAACACGTTTCTTCTAGGAGCTGCGTTGGGATATTCCCGAGTGAATGGGACCATAGGATGTACAGAGAAATATCTGCTTCTAAAACCAAAACGGAGCTATCTAACTGGATGGTTGTCAATGTGTGCATTCAGCTGACAAAGTTAAACTCACGTGTGGATTCAGCGGTTTGCAAACCCTTTCTGTGCAAAATCCCAAAAGCGGTAATTCCAGCCCAATGCCGGCATCCGTACTAAACAGCAGGAAACTTCGTCTAAAACTCAGGAGAAACGTTTCCTTGAAACTGCTCTGCTGTGCGTTCGTTCACCTAAGAGAGTTGAATCTATGTTGAGATTCAGCGAGTCAGAAACACGTTTCTTCTAGGAGCTGCGTTGGGATATTCCCGAGTGAATGGGACCATAGGCTGTACAGAGAAATATCTGCTTCTAAAACCAAAAGGGTGCTATCAAACTGAATGGTTCTCAATGTGTGCATTCAACTGACAGAGTTAAACTCACGTTTGGATTCAGCGGTTTACAAACCCTTTCAGTGCAGAATCCCAAAACCGGTAATTCCAGCTCAATGCCGGCATACGTACTAAACTGCAGGAAACTTCGTCTAAAACTCAGGAGAAACGTTTCCTTGAAACTGCTCTGCTGTGCGTTCGTTCACCTAAGGGAGTTGAATCTATGTTGAGATTCAGCGAGTCAGAAACACGTTTCTTCTAGGAGCTGCGTTGGGATATTCCCGAGTGAATGAGACCATAGGCTGTACCGAGAAATATCTGCTTCTAAAACCAAAAGGGTGCTATCAAACTGAATGGTTGTCAATGTGTGCATTCAACAGACAGAGTTAAACTCACGTGTGGATTCAGCGGTTTGCAAACCCTTTCTGTGCAGAATCCCAAAACCGGTATTTCCAGCCCAATGCCGGCATACGTACTAAACAGCAGGAAAGTTCGTCTAAAACTCATTAGAAACGTTTCCTTGAAACTGCTCTGCTGTGCGTTCGTTCACCTAGGAGAGTTGAAACTATGTTGAGATTCAGCGAGTCAGAAACACGTTTCTTCTAGGAGCTGCGTTGGGATATTCCCGAGTGAATGGGACCATAGGCTGTACAGAGAAATATCTGCTTCTAAAACCAAAACGGAGTTATCTAACTGAATAGTTGTCAATGTGTTCATTCAACTGACAGAGTTAAACTCACGTGTGGATTCAGCGGTTTGCAAACCCTTTCTGTGCAGAATCCCAAAACCGGTGTTTCCAGCGTAATGCCGGCATCCGTACTAAACAGTAGTAAACTTCGTCTAAAACTCAGGAGAAACGTTTCCTTGAAACTTCTCTGCTGTGCGTTCGTTCACCTAAGAGAGGTGAATCTATTTTGAAATTCAGCGAGTCAGAAACACGTTTCTTCTAGGAGCTGCGTTGGGATATTCCCGAGTGAATGGGACCATAGGCTGTACAGAGAAATATCTGCTTCTAAAACCAAAACGGAGCTATCTAACTGAATGGTTGTCAATGTGTTCATTCAACTGACAGAGTTAAATTCACGTGTGGATTCAGCGGTTTGAAAACCCTTTCTATGCAGAATCCCAAAACCGGTATTTCCTACCCAATGCCGGCATCCGTACTAAACAGCAGGAAACTTCGTCTAAAACTCATGAGAAACGTTTCCTTGTAACTGCTCTGCTGTGCGTTCGTTCACCTAAGAGAGTTGAATCTATGTTGAGATTCAGCGAGTCAGAAACACGTTTCTTCTAGGAGCTGCGTTGGGATATTCCCGAATGAATGGGACCATAGGCTGTACAGAGAAATATCTGCTTCTAAAACCAAAACGGAGCTATCTAACTGAATGGTTGTCAATGTGTGCATTCAACTGACAGAGTTAAACTCACGTTTGGATTCAGCGGTTTACAGACCCTTTCTGTGCAGAATCCCAAAACCGGTAATTCCAGCTCAATGCCGGCATACGTAGTAAACTGCAGGAAACTTCCTCTAAAACTCAGGAGAAACGTTTCCTTGAAACTGCTCTTCTGTGCGTTCGTTCACCTAAGAGAGTTGAATCTATGTTGAGATTCAGCGAGTCAGAAACACGTTTCTTCTAGGACCTGCGTTGGGATATTCCCGAGTGAATGGGACCATAGGCTGTACAGAGAAATATCTGCTTCTAAAACCAAAACGGAGCTATCTAACTGGATGGTTGTCAATGTGTGCATTCAACTGACAGAGATAAACTCACGTGTGGATTCAGCGGTTTGCAAACCCTTTCTGTGCAGAATCCCAAAACCGGTAATTCCATCCCAATGCCGGCATACGTACTAAACAGCAGGAAACTTCATCTAAAACTCAGGAGAAACGTTTCTTTGAAACTGCTCTGCTGTGCGTTCGTTCACCTAAGAGAGTTGAATCTATGTTGAGATTCAGCGAGTCAGAAAAACGTTTCTTCTAGGAGCTGCATTGGGATATTCCCGAGTGAATGGGACCATAGGCTGTACAGAGAAATATCTGCTTCTAAAACCAAAACGGAGCTATCAAACTGAATGGTGGTCAATGTGTGCATTCAACTGACAGAGTTAAACTCACGTGTGGATTCAGCGGTTTGCAAACCCTTTCTGTGCAGAATCCCAAAACCGGTATTTCCAGCCGAATGCCGGCATCCGTACTAAACAGCAGGAAACTTCGTCTAAAACTCAGGAGAAACGATTCCTAGAAACTGCTCTGCTGTGCGTTCATTCACCAAGAGAGTTGAATCTATGTTGAGATTCAGCGAGTCAGAAACACGTTTCTTCTAGGAGCTGCCTTGGGATATTCCCGAGTGAATGGGACCATAGGCTCTACAGAGAAATATCTGCTCCTAAAACCAAAAGGGTGCTATCTAACTGAATGGTTGTCAATGTGTGCATTCAACTGACAGAGTTAAACTCACGTTTGGATTCAGCGGTTTACAAACCCTTTCTGTGCAGAATCCCAAAACCGGTAATTCCAGCTCAATGCCGGCATACGTACTAAACTGCAGGAAACTTCGTCTAAAACTCAGCAGAAACGTTTCCTTGAAACTGCTCTGCTGTGTGTTCGTTCACCTAAGAGAGTTGAATCTATGTTGAGATTCAGCGAGTCAGAAACACGTTTCTTCTAGGAGCTGCGTTGGGATATTCCCGAGTGAATGGGACCATAGGATGTACAGAGAAATATCTGCTTCTAAAACCAAAACGGAGCTATCTAACTGGATGGTTGTCAATGTGTGCATTCAGCTGACAAAGTTAAACTCACGTGTGGATTCAGCGGTTTGCAAACCCTTTCTGTGCAAAATCCCAAAAGCGGTAATTCCAGCCCAATGCCGGCATCCGTACTAAACAGCAGGAAACTTCGTCTAAAACTCAGGAGAAACGTTTCCTTGAAACTGCTCTGCTGTGCGTTCGTTCACCTAAGAGAGTTGAATCTATGTTGAGATTCAGCGAGTCAGAAACACGTTTCTTCTAGGAGCTGCGTTGGGATATTCCCGAGTGAATGGGACCATAGGCTGTACAGAGAAATATCTGCTTCTAAAACCAAAAGGGTGCTATCAAACTGAATGGTTCTCAATGTGTGCATTCAACTGACAGAGTTAAACTCACGTTTGGATTCAGCGGTTTACAAACCCTTTCAGTGCAGAATCCCAAAACCGGTAATTCCAGCTCAATGCCGGCATACGTACTAAACTGCAGGAAACTTCGTCTAAAACTCAGGAGAAACGTTTCCTTGAAACTGCTCTGCTGTGCGTTCGTTCACCTAAGGGAGTTGAATCTATGTTGAGATTCAGCGAGTCAGAAACACGTTTCTTCTAGGAGCTGCGTTGGGATATTCCCGAGTGAATGAGACCATAGGCTGTACCGAGAAATATCTGCTTCTAAAACCAAAAGGGTGCTATCAAACTGAATGGTTGTCAATGTGTGCATTCAACAGACAGAGTTAAACTCACGTGTGGATTCAGCGGTTTGCAAACCCTTTCTGTGCAGAATCCCAAAACCGGTATTTCCAGCCCAATGCCGGCATACGTACTAAACAGCAGGAAAGTTCGTCTAAAACTCATTAGAAACGTTTCCTTGAAACTGCTCTGCTGTGCGTTCGTTCACCTAGGAGAGTTGAAACTATGTTGAGATTCAGCGAGTCAGAAACACGTTTCTTCTAGGAGCTGCGTTGGGATATTCCCGAGTGAATGGGACCATAGGCTGTACAGAGAAATATCTGCTTCTAAAACCAAAACGGAGTTATCTAACTGAATAGTTGTCAATGTGTTCATTCAACTGACAGAGTTAAACTCACGTGTGGATTCAGCGGTTTGCAAACCCTTTCTGTGCAGAATCCCATAACCGGTGTTTCCAGCGTAATGCCGGCATCCGTACTAAACAGTAGTAAACTTCGTCTAAAACTCAGGAGAAACGTTTCCTTGAAACTTCTCTGCTGTGCGTTCGTTCACCTAAGAGAGGTGAATCTATTTTGAAATTCAGCGAGTCAGAAACACGTTTCTTCTAGGAGCTGCGTTGGGATATTCCCAAGTGAATGGGACCATAGGCTGTACAGAGAAATATCTGCTTCTAAAACCAAATCGGAGCTATCTAACTGGATGGTTGTCAATGTGTGCATTCAACTGACAGAGATAAACTCACGTGTGGATTCAGCGGTTTGCAAACCCTTTCTGTGCAGAATCCCAAAACCGGTATTTCCAGCCCAATGCCGGCATCCGTACTAAACAGCAGGAAACTTCGTCTAAAACTCAGGAGAAACGTTTCCTTGAAACTGCTCTGCTGTGCGTTCGTTCACCTAAGAGCGTTGAATCTATGATGAGATTCAGCGAGTCAGAAACTCGTTTCTTCTAGGAGCTGCGTTGGGATATTCCCGAGTGAATGGGACCATAGGCTGTACGGAGAAATATCTGCTTCTAAAACCAAAACGGAGCTATCTAACTGGATGGTTGTCAATGAGTGCATTCAACTGAGAGAGTTAAACTCACGTGTGGATTCAGCGGTTTGCAAACACTTTCTGTTCAGAATCCCAAAACCGGTATATCCTACCCAATGCCGGCATCCGTACTAAACAGCAGGAACCTTCCTCTAAAATTCAGGAGAAACGTTTCCTTGAAACTGCTCTGCTGTGCGTTCGTTCACCTAAGAGAGTTGAATCTATCTTGAGATTCAGCGAGTCAGAAACACGTTTCTTCTAGGAGCTGCGTTGGGATATTCCCGAGTGAATGGGACCATAGGCTGTACAGAGAAATATCTGCTTCTAAAACCAAAACGGAGCTATCTAACTGAATGGTTGTCAATGTGTGCATTCAACTGACAGAGTTACACTCACGTGTGGATTCAGCGGTTTGCAAACCCTTTCTGTGCAGAATCCCAAAACCGGTATTTCCTACCAAATGCCGGCATCCGTACTAAACAGCAGGAAACTTCGTCTAAAACTCAGGCGAAACGTTTCCTTGTAACTGCTCTGCTGTGCGTTCGTTCACCTAAGAGAGTTGAATCTATGTTGAGATTCAGCGAGTCAGAAACACGTTTCTTCTAGGAGCTGCGTTGGGATATTCCCGAGTGAATGGGACCATAGGCTGTACAGAGAAATATCTGCTCCTAAAACCAAAAGTGTGCTATCTAACTGAATGGTTGTCAATGTGTGCATTCAACTGACAGAGTTAAACTCACGTTTGGATTCAGCGGTTTACAAACCCTTTCTGTGCAGAATCCCAAAACCGGTAATTCCAGCTCAATGCCGGCATACGTACTAAACTGCAGGAAACTTCCACTAAAACTCAGGAGAAACGTTTACTTGTAACTGCTCTGCTGTGCGTTCGTTCACCTAAGAGAGTTGAATCTATGTTGAGATTCAGCGAGTCAGAAACACGTTTCTTCTAGGAGCTGCGTTGGGATATTCCCGAGTGAATGGGACCATAGGCTGTACAGAGAAATATCTGCTTCTAAAACCAAAACGAAGCTATCTAACTGAATGGTTGTCAATGTGTGCATTCAACTGACAGAGATAAACTCACGTGTGGATTCAGCGGTTTGCAAACCCTTTCTGTGCAGAATCCCAAAACCGGTATTTCCAGCCCAATGCCGGCATACGTACTAAACAGCAGGAAACTTCATCTAAAACTCAGGAGAAACGTTTCCTTGAAACTGCTCTGCTGTGCGTTCGTTCACCTAAGAGAGTTGAATCTATGTTGAGATTCAGCGAGTCAGAAACACGTTTCTTCTAGGAGCTGCGTTGGGATATTCCCGAGTGAATGGGACCATAGGCTCTAGAGAGAAATATCTGCTTCTAAAACCAAAACGGAGCTATCAAACTGAATGGTGGTCAATGTGTGCATTCAACTGACAGAGTTAAACTCACGTGTGGATTCAGCGGTTTGCAAACCCTTTCTGTGCAGAATTCCAAAACCGGTATTTCCAGCCGAATGCCGGCATCCGTACTAAACAGCAGTAAACTTCGTCTAAAACTCAGGAGAAACGTTTCCTTGAAACTGCTCTGCTGTGCGTTCGTTCACCTAAGAGAGTTGAATCTATGTTGAGATTCAGCGAGTCAGAAACACGTTTCTTCTAGGAGCTGAGTAGGGATATTCCCGAGTGAATGGGACCATAGGCTGTACAGAGAAATATCTGCTTCTAAAACCAAAACGGAGCTATCTAACTGAATGTTTGTCAATGTGTTCATTCAACTGACAGAGTTAAACTCACGTGTGGATTCAGCGGTTTGGAAACCCTTTCTATGCAGAATCCCAAAACCGGTATGTCCAGACCAATGCCGGCATACGTACTAAACAGCAGGAAACTTCGTCTAAATCTCAGGCGAAACGTTTCCTTGTAACTGCTCTGCTGTGCGTTCGTTCACCTAAGAGAGTTGAATCTATGTTGAGATTCAGCGAGTCAGAAACACGTTTCTTCTAGGAGCTGCGTTGGGATATTCCCGAGTGAATGGGACCATAGGCTGTACAGAGAAATATCTGCTTCTAAAACCAAAACGGAGCTATCTAACTGGATGGTTGTCAATGTGTGCATTCAACTGACAGAGATAAACTCACGTGTGGATTCAGCGGTTTGCAAACCCTTTCTGTGCAGAATCCCAAAACCGGTATTTCCAGCCCAATGCCGGCATACGTACTAAACAGCAGGAAACTCCATCTAAAACTCAGGAGAAAATTTCCTTGAAACTGCTCTGCTGTGCGTTCGTTCACCTAGGAGAGTTGAAACTATGTTGAGATTCAGCGAGTCAGAAACACGTTTCTTCTAGGAGCTGCGTTGGGATATTCCCGAGTGAATGGGACCATAGGCTGTACAGAGAAATATCTGCTTCTAAAACCAAAACGGAGTTATCTAACTGAATAGTTGTCAATGTGTTCATTCAACTGACAGAGTTAAACTCACGTGTGGATTCAGCGGTTTGCAAACCCTTTCTGTGCAGAATCCCAAAACCGGTGTTTCCAGCGTAATGCCGGCATCCGTACTAAACAGTAGTAAACTTCGTCTAAAACTCAGGAGAAACGTTTCCTTGAAACTTCTCTGCTGTGCGTTCGTTCACCTAAGAGAGGTGAATCTATTTTGAAATTCAGCGAGTCAGAAACACGTTTCTTCTAGGAGCTGCGTTGGGATATTCCCGAGTGAATGGGACCATAGGCTGTACAGAGAAATATCTGCTTCTAAAACCAAAACGGAGCTATCTAACTGAATGGTTGTCAATGTGTTCATTCAACTGACAGAGTTAAATTCACGTGTGGATTCAGCGGTTTGAAAACCCTTTCTATGCAGAATCCCAAAACCGGTATTTCCTACCCAATGCCGGCATCCGTACTAAACAGCAGGAAACTTCGTCTAAAACTCATGAGAAACGTTTCCTTGTAACTGCTCTGCTGTGCGTTCGTTCACCTAAGAGAGTTGAATCTATGTTGAGATTCAGCGAGTCAGAAACACGTTTCTTCTAGGAGCTGCGTTGGGATATTCCCGAATGAATGGGACCATAGGCTGTACAGAGAAATATCTGCTTCTAAAACCAAAACGGAGCTATCTAACTGAATGGTTGTCAATGTGTGCATTCAACTGACAGAGTTAAACTCACGTTTGGATTCAGCGGTTTACAAACCCTTTCTGTGCAGAATCCCAAAACCGGTAATTCCAGCTCAATGCCGGCATACGTAGTAAACTGCAGGAAACTTCCTCTAAAACTCAGGAGAAACGTTTCCTTGAAACTGCTCTTCTGTGCGTTCGTTCACCTAAGAGAGTTGAATCTATGTTGAGATTCAGCGAGTCAGAAACACGTTTCTTCTAGGAGCTGCGTTGGGATATTCCCGAGTGAATGGGACCATAGGCTGTACAGAGAAATATCTGCTTCTAAAACCAAAACGGAGCTATCTAACTGGATGGTTGTCAATGTGTGCATTCAACTGACAGAGATAAACTCACGTGTGGATTCAGCGGTTTGCAAACCCTTTCTGTGCAGAATCCCAAAACCGGTAATTCCATCCCAATGCCGGCATACGTACTAAACAGCAGGAAACTTCATCTAAAACTCAGGAGAAACGTTTCTTTGAAACTGCTCTGCTGTGCGTTCGTTCACCTAAGAGAGTTGAATCTATGTTGAGATTCAGCGAGTCAGAAAAACGTTTCTTCTAGGAGCTGCATTGGGATATTCCCGAGTGAATGGGACCATAGGCTGTACAGAGAAATATCTGCTTCTAAAACCAAAACGGAGCTATCAAACTGAATGGTGGTCAATGTGTGCATTCAACTGACAGAGTTAAACTCACGTGTGGATTCAGCGGTTTGCAAACCCTTTCTGTGCAGAATCCCAAAACCGGTATTTCCAGCCGAATGCCGGCATCCGTACTAAACAGCAGGAAACTTCGTCTAAAACTCAGGAGAAACGATTCCTAGAAACTGCTCTGCTGTGCGTTCATTCACCAAGAGAGTTGAATCTATGTTGAGATTCAGCGAGTCAGAAACACGTTTCTTCTAGGAGCTGCCTTGGGATATTCCCGAGTGAATGGGACCATAGGCTCTACAGAGAAATATCTGCTCCTAAAACCAAAAGGGTGCTATCTAACTGAATGGTTGTCAATGTGTGCATTCAACTGACAGAGTTAAACTCACGTTTGGATTCAGCGGTTTACAAACCCTTTCTGTGCAGAATCCCAAAACCGGTAATTCCAGCTCAATGCCGGCATACGTACTAAACTGCAGGAAACTTCGTCTAAAACTCAGCAGAAACGTTTCCTTGAAACTGCTCTGCTGTGTGTTCGTTCACCTAAGAGAGTTGAATCTATGTTGAGATTCAGCGAGTCAGAAACACGTTTCTTCTAGGAGCTGCGTTGGGATATTCCCGAGTGAATGGGACCATAGGATGTACAGAGAAATATCTGCTTCTAAAACCAAAACGGAGCTATCTAACTGGATGGTTGTCAATGTGTGCATTCAGCTGACAAAGTTAAACTCACGTGTGGATTCAGCGGTTTGCAAACCCTTTCTGTGCAAAATCCCAAAAGCGGTAATTCCAGCCCAATGCCGGCATCCGTACTAAACAGCAGGAAACTTCGTCTAAAACTCAGGAGAAACGTTTCCTTGAAACTGCTCTGCTGTGCGTTCGTTCACCTAAGAGAGTTGAATCTATGTTGAGATTCAGCGAGTCAGAAACACGTTTCTTCTAGGAGCTGCGTTGGGATATTCCCGAGTGAATGGGACCATAGGCTGTACAGAGAAATATCTGCTTCTAAAACCAAAAGGGTGCTATCAAACTGAATGGTTCTCAATGTGTGCATTCAACTGACAGAGTTAAACTCACGTTTGGATTCAGCGGTTTACAAACCCTTTCAGTGCAGAATCCCAAAACCGGTAATTCCAGCTCAATGCCGGCATACGTACTAAACTGCAGGAAACTTCGTCTAAAACTCAGGAGAAACGTTTCCTTGAAACTGCTCTGCTGTGCGTTCGTTCACCTAAGGGAGTTGAATCTATGTTGAGATTCAGCGAGTCAGAAACACGTTTCTTCTAGGAGCTGCGTTGGGATATTCCCGAGTGAATGAGACCATAGGCTGTACCGAGAAATATCTGCTTCTAAAACCAAAAGGGTGCTATCAAACTGAATGGTTGTCAATGTGTGCATTCAACAGACAGAGTTAAACTCACGTGTGGATTCAGCGGTTTGCAAACCCTTTCTGTGCAGAATCCCAAAACCGGTAATTCCATCCCAATGCCGGCATACGTACTAAACAGCAGGAAACTTCATCTAAAACTCAGGAGAAACGTTTCTTTGAAACTGCTCTGCTGTGCGTTCGTTCACCTAAGAGAGTTGAATCTATGTTGAGATTCAGCGAGTCAGAAAAACGTTTCTTCTAGGAGCTGCATTGGGATATTCCCGAGTGAATGGGACCATAGGCTGTACAGAGAAATATCTGCTTCTAAAACCAAAACGGAGCTATCAAACTGAATGGTGGTCAATGTGTGCATTCAACTGACAGAGTTAAACTCACGTGTGGATTCAGCGGTTTGCAAACCCTTTCTGTGCAGAATCCCAAAACCGGTATTTCCAGCCGAATGCCGGCATCCGTACTAAACAGCAGGAAACTTCGTCTAAAACTCAGGAGAAACGATTCCTAGAAACTGCTCTGCTGTGCGTTCATTCACCAAGAGAGTTGAATCTATGTTGAGATTCAGCGAGTCAGAAACACGTTTCTTCTAGGAGCTGCCTTGGGATATTCCCGAGTGAATGGGACCATAGGCTCTACAGAGAAATATCTGCTCCTAAAACCAAAAGGGTGCTATCTAACTGAATGGTTGTCAATGTGTGCATTCAACTGACAGAGTTAAACTCACGTTTGGATTCAGCGGTTTACAAACCCTTTCTGTGCAGAATCCCAAAACCGGTAATTCCAGCTCAATGCCGGCATACGTACTAAACTGCAGGAAACTTCGTCTAAAACTCAGCAGAAACGTTTCCTTGAAACTGCTCTGCTGTGTGTTCGTTCACCTAAGAGAGTTGAATCTATGTTGAGATTCAGCGAGTCAGAAACACGTTTCTTCTAGGAGCTGCGTTGGGATATTCCCGAGTGAATGGGACCATAGGATGTACAGAGAAATATCTGCTTCTAAAACCAAAACGGAGCTATCTAACTGGATGGTTGTCAATGTGTGCATTCAGCTGACAAAGTTAAACTCACGTGTGGATTCAGCGGTTTGCAAACCCTTTCTGTGCAAAATCCCAAAAGCGGTAATTCCAGCCCAATGCCGGCATCCGTACTAAACAGCAGGAAACTTCGTCTAAAACTCAGGAGAAACGTTTCCTTGAAACTGCTCTGCTGTGCGTTCGTTCACCTAAGAGAGTTGAATCTATGTTGAGATTCAGCGAGTCAGAAACACGTTTCTTCTAGGAGCTGCGTTGGGATATTCCCGAGTGAATGGGACCATAGGCTGTACAGAGAAATATCTGCTTCTAAAACTAAAAGGGTGCTATCAAACTGAATGGTTCTCAATGTGTGCATTCAACTGACAGAGTTAAACTCACGTTTGGATTCAGCGGTTTACAAACCCTTTCAGTGCAGAATCCCAAAACCGGTAATTCCAGCTCAATGCCGGCATACGTACTAAACTGCAGGAAACTTCGTCTAAAACTCAGGAGAAACGTTTCCTTGAAACTGCTCTGCTGTGCGTTCGTTCACCTAAGGGAGTTGAATCTATGTTGAGATTCAGCGAGTCAGAAACACGTTTCTTCTAGGAGCTGCGTTGGGATATTCCCGAGTGAATGAGACCATAGGCTGTACCGAGAAATATCTGCTTCTAAAACCAAAAGGGTGCTATCAAACTGAATGGTTGTCAATGTGTGCATTCAACAGACAGAGTTAAACTCACGTGTGGATTCAGCGGTTTGCAAACCCTTTCTGTGCAGAATCCCAAAACCGGTATTTCCAGCCCAATGCCGGCATACGTACTAAACAGCAGGAAAGTTCGTCTAAAACTCATTAGAAACGTTTCCTTGAAACTGCTCTGCTGTGCGTTCGTTCACCTAGGAGAGTTGAAACTATGTTGAGATTCAGCGAGTCAGAAACACGTTTCTTCTAGGAGCTGCGTTGGGATATTCCCGAGTGAATGGGACCATAGGCTGTACAGAGAAATATCTGCTTCTAAAACCAAAACGGAGTTATCTAACTGAATAGTTGTCAATGTGTTCATTCAACTGACAGAGTTAAACTCACGTGTGGATTCAGCGGTTTGCAAACCCTTTCTGTGCAGAATCCCATAACCGGTGTTTCCAGCGTAATGCCGGCATCCGTACTAAACAGTAGTAAACTTCGTCTAAAACTCAGGAGAAACGTTTCCTTGAAACTTCTCTGCTGTGCGTTCGTTCACCTAAGAGAGGTGAATCTATTTTGAAATTCAGCGAGTCAGAAACACGTTTCTTCTAGGAGCTGCGTTGGGATATTCCCAAGTGAATGGGACCATAGGCTGTACAGAGAAATATCTGCTTCTAAAACCAAATCGGAGCTATCTAACTGGATGGTTGTCAATGTGTGCATTCAACTGACAGAGATAAACTCACGTGTGGATTCAGCGGTTTGCAAACCCTTTCTGTGCAGAATCCCAAAACCGGTATTTCCAGCCCAATGCCGGCATCCGTACTAAACAGCAGGAAACTTCGTCTAAAACTCAGGAGAAACGTTTCCTTGAAACTGCTCTGCTGTGCGTTCGTTCACCTAAGAGCGTTGAATCTATGATGAGATTCAGCGAGTCAGAAACTCGTTTCTTCTAGGAGCTGCGTTGGGATATTCCCGAGTGAATGGGACCATAGGCTGTACAGAGAAATATCTGCTTCTAAAACCAAAACGGAGCTATCTAACTGGATGGTTGTCAATGAGTGCATTCAACTGAGAGAGTTAAACTCACGTGTGGATTCAGCGGTTTGCAAACACTTTCTGTTCAGAATCCCAAAACCGGTATATCCTACCCAATGCCGGCATCCGTACTAAACAGCAGGAACCTTCCTCTAAAATTCAGGAGAAACGTTTCCTTGAAACTGCTCTGCTGTGCGTTCGTTCACCTAAGAGAGTTGAATCTATCTTGAGATTCAGCGAGTCAGAAACACGTTTCTTCTAGGAGCTGCGTTGGGATATTCCCGAGTGAATGGGACCATAGGCTGTACAGAGAAATATCTGCTTCTAAAACCAAAACGGAGCTATCTAACTGAATGGTTGTCAATGTGTGCATTCAACTGACAGAGTTACACTCACGTGTGGATTCAGCGGTTTGCAAACCCTTTCTGTGCAGAATCCCAAAACCGGTATTTCCTACCAAATGCCGGCATCCGTACTAAACAGCAGGAAACTTCGTCTAAAACTCAGGCGAAACGTTTCCTTGTAACTGCTCTGCTGTGCGTTCGTTCACCTAAGAGAGTTGAATCTATGTTGAGATTCAGCGAGTCAGAAACACGTTTCTTCTAGGAGCTGCGTTGGGATATTCCCGAGTGAATGGGACCATAGGCTGTACAGAGAAATATCTGCTCCTAAAACCAAAAGTGTGCTATCTAACTGAATGGTTGTCAATGTGTGCATTCAACTGACAGAGTTAAACTCACGTTTGGATTCAGCGGTTTACAAACCCTTTCTGTGCAGAATCCCAAAACCGGTAATTCCAGCTCAATGCCGGCATACGTACTAAACTGCAGGAAACTTCCACTAAAACTCAGGAGAAACGTTTACTTGTAACTGCTCTGCTGTGCGTTCGTTCACCTAAGAGAGTTGAATCTATGTTGAGATTCAGCGAGTCAGAAACACGTTTCTTCTAGGAGCTGCGTTGGGATATTCCCGAGTGAATGGGACCATAGGCTCTAGAGAGAAATATCTGCTTCTAAAACCAAAACGGAGCTCTCAAACTGAATGGTGGTCAATGTGTGCATTCAACTGACAGAGTTAAACTCACGTGTGGATTCAGCGGTTTGCAAACCCTTTCTGTGCAGAATTCCAAAACCGGTATTTCCAGCCGAATGCCGGCATCCGTACTAAACAGCAGTAAACTTCGTCTAAAACTCAGGAGAAACGTTTCCTTGAAACTGCTCTGCTGTGCGTTCGTTCACCTAAGAGAGTTGAATCTATGTTGAGATTCAGCGAGTCAGAAACACGTTTCTTCTAGGAGCTGAGTAGGGATATTCCCGAGTGAATGGGACCATAGGCTGTACAGAGAAATATCTGCTTCTAAAACCAAAACGGAGCTATCTAACTGAATGTTTGTCAATGTGTTCATTCAACTGACAGAGTTAAACTCACGTGTGGATTCAGCGGTTTGGAAACCCTTTCTATGCAGAATCCCAAAACCGGTATGTCCAGACCAATGCCGGCATACGTACTAAACAGCAGGAAACTTCGTCTAAATCTCAGGCGAAACGTTTCCTTGTAACTGCTCTGCTGTGCGTTCGTTCACCTAAGAGAGTTGAATCTATGTTGAGATTCAGCGAGTCAGAAACACGTTTCTTCTAGGAGCTGCGTTGGGATATTCCCGAGTGAATGGGACCATAGGCTGTACAGAGAAATATCTGCTTCTAAAACCAAAACGGAGCTATCTAACTGGATGGTTGTCAATGTGTGCATTCAACTGACAGAGATAAACTCACGTGTGGATTCAGCGGTTTGCAAACCCTTTCTGTGCAGAATCCCAAAACCGGTATTTCCAGCCCAATGCCGGCATACGTACTAAACAGCAGGAAACTCCATCTAAAACTCAGGAGAAACGTTTCCTTGAAACTGCTCTGCTGTGCGTTCGTTCACCTAGGAGAGTTGAAACTATGTTGAGATTCAGCGAGTCAGAAACACGTTTCTTCTAGGAGCTGCGTTGGGATATTCCCGAGTGAATGGGACCATAGGCTGTACAGAGAAATATCTGCTTCTAAAACCAAAACGGAGTTATCTAACTGAATAGTTGTCAATGTGTTCATTCAACTGACAGAGTTAAACTCACGTGTGGATTCAGCGGTTTGCAAACCCTTTCTGTGCAGAATCCCAAAACCGGTGTTTCCAGCGTAATGCCGGCATCCGTACTAAACAGTAGTAAACTTCGTCTAAAACTCAGGAGAAACGTTTCCTTGAAACTTCTCTGCTGTGCGTTCGTTCACCTAAGAGAGGTGAATCTATTTTGAAATTCAGCGAGTCAGAAACACGTTTCTTCTAGGAGCTGCGTTGGGATATTCCCGAGTGAATGGGACCATAGGCTGTACAGAGAAATATCTGCTTCTAAAACCAAAACGGAGCTATCTAACTGAATGGTTGTCAATGTGTTCATTCAACTGACAGAGTTAAATTCACGTGTGGATTCAGCGGTTTGAAAACCCTTTCTATGCAGAATCCCAAAACCGGTATTTCCTACCCAATGCCGGCATCCGTACTAAACAGCAGGAAACTTCGTCTAAAACTCATGAGAAACGTTTCCTTGTAACTGCTCTGCTGTGCGTTCGTTCACCTAAGAGAGTTGAATCTATGTTGAGATTCAGCGAGTCAGAAACACGTTTCTTCTAGGAGCTGCGTTGGGATATTCCCGAATGAATGGGACCATAGGCTGTACAGAGAAATATCTGCTTCTAAAACCAAAACGGAGCTATCTAACTGAATGGTTGTCAATGTGTGCATTCAACTGACAGAGTTAAACTCACGTTTGGATTCAGCGGTTTACAAACCCTTTCTGTGCAGAATCCCAAAACCGGTAATTCCAGCTCAATGCCGGCATACGTAGTAAACTGCAGGAAACTTCCTCTAAAACTCAGGAGAAACGTTTCCTTGAAACTGCTCTTCTGTGCGTTCGTTCACCTAAGAGAGTTGAATCTATGTTGAGATTCAGCGAGTCAGAAACACGTTTCTTCTAGGAGCTGCGTTGGGATATTCCCGAGTGAATGGGACCATAGGCTGTACAGAGAAATATCTGCTTCTAAAACCAAAACGGAGCTATCTAACTGGATGGTTGTCAATGTGTGCATTCAACTGACAGAGATAAACTCACGTGTGGATTCAGCGGTTTGCAAACCCTTTCTGTGCAGAATCCCAAAACCGGTAATTCCATCCCAATGCCGGCATACGTACTAAACAGCAGGAAACTTCATCTAAAACTCAGGAGAAACGTTTCTTTGAAACTGCTCTGCTGTGCGTTCGTTCACCTAAGAGAGTTGAATCTATGTTGAGATTCAGCGAGTCAGAAAAACGTTTCTTCTAGGAGCTGCATTGGGATATTCCCGAGTGAATGGGACCATAGGCTGTACAGAGAAATATCTGCTTCTAAAACCAAAACGGAGCTATCAAACTGAATGGTGGTCAATGTGTGCATTCAACTGACAGAGTTAAACTCACGTGTGGATTCAGCGGTTTGCAAACCCTTTCTGTGCAGAATCCCAAAACCGGTATTTCCAGCCGAATGCCGGCATCCGTACTAAACAGCAGGAAACTTCGTCTAAAACTCAGGAGAAACGATTCCTAGAAACTGCTCTGCTGTGCGTTCATTCACCAAGAGAGTTGAATCTATGTTGAGATTCAGCGAGTCAGAAACACGTTTCTTCTAGGAGCTGCCTTGGGATATTCCCGAGTGAATGGGACCATAGGCTCTACAGAGAAATATCTGCTCCTAAAACCAAAAGGGTGCTATCTAACTGAATGGTTGTCAATGTGTGCATTCAACTGACAGAGTTAAACTCACGTTTGGATTCAGCGGTTTACAAACCCTTTCTGTGCAGAATCCCAAAACCGGTAATTCCAGCTCAATGCCGGCATACGTACTAAACTGCAGGAAACTTCGTCTAAAACTCAGCAGAAACGTTTCCTTGAAACTGCTCTGCTGTGTGTTCGTTCACCTAAGAGAGTTGAATCTATGTTGAGATTCAGCGAGTCAGAAACACGTTTCTTCTAGGAGCTGCGTTGGGATATTCCCGAGTGAATGGGACCATAGGATGTACAGAGAAATATCTGCTTCTAAAACCAAAACGGAGCTATCTAACTGGATGGTTGTCAATGTGTGCATTCAGCTGACAAAGTTAAACTCACGTGTGGATTCAGCGGTTTGCAAACCCTTTCTGTGCAAAATCCCAAAAGCGGTAATTCCAGCCCAATGCCGGCATCCGTACTAAACAGCAGGAAACTTCGTCTAAAACTCAGGAGAAACGTTTCCTTGAAACTGCTCTGCTGTGCGTTCGTTCACCTAAGAGAGTTGAATCTATGTTGAGATTCAGCGAGTCAGAAACACGTTTCTTCTAGGAGCTGCGTTGGGATATTCCCGAGTGAATGGGACCATAGGCTGTACAGAGAAATATCTGCTTCTAAAACCAAAAGGGTGCTATCAAACTGAATGGTTCTCAATGTGTGCATTCAACTGACAGAGTTAAACTCACGTTTGGATTCAGCGGTTTACAAACCCTTTCAGTGCAGAATCCCAAAACCGGTAATTCCAGCTCAATGCCGGCATACGTACTAAACTGCAGGAAACTTCGTCTAAAACTCAGGAGAAACGTTTCCTTGAAACTGCTCTGCTGTGCGTTCGTTCACCTAAGGGAGTTGAATCTATGTTGAGATTCAGCGAGTCAGAAACACGTTTCTTCTAGGAGCTGCGTTGGGATATTCCCGAGTGAATGAGACCATAGGCTGTACCGAGAAATATCTGCTTCTAAAACCAAAAGGGTGCTATCAAACTGAATGGTTGTCAATGTGTGCATTCAACAGACAGAGTTAAACTCACGTGTGGATTCAGCGGTTTGCAAACCCTTTCTGTGCAGAATCCCAAAACCGGTATTTCCAGCCCAATGCCGGCATACGTACTAAACAGCAGGAAAGTTCGTCTAAAACTCATTAGAAACGTTTCCTTGAAACTGCTCTGCTGTGCGTTCGTTCACCTAGGAGAGTTGAAACTATGTTGAGATTCAGCGAGTCAGAAACACGTTTCTTCTAGGAGCTGCGTTGGGATATTCCCGAGTGAATGGGACCATAGGCTGTACAGAGAAATATCTGCTTCTAAAACCAAAACGGAGTTATCTAACTGAATAGTTGTCAATGTGTTCATTCAACTGACAGAGTTAAACTCACGTGTGGATTCAGCGGTTTGCAAACCCTTTCTGTGCAGAATCCCATAACCGGTGTTTCCAGCGTAATGCCGGCATCCGTACTAAACAGTAGTAAACTTCGTCTAAAACTCAGGAGAAACGTTTCCTTGAAACTTCTCTGCTGTGCGTTCGTTCACCTAAGAGAGGTGAATCTATTTTGAAATTCAGCGAGTCAGAAACACGTTTCTTCTAGGAGCTGCGTTGGGATATTCCCAAGTGAATGGGACCATAGGCTGTACAGAGAAATATCTGCTTCTAAAACCAAAACGGAGCTATCTAACTGGATGGTTGTCAATGTGTGCATTCAACTGACAGAGATAAACTCACGTGTGGATTCAGCGGTTTGCAAACCCTTTCTGTGCAGAATCCCAAAACCGGTATTTCCAGCCCAATGCCGGCATCCGTACTAAACAGCAGGAAACTTCGTCTAAAACTCAGGAGAAACGTTTCCTTGAAACTGCTCTGCTGTGCGTTCGTTCACCTAAGAGCGTTGAATCTATGATGAGATTCAGCGAGTCAGAAACTCGTTTCTTCTAGGAGCTGCGTTGGGATATTCCCGAGTGAATGGGACCATAGGCTGTACAGAGAAATATCTGCTTCTAAAACCAAAACGGAGCTATCTAACTGGATGGTTGTCAATGAGTGCATTCAACTGAGAGAGTTAAACTCACGTGTGGATTCAGCGGTTTGCAAACACTTTCTGTTCAGAATCCCAAAACCGGTATATCCTACCCAATGCCGGCATCCGTACTAAACAGCAGGAACCTTCCTCTAAAATTCAGCAGAAACGTTTCCTTGAAACTGCTCTGCTGTGCGTTCGTTCACCTAAGAGAGTTGAATCTATGTTGAGATTCAGCGAGTCAGAAACACGTTTCTTCTAGGAGCTGCGTTGGGATATTCCCGAGTGAATGGGACCATAGGCTGTACAGAGAAATATCTGCTTCTAAAACCAAAACGGAGCTATCTAACTGAATGGTTGTCAATGTGTGCATTCAACTGACAGAGTTAAACTCACGTGTGGATTCAGCGGTTTGCAAACCCTTTCTGTGCAGAATCCCAAAACCGGTATTTCCTACCCAATGCCGGCATCCGTACTAAACAGCAGGAAACTTCGTCTAAAACTCAGGCGAAACGTTTCCTTGTAACTGCTCTGCTGTGCGTTCGTTCACCTAAGAGAGTTGAATCTATGTTGAGATTCAGCGAGTCAGAAACACGTTTCTTCTAGGAGCTGCGTTGGGATATTCCCGAGTGAATGGGACCATAGGCTGTACAGAGAAATATCTGCTCCTAAAACCAAAAGTGTGCTATCTAACTGAATGGTTGTCAATGTGTGCATTCAACTGACAGAGTTAAACTCACGTTTGGATTCAGCGGTTTACAAACCCTTTCTGTGCAGAATCCCAAAACCGGTAATTCCAGCTCAATGCCGGCATACGTACTAAACTGCAGGAAACTTCCACTAAAACTCAGGAGAAACGTTTACTTGTAACTGCTCTGCTGTGCGTTCGTTCACCTAAGAGAGTTGAATCTATGTTGAGATTCAGCGAGTCAGAAACACGTTTCTTCTAGGAGTTGCGTTGGGATATTCCCGAGTGAATGGGACCATAGGCTGTACAGAGATATATCTGCTCCTAAAACCAAAAGCGTGCTATCTAACTGAATGGTTGTCAATGTGTGCATTCAACTGACAGAGTTAAACTCACGTTTGGATTCAGCGGTTTACAAACCCTTTCTGTGCAGAATCCCAAAACCGGTAATTCCAGCTCAATGCCGGCATACGTACTAAACTGCAGGAAACTTCCTCTAAAACTCAGGAGAAACGTTTCCTTGAAACTCTCTGCTGTGCGTTCGTTCACCTAAGAGAGTTGAATCTATGTTGAGATTCAGCGAGTCAGAAACACGTTTCTTCTAGGAGCTGCGTTGGGATATTCCCGAGTGAATGGGACCATAGGCTGTACAGAGAAATATCTGCTTCTAAAACCAAAACGAAGCTATCTAACTTAATGGTTGTCAATGTGTGCATTCAACTGACAGAGATAAACTCACGTGTGGATTCAGCGGTTTGCAAACCCTTTCTGTGCAGAATCCCAAAACCGGTATTTCCAGCCCAATGCCGGCATACGTACTAAACAGCAGGAAACTTCATCTAAAACTCAGGAGAAACGTTTCCTTGAAACTGCTCTGCTGTGCGTTCGTTCACCTAAGAGAGTTGAATCTATGTTGAGATTCAGCGAGTCAGAAACACGTTTCTTCTAGGAGCTGCGTTGGGATATTCCCGAGTGAATGGGACCATAGGCTCTAGAGAGAAATATCTGCTTCTAAAACCAAAACGGAGCTCTCAAACTGAATGGTGGTCAATGTGTGCATTCAACTGACAGAGTTAAACTCACGTGTGGATTCAGCGGTTTGCAAACCCTTTCTGTGCAGAATTCCAAAACCGGTATTTCCAGCCGAATGCCGGCATCCGTACTAAACAGCAGTAAACTTCGTCTAAAACTCAGGAGAAACGTTTCCTTGAAACTGCTCTGCTGTGCGTTCGTTCACCTAAGAGAGTTGAATCTATGTTGAGATTCAGCGAGTCAGAAACACGTTTCTTCTAGGAGCTGAGTAGGGATATTCCCGAGTGAATGGGACCATAGGCTGTACAGAGAAATATCTGCTTCTAAAACCAAAACGGAGCTATCTAACTGAATGTTTGTCAATGTGTTCATTCAACTGACAGAGTTAAACTCACGTGTGGATTCAGCGGTTTGGAAACCCTTTCTATGCAGAATCCCAAAACCGGTATGTCCAGCCCAATGCCGGCATACGTACTAAACAGCAGGAAACTTCGTCTAAATCTCAGGCGAAACGTTTCCTTGTAACTGCTCTGCTGTGCGTTCGTTCACCTAAGAGAGTTGAATCTATGTTGAGATTCAGCGAGTCAGAAACACGTTTCTTCTAGGAGCTGCGTTGGGATATTCCCGAGTGAATGGGACCATAGGCTGTACAGAGAAATATCTGCTTCTAAAACCAAAACGGAGCTATCTAACTGGATGGTTGTCAATGTGTGCATTCAACTGACAGAGATAAACTCACGTGTGGATTCAGCGGTTTGCAAACCCTTTCTGTGCAGAATCCCAAAACCGGTATTTCCAGCCCAATGCCGGCATACGTACTAAACAGCAGGAAACTCCATCTAAAACTCAGGAGAAACGTTTCCTTGAAACTGCTCTGCTGTGCGTTCGTTCACCTAAGAGAGTTGAATCTATGTTGAGATTCAGCGAGTCAGAAACACGTTTCTTCTAGGAGCTGCGTTGGGATATTCCCGAGTGAATGGGACCATAGGCTGTACAGAGAAATATCTGCTTCTAAAACCAAAACGGAGCTATCAAACTGAATGGTGGTCAATGTGTGCATTCAACTGACAGAGTTAAACTCACGTGTGGATTCAGCGGTTTGCAAACCCTTTCTGTGCAGAATCCCAAAACCGTTATTTCCAGCCGAATGCCGGCGTCCGTACTAAACAGCAGGAAACTTCGTCTAAAACCCAGGAGAAACGTTTCCTTGAAACTGCTCTGCTGTGCGTTCGTTCACCTAAGAGAGTTGAATCTATGTTGAGATTCAGCGAGTCAGAAACACGTTTCTTCTAGGAGCTGCGTTGGGATACTCCCGAGTGAATGGGACCATAGGCTGTACAGAGAAATATCTGCTTCTAAAACCAAAACGGAGCTATCTAACTGAATGTTTGTCAATGTGTTCATTCAACTGACAGAGTTAAACTCACGTGTGGTTTCAGCGGTTTGCAAACCCTTTCTATGCAGAATCCCAAAACCGGTATGTCCAGCCCAATGCCGGCATACGTACTAAACAGCAGGAAACTTCGTCTAAAACTCAGGCGAAACGTTTCCTTGTAACTGCTCTGCTGTGCGTTCGTTCACTTAAGAGAGTTGAATCTATGCTGAGATTCAGCGAGTCAGAAACACGTTTCTTCTAGGAGCTGCGTAGGGATATTCCCGAGTGAATGGGACCATAGGCTGTACAGAGAAATATCTGCTTCTAAAACCAAAACGGAGCTATCTAACTGGATGGTTGTCAATGTGTGCATTCAACTGACAGAGATAAACTCACGTGTGGATTCAGCGGTTTGCAAACCCTTTCTGTGCAGAATCCCAAAACCGGTATTTCCAGCCCAATGCCGGCATACGTACTAAACAGCAGGAAACTTCATCTAAAACTCAGGAGAAACGTTTCCTTGAAACTGCTCTGCTGTGCGTTCGTTCACCTAAGAGAGTTGAATCTATGTTGAGATTCAGCGAGTCAGAAACACGTTTCTTCTAGGAGCTGCGTTGGGATATTCCCGAGTGAATGGGACCATAGGCTGTACAGAGAAATATCTGCTTCTAAAACCAAAACGGAGCTATCAAACTGAATGGTGGTCAATGTGTGCATTCAACTGACAGAGTTAAACTCACGTGTGGATTCAGCGGTTTGCAAACCCTTTCTGTGCAGAATCCCAAAACCGTTATTTTCAGCCGAATGCCGGCGTCCGTACTAAACAGCAGGAAACTTCGTCTAAAACTCAGGAGAAACGTTTCCTTGAAACTGCTCTGCTGTGCGTTCGTTCACCTAAGAGAGTTGAATCTATGTTGAGATTCAGCGAGTCAGAAACACGTTTCTTCTAGGAGCTGCGTTGGGATACTCCCGAGTGAATGGGACCATAGGCTGTACAGAGAAATATCTGCTTCTAAAACCAAAACGGAGCTATCTAACTGAATGGTTGTCAATGTGTGCATTCAACTGACAGAGTTAAACTCACGTGTGGATTCAGCGGTTTGCAAACCCTTTCTGTGCAGAATCCCAAAACCGGTATTTCCTACCCAATGCCGGCATCCGTACTAAACAACAGGAAACTTCGTCTAAAACTCAGGCGAAACGTTTCCTTGTAACTGCTCTGCTGTGCGTTCGTTCACCTAAGAGAGTTGAATCTATGTTGAGATTCAGCGAGTCAGAAACACGTTTCTTCTAGGAGCTGCGTTGATATATTCCCGAGTGAATGGGACCATAGGCTGTACAGAGAAATATCTGCTCCTAAAACCAAAAGTGTGCTATCTAACTGAATGGTTGTCAATGTGTGCATTCAACTGACAGAGTTAAACTCACGTTTGGATTCAGCGGTTTACAAACCCTTTCTGTGCAGAATCCCAAAACCGGTAATTCCAGCTCAATGCCGGCATACGTACTAAACTGCAGGAAACTTCCACTAAAACTCAGGAGAAACGTTTACTTGTAACTGCTCTGCTGTGCGTTCGTTCACCTAAGAGAGTTGAATCTATGTTGAGATTCAGCGAGTCAGAAACACGTTTCTTCTAGGAGCTGCGTTGGGATATTCCCGAGTGAATGGGTCCATAGGCTGTACAGAGATATATCTGCTCCTAAAACCAAAAGCGTGCTATCTAACTGAATGGTTGTCAATGTGTGCATTCAACTGACAGAGTTAAACTCACGTTTGGATTCAGCGGTTTACAAACCCTTTCTGTGCAGAATCCCAAAACCGGTAATTCCAGCTCAATGCCGGCATACGTACTAAACTGCAGGAAACTTCCTCTAAAACTCAGGAGAAACGTTTCCTTGAAACTGCTCTGCTGTGCGTTCGTTCACCTAAGAGAGTTGAATCTATGTTGAGATTCAGCGAGTCAGAAAAACGTTTCTTCTAGGAGCTGCGTTGGGATACTCCCGAGTGAATGGGACCATAGGCTGTACAGAGAAATATCTGCTTCTAAAACCAAAACGGAGCTATCTAACTGAATGGTTGTCAATGTGTGCATTCAACTGACAGAGTTAAACTCACGTGTGGATTCAGCGGTTTGCAAACCCTTTCTGTGCAGAATCCCAAAACCGGTATTTTCTACCCAATGCCGGCATCCGTACTAAACAGCAGGAAACTTCGTCTAAAACTCAGGCGAAACGTTTCCTTGTAACTGCTCTGCTGTGCGTTCGTTCACCTAAGAGAGTTGAATCTATGTTGAGATTCAGCGAGTCAGAAACACGTTTCTTCTAGGAGCTGCGTTGGGATATTCCCGAGTGAATGGGACCATAGGCTGTACAGAGAAATATCTGCTCATAAAACCAAAAGTGTGCTATCTAACTGAATGGTTGTCAATGTGTGCATTCAACTGACAGAGTTAAACTCACGTTTGGATTCAGCGGTTTACAAACCCTTTCTGTGCAGAATCCAAAACCGGTAATTCCAGCTCAATGCCGGCATACGTACTAAACTGCAGTAAACTTCTTCTAAAACTCAGGAGAAACGTTTCCTTGAAACTGCTCTGCTGTGCGTTCGTTCACCTAAGAGAGTTGAATCTATGTTGAGATTCAGCGAGTCAGAAACACGTTTCTTCTAGGAGCTGCGTTGGGATATTCCCGAGTGAATGGGACCATAGGCTGTACAGAGAAATATCTGCTTCTAAAACCAAAACGGAGCTATCTAACTGAATGGTTGTCAATGTGTGCATTCAACTGACAGAGATAAACTCACGTGTGGATTCAGCGGTTTGCAAACCCTTTCTGTGCAGAATCCCAAAACCGGTATTTCCAGCCCAATGCCGGCATACGTACTAAACAGCAGGAAACTTCATCTAAAACTCAGGAGAAACGTTTCCTTGAAACTGCTCTGCTGTGCGTTCGTTCACCTACGAGAGTTGAATCTATGTTGAGATTCACCGAATCAGAAACACGTTTCTTCAAGGAGCTGCGTTGGGATATTCCCGAGTGAATGGGACCATAGGCTGTACAGAGAAATATCTGGTTCTAAAACCAAAACGGAGCTATCAAACTGAATGGTGGTCAATGTGTGCATTCAACTGACAGAGTTAAACTCACGTGTGGATTCAGCGGTTTGCAAACCCTTTCTGTGCAGAATTCCAAAACCGGTATTTCCAGCCGAATGCCGGCATCCGTACTAAACAGCAGGAAACTTCGTCTAAAACTCAGGAGAAACGTTTCCTTGAAACTGCTCTGCTGTGCGTTCGTTCACCTAAGAGAGTTGAATCTATGTTGAGATTCAGCGAGTCAGAAACACGTTTCTTCTAGGAACTGAGTAGGGATATTCCCGAGTGAATCGGACCATAGGCTGTACAGAGAAATATCTGCTTCTAAAACCAAAACGGAGCTACCTAACTGAATGGTTGTCAATGTGTGCATTCAACTGACAGAGATAAACTCACGTGTGGATTCAGCGGTTTGCAAACCCTTTCTGTGCAGAATCCCAAAACCGGTATTTCCAGCCCAATCCCGGCATACGTACTAAACAGCAGGAAACTTCGTCTAAAACTCAGGAGAAACGTTGCCTTGAAACTGCTCTGCTGTGTGTTCATTCACCTAAGAGAGTTGAATCTATGTTGAGATTCAGCGAGTCAGAAACACGTTTCTTCTAGGAGCTGCGTTGGGATATTCCCGAGTGAATGGGACCATAGGCTGTACAGAGAAATATCTGTTTCTAAAACCAAAAGGGTGCTATCTAACTGAATGGTTCTCAATATGTGCATTCAACTGACAGAGTTAAACTCACGTTTGGATTCAGCGGTTTACAAACCCTTTCTGTGCAGAATCCCAAAACCGGTAATTCCAGCTCAATGCCGGCATACGTACTAAACTGCAGGAAACTTCGTCTAAAACTCAGGAGAAACGTTTCCTTGAAACTGCTCTGCTGTGCGTTCGTTCACCTAAGGGAGTTGAATCTATGTTGAGATTCAGCGAGTCAGAAACACGTTTCTTCTAGGAGCTGCGTTGGGATATTCCCGAGTGAATGGGACCATAGGCTGTACAGAGAAATATCTGCTTTTAAAACCAAAACGGAGCTATCTAACTGAATGGTTGTCAATGTGTGCATTCAACTGACAGAGTTAAACTCACGTGTGGATTCAGCGGTTTGCAAACCCTTTCTGTGCAGAATCCCAAAACCGGTATTTCCTACCCAATGCCGGCATCCGTACTAAACAGCAGGAAACTTCGTCTAAAACTCAGGCGAAACGTTTCCTTGTAACTGCTCTGCTGTGCGCTCGTTCACCTAAGAGAGTTGAATCTATGTTGAGATTCAGCGAGTCAGAAACACGTTTCTTCTAGGAGCTGCGTTGGGATATTCCCGAGTGAATGGGACCATAGGCTGTACAGAGAAATATCTGCTCCTAAAACCAAAAGTGTGCTATCTAACTGAATGGTTGTCAATGTGTGCATTCAACTGACAGAGTTAAACTCACGTTTGGATTCAGCGGTTTACAAACCCTTTCTGTGCAGAATCCCAAAACCGGTAATTCCAGCTCAATGCCGGCATACGTACTAAACTGCAGGAAACTTCCACTAAAACTCAGGAGAAACGTTTACTTGTAACTGCTCTGCTGTGCGTTCGTTCACCTAAGAGAGTTGAATCTATGTTGAGATTCAGCGAGTCAGAAACACGTTTCTTCTAGGAGCTGCGTAGGGATATTCCAGAGTGAATGGGACCATAGGCTGTACAGAGATATATCTGCTCCTAAAACCAAAAGCGTGCTATCTAACTGAATGGTTGTCAATGTGTGCATTCAACTGACAGAGTTAAACTCACGTTTGGATTCAGCGGTTTACAAACCCTTTCTGTGCAGAATCCCAAAACCGGTAATTCCAGCTCAATGCCGGCATACGTACTAAACTGCAGTAAACTTCTTCTAAAACTCAGGAGAAACGTTTCCTTGAAACTGCTCTGCTGTGCGTTCGTTCACCTAAGAGAGTTGAATCTATGTTGAGATTCAGCGAGTCAGAAACACGTTTCTTCAAGGAGCTGCGTTGGGATATTCCCGAGTGAATGGGACCATAGGCTGTACAGAGAAATATCTGGTTCTAAAACCAAAACTGAGCTATCAAACTGAATGGTGGTCAATGTGTGCATTCAACTGACAGAGTTAAACTCACGTGTGGATTCAGCGGTTTGCAAAACCTTTCTGTGCAGAATTCCAAAACCGGTATTTCCAGCCGAATGCCGGCATCCGTACTAAACAGCAGGAAACTTCGTCTAAAACTCAGGAGAAACGTTTCCTTGAAACTGCTCTGCTGTGCGTTCGTTCACCTAAGAGAGTTCAATCTATGTTGAGATTCAGCGAGTCAGAAACACGTTTCTTCTAGGAACTGAGTAGGGATTTTCCCGAGTGAATCGGACCATAGGCTGTACAGAGAAATATCTGCTTCTAAAACCAAAACGGAGCTATCTAACTGAATGGTTGTCAATGTGTTCATTCAACTGACAGAGTTAAACTCACGTGTGGATTCAGCGGTTTGCAAACCCTTTCTGTGCAGAATCCCAAAACCGGTATTTCCAGCCCAATGCCGGCATACGTACTAAACAGCAGGAAACTTCGTCTAAAACTCATGAGAAACGTTTCCTTGAAACTGCTCTGCTGTGCGTTCGTTCACCTAGGAGAGTTGAATCTATGTTGAGATTCAGCGAGTCAGAAACACGTTTCTTCTAGGAGCTGCGTTGGGATATTCCCGAGTGAATGGGACCATAGGCTGTACAGAGAAATATCTGCTTCTAAAACCAAAACGGAGCTATCTAACTGGATGGTTGTCAATGTGTGCATTCAACTGACAGAGTTAAACTCACGTGTGGATTCAGCGGTTTGCAAACCCTTTCTGTTCAGAATCCCAAAACCGGTATTTCCTACCCAATGCCGGCATCCGTACTAAGCAGCAGGAAACTTCGTCTAAAATTCAGGAGAAACGTTTCCTTGAAACTGCTCTACTGTGCGTTCGTTCACCTAAGAGAGTTGAATCTATGTTGAGATTCAGCGAGTCAGAAACACGTTTCTTCTAGGAGCTGCGTTGGGATATTCCCGAGTGAATGGGACCATAGGCTGTACAGAGAAATATCTGCTTCTAAAACCAAAACGGAGCTACCTAACTGAATGGTTGTCAATGTGTGCATTCAACTGACAGAGATAAACTCACGTGTGGATTCAGCGGTTTGCAAACCCTTTCTGTGCAGAATCCCAAAACCGGTATTTCCAGCCCAATCCCGGCATACGTACTAAACAGCAGGAAACTTCGTCTAAAACTCAGGAGAAACGTTGCATTGAAACTGCTCTGCTGTGTGTTCATTCACCTAAGAGAGTTGAATCTATGTTGAGATTCAGCGAGTCAGAAACACGTTTCTTCTAGGAGCTGCGTTGGGATATTCCCGAGTGAATGGGACCATAGGCTGTACAGAGAAATATCTGTTTCTAAAACCAAAAGGGTGCTATCTAACTGAATGGTTCTCAATATGTGCATTCAACTGACAGAGTTAAACTCACGTTTGGATTCAGCGGTTTACAAACCCTTTCTGTGCAGAATCCCAAAACCGGTAATTTCAGCTCAATGCCGGCATACGTACTAAACTGCAGGAAACTTCGTCTAAAACTCAGGAGAAACGTTTCCTTGAAACTGCTCTGCTGTGCGTTCGTTCACCTAAGGGAGTTGAATCTATGTTGAGATTCAGCGAGTCAGAAACACGTTTCTTCTAGGAGCTGCGTTGGGATATTCCCGAGTGAATGGGACCATAGGCTGTACAGAGAAATATCTGCTTCTAAAACCAAAAGGGTGCTATCAAACTGAATGGTTGTCAATGTGTGCATTCAACTGACAGAGTTAAACTCACGTGTGGATTCAGCGGTTTGCAAACCCTTTCTGTGCAGAATCCCAAAAACGGTATTTCCAGCCGAATGCCGGCATACGTACTAAACAGCAGGAAACTTCGTCTAAAACTCAGGAGAAACGTTTCCTTGAAACTGCTCTGCTGTGCGTTCGTTCACCTAGGAGAGTTGAAACTATGTTGAGATTCAGCGAGTCAGAAACACGTTTCTTCTAGGAGCTGCGTTGGGATATTCCCGAGTGAATGGGACCATAGGCTGTACAGAGAATTATCTGCTTCTAAAACCAAAACGGAGCTATCTAACTGAATGGTTGTCAATGTGTTCATTCAACTGACAGAGTTAAACTCACGTGTGGATTCAGCGGTTTGCAAACCCTTTCTGTGCAGAATCCCAAAACCGGTGTTTCCAGCGTAATGCCGGCATCCGTACTACACAGTAGTAAACTTCGTCTAAAACTCAGGAGAAACGTTTCCTTGAAACTGCTCTGCTGTGCGTTCGTTCACCTAAGAGAGTTGAATCTATTTTGAAATTCAGCGAGTCAGAAACACGTTTCTTCTAGGAGCTGCGTTGGGATATTCCCGAGTGAATGGGACCATAGGCTGTACAGAGAAATATCTGCTTCTAAAACCAAAACGGAGCTATCTAACTGGATGGTTGTCAATGTGTGCATTCAACTGACAGAGTTAAACTCACGTGTGGATTCAGCGGTTTGCAAACACATTCTGTTCAGAATCCCAAAACCGGTATTTCCTACCCAATGCCGGCATCCATACTAAACAGCAGGAAACTTCGTCTAAAACTCAGGAGAAACGTTTCCTTGAAACTGCTCTGCTGTGCGTTCGTTCACCTAAGAGAGTTGAATCTATGTTGAGATTCAGCGAGTCAGAAACACGTTTCTTCTAGGAGCTGCGTTGGGATATTCCCAAATGAATGGGACCATAGGCTGTACAGAGAAATATCTGCTTCTAAAACCAAAAGGGTGCTATCAAACTGAATGGTTTTCAATGTGTGCATTCAACTGACAGAGATAAACTCACGTGTGGATTCAGCGGTTTGCAAACCCTTTCTGTGCAGAATCCCAAAACCGGTATTTCCAGCCCAATGCCGGCATCCGTACTAAACAGCAGGAAACTTCGTCTAAAACTCAGGAGAAACGTTTCCTTGAAACTGCTCTGCTGTGCGTTCGTTCACCTAAGAGAGTTGAATCTATGTTGTGATTCAGCGAGTCAGAAACTCGTTTCTTCTAGGAGCTGCGTTGGGATATTCCCGAGTGAATGGGACCATAGGCTGTACAGAGAAATATCTGCTTCTAAAACGAAAACGGAGCTATCTAACTGGATGGTTGTCAATGTGTGCATTCAACTGACAGAGTTAAACTCACGTGTGGATTCAGCGGTTTGCAAACACTTTCTGTTCAGAATCCCAAAACCGGTATTTCCTACCCAATGCCGGCATCCGTAGTAAACAGCAGGAAACTTCCTCTAAAATTCAGGAGAAACGTTTCCTTGAAACTGCTCTGCTGTGCGTTCGTTGACCTAAGAGAGTTGAATCTATGTTGAGATTCAGCGAGTCAGAAACACGTTTCTTCTAGGAGCTGCGTTGGGATATTCCCGAGTGAATGGGACCATAGGCTGTACAGAGAAATATCTGCTTCTAACACCAAAACGGAGCTATCTAACTGAATGGTTGTCAATGTGTGCATTCAACTGACAGAGTTAAACTCACGTTTGGATTCAGCGGTTTACAAACCCTTTCTGTGCAGAATCCCAAAACCGGTAATTCCAGCTCAATGCCGGCATACGTACTAAACTGCAGGAAACTTCCTCTAAAACTCAGGAGAAACGTTTCCTTGAAACTGCTCTGCTGTGCGTTCGTTCACCTAAGAGAGTTGAATCTATGTTGAGATTCAGCGAGTCAGAAACACGTTTCTTCTAGGAGCTGCTTTGGGATATTCCCGAATGAATGGGACCATAGGCTGTACAGAGAAATATCTGCTTCTAAAACCAAAACGGAGCTATCTAACTGAATGGTTGTCAATGTGTGCATTCAACTGACAGAGATAAACTCACGTGTGGATTCAGCGGTTTGCAAACCCTTTCTGTGCAGAATCCCAAAACCGGTATTTGCAGCCCAATGCCGGCATACGTACTAAACAGCAGGAAACTTCATCTAAAACTCAGGAGAAACGTTTCCTTGAAACTGCTCTGCTGTGCGTTCGTTCACCTAAGAGAGTTGAATCTATGTTGAGATTCAGCGAGTCAGAAACACGTTTCTTCTAGGAGCTGCGTTGGGATATTCCCGAGTGAATGGGACCATAGGCTGTACAGAGAAATATCTGCTTCTAAAACCAAAACGAAGCTATCAAACTGAATGGTGTTCAATGTGTGCATTCAACTGACAGAGTTAAACTCACGTGTGGATTCAGCGGTTTGCAAACCCTTTCTGTGCAGAATCCCAAAACCGGTATTTCCAGCCGAATGCCGGCATCCGTACTAAACAGCAGGAAACTTCGTCTAAAATTCAGGAGAAACGTTTCCTTGAAACTGCTCTGCTGTGCGTTCGTTCACCTAAGAGAGTTGAATCTATGTTGTGATTCAGCGAGTCAAAAACTCGTTTCTTCTAGGAGCTGCGTTGGGATATTCCCGAGTGAATGGGACCATAGGCTGTACAGAGAAATATCTGCTTCTAAAACCAAAACGGAGCTATCTAACTGGATGGTTGTCAATGTGTGCATTCAACTGACAGAGTTAAACTCACGTGTGGATTCAGCGGTTTGCAAACACATTCTGTTCAGAATCCCAAAACCGGTATTTCCTACCCAATGCCGGCATCCGTACTAAACAGCAGGAAACTTCCTCTAAAATTCAGGAGAAACGTTTCCTTGAAACTGCTCTGCTGTGCGTTCGTTGACCTAAGAGAGTTGAATCTATGTTGAGATTCAGCGAGTCAGAAACACGTTTCTTCTAGGAGCTGCGTTGGGATATTACCGAGTGAATGGGACCATAGGCTGTACAGAGAAATATCTGCTTCTAACACCAAAACGGAGCTATCTAACTGAATGGTTGTCAATGTGTG
This sequence comes from Aotus nancymaae, assembly GCF_030222135.1. NCBI lineage: Eukaryota > Metazoa > Chordata > Mammalia > Primates > Aotidae > Aotus > Aotus nancymaae. Next base: position 890,490 of record NW_026988493.1, read on the forward strand.
CATTCAACTGACAGAGTTAAACTCACGTGTGGATTCAGCGGTTTGCAAACCCTTTCTGTGCAGAATCCCAAAACCGGTATTTCCTACCCAATGCCGGCATCCGTACTAAACAGCAGGAAACTTCGTCTAAAACTCAGAAGAAACGTTTCCTTGTAACTGCTCTGCTGTGCGTTCGTTCACCTAAGAGAGTTGAATCTATGTTGAGATTCAGCGAGTCAGAAACACGTTTCTTCTAGGAGCTGCGTTGGGATATTCCCGAGTGAATGGGACCATAGGCTGTACAGAGATATATCTGCTCCTGAAACCAAAAGCGTGCTATCTAACTGAATGGTTGTCAATGTGTGCATTCAACTGACAGAGTTAAACTCACGTTTGGATTCAGCGGTTTACAAACCCTTTCTGTGCAGAATCCCAAAACCGGTAATTCCAGCTCAATGCCGGCATAGGTACTAAACTGCAGGAAACTTCCTCTAAAACTCAGGAGAAACGTTTCCTTGAAACTGCTCTGCTGTGCGTTCGTTCACCTAAGAGAGTTGAATCTATGTTGAGATTCAGCGAGTCAGAAACACGTTTCTTCTAGGAGCTGCTTTGGGATATTCCCGAATGAATGGGACCATAGGCTGTACAGAGAAATATCTGCTTCTAAAACCAAAACGGAGCTATCTAACTGAATGGTTGTCAATGTGTGCATTCAACTGACAGAGATAAACTCACGTGTGGATTCAGCGGTTTGCAAACCCTTTCTGTGCAGAATCCCAAAACCGGTATTTGCAGCCCAATGCCGGCATACGTACTAAACAGCAGGAAACTTCATCTAAAACTCAGGAGAAACGTTTCCTTGAAACTGCTCTGCTGTGCGTTCGTTCACCTAAGAGAGTTGAATCTATGTTGAGATTCAGCGAGTCAGAAACACGTTTCTTCTAGGAGCTGCGTTGGGATATTCCCGAGTGAATGGGACCATAGGCTGTACAGAGAAATATCTGCTTCTAAAACCAAAACGGAGCTATCAAACTGAATGGTGGTCAATGTGTGCATTCAACTGACAGAGTTAAACTCACGTGTGGATTCAGCGGTTTGCAAACCCTTTCTATGCAGAATCCCAAAACCGGTATGTCCAGCCCAATGCCGGCATAAGTACTAAACAGCAGGAAACTTCGTCTAAAACTCAGGCGAAACGTTTCCTTCTAACTGCTCTGCTGTGCGTTCGTTCACCTAAGAGAGTTGAATCTATGTTGAGATTCAGCGAGTCAGAAACACGTTTCTTCTAGGAGCTGCGTTGGTATATTCCCGAGTGAATGGGTCCATAGGCTGTACAGAGAAATATCTGCTCCTAAAGCCAAAAGGGTGCTATCTAACTGAATGGTTGTCAATGTGTGCATTCAACTGACAGAGTTAAACTCACGTTTGGATTCAGCGGTTTACAAACCCTTTCTGTGCAGAATCCCAAAACCGGTAATTCCAGTTCAATGCCGGCATACGTACTAAACTGCAGGAAACTTCGTCTAAAACTCAGGAGAAACGTTGCCTTGAAACTGCTCCGCTGTGCGTTCGTTCACCTAAGAGAGTTAAATCTATGTTGAGATTCAGCGAGTCAGAAACACGTTTCTTCTAGGAGCTGTGTTGGGATATTCCCGAGTGAATGGGACCATAGGCTGTACAGAGAAATATCTGCCTCTAAAACCAAAAGGGTGCTATCAAACTGAATGGTTGTCAATGTGTGCATTCAACTGACAGAGTTAAACTCACGTGTGGATTCAGCGGTTTGCAAACCCTTTCTGTGCAGAATCCCAAAACCGGTAATTGCAGCTGAATGCCGGCATACGTACTAAACTGCAGGAAACTTCCACTAAAACTCAGGAGAAACGTTTACTTGAAACTGCTCTGCTGTGCGATCCTTCACCTAAGAGAGTTGAATCTATTTTGAAATTCAGCGAGTCAGAAACACGTTTCTTCTAGGAGCTGCGTTGGGATATTCCCGAGTGAATGGGACCATAGGCTGTACAGAGAAATATCTGCTTCTAAAACCAAAACGGAGCTATCTAACTGGATGGTTGTCAATGTGTGCATTCAACTGACAGAGTTAAACTCACTGTGGATTCAGCGGTTTGCAAACACTTTCTGTTCAGAATCCCAAAACCGGTATTTCGTACCCAATGCCGGCATCCGTACTAAACAGCAGGAAACTTGGTCTAAAATTCAGGAGAAACGATTCCTTGAAACTGCTCTGCTGTGCGTTTGTTCACCTAAGAGAGTTGAATCTATGTTGAGATTCAGCGAGTCAGAAACACGTTTCTTCTAGGAGCTGCGTTGGGATATTCCCGAGTGAATGGGACCATAGGCTGTACAGAGAAATATCTGCTTCTAAAACCAAAACGGAGCTATCTAACTGGATGGTTGTCAATGTGTGCATTCAACTGACAGAGTTAAACTCACGTGTGGATTCAGCGGTTTGCAAACACTTTCTGTTCAGAATCCCAAAACCGGTATTTCCTACCCAATGCCGGCATCCATACTAAACAGCAGGAAACTTCGTCTAAAACTCAGGAGAAACGTTTCCTTGAAACTGCTCTGCTGTACGTTCGTTCACCTAAGAGAGTTGAATCTATGTTGAGATTCAGCGAGTCAGAAACACGTTTCTTCTAGGAGCTGCGTTGGGATATTCCCGAATGAATGGGACCATAGGCTGTACAGAGAAATATCTGCTTCTAAAACCAAAAGGGTGCTATCAAACTGAATGGTTGTCAATGTGTGCATTCAACTGACAGAGATAAACTCACGTGTGGATTCAGCGGTTTGCAAACCCTTTCTGTGCAGAATCCCAAAACCGGTATTTCCAGCCCAATGCCGGCATCCGTACTAAACAGCAGGAAACTTCGTCTAAAACTCAGGAGAAACGTTTCCTTGAAACTGCTCTGCTGTGGGTTCGTTCACCTAAGAGAGTTGAATCTATGTTGTGATTCAGCGAGTCAGAAACTCGTTTCTTCTAGGAGCTGCGTTGGGATATTCCCGAGTGAATGGGACCATAGGCTGTACAGAGAGATATCTGCTTCTAAAACCAAAACGGAGCTATCTAACTGGATGGTTGTCAATGTGTCCATTCAACTGACAGAGTTAAACTCACGTGTGGATTCAGCGGTTTGCAAACACTTTCTGTTCAGAATCCCAAAACCGGTATTTCCTACCCAATGCCGGCATCCGTACTAAACAGCAGGAAACTTCCTCTAAAATTCAGGAGAAACGTTTCCTTGAAAATGCTCTGCTGTGCGTTCGTTGACCTAAGAGAGTTGAATCTATGTTGAGATTCAGCGAGTCAGAAACACGTTTCTTCTAGGAGCTGCGTTGGGATATTCCCGAGTGAATGGGACCATAGGCTGTACAGAGAAATATCTGCTTCTAACACCAAAACGGAGTTATCAAACTGAATGGTTGTCAATGTGTGCATTCAACTGACAGAGTTAAACTCACGTGTGGATTCAGCGGTTTGCAAACCCTTTCTGTGCAGAATCCCAAAACCGGTATTTCCTACCCAATGCCGGCATCCGTACTAAACAGCAGGAAACTTCGTCTAAAACTCAGAAGAAACGTTTCCTTGTAACTGCTCTGCTGTGCGTTCGTTCACCTAAGAGAGTTGAATCTATGTTGAGATTCAGCGAGTCAGAAACACGTTTCTTCTAGGAGCTGCGTTGGGATATTCCCGAGTGAATGGGACCATAGGCTGTACAGAGATATATCTGCTCCTAAAACCAAAAGCGTGCTATCTAACTGAATGGTTGTCAATGTGTGCATTCAACTGACAGAGTTAAACTCACGTTTGGATTCAGCGGTTTACAAACCCTTTCTGTGCAGAATCCCAAAACCGGTAATTCCAGCTCAATGCCGGCATACGTACTAAACTGCAGGAAACTTCCTCTAAAACTCAGGAGAAACGTTTCCTTGAAACTGCTCTGCTGTGCGTTCGTTCACCTAAGAGAGTTGAATCTATGTTGAGATTCAGCGAGTCAGAAACACGTTTCTTCTAGGAGCTGCTTTGGGATATTCCCGAATGAATGGGACCATAGGCTGTACAGAGAAATATCTGCTTCTAAAACCAAAACGGAGCTATCTAACTGAATGGTTGTCAATGTGTGCATTCAACTGACAGAGATAAACTCACGTGTGGATTCAGCGGTTTGCAAACCCTTTCTGTGCAGAATCCCAAAACCGGTATTTGCAGCCCAATGCCGGCATACGTACTAAACAGCAGGAAACTTCATCTAAAACTCAGGAGAAACGTTTCCTTGAAACTGCTCTGCTGTGCGTTCGTTCACCTAAGAGAGTTGAATCTATGTTGAGATTCAGCGAGTCAGAAACACGTTTCTTCTAGGAGCTGCGTTGGGATATTCCCGAGTGAATGGGACCATAGGCTGTACAGAGAAATATCTGCTTCTAAAACCAAAACGGAGCTATCAAACTGAATGGTGGTCAATGTGTGCATTCAACTGACAGAGTTAAACTCACGTGTGGATTCAGCGGTTTGCAAACCCTTTCTGTGCAGAATCCCAAAACCGGTATTTCCAGCCGAATGCCGGCATCCATACTAAACAGCAGGAAACTTCGTCTAAAATTAAGGAGAAACGTTTCCTTGAAACTGCTCTGCTGTGCGTTCGTTCACCTAAGAGAGTTGAATCTATGTTGAGATTCAGCGAGTCAGAAACACGTTTCTTCTAGGAGCTGAGTAGGGATATTCCCGAGTGAATGGGACCATAGGCTGTACAGAGAAATATCTGCTTCTAAAACCAAAACGGAGCTATCTAACTGAATGTTTGTAAATGTGTTCATTCAACTGACAGATTTAAACTCACGTGTGGATTCAGCGGTTTGCAAACCCTTTCTATGCAGAATCCCTAAACCGGTATGTCCAGCCCAATGCCGGCATACGAACTAAACAGCAGGAAACTTCGTCTAAAACTCTGGCGAAACGTTTCCTTGAAACTGCTCTGCTGTGCGTTCGTTCACCTAAGAGAGTTGAATCTATGTTGAGATTCAGCGAGTCAGAAACACGTTTCTTCTAGGAGCTGCGTTGGGATATTCCCGAGTGAATGGGACCATAGGCTGTACAGAGAAATATCTGCTTCTAAAACCAAAACGGAGCTATCTAACTGAATGATTGTCAATGTGTTCATTCAACTGACAGAGTTAAACTCACGTGTGGATTCAGCGGTTTGCAAACCCTTTCTGTGCAGAATCCCAAAACCGGTATTTCCAGCGTAATGCCGGCATCCGTACTAAACAGTAGTAAACTTCGTCTAAAACTCAGGAGAAACGTTTCCTTGTAACTGCTCTGCTGTGCGTTCGTTCACCTAAGAGAGTTGAATCTATGTTGAGATTCAGCGAGTCAGAAACACGTTTCTTCTAGGAGCTGCGTTGGTATATTCCCGAGTGAATGGGACCATAGGCTGTACAGAGAAATATCTGCTCCTAAAACCAAAAGGGTGCTATCTAACTGAATGGTTGTCAATGTGTGCATTCAACTGACAGAGTTAAACTCACGTTTGGATTCAGCGGTTTACAAACCCTTTCTGTGCAGAATCCCAAAACCGGTAATTCCAGTTCAATGCCGGCATACGTACTAAACTGCAGGAAACTTCGTCTAAAATTCAGGAGAAACGTTTCCTTGAAACTGCTCTGCTGTGCGTTCGTTCACCTAAGAGAGTTGAATCTATATTGAGATACAGCGAGTCAGAAACACGTTTCTTCTAGGAGCTGCGTTGGGATATTCCCGAGTGAATGGGACCATAGGCTGTACAGAGAAATATCTGCTTCTAAAACCAAAACGGAGCTATCTAACTGAATGGTTGTCAATGTGTTCATTCAACTGACAGAGTTAAACTCACGTGTGGATTCAGCGGTTTGCAAACCCTTTCTATGCAGAATCCCAAAACCGGTATGTCCAGCCCAATGCCGGCATAAGTACTAAACAGCAGGAAACTTCGTCTAAAACTCAGGCGAAACGTTTCCTTCTAAATGCTCTGCTGTGCGTTCGTTCACCTAAGAGAGTTGAATCTATGTTGAGATTCAGCGAGTCAGAAACACGTTTCTTCTAGGAGCTGCGTAGGGATATTCCCGAGTGAATGGGACCATAGGCTGTACAGAGAAATATCTGCTTCTAAAACCAAAACGGAGCTATCTAACTGAATGGTTGTCAATATGTGCATTCAACTGACAGAGATAAACTCACGTGTGGATTCAGCGGTTTGCAAACCCTTTCTGTGCAGAATCCCAAAACCGGTATTTCCAGCCCAATGCCGGCATACGTACTAAACAGCAGGAAACTTCATCTAAAACTCAGGAGAAACGTTTCCTTGAAACTGCTCTGCTGTGCGTTCGTTCACCTAAGAGAGTTGAATCTATGTTGAGATTCAGCGAGCCAGAAACACGTTTCTTCTAGGAGCTGCGTTGGGATATTCCCGAGTGAATGGGACCATAGGCTGTACAGAGAAATATCTGCTTCTAAAACCAAAACGGAGATATCAAACTGAATGGTGGTCAATGTGTGCATTCAACTGACAGAGTTAAACTCACGTGTGGATTCAGCGGTTTGCAAACCCTTTCTGTGCAGAATCCCAAAACCGGTATTTCCAGCCGAATGCCGGCATCCGTACTAAACAGCAGGAAACTTCGTCTAAAACTCAGGAGAAAAGTTTCCTTGAAACTGCTCTGCTGTGCGTTCGTTCACCTAAGAGAGTTGAATTTATGTTGAGATTCAGCGAGTCAGAAACACGGTTCTTCTAGGAGCTGCGTTGGGATATTCCCGAGTGAATGGGACCATAGGCTGTACAGAGAAATATCTGCTTCTAAAACCAAAACGGAGCTATCAAACTGAATGGTGGTCAATGTGTGCATTCAACTGACAGAGTTAAACTCACGTGTGGATTCAGCGGTTTGCAAACCCTTTCTGTGCAGAATCCCAAAACCGGTATTTCCTACCCAATGCCGGCATCCGTACTAAACAGCAGGAAACTTCGTCTAAAACTCAGAAGAAACGTTTCCTTGTAACTGCTCTGCTGTGCGTTCGTTCACCTAAGAGAGTTGAATCTATGTTGAGATTCAGCGAGTCAGAAACACGTTTCTTCTAGGAGCTGCGTTGGGATATTCCCGAGTGAATGGGACCATAGGCTGTACAGAGATATATCTGCTCCTAAAACCAAAAGCGTGCTATCTAACTGAATGGTTGTCAATGTGTGCATTCAACTGACAGAGTTAAACTCACGTTTGGATTCAGCGGTTTACAAACCCTTTCTGTGCAGAATCCCAAAACCGGTAATTCAAGCTCAATGACGGCATACGTTCTAAACTGCAGGTAACTTCCTCTAAAACTCAGGAGAAACGTTTCCTTGAAACTGCTCTGCTGTGCGTTCGTTCACCTAAGAGAGTTGAATCTATGTTGAGATTCAGCGAGTCAGAAACACGTTTCTTCTAGGAGCTGCTTTGGGATATTCCCGAATGAATGGGACCATAGGCTGTACAGAGAAATATCTGCTTCTAAAACCAAAACGGAGCTATCTAACTGAATGGTTGTCAATGTGTGCATTCAACTGACAGAGATAAACTCACGTGTGGATTCAGCGGTTTGCAAACCCTTTCTGTGCAGAATCCCAAAACCGGTATTTGCAGCCCAATGCCGGCATACGTACTAAAGAGCAGGAAACTTCATCTAAAACTCAGGAGAAACGTTTCCTTGAAACTGCTCTGCTGTGCGTTCGTTCACCTAAGAGAGTTGAATCTATGTTGAGATTCAGCGAGTCAGAAACACGTTTCTTCTAGGAGCTGCGTTGGGATATTCCCGAGTGAATGGGACCATAGGCTGTACAGAGAAATATCTGCTTCTAAAACCAAAACGGAGCTATCAAACTGAATGGTGGTCAATGTGTGCATTCAACTGACAGAGTTAAACTCACGTGTGGATTCAGCGGTTTGCAAACCCTTTCTGTGCAGAATCCCAAAACCGGTATTTCCAGCCGAATGCCGGCATCCATACTAAACAGCAGGAAACTTCGTCTAAAATTCAGGAGAAACGTTTCCTTGAAACTGCTCTGCTGTGCGTTCGTTCACCTAAGAGAGTTGAATCTATGTTGAGATTCAGCGAGTCAGAAACACGTTTCTTCTAGGAGCTGAGTAGGGATATTCCCGAGTGAATGGGACCATAGGCTGTACAGAGAAATATCTGCTTCTAAAACCAAAACGGAGCTATCTAACTGAATGTTTGTAAATGTGTTCATTCAACTGACAGATTTAAACTCACGTGTGGATTCAGCGGTTTGCAAACCCTTTCTATGCAGAATCCCTAAACCGGTATGTCCAGCCCAATGCCGGCATACGAACTAAACAGCAGGAAACTTCGTCTAAAACTCTGGCGAAACGTTTCCTTGTAACTGCTCTGCTGTGCGTTCGTTCACCTAAGAGAGTTGAATCTATGTTGAGATTCAGCGAGTCAGAAACACGTTTCTTCTAGGAGCTGCGTTGGGATATTCCCGAGTGAATGGGACCATAGGCTGTACAGAGAAATATCTGCTTCTAAAACCAAAACGGAGCTATCTAACTGAATGGTTGTCAATGTGTTCATTCAACTGACAGAGTTAAACTCATGTGTGGATTCAGCGGTTTGCAAACCCTTTCTGTGCAGAATCCCAAAACCGGTATTTCCAGCGTAATGCCGGCATCCGTACTAAACAGTAGTAAACTTCGTCTAAAACTCAGGAGAAACGTTTCCTAGAAACTGCTCTGCTGTGCGTTCGTTCACCTAAGAGAGTTGAATCTATGTTGAGATTCAGCGAGTCAGAAACACGTTTCTTCTAGGAGCTGCGTTGGTATATTCCCGAGTGAATGGGACCATAGGCTGTACAGAGAAATATCTGCTCCTAAAACCAAAAGGGTGCTATCTAACTGAATGGTTGTCAATGTGTGCATTCAACTGACAGAGTTAAACTCACGTTTGGATTCAGCGGTTTACAAACCCTTTCTGTGCAGAATCCCAAAACCGGTAATTCCAGTTCAATGCCGGCATACGTACTAAACTGCAGGAAACTTCGTCTAAAACTCAGGAGAAACGTTTCCTTGAAACTGCTCTGCTGTGCGTTCGTTCACCTAAGAGAGTTGAATCTATATTGAGATACAGCGAGTCAGAAACACGTTTCTTCTAGGAGCTGCGTTGGGATATTCCCGAGTGAATGGGACCATAGGCTGTACAGAGAAATATCTGCTTCTAAAACCAAAACGGAGCTATCTAACTGAATGGTTGTCAATGTGTTCATTCAACTGACAGAGTTAAACTCACGTGTGGATTCAGCGGTTTGCAAACCCTTTCTATGCAGAATCCCAAAACCGGTATGTCCAGCCCAATGCCGGCATAAGTACTAAACAGCAGGAAACTTCGTCTAAAACTCAGGCGAAACGTTTCCTTCTAAATGCTCTGCTGTGCGTTCGTTCACCTAAGAGAGTTGAATCTATGTTGAGATTCAGCGAGTCAGAAACACATTTCTTCTAGGAGCTGCGTAGGGATATTCCCGAGTGAATGGGACCATAGGCTGTACAGAGAAATATCTGCTTCTAAAACCAAAACGGAGCTATCTAACTGAATGGTTGTCAATATGTGCATTCAACTGACAGAGATAAGCTCACGTGTGGATTCAGCGGTTTGCAAACCCTTTCTGTGCAGAATCCCAAAACCGGTATTTCCAGCCCAATGCCGGCATACGTACTAAACAGCAGGAAACTTCATCTAAAACTCAGGAGAAACGTTTCCTTGAAACTGCTCTGCTGTGCGTTCGTTCACCTAAGAGAGTTGAATCTATGTTGAGATTCAGCGAGCCAGAAACACGTTTCTTCTAGGAGCTGCGTTGGGATATTCCCGAGTGAATGGGACCATAGGCTGTACAGAGAAATATCTGCTTCTAAAACCAAAACGGAGATATCAAACTGAATGGTGGTCAATGTGTGCATTCAACTGACAGAGTTAAACTCACGTGTGGATTCAGCGGTTTGCAAACCCTTTCTGTGCAGAATCCCAAAACCGGTATTTCCAGCCGAATGCCGGCATCCGTACTAAACAGCAGGAAACTTCGTCTAAAACTCAGGAGAAAAGATTCCTTGAAACTGCTCTGCTGTGCGTTCGTTCACCTAATAGAGTTGAATTTATGTTGAGATTCAGCGAGTCAGAAACACGGTTCTTCTAGGAGCTGCGTTGGGATATTCCCGAGTGAATGGGACCATAGGCTGTACAGAGAAATATCTGCTTCTAAAACCAAAACGGAGCTATCAAACTGAATGGTGGTCAATGTGTGCATTCAACTGACAGAGTTAAACTCACGTGTGGATTCAGCGGTTTGCAAACCCTTTCTGTGCAGAATCCCAAAACCGGTATTTCCAGCCGAATGCCGGCATCCGTACTAAACAGTAGTAAACTTCGTCTAAAACTCAGGAGAAACGTTTCCTAGAAACTGCTCTGCTGTGCGTTCGTTCACCTAAGAGAGTTGAATCTATGTTGAGATTCAGCGAGTCAGAAACACGTTTCTTCTAGGAGCTGCGTTGGTATATTCCCGAGTGAATGGATCCATAGGCTGTACAGAGAAATATCTGCTCCTAAAACCAAAAGGGTGCTATCTAACTGAATGGTTGTCAATGTGTGCATTCAACTGACAGAGTTAAACTCACGTTTGGATTCAGCGGTTTACAAACCCTTTCTGTGCAGAATCCCAAAACCGGTAATTCCAGTTCAATGCCGGCATACGTACTAAACTGCAAGAAACTTCGTCTAAAACTCAGGAGAAACGTTGCCTTGAAACTGCTCCGCTGTGCGTTCGTTCACCTAAGAGAGTTAAATCTATGTTGAGATTCAGCGAGTCAGAAACACGTTTCTTCTAGGAGCTGTGTTGGGATATTCCCGAGTGAATGGGACCATAGGCTGTACAGAGAAATATCTGCCTCTAAAACCAAAAGGGTGCTATCAAACTGAATGGTTGTCAATGTGTGCATTCAACTGACAGAATTAAACTCACGTGTGGATTCAGCGGTTTGCAAACCCTTTCTGTGCAGAATCCCAAAACCGGTAATTGCAGCTCAATGCCGGCATACGTACTAAACTGCAGGAAACTTCCACTAAAACTCAGGAGAAACGTTTACTTGAAACTGCTCTGCTGTGCGATCCTTCACCTAAGAGAGTTGAATCTATTTTGAAATTCAGCGAGTCAGAAACACGTTTCTTCTAGGAGCTGCGTTGGGATATTCCCGAGTGAATGGGACCATAGGCTGTACAGAGAAATATCTGCTTCTAAAACCAAAACGGAGCTATCTAACTGGATGGTTGTCAATGTGTGCATTCAACTGACAGAGTTAAACTCACTGTGGATTCAGCGGTTTGCAAACCCTTTCTGTTCAGAATCCCAAAACCGGTATTTCGTACCCAATGCCGGCATCCGTACTAAACAGCAGGAAACTTGGTCTAAAATTCAGGAGAAACGATTCCTTGAAACTGCTCTGCTGTGCGTTTGTTCACCTAAGAGAGTTGAATCTATGTTGAGATTCAGCGAGTCAGAAACACGTTTCTTCTAGGAGCTGAGTAGGGATATTCCCGAGTGAATGGGACCATAGGCTGTACCGAGAAATATCTGCTTCTAAAACCAAAACGGATCTATCAAACTGAATGGTGGTCAATGTGTGCATTCAACTGACAGAGTTAAACTCACGTGTGGATTCAGCGGTTTGCAAACCCTTTCTGTGCAGAATCCCAAAACCGGTATTTCCAGCCGAATGCCGGCATCCGTACTATACAGCAGGAAACTTCGTCTAAAACTCAGGAGAAAAGTTTCCTTGAAACTGCTCTGCTGTGGGTTCGTTCACCTAAGAGAGTTGAATCTATGTTGAGATTCAGCGAGTCAGAAACACGTTTCTTCTAGGTGCTGCGTTGGGATATTCCCGAGTGAATGGAACCATAGGCTGTACAGAGAAATATATGCTTCTAAAACCAAAACGGAGCTATCTAACTGAATGGTTGTCAATGTGTGCATTCAACTGACAGAGTTAAACTCACGTTTGGATTCAGCGGTTTACAAACCCTTTCTGTGCAGAATCCCAAAACCGGTAATTCCAGTTCAATGCCGGCATACGTACTAAACTGCAGGAAACTTCGTCTAAAACTCAGGAGAAACGTTTCCTTGAAACTGCTCGGCTGTGCGTTCGTTCACCTAAGAGAGTTAAATCTATGTGGAGATTCATCGAGTCAGAAACAAGTTTCTTCTAGGAGCTGCGTTGGGATATTCCCGAGTGAATGGGACCATAGGCTGTACAGAGAAATATGTGCCTCTAAAACCAAAAGGGTGCTATCAAACTGAATGGTTGTCAATGTGTGCATTCAACTGACAGAGTTAAACTCACGTGTGGATTCAGCGGTTTGCAAACACTTTCTGTGCAGAATCCCAAAACCGGTATTTCCTACCCAATGCCGGCATCCGTACTAAACAGCAGGAAACTTCGTCTAAAACTCTGGCGAAACGTTTCCTTGTAACTGCTCTGCTGTGCGTTCGTTCACCTAAGAGAGTTGAATCTATGTTGAGATTCAGCGAGTCAGAAACACGTTTCTTCTAGGAGCTGCGTTGGGATATTCCCGAGTGAATGGGACCATAGGCTGTACAGAGAAATATCTGCTTCTAAAACCAAAACGGAGCTATCTAACTGAATGGTTGTCAATGTGTTCATTCGACTGACAGAGTTAAACTCACGTGTGGATTCAGCGGTTTGAAAACCCTTTCTATGCAGAATCCCAAAACCGGTATTTCCTACCCAATGCCGGCATCCGTACTAAACAGCAGGAAACTTCGTCTAAAACTCAAGAGAAACGTTTCCTTGTAACTGCTCTGCTGTGCGTTCGTTCACCTAAGAGAGTTGAATCTATGTTGAGATTCAGCGAGTCAGAAACACGTTTCTTCTAGGAGCTGCGTTGGGATATTCCCGATTGAATGGGACCATAGGCTGTACAGAGATATATCTGCTCCTAAAACCAAAAGCGTGCTATCTAACTGAATGGTTGTCAATGTGTGCTTTCAACTGACAGAGTTAAACTCACGTTTGGATTCAGCGGTTTACAAACCTTTTCTGTGCAGAATCCTAAAACCGGTAATTCCAGCTCAATGCCGGCATACGTACTAAACTGCAGGAAACTTCCTCTAAAACTCAGGAGAAACGTTGACGTGAAACTGCTCTGCTGTGCGTTCGTTCACCTAAGAGAGTTGAATCTATGTTGAGATTCAGCGAGTCAGAAACACGTTTCTTCTAGGAGCTGCGTTGGGATATTCCCGAGTGAATGGGACCATAGGCTGTACAGAGAAATATCTGAATCTAAAACCAAAACGGAGCTATCTAACTGGATGGTTGTCAATGTGTGCATTCAACTGACAGAGATAAACTCACTTGTGGATTCAGCGGTTTGCAAACCCTTTCTGTGCAGAATCCCAAAACCGGTATTTCCAGCCCAATGCCGGCATACGTACTAAACAGCAGGAAACTTCATCTAAAACTCAGGAGAAACGTTTCTTTGAAACTGCTCTGCTGTGCGTTCGTTCACCTAAGAGAGTTGAATCTATGTTGATATTCAGCGAGTCAGAAACACGTTTCTTCTAGGAGCTGCGTTGGGATATTCCCGAGTGAATGGGACCATAGGCTGTACAGAGAAATATCTGCTTCTAACACCAAAACGGAGCTATCTAACTGAATGGTTGTCAATGTGTGCATTCAACCGACAGAGTTAAATTCACCTGTGGATTCAGCGGTTTGCAAACCCTTTCTATGCAGAATCCCAAAACCGGTATGTCCAGCCCAATGCCGGCATAAGTACTAAACAGCAGGAAACTTCGTCTAAAACTCAGGCGAAACGCTTCCTTCTAAATGCTCTGCTGTGCGTTCGTTCACCTAAGAGAGTTGAATCTATGTTGAGATTCAGCGAGTCAGAAACACATTTCTTCTAGGAGCTGCGTAGGGATATTCCCGAGTGAATGGGACCATAGGCTGTACAGAGAAATATCTGCTTCTAAAACCAAAACGGAGCTATCTAACTGAATGGTTGTCAATATGTGCATTCAACTGACAGAGATAAGCTCACGTGTGGATTCAGCGGTTTGCAAACCCTTTCTGTGCAGAATCCCAAAACCGGTATTTCCAGCCCAATGCCGGCATACGTACTAAACAGCAGGAAACTTCATCTAAAACTCAGGAGAAACGTTTCCTTGAAACTGCTCTGCTGTGCGTTCGTTCACCTAAGAGAGTTGAATCTATGTTGAGATTCAGCGAGCCAGAAACACGTTTCTTCTAGGAGCTGCGTTGGGATATTCCCGAGTGAATGGGACCATAGGCTGTACAGAGAAATATCTGCTTCTAAAACCAAAACGGAGATATCAAACTGAATGGTGGTCAATGTGTGCATTCAACTGACGGAGTTAAACTCACGTGTGGATTCAGCGGTTTGCAAACCCTTTCTGTGCAGAATCCCAAAACCGGTATTTCCAGCCGAATGCCGGCATCCGTACTAAACAGCAGGAAACTTCGTCTAAAACTCAGGAGAAAAGTTTCCTTGAAACTGCTCTGCTGTGCGTTCGTTCACCTAATAGAGTTGAATTTATGTTGAGATTCAGCGAGTCAGAAACACGGTTCTTCTAGGAGCTGCGTTGGGATATTCCCGAGTGAATGGGACCATAGGCTGTACAGAGAAATATCTGCTTCTAAAACCAAAACGGAGCTATCAAACTGAATGGTGGTCAATGTGTGCATTCAACTGACAGAGTTAAACTCACGTGTGGATTCAGCGGTTTGCAAACCCTTTCTGTGCAGAATCCCAAAACCGGTATTTCCAGCCGAATGCCGGCATCCGTACTAAACAGTAGTAAACTTCCACTAAAACTCAGGAGAAACGTTTACTTGTAACTGCTCTGCTGTGCGTTCGTTCACCTAAGAGAGTTGAATCTATGTTGAGATTCAGCGAGTCAGAAACACGTTTCTTCTAGGAGCTGCGTTGGTATATTCCCGAGTGAATGGATCCATAGGCTGTACAGAGAAATATCTGCTCCTAAAACCAAAAGGGTGCTATCTAACTGAATGGTTGTCAATGTGTGCATTCAACTGACAGAGTTAAACTCACGTTTGGATTCAGCGGTTTACAAACCCTTTCTGTGCAGAATCCCAAAACCGGTAATTCCAGTTCAATGCCGGCATACGTACTAAACTGCAAGAAACTTCGTCTAAAACTCAGGAGAAACGTTGCCTTGAAACTGCTCCGCTGTGCGTTCGTTCACCTAAGAGAGTTAAATCTATGTTGAGATTCAGCGAGTCAGAAACACGTTTCTTCTAGGAGCTGTGTTGGGATATTCCCGAGTGAATGGGACCATAGGCTGTACAGAGAAATATCTGCCTCTAAAACCAAAAGGGTGCTATCAAACTGAATGGTTGTCAATGTGTGCATTCAACTGACAGAATTAAACTCACGTGTGGATTCAGCGGTTTGCAAACCCTTTCTGTGCAGAATCCCAAAACCGGTAATTGCAGCTCAATGCCGGCATACGTACTAAACTGCAGGAAACTTCCACTAAAACTCAGGAGAAACGTTTACTTGAAACTGCTCTGCTGTGCGATCCTTCACCTAAGAGAGTTGAATCTATTTTGAAATTCAGCGAGTCAGAAACACGTTTCTTCTAGGAGCTGCGTTGGGATATTCCCGAGTGAATGGGACCATAGGCTGTACAGAGAAATATCTGCTTCTAAAACCAAAACGGAGCTATCTAACTGGATGGTTGTCAATGTGTGCATTCAACTGACAGAGTTAAACTCACTGTGGATTCAGCGGTTTGCAAACCCTTTCTGTTCAGAATCCCAAAACCGGTATTTCGTACCCAATGCCGGCATCCGTACTAAACAGCAGGAAACTTGGTCTAAAATTCAGGAGAAACGATTCCTTGAAACTGCTCTGCTGTGCGTTTGTTCACCTAAGAGAGTTGAATCTATGTTGAGATTCAGCGAGTCAGAAACACGTTTCTTCTAGGAGCTGAGTAGGGATATTCCCGAGTGAATGGGACCATAGGCTGTACCGAGAAATATCTGCTTCTAAAACCAAAACGGATCTATCAAACTGAATGGTGGTCAATGTGTGCATTCAACTGACAGAGTTAAACTCACGTGTGGATTCAGCGGTTTGCAAACCCTTTCTGTGCAGAATCCCAAAACCGGTATTTCCAGCCGAATGCCGGCATCCGTACTATACAGCAGGAAACTTCGTCTAAAACTCAGGAGAAAAGTTTCCTTGAAACTGCTCTGCTGTGGGTTCGTTCACCTAAGAGAGTTGAATCTATGTTGAGATTCAGCGAGTCAGAAACACGTTTCTTCTAGGTGCTGCGTTGGGATATTCCCGAGTGAATGGAACCATAGGCTGTACAGAGAAATATATGCTTCTAAAACCAAAACGGAGCTATCTAACTGAATGGTTGTCAATGTGTGCATTCAACTGACAGAGTTAAACTCACATTTGGATTCAGCGGTTTACAAACCCTTTCTGTGCAGAATCCCAAAACCGGTAATTCCAGTTCAATGC
This sequence comes from Aotus nancymaae, assembly GCF_030222135.1. Taxonomy (NCBI): domain Eukaryota; kingdom Metazoa; phylum Chordata; class Mammalia; order Primates; family Aotidae; genus Aotus; species Aotus nancymaae. The sequence continues at coordinate 907,093 of NW_026988493.1, forward strand.
CGGCATACGTACTAAACTGCAGGAAACTTCGTCTAAAACTCAGGAGAAACGTTTCCTTGAAACTGCTCGGCTGTGCGTTCGTTCACCTAAGAGAGTTAAATCTATGTGGAGATTCATCGAGTCAGAAACAAGTTTCTTCTAGGAGCTGCGTTGGGATATTCCCGAGTGAATGGGACCATAGGCTGTACAGAGAAATATGTGCCTCTAAAACCAAAAGGGTGCTATCAAACTGAATGGTTGTCAATGTGTGCATTCAACTGACAGAGTTAAACTCACGTGTGGATTCAGCGGTTTGCAAACCCTTTCTGTGCAGAATCCCAAAACCGGTATTTCCTACCCAATGCCGGCATCCGTACTAAACAGCAGGAAACTTCGTCTAAAACTCTGGCGAAACGTTTCCTTGTAACTGCTCTGCTGTGCGTTCGTTCACCTAAGAGAGTTGAATCTATGTTGAGATTCAGCGAGTCAGAAACACGTTTCTTCTAGGAGCTGCGTTGGGATATTCCCGAGTGAATGGGACCATAGGCTGTACAGAGAAATATCTGCTTCTAAAACCAAAACGGAGCTATCTAACTGAATGGTTGTCAATGTGTTCATTCGACTGACAGAGTTAAACTCACGTGTGGATTCAGCGGTTTGAAAACCCTTTCTATGCAGAATCCCAAAACCGGTATTTCCTACCCAATGCCGGCATCCGTACTAAACAGCAGGAAACTTCGTCTAAAACTCAAGAGAAACGTTTCCTTGTAACTGCTCTGCTGTGCGTTCGTTCACCTAAGAGAGTTGAATCTATGTTGAGATTCAGCGAGTCAGAAACACGTTTCTTCTAGGAGCTGCGTTGGGATATTCCCGATTGAATGGGACCATAGGCTGTACAGAGATATATCTGCTCCTAAAACCAAAAGCGTGCTATCTAACTGAATGGTTGTCAATGTGTGCTTTCAACTGACAGAGTTAAACTCACGTTTGGATTCAGCGGTTTACAAAACTTTTCTGTGCAGAATCCTAAAACCGGTAATTCCAGCTCAATGCCGGCATACGTACTAAACTGCAGGAAACTTCCTCTAAAACTCAGGAGAAACGTTGACGTGAAACTGCTCTGCTGTGCGTTCGTTCACCTAAGAGAGTTGAATCTATGTTGAGATTCAGCGAGTCAGAAACACGTTTCTTCTAGGAGCTGCGTTGGGATATTCCCGAGTGAATGGGACCATAGGCTGTACAGAGAAATATCTGAATCTAAAACCAAAACGGAGCTATCTAACTGGATGGTTGTCAATGTGTGCATTCAACTGACAGAGATAAACTCACTTGTGGATTCAGCGGTTTGCAAACCCTTTCTGTGCAGAATCCCAAAACCGGTATTTCCAGCCCAATGCCGGCATACGTACTAAACAGCAGGAAACTTCATCTAAAACTCAGGAGAAACGTTTCTTTGAAACTGCTCTGCTGTGCGTTCGTTCACCTAAGAGAGTTGAATCTATGTTGAGATTCAGCGAGTCAGAAACACGTTTCTTCTAGGAGCTGCGTTGGGATATTCCCGAGTGAATGGGACCATAGGCTGTACAGAGAAATATCTGCTTCTAACACCAAAACGGAGCTATCTAACTGAATGGTTGTCAATGTGTGCATTCAACCGACAGAGTTAAATTCACGTGTGGATTCAGCGGTTTGCAAACCCTTTCTGTGCAGAATCCCAAAACCGGTATTTCCTACCGAATGCTGGCATCCGTACTAAATAGCAAGAAACTTCGTCTAAAACTCATTCGAAACGTTTCCTTGTAACTGCTCTGCTGTGCGTTCGTTCACCTAACAGAGTTGAATCTATGTTGAGATTCAGCGAGTCAGAAACACGTTTCTTCTAGGAGCTGCGTTGGGATATTCCCGAGTGAATGGGACCGAAGGCTGTACAGAGAAATATCTGCTTCTAAAACCAAAACGGAGCTATCTAACTGAATGGTTGTCAATGTGTTCATTCAACTGACAGAGTTAAACTCACGTGTGGATTCAGCGGTTTGCAAACCCTTTCTGTGCAGAATCCCAAAACCGGTGTTTCCAGCGTAATGGCGGCATCCGTACTAAACAGCAGGAAACTTCGTCTAAAACTCAGGCGAAACGTTTCCTTGTAACTGCTATGCTGTGCGTTCGTTCACCTAAGAGAGTTGAATCTATGTTGAGATTCAGCGAGTCAGAAACACGTTTCTTCTAGCAGCTGCGTTGGGATATTCCCGAGTGAATGGGACCATAGGCTGTACAGAGAAATATCTGCTCCTAAAACCAAAAGTGTGCTATCTAACTGAATGGTTGTCAATGTGTGCATTCAACTGACAGAGTTAAACTCACGTTTGGATTCAGCGGTTTACAAACCCTTTCTGTGCAGAATCCCAAAACCGGTAATTCCAGCTCAATGCCGGCATACGTACTAAACTGCAGGAAACTTCCACTAAAACTCAGGAGAAACGTTTCCTTGAAACTGCTCTGCTGTGCGTTCGTTCACCTAAGAGAGTTGAATCTATGTTGAGATTCAGCGAGTCAGAAACACGTTTCTTCTAGGAGCTGCGTTGGGATATTCCCGAATGAATGGGACCATAGGCTGTACAGAGAAATATCTGCTTCTAAAACCAAAAGGGTGCTATCAAACTGAATGGTTGTCAATGTGTGCATTCAACTGACAGAGATAAACTCACGTGTGGATTCAGCGGTTTGCAAACCCTTTCTGTGCAGAATCCCAAAACCGGTATTTCCAGCCCAATGCCGGCATCCGTACTAAACAGCAGGAAACTTCGTCTAAAACTCAGGAGAAACGTTTCCTTGAAACTGCTCTGCTGTGCGTTCGTTCACCTAAGAGAGTTGAATCTATGTTGTGATTCAGCGAGTCAGAAACTCGTTTCTTCTAGGAGCTGCGTTGGGATATTCCCGAGTGAATGGGACCATAGGCTGTACAGAGAAATATCTGCTTCTAAAACCAAAACGGAGCTATCTAACTGGATGGTTGTCAATGTGTGCATTCAACTGACAGAGTTAAACTCACGTGTGGATTCAGCGGTTTGCAAACACTTTCTGTTCAGAATCCCAAAACCGGTATTTCCTACCCAATGCCGGCATCCGTACTAAACAGCAGGAAACTTCCTCTAAAATTCAGGAGAAACGTTTCCTTGAAATTGCTCTGCTGTGCGTTCGTTCACCTAAGAGAGTTGAATCTATGTTGAGATTCAGCGAGTCAGAAACACGTTTCTTCTAGGAGCTGCGTTGGGATATTCCCGAGTGAATGGGACCATAGGCTGTACAGAGAAATATCTGCTTCTAACACCAAAACGGAGCTATCTAACTGAATGGTTGTCAATGTGTGCATTCAACTGACAGAGTTAAACTCACGTGTGGATTCAGCGGTTTGCAAACCCTTTCTGTGCAGAATCCCAAAACCGGTATTTCCTACCCAATGCCGGCATCCGTACTAAACAGCAGGAAACTTCGTCTAAAACTCAGAAGAAACGTTTCCTTGTAACTGCTCTGCTGTGCGTTCGTTCACCTAAGAGAGTTGAATCTATGTTGAGATTCAGCGAGTCAGAAACACGTTTCTTCTAGGAGCTGCGTTGGGATATTCCCGAGTGAATGGGACCATAGGCTGTACAGAGATATATCTGCTCCTAAAACCAAAGGCGTGCTATCTAACTGAATGGTTGTCAATGTGTGCATTCAACTGACAGAGTTAAACTCACGTTTGGATTCAGCGGTTTACAAACCCTTTCTGTGCAGAATCCCAAAACCGGTAATTCCAGCTCAATGCCGGCATACGTACTAAACTGCAGGAAACTTCCTCTAAAACTCAGGAGAAAGGTTTCCTTGAAACTGCTCTGCTGTGCGTTCGTTCACCTAAGAGAGTTGAATCTATGTTGAGATTCAGCGAGTCAGAAACACGTTTCTTCTAGGAGCTGCTTTGGGATATTCCCGAATGAATGGGACCATAGGCTGTACAGAGAAATATCTGCTTCTAAAACCAAAACGGAGCTATCTAACTGAATGGTTGTCAATGTGTGCATTCAACTGACAGAGATAAACTCACCTGTGGATTCAGCGGTTTGCAAACCCTTTCTGTGCAGAATCCCAAAACCGGTATTTGCAGCCCAATGCCGGCATACGTACTAAACAGCAGGAAACTTCATCTAAAACTCAGGAGAAACGTTTCCTTGAAACTGCTCTGCTGTGCGTTCGTTCACCTAAGAGAGTTGAATCTATGTTGAGATTCAGTGAGTCAGAAACACGTTTCTTCTAGGAGCTGCGTTGGGATATTCCCGAGTGAATGGGACCATAGGCTGTACAGAGAAATATCTGCTTCTAAAACCAAAACGGAGCTATCAAACTGAATGGTGGTCAATGTGTGCATTCAACTGACAGAGTTAAACTCACGTGTGGATTCAGCGGTTTGCAAACCCTTTCTGTGCAGAATCCCAAAACCGGTATTTCCAGCCGAATGCCGGCATCCGTACTAAACAGCAGGAAACTTCGTCTAAAATTCAGGAGAAACGTTTCCTTGAAACTGCTCTGCTGTGCGTTCGTTCACCTAAGAGAGTTGAATCTATGTTGAGATTCAGCGAGTCAGAAACACGTTTCTTCTAGGAGCTGAGTAGGGATATTCCCGAGTGAATGGGACCATAGGCTGTACAGAGAAATATCTGCTTCTAAAACCAAAACGGAGCTATCTAACTGAATGTTTGTAAATGTGTTCATTCAACTGACAGATTTAAACTCACGTGTGGATTCAGCGGTTTGCAAACCCTTTCTATGCAGAATCCCTAAACCGGTATGTCCAGCCCAATGCCGGCATACGAACTAAACAGCAGGAAACTTCGTCTAAAACTCTGGCGAAACGTTTCCTTGTAACTGCTCTGCTGTGCGTTCGTTCACCTAAGAGAGTTGAATCTATGTTGAGATTCAGCGAGTCAGAAACACGTTTCTTCTAGGAGCTGCGTTGGGATATTCCCGAGTGAATGGGACCATAGGCTGTACAGAGAAATATCTGCTTCTAAAACCAAAACGGAGCTATCTAACTGAATGGTTGTCAATGTGTTCATTCAACTGACAGAGTTAAACTCACGTGTGGATTCAGCGGTTTGCAAACCCTTTCTGTGCAGAATCCCAAAACCGGTATTTCCAGCGTAATGCCGGCATCCGTACTAAACAGTAGTAAACTTCGTCTAAAACTCAGGAGAAACGTTTCCTAGAAACTGCTCTGCTGTGCGTTCGTTCACCTAAGAGAGTTGAATCTATGTTGAGATTCAGCGAGTCAGAAACACGTTTCTTCGAGGAGCTGCGTTGGTATATTCCCGAGTGAACGGGACCATAGGCTGTACAGAGAAATATCTGCTCATAAACCAAAAGGGTGCTATCTAACTGAATGGTTGTCAATGTGTGCATTCAACTGACAGAGTTAAACTCACGTTTGGATTCAGCGGTTTACAAACCCTTTCTGTGCAGAATCCCAAAACCGGTAATTCCAGTTCAATGCCGGCATACGTACTAAACTGCAGGAAACTTCGTCTAAAACTCAGGAGAAACGTTTCCTTGAAACTGCTCTGCTGTGCGTTCGTTCACCTAAGAGAGTTGAATCTATGTTGAGATTCAGCGAGTCAGAAACACGTTTCTTCTAGGAGCTGCGTAGGGATATTCCCGAGTGAATGGGACCATAGGCTGTACAGAGAAATATCTGCTTCTAAAACCAAAACGGAGCTATCTAACTGAATGGTTGTCAATATGTGCATTCAACTGACAGAGATAAACTCACGTGTGGATTCAGCGGTTTGCAAACCCTTTCTGTGCAGAATCCCAAAACCGGTATTTCCAGCCCAATGCAGGCATACGTACTAAACAGCAGGAAACTTCATCTAAAACTCTGGAGAAACGTTTCCTTGAAACTGCTCTGCTGTGCGTTCGTTCACCTAAGAGAGTTGAATCTATGTTGAGATTCAGCGAGCCAGAAACACGTTTCTTCTAGGAGCTGCGTTGGGATATTCCCGAGTGAATGGGACCATAGGCTGTACAGAGAAATATCTGCTTCTAAAACCAAAACGGAGCTATCAAACTGAATGGTGGTCAATGTGTGCATTCAACTGACAGAGTTAAACTCACGTGTGGATTCAGCGGTTTGCAAAACCTTTCTGTGCAGAATCCCAAAACCGGTATTTCCAGCCGAATGCCGGCATCCGTACTAAACAGCAGGAAACTTCGTCTAAAACTCAGGAGAAACGTTTCCTTGAAACTGCTCTGCTGTGCGTTCGTTCACCTAAGAGAGTTGAATTTATGTTGAGATTCAGCGAGTCAGAAACACGGTTCTTCTAGGAGCTGCGTTGGGATATTCCCGAGTGAATGGGACCATAGGCTGTACAGAGAAATATCTGCTTCTAAAACCAAAACGGAGCTATCTAACTGAATGGTTGTCAATGTGTTCATTCAACTGACAGAGTTAAACTCACGTGTGGATTCAGCGGTTTGCAAACCCTTTCTGTGCAGAATCCCAAAACCGGTATTTCCAGCGTAATGCCGGCATCCGTACTAAACAGTAGTAAACTTCGTCTAAAACTCAGGAGAAACGTTTTCTAGAAACTGCTCTGCTGTGCGTTCGTTCACCTAAGAGAGTTGAATCTATGTTGAGATTCAGCGAGTCAGAAACACGTTTCTTCGAGGAGCTGCGTTGGTATATTCCCGAGTGAAAGGACCATAGGCTGTACAGAGAAATATCTGCTCCTATAACCAAAAGGGTGCTATCTAACTGAATGGTTGTCAATGTGTGCATTCAACTGACAGAGTTAAACTCACGTTTGGATTCAGCGGTTTACAAACCCTTTCTGTGCAGAATCCCAAAACCGGTAATTCCAGTTCAATGCCGGCATACGTACTAAACTGCAGGAAACTTCGTCTAAAACTCAGGAGAAACGTTTCCTTGAAACTGCTCTGCTGTGCGTTCGTTCACCTAAGAGAGTTGAATCTATGTTGAGATTCAGCGAGTCAGAAACACGTTTCTTCTAGGAGCTGCGTAGGGATATTCCCGAGTGAATGGGACCATAGGCTGTACAGAGAAATATCTGCTTCTAAAACCAAAACGGAGCTATCTAACTGAATGGTTGTCAATATGTGCATTCAACTGACAGAGATAAACTCACGTGTGGATTCAGCGGTTTGCAAACCCTTTCTGTGCAGAATCCCAAAACCGGTATTTCCAGCCCAATGCCGGCATACGTACTAAACAGCAGGAAACTTCATCTAAAACTCTGGAGAAACGTTTCCTTGAAACTGCTCTTCTGTGCGTTCGTTCACCTAAGAGAGTTGAATCTATGTTGAGATTCAGCGAGCCAGAAACACGTTTCTTCTAGGAGCTGCGTTGGGATATTCCCGAGTGAATGGGACCATAGGCTGTACCGAGAAATATCTGCTTCTAAAACCAAAACCGAGCTATCAAACTGAATGGTGGTCAATGTGTGCATTCAACTGACAGAGTTAAACTCACGTGTGGATTCAGCGGTTTGCAAACCCTTTCTGTGCAGAATCCCAAAACCGGTATTTCCAGCCGAATGCCGGCATCCGTACTAAACAGCAGGAAACTTCGTCTAAAACTCAGGAGAAACGTTTCCTTGAAACTGCTCTGCTGTGCGTTCGTTCACCTAAGAGAGTTGAATTTATGTTGAGATTCAGCGAGTCAGAAACACGGTTCTTCTAGGAGCTGCGTTGGGATATTCCCGAGTGAATGGGACCATAGGCTGTACAGAGAAATATCTGCTTCTAAAACCAAAACGGAGCTATCAAACTGAATGGTGGTCAATGTGTGCATTCAACTGACAGAGTTAAACTCACGTGTGGATTCAGCGGTTTGCAAACCCTTTCTGTGCAGAATCCCAAAACCGGTATTTCCATCCGAATGCCGGCATCCGTACTAAACAGTAGTAAACTTCGTCTAAAACTCAGGAGAAACGTTTCCTAGAAACTGCTCTGCTGTGCGTTCGTTCACCTAAGAGAGTTGAATCTATGTTGAGATTCAGCGAGTCAGAAACACGTTTCTTCTAGGAGCTGCGTTGGTATATTCCCGAGTGAATGGGTCCATAGGCTGTACAGAGAAATATCTGCTCCTAAAACCAAAAGGGTGCTATCTAACTGAATGGTTGTCAATGTGTGCATTCAACTGACAGAGTTAAACTCACGTTTGGATTCAGCGGTTTACAAACCCTTTCTGTGCAGAATCCCAAAACCGGTAATTCCAGTTCAATGCCGGCATACGTACTAAACTGCAGGAAACTTCGTCTAAAACTCAGGAGAAACGTTTCCTTGAAACTGCTCGGCTGTGCGTTCGTTCACCTAAGAGAGTTAAATCTATGTGGAGATTCATCGAGTCAGAAACACGTTTCTTCTAGGAGCTGCGTTGGGATATTCCCGAGTGAATGGGACCATAGGCTGTACAGAGAAATATCTGCCTCTAAAACCAAAAGGGTGCTATCAAACTGAATGGTTGTCAATGTGTGCATTCAACTGACAGAGTTAAACTCACGAGTGGATTCAGCGGTTTGCAAACCCTTTCTGTGCAGAATCCCAAAACCGGTATTTCCTACCCAATGCCGGCATCCGTACTAAACAGCAGGAAACTTCGTCTAAAACGCAGGAGAAACGTTTCCTTGAAACTGCTCTGCTGTGCGTTCGTTCACCTAAGAGAGTTGAATCTATGTTGAGATTCAGCGAGTCAGAAACACGTTTCTTCTAGGAGCTGCGTTGGGATATTCCCGAGTGAATGGGACCATAGGCTGTACAGAGAAATATCTGCTTCTAAAACCAAAACGGACCTATCTAACTGAATGGTTGTCAGTGTGTTCATTCGACTGACAGAGTTAAACTCACGTGTGGATTCAGCGGTTTGAAAACCCTTTCTATGCAGAATCCCAAAACCGGTATTTCCTACCCAATGACGGCATCCATACTAAACAGCAGGAAACTTCGTCTAAAACTCAAGAGAAACGTTTAATTGAAACTGCTCTGCTGTGCGTTCGTTCACCTAAGAGAGTTGAATCTATGTTGAGATTCAGCGAGTCAGAAACACGTTTCTTCTAGGAGCTGCGTTGGGATATTCCCGATTGAATGGGACCATAGGCTGTACAGAGATATATCTGCTCCTAAAACCAAAAGCGTGCTATCTAACTGAATGGTTGTCAATGTGTGCTTTCAACTGACAGAGTTAAACTCACGTTTGGATTCAGCGGTTTACAAACCCTTTCTGTGCAGAATCCCAAAACCGGTAATTCCAGTTCAATGCCGGCATACGTACTAAACTGCAGGAAACTTCCTCTAAAACTCAGGAGAAACGTTGACTTGAAACTGCTCTGCTGTGCGTTCGTTCACCTAAGAGAGTTGAATCTATGTTGAGATTCAGCGAGTCAGAAACACGTTTCTTCTAGGAGCTGCGTTGGGATATTCCCGAGTGAATGGGACCATAGGCTGTACAGAGAAATATCTGCTTCTAAAACCAAAACGGAGCTATCTAACTGGATGGTTGTCAATGTGTGCATTCAACTGACAGAGATAAACTCACGTGTGGATTCAGCGGTTTGCAAACCCTTTCTGTGCAGAATCCCAAAACCGGTATTTCCAGCCCAATGCCGGCATACGTACTAAACAGCAGGAAACTTCATCTAAAACTCAGGAGAAACGTTTCTTTGAAACTGCTCTGCTGTGCGTTCGTTCACCTAAGACAGTTGAATCTATGTTGAGATTCAGCGAGTCAGAAACACGTTTCTTCTAGGAGCTGCGTTGGGATATTCCCGAGTGAATGGGACCATAGGCTGTACAGAGAAATATCTGCTTCTAACACCAAAACGGAGCTATCTAACTGAATGGTTGTCAATGTGTGCATTCAACCGACAGAGTTAAATTCACGTGTGGATTCAGCGGTTTGCAAACCCTTTCTGTGCAGAATCCCAAAACCGGTATTTCCTACCCAATGCTGGCATCCATACTAAATAGCAAGAAACTTCGTCTAAAACTCATTCGAAACGTTTCCTTGTAACTGCTCTGCTGTGCGTTCGTTCACCTAAGAGAGTTGAATCTATGTTGAGATTCAGCGAGTCAGAAACACGGTTCTTCTAGGAGCTGCGTTGGGATATTCCCGAGTGAATGGGACCATAGGCTGTACAGAGAAATATCTGCTTCTAAAACCAAAACGGAGCTATCAAACTGAATGGTGGTCAATGTGTGCATTCAACTGACAGAGTTAAACTCACGTGTGGATTCAGCGGTTTGCAAACCCTTTCTGTGCAGAATCCCAAAACCGGTATTTCCAGCCGAATGCCGGCATCCGTACTAAACAGTAGTAAACTTCGTCTAAAACTCAGGAGAAACGTTTCCTAGAAACTGCTCTGCTGTGCGTTCGTTCACCTAAGAGAGTTGAATCTATGTTGAGATTCAGCGAGTCAGAAACACGTTTCTTCTAGGAGCTGCGTTGGTATATTCCCGAGTGAATGGATCCATAGGCTGTACAGAGAAATATCTGCTCCTAAAACCAAAAGGGTGCTATCTAACTGAATGGTTGTCAATGTGTGCATTCAACTGACAGAGTTAAACTCACGTTTGGATTCAGCGGTTTACAAACCCTTTCTGTGCAGAATCCCAAAACCGGTAATTCCAGTTCAATGCCGGCATACGTACTAAACTGCAAGAAACTTCGTCTAAAACTCAGGAGAAACGTTGCCTTGAAACTGCTCCGCTGTGCGTTCGTTCACCTAAGAGAGTTAAATCTATGTTGAGATTCAGCGAGTCAGAAACACGTTTCTTCTAGGAGCTGTGTTGGGATATTCCCGAGTGAATGGGACCATAGGCTGTACAGAGAAATATCTGCCTCTATAACCAAAAGGGTGCTATCAAACTGAATGGTTGTCAATGTGTGCATTCAACTGACAGAATTAAACTCACGTGTGGATTCAGCGGTTTGCAAACCCTTTCTGTGCAGAATACCAAAACCGGTAATTGCAGCTCAATGCCGGCATACGTACTAAACTGCAGGAAACTTCCACTAAAACTCAGGAGAAACGTTTACTTGAAACTGCTCTGCTGTGCGATCCTTCACCTAAGAGAGTTGAATCTATTTTGAAACTCAGCGAGTCAGAAACACGTTTCTTCTAGGAGCTGCGTTGGGATATTCCCGAGTGAATGGGACCATAGGCTGTACAGAGAAATATCTGCTTCTAAAACCAAAACGGAGCTATCTAACTGGATGGTTGTCAATGTGTGCATTCAACTGACAGAGTTAAACTCACTGTGGATTCAGCGGTTTGCAAACCCTTTCTGTTCAGAATCCCAAAACCGGTATTTCGTACCCAATGCCGGCATCCGTACTAAACAGCAGGAAACTTGGTCTAAAATTCAGGAGAAACGATTCCTTGAAACTGCTCTGCTGTGCGTTTGTTCACCTAAGAGAGTTGAATCTATGTTGAGATTCAGCGAGTCAGAAACACGTTTCTTCTAGGAGCTGAGTAGGGATATTCCCGAGTGAATGGGACCATAGGCTGTACAGAGAAATATCTGCTTCTAAAACCAAAACGGATCTATCAAACTGAATGGTGGTCAATGTGTGCATTCAACTGACAGAGTTAAACTCACGTGTGGATTCAGCGGTTTGCAAATCCTTTCTGTGCAGAATCCCAAAACCGGTATTTCCAGCCGAATGCCGGCATCCGTACTATACAGCAGGAAACTTCGTCTAAAACTCAGGAGAAAAGTTTCCTTGAAACTGCTCTGCTGTGGGTTCGTTCACCTAAGAGAGTTGAATCTATGTTGAGATTCAGCGAGTCAGAAACACGTTTCTTCTAGGTGCTGCGTTGGGATATTCCCGAGTGAATGGAACCATAGGCTGTACAGAGAAATATATGCTTCTAAAACCAAAACGGAGCTATCTAACTGAATGGTTGTCAATGTGTGCATTCAACTGACAGAGTTAAACTCACGTTTGGATTCAGCGGTTTACAAACCCTTTCTGTGCAGAATCCCAAAACCGGTAATTCCAGTTCAATGCCGGCATACGTACTAAACTGCAGGAAACTTCGTCTAAAACTCAGGAGAAACGTTTCCTTGAAACTGCTCGGCTGTGCGTTCGTTCACCTAAGAGAGTTAAATCTATGTGGAGATTCATCGAGTCAGAAACACGTTTCTTCTAGGAGCTGCGTTGGGATATTCCCGAGTGAATGGGACCATAGGCTGTACAGAGAAATATCTGCCTCTAAAACCAAAAGGGTGCTATCAAACTGAATGGTTGTCAATGTGTGCATTCAACTGACAGAGTTAAACTCACGTGTGGATTCAGCGGTTTGCAAACCCTTTCTGTGCAGAATCCCAAAACCGGTATTTCCTACCCAATGCCGGCATCCGTACTAAACAGCAGGAAACTTCGTCTAAAACTCAGGAGAAACGTTTCCTTGTAACTGCTCTGCTGTGCGTTCGTTCACCTAAGAGAGTTGAATCTATGTTGAGATTCAGCGAGTCAGAAACACGTTTCTTCTAGGAGCTGCGTTGGGATATTCCCGAGTGAATGGGACCATAGGCTGTACAGAGAAATATCTGCTTCTAAAACCAAAACGGAGCTATCTAACTGAATGGTTGTCAATGTGTTCATTCGACTGACAGAGTTAAACTCACGTGTGGATTCAGCGGTTTGAAAACCCTTTCTATGCAGAATCCCAAAACCGGTATTTCCTACCCAATGCCGGCATCCGTACTAAACAGCAGGAAACTTCGTCTAAAACTCAAGAGAAACGTTTCCTTGAAACTGCTCTGCTGTGCGTTCGTTCACCTAAGAGAGTTGAATCTATGTTGAGATTCAGCGAGTCAGAAACACGTTTCTTCTAGGAGCTGCGTTGGGATATTCCCGATTGAATGGGACCATAGGCTGTACAGAGATATATCTGCTCCTAAAACCAAAAGCGTGCTATCTAACTGAATGGTTGTCAATGTGTGCTTTCAACTGACAGAGTTAAACTCACGTTTGGATTCAGCGGTTTACAAACCTTTTCTGTGCAGAATCCTAAAACCGGTAATTCCAGCTCAATGCCGGCATACGTACTAAACTGCAGGAAACTTCCTCTAAAACTCAGGAGAAACGTTGACGTGAAACTGCTCTGCTGTGCGTTCGTTCACCTAAGAGAGTTGAATCTATGTTGAGATTCAGCGAGTCAGAAACACGTTTCTTCTAGGAGCTGCGTTGGGATATTCCCGAGTGAATGGGACCGTAGGCTGTACAGAGAAATATCTGCTTCTAAAACCAAAACGGAGCTATCTAACTGGATGGTTGTCAATGTGTGCATTCAACTGACAGAGATAAACTCACTTGTGGATTCAGCGGTTTGCAAACCCTTTCTGTGCAGAATCCCAAAACCGGTATTTCCAGCCCAATGCCGGCATACGTACTAAACAGCAGGAAACTTCATCTAAAACTCAGGAGAAACGTTTCTTTGAAACTGCTCTGCTGTGCGTTCGTTCACCTAAGAGAGTTGAATCTATGTTGAGATTCAGCGAGTCAGAAACACGTTTCTTCTAGGAGCTGCGTTGGGATATTCCCGAGTGAATGGGACCATAGGCTGTACAGAGAAATATCTGCTTCTAACACCAAAACGGAGCTATCTAACTGAATGGTTGTCAATGTGTGCATTCAACCGACAGAGTTAAATTCACGTGTGGATTCAGCGGTTTGCAAACCCTTTCTGTGCAGAATCCCAAAACCGGTATTTCCTACCGAATGCTGGCATCCGTACTAAATAGCAAGAAACTTCGTCTAAAACTCATTCGAAACGTTTCCTTGTAACTGCTCTGCTGTGCGTTCGTTCACCTAAGAGAGTTGAATCTATGTTGAGATTCAGCGAGTCAGAAACACGTTTCTTCTAGGAGCTGCGTTGGGATATTCCCGAGTGAATGGGACCGTAGGCTGTACAGAGAAATATCTGCTTCTAAAACCAAAACGGAGCTATCTAACTGAATGGTTGTCAATGTGTTCATTCAACTGACAGAGTTAAACTCACGTGTGGATTCAGCGGTTTGCAAACCCTTTCTGTGCAGAATCCCAAAACCGGTGTTTCCCGCGTAATGGCGGCATCCGTACTAAACAGCAGGAAACTTCGTCTAAAACTCAGGCGAAACGTTTCCTTGTAACTGCTATGCTGTGCGTTCGTTCACCTAAGAGAGTTGAATCTATGTTGAGATTCAGCGAGTCAGAAACACGTTTCTTCTAGGAGCTGCGTTGGGATATTCCCGAGTGAATGGGACCATAGGCTGTACAGAGAAATATCTGCTCCTAAAACCAAAAGTGTGCTATCTAACTGAATGGTTGTCAATGTGTGCATTCAACTGACAGAGTTAAACTCACGTTTGGATTCAGCGGTTTACAAACCCTTTCTGTGCAGAATCCCAAAACCGGTAATTCCAGCTCAATGCCGGCATACGTACTAAACTGCAGGAAACTTCCACTAAAACTCAGGAGAAACGTTTCCTTGAAACTGCTCTGCTGTGCGTTCGTTCACCTAAGAGAGTTGAATCTATGTTGAGATTCAGCGAGTCAGAAACACGTTTCTTCTAGGAGCTGCTTTGGGATATTCCCGAATGAATGGGACCATAGGCTGTACAGAGAAATATCTGCTTCTAAAACCAAAACGGAGCTATCTAACTGAATGGTTGTCAATGTGTGCATTCAACTGACAGAGATAAACTCACCTGTGGATTCAGCGGTTTGCAAACCCTTTCTGTGCAGAATCCCAAAACCGGTATTTGCAGCCCAATGCCGGCATACGTACTAAACAGCAGGAAACTTCATCTAAAACTCAGGAGAAACGTTTCCTTGAAACTGCTCTGCTGTGCGTTCGTTCACCTAAGAGAGTTGAATCTATGTTGAGATTCAGTGAGTCAGAAACACGTTTCTTCTAGGAGCTGCGTTGGGATATTCCCGAGTGAATGGGACCATAGGCTGTACAGAGAAATATCTGCTTCTAAAACCAAAACGGAGCTATCAAACTGAATGGTGGTCAATGTGTGCATTCAACTGACAGAGTTAAACTCACGTGTGGATTCAGCGGTTTGCAAACCCTTTCTGTGCAGAATCCCAAAACCGGTATTTCCAGCCGAATGCCGGCATCCGTACTAAACAGCAGGAAACTTCGTCTAAAATTCAGGAGAAACGTTTCCTTGAAACTGCTCTGCTGTGCGTTCGTTCACCTAAGAGAGTTGAATCTATGTTGAGATTCAGCGAGTCAGAAACACGTTTCTTCTAGGAGCTGAGTAGGGATATTCCCGAGTGAATGGGACCATAGGCTGTACAGAGAAATATCTGCTTCTAAAACCAAAACGGAGATATCTAACTGAATGTTTGTAAATGTGTTCATTCAACTGACAGATTTAAACTCACGTGTGGATTCAGCGGTTTGCAAACCCTTTCTATGCAGAATCCCTAAACCGGTATGTCCAGCCCAATGCCGGCATACGAACTAAACAGCAGGAAACTTCGTCTAAAACTCTTGCGAAACGTTTCCTTGTAACTGCTCTGCTGTGCGTTCGTTCACCTAAGAGAGTTGAATCTATGTTGAGATTCAGCGAGTCAGAAACACGTTTCTTCTAGGAGCTGCGTTGGGATATTCCCGAGTGAATGGGACCATAGGCTGTACAGAGAAATATCTGCTTCTAAAACCAAAACGGAGCTATCTAACTGAATGGTTGTCAATGTGTTCATTCAACTGACAGAGTTAAACTCACGTGTGGATTCAGCGGTTTGCAAACCCTTTCTGTGCAGAATCCCAAAACCGGTATTTCCAGCGTAATGCCGGCATCCGTACTAAACAGTAGTAAACTTCGTCTAAAACTCAGGAGAAACGTTTTCTAGAAACTGCTCTGCTGTGCGTTCGTTCACCTAAGAGAGTTGAATCTATGTTGAGATTCAGCGAGTCAGAAACACGTTTCTTCGAGGAGCTGCGTTGGTATATTCCCGAGTGAACGGGACCATAGGCTGTACAGAGAAATATCTGCTCCTAAAACCAAAAGGGTGCTATCTAACTGAATGGTTGTCAATGTGTGCATTCAACTGACAGAGTTAAACTCACGTTTGGATTCAGCGGTTTACAAACCCTTTCTGTGCAGAATCCCAAAACCGGTAATTCCAGTTCAATGCCGGCATACGTACTAAACTGCAGGAAACTTCGTCTAAAACTCAGGAGAAACGTTTCCTTGAAACTGCTCTGCTGTGCGTTCGTTCACCTAAGAGAGTTGAATCTATGTTGAGATTCAGCGAGTCAGAAACACGTTTCTTCTAGGAGCTGCGTAGGGATATTCCCGAGTGAATGGGACCATAGGCTGTACAGAGAAATATCTGCTTCTAAAACCAAAACGGAGCTATCTAACTGAATGGTTGTCAATATGTGCATTCAACTGACAGAGATAAACTCACGTGTGGATTCAGCGGTTTGCAAACCCTTTCTGTGCAGAATCCCAAAACCGGTATTTCCAGCCCAATGCAGGCATACGTACTAAACAGCAGGAAACTTCATCTAAAACTCTGGAGAAACGTTTCCTTGAAACTGCTCTTCTGTGCGTTCGTTCACCGAAGAGAGTTGAATCTATGTTGAGATTCAGCGAGCCAGAAACACGTTTCTTCTAGGAGCTGCGTTGGGATATTCCCGAGTGAATGGGACCATAGGCTGTACAGAGAAATATCTGCTTCTAAAACCAAAACGGAGCTATCAAACTGAATGGTGGTCAATATGTGCATTCAACTGACAGAGTTAAACTCACGTGTGGATTCAGCGGTTTGCAAACCCTTTCTGTGCAGAATCCCAAAACCGGTATTTCCAGCCGAATGCCGGCATCCGTACTAAACAGCAGGAAACTTCGTCTAAAACTCAGGAGAAACGTTTCCTTGAAACTGCTCTGCTGTGCGTTCGTTCACCTAAGAGAGTTGAATTTATGTTGAGATTCAGCGAGTCAGAAACACGGTTCTTCTAGGAGCTGCGTTGGGATATTCCCGAGTGAATGGGACCATAGGCTGTACAGAGAAATATCTGCTTCTAAAACCAAAACGGAGCTATCTAACTGAATGGTTGTCAATGTGTTCATTCAACTGACAGAGTTAAACTCACGTGTGGATTCAGCGGTTTGCAAACCCTTTCTGTGCAGAATCCCAAAACCGGTATTCCCAGCGTAATGCCGGCATCCGTACTAAACAGTAGTAAACTTCGTCTAAAACTCAGGAGAAACGTTTTCTAGAAACTGCTCTGCTGTGCGTTCGTTCACCTAAGAGAGTTGAATCTATGTTGAGATTCAGCGAGTCAGAAACACGTTTCTTCGAGGAGCTGCGTTGGTATATTCCCGAGTGAACGGGACCATAGGCTGTACAGAGAAATATCTGCTCCTAAAACCAAAAGGGTGTTATCTAACTGAATGGTTGTCAATGTGTGCATTCAACTGACAGAGTTAAACTCACGTGTGGATTCAGCGGTTTGCAAACCCTTTCTGTGCAGAATCCCAAAACCGGTATTTCCTACCCAATGCCGGCATCCGTACTAAACAGCAGGAAACTTCGTCTAAAACGCAGGAGAAACGTTTCCTTGAAACTGCTCTGCTGTGCGTTCGTTCACCTAAGAGAGTTGAATCTATGTTGAGATTCAGCGAGTCAGAAACACGTTTCTTCTAGGAGCTGCGTTGGGATATTCCCGAGTGAATGGGACCATAGGCTGTAAAGAGAAATATCTGCTTCTAAAACCAAAATGGAGCTATCTAACTGAATGGTTGTCAGTGTGTTCATTCGACTGACAGAGTTAAACTCACGTGTGGATTCAGCGGTTTGAAAACCCTTTCTATGCAGAATCCCAAAACCGGTATTTCCTACCCAATGCCGGCATCCATACTAAACAGCAGGAAACTTCGTCTAAATCTCAAGAGAAACGTTTCCTTGTAACTGCTCTGCTGTGCGTTCGTTCACCTAAGAGAGTTGAATCTATGTTGAGATTCAGCGAGTCAGAAACACGTTTCTTCTAGGAGCTGCGTTGGGATATTCCCGAATGAATGGGACCATAGGCTGTACAGAGAAATATCTGCTTCTAAAACCAAAACGGAGCTATCTAACTGAATGGTTGTCAATGTGTGCATTCAACTGACAGAGTTAAACTCACGTTTGGATTCAGCGGTTTACAAACCCTTTCTGTGCAGAATCCCAAAACCGGTAATTCCAGCTCAATGCCGGCATACGTACTAAACTGCAGGAAACTTCCACTAAAACTCAGGAGAAACGTTTCCTTGAAACTGCTCTGCTGTGCGTTCGTTCACCTAAGAGAGTTGAATCTATGTTGAGATTCAGCGAGTCAGAAACACGTTTCTTCTAGGAGCTGCGTTGGGATATTCCCGAATGAATGGGACCATAGGCTGTACAGAGAAATATCTGCTTCTAAAACCAAAAGGGTGCTATCAAACTGAATGGTTGTCAATGTGTGCATTCAACTGACAGAGATAAACTCACGTGTGGATTCAGCGGTTTGCAAACCCTTTCTGTGCAGAATCCCAAAACCGGTATTTCCAGCCCAATGCCGGCATCCGTACTAAACAGCAGGAAACTTCGTCTAAAACTCAGGAGAAACGTTTCCTTGAAACTGCTCTGCTGTGCGTTCGTTCACCTAAGAGAGTTGAATCTATGTTGTGATTCAGCGAGTCAGAAACTCGTTTCTTCTAGGAGCTGCGTTGGGATATTCCCGAGTGAATGGGACCATAGGCTGTACAGAGAAATATCTGCTTCTAAAACCAAAACGGAGCTATCTAACTAAATGGTTGTCAATGTGTGCATTCAACTGACAGAGTTAAACTCACGTGTGGATTCAGCGGTTTGCAAACACTTTCTGTTCAGAATCCCAAAACCGGTATTTCCTACCCTATGCCGGCATCCGTACTAAACAGCAGGAAACTTCCTCTAAAATTCAGGAGAAACGTTTCCTTGAAACTGCTCTGCTGTGCGTTCATTCACCTAAGAGAGTTGAATCTATGTTGAGATTCAGCGAGTCAGAAACACGTTTCTTCTAGGAGCTGCGTTGGGATATTCCCGAGTGAATGGGACCATAGGCTGTACAGAGAAATATCTGCTTCTAACACCAAAACGGAGCTATCTAACTGAATGGTTGTCAATGTGTGCATTCAACTGACAGAGTTAAACTCACGTGTGGATTCAGCGGTTTGCAAACCCTTTCTGTGCAGAATCCCAAAACCGGTATTTCCTACCCAATGCCGGCATCCGTACTAAACAGCAGGAAACTTCGTCTAAAACTCAGAAGAAACGTTTCCTTGTAACTGCTCTGCTGTGCGTTCGTTCACCTAAGAGAGTTGAATCTATGTTGAGATTCAGCGAGTCAGAAACACGTTTCTTCTAGGAGCTGCGTTGGGATATTCCCGAGTGAATGGGACCATAGGCTGTACAGAGATATATCTGCTCCTAAAACCAAAAGCGTGCTATCTAACTGAATGGTTGTCAATGTGTGCATTCAACTGACAGAGTTAAACTCACGTTTGGATTCAGCGGTTTACAAACCCTTTCTGTGCAGAATCCCAAAACCGGTAATTCCAGTTCAATGCCGGCATACGTACTAAACTGCAGGAAACTTCGTCTAAAACTCAGGAGAAACGTTTCCTTGAAACTGCTCGGCTGTGCGTTCGTTCACCTAAGAGAGTTAAATCTATGTGGAGATTCATCGAGTCAGAAACACGTTTCTTCTAGGAGCTGCGTTGGGATATTCCCGAGTGAATGGGACCATAGGCTGTACAGAGAAATATCTGCCTCTAAAACCAAAAGGGTGCTATCAAACTGAATGGTTGTCAATGTGTGCATTCAACTGACAGAGTTAAACTCACGTGTGGATTCAGCGGTTTGCAAACCCTTTCTGTGCAGAATCCCAAAACCGGTATTTCCTACCCAATGCCGGCATCCGTACTAAACAGCAGGAAACTTCGTCTAAAACGCAGGAGAAACGTTTCCTTGAAACTGCTCTGCTGTGCGTTCGTTCACCTAAGAGAGTTGAATCTATGTTGAGATTCAGCGAGTCAGAAACACGTTTCTTCTAGGAGCTGCGTTGGGATATTCCCGAGTGAATGGGACCATAGGCTGTACAGAGAAATATCTGCTTCTAAAACCAAAATGGAGCTATCTAACTGAATGGTTGTCAGTGTGTTCATTCGACTGACAGAGTTAAACTCACGTGTGGATTCAGCGGTTTGAAAACCCTTTCTATGCAGAATCCCAAAACCGGTATTTCCTACCCAATGCCGGCATCCATACTAAACAGCAGGAAACTTCGTCTAAAACTCAAGAGAAACGTTTCCTTGTAACTGCTCTGCTGTGCGTTCGTTCACCTAAGAGAGTTGAATCTATGTTGAGATTCAGCGAGTCAGAAACACGTTTCTTCTAGGAGCTGCGTTGGGATATTCCCGAATGAATGGGACCATAGGCTGTACAGAGAAATACCTGCTTCTAAAACCAAAACGGAGCTATCTAACTGAATGGTTGTCAATGTGTGCATTCAACTGACAGAGTTAAACTCACGTTTGGATTCAGCGGTTTACAAACCCTTTCTGTGCAGAATCCCAAAACCGGTAATTCCAGCTCAATGCCGGCATACGTACTAAACTGCAGGAAACTTCCACTAAAACTCAGGAGAAACGTTTCCTTGAAACTGCTCTGCTGTGCGTTCGTTCACCTAAGAGAGTTGAATCTATGTTGAGATTCAGCGAGTCAGAAACACGTTTCTTCTAGGAGCTGCGTTGGGATATTCCCGAATGAATGGGACCATAGGCTGTACAGAGAAATATCTGCTTCTAAAACCAAAAGGGTGCTATCAAACTGAATGGTTGTCAATGTGTGCATTCAACTGACAGAGATAAACTCACGTGTGGATTCAGCGGTTTGCAAACCCTTTCTGTGCAGAGTCCCAAAACCGGTATTTCCAGCCCAATGCCGGCAACCGTACTAAACAGCAGGAAACTTCGTCTAAAACTCAGGAGAAACGTTTCCTTGAAACTGCTCTGCTGTGCGTTCGTTCACCTAAGAGAGTTGAATCTATGTTGTGATTCAGCGAGTCAGAAACTCGTTTCTTCTAGGAGCTGCGTTGGGATATTCCCGAGTGAATGGGACCATAGGCTGTACAGAGAAATATCTGCTTCTAAAACCAAAACGGAGCTATCTAACTAAATGGTTGTCAATGTGTGCATTCAACTGACAGAGTTAAACTCACGTGTGGATTCAGCGGTTTGCAAACACTTTCTGTTCAGAATCCCAAAACCGGTATTTCCTACCCTATGCCGGCATCCGTACTAAACAGCAGGAAACTTCCTCTAAAATTCAGGAGAAACGTTTCCTTGAAACTGCTCTGCTGTGCGTTCATTCACCTAAGAGAGTTGAATCTATGTTGAGATTCAGCGAGTCAGAAACACGTTTCTTCTAGGAGCTGCGTTGGGATATTCCCGAGTGAATGGGACCATAGGCTGTACAGAGAAATATCTGCTTCTAACACCAAAACGGAGCTATCTAACTGAATGGTTGTCAATGTGTGCATTCAACTGACAGAGTTAAACTCACGTGTGGATTCAGCGGTTTGCAAACCCTTTCTGTGCAGAATCCCAAAACCGGTATTTCCTACCCAATGCCGGCATCCGTACTAAACAGCAGGAAACTTCGTCTAAAACTCAGAAGAAACGTTTCCTTGTAACTGCTCTGCTGTGCGTTCGTTCACCTAAGAGAGTTGAATCTATGTTGAGATTCAGCGAGTCAGAAACACGTTTCTTCTAGGAGCTGCGTTGGGATATTCCCGAGTGAATGGGACCATAGGCTGTACAGAGATATATCTGCTCCTAAAACCAAAAGCGTGCTATCTAACTGAATGGTTGTCAATGTGTGCATTCAACTGACAGAGTTAAACTCACGTTTGGATTCAGCGGTTTACAAACCCTTTCTGTGCAGAATCCCAAAACCGGTAATTCCAGTTCAATGCCGGCATACGTACTAAACTGCAGGAAACTTCGTCTAAAACTCAGGAGAAACGTTTCCTTGAAACTGCTCGGCTGTGCGTTCGTTCACCTAAGAGAGTTAAATCTATGTGGAGATTCATCGAGTCAGAAACACGTTTCTTCTAGGAGCTGCGTTGGGATATTCCCGAGTGAATGGGACCATAGGCTGTACAGAGAAATATCTGCCTCTAAAACCAAAAGGGTGCTATCAAACTGAATGGTTGTCAATGTGTGCATTCAACTGACAGAGTTAAACTCACGTGTGGATTCAGCGGTTTGCAAACCCTTTCTGTGCAGAATCCCAAAACCGGTATTTCCTACCCAATGACGGCATCCGTACTAAACAGCAGGAAACTTCGTCTAAAACGCAGGAGAAACGTTTCCTTGAAACTGCTCTGCTGTGCGTTCGTTCACCTAAGAGAGTTGAATCTATGTTGAGATTCAGCGAGTCAGAAACACGTTTCTTCTAGGAGCTGCGTTGGGATATTCCCGAGTGAATGGGACCATAGGCTGTACAGAGAAATATCTGCTTCTAAAACCAAAATGGAGCTATCTAACTGAATGGTTGTCAGTGTGTTCTTTCGACTGACAGAGTTAAACTCACGTGTGGATTCAGCGGTTTGAAAACCCTTTCTATGCAGAATCCCAAAACCGGTATTTCCTACCCAATGCCGGCATCCATACTAAACAGCAGGAAACTTCGTCTAAAACTCAAGAGAAACGTTTCCTTGTAACTGCTCTGCTGTGCGTTCGTTCACCTAAGAGAGTTGAATCTATGTTGAGATTCAGCGAGTCAGAAACACGTTTCTTCTAGGAGCTGCGTTGGGATATTCCCGAATGAATGGGACCATAGGCTGTACAGAGAAATACCTGCTTCTAAAACCAAAACGGAGCTATCTAACTGAATGGTTGTCAATGTGTGCATTCAACTGACAGAGTTAAACTCACGTTTGGATTCAGCGGTTTACAAACCCTTTCTGTGCAGAATCCCAAAACCGGTAATTCCAGCTCAATGCCGGCATACGTACTAAACTGCAGGAAACTTCCACTAAAACTCAGGAGAAACGTTTCCTTGAAACTGCTCTGCTGTGCGTTCGTTCACCTAAGAGAGTTGAATCTATGTTGAGATTCAGCGAGTCAGAAACACGTTTCTTCTAGGAGCTGCGTTGGGATATTCCCGAATGAATGGGACCATAGGCTGTACAGAGAAATATCTGCTTCTAAAACCAAAAGGGTGCTATCAAACTGAATGGTTGTCAATGTGTGCATTCAACTGACAGAGATAAACTCACGTGTGGATTCAGCGGTTTGCAAACCCTTTCTGTGCAGAATCCCAAAACCGGTATTTCCAGCCCAATGCCGGCATCCGTACTAAACAGCAGGAAACTTCGTCTAAAACTCAGGAGAAACGTTTCCTTGAAACTGCTCTGCTGTGCGTTCGTTCACCTAAGAGAGTTGAATCTATGTTGTGATTCAGCGAGTCAGAAACTCGTTTCTTCTAGGAGCTGCGTTGGGATATTCCCGAGTGAATGGGACCATAGGCTGTACAGAGAAATATCTGCTTCTAAAACCAAAACGGAGCTATCTAACTAAATGGTTGTCAATGTGTGCATTCAACTGACAGAGTTAAACTCACGTGTGGATTCAGCGGTTTGCAAACACTTTCTGTTCAGAATCCCAAAACCGGTATTTCCTACCCTATGCCGGCATCCGTACTAAACAGCAGGAAACTTCCTCTAAAATTCAGGAGAAACGTTTCCTTGAAACTGCTCTGCTGTGCGTTCATTCACCTAAGAGAGTTGAATCTATGTTGAGATTCAGCGAGTCAGAAACACGTTTCTTCTAGGAGCTGCGTTGGGATATTCCCGAGTGAATGGGACCATAGGCTGTACAGAGAAATATCTGCTTCTAACACCAAAACGGAGCTATCTAACTGAATGGTTGTCAATGTGTGCATTCAACTGACAGAGTTAAACTCACGTGTGGATTCAGCGGTTTGCAAACCCTTTCTGTGCAGAATCCCAAAACCGGTATTTCCTACCCAATGCCGGCATCCGTACTAAACAGCAGGAAACTTCGTCTAAAACTCAGAAGAAACGTTTCCTTGTAACTGCTCTGCTGTGCGTTCGTTCACCTAAGAGAGTTGAATCTATGTTGAGATTCAGCGAGTCAGAAACACGTTTCTTCTAGGAGCTGCGTTGGGATATTCCCGAGTGAATGGGACCATAGGCTGTACAGAGATATATCTGCTCCTAAAACCAAAAGCGTGCTATCTAACTGAATGGTTGTCAATGTGTGCATTCAACTGACAGAGTTAAACTCACGTTTGGATTCAGCGGTTTACAAACCCTTTCTGTGCAGAATCCCAAAACCGGTAATTCCAGCTCAATGCCGGCATACGTACTAAACTGCAGGAAACTTCCTCTAAAACTCAGGAGAAACGTTTCCTTGAAACTGCTCTGCTGTGCGTTCGTTCACCTAAGAGAGTTGAATCTATGTTGAGATTCAGCGAGTCAGAAACACGTTTCTTCTAGGAGCTGCGTTGGGATATTCCCGAGTGAATGGGACCATAGGCTGTACAGAGAAATATCTGCTTCTAAAACCAAAACGGAGCTATCTAACTGAATGGTTGTCAATGTGTTCATTCAACTGACAGAGTTAAACTCACGTGTGGATTCAGCGGTTTGCAAACCCTTTCTATGCAGAATCCCAAAACCGGTATGTCCAGCCCAATGCCGGCATAAGTACTAAACACCAGGAAACTTCGTCTAAAACTCAGGCGAAACGTTTCCTTCTAACTGCTCTGCTGTGCGTTCGTTCACCTAAGAGAGTTGAATCTATGTTGAGATTCAGCGAGTCAGAAACACGTTTCTTCTAGGAGCTGCGTAGGGATATTCCCGAGTGAATGGGACCATAGGCTGTACAGAGAAATATCTGCTTCTAAAACCAAAACGGAGCTATCTAACTGAATGGTTGTCAATATGTGCATTCAACTGACAGAGAAAAACTCACGTGTGGATTCAGCGGTTTGCAAACCCTTTCTGTGCAGAATCCCAAAACCGGTATTTCCAGCCCAATGCCGGCATACGTACTAAACAGCAGGAAACTTCATCTAAAACTCTGGAGAAACGTTTCCTTGAAACTGCTCTTCTGTGCGTTCGTTCACCTAAGAGAGTTGAATCTATGTTGAGATTCAGCGAGCCAGAAACACGTTTCTTCTAGGAGCTGCGTTGGGATATTCCCGAGTGAATGGGACCATAGGCTGTACAGAGAAATATCTGCTTCTAAAACCAAAACGGAGCTATCAAACTGAATGGTTGTCAATGTGTGCATTCAACCGACAGAGTTAAATTCACGTGTGGATTCAGCGGTTTGCAAACCCTTTCTGTGCAGAATCCCAAAACCGGTATTTCCTACCCAATGCTGGCATCCATACTAAATAGCAAGAAACTTCGTCTAAAACTCATTCGAAACGTTTCCTTGTAACTGCTCTGCTGTGCGTTCGTTCACCTAAGAGAGTTGAATCTATGTTGAGATTCAGCGAGTCAGAAACACGTTTCTTCTAGGAGCTGCGTTGGGATATTCCCGAGTGAATGGGACCATAGGCTGTACAGAGAAATATCTGCTTCTAAAACCAAAACGGAGCTATCTAACTGAATGGTTGTCAATGTGTTCATTCAACTGACAGAGTTAAACTCACGTGTGGATTCAGCGGTTTGCAAACCCTTTCTGTGCAGAATCCCAAAACCGGTGTTTCCCGCGTAATGGCGGCATCCGTACTAAACAGCAGGAAACTTCGTCTAAAACTCAGGCGAAACGTTTCCTTGTAACTGCTCTGCTGTGCGTTCGTTCACCTAAGAGAGTTGAATCTATGTTGAGATTCAGCGAGTCAGAAACACGTTTCTTCTAGGAGCTGCGTTGGGATATTCCCGAGTGAATGGGACCATAGGCTGTACAGAGAAATATCTGCTCCTAAAACCAAAAGTGTGCTATCTAACTGAATGGTTGTCAATGTGTGCATTCAACTGACAGAGTTAAACTCACGTTTGGATTCAGCGGTTTACAAACCCTTTCTGTGCAGAATCCCAAAACCGGTAATTCCAGCTCAATGCCGGCATACGTACTAAACTGCAGGAAACTTCCACTAAAACTCAGGAGAAACGTTTCCTTGAAACTGCTCTGCTGTGCGTTCGTTCACCTAAGAGAGTTGAATCTATGTTGAGATTCAGCGAGTCAGAAACACGTTTCTTCTAGGAGCTGCGTTGGGATATTCCCGAGTGAATGGGACCATAGGCTGTACAGAGAAATATCTGCTTCTAAAACCAAAACGGAGCTATCTAACTGAATGGTTGTCAATGTGTTCATTCAACTGACAGAGTTAAACTCACGTGTGGATTCAGCGGTTTGAAAACCCTTTCTGTGCAGAATCCCAAAACCGGTATTTCCAGCCGAATGCCGGCATCCGTACTAAACAGCAGGAAACTTCGTCTAAAACTCAGGAGAAACGTTTCCTTGAAACTGCTCTGCTGTGCGTTCGTTCACCTAAGAGAGTTGAATCTATGTTGAGATTCAGCGAGTCAGAAACACGTTTCTTCTAGGAGCTGCGTTGGGATATTCCCGAGTGAATGGGACCATAGGCTGTACAGAGAAATATCTGCTTCTAAAACCAAAACGGAGCTATCTAACTGAATGGTTGTCAATGTGTTCATTCAACTGACAGAGTTAAATTCACGTGTGGATTCAGCGGTTTGAAAACCCTTTCTATGCAGAATCCCAAAACCGGTATTTCCTACCCAATGCCGGCATCCGTACTAAACAGCA
Organism: Aotus nancymaae; assembly: GCF_030222135.1. Lineage (NCBI taxonomy): Eukaryota > Metazoa > Chordata > Mammalia > Primates > Aotidae > Aotus > Aotus nancymaae. The sequence goes on from NW_026988493.1 coordinate 933,943, forward strand.
GGAAACTTCGTCTAAAACTCATGAGAAACGTTTCCTTGTAACTGCTCTGCTGTGCGTTCGTTCACCTAAGAGAGTTGAATCTATGTTGAGATTCAGCGAGTCAGAAACACGTTTCTTCTAGGAGCTGCGTTGGGATATTCCCGAATGAATGGGACCATAGGCTGTACAGAGAAATATCTGCTTCTAAAACCAAAACGGAGCTATCTAACTGAATGGTTGTCAATGTGTGCATTCAACTGACAGAGTTAAACTCACGTTTGGATTCAGCGGTTTACAAACCCTTTCTGTGCAGAATCCCAAAACCGGTAATTCCAGCTCAATGCCGGCATACGTACTAAACTGCAGGAAACTTCCACTAAAACTCAGGAGAAACGTTTCCTTGAAACTGCTCTGCTGTGCGTTCGTTCACCTAAGAGAGTTGAATCTATGATGAGATTCAGCGAGTCAGAAACACGTTTCTTCTAGGAGCTGCGTTGGGATATTCCCGAATGAATGGGACCATAGGCTGTACAGAGAAATATCTGCTTCTAAAACCAAAAGGGTGCTATCAAACTGAATGGTTGTCAATGTGTGCATTCAACTGACAGAGATAAACTCACGTGTGGATTCAGCGGTTTGCAAACCCTTTCTGTGCAGAGTCCCAAAACCGGTATTTCCAGCCCAATGCCGGCAACCGTACTAAACAGCAGGAAACTTCCTCTAAAACTCAGGAGAAACGTTTCCTTGAAACTGCTCTGCTGTGCGTTCGTTCACCTAAGAGAGTTGAATCTATGTTGTGATTCAGCGAGTCAGAAACTCGTTTCTTCTAGGAGCTGCGTTGGGATATTCCCGAGTGAATGGGACCATAGGCTGTACAGAGAAATATCTGCTTCTAAAACCAAAACGGAGCTATCTAACTAAATGGTTGTCAATGTGTGCATTCAACTGACAGAGTTAAACTCACGTGTGGATTCAGCGGTTTGCAAACACTTTCTGTTCAGAATCCCAAAACCGGTATTTCCTACCCTAGGCCGGCATCCGTACTAAACAGCAGGAAACTTCCTCTAAAATTCAGGAGAAACGTTTCCTTGAAACTGCTCTGCTGTGCGTTCGTTCACCTAAGAGAGTTGAATCTATGTTGAGATTCAGCGAGTCAGAAACACGTTTCTTCTAGGAGCTGCGTTGGGATATTCCCGAGTGAATGGGACCATAGGCTGTACAGAGAAATATCTGCTTCTAACACCAAAACGGAGCTATCTAACTGAATGGTTGTCAATGTGTGCATTCAACTGACAGAGTTAAACTCACGTGTGGATTCAGCGGTTTGCAAACCCTTTCTGTGCAGAATCCCAAAACCGGTATTTCCTACCCAATGCCGGCATCCGTACTAAACAGCAGGAAACTTCGTCTAAAACTCAGAAGAAACGTTTCCTTGTAACTGCTCTGCTGTGCGTTCGTTCACCTAAGAGAGTTGAATCTATGTTGAGATTCAGCGAGTCAGAAACACGTTTCTTCTAGGAGCTGCGTTGGGATATTCCCGAGTGAATGGGACCATAGGCTGTACAGAGATATATCTGCTCCTAAAACCAAAAGCGTGCTATCTAACTGAATGGTTGTCAATGTGTGCATTCAACTGACAGAGTTAAACTCACGTTTGGATTCAGCGGTTTACAAACCCTTTCTGTGCAGAATCCCAAAACCGGTAATTCCAGCTCAATGCCGGCATACGTACTAAACTGCAGGAAACTTCCTCTAAAACTCAGGAGAAACGTTTCCTTGAAACTGCTCTGCTGTGCGTTCGTTCACCTAAGAGAGTTGAATCTATGTTGAGATTCAGCGAGTCAGAAACACGTTTCTTCTAGGAGCTGCGTTGGGATATTCCCGAGTGAATGGGACCATAGGCTGTACAGAGAAATATCTGCTTCTAAAACCAAAACGGAGCTATCTAACTGAATGGTTGTCAATGTGTTCATTCAACTGACAGAGTTAAACTCACGTGTGGATTCAGCGGTTTGCAAACCCTTTCTATGCAGAATCCCAAAACCGGTATGTCCAGCCCAATGCCGGCATAAGTACTAAACACCAGGAAACTTCGTCTAAAACTCAGGCGAAACGTTTCCTTCTAACTGCTCTGCTGTGCGTTCGTTCACCTAAGAGAGTTGAATCTATGTTGAGATTCAGCGAGTCAGAAACACGTTTCTTCTAGGAGCTGCGTAGGGATATTCCCGAGTGAATGGGACCATAGGCTGTACAGAGAAATATCTGCTTCTAAAACCAAAACGGAGCTATCTAACTGAATGGTTGTCAATATGTGCATTCAACTGACAGAGATAAACTCACGTGTGGATTCAGCGGTTTGCAAACCCTTTCTGTGCAGAATCCCAAAACCGGTATTTCCAGCCCAATGCCGGCATACGTACTAAACAGCAGGAAACTTCATCTAAAACTCTGGAGAAACGTTTCCTTGAAACTGCTCTTCTGTGCGTTCGTTCACCTAAGAGAGTTGAATCTATGTTGAGATTCAGCGAGCCAGAAACACGTTTCTTCTAGGAGCTGCGTTGGGATATTCCCGAGTGAATGGGACCATAGGCTGTACAGAGAAATATCTGCTTCTAAAACCAAAACGGAGCTATCAAACTGAATGGTGGTCAATGTGTGCATTCAACTGACAGAGTTAAACTCACGTGTGGATTCAGCGGTTTGCAAACCCTTTCTGTGCAGAATCCCAAAACCGGTATTTCCAGCCGAATGCCGGCATCCGTACTAAACAGCAGGAAACTTCGTCTAAAACTCAGGAGAAACGTTTCCTTGAAACTGCTCTGCTGTGCGTTCGTTCACCTAAGAGAGTTGAATTTATGTTGAGATTCAGCGAGTCAGAAACACGGTTCTTCTAGGAGCTGCGTTGGGATATTCCCGAGTGAATGGGACCATAGGCTGTATAGAGAAATATCTGCTTCTAAAACCAAAACGGAGCTATCAAACTGAATGGTGGTCAATGTGTGCATTCAACTGACAGAGTTAAACTCACGTGTGGATTCAGCGGTTTGCAAACCCTTTCTGTGCAGAATCCCAAAACCGGTATTTCCAGCCGAATGCCGGCATCCGTACTAAACAGTAGTAAACTTCGTCTAAAACTCAGGAGAAACGTTTCCTAGAAACTGCTCTGCTGTGCGTTCGTTCACCTAAGAGAGTTGAATCTATGTTGAGATTCAGCGAGTCAGAAACACGTTTCTTCTAGGAGCTGCGTTGGTATATTCCCGAGTGAATGGGTCCATAGGCTGTACAGAGAAATATCTGCTCCTAAAACCAAAAGGGTGCTATCTAACTGAATGGTTGTCAATGTGTGCATTCAACTGACAGAGTTAAACTCACGTTTGGATTCAGCGGTTTACAAACCCTTTCTGTGCAGAATCCCAAAACCGGTAATTCCAGTTCAATGCCGGCATACGTACTAAACTGCAGGAAACTTCGTCTAAAACTCAGGAGAAACGTTTCCTTGAAACTGCTCCGCTGTGCGTTCGTTCACCTAAGAGAGTTAAATCTATGTGGAGATTCATCGAGTCAGAAACACGTTTCTTCTAGGAGCTGCGTTGGGATATTCCCGAGTGAATGGGACCATAGGCTGTACAGAGAAATATCTGCCTCTAAAACCAAAAGGGTGCTATCAAACTGAATGGTTGTCAATGTGTGCATTCAACTGACAGAGTTAAACTCACGTGTGGATTCAGCGGTTTGCAAACCCTTTCTGTGCAGAATCCCAAAACCGGTATTTCCTACCCAATGCCGGCATCCGTACTAAACAGCAGGAAACTTCGTCTAAAACGCAGGAGAAACGTTTCCTTGAAACTGCTCTGCTGTGCGTTCGTTCACCTAAGAGAGTTGAATCTATGTTGAGATTCAGCGAGTCAGAAACACGTTTCTTCTAGGAGCTGCGTTGGGATATTCCCGAGTGAATGGGACCATAGGCTGTACAGAGAAATATCTGCTCCTAAAACCAAAAGTGTGCTATCTAACTGAATGGTTGTCAATGTGTGCATTCAACTGACAGAGTTAAACTCACGTTTGGATTCAGCGGTTTACAAACCCTTTCTGTGCAGAATCCCAAAACCGGTAATTCCAGCTCAATGCCGGCATACGTACTAAACTGCAGGAAACTTCCACTAAAACTCAGGAGAAACGTTTCCTTGAAACTGCTCTGCTGTGCGTTCGTTCACCTAAGAGAGTTGAATCTATGTTGAGATTCAGCGAGTCAGAAACACGTTTCTTCTAGGAGCTGCATTGGGATATTCCCGAGTGAATGGGACCATAGGCTGTACAGAGAAATATCTGCTTCTAAAACCAAAACGGAGCTATCTAACTGAATGGTTGTCAATGTGTTCATTCAACTGACAGAGTTAAACTCACGTGTGGATTCAGCGGTTTGAAAACCCTTTCTGTGCAGAATCCCAAAACCGGTATTTCCAGCCGAATGCCGGCATCCGTACTAAACAGCAGGAAACTTCGTCTAAAACTCAGGAGAAACGTTTCCTTGAAACTGCTCTGCTGTGCGTTCGTTCACCTAAGAGAGTTGAATCTATGTTGAGATTCAGCGAGTCAGAAACACGTTTCTTCTAGGAGCTGCGTTGGGATATTCCCGAGTGAATGGGACCATAGGCTGTACAGAGAAATATCTGCTTCTAAAACCAAAACGGAGCTATCTAACTGAATGGTTGTCAATGTGTTCATTCAACTGACAGAGTTAAATTCACGTGTGGATTCAGCGGTTTGAAAACCCTTTCTATGCAGAATCCCAAAACCGGTATTTCCTACCCAATGCCGGCATCCGTACTAAACAGCAGGAAACTTCGTCTAAAACTCATGAGAAACGTTTCCTTGTAACTGCTCTGCTGTGCGTTCGTGCACCTAAGAGAGTTGAATCTATGTTGAGATTCAGCGAGTCAGAAACACGTTTCTTCTAGGAGCTGCGTTGGGATATTCCCGAATGAATGGGACCATAGGCTGTACAGAGAAATATCTGCTTCTAAAACCAAAACGGAGCTATCTAACTGAATGGTTGTCAATGTGTGCATTCAACTGACAGAGTTAAACTCACGTTTGGATTCAGCGGTTTACAAACCCTTTCTGTGCAGAATCCCAAAACCGGTAATTCCAGCTCAATGCCGGCATACGTACTAAACTGCAGGAAACTTCCACTAAAACTCAGGAGAAACGTTTCCTTGAAACTGCTCTGCTGTGCGTTCGTTCACCTAAGAGAGTTGAATCTATGTTGAGATTCAGCGAGTCAGAAACACGTTTCTTCTAGGAGCTGCGTTGGGATATTCCCGAATGAATGGGACCATAGGCTGTACAGAGAAATATCTGCTTCTAAAACCAAAAGGGTGCTATCAAACTGAATGGTTGTCAATGTGTGCATTCAACTGACAGAGATAAACTCACGTGTGGATTCAGCGGTTTGCAAACCCTTTCTGTGCAGAATCCCAAAACCGGTATTTCCAGCCCAATGCCGGCATCCGTACTAAACAGCAGGAAACTTCGTCTAAAACTCAGGAGAAACGTTTCCTTGAAACTGCTCTGCTGTGCGTTCGTTCACCTAAGAGAGTTGAATCTATGTTGTGATTCAGCGAGTCAGAAACTCGTTTCTTCTAGGAGCTGCGTTGGGATATTCCCGAGTGAATGGGACCATAGGCTGTACAGAGAAATATCTGCTTCTAAAACCAAAACGGAGCTATCTAACTGAATGGTTGTCAATGTGTGCATTCAACTGACAGAGATAAACTCACCTGTGGATTCAGCGGTTTGCAAACCCTTTCTGTGCAGAATCCCAAAACCGGTATTTGCAGCCCAATGCCGGCATACGTACTAAACAGCAGGAAACTTCATCTAAAACTCAGGAGAAACGTTTCCTTGAAACTGCTCTGCTGTGCGTTCGTTCACCTAAGAGAGTTGAATCTATGTTGAGATTCAGTGAGTCAGAAACACGTTTCTTCTAGGAGCTGCGTTGGGATATTCCCGAGTGAATGGGACCATAGGCTGTACAGAGAAATATCTGCTTCTAAAACCAAAACGGAGCTATCAAACTGAATGGTGGTCAATGTGTGCATTCAACTGACAGAGTTAAACTCACGTGTGGATTCAGCGGTTTGCAAACCCTTTCTGTGCAGAATCCCAAAACCGGTATTTCCAGCCGAATGCCGGCATCCGTACTAAACAGCAGGAAACTTCGTCTAAAATTCAGGAGAAACGTTTCCTTGAAACTGCTCTGCTGTGCGTTCGTTCACCTAAGAGAGTTGAATCTATGTTGAGATTCAGCGAGTCAGAAACACGTTTCTTCTAGGAGCTGAGTAGGGATATTCCCGAGTGAATGGGACCATAGGCTGTACAGAGAAATATCTGCTTCTAAAACCAAAACGGAGCTATCTAACTGAATGTTTGTAAATGTGTTCATTCAACTGACAGATTTAAACTCACGTGTGGATTCAGCGGTTTGCAAACCCTTTCTATGCAGAATCCCTAAACCGGTATGTCCAGCCCAATGCCGGCATACGAACTAAACAGCAGGAAACTTCGTCTAAAACTCTGGCGAAACGTTTCCTTGTAACTGCTCTGCTGTGCGTTCGTTCACCTAAGAGAGTTGAATCTATGTTGAGATTCAGCGAGTCAGAAACACGTTTCTTCTAGGAGCTGCGTTGGGATATTCCCGAGTGAATGGGACCATAGGCTGTACAGAGAAATATCTGCTTCTAAAACCAAAACGGAGCTATCTAACTGAATGGTTGTCAATGTGTTCATTCAACTGACAGAGTTAAACTCACGTGTGGATTCAGCGGTTTGCAAACCCTTTCTGTGCAGAATCCCAAAACCGGTATTTCCAGCGTAATGCCGGCATCCGTACTAAACAGTAGTAAACTTCGTCTAAAACTCAGGAGAAACGTTTTCTAGAAACTGCTCTGCTGTGCGTTCGTTCACCTAAGAGAGTTGAATCTATGTTGAGATTCAGCGAGTCAGAAACACGTTTCTTCGAGGAGCTGCGTTGGTATATTCCCGAGTGAACGGGACCATAGGCTGAACAGAGAAATATCTGCTCCTAAAACCAAAAGCGTGCTATCTAACTGAATGGTTGTCAATGTGTGCTTTCAACTGACAGAGTTAAACTCACGTTTGGATTCAGCGGTTTACAAACCCTTTCTGTGCAGAATCCCAAAACCGGTAATTCCAGTTCAATGCCGGCATACGTACTAAACTGCAGGAAACTTCGTCTAAAACTCAGGAGAAACGTTTCCTTGAAACTGCTCTGCTGTGCGTTCATTCACCTAAGAGAGTTGAATCTATGTTGAGATTCAGCGAGTCAGAAACACGTTTCTTCTAGGAGCTGCGTTGGGATATTCCCGAGTGAATGGGACCATAGGCTGTACAGAGAAATATCTGCTTCTAAAACCAAAACGGAGCTATCTAACTGAATGGTTGTCAATGTGTTCATTCAACTGACAGAGTTAAACTCACGTGTGGATTCAGCGGTTTGCAAACCCTTTCTATGCAGAATCCCAAAACCGGTATGTCCAGCCCAATGCCGGCATAAGTACTAAACAGCAGGAAACATCGTCTAAAACTCAGGCGAAACGTTTCCTTCTAACTGCTCTGCTGTGCGTTCGTTCACCTAAGAGAGTTGAATCTATGTTGAGATTCAGCGAGTCAGAAACACGTTTCTTCTAGGAGCTGCGTAGGGATATTCCCGAGTGAATGGGACCATAGGCTGTACAGAGAAATATCTGCTTCTAAAACCAAAACGGAGCTATCTAACTGAATGGTTGTCAATATGTGCATTCAACTGACAGAGATAAACTCACGTGTGGATTCAGCGGTTTGCAAACCCTTTCTGTGCAGAATCCCAAAACCGGTATTTCCAGCCCAATGCCGGCATACGTACTAAACAGCAGGAAACTTCATCTAAAACTCAGGAGAAACGTTTCCTTGAAACTGCTCTTCTGTGCGTTCGTTCACCTAAGAGAGTTGAATCTATGTTGAGATTCAGCGAGCCAGAAACACGTTTCTTCTAGGAGCTGCGTTGGGATATTCCCGAGTGAATGGGACCATAGGCTGTACAGAGAAATATCTGCTTCTAAAACCAAAACGGAGCTATCAAACTGAATGGTGGTCAATGTGTGCATTCAACTGACAGAGTTAAACTCACGTGTGGATTCAGCGGTTTGCAAACCCTTTCTGTGCAGAATCCCAAAACCGGTATTTCCAGCCGAATGCCGGCATCCGTACTAAACAGCAGGAAACTTCGTCTAAAACTCAGGAGAAACGTTTCCTTGAAACTGCTCTGCTGTGCGTTCGTTCACCTAAGAGAGTTGAATTTATGTTGAGATTCAGCGAGTCAGAAACACGGTTCTTCTAGGAGCTGCGTTGGGATATTCCCGAGTGAATGGGACCATAGGCTGTACAGAGAAATATCTGCTTCTAAAACCAAAACGGAGCTATCAAACTGAATGGTGGTCAATGTGTGCATTCAACTGACAGAGTTAAACTCACGTGTGGATTCAGCGGTTTGCAAACCCTTTCTGTGCAGAATCCCAAAACCAGTATTTCCAGCCGAATGCCGGCATCCGTACTAAACAGTAGTAAACTTCGTCTAAAACTCAGGAGAAACGTTTCCTAGAAACTGCTCTGCTGTGCGTTCGTTCACCTAAGAGAGTTGAATCTATGTTGAGATTCAGCGAGTCAGAAACACGTTTCTTCTAGGAGCTGCGTTGGTATATTCCCGAGTGAATGGGTCCATAGGCTGTACAGAGAAATATCTGCTCCTAAAACCAAAAGGGTGCTATCTAACTGAATGGTTGTCAATGTGTGCATTCAACTGACAGAGTTAAACTCACGTTTGGATTCAGCGGTTTACAAACCCTTTCTGTGCAGAATCCCAAAACCGGTAATTCCAGTTCAATGCCGGCATACGTACTAAACTGCAGGAAACTTCGTCTAAAACTCAGGAGAAACGTTTCCTTGAAACTGCTCGGCTGTGCGTTCGTTCACCTAAGAGAGTTAAATCTATGTGGAGATTCATCGAGTCAGAAACACGTTTCTTCTAGGAGCTGCGTTGGGATATTCCCGAGTGAATGGGACCATAGGCTGTACAGAGAAATATCTGCCTCTAAAACCAAAAGGGTGCTATCAAACTGAATGGTTGTCAATGTGTGCATTCAACTGACAGAGTTAAACTCACGTGTGGATTCAGCGGTTTGCAAACCCTTTCTGTGCAGAATCCCAAAACCGGTATTTCCTACCCAATGCCGGCATCCGTACTAAACAGCAGGAAACTTCGTCTAAAACTCAGGAGAAACGTTTCCTTGAAACTGCTCTGCTGTGCGTTCGTTCACCTAAGAGAGTTGAATCTATGTTGAGATTCAGCGAGTCAGAAACACGTTTCTTCTAGGAGCTGCGTTGGGATATTCCCGAGTGAATGGGACCATAGGCTGTACAGAGAAATATCTGCTTCTAAAACCAAAACGGAGCTATCTAACTGAATGGTTGTCAATGTGTTCATTCGACTGACAGAGTTAAACTCACGTGTGGATTCAGCGGTTTGAAAACCCTTTCTATGCAGAATCCCAAAACCGGTATTTCCTACCCAATTCCGGCATCCATACTAAACAGCAGGAAACTTCGTCTAAAACTCAAGAGAAACGTTTAATTGAAACTGCTCTGCTGTGCGTTCGTTCACCTAAGAGAGTTGAATCTATGTTGAGATTCAGCGAGTCAGAAACACGTTTCTTCTAGGAGCTGCGTTGGGATATTCCCGATTGAATGGGACCATAGGCTGTACAGAGATATATCTGCTCCTAAAACCAAAAGCGTGCTATCTAACTGAATGGTTGTCAATGTGTGCTTTCAACTGACAGAGTTAAACTCACGTTTGGATTCAGCGGTTTACAAACCCTTTCTGTGCAGAATCCCAAAACCGGTAATTCCAGCTCAATGCCGGCATACGTACTAAACTGCAGGAAACTTCCTCTAAAACTCAGGAGAAACGTTGACTTGAAACTGCTCTGCTGTGCGTTCGTTCACCTAAGAGAGTTGAATCTATGTTGAGATTCAGCGAGTCAGAAACACGTTTCTTCTAGGAGCTGCGTTGGGATATTCCCGAGTGAATGGGACCATAGGCTGTACAGAGAAATATCTGCTTCTAAAACCAAAACGGAGCTATCTAACTGGATGGTTGTCAATGTGTGCATTCAACTGACAGAGATAAACTCACGTGTGGATTCACCGGTTTGCAAACCCTTTCTGTGCAGAATCCCAAAACCGGTATTTCCAGCCCAATGCCGGCATACGTACTAAACAGCAGGAAACTTCATCTAAAACTCAGGAGAAACGTTTCTTTGAAACTGCTCTGCTGTGCGTTCGTTCACCTAAGAGAGTTGAATCTATGTTGAGATTCAGCGAGTCAGAAACACGTTTCTTCTAGGAGCTGCGTTGGGATATTCCCGAGTGAATGGGACCATAGGCTGTACAGAGAAATATCTGCTTCTAAAACCAAAACGGAGCTATCTAACTGAATGGTTGTCAATGTGTTCATTCAACTGACAGAGTTAAACTCACGTGTGGATTCAGCGGTTTGCAAACCCTTTCTGTGCAGAATCCCAAAACCGGTGTTTCCCGCGTAATGGCGGCATCCGTACTAAACAGCAGGAAACTTCGTCTAAAACTCAGGCGAAACGTTTCCTTGTAACTGCTCTGCTGTGCGTTCGTTCACATAAGAGAGTTGAATCTATGTTGAGATTCAGCGAGTCAGAAACACGTTTCTTCTAGGAGCTGCGTTGGGATATTCCCGAGTGAATGGGACCATAGGCTGTACAGAGAAATATCTGCTTCTAAAACCAAAACGGAGCTATCTAACTGGATGGTTGTCAATGTGTGCATTCAACTGACAGAGTTAAACTCACTGTGGATTCAGCGGTTTGCAAACCCTTTCTGTTCAGAATCCTAAAACCGGTATTTCGTACCCAATGCCGGCATCCGTACTAAACAGCAGGAAACTTGGTCTAAAATTCAGGAGAAACGATTCCTTGAAACTGCTCTGCTGTGCGTTCGTTCACCTAAGAGAGTTGAATCTATGTTGAGATTCAGCGAGTCAGAAACACGTTTCTTCTAGGAGCTGAGTAGGGATATTCCCGAGTGAATGGGACCATAGGCTGTACAGAGAAATATCTGCTTCTAAAACCAAAACGGATCTATCAAACTGAATGGTGGTCAATGTGTGCATTCAACTGACAGAGTTAAACTCACGTGTGGATTCAGCGGTTTGCAAACCCTTTCTGTGCAGAATCCCAAAACCGGTATTTCCAGCCGAATGCCGGCATCCGTACTATACAGCAGGAAACTTCGTCTAAAACTCAGGAGAAACGTTTCCTTGAAACTGCTCTGCTGTGTGTTCGTTCACCTAAGAGAGTTGAATCTATGTTGAGATTCAGCGAGTCAGAAACACGTTTCTTCTAGGAGCTGCGTTGGGATATTCCCGATTGAATGGGACCATAGGCTGTACAGAGATATATCTGCTCCTAAAACCAAAAGCGTGCTATCTAACTGAATGGTTGTCAATGTGTGCTTTCAACTGACAGAGTTAAACTCACGTGTGGATTCAGCGGTTTGCAAACCCTTTCTGTGCAGAATCCCAAAACCGGTATTTCCAGCCCAATGCCGGCATACGTACTAAACAGCAGGAAACTTCATCTAAAACTCAGGAGAAACGTTTCTTTGAAACTGCTCTGCTGTGCGTTCGTTCACCTAAGAGAGTTGAATCTATGTTGAGATTCAGCGAGTCAGAAACACGTTTCTTCTAGGAGCTGCGTTGGGATATTCCCGAGTGAATGGGACCATAGGCTGTACAGAGAAATATCTGCTTCTAACACCAAAACGGAGCTATCTAACTGAATGGTTGTCAATGTGTGCATTCAACCGACAGAGTTAAATTCACGTGTGGATTCAGCGGTTTGCAAACCCTTTCTGTGCAGAATCCCAAAACCGGTATTTCCTACCCAATGCTGGCATCCGTACTAAATAGCAAGAAACTTCGTCTAAAACTCATTCGAAACGTTTCCTTGTAACTGCTCTGCTGTGCGTTCGTTCACCTAAGAGAGTTGAATCTATGTTGAGATTCAGCGAGTCAGAAACACGTTTCTTCTAGGAGCTGCGTTGGGATATTCCCGAGTGAATGGGACCATAGGCTGTACAGAGAAATATCTGCTTCTAAAACCAAAACGGAGCTATCTAACTGAATGGTTGTCAATGTGTTCATTCAACTGACAGAGTTAAACTCACGTGTGGATTCAGCGGTTTGCAAACCCTTTCTGTGCAGAATCCCAAAACCGGTGTTTCCAGCGTAATGGCGGCATCCGTACTAAACAGCAGGAAACTTCGTCTAAAACTCAGGCGAAACGTTTCCTTGTAACTGCTCTGCTGTGCGTTCGTTCACCTAAGAGAATTGAATCTATGTTGAGATTCAGCGAGTCAGAAACACGTTTCTTCTAGGAGCTGCGTTGGGATATTCCCGAGTGAATGGGACCATAGGCTGTACAGAGAAATATCTGCTTCTAAAACCGAAACGGAGCTATCTAACTGAATGGTTGTCAATGTGTTCATTCAACTGACAGATTTAAATTCACGTGTGGATTCAGCGGTTTGAAAACCCTTTCTATGCAAAATCCCAAAAGCGGTAATTCCAGCCCAATGCCGGCATCCGTACTAAACAGCAGGAAACTTCGTCTAAAACTCAGGAGAAACGTTTCCTTGAAACTGCTCTGCTGTGCGTTCGTTCACCTAAGAGAGTTGAATCTATGTTGAGATTCAGCGAGTCAGAAACACGTTTCTTCTAGGAGCTGCGTTGGGATATTCCCGAGTGAATGGGACCATAGGCTGTACAGAGAAATATCTCCTTCTAAAACCAAAAAGGTGCTATCAAACTGAATGGTTGTCAATGTGTGCATTCAACTGACAGAGGTAAACTCACGTGTGGATTCAGCGGTTTGCAAACCCTTTCTGTGCAGAATCCCAAAACCGGTATTTCCAGCCCAATGCCGGCATACGTACTAAACAGCAGGAAACTTCGTCTAAAACTCAGGAGAAACGTTTCCTTGAAACTGCTCTGCTGTGCGTTCGTTCACCTAAGAGAGTTGAATCTATGTTGAGATTCAGCGAGTCAGAAACACGTTTCTTCTAGGAGCTGCGTTGGGATATTCCCGAGTGAATGGGACCATAGGCTGTACAGAGAAATATCTGCTTCTAAAACCAAAACGGAGCTATCTAACTGAATGGTTGTCAATGTGTGCATTCAACTGACAGAGTTAAACTCACGTGTGGATTCAGCGGTTTACAAACCCTTTCTGTGCAGAATCCCAAAACAGGTATTTCCAGCCCAATGCCGGCATCCGTACTAAACAGCAGGAAACTTCGTCTAAAACTCAGAAGAAACGTTTCCTTGAAACTGCTCTGCTGTGCTTTCATTCACCTAAGAGAGTTGAATCTATGTTGAGATTCAGCGAGTCAGAAACTCGTTTCTTCTAGGAGCTGCGTTGGGATATTCCCGAGTGAATGGGACCTTAGTCTGTACAGAGAAATATCTGTTTCTAAAACCAAAAGGGTGCTATCTAACTGAATGGTTCTCAATGTGTGCATTCAACTGACAGAGTTAAACTCACGTTTGGATTCAGCGGTTTACAAACCCTTTCTGTGCAGAATCCCGAAACCGGTAATTCCAGCTCAATGCCGGCATACGTACTAAACTGCAGGAAACTTCCTCTAAAACTCAGGAGAAACGTTGACTTGAAACTGCTCTGCTGTGCGTTCGTTCACCTAAGAGAGTTGAATCTATGTTGAGATTCAGCGAGTCAGAAACACGTTTCTTCTAGGAGCTGCGTTGGGATATTCCCGAGTGAATGGGACCATAGGCTGTACAGAGAAATATCTGCTTCTAAAACCAAAACGGAGCTATCTAACTGGATGGTTGTCAATGTGTGCATTCAACTGACAGAGATAAACTCACGTGTGGATTCACCGGTTTGCAAACCCTTTCTGTGCAGAATCCCAAAACCGGTATTTCCAGCCCAATGCCGGCATACGTACTAAACAGCAGGAAACTTCATCTAAAACTCAGGAGAAACGTTTCTTTGAAACTGCTCTGCTGTGCGTTCGTTCACCTAAGAGAGTTGAATCTATGTTGAGATTCAGCGAGTCAGAAACACGTTTCTTCTAGGAGCTGCGTTGGGATATTCCCGAGTGAATGGGACCATAGGCTGTACAGAGAAATATCTGCTTCTAAAACCAAAACGGAGCTATCTAACTGAATGGTTGTCAATGTGTTCATTCAACTGACAGAGTTAAACTCACGTGTGGATTCAGCGGTTTGCAAACCCTTTCTGTGCAGAATCCCAAAACCGGTGTTTCCCGCGTAATGGCGGCATCCGTACTAAACAGCAGGAAACTTCGTCTAAAACTCAGGCGAAACGTTTCCTTGTAACTGCTCTGCTGTGCGTTCGTTCACATAAGAGAGTTGAATCTATGTTGAGATTCAGCGAGTCAGAAACACGTTTCTTCTAGGAGCTGCGTTGGGATATTCCCGAGTGAATGGGACCATAGGCTGTACAGAGAAATATCTGCTTCTAAAACCAAAACGGAGCTATCTAACTGGATGGTTGTCAATGTGTGCATTCAACTGACAGAGTTAAACTCACTGTGGATTCAGCGGTTTGCAAACCCTTTCTGTTCAGAATCCTAAAACCGGTATTTCGTACCCAATGCCGGCATCCGTACTAAACAGCAGGAAACTTGGTCTAAAATTCAGGAGAAACGATTCCTTGAAACTGCTCTGCTGTGCGTTCGTTCACCTAAGAGAGTTGAATCTATGTTGAGATTCAGCGAGTCAGAAACACGTTTCTTCTAGGAGCTGAGTAGGGATATTCCCGAGTGAATGGGACCATAGGCTGTACAGAGAAATATCTGCTTCTAAAACCAAAACGGATCTATCAAACTGAATGGTGGTCAATGTGTGCATTCAACTGACAGAGTTAAACTCACGTGTGGATTCAGCGGTTTGCAAACCCTTTCTGTGCAGAATCCCAAAACCGGTATTTCCAGCCGAATGCCGGCATCCGTACTATACAGCAGGAAACTTCGTCTAAAACTCAGGAGAAACGTTTCCTTGAAACTGCTCTGCTGTGTGTTCGTTCACCTAAGAGAGTTGAATCTATGTTGAGATTCAGCGAGTCAGAAACACGTTTCTTCTAGGAGCTGCGTTGGGATATTCCCGATTGAATGGGACCATAGGCTGTACAGAGATATATCTGCTCCTAAAACCAAAAGCGTGCTATCTAACTGAATGGTTGTCAATGTGTGCTTTCAACTGACAGAGTTAAACTCACGTGTGGATTCAGCGGTTTGCAAACCCTTTCTGTGCAGAATCCCAAAACCGGTATTTCCAGCCCAATGCCGGCATACGTACTAAACAGCAGGAAACTTCATCTAAAACTCAGGAGAAACGTTTCTTTGAAACTGCTCTGCTGTGCGTTCGTTCACCTAAGAGAGTTGAATCTATGTTGAGATTCAGCGAGTCAGAAACACGTTTCTTCTAGGAGCTGCGTTGGGATATTCCCGAGTGAATGGGACCATAGGCTGTACAGAGAAATATCTGCTTCTAACACCAAAACGGAGCTATCTAACTGAATGGTTGTCAATGTGTGCATTCAACCGACAGAGTTAAATTCACGTGTGGATTCAGCGGTTTGCAAACCCTTTCTGTGCAGAATCCCAAAACCGGTATTTCCTACCCAATGCTGGCATCCGTACTAAATAGCAAGAAACTTCGTCTAAAACTCATTCGAAACGTTTCCTTGTAACTGCTCTGCTGTGCGTTCGTTCACCTAAGAGAGTTGAATCTATGTTGAGATTCAGCGAGTCAGAAACACGTTTCTTCTAGGAGCTGCGTTGGGATATTCCCGAGTGAATGGGACCATAGGCTGTACAGAGAAATATCTGCTTCTAAAACCAAAACGGAGCTATCTAACTGAATGGTTGTCAATGTGTTCATTCAACTGACAGAGTTAAACTCACGTGTGGATTCAGCGGTTTGCAAACCCTTTCTGTGCAGAATCCCAAAACCGGTGTTTCCAGCGTAATGGCGGCATCCGTACTAAACAGCAGGAAACTTCGTCTAAAACTCAGGCGAAACGTTTCCTTGTAACTGCTCTGCTGTGCGTTCGTTCACCTAAGAGAATTGAATCTATGTTGAGATTCAGCGAGTCAGAAACACGTTTCTTCTAGGAGCTGCGTTGGGATATTCCCGAGTGAATGGGACCATAGGCTGTACAGAGAAATATCTGCTTCTAAAACCGAAACGGAGCTATCTAACTGAATGGTTGTCAATGTGTTCATTCAACTGACAGAGTTAAATTCACGTGTGGATTCAGCGGTTTGAAAACCCTTTCTATGCAAAATCCCAAAAGCGGTAATTCCAGCCCAATGCCGGCATCCGTACTAAACAGCAGGAAACTTCGTCTAAAACTCAGGAGAAACGTTTCCTTGAAACTGCTCTGCTGTGCGTTCGTTCACCTAAGAGAGTTGAATCTATGTTGAGATTCAGCGAGTCAGAAACACGTTTCTTCTAGGAGCTGCGTTGGGATATTCCCGAGTGAATGGGACCATAGGCTGTACAGAGAAATATCTCCTTCTAAAACCAAAAAGGTGCTATCAAACTGAATGGTTGTCAATGTGTGCATTCAACTGACAGAGGTAAACTCACGTGTGGATTCAGCGGTTTGCAAACCCTTTCTGTGCAGAATCCCAAAACCGGTATTTCCAGCCCAATGCCGGCATACGTACTAAACAGCAGGAAACTTCGTCTAAAACTCAGGAGAAACGTTTCCTTGAAACTGCTCTGCTGCGCGTTCGTTCACCTAAGAGAGTTGAATCTATGTTGAGATTCAGCGAGTCAGAAACACGTTTCTTCTAGGAGCTGCGTTGGGATATTCCCGAGTGAATGGGACCATAGGCTGTACAGAGAAATATCTGCTTCTAAAACCAAAACGGAGCTATCTAACTGAATGGTTGTCAATGTGTGCATTCAACTGACAGAGTTAAACTCACGTGTGGATTCAGCGGTTTACAAACCCTTTCTGTGCAGAATCCCAAAACAGGTATTTCCAGCCCAATGCCGGCATCCGTACTAAACAGCAGGAAACTTCGTCTAAAACTCAGAAGAAACGTTTCCTTGAAACTGCTCTGCTGTGCTTTCATTCACCTAAGAGAGTTGAATCTATGTTGAGATTCAGCGAGTCAGAAACTCGTTTCTTCTAGGAGCTGCGTTGGGATATTCCCGAGTGAATGGGACCTTAGTCTGTACAGAGAAATATCTGTTTCTAAAACCAAAAGGGTGCTATCTAACTGAATGGTTCTCAATGTGTGCATTCAACTGACAGAGTTAAACTCACGTTTGGATTCAGCGGTTTACAAACCCTTTCTGTGCAGAATCCCGAAACCGGTAATTCCAGCTCAATGCCGGCATACGTACTAAACTGCAGGAAACTTCGTCTAAAACTCAGGAGAAACGTTTCCTTGAAACTGCTCTGCTGTGCGTTCGTTCACCTAAGGGAGTTGAATCTATGTTGAGATTCAGCGAGTCAGAAACACGTTTCTTCTAGGAGCTGCGTTGGGATATTCCCGAGTGAATGGGACCATAGGCTGTACCGAGAAATATCTGCTTCTAAAACCAAAAGGGTGCTATCAAACTGAATGGTTGTCAATGTGTGCATTCAACTGACAGAGTTAAACTCACGTGTGGATTCAGCGGTTTGCAAACCCTTTCTGTGCTTAATCCCAAAACCGGTATTTCCAGCCCAATGCCGGCATACGTACTAAACAGCAGGAAACTTCGTCTAAAACTCAGGAGAAACGTTTCCTTGAAACTGCTCTGCTGTGCGTTCGTTCACCTAAGAGAGTTGAATCTATGTTGAGATTCATCGAGTCAGAAACACGTTTCTTCTAGGAGCTGAGTAGGGATATTCCCGAGTGAATGGGACCATAGGCTGTACAGAGAAATATCTGCTTCTAAAACCAAAACGGAGCTATCTAACTGGATGGTTGTCAATGTGTGCATTCAACTGACAGAGTTAAACTCACTGTGGATTCAGCGGTTTGCAAACCCTTTCTGTTCAGAATCCTAAAACCGGTATTTCGTACCCAATGCCGGCATCCGTACTAAACAGCAGGAAACTTGGTCTAAAATTCAGGAGAAACGATTCCTTGAAACTGCTCTGCTGTGCGTTCGTTCACCTAAGAGAGTTGAATCTATATTGAGATTCAGCGAGTCAGAAACACGTTTCTTCTAGGAGCTGAGTAGGGATATTCCCGAGTGAATGGGACCATAGGCTGTACAGAGAAATATCTGCTTCTAAAACCAAAACGGATCTATCAAACTGAATGGTGGTCAATGTGTGCATTCAACTGACAGAGTTAAACTCACGTGTGGATTCAGCGGTTTGCAAACCCTTTCTGTGCAGAATCCCAAAACCGGTATTTCCAGCCGAATGCCGGCATCCGTACTATACAGCAGGAAACTTCGTCTAAAACTCAGGAGAAACGTTTCCTTGAAACTGCTCTGCTGTGCGTTCGTTCACCTAAGAGAGTTGAATCTATGTTGAGATTCAGCGAGTCAGAAACACGTTTCTTCTAGGAGCTGCGTTGGGATATTCCCGATTGAATGGGACCATAGGCTGTACAGAGATATATCTGCTCCTAAAACCAAAAGCGTGCTATCTAACTGAATGGTTGTCAATGTGTGCTTTCAACTGACAGAGTTAAACTCACGTGTGGATTCAGCGGTTTGCAAACCCTTTCTGTGCAGAATCCCAAAACCGGTATTTCCAGCCCAATGCCGGCATACGTACTAAACAGCAGGAAACTTCATCTAAAACTCAGGAGAAACGTTTCTTTGAAACTGCTCTGCTGTGCGTTCGTTCACCTAAGAGAGTTGAATCTATGTTGAGATTCAGCGAGTCAGAAACACGTTTCTTCTAGGAGCTGCGTTGGGATATTCCCGAGTGAATGGGACCATAGGCTGTACAGAGAAATATCTGCTTCTAACACCAAAACGGAGCTATCTAACTGAATGGTTGTCAATGTGTGCATTCAACCGACAGAGTTAAATTCACGTGTGGATTCAGCGGTTTGCAAACCCTTTCTGTGCAGAATCCCAAAACCGGTATTTCCTACCCAATGCTGGCATCCGTACTAAATAGCAAGAAACTTCGTCTAAAACTCATTCGAAACGTTTCCTTGTAACTGCTCTGCTGTGCGTTCGTTCACCTAAGAGAGTTGAATCTATGTTGAGATTCAGCGAGTCAGAAACACGTTTCTTCTAGGAGCTGCGTTGGGATATTCCCGAGTGAATGGGACCATAGGCTGTACAGAGAAATATCTGCTTCTAAAACCAAAACGGAGCTATCTAACTGAATGGTTGTCAATGTGTTCATTCAACTGACAGAGTTAAACTCACGTGTGGATTCAGCGGTTTGCAAACCCTTTCTGTGCAGAATCCCAAAACCGGTGTTTCCAGCGTAATGGCGGCATCCGTACTAAACAGCAGGAAACTTCGTCTAAAACTCAGGCGAAACGTTTCCTTGTAACTGCTCTGCTGTGCGTTCGTTCACCTAAGAGAGTTGAATCTATGTTGAGATTCAGCGAGTCAGAAACACGTTTCTTCTAGGAGCTGCGTTGGGATATTCCCGAGTGAATGGGACCATAGGCTGTACAGAGAAATATCTGCTCCTAAAACCAAAAGTGTGCTATCTAACTGAATGGTTGTCAATGTGTGCATTCAACTGACAGAGTTAAACTCACGTTTGGATTCAGCGGTTTACAAACCCTTTCTGTGCAGAATCCCAAAACCGGTAATTCCAGCTCAATGCCGGCATACGTACTAAACTGCAGGAAACTTCCACTAAAACTCAGGAGAAACGTTTCCTTGAAACTGCTCTGCTGTGCGTTCGTTCACCTAAGAGAGTTGAATCTATGTTGAGATTCAGCGAGTCAGAAACACGTTTCTTCTAGGAGCTGCATTGGGATATTCCCGAGTGAATGGGACCATAGGCTGTACAGAGAAATATGTGCTTCTAAAACCAAAACGGAGCTATCTAACTGAATGGTTGTCAATGTGTTCATTCAACTGACAGAGTTAAACTCACGTGTGGATTCAGCGGTTTGAAAACCCTTTCTGTGCAGAATCCCAAAACCGGTATTTCCAGCCGAATGCCGGCATCCGTACTAAACAGCAGGAAACTTCGTCTAAAACTCAGGAGAAACGTTTCCTTGAAACTGCTCTGCTGTGCGTTCGTTCACCTAAGAGAGTTGAATCTATGTTGAGATTCAGCGAGTCAGAAACACGTTCCTTCTACGAGCTGCGTTGGGATATTCCCGAGTGAATGGGACCATAGGCTGTACAGAGAAATATCTGCTTCTAAAACCAAAACGGAGCTATCTAACTGAATGGTTGTCAATGTGTGCATTCAACTGACAGAGGTAAACTCACGTGTGGATTCAGCGGTTTGCAAACCCTTTCTGTGCAGAATCCCAAAACCGGTATTTCCAGCCCAATGCCGGCATACGTACTAAACAGCAGGAAACTTCGTCTAAAACTCAGGAGAAACGTTTCCTTGAAACTGCTCTGCTGTGCGTTCGTTCACCTAAGAGAGTTGAATCTATGTTGAGATTCAGCGAGTCAGAAACACGTTTCTTCTAGGAGCTGCGTTGGGATATTCCCGAGTGAATGGGACCATAGGCTGTACAGAGAAATATCTGCTTCTAAAACCAAAACGGAGCTATCTAACTGAATGGTTGTCAATGTGTGCATTCAACTGACAGAGTTAAACTCACGTGTGGATTCAGCGGTTTGCAAACCCTTTCTGTGCAGAATCCCAAAACAGGTATTTCCAGCCCAATGCCGGCATCCGTACTAAACAGCAGGAAACTTCGTCTAAAACTCAGAAGAAACGTTTCCTTGAAACTGCTCTGCTGTGCTTTCATTCACCTAAGAGAGTTGAATCTATGTTGAGATTCAGCGAGTCAGAAACTCGTTTCTTCTAGGAGCTGCGTTGGGATATTCCCGAGTGAATGGGACCTTAGTCTGTACAGAGAAATATCTGTTTCTAAAACCAAAAGGGTGCTATCTAACTGAATGGTTCTCAATGTGTGCATTCAACTGACAGAGTTAAACTCACGTTTGGATTCAGCGGTTTACAAACCCTTTCTGTGCAGAATCCCAAAACCGGTAATTCCAGCTCAATGCCGGCATACGTACTAAACTGCAGGAAACTTCGTCTAAAACTCAGGAGAAACGTTTCCTTGAAACTGCTCTGCTGTGCGTTCGTTCACCTAAGGGAGTTGAATCTATGTGGAGATTCAGCGAGTCAGAAACACGTTTCTTCTAGGAGCTGCGTTGGGATATTCCCGAGTGAATGGGACCATAGGCTGTACCGAGAAATATCTGCTTCTAAAACCAAAAGGGTGCTATCAAACTGAATGGTTGTCAATGTGTGCATTCAACTGACAGAGTTAAACTCACGTGTGGATTCAGCGGTTTGCAAACCCTTTCTGTGCAGAATCCCAAAACCGGTATTTCCAGCCCAATGCCGGCATACGTACTAAACAGCAGGAAACTTCGTCTAAAACTCAGGAGAAACGTTTCCTTGAAACTGCTCTGCTGTGCGTTCGTTCACCTAAGAGAGTTGAATCTATGTTGAGATTCAGCGAGTCAGAAACACGTTTCTTCTAGGAGCTGAGTAGGGATATTCCCGAGTGAATGGGACCATAGGCTGTACAGAGAAATATCTGCTTCTAAAACCAAAACGGAGCTATCTAACTGAATGTTTGTCAATGTGTTCATTCAACTGACAGAGTTAAACTCACGTGTGGATTCAGCGGTTTGCAAACCCTTTCTATGCAGAATCCCAAAACCGGTATGTCCAGCCCAATGCCGGCATACGTACTAAACAGCAGGAAACTTCGTCTAAAACTCAGGCGAAACGTTTCCTTGTAACTGCTCTGCTGTGCGTTCGTTCACCTAAGAGAGTTGAATCTATGTTGAGATTCAGCGAGTCAGAAACACGTTTCTTCTAGGAGCTGCGTTGGGATATTCCCGAGTGAATGGGACCATAGGCTGTACAGAGAAATATCTGCTTCTAAAACCAAAACGGAGCTATCTAACTGAATGGTTGTAAATGTGTGCATTCAACTGACAGAGTTAAACTCACGTGTGGATTCAGCGGTTTGCAAACCCTTTCTGTGCAGAATCCCAAAACCGGTATTTCCTACCCAATGCCCGCATCCGTACTAAACAGCAGGAAACTTCGTCTAAAACTCAGGCGAAACGTTTCCTTGTAACTGCTCTGCTGTGCGTTCGTTCACCTAAGAGAGTTGAATCTATGTTGAGATTCAGCGAGTCAGAAACACGTTTCTTCTAGGAGCTGCGTTGGGATATTCCCGAGTGAATGGGACCATAGGCTGTACAGAGAAATATCTGCTCCTAAAACCAAAAGTGTGCTATCTAACTGAATGGTTGTGAATGTGTGCATTCAACTGACAGAGTTAAACTCACGTTTGGATTCAGCGGTTTACAAACCCTTTCTGTGCAGAATCCCAAAACCGGTAATTCCAGCTCAATGCCGGCATACGTACTAAACTGCAGGAAACTTCCACTAAAACTCAGGAGAAACGTTTACTTGTAACTGCTCTGCTGTGCGTTCGTTCACCTAAGAGAGTTGAATCTATGTTGAGATTCAGCGAGTCAGAAACACGTTTCTTCTAGGAGCTGCGTTGGGATATTCCCGAGTGAATGGGACCTTTGGCTGTACAGAGATATATCTGCTCCTAAAACCAAAAGCGTGCTATCTAACTGAATGGTTGTCAATGTGTGCATTCAACTGACAGAGTTAAACTCACGTGTGGATTCAGCGGTTTGCAAAACCTTTCTGTGCAGAATTCCAAAACCGGTATTTCCAGGCGAATGCCGGCATCCGTACTAAACAGCAGGAAACTTCGTCTAAAACTCAGGAGAAACGTTTCCTTGAAACTGCTCTGCTGTGCGTTCGTTCACCTAAGAGAGTTGAATCTATGTTGAGATTCAGCGAGTCAGAAACACGTTTCTTCTAGGAGCTGAGTAGGGATATTCCCGAGTGAATGGGACCATAGGCTGTACAGAGAAATATCTGCTTCTAAAACCAAAACGGAGCTATCTAACTGAATGGTTGTCAATGTGTTCATTCCACTGACAGAGTTAAACTCACGTGTGGATTCAGCGGTTTGCAAACCCTTTCTATGCAGAATCCCAAAACCGGTATGTCCAGCCCAATGCCGGCATACGTACTAAACAGCAGGAAACTTCATCTAAAACTCAGGCGAAACGTTTCCTTGTAACTGCTCTGCTGTGCGTTCGTTCACCTAAGAGAGTTGAATCTATGTTGAGATTCAGCGAGTCAGAAACACGTTTCTTCTAGGAGCTGCGTTGGGATATTCCCGAGTGAATGGGACCATAGGCTGTACAGAGAAATATCTGCTTCTAAAACCAAAACGGAGCTATCTAACTGAATGGTTGTCAATGTGTGCATTCAACTGACAGAGATAAACTCACGTGTGGATTCAGCGGTTTGCAAACCCTTTCTGTGCAGAATCCCAAAACCGGTATTTCCAGCCCAATGCCGGCATACGTACTAAACCACAGGAAACTTCATCTAAAACTCAGGAGAAACGTTTCCTTGAAACTGCTCTGCTGTGCGTTCGTTCACCTAAGAGAGTTGAATCTATGTTGAGATTCAGCGAGTCAGAAACACGTTTCTTCTAGGAGCTGCCTTGGGATATTCCCGAGTGAATGGGACCATAGGCTGTACAGAGAAATATCTGCTTCTAAAACCAAAACGGAGCTATCAAACTGAATGGTGGTCAATGTGTGCATTCAACTGACAGAGTTAAACTCACGTGTGGATTCAGCGGTTTGCAAACCCTTTCTGTGCAGAATCCCAAAACCGGTATTTCCAGCCGAATGCCGGCGTCCGTACTAAACAGCAGGAAACTTCGTCTAAAACTCAGGAGAAACGTTTCCTTGAAACTGCTCTGCTGTGCGTTCGTTCACCTAAGAGAGTTGAATCTATGTTGAGATTCAGCGAGTCAGAAACACGTTTCTTCTAGGAGCTGCGTTGGGATATTCCCGAGTGAATGGGACCATAGGCTGTACAGAGAAATATCTGCTTCTAAAACCAAAACGGAGCTATCTAACTGAATGGTTGTCAATGTGTGCATTCAACTGACAGAGTTAAACTCACGTGTGGATTCAGCGGTTTGCAAACCCTTTCTGTGCAGAATCCCAAAACCGGTATTTCCTACCCAATACCCGCATCCGTACTAAACAGCAGGAAACTTCGTCTAAAACTCAGGCGAAACGTTTCCTTGTAACTGCTCTGCTGTGCGTTCGTTCACCTAAGAGAGTTGAATCTATGTTGAGATTCAGCGAGTCAGAAACACGTTTCTTCTAGGAGCTGCGTTGGGATATTCCCGAGTGAATGGGAACATAGGCTGTACAGAGAAATATCTGCTCCTAAAACCAAAAGGGTGCTATCTAACTGAATGGTTGTCAATGTGTGCATTCAACTGACAGAGTTAAACTCACGTTTGGATTCAGCGGTTTACAAACCCTTTCTGTGCAGAATCCCAAAACCGGTAATTCCAGCTCAATGCCGGCATACGTACTAAACTGCAGGAAACTTCCACTAAAACTCAGGAGAAACGTTTACTTGTAACTGCTCTGCTGTGCGTTCGTTTACCTAAGAGAGTTGAATCTATGTTGAGATTCAGCGAGTCAGAAACACGTTTCTTCTAGGAGCTGCGTTGGGATATTCCCGAGTGAATGGGACCATAGGCTGTACAGAGATATATCTGCTCCTAAAACCAAAAGCGTGCTATCTAACTGAATGGTTGTCAATGTGTGCATTCAACTGACAGAGTTAAACTCACGTTTGGATTCAGCGCTTTACAAACCCTTTCTGTGCAGAATCCCAAAACCGGTAATTCCAGCTCAATGCCGGCATACGTACTAAACTGCAGGAAACTTCCTCTAAAACTCAGGAGAAACGTTTCCTTGAAACTGCTCTGCTGTGCGTTCGTTCACCTAAGAGAGTTGAATCTATGTTGAGATTCAGCGAGTCAGAAACACGTTTCTTCTAGGAGCTGCGTTGGGATATTCCCGAGTGAATGGGACCATAGGCTGTACAGAGAAATATCTGCTTCTAAAACCAAAACGGAGCTATCTAACTGAATGGTTGTCAATGTGTGCATTCAACTGACAGAGATAAACTCACGTGTGGATTCAGCGGTTTGCAAACCCTTTCTGTGCAGAATTCCAAAACCGGTATTTCCAGCCCAATGCCGGCATACGTACTAAACAGCAGGAAACTTCATCTAAAACTCAGGAGAAACGTTTCCTTGAAACTGCTCTGCTGTGCGTTCGTTCACCTAAGAGAGTTGAATCTATGTTGAGATTCAGCGAGTCAGAAACACGTTTCTTCTAGGAGCTGCCTTGGGATATTCCCGAGTGAATGGGACCATAGGCTGTACAGAGAAATATCTGCTTCTAAAACCAAAACGGAGCTATCAAACTGAATGGTGGTCAATGTGTGCATTCAACTGACAGAGTTAAACTCACGTGTGGATTCAGCGGTTTGCAAACCCTTTCTGTGCAGAATCCCAAAACCGGTATTTCCAGCCGAATGCAGGCGTCCGTACTAA
Source organism: Aotus nancymaae (assembly GCF_030222135.1). Taxonomy (NCBI): domain Eukaryota; kingdom Metazoa; phylum Chordata; class Mammalia; order Primates; family Aotidae; genus Aotus; species Aotus nancymaae. The sequence goes on from NW_026988493.1 coordinate 959,734, forward strand.
ACAGCAGGAAACTTCGTCTAAAACTCAGGAGAAACGTTTCCTTGAAACTGCTCTGCTGTGCGTTCGTTCACCTAAGAGAGTTGAATCTATGTTGAGATTCAGCGAGTCAGAAACACGTTTCTTCTAGGAGCTGCGTTGGGATATTCCCGAGTGAATGGGACCATAGGCTGTACAGAGAAATATCTGCTTCTAAAACCAAAACGGAGCTATCTAACTGAATGGTTGTAAATGTGTGCATTCAAGTGACAGAGTTAAACTCACGTGTGGATTCAGCGGTTTGCAAACCCTTTCTGTGCAGAATCCCAAAACCGGTATTTCCTACCCAATGCCCGCATCCGTACTAAACAGCAGGAAACTTCGTCTAAAACTCAGGCGAAACGTTTCCTTGTAACTGCTCTGCTGTGCGTTCGTTCACCTAAGAGAGTTGAATCTATGTTGAGATTCAGCGAGTCAGAAACACGTTTCTTCTAGGAGCTGCGTTGGGATATTCCCGAGTGAATGGGACCATAGGCTGTACAGAGAAATATCTGCTCCTAAAACCAAAAGTGTGCTATCTAACTGAATGGTTGTGAATGTGTGCATTCAACTGACAGAGTTAAACTCACGTTTGGATTCAGCGGTTTACAAACCCTTTCTGTGCAGAATCCCAAAACCGGTAATTCCAGCTCAATGCCGGCATACGTACTAAACTGCAGGAAACTTCCACTAAAACTCAGGAGAAACGTTTACTTGTAACTGCTCTGCTGTGCGTTCGTTCACCTAAGAGAGTTGAATCTATGTTGAGATTCAGCGAGTCAGAAACACGTTTCTTCTAGGAGCTGCGTTGGGATATTCCCGAGTGAATGGGACCTTTGGCTGTACAGAGATATATCTGCTCCTAAAACCAAAAGCGTGCTATCTAACTGAATGGTTGTCAATGTGTGCATTCAACTGACAGAGTTAAACTCACGTTTGGATTCAGCGGTTTACAAACCCTTTCTGTGCAGAATCCCAAAACCGGTAATTCCAGCTCAATGCCGGCATACGTACTAAACTGCAGGAAACTTCCTCTAAAACTCAGGAGAAACGTTTCCTTGAAACTGCTCTGCTGTGCGTTCGTTCACCTAAGAGAGTTGAATCTATGTTGAGATTCAGCGAGTCAGAAACACGTTTCTTCTAGGAGCTGCGTTGGGATATTCCCGAGTGAATGGGACCATAGGCTGTACAGAGAAATATCTGCTTCTAAAACCAAAACGGAGCTATCAAACTGAATGGTTGTCAATGTGTGCATTCAACTGACAGAGATAAACTCACGTGTGGATTCAGCGGTTTGCAAACCCTTTCTGTGCAGAATCCCAAAACCGGTATTTCCAGCCCAATGCCGGCATACGTACTAAACAGCAGGAAACTTCATCTAAAACTCAGGAGAAACGTTTCCTTGAAACTGCTCTGCTGTGCGTTCGTTCACCTAAGAGAGTTGAATCTATGTTGAGATTCAGCGAGTCAGAAACACGTTTCTTCTAGGAGCTGCCTTGGGATATTCCCGAGTGAATGGGACCATAGGCTGTACAGAGAAATATCTGCTTCTAAAACCAAAACGGAGCTATCAAACTGAATGGTGCTCAATGTGTGCATTCAACTGACAGAGTTAAACTCACGTGTGGATTCAGCGGTTTGCAAAACCTTTCTGTGCAGAATTCCAAAATCGGTATTTCCAGGCGAATGCCGGCATCCGTACTAAACAGCAGGAAACTTCGTCTAAAACTCAGGAGAAACGTTTCCTTGAAACTGCTCTGCTGTGCGTTCGTTCACCTAAGAGAGTTGAATCTATGTTGAGATTCAGCGAGTCAGAAACACGTTTCTTCTAGGAGCTGAGTAGGGATATTCCCGAGTGAATGGGACCATAGGCTGTACAGAGAAATATCTGCTTCTAAAACCAAAACGGAGCTATCTAACTGAATGGTTGTCAATGTGTGCATTCAACTGACAGAGTTAAACTCACGTGTGGATTCAGCGGTTTGCAAACCCTTTCTGTGCAGAATCCCAAAACCGGTATTTCCTACCCAATGCCCGCATCCGTACTAAACAGCAGGAAACTTCGTCTAAAACTCAGGCGAAACGTTTCCTTGTAACTGCTCTGCTGTGCGTTCGTTCACCTAAGAGAGTTGAATCTATGTTGAGATTCAGCGAGTCAGAAACACGTTTCTTCTAGGAGCTGCGTTGGGATATTCCCGAGTGAATGGGACCATAGGCTGTACAGAGAAATATCTGCTCCTAAAACCAAAAGTGTGCTATCTAACTGAATGGTTGTCAATGTGTGCATTCAACTGACAGAGTTAAACTCACGTTTGGATTCAGCGGTTTACAAACCCTTTCTGTGCAGAATCCCAAAACCGGTAATTCCAGCTCAATGCCGGCATACGTACTAAACTGCAGGAAACTTCCACTAAAACTCAGGAGAAACGATTACTTGTAACTGCTCTGCTGTGCGTTCGTTCACCTAAGAGAGTTGAATCTATGTTGAGATTCAGCGAGTCAGAAACACGTTTCTTCTAGGAGCTGCGTTGGGATATTCCCGAGTGAATGGGACCTTTGGCTGTACAGAGATATATCTGCTCCTAAAACCAAAAGCGTGCTATCTAACTGAATGGTTGTCAATGTGTGCATTCAACTGACAGAGTTAAACTCACGTTTGGATTCAGCGGTTTACAAACCCTTTCTGTGCAGAATCCCAAAACCGGTAATTCCAGCTCAATGCCGGCATACGTACTAAACTGCAGGAAACTTCCTCTAAAACTCAGGAGAAACGTTTCCTTGAAACTGCTCTGCTGTGCGTTCGTTCACCTAAGAGAGTTGAATCTATGTTGAGATTCAGCGAGTCAGAAACACGTTTCTTCTAGGAGCTGCGTTGGGATATTCCCGAGTGAATGGGACCATAGGCTGTACAGAGAAATATCTGCTTCTAAAACCAAAACGGAGCTATCTAACTGAATGGTTGTCAATGTGTTCATTCCACTGACAGAGTTAAACTCACGTGTGGATTCAGCGGTTTGCAAACCCTTTCTATGCAGAATCCCAAAACCGGTATGTCCAGCCCAATGCCGGCATACGTACTAAACAGCAGGAAACTTCATCTAAAACTCAGGCGAAACGTTTCCTTGTATCTGCTCTGCTGTGCGTTCGTTCACCTAAGAGAGTTGAATCTATGTTGAGATTCAGCGAGTCAGAAACACGTTTCTTCTAGGAGCTGCGTTGGGATATTCCCGAGTGAATGGGACCATAGGCTGTACAGAGAAATATCTGCTTCTAAAACCAAAACGGAGCTATCTAACTGAATGGTTGTCAATGTGTGCATTCAACTGACAGAGATAAACTCACGTGTGGATTCAGCGGTTTGCAAACCCTTTCTGTGCAGAATCCCAAAACCGGTATTTCCAGCCCAATGCCGGCATACGTACTAAACAGCAGGAAACTTCATCTAAAACTCAGGAGAAAAGTTTCCTTGAAACTGCTCTGCTGTGCGTTCGTTCACCTAAGAGAGTTGAATCTATGTTGAGATTCAGCGAGTCAGAAACACGTTTCTTCTAGGAGCTGCGTTGGGATATTCCCGAGTGAATGTGACCATAGGCTGTACAGAGAAATATCTGCTTCTAAAACCAAAACGGAGCTATCAAACTGAATGGTGGTCAATGTGTGCATTCAACTGACAGAGTTAAACTCACGGGTGGATTCAGCGGTTTGCAAACCCTTTCTGTGCAGAATCCCAAAACCGGTATTTCCAGCCGAATGCCGGCGTCCGTACTAAACAGCAGGAAACTTCGTCTAAAACTCAGGAGAAACGTTTCCTTGAAACTGCTCTGCTGTGCGTTCGTTCACCTAAGAGAGTTGAATCTATGTTGAGATTCAGCGAGTCAGAAACACGTTTCTTCTAGGAGCTGCGTTGGGATATTCCCGAGTGAATGGGACCATAGGCTGTACAGAGAAATATCTGCTTCTAAAACCAAAACGGAGCTATCTAACTGAATGGTTGTCAATGTGTGCATTCAACTGACAGAGTTAAACTCACGTGTGGATTCAGCGGTTTGCAAACCCTTTCTGTGCAGAATCCCAAAACCGGTATTTCCTACCCAATGCCCGCATCCGTACTAAACAGCAGGAAACTTCGTCTAAAACTCAGGCGAAACGTTTCCTTGAAACTGCTCTGCTGTGCGTTCGTTCACCTAAGAGAGTTGAATCTATGTTGAGATTCAGCGAGTCAGAAACACGTTTCTTCTAGGAGCTGCGTTGGGATATTCCCGAGTGAATGGGACCATAGGCTGTACAGAGAAATATCTGCTTCTAAAACCAAAACGGAGCTATCAAACTGAATGGTGGTCAATGTGTGCATTCAACTGACAGAGTTAAACTCACGTGTGGATTCAGCGGTTTGCAAAACCTTTCTGTGCAGAATTCCAAAACCGGTATTTCCAGGCGAATGCCGGCATCCGTACTAAACAGCAGGAAACTTCGTCTAAAACTCAGGAGAAACGTTTCCTTGAAACTGCTCTGCTGTGCGTTCGTTCACCTAAGAGAGTTGAATCTATGTTGAGATTCAGCGAGTCAGAAACACGTTTCTTCTAGGAGCTGAGTAGGGATATTCCCGAGTGAATGGGACCATAGGCTGTACAGAGAAATATCTGCTTCTAAAACCAAAACGGAGCTATCTAACTGAATGGTTGTCAATGTGTTCATTCCACTGACAGAGTTAAACTCACGTGTGGATTCAGCGGTTTGCAAACCCTTTCTATGCAGAATCCCAAAACCGGTATGTCCAGCCCAATGCCGGCATACGTACTAAACAGCAGGAAACTTCATCTAAAACTCAGGCGAAACGTTTCCTTGTAACTGCTCTGCTGTGCGTTCGTTCACCTAAGAGAGTTGAATCTATGTTGAGATTCAGCGAGTCAGAAACACGTTTCTTCTAGGAGCTGCGTTGGGATGTTCCCGAGTGAATGGGACCATAGGCTGTACAGAGAAATATCTGCTTCTAAAACCAAAACGGAGCTATCTAACTGAATGGTTGTCAATGTGTGCATTCAACTGACAGAGATAAACTCACGTGTGGATTCAGCGGTTTGCAAACCCTTTCTGTGCAGAATCCCAAAACCGGTATTTCCAGCCCAATGCCGGCATACGTACTAAACAGCAGGAAACTTCATCTAAAACTCAGGAGAAACGTTTCCTTGAAACTGCTCTGCTGTGCGTTCGTTCACCTAAGAGAGTTGAATCTATGTTGAGATTCAGCGAGTCAGAAACACGTTTCTTCTAGGAGCTGCGTTGGGATATTCCCGAGTGAATGGGACCATAGGCTGTACAGAGAAATATCTGCTTCTAAAACCAAAACGGAGCTATCAAACTGAATGGTGGTCAATGTGTGCATTCAACTGACAGAGTTAAACTCACGTGTGTATTCAGCGGTTTGCAAACCCTTTCTGTGCATTATCCCAAAACCGGTATTTCCAGCCGAATGCCGGCGTCCGTACTAAACAGCAGGAAACTTCGTCTAAAACTCAGGAGAAACGTTTCCTTGAAACTGCTCCGCTGTGCGTTCGTTCACCTAAGAGAGTTGAATCTATGTTGAGATTCAGCGAGTCAGAAACACGTTTCTTCTAGGAGCTGCGTTGGGATATTCCCGAGTGAATGGGACCATAGGCTGTACAGAGAAATATCTGCTTCTAAAACCAAAACGGAGCTATCTAACTGAATGGTTGTCAATGTGTGCATTCAACTGACAGAGTTAAACTCACGTGTGGATTCAGCGGTTTGCAAACCCTTTCTGTGCAGAATCCCAAAACCGATATTTCCTACCCAATGCCCGCATCCGTACTAAACAGCAGGAAACTTCGTCTAAAACTCAGGCGAAACGTTTCCTTGTAACTGCTCTGCTGTGCGTTCGTTCACCTAAGAGAGTTGAATCTATGTTGAGATTCAGCGAGTCAGAAACACGTTTCTTCTAGGAGCTGCGTTGGGATATTCCCGACTGAATGGGACCATAGGCTGTACAGAGAAATATCTGCTCCTAAAACCAAAAGTGTGCTATCTAACTGAATGGTTGTCAATGTGTGCATTCAACTGACAGAGTTAAACTCACGTTTGGATTCAGCGGTTTACAAACCCTTTCTGTGCAGAATCCCAAAACTGGTAATTCCAGCTCAATGCCGGCATACGTACTAAACTGCAGGAAACTTCCACTAAAACTCAGGAGAAACGTTTACTTGTAACTGCTCTGCTGTGCGTTCGTTCACCTAAGAGAGTTGAATCTATGTTGAGATTCAGCGAGTCAGAAACACGTTTCTTCTAGGAGCTGCGTTGGGATATTCCCGAGTGAATGGGACCTTTGGCTGTACAGAGATATATCTGCTCCTAAAACCAAAAGCGTGCTATCTAACTGAATGGCTGTCAATGTGTGCATTCAACTGACAGAGTTAAACTCACGTTTGGATTCAGCGGTTTACAAACCCTTTCTGTGCAGAATCCCAAAACCGGTAATTCCAGCTCAATGCCGGCATACGTACTAAACTGCAGGAAACTTCCTCTAAAACTCAGGAGAAACGTTTCCTTGAAACTGCTCTGCTGTGCTTTCGTTCACCTAAGAGAGTTGAATCTATGTTGAGATTCAGCGAGTCAGAAACACGTTTCTTCTAGGAGCTGCGTTGGGATATTCCCGAGTGAATGGGACCATAGGCTGTACAGAGAAATATCTGCTTCTAAAACCAAAACGGAGCTATCAAACTGAATGGTGGTCAATGTGTGCATTCAACTGACAGAGTTAAACTCACGTGTGGATTCAGCGGTTTGCAAAACCTTTCTGTGCAGAATTCCAAAACCGGTATTTCCAGCCGAATGCCGGCATCCGTACTAAACAGCAGGAAACTTCGTCTAAAAAACAGGAGAAACGTTTCCTTGAAACTGCTCTGCTGTGCGTTCGTTCACCTAAGAGAGTTGAATCTATGTTGAGATTAAGCGAGTCAGAAACACGTTTCTTCTAGGAGCTGAGTAGGGATATTCCCGAGTGAATGGGACCATAGGCTGTACAGAGAAATATCTGCTTCTAAAACCAAAACGGAGCTATCTAACTGAATGGTTGTCAATGTGTTCATTCCACTGACAGAGTTAAACTCACGTGTGGATTCAGGGGTTTGCAAACCCTTTCTATGCAGAATCCCAAAACCGGTATGTCCAGCCCAATGCCGGCATACGTACTAAACAGCAGGAAACTTCATCTAAAACTCAGGCGAAACGTTTCCTCGTAACTGCTCTGCTGTGCGTTCGTTCACCTAAGAGAGTTGAATCTATGTTGAGATTCAGCGAGTCAGAAACACGTTTCTTCTAGGAGCTGCGTTGGGATATTCCCGAGTGAATGGGACCATAGGCTGTACAGAGAAATATCTGCTTCTAAAACCAAAACGGAGCTATCTAACTGAACGGTTGTCAATGTGTGCATTCAACTGACAGAGATAAACTCACGTGTGGATTCAGCGGTTTGCAAACCCTTTCTGTGCAGAATCCCAAAACCGGTATTTCCAGCCCAATGCCGGCATACGTACTAAACAGCAGGAAACTTCATCTAAAACTCAGGAGAAAAGTTTCCTTGAAACTGCTCTGCTGTGCGTTCGTTCACCTAAGAGAGTTGAATCTATGTTGAGATTCAGTGAGTCAGAAACACGTTTCTTCTAGGAGCTGCGTTGGGATATTCCCGAGTGAATGGGACCATAGGCTGTACAGAGAAATATCTGCTTCTAAAACCAAAACGGAGCTATCAAACTGAATGGTGGTCAAAGTGTGCATTCAACTGACAGAGTTAAACTCACGTGTGGATTCAGCGGTTTGCAAACCCTTTCTGTGCAGAATCCCAAAACCGGTATTTCCAGCCGAATGCCGGCGTCCGTACTAAACAGCAGGAAACTTCGTCTAAAACTCAGGAGAAACGTTTCCTTGAAACTGCTCTGCTGTGCGTTCGTTCACCTAAGAGAGTTGAATCTATGTTGAGATTCAGCGAGTCAGAAACACGTTTCTTCTAGGAGCTGCGTTGGGATATTCCCGAGTGAATGGGACCATAGGCTGTACAGAGAAATATCTGCTTCTAAAACCAAAACGGAGCTATCTAACTGAATGGTTGTCAATGTGTGCATTCAACTGACAGAGTTAAACTCACGTGTGGATTCAGCGGTTTGCAAACCCTTTCTGTGCAGAATCCCAAAACCGGTATTTCCTACCCAATGCCGGCATCCGTACTAAACAGCAGGAAACTTCGTCTAAAACTCAGGCGAAACGTTTCCTTGTAACTGCTCTGCTGTGCGTTCGTTCACCTAAGAGAGTTGAATCTATGTTGAGATTCAGCGAGTCAGAAACACGTTTCTTCTAGGAACTGCGTTGGGATATTCCCGAGTGAATGGTACCATAGGCTGTACAGAGAAATATCTGCTCCTAAAACCAAAAGTGTGCTATCTCACTGAATGGTTGTCAATGTGTGCATTCAACTGACAGAGATAAACTCACGTTTGGATTCAGCGGTTTACAAACCCTTTCTGTGCAGAATCCCAAAACCGGTAATTCCAGCTCAATGCCGGCATACGTACTAAACTGCAGGAAACTTCCACTAAAACTCAGGAGAAACGTTTACTTGTAAATGCTCTGCTGTGCGTTCGTTCACCTAAGAGAGTTGAACCTATGTTGAGATTCAGCGAGTCAGAAACACGTTTCTTCTAGGAGCTGCGTTGGGATATTCCCGAGTGAATGGGACCTTTGGCTGTACAGAGATATATCTGCTCCTAAAACCAAAAGCGTGCTATCTAACTGAATGGTTGTCAATGTGTGCATTCAACTGACAGAGTTAAACTCACGTTTGGATTCAGCGGTTTACAAACCCTTTCTGTGCAGAATCCCAAAACCGGTAATTCCAGCTCAATGCCGGCATACGTACTAAACTGCAGGAAACTTCCTCTAAAACTCAGGAGAAACGTTTCCTTGAAACTGCTCTGCTGTGCGTTCGTTCACCTAAGAGAGTTGAATCTATGTTGAGATTCAGCGAGTCAGAAACACGTTTCTTCTAGGAGCTGCGTTGGGATATTCCCGAGTGAATGGGACCATAGGCTGTACAGAGAAATATCTGCTCCTAAAACCAAAACGGAGCTATCTAACTGAATGGTTGTCAATGTGTGCATTCAACTGACAGAGATAAACTCACGTGTGGATTCAGCGGTTTGCAAACCCTTTCTGTGCAGAATCCCAAAACCGGTATTTCCAGCCCAATGCCGGCATACGTACTAAACAGCAGGAAACTTCATCTAAAACTCAGGAGAAACGTTTCCTTGAAACTGCTCTGCTGTGCGTTCGTTCACCTAAGAGAGTTGAATCTATGTTGAGATTCAGCGAGTCAGAAACACGTTTCTTCTAGGAGCTGCGTTGGGATATTCCCGAGTGAATGGGACCATAGGCTGTACAGAGAAATATCTGCTTCTAAAACCAAAACGGAGCTAACAAACTGAATGGTGGTCAATGTGTGCATTCAACTGACAGAGTTAAACTCACGTGTGGATTCAGCGGTTTGCAAACCCTTTCTGTGCAGAATCCCAAAACCGGTATTTCCAGCCGAATGCCGGCGTCCGTACTAAACAGCAGGAAACTTCGTCTAAAACTCAGGAGAAACGTTTCCTTGAAACTGCTCTGCTGTGCGTTCGTTCACCTAAGAGAGTTGAATCTATGTTGAGATTCAGCGAGTCAGAAACACGTTTCTTCTAGGAGCTGCGTTGGGATATTCCCGAGTGAATGGGACCATAGGCTGTACAGAGAAATATCTGCTTCTAAAACCAAAACGGAGCTATCTAACTGAATGGTTGTCAATGTGTGCATTCAACTGACAGAGTTAAACTCACGTGTGGATTCAGCGGTTTGCAAACCCTTTCTGTGCAGAATCCCAAAACCGGTATTTCCTACCCAATGCCGGCATCCGTACTAAACAGCAGGAAACTTCGTCTAAAACTCATGCGAAACGTTTCCTTGTAACTGCTCTGCTGTGCGTTCATTCACCTAAGAGAGTTGAATCTATGTTGAGATTCAGCGAGTCAGAAACACGTTTCTTCTAGGAACTGCGTTGGGATATTCCCGAGTGAATGGGACCATAGGCTGTACAGAGAAATATCTGCTCCTAAAACCAAAAGTGTGCTATCTAACTGAATGGTTGTCAATGTGTGCATTCAACTGACAGAGTTAAACTCACGTTTGGATTCAGCGGTTTACAAACCCTTTCTGTGCAGAATCCCAAAACCGCTAATTCCAGCTCAATGCCGGCATACGTACTAAACTGCAGGAAATTTCCACTAAAACTCAGGAGAAACGTTTACTTGTAACTGCTCTGCTGTGCGTTCGTTCACCTAAGAGAGTTGAATCTATGATGAGATTCAGCGAGTCAGAAACACGTTTCTTCCAGTAGCTGCGTTGGGATATTCCCGAGTGAATGGGACCATTGGCTGTACAGAGATATATCTGCTCCTAAAACCAAAAGCGTGCTATCTAACTGAATGGTTGTCAATGTGTGCATTCAACTGACAGAGTTAAACTCACGTTTGGATTCAGCGGTTTACAAACCCTTTCTGTGCAGAATCCCAAAACCGGTAATTCCAGCTCAATGCCGGCATACGTACTAAACTGCAGGAAACTTCCTCTAAAACTCAGGAGAAACGTTTCCTTGAAACTGCTCTGCTGTGCGTTCGTTCACCTAAGAGAGTTGAATCTATGTTGAGATTCAGCGAGTCAGAAACACGTTTCTTCTAGGAGCTGCGTTGGGATATTCCCGAGTGAATTGGACCATAGGCTGTACAGAGAAATATCTGCTTCTAAAACCAAAACGGAGCTATCTAACTGAATGGTTGTCAATGTGTGCATTCAACTGACAGAGATAAACTCACGTGTGGATTCAGCGGTTTGCAAACCCTTTCTGTGCAGAATCCCAAAACCGGTATTTCCAGCCCAATGCCGGCATACGTACTAAACAGCAGGAAACTTCATCTAAAACTCAGGAGAAACGTTTCCTTGAAACTGCTCTGCTGTGCGTTCGTTCACCTAAGAGAGTTGAATCTATGTTGAGATTCAGCGAGTCAGAAACACGTTTCTTCTAGGAGCTGCGTTGGGATATTCCCGAGTGAATGGGACCATAGGCTGTACAGAGAAATATCTGCTTCTAAAACCAAAACGGAGCTATCAAACTGAATGGTGGTCAATGTGTGCATTCAACTGACAGAGTTAAACTCACGTGTGGATTCAGCGGTTTGCAAACCCTTTCTGTGCATTATCCCAAAACCGGTATTTCCAGCCGAATGCCGGCGTCCGTACTAAACAGCAGGAAACTTCGTCTAAAACTCAGGAGAAACGTTTCCTTGAAACTGCTCTGCTGTGCGTTCGTTCACCTAAGAGAGTTGAATCTATGTTGAGATTCAGCGAGTCAGAAACACGTTTCTTCTAGGAGCTGCGTTGGGATATTCCCGAGTGAATGGGACCATAGGCTGTACAGAGAAATATCTGCTTCTAAAACCAAAACGGAGCTAACAAACTGAATGGTGGTCAATGTGTGCATTCAACTGACAGAGTTAAACTCACGTGTGGATTCAGCGGTTTGCAAACCCTTTCTGTGCAGAATCCCAAAACCGGTATTTCCAGCCGAATGCCGGCGTCCGTACTAAACAGCAGGAAACTTCGTCTAAAACTCAGGAGAAACGTTTCCTTGAAACTGCTCTGCTGTGCGTTCGTTCACCTAAGAGAGTTGAATCTATGTTGAGATTCAGCGAGTCAGAAACACGTTTCTTCTAGGAGCTGCGTTGGGATATTCCCGAGTGAATGGGACCATAGGCTGTACAGAGAAATATCTGCTTCTAACACCAAAACGGAGCTATCTAACTGAATGGTTGTCAATGTGTGCATTCAACTGACAGAGTTAAACTCACGTGTGGATTCAGCGGTTTGCAAACCCTTTCTGTGCAGAATCCCAAAACCGGTGTTTCCAGCGTAATGGCGGCATCCGTACTAAACAGCAGGAAACTTCGTCTAAAACTCAGGCGAAACGTTTCCTTGTAACTGCTCTGCTGTGCGTTCGTTCACCTAAGAGAGTTGAATCTATGTTGAGATTCAGCGAGCCAGAAACACGTTTCTTCTAGGAACTGCGTTGGGATATTCCCGAGTGAATGGGACCATAGGCTGTACAGAGAAATATCTGCTCCTAAAACCAAAAGTGTGCTATCTAACTGAATGGTTGTCAATGTGTGCATTCAACTGACAGAGTTAAACTCACGTTTGGATTCAGCGGTTTACAAACCGTTTCTGTGCAGAATCCCAAAACCGGTAATTCCAGCTCAATGCCGGCATACGTACTAAACTGCAGGAAATTTCCACTAAAACTCAGGAGAAACGTTTACTTGTAACTGCTCTCCTGTGCGTTCATTCACCTAAGAGAGTTGAATCTATGATGAGATTCAGCGAGTCAGAAACACGTTTCTTCCTGTAGCTGCGTTGGGATATTCCCGAGTGAATGGGACCATTGGCTGTACAGAGATATATCTGCTCCTAAAACCAAAAGCGTGCTATCTAACTGAATGGTTGTCAATGTGTGCATTCAACTGACAGAGTTAAACTCACGTTTGGATTCAGCGGTTTACAAACCCTTTCTGTGCAGAATCCCAAAACCGGTAATTCCAGCTCAATGCCGGCATACGTACTAAACTGCAGGAAACTTCCACTAAAACTCAGGAGAAACGTTTACTTGTAACTGCTCTGCTGTGCGTTCGTTCACCTAAGAGAGTTGAATCTATGTTGAGATTCAGCGAGTCAGAAACACGTTTCTTCTAGGAGCTGCGTTGGGATATTCCCGACTGAATGGGACCTTTGGCTGTACAGAGATATATCTGCTCCTAAAACCAAAAGCGTGCTATCTAACTGAATGGTTGTCAATGTGTGCATTCAACTGACAGAGTTAAACTCACGTTTGGATTCAGCGGTTTACAAACCCTTTCTGTGCAGAATCCCAAAACCGGTAATTCCAGCTCAATGCCGGCATACGTACTAAACTGCAGGAAACTTCCTCTAAAACTCAGGAGAAACGTTTCCTTGAAACTGCTCTGCTGTGCATTCGTTCACCTAAGAGAGTTGAATCTATGTTGAGATTCAGCGAGTCAGAAACACGTTTCTTCTAGGAGCTGCGTTGGGATATTCCCGAGTGAATGGGACCATAGGCTGTACAGAGAAATATCTGCTTCTAAAACCAAAACGGAGCTATCTAACTGAATGGTTGTCAATGTGTGCATTCAACTGACAGAGATAAACTCACGTGTGGATTCAGCGGTTTGCAAACCCTTTCTGTGCAGAATCCCAAAACCGGTATTTCCAGCCCAATGCCGGCATACGTACTAAACAGCAGGAAACTTCATCTAAAACTCAGGAGAAACGTTTCCTTGAAACTGCTCTGCTGTGCGTTCGTTCACCTAAGAGAGTTGAATCTATGTTGAGATTCAGCGAGTCAGAAACACGTTTCTTCTAGGAGCTGCGTTGGGATATTCCCGAGTGAATGGGACCATAGGCTGTACAGAGAAATATCTGCTTCTAAAACGAAAACGGAGCTATCAAACTGAATGGTGGTCAATGTGTGCATTCAACTGACAGAGTTAAACTCACGTGTGGATTCAGCGGTTTGCAAAACCTTTCTGTGCAGAATTCCAAAACCGGTATTTCCAGGCGAATGCCGGCATCCGTATTAAACAGCAGGAAACTTCGTCTAAAACTCAGGAGAAACGTTTCCTTGAAACTGCTCTGCTGTGCGTTCGTTCACCTAAGAGAGTTGAATCTATGTTGAGATTCAGCGAGTCAGAAACACGTTTCTTCTAGGAGCTGAGTAGGGATATTCCCGAGTGAATGGGACCATAGGCTGTACAGAGAAATATCTGCTTCTAAAACCAAAACGGAGCTATCTAACTGAATGGTTGTCAATGTGTTCATTCCACTGACAGAGTTAAACTCACGTGTGGATTCAGCGGTTTGCAAACCCTTTCTATGCAGAATCCCAAAACCGGTATGTCCAGCCCAATGCCGGCATACGTACTAAACAGCAGGAAACTTCATCTAAAACTCAGGCGAAACGTTTCCTTGTAACTGCTCTGCTGTGCGTTCGTTCACCTAAGAGAGTTGAATCTATGTTGAGATTCAGCGAGTCAGAAACACGTTTCTTCTAGGAGCTGCGTTGGGATATTCCCGAGTGAATGGGACCATAGGTTGTACAGACAAATATCTGCTTCTAAAACCAAAACGGAGCTATCTAACTGAATGGTTGTCAATGTGTGCATTCAACTGACAGAGATAAACTCACGTGTGGATTCAGCGGTTTGCAAACCCTTTCTGTGCAGAATCCCAAAACCGGTATTTCCAGCCCAATGCCGGCATACGTACTAAACAGCAGGAAACTTCATCTAAAACTCAGGAGAAACGTTTCCTTGAAACTGCTCTGCTGTGCGTTCGTTCACCTAAGAGAGTTGAATCTATGTTGAGATTCAGCGAGTCAGAAACACGTTTCTTCTAGGAGCTGCGTTGGGATATTCCCGAGTGAATGGGACCATAGGCTGCACAGAGAAATATCTGCTTCTAAAACCAAAACGGAGCTATCAAACTGAATGGTGGTCAATGTGTGCATTCAACTGACAGAGTTAAACTCACGTGTGGATTCAGCGGTTTGCAAACCCTTTCTGTGCAGAATCCCAAAACCGGTATTTCCAGCCGAATGCCGGCGTCCGTACTAAACAGCAGGAAACTTCGTCTAAAACTCAGGAGAAACGTTTCCTTGAAACTGCTCTGCTGTGCGTTCGTTCACCTAAGAGAGTTGAATCTATGTTGAGATTCAGCGAGTCAGAAACACGTTTCTTCTAGGAGCTGCGTTGGGATATTCCCGAGTGAATGGGACCATAGGCTGTACAGAGAAATATCTGCTTCTAAAACCAAAACGGAGCTATCTAACTGAATGGTTGTCAATGTGTGCATTCAACTGACAGAGTTAAACTCACGTGTGGATTCAGCGGTTTGCAAACCCTTTCTGTGCAGAATCCCAAAACCGGTATTTCCTACCCAATGCCGGCATCCGTACTAAACAGCAGGAAACTTCGTCTAAAACTCAGGCGAAACGTTTCCTTGTAACTGCTCTGCTGTGCGTTCATTCACCTAAGAGAGTTGAATCTATGTTGAGATTCAGCGAGTCAGAAACACGTTTCTTCTAGGAACTGCGTTGGGATATTCCCGAGTGAATGGGACCATAGTCTGTACAGAGAAATATCTGCTCCTAAAACCAGAAGTGTGCTATCTAACTGAATGGTTGTCAATGTGTGCATTCAACTGACAGAGTTAAACTCACGTTTGGATTCAGCGGTTTACAAACCCTTTCTGTGCAGAATCCCAAAACCGGTAATTCCAGCTCAATGACGGCATACGTACTAAACTGCAGGAAATTTCCACTAAAACTCAGGAGAAACGTTTACTTGTAACTGCTCTGCTGTGCGTTCGTTCACCTAAGAGAGTTGAATCTATGATGAGATTCAGCGAGTCAGAAACACGTTTCTTCCAGTAGCTGCGTTGGGATATTCCCGAGTGAATGGGACCATTGGCTGTACAGAGATATATCTGCTCCTAAAACCAAAAGCGTGCTATCTAACTGAATGGTTCTCAATGTGTGCATTCAACTGACAGAGTTAAACTCACGTTTGGATTCAGCGGTTTACAAACCCTTTCTGTGCAGAATCCCAAAACCGGTAATTCCAGCTCAATGCCGGCATACGTACTAAACTGCAGGAAACTTCATCTAAAACTCAGGCGAAACGTTTCCTTGTAACTGCTCTGCTGTGCGTTCGTTCACCTAAGAGAGTTGAATCTATGTTGAGATTCAGCGAGTCAGAAACACGTTTCTTCTAGGAGCTGCGTTGGGATATTCCCGAGTGAATGGGACCATAGGCTGTACAGAGAAATATCTGCTTCTAAAACCAAAACGGAGCTATCTAACTGAATGGTTGTCAATGTGTGCATTCAACTGACAGAGATAAACTCACGTGTGGATTCAGCGGTTTGCAAACCCTTTCTGTGCAGAATCCCAAAACCGGTATTTCCAGCCCAATGCCGGCATACGTACTAAACAGCAGGAAACTTCATCTAAAACTCAGGAGAAACGTTTCCTTGAAACTGCTCTGCTGTGCGTTCGTTCACCTAAGAGAGTTGAATCTATGTTGAGATTCAGCGAGTCAGAAACACGTTTCTTCTAGGAGCTGCGTTGGGATATTCCCGAGTGAATGGGACCATAGGCTGTACAGAGAAATATCTGCTTCTAAAACCAAAACGGAGCTATCAAACTGAATGGTGGTCAATGTGTGCATTCAACTGACAGAGTTAAACTCACGTGTGGATTCAGCGGTTTGCAAACCCTTTCTGTGCATTATCCCAAAACCGGTATTTCCAGCCGAATGCCGGCGTCCGTACTAAACAGCAGGAAACTTCGTCTAAAACTCAGGAGAAACGTTTCCTTGAAACTGCTCTGCTGTGCGTTCGTTCACCTAAGAGAGTTGAATCTATGTTGAGATTCAGCGAGTCAGAAACACGTTTCTTCTAGGAGCTGCGTTGGGATATTCCCGAGTGAATGGGACCATAGGCTGTACAGAGAAATATCTGCTTCTAAAACCAAAACGGAGCTATCTAACTGAATGGTTGTCAATGTGTGCATTCAACTGACAGAGTTAAACTCACGTGTGGATTCAGCGGTTTGCAAACCCTTTCTGTGCAGAATCCCAAAACCGGTATTTCCTACCCAATGCCGGCATCCGTACTAAACAGCAGGAAACTTCGTCTAAAACTCAGGCGAAACGTTTCCTTGTAACTGCTCTGCTGTGCGTTCGTTCACTTAAGAGAGTTGAATCTATGTTGAGATTCAGCGAGTCAGAAACACGTTTCTTCTAGGAGCTGCGTTGGGATATTCCCGAGTGAATGGGACCATAGGCTGTACAGAGAAATATCTGCTCCTAAAACCAAAAGTGTGCTATCTAACTGAATGGTTGTCAATGTGTGCATTCAACTGACAGAGTTAAACTCACGTTTGGATTCAGCGGTTTACAAACCCTTTCTGTGCAGAATCCCAAAACCGGTAATTCCAGCTCAATGCCGGCATACGTACTAAACTGCAGGAAACTTCCACTAAAACTCAGGAGAAACGTTTACTTGTAACTGCTCTGCTGTGCGTTCGTTCACCTAAGAGAGTTGAATCTATGTTGAGATTCAGCGAGTCAGAAACACGTTTCTTCCAGTAGCTGCGTTGGGATATTCCCGAGTGAATGGGACCATAGGCTGTACAGAGATATATCTGCTCCTAAAACCAAAAGCGTGCTATCTAACTGAATGGTTGTCAATGTGTGCATTCAACTGACAGAGTTAAACTCACGTTTGGATTCAGCGGTTTACAAACCCTTTCTGTGCAGAATCCCAAAACCGGTAATTCCAGCTCAATGCCGGCATACGTACTAAACTGCAGGAAACTTCTTCTAAAACTCAGTAGAAACGTTTCCTTGAAACTGCTCTGCTGTGCGTTCGTTCACCTAAGAGAGTTGAATCTATGTGGAGATTCAGCGAGTCAGAAACACGTTTCTTCTAGGAGCTGAGTAGCGATATTCCCGAGTGAATCGGACCATAGGCTGTACAGAGAAATATCTGCTTCTAAAACCAAAACGGAGCTATCTAACTGAATGGTTGTCAATGTGTGCATTCAACTGACAGAGTTAAACTCACGTGTGGATTCAGCGGTTTGCAAACCCTTTCTGTGCAGAATCCCAAAACCGGTATTTCCAGCCCAATGCCGGCATACGTACTAAACAGCAGGAAACTTCGTCTAAAACTCAGGAGAAACGTTTCCTTGAAACTGCTCTGCTGTGCATTCGTTCACCTAGGAGAGTTGAATCTATGTT
Organism: Aotus nancymaae; assembly: GCF_030222135.1. NCBI lineage: Eukaryota > Metazoa > Chordata > Mammalia > Primates > Aotidae > Aotus > Aotus nancymaae. Next base: position 977,715 of record NW_026988493.1, read on the forward strand.
GAGATTCAGCGAGTCAGAAACACGTTTCTTCTAGGAGCTGCGTTGGGATATTCCCGAGTGAATGGGACCATAGGCTGTACAGAGAAATATCTGCTTCTAAAACCAAAACGGAGCTATCAAACTGAATGGTGGTCAATGTGTGCATTCAACTGACAGAGTTAAACTCACGTGTCGATTCAGCGGTTTGCAAACCCTTTCTGTGCAGAATCCCAAAACCGGTATTTCCTACCCAATGCCGGCATCCGTACTAAACAGCAGGAAACTTCGTCTAAAACTCAGGCGAAACGTTTCCTTGTAACTGCTCTGCTGTGCGTTCGTTCACCTAAGAGAGTTGAATCTATGTTGAGATTCAGCGAGTCAGAAACACGTTTCTTCTAGGAACTGCGTTGGGATATTCCCGAGTGAATGGGACCATAGTCTGTACAGAGAAATATCTGCTCCTAAAACCAGAAGTGTGCTATCTAACTGAATGGTTGTCAATGTGTGCATTCAACTGACAGAGTTAAACTCACGTTTGGATTCAGCGGTTTACAAACCCTTTCTGGGCAGAATCCCAAAACCGGTAATTCCAGCTCAATGACGGCATACGTACTAAACTGCAGGAAATTTCCACTAAAACTCAGGAGAAACGTTTACTTGTAACTGCTCTGCTGTGCGTTCGTTCACCTAAGAGAGTTGAATCTATGATGAGATTCAGCGAGTCAGAAACACGTTTCTTCCAGTAGCTGCGTTGGGATATTCCCGAGTGAATGGGACCATTGGCTGTACAGAGATATATCTGCTCCTAAAACCAAAAGCGTGCTATCTAACTGAATGGTTCTCAATGTGTGCATTCAACTGACAGAGTTAAACTCACGTTTGGATTCAGCGGTTTACAAACCCTTTCTGTGCAGAATCCCAAAACCGGTAATTCCAGCTCAATGCCGGCATACGTACTAAACTGCAGGAAACTTCATCTAAAACTCAGGCGAAACGTTTCCTTGTAACTGCTCTGCTGTGCGTTCGTTCACCTAAGAGAGTTGAATCTATGTTGAGATTCAGCGAGTCAGAAACACGTTTCTTCTAGGAGCTGCGTTGGGATATTCCCGAGTGAATGGGACCATAGGCTGTACAGAGAAATATCTGCTTCTAAAACCAAAACGGAGCTATCTAACTGAATGGTTGTCAATGTGTGCATTCAACTGACAGAGATAAACTCACGTGTGGATTCAGCGGTTTGCAAACCCTTTCTGTGCAGAATCCCAAAACCGGTATTTCCAGCCCAATGCCGGCATACGTACTAAACAGCAGGAAACTTCATCTAAAACTCAGGAGAAACGTTTCCTTGAAACTGCTCTGCTGTGCGTTCGTTCACCTAAGAGAGTTGAATCTATGTTGAGATTCAGCGAGTCAGAAACACGTTTCTTCTAGGAGCTGCGTTGGGATATTCCCGAGTGAATGGGACCATAGGCTGTACAGAGAAATATCTGCTTCTAAAACCAAAACGGAGCTATCAAACTGAATGGTGGTCAATGTGTGCATTCAACTGACAGAGTTAAACTCACGTGTGGATTCAGCGGTTTGCAAACCCTTTCTGTGCATTATCCCAAAACCGGTATTTCCAGCCGAATGCCGGCGTCCGTACTAAACAGCAGGAAACTTCGTCTAAAACTCAGGAGAAACGTTTCCTTGAAACTGCTCTGCTGTGCGTTCGTTCACCTAAGAGAGTTGAATCTATGTTGAGATTCAGCGAGTCAGAAACACGTTTCTTCTAGGAGCTGCGTTGGGATATTCCCGAGTGAATGGGACCATAGGCTGTACAGAGAAATATCTGCTTCTAAAACCAAAACGGAGCTATCTAACTGAATGGTTGTCAATGTGTGCATTCAACTGACAGAGTTAAACTCACGTGTGGATTCAGCGGTTTGCAAACCCTTTCTGTGCAGAATCCCAAAACCGGTATTTCCTACCCAATGCCGGCATCCGTACTAAACAGCAGGAAACTTCGTCTAAAACTCAGGCGAAACGTTTCCTTGTAACTGCTCTGCTGTGCGTTCGTTCACCTAAGAGAGTTGAATCTATGTTGAGATTCAGCGAGTCAGAAACACGTTTCTTCTAGGAGCTGCGTTGGGATATTCCCGAGTGAATGGGACCATAGGCTGTACAGAGAAATATCTGCTCCTAAAACCAAAAGTGTGCTATCTAACTGAATGGTTGTCAATGTGTGCATTCAACTGACAGAGTTAAACTCACGTTTGGATTCAGCGGTTTACAAACCCTTTCTGTGCAGAATCCCAAAACCGGTAATTCCAGCTCAATGCCGGCATACGTACTAAACTGCAGGAAACTTCCACTAAAACTCAGGAGAAACGTTTACTTGTAACTGCTCTGCTGTGCGTTCGTTCACCTAAGAGAGTTGAATCTATGTTGAGATTCAGCGAGTCAGAAACACGTTTCTTCCAGTAGCTGCGTTGGGATATTCCCGAGTGAATGGGACCATAGGCTGTACAGAGATATATCTGCTCCTAAAACCAAAAGCGTGCTATCTAACTGAATGGTTGTCAATGTGTGCATTCAACTGACAGAGTTAAACTCACGTTTGGATTCAGCGGTTTACAAACCCTTTCTGTGCAGAATCCCAAAACCGGTAATTCCAGCTCAATGCCGGCATACGTACTAAACTGCAGGAAACTTCTTCTAAAACTCAGTAGAAACGTTTCCTTGAAACTGCTCTGCTGTGCGTTCGTTCACCTAAGAGAGTTGAATCTATGTGGAGATTCAGCGAGTCAGAAACACGTTTCTTCTAGGAGCTGAGTAGGGATATTCCCGAGTGAATCGGACCATAGGCTGTACAGAGAAATATCTGCTTCTAAAACCAAAACGGAGCTATCTAACTGAATGGTTGTCAATGTGTGCATTCAACTGACAGAGTTAAACTCACGTGTGGATTCAGCGGTTTGCAAACCCTTTCTGTGCAGAATCCCAAAACCGGTATTTCCAGCCCAATGCCGGCATACGTACTAAACAGCAGGAAACTTCGTCTAAAACTCAGGAGAAACGTTTCCTTGAAACTGCTCTGCTGTGCATTCGTTCACCTAGGAGAGTTGAATCTATGTTGAGATTCAGCGAGTCAGAAACACGTTTCTTCTAGGAGCTGCGTTGGGATATTCCCGAGTGAATGGGACCATAGGCTGTACAGAGAAATATCTGCTTCTAAAACCAAAACGGAGCTATCAAACTGAATGGTGGTCAATGTGTGCATTCAACTGACAGAGTTAAACTCACGTGTCGATTCAGCGGTTTGCAAACCCTTTCTGTGCAGAATCCCAAAACCGGTATTTCCTACCCAATGCCGGCATCCGTACTAAACAGCAGGAAACTTCGTCTAAAACTCAGGCGAAACGTTTCCTTGTAACTGCTCTGCTGTGCGTTCGTTCACCTAAGAGAGTTGAATCTATGTTGAGATTCAGCGAGTCAGAAACACGTTTCTTCTAGGAACTGCGTTGGGATATTCCCGAGTGAATGGGACCATAGGCTGTACAGAGAAATATCTGCTCCTAAAACCAAAAGTGTGCTATCTAACTGAATGGTTGTCAATGTGTGCATTCAACTGACAGAGTTAAACTCACGTTTGGATTCAGCGGTTTACAAACCCTTTCTGTGCAGAATCCCAAAACCGGTAATTCCAGCTCAATGCCGGCATACGTACTAAACTGCAGGAAATTTCCACTAAAACTCAGGAGAAACGTTTACTTGTAACTGCTCTGCTGTGCGTTCGTTCACCTAAGAGAGTTGAATCTATGATGAGATTCAACGAGTCAGAAACACGTTTCTTCCAGTAGCTGCGTTGGGATATTCCCGAGTGAATGGGACCATTGGCTCTACAGAGATATATCTGCTCCTAAAACCAAAAGCGTGCTATCTAACTGAATGGTTGTCAATGTGTGCATTCAACTGACAGAGTTAAACTCACGTTTGGATTCAGCGGTTTACAAACCCTTTCTGTGCAGAATCCCAAAACCGGTAATTCCAGCTCAATGCCGGCATACGTACTAAACTGCAGGAAACTTCATCTAAAACTCAGGCGAAACGTTTCCTTGTAACTGCTCTGCTGTGCGTTCGTTCACCTAAGAGAGTTGAATCTATGTTGAGATTCAGCGAGTCAGAAACACGTTTCTTCTAGGAGCTGCGTTGGGATATTCCCGAGTGAATGGGACCATAGGCTGTACAGAGAAATATCTGCTTCTAAAACCAAAACGGAGCTATTTAACTGAATGGTTGTCAATGTGTGCATTCAACTGACAGAGATAAACTCACGTGTGGATTCAGCGGTTTGCAAACCCTTTCTGTGCAGAATCCCAAAACCGGTATTTCCAGCCCAATGCCGGCATACGTACTAAACAGCAGGAAACTTCATCTAAAACTCAGGAGAAACGTTTCCTTGAAACTGCTCTGCTGTGCGTTCGTTCACCTAAGAGAGGTGAATCTATGTTGAGATTCAGCGAGTCAGAAACACGTTTCTTCTAGGAGCTGCGTTGGGATATTCCCGAGTGAATGGGACCATAGGCTGTACAGAGAAATATCTGCTTCTAAAACCAAAACGGAGCTATCAAACTGAATGGTGGTCAATGTGTGCATTCAACTGACAGAGTTAAACTCACGTGTGGATTCAGCGGTTTGCAAACCCTTTCTGTGCATTATCCCAAAACCGGTATTTCCAGCCGAATGCCGGCGTCCGTACTAAACAGCAGGAAACTTCGTCTAAAACTCAGGAGAAACGTTTCCTTGAAACTGCTCTGCTGTGCGTTCGTTCACCTAAGAGAGTTGAATCTATGTTGAGATTCAGCGAGTCAGAAACACGTTTCTTCTAGGAGCTGCGTTGGGATATTCCCGAGTGAATGGGACCATAGGCTGTACAGAGAAATATCTGCTTCTAAAACCAAAACGGAGCTATCTAACTGAATGGTTGTCAATGTGTGCATTCAACTGACAGAGTTAAACTCACGTGTGGATTCAGCGGTTTGCAAACCCTTTCTGTGCAGAATCCCAAAACCGGTATTTCCTACCCAATGCCGGCATCCGTACTAAACAGCAGGAAACTTCGTCTAAAACTCAGGCGAAACGTTTCCTTGTAACTGCTTTGCTGTGCGTTCGTTCACCTAAGAGAGTTGAATCTATGTTGAGATTCAGCGAGTCAGAAACACGTTTCTTCTAGGAGCTGCGTTGGGATATTCCCGAGTGAATGGGACCATAGGCTGTACAGAGAAATATCTGCTCCTAAAACCAAAAGTGTGCTATCTAACTGAATGGTTGTCAATGTGTGCATTCAACTGACAGAGTTAAACTCACGTTTGGATTCAGCGGTTTACAAACCCTTTCTGTGCAGAATCCCAAAACCGGTAATTCCAGCTCAATGCCGGCATACGTACTAAACTGCAGGAAACTTCCACTAAAACTCAGGCGAAACGTTTCCTTGTAACTGCTTTGCTGTGCGTTCGTTCACCTAAGAGAGTTGAATCTATGTTGAGATTCAGCGAGTCAGAAACACGTTTCTTCTAGGAGCTGCGTTGGGATATTCCCGAGTGAATGGGACCATAGGCTGTACAGAGAAATATCTGCTCCTAAAACCAAAAGTGTGCTATCTAACTGAATGGTTGTCAATGTGTGCATTCAACTGACAGAGTTAAACTCACGTTTGGATTCAGCGGTTTACAAACCCTTTCTGTGCAGAATCCCAAAACCGGTAATTCCAGCTCAATGCCGGCATACGTACTAAACTGCAGGAAACTTCCACTAAAACTCAGGAGAAACGTTTACTTGTAACTGCTCTGCTGTGCGTTCGTTCACCTAAGAGAGTTGAATCTATGTTGAGATTCAGCGAGTCAGAAACACGTTTCTTCTAGGAGCTGCGTTGGGATATTCCCGAGTGAATGGGACCATAGGCTGTACAGAGAAATATCTGCTTCTAAAACCAAAACGGAGCTATCAAACTGAATGGTGGTCAATGTGTGCATTCAACTGACAGAGTTAAACTCACGTGTGGATTCAGCGGTTTGCAAACCCTTTCTGTGCATTATCCCAAAACCGGTATTTCCAGCCGAATGCCGGCGTCCGTACTAAACAGCAGGAAACTTCGTCTAAAACTCAGGAGAAACGTTTCCTTGAAACTGCTCTGCTGTGCGTTCGTTCACCTAAGAGAGTTGAATCTATGTTGAGATTCAGCGAGTCAGAAACACGTTTCTTCTAGGAGCTGTGTTGGGATATTCCCGAGTGAATGGGACCATAGGCTGTACAGAGAAATATCTGCTTCTAAAACCAAAACGGAGCTATCAAACTGAATGGTGGTCAATGTGTGCATTCAACTGACAGAGTTAAACTCACGTGTGGATTCAGCGGTTTGCAAACCCTTTCTGTGCAGAATCCCAAAACCGGTATTTCCAGCCGAATGCCGGCGTCCGTACTAAACAGCAGGAAACTTCGTCTAAAACTCAGGAGAAACGTTTCCTTGAAACTGCTCTGCTGTGCGTTCGTTCACCTAAGAGAGTTGAATCTATGTTGAGATTCAGCGAGTCAGAAACACGTTTCTTCTAGGAGCTGCGTTGGGATATTCCCGAGTGAATGGGACCATAGGCTGTACAGAGAAATATCTGCTTCTAAAACCAAAACGGAGCTATCTAACTGAATGGTTGTCAATGTGTGCATTCAACTGACAGAGTTAAACTCACGTGTGGATTCAGCGGTTTGCAAACCCTTTCTGTGCAGAATCCCAAAACCGGTATTTCCTACCCAATGCCGGCATCCGTACTAAACAGCAGGAAACTTCGTCTAAAACTCAGGCGAAACGTTTCCTTGTAACTGCTCTGCTGTGCGTTCGTTCACCTAAGAGAGTTGAATCTATGTTGAGATTCAGCGAGTCAGAAACACGTTTCTTCTAGGAACTGCGTTGGGATATTCCCGAGTGAATGGGACCATAGGCTGTACAGAGGAATATCTGCTCCTAAAACCAAAAGTGTGCTATCTAACTGAATGGTTGTCAATGTGTGCATTCAACTGACAGAGTTAAACTCACGTTTGGATTCAGCGGTTTACAAACCCTTTCTGTGCAGAATCCCAAAACCGTTAATTCCAGCTCAATGCCGGCATACGTACTAAACTGCAGGAAATTTCCACTAAAACTCAGGAGAAACGTTTACTTGTAACTGCTCTGCTGTGCGTTCGTTCACCTAAGAGAGTTGAATCTATGATGAGATTCAGCGAGTCAGAAACACGTTTCTTCCAGTAGCTGCGTTGGGATATTCCCGAGTGAATGGGACCATTGGCTGTACAGAGATATATCTGCTCGTAAAACCAAAAGCGTGCTATCTAACTGAATGGTTGTCAATGTGTGCATTCAACTGACAGAGTTAAACTCACGTTTGGATTCAGCGGTTTACAAACCCTTTCTGTGCAGAATCCCAAAACCGGTAATTCCAGCTCAATGCCGGCATACGTACTAAACTGCAGGAAACTTCATCTAAAACTCAGGCGAAACGTTTCCTTGTAACTGCTCTGCTGTGCGTTCGTTCACCTAAGAGAGTTGAATCTATGTTGAGATTCAGCGAGTCAGAAACACGTTTCTTCTAGGAGCTGCGTTGGGATATTCCCGAGTGAATGGGACCATAGGCTGTACAGAGAAATATCTGCTTCTAAAACCAAAACGGAGCTATTTAACTGAATGGTTGTCAATGTGTGCATTCAACTGACAGAGATAAACTCACGTGTGGATTCAGCGGTTTGCAAACCCTTTCTGTGCAGAATCCCAAAACCGGTATTTCCAGCCCAATGCCGGCATACGTACTAAACAGCAGGAAACTTCATCTAAAACTCAGGAGAAACGTTTCCTTGAAACTGCTCTGCTGTGCGTTCGTTCACCTAAGAGCGTTGAATCTATGTTGAGATTCAGCGAGTCAGAAACACGTTTCTTCTAGGAGCTGCGTTGGGATATTCCCGAGTGAATGGGACCATAGGCTGTACAGAGAAATATCTGCTTCTAAAACCAAAACGGAGCTATCAAACTGAATGGTGGTCAATGTGTGCATTCAACTGACAGAGTTAAACTCACGTGTGGATTCAGCGGTTTGCAAACCCTTTCTGTGCATTATCCCAAAACCGGTATTTCCAGCCGAATGCCGGCGTCCGTACTAAACAGCAGGAAACTTCGTCTAAAACTCAGGAGAAACGTTGCCTTGAAACTGCTCTGCTGTGCGTTCGTTCACCTAAGAGAGTTGAATCTATGTTGAGATTCAGCGAGTCAGAAACACGTTTCTTCTAGGAGCTGCGTTGGGATATTCCCGAGTGAATGGGACCATAGGCTGTACAGAGAAATATCTGCTTCTAAAACCAAAATGGAGCTATCTAACTGAATGGTTGTCAATGTGTGCATTCAACTGACAGAGTTAAACTCACGTGTGGATTCAGCGGTTTGCAAACCCTTTCTGTGCAGAATCCCAAAACCGGTATTTCCTACCCAATGCCGGCATCCGTACTAAACAGCAGGAAACTTCGTCTAAAACTCAGGCGAAACGTTTCCTTGTAACTGCTCTGCTGTGCGTTCGTTCACCTAAGAGAGTTGAATCTATGTTGAGATTCAGCGAGTCAGAAACACGTTTCTTCTAGGAGCTGCGTTGGGATATTCCCGAGTGAATGGGACCATAGGCTGTACAGAGAAATATCTGCTCCTAAAACCAAAAGTGTGCTATCTAACTGAATGGTTGTCAATGTGTGCATTCAACTGACAGAGTTAAACTCACGTTTGGATTCAGCGGTTTACAAACCCTTTCTGTGCAGAATCGCAAAACCGGTAATTCCAGCTCAATGCCGGCATACGTACTAAACTGCAGGAAATTTCCACTAAAACTCAGGAGAAACGTTTACTTGTAACTGCTCTGCTGTGCGTTCGTTCACCTAAGAGAGTTGAATCTATGATGAGATTCAGCGAGTCAGAAACACGTTTCTTCCAGTAGCTGCGTTGGGATATTCCCGAGTGAATGGGACCATTGGCTCTACAGAGATATATCTGCTCCTAAAACCAAAAGCGTGCTATCTAACTGAATGGTTGTCAATGTGTGCATTCAACTGACAGAGTTAAACTCACGTTTGGATTCAGCGGTTTACAAACCCTTTCTGTGCAGAATCCCAAAACCGGTAATTCCAGCTCAATGCCGGCATACGTACTAAACTGCAGGAAACTTCATCTAAAACTCAGGCGAAACGTTTCCTTGTAACTGCTCTGCTGTGCGTTCGTTCACCTAAGAGAGTTGAATCTATGTTGAGATTCAGCGAGTCAGAAACACGTTTCTTCTAGGAGCTGCGTTGGGATATTCCCGAGTGAATGGGACCATAGGCTGTACAGAGAAATATCTGCTTCTAAAACCAAAACGGAGCTATCTAACTGAATGGTTGTCAATGTGTGCATTCAACTGACAGAGATAAACTCACGTGTGGATTCAGCGGTTTGCAAACCCTTTCTGTGCAGAATCCCAAAACCGGTATTTCCAGCCCAATGCCGGCATACGTACTAAACAGCAGGAAACTTCATCTAAAACTCAGGAGAAACGTTTCCTTGAAACTGCTCTGCTGTGCGTTCGTTCACCTAAGAGAGTTGAATCTATGTTGAGATTCAGCGAGTCAGAAACACGTTTCTTCTAGGAGCTGCGTTGGGATATTCCCGAGTGAATGGGACCATAGGCTGTACAGAGAAATATCTGCTTCTAAAACCAAAACGGAGCTATCAAACTGAATGGTGGTCAATGTGTGCATTCAACTGACAGAGTTAAACTCACGTGTGGATTCAGCGGTTTGCAAACCCTTTCTGTGCAGAATCCCAAAACCGGTATTTCCAGCCGAATGCCGGCGTCCGTACTAAACAGCAGGAAACTTCGTCTAAAACTCAGGAGAAACGTTTCCTTGAAACTGCTCTGCTGTGCGTTCGTTCACCTAAGAGAGTTGAATCTATGTTGAGATTCAGCGAGTCAGAAACACGTTTCTTCTAGGAGCTGCGTTGGGATATTCCCGAGTGAATGGGACCATAGGCTGTACAGAGAAATATCTGCTTCTAAAACCAAAACGGAGCTATCTAACTGAATGGTTGTCAATGTGTGCATTCAACTGACAGAGTTAAACTCACGTGTGGATTCATCGGTTTGCAAACCCTTTCTGTGCAGAATCCCAAAACCGGTATTTCCTACCCAATGCCGGCATCCGTACTAAACAGCAGGAAACTTCGTCTAAAACTCAGGCGAAACGTTTCCTTGTAACTGCTCTGCTGTGCGTTCGTTCACCTAAGAGAGTTGAATCTATGTTGAGATTCAGCGAGTCAGAAACACGTTTCTTCTAGGAGCTGCGTTGGGATATTCCCGAGTGAATGGGACCATAGGCTGTACAGAGAAATATCTGCTCCTAAAACCAAAAGTGTGCTATCTAACTGAATGGTTGTCAATGTGTGCATTCAACTGACAGAGTTAAACTCACGTTTGGATTCAGCGGTTTACAAACCCTTTCTGTGCAGAATCCCAAAACCGGTAATCCCAGCTCAATGCCGGCATACGTACTAAACTGCAGGAAATTTCCACTAAAACTCAGGAGAAACGTTTACTTGTAACTGCTCTGCTGTGCGTTCGTTCACCTAAGAGAGTTGAATCTATGATGAGATTCAGCGAGTCAGAAACACGTTTCTTCCAGTAGCTGCGTTGGGATATTCCCGAGTGAATGGGACCATTGGCTGTACAGAGATATATCTGCTCCTAAAACCAAAAGCGTGCTATCTAACTGAATGGTTGTCAATGTGTGCATTCAACTGACAGAGTTAAACTCACGTTTGGATTCAGCGGTTTACAAACCCTTTCTGTGCAGAATCCCAAAACCGGTAATTCCAGCTCAATGCCGGCATACGTACTAAACTGCAGGAAACTTCATCTAAAACTCAGGAGAAACGTTTCCTTGTAACTGCTCTGCTGTGCGTTCGTTCACCTAAGAGAGTTGAATCTATGTTGAGATTCAGCGAGTCAGAAACACGTTTCTTCTAGGAGCTGCGTTGGGATATTCCCGAGTGAATGGGACCATAGGCTGTACAGAGAAATATCTGCTTCTAAAACCAAAACGGAGCTATCTAACTGAATGGTTGTCAATGTGTGCATTCAACTGACAGAGATAAACTCACGTGTGGATTCAGCGGTTTGCAAACCCTTTCTGTGCAGAATCCCAAAACCGGTATTTCCAGCCCAATGCCGGCATACGTACTAAACAGCAGGAAACTTCATCTAAAACTCAGGAGAAACGTTTCCTTGAAACTGCTCTGCTGTGCGTTCGTTCACCTAAGAGAGTTGAATCTATGTTGAGATTCAGCGAGTCAGAAACACGTTTCTTCTAGGAGCTGCGTTGGGATATTCCCGAGTGAATGGGACCATAGGCTGTACAGAGAAATATCTGCTTCTAAAACCAAAACGGAGCTATCAAACTGAATGGTGGTCAATGTGTGCATTCAACTGACAGAGTTAAACTCACGTGTGGATTCAGCGGTTTGCAAACCCTTTCTGTGCAGAATCCCAAAACCGGTATTTCCAGCCGAATGCCGGCGTCCGTACTAAACAGCAGGAAACTTCGTCTAAAACTCAGGCGAAACGTTTCCTTGAAACTGCTCTGCTGTGCGTTCGTTCACCTAAGAGAGTTGAATCTATGTTGAGATTCAGCGAGTCAGAAACACGTTTCTTCTAGGAGCTGCGTTGGGATATTCCCGAGTGAATGGGACCATAGGCTGTACAGAGAAATATCTGCTTCTAAAACCAAAACGGAGCTATCTAACTGAATGGTTGTCAATGTGTGCATTCAACTGACAGAGTTAAACTCACGTGTGGATTCAGCGGTTTCCAAACCCTTTCTGTGCAGAATCCCAAAACCGGTATTTCCTATCCAATGCCGGCATCCGTACTAAACAGCAGGAAACTTCGTCTAAAACTCAGGCGAAACGTTTCCTTGTAACTGCTCTGCTGTGCGTTCGTTCACCTAAGAGAGTTGAATCTATGTTGAGATTCAGCGAGTCAGAAACACGTTTCTTCTAGGAACTGCGTTGGGATATTCCCGAGTGAATGGGACCATAGGCTGTACAGAGAAATATCTGCTCCTAAAACCAAAAGTGTGCTATCTAACTGAATGGTTGTCAATGTGTGCATTCAACTGACAGAGTTAAACTCACGTTTGGATTCAGCGGTTTACAAACCCTTTCTGTGCAGAATCCCAAAACCGGTAATTCCAGCTCAATGCCGGCATACGTACTAAACTGCAGGAAATTTCCACTAAAACTCAGGAGAAACGTTTACTTGTAACTGCTCTGCTGTGCGTTCGTTCACCTAAGAGAGTTGAATCTATGATGAGATTCAGCGAGTCAGAAACACGTTTCTTCCAGTAGCTGCGTTGGGATATTCCCGAGTGAATGGGACCATTGGCTGTACAGAGATATATCTGCTCCTAAAACCAAAAGCGTGCTATCTAACTGAACGGTTGTCAATGTGTGCATTCAACTGACAGAGTTAAACTCACGTTTGGATTCAGCGGTTTACAAACCCTTTCTGTGCAGAATCCCAAAACCGGTAATTCCAGCTCAATGCCGGCATACGTACTAAACAGCAGGAAACTTCATCTAAAACTCAGGAGAAACGTTTCCTTGAAACTGCTCTGCTGTGCGTTCGTTCACCTAAGAGAGTTGAATCTATGTTGAGATTCAGCGAGTCAGAAACACGTTTCTTCTAGGAGCTGCGTTGGGATATTCCCGAGTGAATGGGACCATAGGCTGTACAGAGAAATATCTGCTTCTAAAACCAAAACGGAGCTATCAAACTGAATGGTGGTCAATGTGTGCATTCAACTGACAGAGTTAAACTCACGTGTGGATTCAGCGGTTTGCAAACCCTTTCTGTGCATTATCCCAAATCCGGTATTTCCAGCCGAATGCCGGCGTCCGTACTAAACAGCAGGAAACTTCGTCTAAAACTCAGGAGAAACGTTTCCTTGAAACTGCTCGGCTGTGCGTTCGTTCACCTAAGAGAGTTGAATCTATGTTGAGATTCAGCGAGTCAGAAACACGTTTCTTCTAGGAGCTGCGTTGGGATATTCCCGAGTGAATGGGACCATAGGCTGTACAGAGAAATATCTGCTTCTAAAACCAAAACGGAGCTATCTAACTGAATGGTTGTCAATGTGTGCATTCAACTGACAGAGTTAAACTCACGGGTGGATTCAGCGGTTTGCAAACCCTTTCTGTGCAGAATCCCAAAACCGGTATTTCCTACCCAATGCCGGCATCCGTACTAAACAGCAGGAAACTTCGTCTAAAACTCAGGCGAAACGTTTCCTTGTAACTGCTCTGCTGTGCGTTCGTTCACCTAAGAGAGTTGAATCTATGTTGAGATTCAGCGAGTCAGAAACACGTTTCTTCTAGGAGCTGCGTTGGGATATTCCCGAGTGAATGGGACCATAGGCTGTACAGAGAAATATCTGCTCCTAAAACCAAAAGTGTGCTATCTAACTGAATGGTTGTCAATGTGTGCATTCAACTGACAGAGTTAAACTCACGTTTGGATTCAGCGGTTTACAAACCCTTTCTGTGCAGAATCCCAAAACCGGTAATTCCAGCTCAATGCCGGCATACGTACTAAACTGCAGGAAACTTCCACTAAAACTCAGGAGAAACGTTTACTTGTAACTGCTCTGCTGTGCGTTCGTTCACCTAAGAGAGTTGAATCTATGTTGAGATTCAGCGAGTCAGAAACACGTTTCTTCCAGTAGCTGCGTTGGGATATTCCCGAGTGAATGGGACCATAGGCTGTACAGAGATATATCTGCTCCTAAAACCAAAAGCGTGCTATCTAACTGAATGGTTGTCAATGTGTGCATTCAACTGACAGAGTTAAACTCACGTTTGGATTCAGCGGTTTACAAACCCTTTCTGTGCAGAATCCCAAAACCGGTAATTCCAGCTCAATGCCGGCATACGTACTAAACTGCAGGAAACTTCTTCTAAAACTCAGGAGAAACGTTTCCTTGAAACTGCTCTGCTGTGCGTTCGTTCACCTAAGAGAGTTGAATCTATGTTGAGATTCAGCGAGTCAGAAACACGTTTCTTCTAGGAGCTGAGTAGGGATATTCCCGAGTGAATCGGACCATAGGCTGTACAGAGAAATATCTGCTTCTAAAACCAAAACGGAGCTATCTAACTGAATGGTTGTCAATGTGTGCATTCAACTGACAGAGTTAAACTCACGTGTGGATTCAGCGGTTTGCAAACCCTTTCTGTGCAGAATCCCAAAACCGGTATTTCCAGCCCAATGCCGGCATACGTACTAAACAGCAGGAAACTTCGTCTAAAACTCAGGAGAAACGTTTCCTTGAAACTGCTCTGCTGTGCATTCGTTCACCTAGGAGAGTTGAATCTATGTTGAGATTCAGCGAGTCAGAAACACGTTTCTTCTAGGAGCTGCGTTGGGATATTCCCGAGTGAATGGGACCATAGGCTGTACAGAGAAATATCTGCTTCTAAAACCAAAACGGAGCTATCAAACTGAATGGTGGTCAATGTGTGCATTCAACTGACAGAGTTAAACTCACGTGTGGATTCAGCGGTTTGCAAACCCTTTCTGTGCAGAATCACAAAACCGGTATTTCCAGCCGAATGCCGGCGTCCGTACTAAACAGCAGGAAACTTCGTCTAAAACTCAGGAGAAACGTTTCCTTGAAACTGCTCTGCTGTGCGTTCGTTCACCTAAGAGAGTTGAATCTATGTTGAGATTCAGCGAGTCAGAAACACGTTTCTTCTAGGAGCTGCGTTGGGATATTCCCGAGTGAATGGGACCATAGGCTGTACAGAGAAATATCTGCTTCTAAAACCAAAACGGAGCTATCTAACTGAATGGTTGTCAATGTGTGCATTCAACTGACAGAGTTAAACTCACGTGTGGATTCAGCGGTTTGCAAACCCTTTCTGTGCAGAATCCCAAAACCGGTATTTCCTACCCAATGCCGGCATCCGTACTAAACAGCAGGAAACTTCGTCTAAAACTCAGGCGAAACGTTTCCTTGTAACTGCTCTGCTGTGCGTTCGTTCACCTAAGAGAGTTGAATCTATGTTGAGATTCAGCGAGTCAGAAACACGTTTCTTCTAGGAACTGCGTTGGGATATTCCCGAGTGAATGGGACCATAGGCTGTACAGAGAAATATCTGCTCCTAAAACCAAAAGTGTGCTATCTAACTGAATGGTTGTCAATGTGTGCATTCAACTGACAGAGTTAAACTCACGTTTGGATTCAGCGGTTTACAAACCCTTTCTGTGCAGAATCCCAAAACCGGTAATTCCAGCTCAATGCCGGCATACGTACTAAACTGCAGGAAATTTCCACTAAAACTCAGGAGAAACGTTTACTTGTAACTGCTCTGCTGTGCGTTCGTTCACCTAAGAGAGTTGAATCTATGATGAGATTCAGCGAGTCAGAAACACGTTTCTTCCAGTAGCTGCGTTGGGATATTCCCGAGTGAATGGGACCATTGGCTGTACAGAGATATATCTGCTCCTAAAACCAAAAGCGTGCTATCTAACTGAATGGTTGTCAATGTGTGCATTCAACTGACAGAGTTAAACTCACGTTTGGATTCAGCGGTTTACAAACCCTTTCTGTGCAGAATCCCAAAACCGGTAATTCCAGCTCAATGCCGGCATACGTACTAAACTGCAGGAAACTTCATCTAAAACTCAGGCGAAACGTTTCCTTGTAACTGCTCTGCTGTGCGTTCGTTCACCTAAGAGAGTTGAATCTATGTTGAGATTCAGCGAGTCAGAAACACGTTTCTTCTAGGAGCTGCGTTGGGATATTCCCGAGTGAATGGGACCATAGGCTGTACAGAGAAATATCTGCTTCTAAAACCAAAACGGAGCTATCTAACTGAATGGTTGTCAATGTGTGCATTCAACTGACAGAGATACACTCACGTGTGGATTCAGCGGTTTGCAAACCCTTTCTGTGCAGAATCCCAAAACCGGTATTTCCAGCCCAATGCCGGCATACGTACTAAACAGCAGGAAACTTCATCTAAAACTCAGGAGAAACGTTTCCTTGAAACTGCTCTGCTGTGCGTTCGTTCACCTAAGAGAGTTGAATCTATGTTGAGATTCAGCGAGTCAGAAACACGTTTCTTCTAGGAGCTGCGTTGGGATATTCCCGAGTGAATGGGACCATAGGCTGTACAGAGAAATATCTGCTTCTAAAACCAAAACGGAGCTATCAAACTGAATGGTGGTCAATGTGTGCATTCAACTGACAGAGTTAAACTCACGTGTGGATTCAGCGGTTTGCAAACCCTTTCTGTGCAGAATCCCAAAACCGGTATTTCCAGCCGAATGCCGGCGTCCGTACTAAACAGCAGGAAACTTCGTCTAAAACTCAGGCGAAACGTTTCCTTGAAACTGCTCTGCTGTGCGTTCGTTCACCTAAGAGAGTTGAATCTATGTTGAGATTCAGCGAGTCAGAAACACGTTTCTTCTAGGAGCTGCGTTTGGATATTCCCGAGTGAATGGGACCATAGGCTGTACAGAGAAATATCTGCTTCTAAAACCAAAACGGAGCTATCTAACTGAATGGTTGTCAATGTGTGCATTCAACTGACAGAGTTAAACTCACGTGTGGATTCAGCGGTTTCCAAACCCTTTCTGTGCAGAATCCCAAAACCGGTATTTCCTATCCAATGCCGGCATCCGTACTAAACAGCAGGAAACTTCGTCTAAAACTCAGGCGAAACGTTTCCTTGTAACTGCTCTGCTGTGCGTTCGTTCACCTAAGAGAGTTGAATCTATGTTGAGATTCAGCGAGTCAGAAACACGTTTCTTCTAGGAACTGCGTTGGGATATTCCCGAGTGAATGGGACCATAGGCTGTACAGAGAAATATCTGCTCCTAAAACCAAAAGTGTGCTATCTAACTGAATGGTTGTCAATGTGTGCATTCAACTGACAGAGTTAAACTCACGTTTGGATTCAGCGGTTTACAAACCCTTTCTGTGCAGAATCCCAAAACCGGTAATTCCAGCTCAATGCCGGCATACGTACTAAACTGCAGGAAATTTCCACTAAAACTCAGGAGAAACGTTTACTTGTAACTGCTCTGCTGTGCGTTCGTTCACCTAAGAGAGTTGAATCTATGATGAGATTCAGCGAGTCAGAAACACGTTTCTTCCAGTAGCTGCGTTGGGATATTCCCGAGTGAATGGGACCATTGGCTGTACAGAGATATATCTGCTCCTAAAACCAAAAGCGTGCTATCTAACTGAATGGTTGTCAATGTGTGCATTCAACTGACAGAGTTAAACTCACGTTTGGATTCAGCGGTTTACAAACCCTTTCTGTGCAGAATCCCAAAACCGGTAATTCCAGCTCAATGCCGGCATACGTACTAAACAGCAGGAAACTTCATCTAAAACTCAGGAGAAACGTTTCCTTGAAACTGCTCTGCTGTGCGTTCGTTCACCTAAGAGAGTTGAATCTATGTTGAGATTCAGCGAGTCAGAAACACGTTTCTTCTAGGAGCTGCGTTGGGATATTCCCGAGTGAATGGGACCATAGGCTGTACAGAGAAATATCTGCTTCTAAAACCAAAACGGAGCTATCAAACTGAATGGTGGTCAATGTGTGCATTCAACTGACAGAGTTAAACTCACGTGTGGATTCAGCGGTTTGCAAACCCTTTCTGTGCATTATCCCAAATCCGGTATTTCCAGCCGAATGCCGGCGTCCGTACTAAACAGCAGGAAACTTCGTCTAAAACTCAGGAGAAACGTTTCCTTGAAACTGCTCGGCTGTGCGTTCGTTCACCTAAGAGAGTTGAATCTATGTTGAGATTCAGCGAGTCAGAAACACGTTTCTTCTAGGAGCTGCGTTGGGATATTCCCGAGTGAATGGGACCATAGGCTGTACAGAGAAATATCTGCTTCTAAAACCAAAACGGAGCTATCTAACTGAATGGTTGTCAATGTGTGCATTCAACTGACAGAGTTAAACTCACGTGTGGATTCAGCGGTTTGCAAACCCTTTCTGTGCAGAATCCCAAAACCGGTATTTCCTACCCAATGCCGGCATCCGTACTAAACAGCAGGAAACATCGTCTAAAACTCAGGCGAAACGTTTCCTTGTAACTGCTCTGCTGTGCGTTCGTTCACCTAAGAGAGTTGAATCTATGTTGAGATTCAGCGAGTCAGAAACACGTTTCTTCTAGGAGCTGCGTTGGGATATTCCCGAGTGAATGGGACCATAGGCTGTACAGAGAAATATCTGCTCCTAAAACCAAAAGTGTGCTATCTAACTGAATGGTTGTCAATGTGTGCATTCAACTGACAGAGTTAAACTCACGTTTGGATTCAGCGGTTTACAAACCCTTTCTGTGCAGAATCCCAAAACCGGTAATTCCAGCTCAATGCCGGCATACGTACTAAACTGCAGGAAACTTCCACTAAAACTCAGGAGAAACGTTTACTTGTAACTGCTCTGCTGTGCGTTCGTTCACCTAAGAGAGTTGAATCTATGTTGAGATTCAGCGAGTCAGAAACACGTTTCTTCCAGTAGCTGCGTTGGGATATTCCCGAGTGAATGGGACCATAGGCTGTACAGAGATATATCTGCTCCTAAAACCAAAAGCGTGCTATCTAACTGAATGGTTGTCAATGTGTGCATTCAACTGACAGAGTTAAACTCACGTTTGGATTCAGCGGTTTACAAACCCTTTCTGTGCAGAATCCCAAAACCGGTAATTCCAGCTCAATGCCGGCGTACGTACTAAACTACAGGAAACTTCTTCTAAAACTCAGGAGAAACGTTTCCTTGAAACTGCTCTGCTGTGCGTTCGTTCACCTAAGAGAGTTGAATCTATGTTGAGATTCAGCGAGTCAGAAACACGTTTCTTCTAGGAGCTGCGTTGGGATATTCCCGAGTGAATGGGACCATAGGCTGTACAGAGAAATATCTGCTTCTAAAACCAAAACGGAGCTATCTAACTGAATGGTTGTCAATGTGTGCATTCAACTGACAGAGATAAACTCACGTGTGGATTCAGCGGTTTGCAAACCCTTTCTGTGCAGAATCCCAAAACCGGTATTTCCAGCCCAATGCCGGCATACGTACCAAACAGCAGGAAACTTCATCTAAAACTCAGGAGAAACGTTTCCTTGAACCTGCTCTGCTGTGCGTTCGTTCACCTAAGAGAGTTGAATCTATGTTGAGATTCACCGAGTCAGAAACACGTTTCTTCAAGGAGCTGCGTTGGGATATTCCCGAGTGAATGGGACCATAGGCTGTACAGAGAAATATCTGCTTCTAAAACCAAAACGGAGCTATCAAATTGAATGGTGGTCAATGTGTGCATTCAACTGACAGAGTTAAACTCACGTGTGGATTCAGCGGTTTGCAAACCCTTTCTGTGCAGAATTCCAAAACCGGTATTTCCAGCCGAATGCCGGCATCCGTACTAAACAGCAGGAAACTTCGTCTAAAACTCAGGAGAAACGTTTCCTTGAAACTGCTCTGCTGTGCGTTCGTTCACCTAAGAGAGTTGAATCTATGTTGAGATTCAGCGAGTCAGAAACACGTTTCTTCTAGGAGCTGAGTAGGG
This sequence comes from Aotus nancymaae, assembly GCF_030222135.1. Lineage (NCBI taxonomy): Eukaryota > Metazoa > Chordata > Mammalia > Primates > Aotidae > Aotus > Aotus nancymaae. The sequence continues at coordinate 997,370 of NW_026988493.1, forward strand.
ATATTCCCGAGTGAATCGGACCATAGGCTGTACAGAGAAATATCTGCTTCTAAAACCAAAACGGAGCTATCTAACTGAATGGTTGTCAATGTGTTCATTCAACTGACAGAGTTAAACTCACGTGTGGATTCAGCGGTTTGCAAACCCTTTCTGTGCAGAATCCCAAAACCGGTATTTCCAGCCCAATGCCGGCATACGTACTAAACAGCAGGAAACTTCGTCTAAAACTCAGGAGAAACGTTTCCTTGAAACTGCTCTGCTGTGCATTCGTTCACCTAGGAGAGTTGAATCTATGTTGAGATTCAGCGAGTCAGAAACACGTTTCTTCTAGGAGCTGCGTTGGGATATTCCCGAGTGAATGGGACGATAGGCTGTACAGAGAAATATCTGCTTCTAAAACCAAAACGGAGCTATCTAACTGGATGGTTGTCAATGTGTGCATTCAACTGACAGAGTTAAACTCACGTGTGGATTCAGCGGTTTGCAAACCCTTTCTGTTCAGAATCCCAAAACCGGTATTTCCTACCCAATGCCGGCATCCGTACTAAGCAGCAGGAAACTTCGTCTAAAATTCAGGAGAAACGTTTCCTTGAAACTGCTCTGCTGTTCGTTCGTTCACCTAAGAGAGTTGAATCTATGTTGAGATTCAGCGAGTCAGAAACACGTTTCTTCTAGGAGCTGAGTTGGGATATTCCCGAGTGAATGGGACCATAGGCTGTACAGAGAAATATCTGCTTCTAAAACCAAAAGGGAGCTACCTAACTGAATGGTTGTCAATGTGTGCATTCAACTGACAGAGATAAATTCACGTGTGGATTCAGCGGTTTGCAAACCCTTTCTGTGCAGAATTCCAAAACCGGTATTTCCAGCCCAATGCCGGCATACGTACTAAACAGCAGGAAACTTCGTTTAAAACTCAGGAGAAACGTTTCCTTGAAACTGCTCTGCTGTGCGTTCGTTCACCTAAGAGAGTTGAATCTATATTGAGATTCAGCGAGTCAGAAACACGTTTCTTCTAGGAGCTGCATTGGGATATTCCCGAGTGAATGGGACCATAGGCTGTACAGAGAAATATCTGCTTCTAAAACCAAAACGGAGCTATCTAACTGGATGGTTGTCAATATGTGCATTCAACTGACAGAGATAAACTCACGTGTGGATTCAACGGTTTGCAGACCCTTTCTGTGCAGAATCCCAAAACCGGTATTTCCAGCCCAATACCGGCATACGTACTAAACAGCAGGAAACTTCGTCTAAAACTCAGGAGAAACGTTGCCTTGAAACTGCTCTGCTGTGTGTTCATTCACCTAAGAGAGTTGAATCTATGTTGAGATTCAGCGAGTCAGAAACACGTTTCTTCTAGGAGCTGCGTTGGGATATTCCCGAGTGAATGGGACCATAGGCTGTAAAGAGAAATATCTGTTTCTAAAACCAAAAGGGTGCTATCTAACTGAATGGTTCTCAATGTGTGCATTCAACTGACAGAGTTAAACTCACGTTTGGATTCAGCGGTTTACAAACCCTTTCTTTGCAGAATCCCAAAACCGGTAATTCCAGCTCAATGCCGGCATACGTACTAAACTGCAGGAAACTTCGTCTAAAACTCAGGAGAAACGTTTCCTTGAAACTGCTCTGCTGTGCGTTCGTTCACCTAAGGGAGTTGAATCTATGTTGAGATTCAGCGAGTAAGAAACACGTTTCTTCTAGGAGCTGCGTTGGGATATTCCCGAGTGAATGGGACCATAGGCTGTACAGAGAAATATCTGCTTCTAAAACCAAAACGGAGCTATCAAACTGAATGGTGGTCAATGTGTGCATTCAACTGACAGAGTTAAACTCACGTGTGGATTCAGCGGTTTGCAAACCCTTTCTGTGCAGAATCACAAAACCGGTATTTCCAGCCCAATGCCGGCATACGTACTAAACAGCAGGAAACTTCGTCTAAAACTCAGGAGAAACGTTTCCTTGAAACTGCTCTGCTGTGCGTTCGTTCACCTAAGAGAGTTGAATCTATGTTGAGATTCAGCGAGTCAGAAACACGTTTCTTCTAGGAGCTGCGTTGGGATATTCCCGAGTGAATGGGACCATAGGCTGCACAGAGAAATATCTGCTTCTAAAACCAAAACGGAGCTATCTAACTGAATGGTTGTCAATGTGTGCATTCAACTGACAGAGATAAACTCACGTGTGGATTCAGCGGTTTGCAAACCCTTTCTGTGCAGAATCCCAAAACCGGTATTTCCAGCCCAATGCCGGCATACGTACTAAACAGCAGGAAACTTCATCTAAAACTCAGGAGAAACGTTTCCTTGAAACTGCTCTGCTGTGCGTTCGTTCACCTAAGAGAGTTGAATCTATGTTGAGATTCAGCGAGTCAGAAACACGTTTCTTCTAGGAGCTGCGTTGGGATATTCCCGAGTGAATGGGACCATAGGCTGTACAGAGAAATATCTGCTTCTAAAACCAAAACGGAGCTATCAAACTGAATGGTGGTCAATGTGTGCATTCAACTGACAGAGTTAAACTCACGTGTGGATTCAGCGGTTTGCAAAACCTTTCTGTGCAGAATTCCAAAACCGGTATTTCCAGGCGAATGCCGGCATCCGTACTAAACAGCAGGAAACTTCGTCTAAAACTCAGGAGAAACGTTTCCTTGAAACTGCTCTGCTGTGCGTTCGTTCACCTAAGAGAGTTGAATCTATGTTGAGATTCAGCGAGTCAGAAACACGTTTCTTCTAGGAGCTGAGTAGGGATATTCCCGAGTGAATGGGACCATAGGCTGTACAGAGAAATATCTGCTTCTAAGACCAAAACGGAGCTATCTAACTGAATGGTTGTCAATGTGTTCATTCCACTGACAGAGTTAAACTCAAGTGTGGATTCAGCGGTTTGCAAACCCTTTCTATGCAGAATTCCAAAACCGGTATGTCCAGCCCAATGCCGGCATACGTACTAAACAGCAGGAAATTTCATCTAAAACTCAGGCGAAACGTTTCCTTGTAACTGCTCTGCTGTGCGTTCGTTCACCTAAGAGAGTTGAATCTATGTTGAGATTCAGCGAGTCAGAAACACGTTTCTTCTAGGAGCTGCGTTGGGATATTCCCGAGTGAATTGGACCATAGGCTGTACAGAGAAATATCTGCTTCTAAAACCAAAACGGAGCTATCTAACTGAATGGTTGTCAATGTGTGCATTCAACTGACAGAGATAAACTCACGTGTGGATTCAGCGGTTTGCAAACCCTTTCTGTGCAGAATCCCAAAACCGGTATTTCCAGCCCAATGCCGGCATACGTACTAAACAGCAGGAAACTTCATCTAAAACTCAGGAGAAACGTTTCCTTGAAACTGCTCTGCTGTGCGTTCGTTCACCTAAGAGAGTTGAATCTATGTTGAGATTCAGCGAGTCAGAAACACGTTTCTTCTAGGAGCTGCGTTGGGATATTCCCGAGTGAATGGGACCATAGGCTGTACAGAGAAATATCTGCTTCTAAAACCAAAACGGAGCTATCAAACTGAATGGTGGTCAATGTGTGCATTCAACTGACAGAGTTAAACTCACGTGTGGATTCAGCGGTTTGCAAACCCTTTCTGTGCAGAATCCCAAAACCGGTATTTCCAGCCGAATGCCGGCATCCGTACTAAACAGCAGGAAACTTCGTCTAAAACTCAGGAGAAACGTTTCCTTGAAACTGCTCTGCTGTGCGTTCGTTCACCTAAGAGAGTTGAATCTATGTTGAGATTCAGCGAGTCAGAAACACGTTTCTTCTAGGAGCTGCGTTGGGATATTCCCGAGTGAATGGGACCATAGGCTGTACAGAGAAATATCTGCTTCTAAAACCAAAACGGGGCTATCTAACTGAATGGTGGTCAATGTGTGCATTCAACTGACAGAGTTAAACTCACGTGTGGATTCAGCGGTTTGCAAACCCTTTCTGTGCAGAATCCCAAAACCGGTATTTCCAGCCGAATGCCGGCGTCCGTACTAAACAGCAGGAAACTTCGTCTAAAACTCAGGCGAAACGTTTCCTTGAAACTGCTCTGCTGTGCGTTCGTTCACCTAAGAGAGTTGAATCTATGTTGAGATTCAGCGAGTCAGAAACACGTTTCTTCTAGGAGCTGCGTTGGGATATTCCCGAGTGAATGGGACCATAGGCTGTACAGAGAAATATCTGCTTCTAAAACCAAAACGGAGCTATCTAACTGAATGGTTGTCAATGTGTGCATTCAACTGACAGAGTTAAACTCACGTGTGGATTCAGCGGTTTCCAAACCCTTTCTGTGCAGAATCCCAAAACCGGTATTTCCTATCCAATGCCGGCATCCGTACTAAACAGCAGGAAACTTCGTCTAAAACTCAGGCGAAACGTTTCCTTGTAACTGCTCTGCTGTGCGTTCGTTCACCTAAGAGAGTTGAATCTATGTTGAGATTCAGCGAGTCAGAAACACGTTTCTTCTAGGAACTGCGTTGGGATATTCCCGAGTGAATGGGACCATAGGCTGTACAGAGAAATATCTGCTCCTAAAACCAAAAGTGTGCTATCTAACTGAATGGTTGTCAATGTGTGCATTCAACTGACAGAGTTAAACTCACGTTTGGATTCAGCGGTTTACAAACCCTTTCTGTGCAGAATCCCAAAACCGGTAATTCCAGCTCAATGCCGGCATACGTACTAAACTGCAGGAAATTTCCACTAAAACTCAGGAGAAACGTTTACTTGTAACTGCTCTGCTGTGCGTTCGTTCACCTAAGAGAGTTGAATCTATGATGAGATTCAGCGAGTCAGAAACACGTTTCTTCCAGTAGCTGCGTTGGGATATTCCCGAGTGAATGGGACCATTGGCTGTACAGAGATATATCTGCTCCTAAAACCAAAAGCGTGCTATCTAACTGAATGGTTGTCAATGTGTGCATTCAACTGACAGAGTTAAACTCACGTTTGGATTCAGCGGTTTACAAACCCTTTCTGTGCAGAATCCCAAAACCGGTAATTCCAGCTCAATGCCGGCATACGTACTAAACAGCAGGAAACTTCATCTAAAACTCAGGAGAAACGTTTCCTTGAAACTGCTCTGCTGTGCGTTCGTTCACCTAAGAGAGTTGAATCTATGTTGAGATTCAGCGAGTCAGAAACACGTTTCTTCTAGGAGCTGCGTTGGGATATTCCCGAGTGAATGGGACCATAGGCTGTACAGAGAAATATCTGCTTCTAAAACCAAAACGGAGCTATCAAACTGAATGGTGGTCAATGTGTGCATTCAACTGACAGAGTTAAACTCACGTGTGGATTCAGCGGTTTGCAAACCCTTTCTGTGCATTATCCCAAATCCGGTATTTCCAGCCGAATGCCGGCGTCCGTACTAAACAGCAGGAAACTTCGTCTAAAACTCAGGAGAAACGTTTCCTTGAAACTGCTCGGCTGTGCGTTCGTTCACCTAAGAGAGTTGAATCTATGTTGAGATTCAGCGAGTCAGAAACACGTTTCTTCTAGGAGCTGCGTTGGGATATTCCCGAGTGAATGGGACCATAGGCTGTACAGAGAAATATCTGCTTCTAAAACCAAAACGGAGCTATCAAACTGAATGGTGGTCAATGTGTGCATTCAACTGACAGAGTTAAACTCACGTGTGGATTCAGCGGTTTGCAAACCCTTTCTGTGCAGAATCACAAAACCGGTATTTCCAGCCGAATGCCGGCGTCCGTACTAAACAGCAGGAAACTTCGTCTAAAACTCAGGAGAAACGTTTCCTTGAAACTGCTCTGCTGTGCGTTCGTTCACCTAAGAGAGTTGAATCTATGTTGAGATTCAGCGAGTCAGAAACACGTTTCTTCTAGGAGCTGCGTTGGGATATTCCCGAGTGAATGGGACCATAGGCTGTACAGAGAAATATCTGCTTCTAAAACCAAAACGGAGCTATCTAACTGAATGGTTGTCAATGTGTGCATTCAACTGACAGAGTTAAACTCACGTGTGGATTCAGCGGTTTGCAAACCCTTTCTGTGCAGAATCCCAAAACCGGTATTTCCTACCCAATGCCGGCATCCGTACTAAACAGCAGGAAACTTCGTCTAAAACTCAGGCGAAACGTTTCCTTGTAACTGCTCTGCTGTGCGTTCGTTCACCTAAGAGAGTTGAATCTATGTTGAGATTCAGCGAGTCAGAAACACGTTTCTTCTAGGAACTGCGTTGGGATATTCCCGAGTGAATGGGACCATAGGCTGTACAGAGAAATATCTGCTCCTAAAACCAAAAGTGTGCTATCTAACTGAATGGTTGTCAATGTGTGCATTCAACTGACAGAGTTAAACTCACGTTTGGATTCAGCGGTTTACAAACCCTTTCTGTGCAGAATCCCAAAACCGGTAATTCCAGCTCAATGCCGGCATACGTACTAAACTGCAGGAAATTTCCACTAAAACTCAGGAGAAACGTTTACTTGTAACTGCTCTGCTGTGCGTTCGTTCACCTAAGAGAGTTGAATCTATGATGAGATTCAGCGAGTCAGAAACACGTTTCTTCCAGTAGCTGCGTTGGGATATTCCCGAGTGAATGGGACCATTGGCTGTACAGAGATATATCTGCTCCTAAAACCAAAAGCGTGCTATCTAACTGAATGGTTGTCAATGTGTGCATTCAACTGACAGAGTTAAACTCACGTTTGGATTCAGCGGTTTACAAACCCTTTCTGTGCAGAATCCCAAAACCGGTAATTCCAGCTCAATGCCGGCATACGTACTAAACTGCAGGAAACTTCATCTAAAACTCAGGCGAAACGTTTCCTTGTAACTGCTCTGCTGTGCGTTCGTTCACCTAAGAGAGTTGAATCTATGTTGAGATTCAGCGAGTCAGAAACACGTTTCTTCTAGGAGCTGCGTTGGGATATTCCCGAGTGAATGGGACCATAGGCTGTACAGAGAAATATCTGCTTCTAAAACCAAAACGGAGCTATCTAACTGAATGGTTGTCAATGTGTGCATTCAACTGACAGAGATACACTCACGTGTGGATTCAGCGGTTTGCAAACCCTTTCTGTGCAGAATCCCAAAACCGGTATTTCCAGCCCAATGCCGGCATACGTACTAAACAGCAGGAAACTTCATCTAAAACTCAGGAGAAACGTTTCCTTGAAACTGCTCTGCTGTGCGTTCGTTCACCTAAGAGAGTTGAATCTATGTTGAGATTCAGCGAGTCAGAAACACGTTTCTTCTAGGAGCTGCGTTGGGATATTCCCGAGTGAATGGGACCATAGGCTGTACAGAGAAATATCTGCTTCTAAAACCAAAACGGAGCTATCAAACTGAATGGTGGTCAATGTCTGCATTCAACTGACAGAGTTAAACTCACGTGTGGATTCAGCGGTTTGCAAACCCTTTCTGTGCAGAATCCCAAAACCGGTATTTCCAGCCGAATGCCGGCGTCCGTACTAAACAGCAGGAAACTTCGTCTAAAACTCAGGCGAAACGTTTCCTTGAAACTGCTCTGCTGTGCGTTCGTTCACCTAAGAGAGTTGAATCTATGTTGAGATTCAGCGAGTCAGAAACACGTTTCTTCTAGGAGCTGCGTTTGGATATTCCCGAGTGAATGGGACCATAGGCTGTACAGAGAAATATCTGCTTCTAAAACCAAAACGGAGCTATCTAACTGAATGGTTGTCAATGTGTGCATTCAACTGACAGAGTTAAACTCACGTGTGGATTCAGCGGTTTCCAAACCCTTTCTGTGCAGAATCCCAAAACCGGTATTTCCTATCCAATGCCGGCATCCGTACTAAACAGCAGGAAACTTCGTCTAAAACTCAGGCGAAACGTTTCCTTGTAACTGCTCTGCTGTGCGTTCGTTCACCTAAGAGAGTTGAATCTATGTTGAGATTCAGCGAGTCAGAAACACGTTTCTTCTAGGAACTGCGTTGGGATATTCCCGAGTGAATGGGACCATAGGCTGTACAGAGAAATATCTGCTCCTAAAACCAAAAGTGTGCTATCTAACTGAATGGTTGTCAATGTGTGCATTCAACTGACAGAGTTAAACTCACGTTTGGATTCAGCGGTTTACAAACCCTTTCTGTGCAGAATCCCAAAACCGGTAATTCCAGCTCAATGCCGGCATACGTACTAAACTGCAGGAAATTTCCACTAAAACTCAGGAGAAACGTTTACTTGTAACTGCTCTGCTGTGCGTTCGTTCACCTAAGAGAGTTGAATCTATGATGAGATTCAGCGAGTCAGAAACACGTTTCTTCCAGTAGCTGCGTTGGGATATTCCCGAGTGAATGGGACCATTGGCTGTACAGAGATATATCTGCTCCTAAAACCAAAAGCGTGCTATCTAACTGAATGGTTGTCAATGTGTGCATTCAACTGACAGAGTTAAACTCACGTTTGGATTCAGCGGTTTACAAACCCTTTCTGTGCAGAATCCCAAAACCGGTAATTCCAGCTCAATGCCGGCATACGTACTAAACAGCAGGAAACTTCATCTAAAACTCAGGAGAAACGTTTCCTTGAAACTGCTCTGCTGTGCGTTCGTTCACCTAAGAGAGTTGAATCTATGTTGAGATTCAGCGAGTCAGAAACACGTTTCTTCTAGGAGCTGCGTTGGGATATTCCCGAGTGAATGGGACCATAGGCTGTACAGAGAAATATCTGCTTCTAAAACCAAAACGGAGCTATCAAACTGAATGGTGGTCAATGTGTGCATTCAACTGACAGAGTTAAACTCACGTGTGGATTCAGCGGTTTGCAAACCCTTTCTGTGCATTATCCCAAATCCGGTATTTCCAGCCGAATGCCGGCGTCCGTACTAAACAGCAGGAAACTTCGTCTAAAACTCAGGAGAAACGTTTCCTTGAAACTGCTCGGCTGTGCGTTCGTTCACCTAAGAGAGTTGAATCTATGTTGAGATTCAGCGAGTCAGAAACACGTTTCTTCTAGGAGCTGCGTTGGGATATTCCCGAGTGAATGGGACCATAGGCTGTACAGAGAAATATCTGCTTCTAAAACCAAAACGGAGCTATCTAACTGAATGGTTGTCAATGTGTGCATTCAACTGACAGAGTTAAACTCACGTGTGGATTCAGCGGTTTGCAAACCCTTTCTGTGCAGAATCCCAAAACCGGTATTTCCTACCCAATGCCGGCATCCGTACTAAACAGCAGGAAACATCGTCTAAAACTCAGGCGAAACGTTTCCTTGTAACTGCTCTGCTGTGCGTTCGTTCACCTAAGAGAGTTGAATCTATGTTGAGATTCAGCGAGTCAGAAACACGTTTCTTCTAGGAGCTGCGTTGGGATATTCCCGAGTGAATGGGACCATAGGCTGTACAGAGAAATATCTGCTCCTAAAACCAAAAGTGTGCTATCTAACTGAATGGTTGTCAATGTGTGCATTCAACTGACAGAGTTAAACTCACGTTTGGATTCAGCGGTTTACAAACCCTTTCTGTGCAGAATCCCAAAACCGGTAATTCCAGCTCAATGCCGGCATACGTACTAAACTGCAGGAAACTTCCACTAAAACTCAGGAGAAACGTTTACTTGTAACTGCTCTGCTGTGCGTTCGTTCACCTAAGAGAGTTGAATCTATGTTGAGATTCAGCGAGTCAGAAACACGTTTCTTCCAGTAGCTGCGTTGGGATATTCCCGAGTGAATGGGACCATAGGCTGTACAGAGATATATCTGCTCCTAAAACCAAAAGCGTGCTATCTAACTGAATGGTTGTCAATGTGTGCATTCAACTGACAGAGTTAAACTCACGTTTGGATTCAGCGGTTTACAAACCCTTTCTGTGCAGAATCCCAAAACCGGTAATTCCAGCTCAATGCCGGCGTACGTACTAAACTACAGGAAACTTCTTCTAAAACTCAGGAGAAACGTTTCCTTGAAACTGCTCTGCTGTGCGTTCGTTCACCTAAGAGAGTTGAATCTATGTTGAGATTCAGCGAGTCAGAAACACGTTTCTTCTAGGAGCTGCGTTGGGATATTCCCGAGTGAATGGGACCATAGGCTGTACAGAGAAATATCTGCTTCTAAAACCAAAACGGAGCTATCTAACTGAATGGTTGTCAATGTGTGCATTCAACTGACAGAGATAAACTCACGTGTGGATTCAGCGGTTTGCAAACCCTTTCTGTGCAGAATCCCAAAACCGGTATTTCCAGCCCAATGCCGGCATACGTACTAAACAGCAGGAAACTTCATCTAAAACTCAGGAGAAACGTTTCCTTGAACCTGCTCTGCTGTGCGTTCGTTCACCTAAGAGAGTTGAATCTATGTTGAGATTCACCGAGTCAGAAACACGTTTCTTCAAGGAGCTGCGTTGGGATATTCCCGAGTGAATGGGACCATAGGCTGTACAGAGAAATATCTGCTTCTAAAACCAAAACGGAGCTATCAAATTGAATGGTGGTCAATGTGTGCATTCAACTGACAGAGTTAAACTCACGTGTGGATTCAGCGGTTTGCAAACCCTTTCTGTGCAGAATTCCAAAACCGGTATTTCCAGCCGAATGCCGGCATCCGTACTAAACAGCAGGAAACTTCGTCTAAAACTCAGGAGAAACGTTTCCTTGAAACTGCTCTGCTGTGCGTTCGTTCACCTAAGAGAGTTGAATCTATGTTGAGATTCAGCGAGTCAGAAACACGTTTCTTCTAGGAGCTGAGTAGGGATATTCCCGAGTGAATCGGACCATAGGCTGTACAGAGAAATATCTGCTTCTAAAACCAAAACGGAGCTATCTAACTGAATGGTTGTCAATGTGTTCATTCAACTGACAGAGTTAAACTCACGTGTGGATTCAGCGGTTTGCAAACCCTTTCTGTGCAGAATCCCAAAACCGGTATTTCCAGCCCAATGCCGGCATACGTACTAAACAGCAGGAAACTTCGTCTAAAACTCAGGAGAAACGTTTCCTTGAAACTGCTCTGCTGTGCATTCGTTCACCTAGGAGAGTTGAATCTATGTTGAGATTCAGCGAGTCAGAAACACGTTTCTTCTAGGAGCTGCGTTGGGATATTCCCGAGTGAATGGGACGATAGGCTGTACAGAGAAATATCTGCTTCTAAAACCAAAACGGAGCTATCTAACTGGATGGTTGTCAATGTGTGCATTCAACTGACAGAGTTAAACTCACGTGTGGATTCAGCGGTTTGCAAACCCTTTCTGTTCAGAATCCCAAAACCGGTATTTCCTACCCAATGCCGGCATCCGTACTAAGCAGCAGGAAACTTCGTCTAAAATTCAGGAGAAACGTTTCCTTGAAACTGCTCTGCTGTTCGTTCGTTCACCTAAGAGAGTTGAATCTATGTTGAGATTCAGCGAGTCAGAAACACGTTTCTTCTAGGAGCTGAGTTGGGATATTCCCGAGTGAATGGGACCATAGGCTGTACAGAGAAATATCTGCTTCTAAAACCAAAAGGGAGCTACCTAACTGAATGGTTGTCAATGTGTGCATTCAACTGACAGAGATAAATTCACGTGTGGATTCAGCGGTTTGCAAACCCTTTCTGTGCAGAATTCCAAAACCGGTATTTCCAGCCCAATGCCGGCATACGTACTAAACAGCAGGAAACTTCGTTTAAAACTCAGGAGAAACGTTTCCTTGAAACTGCTCTGCTGTGCGTTCGTTCACCTAAGAGAGTTGAATCTATATTGAGATTCAGCGAGTCAGAAACACGTTTCTTCTAGGAGCTGCATTGGGATATTCCCGAGTGAATGGGACCATAGGCTGTACAGAGAAATATCTGCTTCTAAAACCAAAACGGAGCTATCTAACTGGATGGTTGTCAATATGTGCATTCAACTGACAGAGATAAACTCACGTGTGGATTCAACGGTTTGCAGACCCTTTCTGTGCAGAATCCCAAAACCGGTATTTCCAGCCCAATACCGGCATACGTACTAAACAGCAGGAAACTTCGTCTAAAACTCAGGAGAAACGTTGCCTTGAAACTGCTCTGCTGTGTGTTCATTCACCTAAGAGAGTTGAATCTATGTTGAGATTCAGCGAGTCAGAAACACGTTTCTTCTAGGAGCTGCGTTGGGATATTCCCGAGTGAATGGGACCATAGGCTGTAAAGAGAAATATCTGTTTCTAAAACCAAAAGGGTGCTATCTAACTGAATGGTTCTCAATGTGTGCATTCAACTGACAGAGTTAAACTCACGTTTGGATTCAGCGGTTTACAAACCCTTTCTTTGCAGAATCCCAAAACCGGTAATTCCAGCTCAATGCCGGCATACGTACTAAACTGCAGGAAACTTCGTCTAAAACTCAGGAGAAACGTTTCCTTGAAACTGCTCTGCTGTGCGTTCGTTCACCTAAGGGAGTTGAATCTATGTTGAGATTCAGCGAGTAAGAAACACGTTTCTTCTAGGAGCTGCGTTGGGATATTCCCGAGTGAATGGGACCATAGGCTGTACAGAGAAATATCTGCTTCTAAAACCAAAACGGAGCTATCAAACTGAATGGTGGTCAATGTGTGCATTCAACTGACAGAGTTAAACTCACGTGTGGATTCAGCGGTTTGCAAACCCTTTCTGTGCAGAATCACAAAACCGGTATTTCCAGCCCAATGCCGGCATACGTACTAAACAGCAGGAAACTTCGTCTAAAACTCAGGAGAAACGTTTCCTTGAAACTGCTCTGCTGTGCGTTCGTTCACCTAAGAGAGTTGAATCTATGTTGAGATTCAGCGAGTCAGAAACACGTTTCTTCTAGGAGCTGCGTTGGGATATTCCCGAGTGAATGGGACCATAGGCTGCACAGAGAAATATCTGCTTCTAAAACCAAAACGGAGCTATCTAACTGAATGGTTGTCAATGTGTGCATTCAACTGACAGAGATAAACTCACGTGTGGATTCAGCGGTTTGCAAACCCTTTCTGTGCAGAATCCCAAAACCGGTATTTCCAGCCCAATGCCGGCATACGTACTAAACAGCAGGAAACTTCATCTAAAACTCAGGAGAAACGTTTCCTTGAAACTGCTCTGCTGTGCGTTCGTTCACCTAAGAGAGTTGAATCTATGTTGAGATTCAGCGAGTCAGAAACACGTTTCTTCTAGGAGCTGCGTTGGGATATTCCCGAGTGAATGGGACCATAGGCTGTACAGAGAAATATCTGCTTCTAAAACCAAAACGGAGCTATCAAACTGAATGGTGGTCAATGTGTGCATTCAACTGACAGAGTTAAACTCACGTGTGGATTCAGCGGTTTGCAAAACCTTTCTGTGCAGAATTCCAAAACCGGTATTTCCAGGCGAATGCCGGCATCCGTACTAAACAGCAGGAAACTTCGTCTAAAACTCAGGAGAAACGTTTCCTTGAAACTGCTCTGCTGTGCGTTCGTTCACCTAAGAGAGTTGAATCTATGTTGAGATTCAGCGAGTCAGAAACACGTTTCTTCTAGGAGCTGAGTAGGGATATTCCCGAGTGAATGGGACCATAGGCTGTACAGAGAAATATCTGCTTCTAAGACCAAAACGGAGCTATCTAACTGAATGGTTGTCAATGTGTTCATTCCACTGACAGAGTTAAACTCAAGTGTGGATTCAGCGGTTTGCAAACCCTTTCTATGCAGAATTCCAAAACCGGTATGTCCAGCCCAATGCCGGCATACGTACTAAACAGCAGGAAACTTCATCTAAAACTCAGGCGAAACGTTTCCTTGTAACTGCTCTGCTGTGCGTTCGTTCACCTAAGAGAGTTGAATCTATGTTGAGATTCAGCGAGTCAGAAACACGTTTCTTCTAGGAGCTGCGTTGGGATATTCCCGAGTGAATTGGACCATAGGCTGTACAGAGAAATATCTGCTTCTAAAACCAAAACGGAGCTATCTAACTGAATGGTTGTCAATGTGTGCATTCAACTGACAGAGATAAACTCACGTGTGGATTCAGCGGTTTGCAAACCCTTTCTGTGCAGAATCCCAAAACCGGTATTTCCAGCCCAATGCCGGCATACGTACTAAACAGCAGGAAACTTCATCTAAAACTCAGGAGAAACGTTTCCTTGAAACTGCTCTGCTGTGCGTTCGTTCACCTAAGAGAGTTGAATCTATGTTGAGATTCAGCGAGTCAGAAACACGTTTCTTCTAGGAGCTGCGTTGGGATATTCCCGAGTGAATGGGACCATAGGCTGTACAGAGAAATATCTGCTTCTAAAACCAAAACGGAGCTATCAAACTGAATGGTGGTCAATGTGTGCATTCAACTGACAGAGTTAAACTCACGTGTGGATTCAGCGGTTTGCAAACCCTTTCTGTGCAGAATCCCAAAACCGGTATTTCCAGCCGAATGCCGGCATCCGTACTAAACAGCAGGAAACTTCGTCTAAAACTCAGGAGAAACGTTTCCTTGAAACTGCTCTGCTGTGCGTTCGTTCACCTAAGAGAGTTGAATCTATGTTGAGATTCAGCGAGTCAGAAACACGTTTCTTCTAGGAGCTGCGTTGGGATATTCCCGAGTGAATGGGACCATAGGCTGTACAGAGAAATATCTGCTTCTAAAACCAAAACGGGGCTATCTAACTGAATGGTGGTCAATGTGTGCATTCAACTGACAGAGTTAAACTCACGTGTGGATTCAGCGGTTTGCAAACCCTTTCTGTGCAGAATCCCAAAACCGGTATTTCCAGCCGAATGCCGGCGTCCGTACTAAACAGCAGGAAACTTCGTCTAAAACTCAGGCGAAACGTTTCCTTGAAACTGCTCTGCTGTGCGTTCGTTCACCTAAGAGAGTTGAATCTATGTTGAGATTCAGCGAGTCAGAAACACGTTTCTTCTAGGAGCTGCGTTGGGATATTCCCGAGTGAATGGGACCATAGGCTGTACAGAGAAATATCTGCTTCTAAAACCAAAACGGAGCTATCTAACTGAATGGTTGTCAATGTGTGCATTCAACTGACAGAGTTAAACTCACGTGTGGATTCAGCGGTTTCCAAACCCTTTCTGTGCAGAATCCCAAAACCGGTATTTCCTATCCAATGCCGGCATCCGTACTAAACAGCAGGAAACTTCGTCTAAAACTCAGGCGAAACGTTTCCTTGTAACTGCTCTGCTGTGCGTTCGTTCACCTAAGAGAGTTGAATCTATGTTGAGATTCAGCGAGTCAGAAACACGTTTCTTCTAGGAACTGCGTTGGGATATTCCCGAGTGAATGGGACCATAGGCTGTACAGAGAAATATCTGCTCCTAAAACCAAAAGTGTGCTATCTAACTGAATGGTTGTCAATGTGTGCATTCAACTGACAGAGTTAAACTCACGTTTGGATTCAGCGGTTTACAAACCCTTTCTGTGCAGAATCCCAAAACCGGTAATTCCAGCTCAATGCCGGCATACGTACTAAACTGCAGGAAATTTCCACTAAAACTCAGGAGAAACGTTTACTTGTAACTGCTCTGCTGTGCGTTCGTTCACCTAAGAGAGTTGAATCTATGATGAGATTCAGCGAGTCAGAAACACGTTTCTTCCAGTAGCTGCGTTGGGATATTCCCGAGTGAATGGGACCATTGGCTGTACAGAGATATATCTGCTCCTAAAACCAAAAGCGTGCTATCTAACTGAATGGTTGTCAATGTGTGCATTCAACTGACAGAGTTAAACTCACGTTTGGATTCAGCGGTTTACAAACCCTTTCTGTGCAGAATCCCAAAACCGGTAATTCCAGCTCAATGCCGGCATACGTACTAAACAGCAGGAAACTTCATCTAAAACTCAGGAGAAACGTTTCCTTGAAACTGCTCTGCTGTGCGTTCGTTCACCTAAGAGAGTTGAATCTATGTTGAGATTCAGCGAGTCAGAAACACGTTTCTTCTAGGAGCTGCGTTGGGATATTCCCGAGTGAATGGGACCATAGGCTGTACAGAGAAATATCTGCTTCTAAAACCAAAACGGAGCTATCAAACTGAATGGTGGTCAATGTGTGCATTCAACTGACAGAGTTAAACTCACGTGTGGATTCAGCGGTTTGCAAACCATTTCTGTGCATTATCCCAAATCCGGTATTTCCAGCCGAATGCCGGCGTCCGTACTAAACAGCAGGAAACTTCGTCTAAAACTCAGGAGAAACGTTTCCTTGAAACTGCTCGGCTGTGCGTTCGTTCACCTAAGAGAGTTGAATCTATGTTGAGATTCAGCGAGTCAGAAACACGTTTCTTCTAGGAGCTGCGTTGGGATATTCCCGAGTGAATGGGACCATAGGCTGTACAGAGAAATATCTGCTTCTAAAACCAAAACGGAGCTATCTAACTGAATGGTTGTCAATGTGTGCATTCAACTGACAGAGTTAAACTCACGTGTGGATTCAGCGGTTTGCAAACCCTTTCTGTGCAGAATCCCAAAACCGGTATTTCCTACCCAATGCCGGCATCCGTACTAAACAGCAGGAAACATCGTCTAAAACTCAGGCGAAACGTTTCCTTGTAACTGCTCTGCTGTGCGTTCGTTCACCTAAGAGAGTTGAATCTATGTTGAGATTCAGCGAGTCAGAAACACGTTTCTTCTAGGAGCTGCGTTGGGATATTCCCGAGTGAATGGGACCATAGGCTGTACAGAGAAATATCTGCTCCTAAAACCAAAAGTGTGCTATCTAACTGAATGGTGGTCAATGTGTGCATTCAACTGACAGAGTTAAACTCACGTGTGGATTCAGCGGTTTGCAAACCCTTTCTGTGCATTATCCCAAATCCGGTATTTCCAGCCGAATGCCGGCGTCCGTACTAAACAGCAGGAAACTTCGTCTAAAACTCAGGAGAAACGTTTCCTTGAAACTGCTCGGCTGTGCGTTCGTTCACCTAAGAGAGTTGAATCTATGTTGAGATTCAGCGAGTCAGAAACACGTTTCTTCTAGGAGCTGCGTTGGGATATTCCCGAGTGAATGGGACCATAGGCTGTACAGAGAAATATCTGCTTCTAAAACCAAAACGGAGCTATCTAACTGAATGGTTGTCAATGTGTGCATTCAACTGACAGAGTTAAACTCACGTGTGGATTCAGCGGTTTGCAAACCCTTTCTGTGCAGAATCCCAAAACCGGTATTTCCTACCCAATGCCGGCATCCGTACTAAACAGCAGGAAACATCGTCTAAAACTCAGGCGAAACGTTTCCTTGTAACTGCTCTGCTGTGCGTTCGTTCACCTAAGAGAGTTGAATCTATGTTGAGATTCAGCGAGTCAGAAACACGTTTCTTCTAGGAGCTGCGTTGGGATATTCCCGAGTGAATGGAACCATAGGCTGTACAGAGAAATATCTGCTCCTAAAACCAAAAGTGTGCTATCTAACTGAATGGTTGTCAATGTGTGCATTCAACTGACAGAGTTAAACTCACGTTTGGATTCAGCGGTTTACAAACCCTTTCTGTGCAGAATCCCAAAACCGGTAATTCCAGCTCAATGCCGGCATACGTACTAAACTGCAGGAAACTTCCACTAAAACTCAGGAGAAACGTTTACTTGTAACTGCTCTGCTGTGCGTTCGTTCACCTAAGAGAGTTGAATCTATGTTTGGATTCAGCGAGTCAGAAACACGTTTCTTCCAGTAGCTGCGTTGGGATATTCCCGAGTGAATGGGACCATAGGCTGTACAGAGATATATCTGCTCCTAAAACCAAAAGCGTGCTATCTAACTGAATGGTTGTCAATGTGTGCATTCAACTGACAGAGTTAAACTCACGTTTGGATTCAGCGGTTTACAAACCCTTTCTGTGCAGAATCCCAAAACCGGTAATTCCAGCTCAATGCCGGCATACGTACTAAACTACAGGAAACTTCTTCTAAAACTCAGGAGAAACGTTTCCTTGAAACTGCTCTGCTGTGCGTTCGTTCACCTAAGAGAGTTGAATCTATGTTGAGATTCAGCGAGTCAGAAACACGTTTCTTCTAGGAGCTGCGTTGGGATATTCCCGAGTGAATGGGACCATAGGCTGTACAGAGAAATATCTGCTTCTAAAACCAAAACGGAGCTATCTAACTGAATGGTTGTCAATGTGTGCATTCAACTGACAGAGATAAACTCACGTGTGGATTCAGCGGTTTGCAAACCCTTTCTGTGCAGAATCCCAAAACCGGTATTTCCAGCCCAATGCCGGCATACGTACTAAACAGCAGGAAACTTCATCTAAAACTCAGGAGAAACGTTTCCTTGAACCTGCTCTGCTGTGCGTTCGTTCACCTAAGAGAGTTGAATCTATGTTGAGATTCACCGAGTCAGAAACACGTTTCTTCAAGGAGCTGCGTTGGGATATTCCCGAGTGAATGGGACCATAGGCTGTACAGAGAAATATCTGCTTCTAAAACCAAAACGGAGCTATCAAATTGAATGGTGGTCAATGTGTGCATTCAACTGACAGAGTTAAACTCACGTGTGGATTCAGCGGTTTGCAAACCCTTTCTGTGCAGAATTCCAAAACCGGTATTTCCAGCCGAATGCCGGCATCCGTACTAAACAGCAGGAAACTTCGTCTAAAACTCAGGAGAAACGTTTCCTTGAAACTGCTCTGCTGTGCGTTCGTTCACCTAAGAGAGTTGAATCTATGTTGAGATTCAGCGAGTCAGAAACACGTTTCTTCTAGGAGCTGAGTAGGGATATTCCCGAGTGAATCGGACCATAGGCTGTACAGAGAAATATCTGCTTCTAAAACCAAAACGGAGCTATCTAACTGAATGGTTGTCAATGTGTTCATTCAACTGACAGAGTTAAACTCACGTGTGGATTCAGCGGTTTGCAAACCCTTTCTGTGCAGAATCCCAAAACCGGTATTTCCAGCCCAATGCCGGCATACGTACTAAACAGCAGGAAACTTCGTCTAAAACTCAGGAGAAACGTTTCCTTGAAACTGCTCTGCTGTGCATTCGTTCACCTAGGAGAGTTGAATCTATGTTGAGATTCAGCGAGTCAGAAACACGTTTCTTCTAGGAGCTGCGTTGGGATATTCCCGAGTGAATGGGACGATAGGCTGTACAGAGAAATATCTGCTTCTAAAACCAAAACGGAGCTATCTAACTGGATGGTTGTCAATGTGTGCATTCAACTGACAGAGTTAAACTCACGTGTGGATTCAGCGGTTTGCAAACCCTTTCTGTTCAGAATCCCAAAACCGGTATTTCCTACCCAATGCCGGCATCCGTACTAAGCAGCAGGAAACTTCGTCTAAAATTCAGGAGAAACGTTTCCTTGAAACTGCTCTGCTGTTCGTTCGTTCACCTAAGAGAGTTGAATCTATGTTGAGATTCAGCGAGTCAGAAACACGTTTCTTCTAGGAGCTGAGTTGGGATATTCCCGAGTGAATGGGACCATAGGCTGTACAGAGAAATATCTGCTTCTAAAACCAAAAGGGAGCTACCTAACTGAATGGTTGTCAATGTGTACATTCAACTGACAGAGATAAATTCACGTGTGGATTCAGCGGTTTGCAAACCCTTTCTGTGCAGAATTCCAAAACCGGTATTTCCAGCCCAATGCCGGCATACGTACTAAACAGCAGGAAACTTCGTTTAAAACTCAGGAGAAACGTTTCCTTGAAACTGCTCTGCTGTGCGTTCGTTCACCTAAGAGAGTTGAATCTATATTGAGATTCAGCGAGTCAGAAACACGTTTCTTCTAGGAGCTGCATTGGGATATTCCCGAGTGAAAGGGACCATAGGCTGTACAGAGAAATATCTGCTTCTAAAACCAAAACGGAGCTATCTAACTGGATGGTTGTCAATATGTGCATTCAACTGACAGAGATAAACTCACGTGTGGATTCAACGGTTTGCAGACCCTTTCTGTGCAGAATCCCAAAACCGGTATTTCCAGCCCAATACCGGCATACGTACTAAACAGCAGGAAACTTCGTCTAAAACTCAGGAGAAACGTTGCCTTGAAACTGCTCTGCTGTGTGTTCATTCACCTAAGAGAGTTGAATCTATGTTGAGATTCAGCGAGTCAGAAACACGTTTCTTCTAGGAGCTGCGTTGGGATATTCCCGAGTGAATGGGACCATAGGCTGTAAAGAGAAATATCTGTTTCTAAAACCAAAAGGGTGCTATCTAACTGAATGGTTCTCAATGTGTGCATTCAACTGACAGAGTTAAACTCACGTTTGGATTCAGCGGTTTACAAACCCTTTCTTTGCAGAATCCCAAAACCGGTAATTCCAGCTCAATGCCGGCATACGTACTAAACTGCAGGAAACTTCGTCTAAAACTCAGGAGAAACGTTTCCTTGAAACTGCTCTGCTGTGCGTTCGTTCACCTAAGGGAGTTGAATCTATGTTGAGATTCAGCGAGTAAGAAACACGTTTCTTCTAGGAGCTGCGTTGGGATATTCCCGAGTGAATGGGACCATAGGCTGTACAGAGAAATATCTGCTTCTAAAACCAAAACGGAGCTATCAAACTGAATGGTGGTCAATGTGTGCATTCAACTGACAGAGTTAAACTCACGTGTGGATTCAGCGGTTTGCAAACCCTTTCTGTGCAGAATCACAAAACCGGTATTTCCAGCCCAATGCCGGCATACGTACTAAACAGCAGGAAACTTCGTCTAAAACTCAGGAGAAACGTTTCCTTGAAACTGCTCTGCTGTGCGTTCGTTCACCTAAGAGAGTTGAATCTATGTTGAGATTCAGCGAGTCAGAAACACGTTTCTTCTAGGAGCTGCGTTGGGATATTCCCGAGTGAATGGGACCATAGGCTGCACAGAGAAATATCTGCTTCTAAAACCAAAACGGAGCTATCTAACTGAATGGTTGTCAATGTGTGCATTCAACTGACAGAGATAAACTCACGTGTGGATTCAGCGGTTTGCAAACCCTTTCTGTGCAGAATCCCAAAACCGGTATTTCCAGCCCAATGCCGGCATACGTACTAAACAGCAGGAAACTTCATCTAAAACTCAGGAGAAACGTTTCCTTGAAACTGCTCTGCTGTGCGTTCGTTCACCTAAGAGAGTTGAATCTATGTTGAGATTCAGCGAGTCAGAAACACGTTTCTTCTAGGAGCTGCGTTGGGATATTCCCGAGTGAATGGGACCATAGGCTGTACAGAGAAATATCTGCTTCTAAAACCAAAACGGAGCTATCAAACTGAATGGTGGTCAATGTGTGCATTCAACTGACAGAGTTAAACTCACGTGTGGATTCAGCGGTTTGCAAAACCTTTCTGTGCAGAATTCCAAAACCGGTATTTCCAGGCGAATGCCGGCATCCGTACTAAACAGCAGGAAACTTCGTCTAAAACTCAGGAGAAACGTTTCCTTGAAACTGCTCTGCTGTGCGTTCGTTCACCTAAGAGAGTTGAATCTATGTTGAGATTCAGCGAGTCAGAAACACGTTTCTTCTAGGAGCTGAGTAGGGATATTCCCGAGTGAATGGGACCATAGGCTGTACAGAGAAATATCTGCTTCTAAGACCAAAACGGAGCTATCTAACTGAATGGTTGTCAATGTGTTCATTCCACTGACAGAGTTAAACTCAAGTGTGGATTCAGCGGTTTGCAAACCCTTTCTATGCAGAATCCCAAAACCGGTATGTCCAGCCCAATGCCGGCATACGTACTAAACAGCAGGAAACTTCATCTAAAACTCAGGCGAAACGTTTCCTTGTAACTGCTCTGCTGTGCGTTCGTTCACCTAAGAGAGTTGAATCTATGTTGAGATTCAGCGAGTCAGAAACACGTTTCTTCTAGGAGCTGCGTTGGGATATTCCCGAGTGAATTGGACCATAGGCTGTACAGAGAAATATCTGCTTCTAAAACCAAAACGGAGCTATCTAACTGAATGGTTGTCAATGTGTGCATTCAACTGACAGAGATAAACTCACGTGTGGATTCAGCGGTTTGCAAACCCTTTCTGTGCAGAATCCCAAAACCGGTATTTCCAGCCCAATGCCGGCATACGTACTAAACAGCAGGAAACTTCATCTAAAACTCAGGAGAAACGTTTCCTTGAAACTGCTCTGCTGTGCGTTCGTTCACCTAAGAGAGTTGAATCTATGTTGAGATTCAGCGAGTCAGAAACACGTTTCTTCTAGGAGCTGCGTTGGGATATTCCCGAGTGAATGGGACCATAGGCTGTACAGAGAAATATCTGCTTCTAAAACCAAAACGGAGCTATCAAACTGAATGGTGGTCAATGTGTGCATTCAACTGACAGAGTTAAACTCACGTGTGGATTCAGCGGTTTGCAAACCCTTTCTGTGCAGAATCCCAAAACCGGTATTTCCAGCCGAATGCCGGCATCCGTACTAAACAGCAGGAAACTTCGTCTAAAACTCAGGAGAAACGTTTCCTTGAAACTGCTCTGCTGTGCGTTCGTTCACCTAAGAGAGTTGAATCTATGTTGAGATTCAGCGAGTCAGAAACACGTTTCTTCTAGGAGCTGCGTTGGGATATTCCCGAGTGAATGGGACCATAGGCTGTACAGAGAAATATCTGCTTCTAAAACCAAAACGGGGCTATCTAACTGAATGGTTGTCAATGTGTGCATTCAACTGACAGAGTTAAACTCACGTGTGGATTCAGCGGTTTGCAAACCCTTTCTGTGCAGAATCCCAAAACCGGTATTTCCTACCCAATGCCGGCATCCGTACTAAACAGCAGGAAACTTCGTCTAAAACTCAGGCGAAACGTTTCCTTGTAACTGCTCTGCTGTGCGTTCATTCACCTAAGAGAGTTGAATCTATGTTGAGATTCAGCGAGTCAGAAACACGTTTCTTCTAGGAACTGCGTTGGGATATTCCCGAGTGAATGGGACCATAGGCTGTACAGAGAAATATCTGCTCCTAAAACCAAAAGTGTGCTATCTAACTGAATGGTTGTCAATGTGTGCATTCAACTGAAAGAGTTAAACTCACGTTTGGATTCAGCGGTTTACAAACCCTTTCTGTGCAGAATCCCAAAACCGGTAATTCCAGCTCAATGCCGGCATACGTACTAAACTGCAGGAAATTTCCACTAAAACTCAGGAGAAACGTTTACTTGTAACTGCTCTGCTGTGCGTTCGTTCACCTAAGAGAGTTGAATCTATGTTGAGATTCAGCGAGCCAGAAACACGTTTCTTCTAGGAGCTGCGTTGGGATATTCCCGAGTGAATGGGACCATAGGCTGTACAGAGAAATATCTGCTTCTAAAACCAAAACGGAGCTATCAAACTGAATGGTGGTCAATGTGTGCATTCAACTGACAGAGTTAAACTCACGTGTGGATTCAGCGGTTTGCAAACCCTTTCTGTGCATTATCCCAAAACCGGTATTTCCAGCCGAATGCCGGCGTCCGTACTAAACAGCAGGAAACTTCGTCTAAAACTCAGGAGAAACGTTTCCTTGAAACTGCTCTGCTGTGCGTTCGTTCACCTAAGAGAGTTGAATCTATGTTGAGATTCAGCGAGTCAGAAACACGTTTCTTCTAGGAGCTGCGTTGGGATATTCCCGAGTGAATGGGACCATAGGCTGTACAGAGAAATATCTGCTTCTAAAACCAAAACGGAGCTAACAAACTGAATGGTGGTCAATGTGTGCATTCAACTGACAGAGTTAAACTCACGTGTGGATTCAGCGGTTTGCAAACCCTTTCTGTGCAGAATCCCAAAACCGGTATTTCCAGCCGAATGCCGGCGTCCGTACTAAACAGCAGGAAACTTCGTCTAAAACTCAGGAGAAACGTTTCCTTGAAACTGCTCTGCTGTGCGTTCGTTCACCTAAGAGAGTTGAATCTATGTTGAGATTCAGCGAGTCAGAAACAAGTTTCTTCTAGGAGCTGCGTTGGGATATTCCCGAGTGAATGGGACCATAGGCTGTACAGAGAAATATCTGCTTCTACAACCAAAACGGAGCTATCTAACTGAATGGTTGTCAATGTGTGCATTCAACTGAGAGAGTTAAACTCACGTGTGGATTCAGCGGTTTGCAAACCCTTTCTGTGCAGAATCCCAAAACCGGTGTTTCCAGCGTAATGGCGGCATCCGTACTAAACAGCAGGAAACTTCGTCTAAAACTCAGGCGAAACGTTTCCTTGTAACTGCTCTGCTGTGCGTTCGTTCACCTAAGAGAGTTGAATCTATGTTGAGATTCAGCGAGTCAGAAACACGTTTCTTCTAGGAACTGCGTTGGGATATTCCCGAGTGAATGGGACCATAGGCTGTACAGAGAAATATCTGCTCCTAAAACCAAAAGTGTGCTATCTAACTGAATGGTTGTCAATGTGTGCATTCAACTGACAGAGTTAAACTCACGTTTGGATTCAGCGGTTTACAAACCCTTTCTGTGCAGAATCCCAAAACCGGTAATTCCAGCTCAATGCCGGCATACGTACTAAACTGCAGGAAATTTCCACTAAAACTCAGGAGAAACGTTTACTTGTAACTGCTCTGCTGTGCGTTCGTTCACCTAAGAGAGTTGAATCTATGATGAGATTCAGCGAGTCAGAAACACGTTTCTTCCAGTAGCTGCGTTGGGATATTCCCGAATGAATGGGACCATTGGCTGTACAGAGATATATCTGCTCCTAAAACCAAAAGCGTGCTATCTAACTGAATGGTTGTCAATGTGTGCATTCAACTGACAGAGTTAAACTCACGTTTGGATTCAGCGGTTTACAAACCCTTTCTGTGCAGAATCCCAAAACCGGTAATTCCAGCTCAATGCCGGCATACGTACTAAACTGCAGGAAACTTCCTCTAAAATTCAGGCGAAACGTTTCCTTGTAACTGCTCTGCTGTGCGTTCGTTCACCTAAGAGAGTTGAATCTATGTTGAGATTCAGCGAGTCAGAAACACGTTTCTTCTAGGAGCTGCGTTGGGATATTCCCGAGTGAATGGGACCATAGGCTGTACAGAGAAATATCTGCTTCTAAAACCAAAACGGAGCTATCTAACTGAATGGTTGTCAATGTGTGCATTCAACTGACAGAGATAAACTCACGTGTGGATTCAGCGGTTTGCAAACCCTTTCTGTGCAGAATCCCAAAACCGGTATTTCCAGCCCAATGCCGGCATACGTACTAAACAGCAGGAAACTTCATCTGAAACTCAGGAGAAACGTTTCCTTGAAACTGCTCTGCTGTGCGTTCGTTCACCTAAGAGAGTTGAATCTATGTTGAGATTCAGCGAGTCAGAAACACGTTTCTTCTAGGAGCTGCGTTGGGATATTCCCGAGTGAATGGGACCATAGGCTGTACAGAGAAATATCTGCTTCTAAAACCAAAACGGAGCTATCAAACTGAATGGTGGTCAATGTGTGCATTCAACTGACAGAGTTAAACTCACGTGTGGATTCAGCGGTTTGCAAACCCTTTCTGTGCATTATCCCAAAACCGGTATTTCCAGCCGAATGCCGGCGTCCGTACTAAACAGCAGGAAACTTCGTCTAAAACTCAGGAGAAACGATTCCTTGAAACTGCTCTGCTGTGCTTTCGTTCACCTAAGAGAGTTGAAACTATGTTGAGATTCAGCGAGTCAGAAACACGTTTCTTCTAGGAGCTGCGTTGGGATATTCCCGAGTGAATGGGACCATAGGCTGTACAGAGAAATATCTGCTTCTAAAACCAAAACGGAGCTATCTAACTGAATGGTTGTCAATGTGTGCATTCAACTGACAGAGTTAAACTCACGTGTGGATTCAGCGGTTTGCAAACCCTTTCTGTGCAGAATCCCAAAACCGGTATTTCCTACCCAATGCCGGCATCCGTACTAAACAGCAGGAAACTTCGTCTAAAACTCAGGCGAAACGTTTCCTTGTAACTGCTCTGCTGTGCGTTCGTTCACCTAAGAGAGTTGAATCTATGTTGAGATTCAGCGAGTCAGAAACACGTTTCTTCTAGGAGCTGCGTTGGGATATTCCCGAGTGAATGGGACCATAGGCTGTACAGAGAAATATCTGCTCCTAAAACCAAAAGTGTGCTATCTAACTGAATGGTTGTCAATGTGTGCATTCAACTGACAGAGTTAAACTCACGTTTGGATTCAGCGGTTTACAAACACTTTCTGTGCAGAATCCCAAAACCGGTAATTCCAGCTCAATGCCGGCATACGTACTAAACTGCAGGAAACTTCCACTAAAACTCAGGAGAAACGTTTACTTGTAACTGCTCTGCTGTGCGTTCGTTCACCTAAGAGAGTTGAATCTATGTTGAGATTCAGCGAGTCAGAAACACGTTTCTTCCAGTAGCTGCGTTGGGATATTCCCGAGTGAATGGGACCATAGGCTGTACAGAGATATATCTGCTCCTAAAACCAAAAGCGTGCTATCTAACTGAATGGTTGTCAATGTGTGCGTTCAACTGACAGAGTTAAACTCACGTTTGGATTCAGCGGTTTACAAACCCTTTCTGTGCAGAATCCCAAAACCGGTAATTCCAGCTCAATGCCGGCATACGTACTAAACTGCAGGAAACTTCTTCTAAAACTCAGGAGAAACGTTTCCTTGAAACTGCTCTGCTGTGCGTTCGTTCACCTAAGAGAGTTGAATCTATGTTGAGATTCAGCGAGTCAGAAACACGTTTCTTCTAGGAGCTGAGTAGGGATATTCCCGAGTGAATCGGACCATAGGCTGTACAGAGAAATATCTGCTTCTAAAACCAAAACGGAGCTATTATAACTGAATGGTTGTCAATGTGTGCATTCAACTGACAGAGTTAAACTCACGTGTGGATTCAGCGGTTTGCAAACCCTTTCTGTGCAGAATCCCAAAACCGGTATTTCCAGCCCAATGACGGCATACGTACTAAACAGCAGGAAACTTCGTCTAAAACTCAGGAGAAACGTTTCCTTGAAACTGCTCTGCTGTGCGTTCGTTCACCTAAGAGAGTTGAATCTATGTTGAGATTCAGCGAGTCAGAAACCCGTTTCTTCTAGGAGCTGCGTTGGGATATTCCCGAGTGAATGGGACCATAGGCTGTACAGAGAAATATCTGCTTCTAAAACCAAAACGGAGCTATCAAACTGAATGGTGGTCAATGTGTGCATTCAACTGACAGAGTTAAACTCACGTGTGGATTCAGCGGTTTGCAAACCCTTTCTGTGCATTATCCCAAAACCGGTATTTCCAGCCGAATGCCGGCGTCCGTACTAAACAGCAGGAAACTTCGTCTAAAACTCAGGAGAAACGTTTCCTTGAAACTGCTCTGCTGTGCGTTCGTTCACCTAAGAGAGTTGAATCTATGTTGAGATTCAGCGAGTCAGAAACACGTTTCTTCTAGGAGCTGCGTTGGGATATTCCCGAGTGAATGGGACCATAGGCTGTACAGAGAAATATCTGCTTCTAAAACCAAAACGGAGCTATCTAACTGAATGGTTGTCAATGTGTGCATTCAACTGACAGAGTTAAACTCACGTGTGGATTCAGCGGTTTGCAAACCCTTTCTGTGCAGAATCCCAAAACCGGTATTTCCTACCCAATGCCGGCATCCGTACTAAACAGCAGGAAACTTCGTCTAAAACTCAGGCGAAACGTTTCCTTGTAACTGCTCTGCTGTGCGTTCGTTCACCTAAGAGAGTTGAATCTATGTTGAGATTCAGCGAGTCAGAAACACGTTTCTTCTAGGAGCTGCGTTGGGATATTCCCGAGTGAATGGGACCATAGGCTGTACAGAGAAATATCTGCTCCTAAAACCAAAAGTGTGCTATCTAACTGAATGGTTGTCAATGTGTGCATTCAACTGACAGAGTTAAACTCACGTTTGGATTCAGCGGTTTACAAACCCTTTCTGTGCAGAATCCCAAAACCGGTAATTCCAGCTCAATGCCGGCATACGTACTAAACTGCAGGAAACTTCCACTAAAACTCAGGAGAAACGTTTACTTGTAACTGCTCTGCTGTGCGTTCGTTCACCTAAGAGAGTTGAATCTATGTTGAGATTCAGCGAGTCAGAAACACGTTTCTTCTAGGAGCTGCGTTGGGATATTCCCGAGTGAATGGGACCATAGGCTGTACAGAGAAATATCTGCTTCTAAAACCAAAACGGAGCTATCTAACTGAATGGTTGTCAATGTGTGCATTCAACTGACAGAGATAAACTCACGTGTGGATTCAGCGGTTTGCAAACCCTTTCTGTGCAGAATCCCAAAACCGGTATTTCCAGCCCAATGCCGGCATACGTACTAAACAGCAGGAAACTTCATCTAAAACTCAGGAGAAACGTTTCCTTGAAACTGCTCTGCTGTGCGTTCGTTCACCTAAGAGAGTTGAATCTATGTTGAGATTCAGCGAGTCAGAAACACGTTTCTTCTAGGAGCTGCGTTGGGATATTCCCGAGTGAATGGGACCATAGGCTGTACAGAGAAATATCTGCTTCTAAAACCAAAACGGAGCTATCAAACTGAATGGTGGTCAATGTGTGCATTCAACTGACAGAGTTAAACTCACGTGTGGATTCAGCGGTTTGCAAACCCTTTCTGTGCATTATCCCAAAACCGGTATTTCCAGCCGAATGCCGGCGTCCGTACTAAACAGCAGGAAACTTCGTCTAAAACTCAGGAGAAACGTTTCCTTGAAACTGCTCTGCTGTGCGTTCGTTCACCTAAGAGAGTTGAATCTATGTTGAGATTCAGCGAGTCAGAAACACGTTTCTTCTAGGAGCTGCGTTGGGATATTCCCGAGTGAATGGGACCATAGGCTGTACAGAGAAATATCTGCTTCTAAAACCAAAACGGAGCTATCTAACTGAATGGTTGTCAATGTGTGCATTCAACTGACAGAGTTAAACTCACGTGTGGATTCAGCGGTTTGCAAACCCTTTCTGTGCAGAATCCCAAAACCGGTATTTCCTACCCAATGCCGGCATCCGTACTAAACAGCAGGAAACTTCGTCTAAAACTCAGGCGAAACGTTTCCTTGTAACTGCTCTGCTGTGCGTTCGTTCACCTAAGAGAGTTGAATCTATGTTGAGATTCAGCGAGTCAGAAACACGTTTCTTCTAGGAGCTGCGTTGGGATATTCCCGAGTGAATGGGACCATAGGCTGTACAGAGAAATATCTGCTCCTAAAACCAAAAGTGTGCTATCTAACTGAATGGTTGTCAATGTGTGCATTCAACTGACAGAGTTAAACTCACGTTTGGATTCAGCGGTTTACAAACACTTTCTGTGCAGAATCCCAAAACCGGTAATTCCAGCTCAATGCCGGCATACGTACTAAACTGCAGGAAACTTCCACTAAAACTCAGGAGAAACGTTTACTTGTAACTGCTCTGCTGTGCGTTCGTTCACCTAAGAGAGTTGAATCTATGTTGAGATTCAGCGAGTCAGAAACACGTTTCTTCCAGTAGCTGCGTTGGGATATTCCCGAGTGAATGGGACCATAGGCTGTACAGAGATATATCTGCTCCTAAAACCAAAAGCGTGCTATCTAACTGAATGGTTGTCAATGTGTGCGTTCAACTGACAGAGTTAAACTCACGTTTGGATTCAGCGGTTTACAAACCCTTTCTGTGCAGAATCCCAAAACCGGTAATTCCAGCTCAATGCCGGCATACGTACTAAACTGCAGGAAACTTCTTCTAAAACTCAGGAGAAACGTTTCCTTGAAACTGCTCTGCTGTGCGTTCGTTCACCTAAGAGAGTTGAATCTATGTTGAGATTCAGCGAGTCAGAAACACGTTTCTTCTAGGAGCTGAGTAGGGATATTCCCGAGTGAATCGGACCATAGGCTGTACAGAGAAATATCTGCTTCTAAAACCAAAACGGAGCTATTATAACTGAATGGTTGTCAATGTGTGCATTCAACTGACAGAGTTAAACTCACGTGTGGATTCAGCGGTTTGCAAACCCTTTCTGTGCAGAATCCCAAAACCGGTATTTCCAGCCCAATGCCGGCATACGTACTAAACAGCAGGAAACTTCGTCTAAAACTCAGGAGAAACGTTTCCTTGAAACTGCTCTGCTGTGCATTCGTTCACCTAGGAGAGTTGAATCTATGTTGAGATTCAGCGAGTCAGAAACACGTTTCTTCTAGGAGCTGCGTTGGGATATTCCCGAGTGAATGGGACCATAGGCTGTACAGAGAAATATCTGCTTCTAAAACCAAAACGGAGCTATCAAACTGAAAGGTGGTCAATGTGTGCATTCAACTGACAGAGTTAAACTCACGTGTGGATTCAGCGGTTTGCAAACCCTTTCTGTGCAGAATCACAAAACCGGTATTTCCAGCCGAATGCCGGCGTCCGTACTAAACAGCAGGAAACTTCGTCTAAAACTCAGGCGAAACGTTTCCTGGTAACTGCTCTGCTGTGCGTTCGTTCACCTAAGAGAGTTGAATCTATGTTGAGATTCAGCGAGTCAGAAACACGTTTCTTCTAGGAGCTGCGTTGGGATATTCCCGAGTGAATGGGACCATAGGCTGTACAGAGAAATATCTGCTTCTAAAACCAAAACGGAGCTATCTAACTGAATGGTTGTCAATGTGTGCATTCAACTGACAGAGTTAAACTCACGTGTGGATTCAGCGGTTTGCAAACCCTTTCTGTGCAGAATCCCAAAACCGGTATTTCCTACCCAATGCCGGCATCCGTACTAAACAGCAGGAAACTTCGTCTAAAACTCAGGCGAAACGTTTCCTTGTAACTGCTCTGCTGTGCGTTCGTTCACCTAAGAGAGTTGAATCTATGTTGAGATTCAGCGAGTCAGAAACACGTTTCTTCTAGGAACTGCGTTGGGATATTCCCGAGTGAATGGGACCATAGGCTGTACAGAGGAATATCTGCTCCTAAAACCAAAAGTGTGCTATCTAACTGAATGGTTGTCAATGTGTGCATTCAACTGACAGAGTTAAACTCACGTTTGGATTCAGCGGTTTACAAACCCTTTCTGTGCAGAATCCCAAAACCGGTAATTCCAGCTCAATGCCGGCATACGTACTAAACTGCAGGAAACTTCTTCTAAAACT
Source organism: Aotus nancymaae (assembly GCF_030222135.1). Lineage (NCBI taxonomy): Eukaryota > Metazoa > Chordata > Mammalia > Primates > Aotidae > Aotus > Aotus nancymaae. Next base: position 1,028,217 of record NW_026988493.1, read on the forward strand.
CAGGAGAAACGTTTCCTTGAAACTGCTCTGCTGTGCGTTCGTTCACCTAAGAGAGTTGAATCTATGTTGAGATTCAGCGAGTCAGAAACACGTTTCTTCTAGGAGCTGAGTAGGGATATTCCCGAGTGAATCGGACCATAGGCTGTACAGAGAAATATCTGCTTCTAAAACCAAAACGGAGCTATTATAACTGAATGGTTGTCAATGTGTGCATTCAACTGACAGAGTTAAACTCACGTGTGGATTCAGCGGTTTGCAAACCATTTCTGTGCAGAATCCCAAAACCGGTATTTCCAGCCCAATGCCGGCATACGTACTAAACAGCAGGAAACTTCGTCTAAAACTCAGGAGAAACGTTTCCTTGAAACTGCTCTGCTGTGCATTCGTTCACCTAGGAGAGTTGAATCTATGTTGAGATTCAGCGAGTCAGAAACACGTTTCTTCTAGGAGCTGCGTTGGGATATTCCCGAGTGAATGGGACCATAGGCTGTACAGAGAAATATCTGCTTCTAAAACCAAAACGGAGCTATCAAACTGAATGGTGGTCAATGTGTGCATTCAACTGACAGAGTTAAACTCACGTGTGGATTCAGCGGTTTGCAAACCCTTTCTGTGCAGAATCACAAAACCGGTATTTCCAGCCGAATGCCGGCGTCCGTACTAAACAGCAGGAAACTTCGTCTAAAACTCAGGAGAAACGTTTCCTTGAAACTGCTCTGCTGTGCGTTCGTTCACCTAAGAGAGTTGAATCTATGTTGAGATTCAGCGAGTCAGAAACACGTTTCTTCTAGGAGCTGCGTTGGGATATTCCCGAGTGAATGGGACCATAGGCTGTACAGAGAAATATCTGCTTCTAAAACCAAAACGGACCTATCTAACTGAATGGTTGTCAATGTGTGCATTCAACTGACAGAGTTAAACTCACGTGTGGATTCAGCGGTTTGCAAACCCTTTCTGTGCAGAATCCCAAAACCGGTATTTCCTACCCAATGCCGGCATCCGTACTAAACAGCAGGAAACTTCGTCTAAAACTCAGGCGAAACGTTTCCTTGTAACTGCTCTGCTGTGCGTTCGTTCACCTAAGAGAGTTGAATCTATGTTGAGATTCAGCGAGTCAGAAACACGTTTCTTCTAGGAACTGCGTTGGGATATTCCCGAGTGAATGGGACCATAGGCTGTACAGAGGAATATCTGCTCCTAAAACCAAAAGTGTGCTATCTAACTGAATGGTTGTCAATGTGTGCATTCAACTGACAGAGTTAAACTCACGTTTGGATTCAGCGGTTTACAAACCCTTTCTGTGCAGAATCCCAAAACCGGTAATTCCAGCTCAATGCCGGCATACGTACTAAACTGCAGGAAATTTCCACTAAAACTCAGGAGAAATGTTTACTTGTAACTGCTCTGCTGTGCGTTCGTTCACCTAAGAGAGTTGAATCTATGATTAGATTCAGCGAGTCAGAAACACGTTTCTTCCAGTAGCTGCGTTGGGATATTCCCGAGTGAATGGGACCATTGGCTGTACAGAGATATATCTGCTCCTAAAACCAAAAGCGTGCTATCTAACTGAATGGTTGTCAATGTGTGCATTCAACTGACAGAGTTAAACTCACGTTTGGATTCAGCGGTTTACAAACCCTTTCTGTGCAGAATCCCAAAACCGGTAATTCCAGCTCAATGCCGGCATACGTACTAAACTGCAGGAAACTTCATCTAAAACTCAGGCGAAACGTTTCCTTGTAACTGCTCTGCTGTGCGTTCGTTCACCTAAGAGAGTTGAATCTATGTTGAGACTCAGCGAGTCAGAAACACGTTTCTTCTAGGAGCTGCGTTGGGATATTCCCGAGTGAATGGGACCATAGGCTGTACAGAGAAATATCTGCTTCTAAAACCAAAACGGAGCTATTTAACTGAATGGTTGTCAATGTGTGCATTCAACTGACAGAGATAAACTCACGTGTGGATTCAGCGGTTTGCAAACCCTTTCTGTGCAGAATCCCAAAACCGGTATTTCCAGCCCAATGCCGGCATACGTACTAAACAGCAGGAAACTTCATCTAAAACTCAGGAGAAACGTTTCCTTGAAACTGCTCTGCTGTGCGTTCGTTCACCTAAGAGAGTTGAATCTATGTTGAGATTCAGCGAGTCAGAAACCCGTTTCTTCTAGGAGCTGCGTTGGGATATTCCCGAGTGAATGGGACCATAGGCTGTACAGAGAAATATCTGCTTCTAAAACCAAAACGGAGCTATCAAACTGAATGGTGGTCAATGTGTGCATTCAACTGACAGAGTTAAACTCACGTGTGGATTCAGCGGTTTGCAAACCCTTTCTGTGCATTATCCCAAAACCGGTATTTCCAGCCGAATGCCGGCGTCCGTACTAAACAGCAGGAAACTTCGTCTAAAACTCAGGAGAAACGTTTCCTTGAAACTGCTCTGCTGTGCGTTCGTTCACCTAAGAGAGTTGAATCTATGTTGAGATTCAGCGAGTCAGAAACACGTTTCTTCTAGGAGCTGCGTTGGGATATTCCCGAGTGAATGGGACCATAGGCTGTACAGAGAAATATCTGCTTCTAAAACCAAAACGGAGCTATCTAACTGAATGGTTGTCAATGTGTGCATTCAACTGACAGAGTTAAACTCACGTGTGGATTCAGCGGTTTGCAAACCCTTTCTGTGCAGAATCCCAAAACCGGTATTTCCTACCCAATGCCGGCATCCGTACTAAACAGCAGGAAACTTCGTCTAAAACTCAGGCGAAACGTTTCCTTGTAACTGCTCTGCTGTGCGTTCGTTCACCTAAGAGAGTTGAATCTATGTTGAGATTCAGCGAGTCAGAAACACGTTTCTTCTAGGAGCTGCGTTGGGATATTCCCGAGTGAATGGGACCATAGGCTGTACAGAGAAATATCTGCTCCTAAAACCAAAAGTGTGCTATCTAAGTGAATGGTTGTCAATGTGTGCATTCAACTGACAGAGTTAAACTCACGTTTGGATTCAGCGGTTTACAAACACTTTCTGTGCAGAATCCCAAAACCGGTAATTCCAGCTCAATGCCGGCATACGTACTAAACTGCAGGAAACTTCCACTAAAACTCAGGAGAAACGTTTACTTGTAACTGCTCTGCTGTGCGTTCGTTCACCTAAGAGAGTTGAATCTATGTTGAGATTCAGCGAGTCAGAAACACGTTTCTTCTAGGAGCTGCGTTGGGATATTCCCGAGTGAATGGGACCATAGGCTGTACAGAGATATATCTGCTCCTAAAACCAAAAGCGTGCTATCTAACTGAATGGTTGTCAATGTGTGCGTTCAACTGACAGAGTTAAACTCACGTTTGGATTCAGCGGTTTACAAACCCTTTCTGTGCAGAATCCCAAAACCGGTAATTCCAGCTCAATGCCGGCATACGTACTAAACTGCAGGAAACTTCTTCTAAAACTCAGGAGAAACGTTTCCTTGAAACTGCTCTGCTGTGCGTTCGTTCACCTAAGAGAGTTGAATCTATGTTGAGATTCAGCGAGTCAGAAACACGTTTCTTCTAGGAGGTGAGTAGGAATATTCCCGAGTGAATCGGACCATAGGCTGTACAGAGAAATATCTGCTTCTAAAACCAAAACGGAGCTATTATAACTGAATGGTTGTCAATGTGTGCATTCAACTGACAGAGTTAAACTCACGTGTGGATTCAGCGGTTTGCAAACCCTTTCTGTGCAGAATCCCAAAACCGGTATTTCCAGCCCAATGCCGGCATACGTACTAAACAGCAGGAAACTTCATCTAAAACTCAGGAGAAACGTTTCCTTGAAACTGCTCTGCTGTGCATTCGTTCACCTAGGAGAGTTGAATCTATGTTGAGATTCAGCGAGTCAGAAACACGTTTCTTCTAGGAGCTGCGTTGGGATATTCCCGAGTGAATGGGACCATAGGCTGTACAGAGAAATATCTGCTTCTAAAACCAAAACGGAGCTATCAAACTGAATGGTGGTCAATGTGTGCATTCAACTGACAGAGTTAAACTCACGTGTGGATTCAGCGGTTTGCAAACCCTTTCTGTGCAGAATCCCAAAACCGGTATTTCCAGCCGAATGCCGGCGTCCGTACTAAACAGCAGGAAACTTCGTCTAAAACTCAGGCGAAACGTTTCCTTGTAACTGCTCTGCTGTGCGTTCGTTCACCTAAGAGAGTTGAATCTATGTTGAGATTCAGCGAGTCAGAAACACGTTTCTTCTAGGAGCTGCGTTGGGATATTCCCGAGTGAATGGGACCATAGGCTGTACAGAGAAATATCTGCTTCTAAAACCAAAACGGAGCTATCTAACTGAATGGTTGTCAATGTGTGCATTCAACTGACAGAGTTAAACTCACGTGTGGATTCAGCGGTTTGCAAACCCTTTCTGTGCAGAATCCCAAAACCGGTATTTCCTACCCAATGCCGGCATCCGTACTAAACAGCAGGAAACTTCGTCTAAAACTCAGGCGAAACGTTTCCTTGTAACTGCTCTGCTGTGCGTTCGTTCACCTAAGAGAGTTGAATCTATGTTGAGATTCAGCGAGTCAGAAACACGTTTCTTCTAGGAACTGCGTTGGGATATTCCCGAGTGAATGGGACCATAGGCTGTACAGAGGAATATCTGCTCCTAAAACCAAAAGTGTGCTATCTAACTGAATGGTTGTCAATGTGTGCATTCAACTGACAGAGTTAAACTCACGTTTGGATTCAGCGGTTTACAAACCCTTTCTGTGCAGAATCCCAAAACCGGTAATTCCAGCTCAATGCCGGCATACGTACTAAACTGCAGGAAATTTCCACTAAAACTCAGGAGAAACGTTTACTTGTAACTGCTCTGCTGTGCGTTCGTTCACCTAAGAGAGTTGAATCTATGATGAGATTCAGCGAGTCAGAAACACGTTTCTTCCAGTAGCTGCGTTGGGATATTCCCGAGTGAATGGGACCATTGGCTGTACAGAGATATATCTGCTCCTAAAACCAAAAGCGTGCTATCTAACTGAATGGTTGTCAATGTGTGCATTCAACTGACAGAGTTAAACTCACGTTTGGATTCAGCGGTTTACAAACCCTTTCTGTGCAGAATCCCAAAACCGGTAATTCCAGCTCAATGCCGGCATACGTACTAAACTGCAGGAAACTTCATCTAAAACTCAGGCGAAACGTTTCCTTGTAACTGCTCTGCTGTGCGTTCGTTCACCTAAGAGAGTTGAATCTATGTTGAGATTCAGCGAGTCAGAAACACGTTTCTTCTAGGAGCTGCGTTGGGATATTCCCGAGTGAATGGGACCATAGGCTGTACAGAGAAATATCTGCTTCTAAAACCAAAACGGAGCTATTTAACTGAATGGTTGTCAATGTGTGCATTCATCTGACAGAGATAAACTCACGTGTGGATTCAGCGGTTTGCAAACCCTTTCTGTGCAGAATCCCAATACCGGTATTTCCAGCCCAATGCCGGCATACGTACTAAACAGCAGGAAACTTCATCTAAAACTCAGCAGAAACGTTTCCTTGAAACTGCTCTGCTGTGCGTTCGTTCACCTAAGAGAGTTGAATCTATGTTGAGATTCAGCGAGTCAGAAACCCGTTTCTTCTAGGAGCTGCGTTGGGATATTCCCGAGTGAATGGGACCATAGGCTGTACAGAGAAATATCTGCTTCTAAAACCAAAACGGAGCTATCAAACTGAATGGTGGTCAATGTGTGCATTCAACTGACAGAGTTAAACTCACGTGTGGATTCAGCGGTTTGCAAACCCTTTCTGTGCATTATCCCAAAACCGGTATTTCCAGCCGAATGCCAGCGTCCGTACTAAACAGCAGGAAACTTCGTCTAAAACTCAGGAGAAACGTTTCCTTGAAACTGCTCTGCTGTGCGTTCGTTCACCTAAGAGAGTTGAATCTATGTTGAGATTCAGCGAGTCAGAAACACGTTTCTTCTAGGAGCTGCGTTGGGATATTCCCGAGTGAATGGGACCATAGGCTGTACAGAGAAATATCTGCTTCTAAAACCAAAACGGAGCTATCTAACTGAATGGTTGTCAATGTGTGCATTCAACTGACAGAGTTAAACTCACGTGTGGATTCAGCGGTTTGCAAACCCTTTCTGTGCAGAATCCCAAAACCGGTATTTCCTACCCAATGCCGGCATCCGTACTAAACAGCAGGAAACTTCGTCTAAAACTCAGGCGAAACGTTTCCTTGTAACTGCTCTGCTGTGCGTTCGTTCACCTAAGAGAGTTGAATCTATGTTGAGATTCAGCGAGTCAGAAACACGTTTCTTCTAGGAGCTGCGTTGGGATATTCCCGAGTGAATGGGACCATAGGCTGTACAGAGAAATATCTGCTCCTAAAACCAAAAGTGTGCTATCTAACTGAATGGTTGTCAATGTGTGCATTCAACTGACAGAGTTAAACTCACGTTTGGATTCAGCGGTTTACAAACCCTTTCTGTGCAGAATCCCAAAACCGGTAATTCCAGCTCAATGCCGGCATACGTACTAAACTGCAGGAAACTTCCACTAAAACTCAGGAGAAACGTTTACTTGTAACTGCTCTGCTGTGCGTTCGTTCACCTAAGAGAGTTGAATCTATGTTGAGATTCAGCGAGTCAGAAACACGTTTCTTCTAGGAGCTGCGTTGGGATATTCCCGAGTGAATGGGACCATAGGCTGTACAGAGAAATATCTGCTTCTAAAACCAAAACGGAGCTATCTAACTGAATGGTTGTCAATGTGTGCATTCAACTGACAGAGATAAACTCACGTGTGGATTCAGCGGTTTGCAAACCCTTTCTGTGCAGAATCCCAAAACCGGTATTTCCAGCCCAATGCCGGCATACGTACTAAACAGCAGGAAACTTCATCTAAAACTCAGGAGAAACGTTTCCTTGAAACTGCTCTGCTGTGCGTTCGTTCACCTAAGAGAGTTGAATCTATGTTGAGATTCAGCGAGTCAGAAACACGTTTCTTCTAGGAGCTGCGTTGGGATATTCCCGAGTGAATGGGACCATAGGCTGTACAGAGAAATATCTGCTTCTAAAACCAAAACGGAGCTATCAAACTGAATGGTGGTCAATGTGTGCATTCAACTGACAGAGTTAAACTCACGTGTGGATTCAGCGGTTTGCAAACCCTTTCTGTGCATTATCCCAAAACCGGTATTTCCAGCCGAATGCCGGCGTCCGTACTAAACAGCAGGAAACTTCGTCTAAAACTCAGGAGAAACGTTTCCTTGAAACTGCTCTGCTGTGCGTTCGTTCACCTAAGAGAGTTGAATCTATGTTGAGATTCAGCGAGTCAGAAACACGTTTCTTCTAGGAGCTGCGTTGGGATATTCCCGAGTGAATGGGACCATAGGCTGTACAGAGAAATATCTGCTTCTAAAACCAAAACGGAGCTATCTAACTGAATGGTTGTCAATGTGTGCATTCAACTGACAGAGTTAAACTCACGTGTGGATTCAGCGGTTTGCAAACCCTTTCTGTGCAGAATCCCAAAACCGGTATTTCCTACCCAATGCCGGCATCCGTACTAAACAGCAGGAAACTTCGTCTAAAACTCAGGCCAAACGTTTCCTTGTAACTGCTCTGCTGTGCGTTCGTTCACCTAAGAGAGTTGAATCTATGTTGAGATTCAGCGAGTCAGAAACACGTTTCTTCTAGGAGCTGCGTTGGGATATTCCCGAGTGAATGGGACCATAGGCTGTACAGAGAAATATCTGCTACTAAAACCAAAAGTGTGCTATCTAACTGAATGGTTGTCAATGTGTGCATTCAACTGACAGAGTTAAACTCACGTTTGGATTCAGCGGTTTACAAACACTTTCTGTGCAGAATCCCAAAACCGGTAATTCCAGCTCAATGCCGGCATACGTACTAAACTGCAGGAAACTTCCACTAAAACTCAGGAGAAACGTTTACTTGTAACTGCTCTGCTGTGCGTTCGTTCACCTAAGAGAGTTGAATCTATGTTGAGATTCAGCGAGTCAGAAACACGTTTCTTCCAGTAGCTGCGTTGGGATATTCCCGAGTGAATGGGACCATAGGCTGTACAGAGATATATCTGCTCCTAAAACCAAAAGCGTGCTATCTAACTGAATGGTTGTCAATGTGTGCGTTCAACTGACAGAGTTAAACTCACGTTTGGATTCAGCGGTTTACAAACCCTTTCTGTGCAGAATCCCAAAACCGGTAATTCCAGCTCAATGCCGGCATACGTACTAAACTGCAGGAAACTTCTTCTAAAACTCAGGAGAAACGTTTCCTTGAAACTGCTCTGCTGTGCGTTCGTTCACCTAAGAGAGTTGAATCTATGTTGAGATTCAGCGAGTCAGAAACACGTTTCTTCTAGGAGCTGAGTAGGGATATTCCCGAGTGAATCGGACCATAGGCTGTACAGAGAAATATCTGCTTCTAAAACCAAAACGGAGCTATTATAACTGAATGGTTGTCAATGTGTGCATTCAACTGACAGAGTTAAACTCACGTGTGGATTCAGCGGTTTGCAAACCCTTTCTGTGCAGAATCCCAAAACCGGTATTTCCAGCCCAATGCCGGCATACGTACTAAACAGCAGGAAACTTCGTCTAAAACTCAGGAGAAACGTTTCCTTGAAACTGCTCTGCTGTGCATTCGTTCACCTAGGAGAGTTGAATCTATGTTGAGATTCAGCGAGTCAGAAACACGTTTCTTCTAGGAGCTGCGTTGGGATATTCCCGAGTGAATGGGACCATAGGCTGTACAGAGAAATATCTGCTTCTAAAACCAAAACGGAGCTATCAAACTGAATGGTGGTCAATGTGTGCATTCAACTGACAGAGTTAAACTCACGTGTGGATTCAGCGGTTTGCAAACCCTTTCTGTGCAGAATCACAAAACCGGTATTTCCAGCCGAATGCCGGCGTCCGTACTAAACAGCAGGAAACTTCGTCTAAAACTCAGGCGAAACGTTTCCTTGTAACTGCTCTGCTGTGCGTTCGTTCACCTAAGAGAGTTGAATCTATGTTGAGATTCAGCGAGTCAGAAACACGTTTCTTCTAGGAGCTGCGTTGGGATATTCCCGAGTGAATGGGACCATAGGCTGTACAGAGAAATATCTGCTTCTAAAACCAAAACGGAGCTATCTAACTGAATGGTTGTCAATGTGTGCATTCAACTGACAGAGTTAAACTCACGTGTGGATTCAGCGGTTTGCAAACCCTTTCTGTGCAGAATCCCAAAACCGGTATTTCCTACCCAATGCCGGCATCCGTACTAAACAGCAGGAAACTTCGTCTAAAACTCAGGCGAAACGTTTCCTTGTAACTGCTCTGCTGTGCGTTCGTTCACCTAAGAGAGTTGAATCTATGTTGAGATTCAGCGAGTCAGAAACACGTTTCTTCTAGGAACTGCGTTGGGATATTCCCGAGTGAATGGGACCATAGGCTGTACAGAGGAATATCTGCTCCTAAAACCAAAAGTGTGCTATCTAACTGAATGGTTGTCAATGTGTGCATTCAACTGACAGAGTTAAACTCACGTTTGGATTCAGCGGTTTACAAACCCTTTCTGTGCAGAATCCCAAAACCGGTAATTCCAGCTCAATGCCGGCATACGTACTAAACTGCAGGAAACTTCTTCTAAAACTCAGGAGAAACGTTTCCTTGAAACTGCTCTGCTGTGCGTTCGTTCACCTAAGAGAGTTGAATCTATGTTGAGATTCAGCGAGTCAGAAACACGTTTCTTCTAGGAGCTGAGTAGGGATATTCCCGAGTGAATCGGACCATAGGCTGTACAGAGAAATATCTGCTTCTAAAACCAAAACGGAGCTATTATAACTGAATGGTTGTCAATGTGTGCATTCAACTGACAGAGTTAAACTCACGTGTGGATTCAGCGGTTTGCAAACCATTTCTGTGCAGAATCCCAAAACCGGTATTTCCAGCCCAATGCCGGCATACGTACTAAACAGCAGGAAACTTCGTCTAAAACTCAGGAGAAACGTTTCCTTGAAACTGCTCTGCTGTGCATTCGTTCACCTAGGAGAGTTGAATCTATGTTGAGATTCAGCGAGTCAGAAACACGTTTCTTCTAGGAGCTGCGTTGGGATATTCCCGAGTGAATGGGACCATAGGCTGTACAGAGAAATATCTGCTTCTAAAACCAAAACGGAGCTATCAAACTGAATGGTGGTCAATGTGTGCATTCAACTGACAGAGTTAAACTCACGTGTGGATTCAGCGGTTTGCAAACCCTTTCTGTGCAGAATCACAAAACCGGTATTTCCAGCCGAATGCCGGCGTCCGTACTAAACAGCAGGAAACTTCGTCTAAAACTCAGGAGAAACGTTTCCTTGAAACTGCTCTGCTGTGCGTTCGTTCACCTAAGAGTGTTGAATCTATGTTGAGATTCAGCGAGTCAGAAACACGTTTCTTCTAGGAGCTGCGTTGGGATATTCCCGAGTGAATGGGACCATAGGCTGTACAGAGAAATATCTGCTTCTAAAACCAAAACGGAGCTATCTAACTGAATGGTTGTCAATGTGTGCATTCAACTGACAGAGTTAAACTCACGTGTGGATTCAGCGGTTTGCAAACCCTTTCTGTGCAGAATCCCAAAACCGGTATTTCCTACCCAATGCCGGCATCCGTACTAAACAGCAGGAAACTTCGTCTAAAAGTCAGGCGAAACGTTTCCTTGTAACTGCTCTGCTGTGCGTTCGTTCACCTAAGAGAGTTGAATCTATGTTGAGATTCAGCGAGTCAGAAACACGTTTCTTCTAGGAACTGAGTTGGGATATTCCCGAGTGAATGGGACCATAGGCTGTACAGAGGAATATCTGCTCCTAAAACCAAAAGTGTGCTATCTAACTGAATGGTTGTCAATGTGTGCATTCAACTGACAGAGTTAAACTCACGTTTGGATTCAGCGGTTTACAAACCCTTTCTGTGCAGAATCCCAAAACCGGTAATTCCAGCTCAATGCCGGCATACGTACTAAACTGCAGGAAATTTCCACTAAAACTCAGGAGAAACGTTTACTTGTAACTGCTCTGCTGTGCGTTCGTTCACCTAAGAGAGTTGAATCTATGATGAGATTCAGCGAGTCAGAAACACGTTTCTTCCAGTAGCTGCGTTGGGATATTCCCGAGTGAATGGGACCATTGGCTGTACAGAGATATATCTGCTCCTAAAACCAAAAGCGTGCTATCTAACTGAATGGTTGTCAATGTGTGCATTCAACTGACAGAGTTAAACTCACGTTTGGATTCAGCGGTTTACAAACCCTTTCTGTGCAGAATCCCAAAACCGGTAATTCCAGCTCAATGCCGGCATACGTACTAAACTGCAGGAAACTTCATCTAAAACTCAGGCGAAACGTTTCCTTGTAACTGCTCTGCTGTGCGTTCGTTCACCTAAGAGAGTTGAATCTATGTTGAGATTCAGCGAGTCAGAAACACGTTTCTTCTAGGAGCTGCGTTGGGATATTCCCGAGTGAATGGGACCATAGGCTGTACAGAGAAATATCTGCTTCTAAAACCAAAACGGAGCTATTTAACTGAATGGTTGTCAATGTGTGCATTCAACTGACAGAGATAAACTCACGTGTGGATTCAGCGGTTTGCAAACCCTTTCTGTGCAGAATCCCAAAACCGGTATTTCCAGCCCAATGCCGGCATACGTACTAAACAGCAGGAAACTTCATCTAAAACTCAGGAGAAACGTTTCCTTGAAACTGCTCTGCTGTGCGTTCGTTCACCTAAGAGAGTTGAATCTATGTTGAGATTCAGCGAGTCAGAAACACGTTTCTTCTAGGAGCTGCGTTGGGATATTCCCGAGTGAATGGGACCATAGGCTGTACAGAGAAATATCTGCTTCTAAAACCAAAACGGAGCTATCAAACTGAATGGTGGTCAATGTGTGCATTCAACTGACAGAGTTAAACTCACGTGTGGATTCAGCGGTTTGCAAACCCTTTCTGTGCAGAATCCCAAAACCGGTATTTCCAGCCGAATGCCGGCGTCCGTACTAAACAGCAGGAAACTTCGTCTAAAACTCAGGAGAAACGTTTCCTTGAAACTGCTCTGCTGTGCGTTCGTTCACCTAAGAGAGTTGAATCTATGTTGAGATTCAGCGAGTCAGAAACACGTTTCTTCTAGGAGCTGCGTTGGGATATTCCCGAGTGAATGGGACCATAGGCTGTACAGAGAAATATCTGCTTCTAAAACCAAAACGGAGCTATCTAACTGAATGGTTGTCAATGTGTGCATTCAACTGACAGAGTTAAACTCACGTGTGGATTCAGCGGTTTGCAAACCCTTTCTGTGCAGAATCCCAAAACCGGTATTTCCTACCCAATGCCGGCATCCGTACTAAACAGCAGGAAACTTCGTCTAAAACTCAGGCGAAACGTTTCCTTGTAACTGCTCTGCTGTGCGTTCGTTCACCTAAGAGAGTTGAATCTATGTTGAGATTCAGCGAGTCAGAAACACGTTTCTTCTAGGAGCTGCGTTGGGATATTCCCGAGTGAATGGGACCATAGGCTGTACAGAGAAATATCTGCTCCTAAAACCAAAAGTGTGCTATCTAACTGAATGGTTGTCAATGTGTGCATTCAACTGACAGAGTTAAACTCACGTTTGGATTCAGCGGTTTACAAACCCTTTCTGTGCAGAATCCCAAAACCGGTAATTCCAGCTCAATGCCGGCATACGTACTAAACTGCAGGAAACTTCCACTAAAACTCAGGAGAAACGTTTACTTGTAACTGCTCTGCTGTGCGTTCGTTCACCTAAGAGAGTTGAATCTATGTTGAGATTCAGCGAGTCAGAAACACGTTTCTTCTAGGAGCTGCGTTGGGATATTCCCGAGTGAATGGGACCATAGGCTGTACAGAGAAATATCTGCTTCTAAAACCAAAACGGAGCTATCTAACTGAATGGTTGTCAATGTGTGCATTCAACTGACAGAGATAAACTCACGTGTGGATTCAGCGGTTTGCAAACCCTTTCTGTGCAGAATCCCAAAACCGGTATTTCCAGCCCAATGCCGGCATACGTACTAAACAGCAGGAAACTTCATCTAAAACTCAGGAGAAACGTTTCCTTGAAACTGCTCTGCTGTGCGTTCGTTCACCTAAGAGAGTTGAATCTATGTTGAGATTCAGCGAGTCAGAAACACGTTTCTTCTAGGAGCTGCGTTGGGATATTCCCGAGTGAATGGGACCATAGGCTGTACAGAGAAATATCTGCTTCTAAAACCAAAACGGAGCTATCAAACTGAATGGTGGTCAATGTGTGCATTCAACTGACAGAGTTAAACTCACGTGTGGATTCAGCGGTTTGCAAACCCTTTCTGTGCATTATCCCAAAACCGGTATTTCCAGCCGAATGCCGGCGTCCGTACTAAACAGCAGGAAACTTCGTCTAAAACTCAGGAGAAACGTTTCCTTGAAACTGCTCTGCTGTGCGTTCGTTCACCTAAGAGAGTTGAATCTATGTTGAGATTCAGCGAGTCAGAAACACGTTTCTTCTAGGAGCTGCGTTGGGATATTCCCGAGTGAATGGGACCATAGGCTGTACAGAGAAATATCTGCTTCTAAAACCAAAACGGAGCTATCTAACTGAATGGTTGTCAATGTGTGCATTCAACTGACAGAGTTAAACTCACGTGTGGATTCAGCGGTTTGCAAACCCTTTCTGTGCAGAATCCCAAAACCGGTATTTCCTACCCAATGCCGGCATCCGTACTAAACAGCAGGAAACTTCGTCTAAAACTCAGGCGAAACGTTTCCTTGTAACTGCTCTGCTGTGCGTTCGTTCACCTAAGAGAGTTGAATCTATGTTGAGATTCAGCGAGTCAGAAACACGTTTCTTCTAGGAGCTGCGTTGGGATATTCCCGAGTGAATGGGACCATAGGCTGTACAGAGAAATATCTGCTCCTAAAACCAAAAGTGTGCTATCTAACTGAATGGTTGTCAATGTGTGCATTCAACTGACAGAGTTAAACTCACGTTTGGATTCAGCGGTTTACAAACACTTTCTGTGCAGAATCCCAAAACCGGTAATTCCAGCTCAATGCCGGCATACGTACTAAACTGCAGGAAACTTCCACTAAAACTCAGGAGAAACGTTTACTTGTAACTGCTCTGCTGTGCGTTCGTTCACCTAAGAGAGTTGAATCTATGTTGAGATTCAGCGAGTCAGAAACACGTTTCTTCCAGTAGCTGCGTTGGGATATTCCCGAGTGAATGGGACCATAGGCTGTACAGAGATATATCTGCTCCTAAAACCAAAAGCGTGCTATCTAACTGAATGGTTGTCAATGTGTGCGTTCAACTGACAGAGTTAAACTCACGTTTGGATTCAGCGGTTTACAAACCCTTTCTGTGCAGAATCCCAAAACCGGTAATTCCAGCTCAATGCCGGCATACGTACTAAACTGCAGGAAACTTCTTCTAAAACTCAGGAGAAACGTTTCCTTGAAACTGCTCTGCTGTGCGTTCGTTCACCTAAGAGAGTTGAATCTATGTTGAGATTCAGCGAGTCAGAAACACGTTTCTTCTAGGAGCTGAGTAGGAATATTCCCGAGTGAATCGGACCATAGGCTGTACAGAGAAATATCTGCTTCTAAAACCAAAACGGAGCTATTATAACTGAATGGTTGTCAATGTGTGCATTCAACTGACAGAGTTAAACTCACGTGTGGATTCAGCGGTTTGCAAACCCTTTCTGTGCAGAATCCCAAAACCGGTATTTCCAGCCCAATGCCGGCATACGTACTAAACAGCAGGAAACTTCGTCTAAAACTCAGGAGAAACGTTTCCTTGAAACTGCTCTGCTGTGCATTCGTTCACCTAGGAGAGTTGAATCTATGTTGAGATTCAGCGAGTCAGAAACACGTTTCTTCTAGGAGCTGCGTTGGGATATTCCCGAGTGAATGGGACCATAGGCTGTACAGAGAAATATCTGCTTCTAAAACCAAAACGGAGCTATCAAACTGAATGGGGGTCAATGTGTGCATTCAACTGACAGAGTTAAACTCACGTGTGGATTCAGCGGTTTGCAAACCCTTTCTGTGCAGAATCACAAAACCGGTATTTCCAGCCGAATGCCGGCGTCCGTACTAAACAGCAGGAAACTTCGTCTAAAACTCAGGCGAAACGTTTCCTTGTAACTGCTCTGCTGTGCGTTCGTTCACCTAAGAGAGTTGAATCTATGTTGAGATTCAGCGAGTCAGAAACACGTTTCTTCTAGGAGCTGCGTTGGGATATTCCCGAGTGAATGGGACCATAGGCTGTACAGAGAAATATCTGCTTCTAAAACCAAAACGGAGCTATCTAACTGAATGGTTGTCAATGTGTGCATTCAACTGACAGAGTTAAACTCACGTGTGGATTCAGCGGTTTGCAAACCCTTTCTGTGCAGAATCCCAAAACCGGTATTTCCTACCCAATGCCGGCATCCGTACTAAACAGCAGGAAACTTCGTCTAAAACTCAGGCGAAACGTTTCCTTGTAACTGCTCTGCTGTGCGTTCGTTCACCTAAGAGAGTTGAATCTATGTTGAGATTCAGCGAGTCAGAAACACGTTTCTTCTAGGAACTGCGTTGGGATATTCCCGAGTGAATGGGACCATAGGCTGTACAGAGGAATATCTGCTCCTAAAACCAAAAGTGTGCTATCTAACTGAATGGTTGTCAATGTGTGCATTCAACTGACAGAGTTAAACTCACGTTTGGATTCAGCGGTTTACAAACCCTTTCTGTGCAGAATCCCAAAACCGGTAATTCCAGCTCAATGCCGGCATACGTACTAAACTGCAGGAAATTTCCACTAAAACTCAGGAGAAACGTTTACTTGTAACTGCTCTGCTGTGCGTTCGTTCACCTAAGAGAGTTGAATCTATGATGAGATTCAGCGAGTCAGAAACACGTTTCTTCCAGTAGCTGCGTTGGGATATTCCCGAGTGAATGGGACCATTGGCTGTACAGAGATATATCTGCTCCTAAAACCAAAAGCGTGCTATCTAACTGAATGGTTGTCAATGTGTGCATTCAACTGACAGAGTTAAACTCACGTTTGGATTCAGCGGTTTACAAACCCTTTCTGTGCAGAATCCCAAAACCGGTAATTCCAGCTCAATGCCGGCATACGTACTAAACTGCAGGAAACTTCATCTAAAACTCAGGCGAAACGTTTCCTTGTAACTGCTCTGCTGTGCGTTCGTTCACCTAAGAGAGTTGAATCTATGTTGAGATTCAGCGAGTCAGAAACACGTTTCTTCTAGGAGCTGCGTTGGGATATTCCCGAGTGAATGGGACCATAGGCTGTACAGAGAAATATCTGCTTCTAAAACCAAAACGGAGCTATTTAACTGAATGGTTGTCAATGTGTGCATTCAACTGACAGAGATAAACTCACGTGTGGATTCAGCGGTTTGCAAACCCTTTCTGTGCAGAATCCCAAAACCGGTATTTCCAGCCCAATGCCGGCATACGTACTAAACAGCAGGAAACTTCATCTAAAACTCAGGAGAAACGTTTCCTTGAAACTGCTCTGCTGTGCGTTCGTTCACCTAAGAGAGTTGAATCTATGTTGAGATTCAGCGAGTCAGAAACACGTTTCTTCTAGGAGCTGCGTTGGGATATTCCCGAGTGAATGGGACCATAGGCTGTACAGAGAAATATCTGCTTCTAAAACCAAAACGGAGCTATCTAACTGAATGGTGGTCAATGTGTGCATTCAACTGACAGAGTTAAACTCACGTGTGGATTCAGCGGTTTGCAAACCCTTTCTGTGCAGAATCCCAAAACCGGTATTTCCAGCCGAATGCCGGCGTCCGTACTAAACAGCAGGAAACTTCGTCTAAAACTCAGGAGAAACGTTTCCTTGAAACTGCTCTGCTGTGCGTTCGTTCACCTAAGAGAGTTGAATCTATGTTGAGATTCAGCGAGTCAGAAACACGTTTCTTCTAGGAGCTGCGTTTGGATATTCCCGAGTGAATGGGACCATAGGCTGTACAGAGAAATATCTGCTTCTAAAACCAAAACGGAGCTATCTAACTGAATGGTTGTCAATGTGTGCATTCAACTGACAGAGTTAAACTCACGTGTGGATTCAGCGGTTTGCAAACCCTTTCTGTGCAGAATCCCAAAACCGGTATTTCCTACCCAATGCCGGCATCCGTACTAAACAGCAGGAAACTTCGTCTAAAACTCAGGCGAAACGTTTCCTTGTAACTGCTCTGCTGTGCGTTCGTTCACCTAAGAGAGTTGAATCTATGTTGAGATTCAGCGAGTCAGAAACACGTTTCTTCTAGGAGCTGCGTTGGGATATTCCCGAGTGAATGGGACCATAGGCTGTACAGAGAAATATCTGCTCCTAAAACCAAAAGTGTGCTATCTAACTGAATGGTTGTCAATGTGTGCATTCAACTGACAGAGTTAAACTCACGTTTGGATTCAGCGGTTTACAAACACTTTCTGTGCAGAATCCCAAAACCGGTAATTCCAGCTCAATGCCGGCATACGTACTAAACTGCAGGAAACTTCCACTAAAACTCAGGAGAAACGTTTACTTGTAACTGCTCTGCTGTGCGTTCGTTCACCTAAGAGAGTTGAATCTATGTTGAGATTCAGCGAGTCAGAAACACGTTTCTTCTAGGAGCTGCGTTGGGATATTCCCGAGTGAATGGGACCATAGGCTGTACAGAGAAATATCTGCTTCTAAAACCAAAACGGAGCTATCAAACTGAATGGTGGTCAATGTGTGCATTCAACTGACAGAGTTAAACTCACGTGTGGATTCAGCGGTTTGCAAACCCTTTCTGTGCATTATCCCAAAACCGGTATTTCCAGCCGAATGCCGGCGTCCGTACTAAACAGCAGGAAACTTCGTCTAAAACTCAGGAGAAACGTTTCCTTGAAACTGCTCTGCTGTGCGTTCGTTCACCTAAGAGAGTTGAATCTATGTTGAGATTCAGCGAGTCAGAAACACGTTTCTTCTAGGAGCTGCGTTGGGATATTCCCGAGTGAATGGGACCATAGGCTGTACAGAGAAATATCTGCTTCTAAAACCAAAACGGAGCTATCTAACTGAATGGTTGTCAATGTGTGCATTCAACTGACAGAGTTAAACTCACGTGTGGATTCAGCGGTTTGCAAACCCTTTCTGTGCAGAATCCCAAAACCGGTATTTCCTACCCAATGCCGGCATCCGTACTAAACAGCAGGAAACTTCGTCTAAAACTCAGGCGAAACGTTTCCTTGTAACTGCTCTGCTGTGCGTTCGTTCACCTAAGAGAGTTGAATCTATGTTGAGATTCAGCGAGTCAGAAACACGTTTCTTCTAGGAACTGCGTTGGGATATTCCCGAGTGAATGGGACCATAGGCTGTACAGAGGAATATCTGCTCCTAAAACCAAAAGTGTGCTATCTAACTGAATGGTTGTCAATGTGTGCATTCAACTGACAGAGTTAAACTCACGTTTGGATTCAGCGGTTTACAAACCCTTTCTGTGCAGAATCCCAAAACCGGTAATTCCAGCTCAATGCCGGCATACGTACTAAACTGCAGGAAATTTCCACTAAAACTCAGGAGAAACGTTTACTTGTAACTGCTCTGCTGTGCGTTCGTTCACCTAAGAGAGTTGAATCTATGATGAGATTCAGCGAGTCAGAAACACGTTTCTTCCAGTAGCTGCGTTGGGATATTCCCGAGTGAATGGGACCATTGGCTGTACAGAGATATATCTGCTCCTAAAACCAAAAGCGTGCTATCTAACTGAATGGTTGTCAATGTGTGCATTCAACTGACAGAGTTAAACTCACGTTTGGATTCAGCGGTTTACAAACCCTTTCTGTGCAGAATCCCAAAACCGGTAATTCCAGCTCAATGCCGGCATACGTACTAAACTGCAGGAAGCTTCATCTAAAACTCAGGCGAAACGTTTCCTTGTAACTGCTCTGCTGTGCGTTCGTTCATCTAAGAGAGTTGAATCTATGTTGAGATTCAGCGAGTCAGAAACACGTTTCTTCTAGGAGCTGCGTTGGGATATTCCCGAGTGAATGGGACCATAGGCTGTACAGAGAAATATCTGCTTCTAAAACCAAAACGGAGCTATTTAACTGAATGGTTGTCAATGTGTGCATTCAACTGACAGAGATAAACTCACGTGTGGATTCAGCGGTTTGCAAACCCTTTCTGTGCAGAATCCCAAAACCGGTATTTCCAGCCCAATGCCGGCATACGTACTAAACAGCAGGAAACTTCATCTAAAACTCAGGAGAAACGTTTCCTTGAAACTGCTCTGCTGTGCGTTCGTTCACCTAAGAGAGTTGAATCTATGTTGAGATTCAGCGAGTCAGAAACCCGTTTCTTCTAGGAGCTGCGTTGGGATATTCCCGAGTGAATGGGACCATAGGCTGTACAGAGAAATATCTGCTTCTAAAACCAAAACGGAGCTATCAAACTGAATGGTGGTCAATGTGTGCATTCAACTGACAGAGTTAAACTCACGTGTGGATTCAGCGGTTTGCAAACCCTTTCTGTGCATTATCCCAAAACCGGTATTTCCAGCCGAATGCCGGCGTCCGTACTAAACAGCAGGAAACTTCGTCTAAAACTCAGGAGAAACGTTTCCTTGAAACTGCTCTGCTGTGCGTTCGTTCACCTAAGAGAGTTGAATCTATGTTGAGATTCAGCGAGTCAGAAACACGTTTCTTCTAGGAGCTGCGTTGGGATATTCCCGAGTGAATGGGACCATAGACTGTACAGAGAAATATCTGCTTCTAAAACCAAAACGGAGCTATCTAACTGAATGGTTGTCAATGTGTGCATTCAACTGACAGAGTTAAACTCACGTGTGGATTCAGCGGTTTGCAAACCCTTTCTGTGCAGAATCCCAAAACCGGTATTTCCTACCCAATGCCGGCATCCGTACTAAACAGCAGGAAACTTCGTCTAAAACTCAGGCGAAACGTTTCCTTGTAACTGCTCTGCTGTGCGTTCGTTCACCTAAGAGAGTTGAATCTATGTTGAGATTCAGCGAGTCAGAAACACGTTTCTTCTAGGAGCTGCGTTGGGATATTCCCGAGTGAATGGGACCATAGGCTGTACAGAGAAATATCTGCTCCTAAAACCAAAAGTGTGCTATCTAACTGAATGGTTGTCAATGTGTGCATTCAACTGACAGAGTTAAACTCACGTTTGGATTCAGCGGTTTACAAACCCTTTCTGTGCAGAATCCCAAAACCGGTAATTCCAGCTCAATGCCGGCATACGTACTAAACTGCAGGAAACTTCCACTAAAACTCAGGAGAAACGTTTACTTGTAACTGCTCTGCTGTGCGTTCGTTCACCTAAGAGAGTTGAATCTATGTTGAGATTCAGCGAGTCAGAAACACGTTTCTTCTAGGAGCTGCGTTGGGATATTCCCGAGTGAATGGGACCATAGGCTGTACAGAGAAATATCTGCTTCTAAAACCAAAACGGAGCTATCAAACTGAATGGTGGTCAATGTGTGCATTCAACTGACAGAGTTAAACTCACGTGTGGATTCAGCGGTTTGCAAACCCTTTCTGTGCAGAAACCCAAAACCGGTATTTCCAGCCGAATGCCGGCGTCCGTACTAAACAGCAGGAAACTTCGTCTAAAACTCAGGAGAAACGTTTCCTTGAAACTGCTCTGCTGTGCGTTCGTTCACCTAAGAGAGTTGAATCTATGTTGAGATTCAGCGAGTCAGAAACACGTTTCTTCTAGGAGCTGCGTTGGGATATTCCCGAGTGAATGGGACCATAGGCTGTACAGAGAAATATCTGCTTCTAAAACCAAAACGGAGCTATCTAACTGAATGGTTGTCAATGTGTGCATTCAACTGACAGAGTTAAACTCACGTGTGGATTCAGCGGTTTGCAAACCCTTTCTGTGCAGAATCCCAAAACCGGTATTTCCTACCCAATGCCGGCATCCGTACTAAACAGCAGGAAACTTCGTCTAAAACTCAGGCGAAACGTTTCCTTGTAACTGCTCTGCTGTGCGTTCGTTCACCTAAGAGAGTTGAATCTATGTTGAGATTCAGCGAGTCAGAAACACGTTTCTTCTAGGAGCTGCGTTGGGATATTCCCGAGTGAATGGGACCATAGGCTGTACAGAGAAATATCTGCTCCTAAAACCAAAAGTGTGCTATCTAACTGAATGGTTGTCAATGTGTGCATTCAACTGACAGAGTTAAACTCACGTTTGGATTCAGCGGTTTACAAACACTTTCTGTGCAGAATCCCAAAACCGGTAATTCCAGCTCAATGCCGGCATACGTACTAAACTGCAGGAAACTTCCACTAAAACTCAGGAGAAACGTTTACTTGTAACTGCTCTGCTGTGCGTTCGTTCACCTAAGAGAGTTGAATCTATGTTGAGATTCAGCGAGTCAGAAACACGTTTCTTCCAGTAGCTGCGTTGGGATATTCCCGAGTGAATGGGACCATAGGCTGTACAGAGATATATCTGCTCCTAAAACCAAAAGCGTGCTATCTAACTGAATGGTTGTCAATGTGTGCGTTCAACTGACAGAGTTAAACTCACGTTTGGATTCAGCGGTTTACAAACCCTTTCTGTGCAGAATCCCAAAACCGGTAATTCCAGCTCAATGCCGGCATACGTACTAAACTGCAGGAAACTTCGTCTAAAACTCAGGAGAAACGTTTCCTTGAAACTGCTCTGCTGTGCATTCGTTCACCTAGGAGAGTTGAATCTATGTTGAGATTCAGCGAGTCAGAAACACGTTTCTTCTAGGAGCTGCGTTGGGATATTCCCGAGTGAATGGGACCATAGGCTGTACAGAGAAATATCTGCTTCTAAAACCAAAACGGAGCTATCAAACTGAATGGTGGTCAATGTGTGCATTCAACTGACAGAGTTAAACTCACGTGTGGATTCAGCGGTTTGCAAACCCTTTCTGTGCAGAATCACAAAACCGGTATTTCCAGCCGAATGCCGGCGTCCGTACTAAACAGCAGGAAACTTCGTCTAAAACTCAGGCGAAACGTTTCCTTGTAACTGCTCTGCTGTGCGTTCGTTCACCTAAGAGAGTTGAATCTATGTTGAGATTCAGCGAGTCAGAAACACGTTTCTTCTTGGAGCTGCGTTGGGATATTCCCGAGTGAATGGGACCATAGGCTGTACAGAGAAATATCTGCTTCTAAAACCAAAACGGAGCTATCTAACTGAATGGTTGTCAATGTGTGCATTCAACTGACAGAGTTAAACTCACGTGTGGATTCAGCGGTTTGCAAACCCTTTCTGTGCAGAATCCCAAAACCGGTATTTCCTACCCAATGCCGGCATCCGTACTAAACAGCAGGAAACTTCGTCTAAAACTCAGGCGAAACGTTTCCTTGTAACTGCTCTGCTGTGCGTTCGTTCACCTAAGAGAGTTGAATCTATGTTGAGATTCAGCGAGTCAGAAACACGTTTCTTCTAGGAACTGCGTTGGGATATTCCCGAGTGAATGGGACCATAGGCTGTACAGAGGAATATCTGCTCCTAAAACCAAAAGTGTGCTATCTAACTGAATGGTTGTCAATGTGTGCATTCAACTGACAGAGTTAAACTCACGTTTGGATTCAGCGGTTTACAAACCCTTTCTGTGCAGAATCCCAAAACCGGTAATTCCAGCTCAATGCCGGCATACGTACTAAACTGCAGGAAATTTCCACTAAAACTCAGGAGAAACGTTTACTTGTAACTGCTCTGCTGTGCGTTCGTTCACCTAAGAGAGTTGAATCTATGATGAGATTCAGCGAGTCAGAAACACGTTTCTTCCAGTAGCTGCGTTGGGATATTCCCGAGTGAATGGGACCATTGGCTGTACAGAGATATATCTGCTCCTAAAACCAAAAGCGTGCTATCTAACTGAATGGTTGTCAATGTGTGCATTCAACTGACAGAGTTAAACTCACGTTTGGATTCAGCGGTTTACAAACCCTTTCTGTGCAGAATCCCAAAACCGGTAATTCCAGCTCAATGCCGGCATACGTACTAAACTGCAGGAAACTTCATCTAAAACTCAGGCGAAACGTTTCCTTGTAACTGCTCTGCTGTGCGTTCGTTCACCTAAGAGAGTTGAATCTATGTTGAGATTCAGCGAGTCAGAAACACGTTTCTTCTAGGAGCTGCGTTGGGATATTCCCGAGTGAATGGGACCATAGGCTGTACAGAGAAATATCTGCTTCTAAAACCAAAACGGAGCTATTTAACTGAATGGTTGTCAATGTGTGCATTCAACTGACAGAGATAAACTCACGTGTGGATTCAGCGGTTTGCAAACCCTTTCTGTGCAGAATCCCAAAACCGGTATTTCCAGCCCAATGCCGGCATACGTACTAAACAGCAGGAAACTTCATCTAAAACTCAGGAGAAACGTTTCCTTGAAACTGCTCTGCTGTGCGTTCGTTCACCTAAGAGAGTTGAATCTATGTTGAGATTCAGCGAGTCAGAAACACGTTTCTTCTAGGAGCTGCGTTGGGATATTCCCGAGTGAATGGGACCATAGGCTGTACAGAGAAATATCTGCTTCTAAAACCAAAACGGAGCTATCAAACTGAATGGTGGTCAATGTGTGCATTCAACTGACAGAGTTAAACTCACGTGTGGATTCAGCGGTTTGCAAACCCTTTCTGTGCATTATCCCAAAACCGGTATTTCCAGCCGAATGCCGGCGTCCGTACTAAACAGCAGGAAACTTCGTCTAAAACTCAGGAGAAACGTTTCCTTGAAACTGCTCTGCTGTGCGTTCGTTCACCTAAGAGAGTTGAATCTATGTTGAGATTCAGCGAGTCAGAAACACGTTTCTTCTAGGAGCTGCGTTGGGATATTCCCGAGTGAATGGGACCATAGGCTGTACAGAGAAATATCTGCTTCTAAAACCAAAACGGAGCTATCTAACTGAATGGTTGTCAATGTGTGCATTCAACTGACAGAGTTAAACTCACGTGTGGATTCAGCGGTTTGCAAACCCTTTCTGTGCAGAATCCCAAAACCGGTATTTCCTACCCAATGCCGGCATCCGTACTAAACAGCAGGAAACTTCGTCTAAAACTCAGGCGAAACGTTTCCTTGTAATTGCTCTGCTGTGCGTTCGTTCACCTAAGAGAGTTGAATCTATGTTGAGATTCAGCGAGTCAGAAACACGTTTCTTCTAGGAGCTGCGTTGGGATATTCCCGAGTGAATGGGACCATAGGCTGTACAGAGAAATATCTGCTCCTAAAACCAAAAGTGTGCTATCTAACTGAATGGTTGTCAATGTGTGCATTCAACTGACAGAGTTAAACTCACGTTTGGATTCAGCGGTTTACAAACACTTTCTGTGCAGAATCCCAAAACCGGTAATTCCAGCTCAATGCCGGCATACGTACTAAACTGCAGGAAACTTCCACTAAAACTCAGGAGAAACGTTTACTTGTAACTGCTCTGCTGTGCGTTCGTTCACCTAAGAGAGTTGAATCTATGTTGAGATTCAGCGAGTCAGAAACACGTTTCTTCTAGGAGCTGCGTTGGGATATTCCCGAGTGAATGGGACCATAGGCTGTACAGAGAAATATCTGCTTCTAAAACCAAAACGGAGCTATCAAACTGAATGGTGGTCAATGTGTGCATTCAACTGACAGAGTTAAACTCACGTGTGGATTCAGCGGTTTGCAAACCCTTTCTGTGCATTATCCCAAAACCGGTATTTCCAGCCGAATGCCGGCGTCCGTACTAAACAGCAGGAAACTTCGTCTAAAACTCAGGAGAAACGTTTCCTTGAAACTGCTCTGCTGTGCGTTCGTTCACCTAAGAGAGTTGAATCTATGTTGAGATTCAGCGAGTCAGAAACACGTTTCTTCTAGGAGCTGCGTTGGGATATTCCCGAGTGAATGGGACCATAGGCTGTACAGAGAAATATCTGCTTCTAAAACCAAAACGGAGCTATCAAACTGAATGGTGGTCAATGTGTGCATTCAACTGACAGAGTTAAACTCACGTGTGGATTCAGCGGTTTGCAAACCCTTTCTGTGCAGAATCCCAAAACCGGTATTTCCAGCCGAATGCCGGCGTCCGTACTAAACAGCAGGAAACTTCGTCTAAAACTCAGGAGAAACGTTTCCTTGAAACTGCTCTGCTGTGCGTTCGTTCACCTAAGAGAGTTGAATCTATGTTGAGATTCAGCGAGTCAGAAACACGTTTCTTCTAGGAGCTGCGTTGGGATATTCCCGAGTGAATGGGACCATAGGCTGTACAGAGAAATATCTGCTTCTAAAACCAAAACGGAGCTATCTAACTGAATGGTTGTCAATGTGTGCATTCAACTGACAGAGTTAAACTCACGTGTGGATTCAGCGGTTTGCAAACCCTTTCTGTGCAGAATCCCAAAACCGGTATTTCCTACCCAATGCCGGCATCCGTACTAAACAGCAGGAAACTTCGTCTAAAACTCAGGCGAAACGTTTCCTTGTAACTGCTCTGCTGTGCGTTCGTTCACCTAAGAGAGTTGAATCTATGTTGAGATTCAGCGAGTCAGAAACACGTTTCTTCTAGGAACTGCGTTGGGATATTCCCGAGTGAATGGGACCATAGGCTGTACAGAGAAATATCTGCTCCTAAAACCAAAAGTGTGCTATCTAACTGAATGGTTGTCAATGTGTGCATTCAACTGACAGAGTTAAACTCACGTTTGGATTCAGCGGTTTACAAACCCTTTCTGTGCAGAATCCCAAAACCGGTAATTCCAGCTCAATGCCGGCATACGTACTAAACTGCAGGAAATTTCCACTAAAACTCAGGAGAAACGTTTACTTGTAACTGCTCTGCTGTGCGTTCGTTCACCTAAGAGAGTTGAATCTATGATGAGATTCAGCGAGTCAGAAACACGTTTCTTCCAGTAGCTGCGTTGGGATATTCCCGAGTGAATGGGACCATTGGCTGTACAGAGATATATCTGCTCCTAAAACCAAAAGCGTGCTATCTAACTGAATGGTTGTCAATGTGTGCATTCAACTGACAGAGTTAAACTCACGTTTGGATTCAGCGGTTTACAAACCCTTTCTGTGCAGAATCCCAAAACCGGTAATTCCAGCTCAATGCCGGCATACGTACTAAACTGCAGGAAACTTCATCTAAAACTCAGGCGAAACGTTTCCTTGTAACTGCTCTGCTGTGCGTTCGTTCACCTAAGAGAGTTGAATCTATGTTGAGATTCAGCGAGTCAGAAACACGTTTCTTCTAGGAGCTGCGTTGGGATATTCCCGAGTGAATGGGACCATAGGCTGTACAGAGAAATATCTGCTTCTAAAACCAAAACGGAGCTATCTAACTGAATGGTTGTCAATGTGTGCATTCAACTGACGGAGATAAACTCACGTGTGGATTCAGCGGTTTGCAAACCCTTTCTGTGCAGAATCCCAAAACCGGTATTTCCAGCCCAATGCCGGCATACGTACTTAACAGCAGGAAACTTCTTCTAAAACTCAGGAGAAACGTTTCCTTGAAACTGCTCTGCTGTGCGTTCGTTCACCTAAGAGAGTTGAATCTATGTTGAGATTCAGCGAGTCAGAAACACGTTTCTTCTAGGAGCTGCGTTGGGATATTCCCGAGTGAATGGGACCATAGGCTGTACAGAGAAATATCTGCTTCTAAAACCAAAACGGAGCTATCTAACTGAAAGGTAGTCAATGTGTGCATTCAACTGACAGAGATAAACTCACGTGTGGATTCAGCGGTTTGCAAACCCTTTCTGTGCATTATCCCAAAACCGGTATTTCCAGCCGAATGCCGGCGTCCGTACTAAACAGCAGGAAACTTCGCCTAAAACTCAGGAGAAACGTTTCCTTGAAACTGCTCTGCTGTGCGTTCGTTCACCTAAGAGAGTTGAATCTATGTTGAGATTCAGCGAGTCAGAAACACGTTTCTTCTAGGAGCTGCGTTGGGATATTCCCGAGTGAATGGGACCATAGGCTGTACAGAGAAATATCTGCTTCTAAAACCAAAACGGAGCTATCTAACTGAATGGTTGTCAATGTGTGCATTCAACTGACAGAGTTAAACTCACGTGTGGATTCAGCGGTTTGCAAACCCTTTCTGTGCAGAATCCCAAAACCGGTATTTCCTACCCAATGCCGGCATCCGTACTAAACAGCAGGAAACTTCGTCTAAAACTCAGGCGAAACGTTTCCTTGTAACTGCTCTGCTGTGCGTTCGTTCACCTAAGAGAGTTGAATCTATGTTGAGATTCAGCGAGTCAGAAACACGTTTCTTCTAGGAGCTGCGTTGGGATATTCCCGAGTGAATGGGACCATAGGCTGTACAGAGAAATATCTGCTCCTAAAACCAAAAGTGTGCTATCTAACTGAATGGTTGTCAATGTGTGCATTCAACTGACAGAGTTAAACTCACGTTTGGATTCAGCGGTTTACAAACACTTTCTGTGCAGAATCCCAAAACCGGTCATTCCAGCTCAATGCCGGCATACGTACTAAACTGCAGGAAACTTCCACTAAAACTCAGGAGAAACGTTTACTTGTAACTGCTCTGCTGTGCGTTCGTTCACCTAAGAGAGTTGAATCTATGTTGAGATTCAGCGAGTCAGAAACACGTTTCTTCCAGTAGCTGCGTTGGGATATTCCCGAGTGAATGGGACCATAGGCTGTACAGAGATATATCTGCTCCTAAAACCAAAAGCGTGCTATCTAACTGAATGGTTGTCAATGTGTGCGTTCAACTGACAGAGTTAAACTCACGTTTGGATTCAGCGGTTTACAAACCCTTTCTGTGCAGAATCCCAAAACCGGTAATTCCAGCTCAATGCCGGCATACGTACTAAACTGCAGGAAACTTCTTCTAAAACTCAGGAGAAACGTTTCCTTGAAACTGCTCTGCTGTGCGTTCGTTCACCTAAGAGAGTTGAATCTATGTTGAGATTCAGCGAGTCAGAAACACGTTTCTTCTAGGAGCTGAGTAGGGATATTCCCGAGTGAATCGGACCATAGGCTGTACAGAGAAATATCTGCTTCTAAAACCAAAACGGAGCTATTATAACTGAATGGTTGTCAATGTGTGCATTCAACTGACAGAGTTAAACTCACGTGTGGATTCAGCGGTTTGCAAACCCTTTCTGTGCAGAATCCCAAAACCGGTATTTCCAGCCCAATGCCGGCATACGTACTAAACAGCAGGAAACTTCGTCTAAAACTCAGGAGAAACGTTTCCTTGAAACTGCTCTGCTGTGCATTCGTTCACCTAGGAGAGTTGAATCTATGTTGAGATTCAGCGAGTCAGAAACACGTTTCTTCTAGGAGCTGCGTTGGGATATTCCCGAGTGAATGGGACCATAGGCTGTACAGAGAAATATCTGCTTCTAAAACCAAAACGGAGCTATCAAACTGAATGGTGGTCAATGTGTGCATTCAACTGACAGAGTTAAACTCACGTGTGGATTCAGCGGTTTGCAAACCCTTTCTGTGCAGAATCACAAAACCGGTATTTCCAGCCGAATGCCGGCGTCCGTACTAAACAGCAGGAAACTTCGTCTAAAACTCAGGCGAAACGTTTCCTTGTAACTGCTCTGCTGTGCGTTCGTTCACCTAAGAGAGTTGAATCTATGTTGAGATTCAGCGAGTCAGAAACACGTTTCTTCTAGGAGCTGCGTTGGGATATTCCCGAGTGAATGGGACCATAGGCTGTACAGAGAAATATCTGCTTCTAAAACCAAAACGGAGCTATCTAACTGAATGGTTGTCAATGTGTGCATTCAACTGACAGAGTTAAACTCACGTGTGGATTCAGCGGTTTGCAAACCCTTTCTGTGCAGAATCCCAAAACCGGTATTTCCTACCCAATGCCGGCATCCGTACTAAACAGCAGGAAACTTCGTCTAAAACTCAGGCGAAACGTTTCCTTGTAACTGCTCTGCTGTGCGTTCGTTCACCTAAGAGAGTTGAATCTATGTTGAGATTCAGCGAGTCAGAAACACGTTTCTTCTAGGAACTGCGTTGGGATATTCCCGAGTGAATGGGACCATAGGCTGTACAGAGGAATATCTGCTCCTAAAACCAAAAGTGTGCTATCTAACTGAATGGTTGTCAATGTGTGCATTCAACTGACAGAGTTAAACTCACGTTTGGATTCAGCGGTTTACAAACCCTTTCTGTGCAGAATCCCAAAACCGGTAATTCCAGCTCAATGCCGGCATACGTACTAAACTGCAGGAAATTTCCACTAAAACTCAGGAGAAACGTTTACTTGTAACTGCTCTGCTGTGCGTTCGTTCACCTAAGAGAGTTGAATCTATGATGAGATTCAGCGAGTCAGAAACACGTTTCTTCCAGTAGCTGCGTTGGGATATTCCCGATTGAATGGGACCATTGGCTGTACAGAGATATATCTGCTCCTAAAACCAAAAGCGTGCTATCTAACTGAATGGTTGTCAATGTGTGCATTCAACTGACAGAGTTAAACTCACGTTTGGATTCAGCGGTTTACAAACCCTTTCTGTGCAGAATCCCAAAACCGGTAATTCCAGCTCAATGCCGGCATACGTACTAAACTGCAGGAAACTTCATCTAAAACTCAGGCGAAACGTTTCCTTGTAACTGCTCTGCTGTGCGTTCGTTCACCTAAGAGAGTTGAATCTATGTTGAGATTCAGCGAGTCAGAAACACGTTTCTTCTAGGAGCTGCGTTGGGATATTCCCGAGTGAATGGGACCATAGGCTGTACAGAGAAATATCTGCTTCTAAAACCAAAACGGAGCTATTTAACTGAATGGTTGTCAATGTGTGCATTCAACTGACAGAGATAAACTCACGTGTGGATTCAGCGGTTTGCAAACCCTTTCTGTGCAGAATCCCAAAACCGGTATTTCCAGCCCAATGCCGGCATACGTACTAAACAGCAGGAAACTTCATCTAAAACTCAGGAGAAACGTTTCCTTGAAACTGCTCTGCTGTGCGTTCGTTCACCTAAGAGAGTTGAATCTATGTTGAGATTCAGCGAGTCAGAAACACGTTTCTTCTAGGAGCTGCGTTGGGATATTCCCGAGTGAATGGGACCATAGGCTGTACAGAGAAATATCTGCTTCTAAAACCAAAACGGAGCTATCAAACTGAATGGTGGTCAATGTGTGCATTCAACTGACAGAGTTAAACTCACGTGTGGATTCAGCGGTTTGCAAACCCTTTCTGTGCATTATCCCAAAACCGGTATTTCCAGCCGAATGCCGGCGTCCGTACTAAACAGCAGGAAACTTCGTCTAAAACTCAGGAGAAACGTTTCCTTGAAACTGCTCTGCTGTGCGTTCGTTCACCTAAGAGAGTTGAATCTATGTTGAGATTCAGCGAGTCAGAAACACGTTTCTTCTAGGAGCTGCGTTGGGATATTCCCGAGTGAATGGGACCATAGGCTGTACAGAGAAATATCTGCTTCTAAAACCAAAACGGAGCTATCTAACTGAATGGTTGTCAATGTGTGCATTCAACTGACAGAGTTAAACTCACGTGTGGATTCAGCGGTTTGCAAACCCTTTCTGTGCAGAATCCCAAAACCGGTATTTCCTACCCAATGCCGGCATCCGTACTAAACAGCAGGAAACTTCGTCTAAAACTCAGGCGAAACGTTTCCTTGTAACTGCTCTGCTGTGCGTTCGTTCACCTAAGAGAGTTGAATCTATGTTGAGATTCAGCGAGTCAGAAACACGTTTCTTCTAGGAACTGCGTTGGGATATTCCCGAGTGAATGGGACCATAGGCTGTACAGAGGAATATCCGCTCCTAAAACCAAAAGTGTGCTATCTAACTGAATGGTTGTCAATGTGTGCATTCAACTGACAGAGTTAAACTCACGTTTGGATTCAGCGGTTTACAAACCCTTTCTGTGCAGAATCCCAAAACCGGTAATTCCAGCTCAATGCCGGCATACGTACTAAACTGCAGGAAATTTCCACTAAAACTCAGGAGAAACGTTTACTTGTAACTGCTCTGCTGTGCGTTCGTTCACCTAAGAGAGTTGAATCTATGATGAGATTCAGCGAGTCAGAAACACGTTTCTTCCAGTAGCTGCGTTGGGATATTCCCGAGTGAATGGGACCATTGGCTGTACAGAGATATATCTGCTCCTAAAACCAAAAGCGTGCTATCTAACTGAATGGTTGTCAATGTGTGCATTCAACTGACAGAGTTAAACTCACGTTTGGATTCAGCGGTTTACAAACCCTTTCTGTGCAGAATCCCAAAACCGGTAATTCCAGCTCAATGCCGGCATACGTACTAAACTGCAGGAAACTTCATCTAAAACTCAGGCGAAACGTTTCCTTGTAACTGCTCTGCTGTGCGTTCGTTCACCTAAGAGAGTTGAATCTATGTTGAGATTCAGCGAGTCAGAAACACGTTTCTTCTAGGAGCTCCGTTGGGATATTCCCGAGTGAATGGGACCATAGGCTGTACAGAGAAATATCTGCTTCTAAAACCAAAACGGAGCTATCTAACTGAATGGTTGTCAATGTGTTCATTCCACTGACAGAGCTAAACTCACGTGTGGATTCAGCGGTTTGCAAACCCTTTCTATGCAGAATCCCAAAACCGGTATGTCCAGCCCAATGCCGGCATACGTACTAAACAGCAGGAAACTTCATCTAAAACTCAGGAGAAACGTTTCCTTGAAACTGCTCTGCTGTGCGTTCGTTCACCTAAGAGAGTTGAATCTATGTTGAGATTCAGCGAGTCAGAAACACGTTTCTTCTAGGAGCTGCGTTGGTATATTCCCGAGTGAATGGGACCATAGGCTGTACAGAGAAATATCTGCTCCTAAAACCAAAAGTGTGCTATCTAACTGAATGGTTGTCAATGTGTGCATTCAACTGACAGAGTTAAACTCACGTTTGGATTCAGCGGTTTACAAACCCTTTCTGTGCAGAATCCCAAAACCGGTAATTCCAGCTCAATGCCGGCATACGTACTAAACTGCAGGAAACTTCCACTAAAACTCAGGAGAAACGTTTACTTGTAACTGCTCTGCTGTGCGTTCGTTCACCTAAGAGAGTTGAATCTATGTTGAGATTCAGCGAGTCAGAAACACGTTTCTTCCAGTAGCTGCGTTGGGATATTCCCGAGTGAATGGCACCATAGGCTGTACAGAGATATATCTGCTCCTAAATCCAAAAGCGTGCTATCTAACTGAATGGTTGTCAATGTGTGCATTCAACTGACAGAGTTAAACTCACGTTTGGATTCAGCGGTTTACAAACCCTTTCTGTGCAGAATACCAAAACCGGTAATTCCAGCTCAATGCCGGCATACGTACTAAACTGCAGGAAACTTCTTCTAAAACTCAGGAGAAACGTTTCCTTGAAACTGCTCTGCTGTGCGTTCGTTCACCTAAGAGAGTTGAATCTATGTTGAGATTCAGCGAGTCAGAAACACGTTTCTTCTAGGAGCTGCGTTGGGATATTCCCGAGTGAATGGGACCATAGGCTGTACAGAGAAATATCTGCTTCTAAAACCAAAACGGAGCTATCTAACTGAATGGTTGTCAATGTGTGCATTCAACTGACAGAGATAAACTCACGTGTGGATTCAGCGGTTTGCAAACCCTTTCTGTGCAGAATCCCAAAACCGGTATTTCCAGCCCAATGCCGGCATACGTACTAAACAGCAGGAAACTTCATCTAAAACTCAGGAGAAACGTTTCCTTGAACCTGCTCTGCTGTGCGTTCGTTCACCTAAGAGAGTTGAATCTATGTTGAGATTCAGCGAGTCAGAAACACGTTTCTTCAAGGAGCTGCGTTGGGATATTCCCGAGTGAATGGGACCATAGGCTGTACAGAGAAATATCTGCTTCTAAAACCAAAACGGAGCTATCTAACTGAATGGTTGTCAATGTGTGCATTCAACTGACAGAGTTAAACTCACGTGTGGATTCAGCGGTTTGCAAACCCTTTCTGTGCAGAATCCCAAAACCGGTATTTCCAGCCGAATGCCGACATCCGTACTAAACAGCAGGAAACTTCGTCTAAAACTCAGGAGAAACGTTTCCTTGAAACTGCTCTGCTGTGCGTTCGTTCACCTAAGAGAGTTGAATCTATGTTGAGATTCAGCGAGTCAGAAACACGTTTCTTCTAGGAGCTGAGTAGGGATATTCCCGAGTGAATCGGACCATAGGCTGTACAGAGAAATATCTGCTTCTAAAACCAAAACGGAGCTATCTAACTGAATGGTTGTCAATGTGTTCATTCAACTGACAGAGTTAAACTCACGTGTGGATTCAGCGGTTTGCAAACCCTTTCTGTGCAGAATCCCAAAACCGGTATTTCCAGCCCAATGCCGGCATACGTACTAAACAGCAGGAAACTTCGTCTAAAACTCAGGAGAAGCGTTTCCTTGAAACTGCTCTGCTGTGCATTCGTTCACCTAGGAGAGTTGAATCTATGTTGAGATTCATCGAGTCAGAAACACGTTTCTTCTAGGAGCTGCGTTGGGATATTCCCGAGTGAATGCGACCATAGGCTGTACAGAGAAATATCTGCTTCTAAAACCAAAACGGAGCTATCTAACTGGATGGTTGTCAATGTGTGCATTCAACTGACAGAGTTAAACTCACGTGTGGATTCAGCGGTTTGCAAACCCTTTCTGTTCAGAATCCCAAAACCGGTATTTCCTACCCAATGCCGGCATCCGTACTAAGCAGCAGGAAACTTCGTCTAAAATTCAGGAGAAACGTTTCCTTGAAACTGCTCTGCTGTTCGTTCGTTCACCTAAGAGAGTTGAATCTATGTTGAGATTCAGCGAGTCAGAAACACGTTTCTTCTAGGAGCTGCGTTGGGATATTCCCGAGTGAATGGGACCATAGGCTGTACAGAGAAATATCTGCTTCTAAAACCAAAAGGGAGCTACCTAACTGAATGGTTGTCAATGTGTGCATTCAACTGACAGAGATAAACTCACGTGTGGATTCAGCGGTTTGCAAACCCTTTCTGTGCAGAATCCCAAAACCGGTATTTCCAGCCCAATGCCGGCATACGTACTAAACAGCAGGAAACTTCGTTTAAAACTCAGGAGAAACGTTTCCTTGAAACTGCTCTGCTGTGCGTTCGTTCACCTAAGAGAGTTGAATCTATATTGAGATTCAGCGAGTCAGAAACACGTTTCTTCTAGGAGCTGCATTGGGATATTCCCGAGTGAATGGGACCATAGGCTGTACAGAGAAATATCTGCTTCTAAAACCAAAACGGAGCTATCTAACTGGATGGTTGTCAATATGTGCATTCAACTGACAGAGATAAACTCACGTGTGGATTCAACGGTTTGCAGACCCTTTCTGTGCAGAATCCCCAAACCGGTATTTCCAGCCCAATACCGGCATACGTACTAAACAGCAGGAAACTTCGTCTAAAACTCAGGAGAAACGTTGCCTTGAAACTGCTCTGCTGTGTGTTCATTCACCTAAGAGAGTTGAATCTATGTTGAGATTCAGCGAGTCAGAAACACGTTTCTTCTAGGAGCTGCGTTGGGATATTCCCGAGTGAATGGGACCATAGGCTGTACAGAGAAATATCTGCTTCTAAAACCAAAAGGGAGCTATCAAACTGAATGGTGGTCAATGTGTGCATTCAACTGACAGAGTTAAACTCACGTGTGGATTCAGCGGTTTGCAAACCCTTTCTGTGCAGAATCCCAAAACCGGTATTTCCAGCCGAATGCCGGCGTCCGTACTAAACAGCAGGAAACTTCGTCTAAAACTCAGGAGAAACGTTTCCTTGAAACTGCTCTGCTGTGCGTTCGTTCACCTAAGTGAGTTGAATCTATGTTGAGATTCAGCGAGTCAGAAACACGTTTCTTCTAGGAGCTGCGTTGGGATATTCCCGAGTGAATGGGACCATAGGCTGTACAGAGAAATATCTGCTTCTAAAACCAAAACGGAGCTATCTAACTGAATGGTTGTCAATGTGTGCATTCAACTGACAGAGTTAAACTCACGTGTGGATTCAGCGGTTTGCAAACCCTTTCTGTGCAGAATCCCAAAACCGGTATTTCCTACCCAATGCCGGCATCCGTACTAAACAGCAGGAAACTTCGTCTAAAACTCAGGCGAAACGTTTCCTTGTAACTGCTCTGCTGTGCGTTCGTTCACCTAAGAGAGTTGAATCTATGTTGAGATTCAGCGAGTCAGAAACACGTTTCTTCTAGGAACTGCGTTGGGATATTCCCGAGTGAATGGGACCATAGGCTGTACAGAGAAATATCTGCTCCTAAAACCAAAAGTGTGCTATCTAACTGAATGGTTGTCAATGTGTGCATTCAACTGACAGAGTTAAACTCACGTTTGGATTCAGCGGTTTACAAACCCTTTCTGTGCAGAATCCCAAAACCGGTAATTCCAGCTCAATGCCGGCATACGTACTAAACTGCAGGAAATTTCCACTAAAACTCAGGAGAAACGTTTACTTGTAACTGCTCTGCGGTGCGTTCGTTCACCTAAGAGAGTTGAATCTATGATGAGATTCAGCGAGTCAGAAACACGTTTCTTCCAGTAGCTGCGTTGGGATATTCCCGAGTGAATGGGACCATTGGCTGTACAGAGATATATCTGCTCCTAAAACCAAAAGCGTGCTATCTAACTGAATGGTTGTCAATGTGTGCATTCAACTGACAGAGTTAAACTCACGTTTGGATTCAGCGGTTTACAAACCCTTTCTGTGCAGAATCCCAAAACCGGTAATTCCAGCTCAATGCCGGCATACGTACTAAACTGCAGGAAACTTCCACTAAAACTCAGGAGAAACGTTTACTTGTAACTGCTCTGCTGTGCGTTCGTTCACCTAAGAGAGTTGAATCTATGTTGAGATTCAGCGAGTCAGAAACACGTTTCTTCCAGTAGCTGCGTTGGGATATTCCCGAGTGAATGGGACCATAGGCTGTACAGAGATATATCTGCTCCTAAAAACAAAAGCGTGCTATCTAACTGAATGGTTGTCAATGTGTGCATTCAACTGACAGAGTTAAACTCACGTGTGGATTCAGCGGTTTGCAAACCCTTTCTGTGCAGAATCCCAAAACCGGTATTTCCAGCCCAATGCCGGCATACGTACTAAACAGCAGGAAACTTCGTCTAAAACTCAGGAGAAACGTTTCCTTGAAACTGCTCTGCTGTGCATTCGTTCACCTAGGAGAGTTGAATCTATGTTGAGATTCAGCGAGTCAGAAACACGTTTCTTCTAGGAGCTGCGTTGGGATATTCCCGAGTGAATGGGACCATAGGCTGTACAGAGATATATCTGCTTCTAAAACCAAAACGGAGCTATCTAACTGGATGGTTGTCAATGTGTGCATTCAACTGACAGAGTTAAACTCACCTGTGGATTCCGCGGTTTGCAAACCCTTTCTGTTCAGAATCCCAAAACCGGTATTTCCTACCCAATGCCGGCATCCGTACTAAGCAGCAGGAAACTTCGTCTAAAATTCAGGAGAAACGTTTCCTTGAAACTGCTCTGCTGTTCGTTCGTTCACCTAAGAGAGTTGAATCTATGTTGAGATTCAGCGAGTCAGAAACACGTTTCTTCTAGGAGCTGAGTTGGGATATTCCCGAGTGAATGGGACCATAGGCTGTACAGAGAAATATCTGCTTCTAAAACCAAAAGGGAGCTACCTAACTGAATGGTTGTCAATGTGTGCATTCAACTGACAGAGATAAACTCACGTGTGGATTCAGCGGTTTGCAAACCCTTTCTGTGCAGAATCCCAAAACCGGTATTTCCAGCCCAATGCCGGCATACGTACTAAACAGCAGGAAACTTCGTTTAAAACTCAGGAGAAACGTTTCCTTGAAACTGCTCTGCTGTGCGTTCGTTCACCTAAGAGAGTTGAATCTATATTGAGATTCAGCGAGTCAGAAACACGTTTCTTCTAGGAGCTGCATTGGGATATTCCCGAGTGAATGGGACCATAGGCTGTACAGAGAAATATCTGCTTCTAAAACCAAAACGGAGCTATCTAACTGGATGGTTGTCAATATGTGCATTCAACTGACAGAGATAAACTCACGTGTGGATTCAACGGTTTGCAGACCCTTTCTGTGCAGAATCCCAAAACCGGTATTTCCAGCCCAATACCGGCATACGTACTAAACAGCAGGAAACTTCGTCTAAAACTCAGGAGAAACGTTGCCTTGAAACTGCTCTGCTGTGTGTTCATTCACCTAAGAGAGTTGAATCTATGTTGAGATTCAGCGAGTCAGAAACACGTTTCTTCTAGGAGCTGCGTTGGGATATTCCCGAGTGAATGGGACCATAGGCTGTACAGAGAAATATCTGCTTCTAAAACCAAAAGGGTGCTATCAAACTGAATGGTTGTCAATGTGTGCATTCAACTGACAGAGTTAAACTCACGTGTGGATTCAGCGGTTTGCAAACCCTTTCTGTGCAGAATCCCAAAACCGGTATTTCCAGCCCAATGCCGGCATACGTACTAAACAGCAGGAAACTTCGTCTAAAACTCAGGAGAAACGTTTCCTTGAAACTGCTCTGCTGTGCGTTCGTTCACCTAGGAGAGTTGAAACTATGTTGAGATTCAGCGAGTCAGAAACACGTTTCTTCTAGGAGCTGCGTTGGGATATTCCCGAGTGAATGGGACCATAGGCTGTACAGAGAAATATCTGCTTCTAAAACCAAAACGGAGCTATCTAACTGAATGGTTGTCAATGTGTTCATTCAGCTGACAGAGTTAAACTCACGTGTGGATTCAGCGGTTTGCAAACCCTTTCTGTGCAGAATCCCAAAACCGGTGTTTCCAGCGTAATGCCGGCATCCGTACTACACAGTAGTAAACTTCGTCTAAAACTCAGGAGAAACGTTTCCTTGAAACTGCTCTGCTGTGCGTTCGTTCACCTAAGAGAGTTGAATCTATTTTGAAATTCAGCGAGTCAGAAACACGTTTCTTCTAGGAGCTGCGTTGGGATATTCCCGAGTGAATGGGACCATAGGCTGTACAGAGAAATATCTGCTTCTAAAACCAAAACGGAGCTATCTAACTGGATGGTTGTCAATGTGTGCATTCAACTGACAGAGTTAAACTCACGTGTGGATTCAGCGGTTTGCAAACACTTTCTGTTCAGAATCCCAAAACCGGTATTTCCTACCCAATGCCGGCATCCATACTAAACAGCAGGAAACTTCGTCTAAAACTCAGGAGAAACGTTTCCTTGAAACTGCTCTGCTGTGCGTTCGTTCACCTAAGATAGTTGAATCTATGTTGAGATTCAGCGAGTCAGAAACACGTTTCTTCTAGGAGCTGCGTTGGGATATTCCCGAATGAATGGGACCATAGGCTGTACAGAGAAATATCTGCTTCTAAAACCAAAAGGGTGCTATCAAACTGAATGGTTGTCAATGTGTGCATTCAACTGACAGAGATAAACTCACGTGTGGATTCAGCGGTTTGCAAACCCTTTCTGTGCAGAATCCCAAAACCGGTATTTCCAGCCCAATGCCGGCATCCATACTAAACAGCAGGAAACTTCGTCTAAAACTCAGGAGAAACGTTTCCTTGAAACTGCTCTGCTGTGCGTTCGTTCACCTAAGAGAGTTGTATCTACGTTGTGATTCAGCGAGTCAGAAACACGTTTCTTCTAGGAGCTGCGTTGGGATATTCCCGAGTGAATGGGACCATAGGCTGTACAGAGAAATATCTGCTTCTAAAACCAAAACGGAGCTATCTAACTGGATGGTTGTCAATGTGTGCATTCAACTGACAGAGTTAAACTCACGTGTGGATTCAGCGGTTTGCAAACACTTTCTGTTCAGAATCCCAAAACCGGTATTTCCTACCCAATGCCGGCATCCGTACTAAACAGCAGGAAACTTCCTCTAAAATTCAGGAGAAACGTTTCCATGAAACTGCTCTGCTGTGCGTTCGTTCACCTAAGAGAGTTGAATCTATGTTGAGATTCAGCGAGTCAGAAACACGTTTCTTCTAGGAGCTGCGTTGGGATATTCCCGAGTGAATGGGACCATAGGCTGTACAGAGAAATATCTGCTTCTAACACCAAAACGGAGCTATCTAACTGAATGGTTGTCAATGTGTGCATTCAACTGACAGAGTTAAACTCACGTGTGAATTCAGCGGTTTGCAAACCCTTTCTGTGCAGAATCCCAAAACCGGTATTTCCTACCCAATGCCGGCATCCGTACTAAACAGCAGGAAACTTCGTCTAAAACTCAGAAGAAACGTTTCCTTGTAACTGCTCTGCTGTGCGTTCGTTCACCTAAGAGAGTTGAATCTATGTTGAGATTCAGCGAGTCAGAAACACGTTTCTTCTAGGAGCTGCGTTGGGATATTCCCGAGTGAATGGGACCATAGGCTGTACAGAGATATATCTGCTCCTAAAACCAAAAGCGTGCTATCTAACTGAATGGTTGTCAATGTGTGCATTCAACTGACAGAGTTAAACTCACGTTTGGATTCAGCGGTTTACAAACCCTTTCTGTGCAGAATCCCAAAACCGGTAATTCCAGCTCAATGCCGGCATACGTACTAAACTGCAGGAAACTTCCTCTAAAACTCAGGAGAAACGTTTCCTTGAAACTGCTCTGCTGTGCGTTCGTTCACCTAAGAGAGTTGAATCTATGTTGAGATTCAGCGAGTCAGAAACACGTTTCTTCTAGGAGCTGCTTTGGGATATTCCCGAATGAATGGGACCATAGGCTGTACAGAGAAATATCTGCTTCTAAAACCAAAACGGAGCTATCTAACTGAATGGTTGTCAATGTGTGCATTCAACTGACAGAGATAAACTCACGTGTGGATTCAGCGGTTTGCAAACCCCTTCTGTGCAGAATCCCAAAACCGGTATTTGCAGCCCAATGCCGGCATACGTGCTAAACAGCAGGAAACTTCATCTAAAACTCAGGAGAAACGTTTCCTTGAAACTGCTCTGCTGTGCGTTCGTTCACCTAAGAGAGTTGAATCTATGTTGAGATTCAGCGAGTCAGAAACACGTTTCTTCTAGGAGCTGCGTTGGGATATTC
Organism: Aotus nancymaae; assembly: GCF_030222135.1. NCBI lineage: Eukaryota > Metazoa > Chordata > Mammalia > Primates > Aotidae > Aotus > Aotus nancymaae. The sequence goes on from NW_026988493.1 coordinate 1,068,248, forward strand.
CCGAGTGAATGGGACCATAGGCTGTACAGAGAAATATCTGCTTCTAAAACCAAAACGGAGCTATCAAACTGAATGGTGGTCAATGTGTGCATTCAACTGACAGAGTTAAACTCACGTGTGGATTCAGCGGTTTGCAAACCCTTTCTGTGCAGAATCCCAAAACCGGTATTTCCAGCCGAATGCCGGCATCCGTACTAAACAGCAGGAAACTTCGTCTAAAACTCAGGAGAAACGTTTCCTTGAAACTGCTCGGCTGTGCGTTCGTTCACCTAAGAGAGTTGAATCTATGTTGAGATTCAGCGAGTCAGAAACACGTTTCTTCTAGGAGCTGCGTTGGGATATTCCCGAGTGAATGGGACCATAGGCTGTACAGAGAAATATCTGCTTCTAAAACCAAAACGGAGCTATCTAACTGAATGTTTGTCAATGTGTTCATTCAACTGACAGAGTTAAACTCACGTGTGGATTCAGCGGTTTGCAAACCCTTTCTGTGCAGAATCCCAAAACCGGTATTTCCAGCGTAATGCCGGCATCCGTACTAAACAGTAGTAAACTTCGTCTAAAACTCAGGAGAAACGTTTCCTAGAAACTGCTCTGCTGTGCGTTCGTTCACCTAAGAGAGTTGAATCTATGTTGAGATTCAGCGAGTCAGAAACACGTTTCTTCTAGGAGCTGCGTTGGTATATTCCCGAGTGAATGGGACCATAGGCTGTACAGAGAAATATCTGCTCCTAAAACCAAAAGGGTGCTATCTAACTGAATGGTTGTCAAAGTGTGCATTCAACTGACAGAGTTAAACTCACGTTTGGATTCAGCGGTTTACAAACCCTTTCTGTGCAGAATCCCAAAACCGGTAATTCCAGTTCAATGCCGGCATACGTACTAAACTGCAGGAAACTTCGTCTAAAACTCAGGAGAAACGTTTCCTTGAAACTGCTCTGCTGTGCGTTCGTTCACCTAAGAGAGTTGAATCTATGTTGAGATTCAGCGAGACAGAAACACGTTTCTTCTAGGAGCTGCGTTGGGATATTCCCGAGTGAATGGGACCATAGGCTGTACAGAGAAATATCTGCTTCTAAAACCAAAACGGAGCTATCTAACTGAATGGTTGTCAATGTGTTCATTCAACTGACAGAGTTAAACTCACGTGTGGATTCAGCGGTTTGCAAACCCTTTCTATGCAGAATCCCAAAACCGGTATGTCCAGCCCAATGCCGGCATAAGTACTAAACAGCAGGAAACTTCGTCTAAAACTCAGGCGAAACGTTTCCTTCTAACTGCTCTGCTGTGCGTTCGTTCACCTAAGAGAGTTGAATCTATGTTGAGATTCAGCGAGTCAGAAACACGTTTCTTCTAGGAGCTGCGTAGGGATATTCCCGAGTGAATGGGACCATAGGCTGTACAGAGAAATATCTGCTTCTAAAACCAAAACGGAGCTATCTAACTGAATGGTTGTCAATATGTGCATTCAACTGACAGAGATAAACTCACGTGTGGATTCAGCGGTTTGCAAACCCTTTCTGTGCAGAATCCCAAAACCGGTATTTCCAGCCCAATGCCGGCATACGTACTAAACAGCAGGAAACTTCATCTAAAACTCAGGAGAAACGTTTCCTTGAAACTGCTCTGCTGTGCGTTCGTTCACCTAAGAGAGTTGAATCTATGTTGAGATTCAGCGAGTCAGAAACACGTTTCTTCTAGGAGCTGCGTTGGGATATTCCCGAGTGAATGGGACCATAGGCTGTACAGAGAAATATCTGCTTCTAAAACCAAAACGGAGCTATCAAACTGAATGGTGGTCAATGTGTGCATTCAACTGACAGAGTTAAACTCACGTGTGGATTCAGCGGTTTGCAAACCCTTTCTGGGCAGAATCCCAAAACCGGTATTTCCAGCCGAATGCCAGCATCCGTACTAAACAGCAGGAAACTTCGTCTAAAACTCAGGAGAAACGTTTCCTTGAAACTGCTCTGCTGTGCGTTCGTTCACCTAAGAGAGTTGAATTTATGTTGAGATTCAGCGAGTCAGAAACACGGTTCTTCTAGGAGCTGCGTTGGGATATTCCCGAGTGAATGGGACCATAGGCTGTACAGAGAAATATCTGCTCCTAAAACCAAAAGTGTGCTATCTAACTGAATGGTTGTCAATGTGTGCATTCAACTGACAGAGTTAAACTCACGTTTGGATTCAGCGGTTTACAAACCCTTTCTGTGCAGAATCCCAAAACCGGTAATTCCAGCTCAATGCCGGCATACGTACTAAACTGCAGGAAACTTCCACTAAAACTCAGGAGAAACGTTTACTTGTAACTGCTCTGCTGTGCGTTCGTTCACCTAAGAGAGTTGAATCTATGTTGAGATTCAGCGAGTCAGAAACACGTTTCTTCCAGTAGCTGCGTTGGGATATTCCCGAGTGAAGGGGACCATAGGCTGTACAGAGATATATCTGCTCCTAAAACCAAAAGCGTGCTATCTAACTGAATGGTTGTCAATGTGTGCATTCAACTGACAGAGTTAAACTCACGTTTGGATTCAGCGGTTTACAAACCCTTTCTGTGCAGAATCCCAAAACCGGTAATTCCAGCTCAATGCCGGCATACGTACTAAACTGCAGGAAACTTCCACTAAAACTCAGGAGAAACGTTTCCTTGAAACTGCTCTGCTGTGCGTTCGTTCACCTAAGAGAGTTGAATCTATGTTGAGATTCAGCGAGTCAGAAACACGTTTCTTCTAGGAGCTGCGTTGGGATATTCCCGAGTGAATGGGACCATAGGCTGTACAGAGAAATATCTGCTTCTAAAACCAAAACGGAGCTATCTAACTGAATGGTTGTCAATGTGTGCATTCAACTGACAGAGATAAACTCACGTGTGGATTCAGCGGTTTGCAAACCCTTTCTGTGCAGAATCCCAAAACCGGTAATTCCAGTTCAATGCCGGCATACGTACTAAACTGCAGGAAACTTCGTCTAAAACTCAGGAGAAACGTTGCCTTGAAACTGCTCCGCTGTGCGTTCGTTCACCTAAGAGAGTTAAATCTATGTTGAGATTCAGCGAGTCAGAAACACGTTTCTTCTAGGAGCTGCGTTGGGATATTCCCGAGTGAATGGGACCATAGGCTGTACAGAGAAATATCTGCCTCTAAAACCAAAAGGGTGCTATCAAACTGAATGGTTGTCAATGTGTGCATTCAACTGACAGAGTTAAACTCACGTGTGGATTCAGCGGTTTGCAAACCCTTTCTGTGCAGAATCCCAAAACCGGTAATTGCAGCTCAATGCCGGCATACGTACTAAACTGCAGGAAACTTCCACTAAAACTCAGGAGAAACGTTTACTTGAAACTGCTCTGCTGTGCGATCCTTCACCTAAGAGAGTTGAATCTATTTTGAAATACAGCGAGTCAGAAACACGTTTCTTCTAGGAGCTGCGTTGGGATATTCCCGAGTGAATGGGACCATAGGCTGTACAGAGAAATTTCTGCTTCTAAAACCAAAACGGAGCTATCAAACTGAATGGTGGTCAATGTGTGCATTCAACTGACAGAGTTAAACTCACTGTGGATTCAGCGGTTTGCAAACCCTTTCTGTTCAGAATCCCAAAACCGGTATTTCGTACCCAATGCCGGCATCCGTACTAAACAGCAGGAAACTTGGTCTAAAATTCAGGAGAAACGATTCCTTGAAACTGCTCTGCTGTGCGTTCGTTCACCTAAGAGAGTTGAATCTATGTTGAGATTCAGCGAGTCAGAAACACGTTTCTTCTAGGAGCTGAGTAGGGATATTCCCGAGTGAATGGGACCATAGGCTGTACCGAGAAATATCTGCTTCTAAAACCAAAACGGAGCTATCTAACTGAATGGTTGTCAATGTGTGCATTCAACTGACAGAGATAAACTCACGTGTGGATTCAGCGGTTTGCAAACCCTTTCTGTGCAGAATCCCAAAACCGGTATTTCCAACCCAATGCCGGCATACGTACTAAACAGCAGGAAGCTTCATCTAAAACTCAGGAGAAACGTTTCCTTGAAACTGCTCTGCTGTGCGTTCGTTCACCTAAGAGAGTTGAATCTATGTTGAGATTCAGCGAGTCAGAAACACGTTTCTTCTAGGAGCTGCGTTGGGATATTCCCGAGTGAATGGGACCATAGGCTGTACAGAGAAATATCTGCTTCTAAAACCAAAACGGAGCTATCTAACTGAATCGTTGTCAATGTGTGCATTCAACTGACAGAGTTAAACTCACGTTTGGATTCAGCGGTTTGCAAACCCTTTCTGTGCAGAATCCCAAAACCGGTATTTCCTACCCAATGCCAGCATCCGTACTAAACAGCAGGAAACTTCGTCTAAAACTCAGGCGAAACGTTTCCTTGTAACTGCTCTGCTGTGCGTTCGTTCACCTAAGAGAGTTGAATCTATTTTGAAATTCAGCGAGTCAGAAACACGTTTCTTCTAGGAGCTGCGTTGGGATATTCCCGAGTGAATGGGACCATAGGCTGTACAGAGAAATATCTGCTCCTAAAACCAAAAGTGTGCTATCTAACTGAATGGTTGTCAATGTGTGCATTCAACTGACAGAGTTAAACTCACGTTTGGATTCAGCGGTTTACAAACCCTTTCTGTGCAGAATCCCAAAACCGGTAATTCCAGCTCAATGCCGGCATACGTACTAAACTGCAGGAAACTTCCACTAAAACTCAGGAGAAACGTTTACTTGTAACTGCTCTGCTGTGCGTTCGTTCACCTAAGAGAGTTGAATCTATGTTGAGATTCAGCGAGTCAGAAACACGTTTCTTCTAGGAGCTGCGTTGGGATATTCCCGAGTGAATGGGACCATAGGCTGTACAGAGAAATATCTGCTTCTAAAACCAAAACGGAGCTATCTAACTGAATGGTTGTCAATGTGTGCATTCAACTGACAGAGATAAACTCACGTGTGGATTCAGCGGTTTGCAAACCCTTTCTGTGCAGAATCCCAAAACCGGTAATTCCAGTTCAATGCCGGCATACGTACTAAACTGCAGGAAACTTCGTCTAAAACTCAGGAGAAACGTTGCCTTGAAACTGCTCCGCTGTGCGTTCGTTCACCTAAGAGAGTTAAATCTATGTTGAGATTCAGCGAGTCAGAAACACGTTTCTTCTACGAGCTGCGTTGGGATATTCCCGAGTGAATGGGACCATAGGCTGTACAGAGAAATATCTGCCTCTAAAACCAAAAGGGTGCTATCAAACTGAATGGTTGTCAATGTGTGCATTCAACTGACAGAGTTAAACTCACGTGTGGATTCAGCGGTTTGCAAACCCTTTCTGTGCAGAATCCCAAAACCGGTAATTGCAGCTCAATGCCGGCATACGTACTAAACTGCAGGAAACTTCCACTAAAACTCAGGAGAAACGTTTACTTGAAACTGCTCTGCTGTGCGATCCTTCACCTAAGAGAGTTGAATCTATTTTGAAATTCAGCGAGTCAGAAACACGTTTCTTCTAGGAGCTGCGTTGGGATATTCCCGAGTGAATGGGACCATAGGCTGTACAGAGAAATTTCTGCTTCTAATACCAAAACGGAGCTATCAAACTGAATGGTGGTCAATGTGTGCATTCAACAGACAGAGTTAAACTCACTGTGGATTCAGCGGTTTGCAAACCCTTTCTGTTCAGAATCCCAAAACCGGTATTTCGTACCCAATGCCGGCATCCGTACTAAACAGCAGGAAACTTGGTCTAAAATTCAGGAGAAACGATTCCTTGAAACTGCTCTGCTGTGCGTTCGTTCACCTAAGAGAGTTGAATCTATGTTGAGATTCAGCGAGTCAGAAACACGTTTCTTCTAGGAGCTGAGTAGGGATATTCCCGAGTGAATGGGACCATAGGCTGTACAGAGAAATATCTGCTTCTAAAACCAAAACGGAGCTATCTAACTGAATGGTAGTCAATGTGTGCATTCAACTGACAGAGATAAACTCACGTGTGGATTCAGCGGTTTGCAAACCCTTTCTGTGCAGAATCCCAAAACCGGTATTTCCAGCCCAATGCCGGCATACGTACTAAACAGCAGGAAGCTTCATCTAAAACTCAGGAGAAACGTTTCCTTGAAACTGCTCTGCTGTGCGTTCGTTCACCTAAGAGAGTTGAATCTATGTTGAGATTCAGCGAGTCAGAAACACGTTTCTTCTAGGAGCTGCGTTGGGATATTCCCGAGTGAATGGGACCATAGGCTGTACAGAGAAATATCTGCTTCTAAAACCAAAACGGAGCTATCTAACTGAATGGTTGTCAATGTGTGCATTCAACTGACAGAGTTAAACTCACGTGTGGATTCAGCGGTTTGCAAACCCTTTCTGTGCAGAATCCCAAAACCGGTATTTCCTACCCAATGCCAGCATCCGTACTAAACAGCAGGAAACTTCGTCTAAAACTCAGGCGAAACGTTTCCTTGTAACTGCTCTGCTGTGCGTTCGTTCACCTAAGAGAGTTGAATCTATGTTGAGATTCAGCGAGTCAGAAACACGTTTCTTCTAGGAGCTGCGTTGGGATATTCCCGAGTGAATGGGACCATAGGCTGTACAGAGAAATATCTGCTCCTAAAACCAAAAGTATGCTATCTAACTGAATGGTTGTCAATGTGTGCATTCAACTGACAGAGTTAAACTCACGTTTGGATTCAGCGGTTTACAAACCCTTTCTGTGCAGAATCCCAAAACCGGTAATTCCAGCTCAATGCCGGCATACGTACTAAACTGCAGGAAACTTCCACTAAAACTCAGGAGAAACGTTTACTTGTAACTGCTCTGCTGTGCGTTCGTTCACCTAAGAGAGTTGAATCTATGTTGAGATTCAGCGAGTCAGAAACACGTTTCTTCCAGTAGCTGCGTTGGGATATTCCCGAGTGAATGGGACCATAGGCTGTACAGAGATATATCTGCTCCTAAAACCAAAAGCGTGCTATCTAACTGAATGGTTGTCAATGTGTGCATTCAACTGACAGAGTTAAACTCACGTTTGGATTCAGCGGTTTACAAACCCTTTCTGTGCAGAATCCCAAAACCGGTAATTCCAGCTCAATGCCGGCATACGTACTAAACTGCAGGAAACTTCTTCTAAAACTCAGGAGAAACGTTTCCTTGAAACTGCTCTGCTGTGCGTTCGTTCACCTAAGAGAGTTGAATCTATGTTGAGATTCAGCGAGTCAGAAACACGTTTCTTCTAGGAGCTGCGTTGGGATATTCCTGAGTGAATGGGACCATAGGCTGTACAGAGAAATATCTGCTTCTAAAACCAAAACGGAGCTATCTAACTGAATGGTTGTCAATGTGTGCATTCAACTGACAGAGATAAACTCACGTGTGGATTCAGCGGTTTGCAAACCCTTTCTGTGCAGAATCCCAAAACCGGTATTTCCAGCCCAATGCCGGCATACGTACTAAACAGCAGGAAACTTCATCTAAAACTCAGGAGAAACGTTTCCTTGAAACTGCTCTGCTGTGCGTTCGTTCTCCTAAGAGAGTTGAATCTATGTTGAGATTCACCGAGTCAGAAACACGTTTCTTCAAGGAGCTGCGTTGGGATATTCCCGAGTGAATGGGACCATAGGCTGTACAGAGAAATATCTGCTTCTAAAACCAAAACGGAGCTATCAAACTGAATGGTGGTCAATGTGTGCATTCAACTGACAGAGTTAAACTCACGTGTGGATTCAGCGGTTTGCAAACCCTTTCTGTGCAGAATTCCAAAACCGGTATTTCCAGCCCAATGCCGGCATCCGTACTAAACAGCAGGAAACTTCGTCTAAAACTCAGGAGAAACGTTTCCTTGAAACTGCTCTGCTGTGCATTCGTTCACCTAGGAGAGTTGAATCTATGTTGAGATTCAGCGAGTCAGAAACACGTTTCTTCTAGGAGCTGCGTTGGGATATTCCCGAGTGAATGGGACCATAGGCTGTACAGAGAAATATCTGCTTCTAAAACCAAAACGGAGCTATCTAACTGGATGGTTGTCAATGTGTGCATTCAACTGACAGAGTTAAACTCACGTGTGGATTCAGCGGTTTGCAAACCCTTTCTGTTCAGAATCCCAAAACCGGTATTTCCTACCCAATGCCAGCATCCGTACTAAGCAGCAGGAAACTTCGTCTAAAATTCAGGAGAAACGTTTCCTTGAAACTGCTCTGCTGTGCTTTCGTTCACCTAAGAGAGTTGAATCTATGTTGAGATTCAGCGAGTCAGAAACACGTTTCTTCTAGGAGCTGCGTTGGGATATTCCCGAGTGAATGGGACCATAGGCTGTACAGAGAAATATCTGCTTCTAAAACCAAAAGGGAGCTACCTAACTGAATGGTTGTCAATGTGTGCATTCAACTGACAGAGATAAACTCACGTGTGGATTCAGCGGTTTGCAAACCCTTTCTGTGCAGAATCCCAAAACCGGTATTTCCAGCCCAATGCCGGCATACGTACTAAACAGCAGGAAACTTCGTTTAAAACTCAGGAGAAACGTTTCCTTGAAACTGCTCTGCTGTGCGTTCGTTCACCTAAGAGAGTTGAATCTATATTGAGATTCAGCGAGTCAGAAACACGTTTCTTCTAGGAGCTGCATTGGGATATTCCCGAGTGAATGGGACCATAGGCTGTACAGAGAAATATCTGCTTCTAAAACCAAAAGGGTGCTATCAAACTGAATGGTTGTCAATGTGTGCATTCAACTGACAGAGTTAAACTCACTGTGGATTCAGCGGTTTGCAAACCCTTTCTGTTCAGAATCCCAAAACCGGTATTTCGTACCCAATGCCGGCATCCGTACTAAACAGCAGGAAACTTGGTCTAAAATTCAGGAGAAACGATTCCTTGAAACTGCTCTGCTGTGCGTTCGTTCACCTAAGAGAGTTGAATCTATGTTGAGATTCAGCGAGTCAGAAACACGTTTCTTCTAGGAGCTGAGTAGGGATATTCCCGAGTGAATGGGACCATAGGCTGTACCGAGAAATATCTGCTTCTAAAACCAAAACGGAGCTATCTAACTGAATGGTTGTCAATGTGTGCATTCAACTGACAGAGATAAACTCACGTGTGGATTCAGCGGTTTGCAAACCCTTTCTGTGCAGAATCCCAAAACCGGTATTTCCAACCCAATGCCGGCATACGTACTAAACAGCAGGAAGCTTCATCTAAAACTCAGGAGAAACGTTTCCTTGAAACTGCTCTGCTGTGCGTTCGTTCACCTAAGAGAGTTGAATCTATGTTGAGATTCAGCGAGTCAGAAACACGTTTCTTCTAGGAGCTGCGTTGGGATATTCCCGAGTGAATGGGACCATAGGCTGTACAGAGAAATATCTGCTTCTAAAACCAAAACGGAGCTATCTAACTGAATGGTTGTCAATGTGTGCATTCAACTGACAGAGTTAAACTCACGTTTGGATTCAGCGGTTTGCAAACCCTTTCTGTGCAGAATCCCAAAACCGGTATTTCCTACCCAATGCCAGCATCCGTTCTAAACAGCAGGAAACTTCGTCTAAAACTCAGGCGAAACGTTTCCTTGTAACTGCTCTGCTGTGCGTTCGTTCACCTAAGAGAGTTGAATCTATGTTGAGATTCAGCGAGTCAGAAACACGTTTCTTCTAGGAGCTGCGTTGGGATATTCCCGAGTGAATGGGACCATAGGCTGTACAGAGAAATATCTGCTCCTAAAACCAAAAGTGTGCTATCTAACTGAATGGTTGTCAATGTGTGCATTCAACTGACAGAGTTAAACTCACGTTTGGATTCAGCGGTTTACAAACCCTTTCTGTGCAGAATCCCAAAACCGGTAATTCCAGCTCAATGCCGGCATACGTACTAAACTGCAGGAAACTTCCACTAAAACTCAGGAGAAACGTTTACTTGTAACTGCTCTGCTGTGCGTTCGTTCACCTAAGAGAGTTGAATCTATGTTGAGATTCAGCGAGTCAGAAACACGTTTGTTCTAGGAGCTGCGTTGGGATATTCCCGAGTGAATGGGACCATAGGCTGTACAGAGAAATATCTGCTTCTAAAACCAAAACGGAGCTATCTAACTGAATGGTTGTCAATGTGTGCATTCAACTGACAGAGATAAACTCACGTGTGGATTCAGCGGTTTGCAAACCCTTTCTGTGCAGAATCCCAAAACCGGTAATTCCAGTTCAATGCCGGCATACGTACTAAACTGCAGGAAACTTCGTCTAAAACTCAGGAGAAACGTTGCCTTGAAACTGCTCCGCTGTGCGTTCGTTCACCTAAGAGAGTTAAATCTATGTTGAGATTCAGCGAGTCAGAAACACGTTTCTTCTACGAGCTGCGTTGGGATATTCCCGAGTGAATGGGACCATAGGCTGTACAGAGAAATATCTGCCTCTAAAACCAAAAGGGTGCTATCAAACTGAATGGTTGTCAATGTGTGCATTCAACTGACAGAGTTAAACTCACGTGTGGATTCAGCGGTTTGCAAACCCTTTCTGTGCAGAATCCCAAAACCGGTAATTGCAGCTCAATGCCGGCATACGTACTAAACTGCAGGAAACTTCCACTAAAACTCAGGAGAAACGTTTACTTGAAACTGCTCTGCTGTGCGATCCTTCACCTAAGAGAGTTGAATCTATTTTGAAATTCAGCGAGTCAGAAACACGTTTCTTCTAGGAGCTGCGTTGGGATATTCCCGAGTGAATGGGACCATAGGCTGTACAGAGAAATTTCTGCTTCTAATACCAAAACGGAGCTATCAAACTGAATGGTGGTCAATGTGTGCATTCAACAGACAGAGTTAAACTCACTGTGGATTCAGCGGTTTGCAAACCCTTTCTGTTCAGAATCCCAAAACCGGTATTTCGTACCCAATGCCGGCATCCGTACTAAACAGCAGGAAACTTGGTCTAAAATTCAGGAGAAACGATTCCTTGAAACTGCTCTGCTGTGCGTTCGTTCACCTAAGAGAGTTGAATCTATGTTGAGATTCAGCGAGTCAGAAACACGTTTCTTCTAGGAGCTGAGTAGGGATATTCCCGAGTGAATGGGACCATAGGCTGTACAGAGAAATATCTGCTTCTAAAACCAAAACGGAGCTATCTAACTGAATGGTTGTCAATGTGTGCATTCAACTGACAGAGTTAAACTCACGTGTGGATTCAGCGGTTTGCAAACCCTTTCTGTGCAGAATCCCAAAACCGGTATTTCCTACCCAATGCCAGCATCCGTACTAAACAGCAGGAAACTTCGTCTAAAACTCAGGCGAAACGTTTCCTTGTAACTGCTCTGCTGTGCGTTCGTTCACCTAAGAGAGTTGAATCTATGTTGAGATTCAGCGAGTCAGAAACACGTTTCTTCTAGGAGCTGCGTTGGGATATTCCCGAGTGAATGGGACCATAGGCTGTACAGAGAAATATCTGCTCCTAAAACCAAAAGTGTGCTATCTAACTGAATGGTTGTCAATGTGTGCATTCAACTGACAGAGTTAAACTCACGTTTGGATTCAGCGGTTTACAAACCCTTTCTGTGCAGAATCCCAAAACCGGTAATTCCAGCTCAATGCCGGCATACGTACTAAACTGCAGGAAACTTCCACTAAAACTCAGGAGAAACGTTTACTTGTAACTGCTCTGCTGTGCGTTCGTTCACCTAAGAGAGTTGAATCTATGTTGAGATTCAGCGAGTCAGAAACACGTTTCTTCCAGTAGCTGCGTTGGGATATTCCCGAGTGAATGGGACCATAGGCTGTACAGAGATATATCTGCTCCTAAAACCAAAAGCGTGCTATCTAACTGAATGGTTGTCAATGTGTGCATTCAACTGACAGAGTTAAACTCACGTTTGGATTCAGCGGTTTACAAACCCTTTCTGTGCAGAATCCCAAAACCGGTAATTCCAGCTCAATGCCGGCATACGTACTAAACTGCATGAAACTTCTTCTAAAACTCAGGAGAAACGTTTCCTTGAAACTGCTCTGCTGTGCGTTCGTTCACCTAAGAGAGTTGAATCTATGTTGAGATTCAGCGAGTCAGAAACACGTTTCTTCTAGGAGCTGCGTTGGGATATTCCTGAGTGAATGGGACCATAGGCTGTACAGAGAAATATCTGCTTCTAAAACCAAAACGGAGCTATCTAACTGAATGGTTGTCAATGTGTGCATTCAACTGACAGAGATAAACTCACGTGTGGATTCAGCGGTTTGCAAACCCTTTCTGTGCAGAATCCCAAAACCGGTATTTCCAGCCCAATGCCGGCATACGTACTAAACAGCAGGAAACTTCATCTAAAACTCAGGAGAAACGTTTCCTTGAAACTGCTCTGCTGTGCGTTCGTTCACCTAAGAGAGTTGAATCTATGTTGAGATTCACCGAGTCAGAAACACGTTTCTTCAAGGAGCTGCGTTGGGATATTCCCGAGTGAATGGGACCATAGGCTGTACAGAGAAATATCTGCTTCTAAAACCAAAACGGAGCTATCAAACTGAATGGTGGTCAATGTGTGCATTCAACTGACAGAGTTAAACTCACGTGTGGATTCAGCGGTTTGCAAACCCTTTCTGTGCAGAATTCCAAAACCGGTATTTCCAGCCCAATGCCGGCATCCGTACTAAACAGCAGGAAACTTCGTCTAAAACTCAGGAGAAACGTTTCCTTGAAACTGCTCTGCTGTGCATTCGTTCACCTAGGAGAGTTGAATCTATGTTGAGATTCAGCGAGTCAGAAACACGTTTCTTCTAGGAGCTGCGTTCGGATATTCCCGAGTGAATGGGACCATAGGCTGTACAGAGAAATATCTGCTTCTAAAACCAAAACGGAGCTATCTAACTGGATGGTTGTCAATGTGTGCATTCAACTGACAGAGTTAAACTCACGTGTGGATTCAGCGGTTTGCAAACCCTTTCTGTTCAGAATCCCAAAACCGGTATTTCCTACCCAATGCCGGCATCCGTACTAAGCAGCAGGAAACTTCGTCTAAAATTCAGGAGAAACGTTTCCTTGAAACTGCTCTGCTGTGCTTTCGTTCACCTAAGAGAGTTGAATCTATGTTGAGATTCAGCGAGTCAGAAACACGTTTCTTCTAGGAGCTGCGTTGGGATATTCCCGAGTGAATGGGACCATAGGCTGTACAGAGAAATATCTGCTTCTAAAACCAAAAGGGAGCTACCTAACTGAATGGTTGTCAATGTGTGCATTCAACTGACAGAGATAAACTCACGTGTGGATTCAGCGGTTTGCAAACCCTTTCTGTGCAGAATCCCAAAACCGGTATTTCCAGCCCAATGCCGGCATACGTACTAAACAGCAGGAAACTTCGTTTAAAACTCAGGAGAAACGTTTCCTTGAAACTGCTCTGCTGTGCGTTCGTTCACCTAAGAGAGTTGAATCTATATTGAGATTCAGCGAGTCAGAAACACGTTTCTTCTAGGAGCTGCATTGGGATATTCCCGAGTGAATGGGACCATAGGCTGTACAGAGAAATATCTGCTTCTAAAACCAAAACGGAGCTATCTAACTGGATGGTTGTCAATATGTGCATTCAACTGACAGAGATAAACTCACGTGTGGATTCAACGGTTTGCAGACCCTTTCTGTGCAGAATCCCAAAACCGGTATTTCCAGCCCAATACCGGCATACGTACTAAACAGCAGGAAACTTCGTCTAAAACTCAGGAGAAACGTTGCCTTGAAACTGCTCTGCTGTGTGTTCATTCACCTAAGAGAGTTGAATCTATGTTGAGATTCAGCGAGTCAGAAACACGTTTCTTCTAGGAGCTGCGTTGGGATATTCCCGAGTGAATGGGACCATAGGCTGTACAGAGAAATATCTGTTACTAAAACCAAAAGGGTGCTATCTAACTGAATGGTTCTCAATGTGTGCATTCAACTGACAGAGTTAAACTCACGTTTGGATTCAGCGGTTTACAAACCCTTTCTGTGCAGAATCCCAAAACCGGTAATTCCAGCTCAATGCCGGCATACGTACTAAACTGCAGGAAACTTCGTCTAAAACTCAGGAGAAACGTTTCCTTGAAACTGCTCTGCTGTGCGTTCGTTCACCTAAGGGAGTTGAATCTATGTTGAGATTCAGCGAGTCAGAAACACGTTTCTTCTAGGAGCTGCGTTGGGATATTCCCGAGTGAATGGGACCATAGGCTGTACAGAGAAATATCTGCTTCTAAAACCAAAAGGGTGCTATCAAACTGAATGGTTGTCAATGTGTGCATTCAACTGACAGAGTTAAACTCACGTGTGGATTCAGCGGTTTGCAAACCCTTTCTGTGCAGAATCCCAAAACCGGTATTTCCAGCCCAATGCCGGCATACGTACTAAACAGCAGGAAACTTCGTCTAAAACACAGGAGAAACGTTTCCTTGAAACTGCTCTGCTGTGCGTTCGTTCACCTAGGAGAGTTGAAACTATGTTGAGATTCAGCGAGTCAGAAACACGTTTCTTCTAGGAGCTGCGTTGGGATATTCCCGAGTGAATGGGATCATAGGCTGTACAGAGAAATATCTGCTTCTAAAACCAAAACGGAGCTATCTAACTGAATGGTTGTCATTGTGTTCATTCAACTGACAGAGTTAAACTCACGTGTGGATTCAGCGGTTTGCAAACCCTTTCTGTGCAGAAACCCAAAACCGGTTTTTCCAGCATAATGCCGGCATCCGTACTACACAGTAGTAAACTTCGTCTAAAACTCAGGAGAAACGTTTCCTTGAAACTGCTCTGCTGTGCGTTCGTTCACCTAAGAGAGTTGAATCTATTTTGAAATTCAGCGAGTCAGAAACACGTTTCTTCTAGGAGCTGCGTTGGGATATTCCCGAGTGAATGGGACCATAGGCTGTACAGAGAAATATCTGCTTCTAAAACCAAAACGGAGCTATCTAACTGGATGGTTGTCAATGTGTGCATTCAACTGACAGAGTTAAACTCACGTGTGGATTCAGCGGTTTGCAAACACTTTCTGTTCAGAATCCCAAAACCGGTATTTCCTACCCAATGCCGGCATCCATACTAAAGAGCAGGAAACTTCGTCTAAAACTCAGGAGAAACGTTTCCTTGAAACTGCTCTGCTGTGCGTTCGTTCACCTAAGAGAGTTGAATCTATGTTGAGATTCAGCGAGTCAGAAACACGTTTCTTCTAGGAGCTGCGTTGGGATATTCCCGAATGAATGGGACCATAGGCTGTACAGAGAAATATCTGCTTCTAAAACCAAAAGGGTGCTATCAAACTGAATGGTTGTCAATGTGTGCATTCAACTGACAGAGATAAACTCACGTGTGGATTCAGCGGTTTGCAAACCCTTTCTGTGCAGAATCCCAAAACCGGTATTTCCAGCCCAATGCCGGCATCTGTACTAAACAGCAGGAAACTTCGTCTAAAACTCAGGAGAAACGTTTCCTTGAAACTGCTCTGCTGTGCGTTCGTTCACCTAAGGGAGTTGAATCTATGTTGAGATTCAGCGAGTCAGAAACACGTTTCTTCTCTGAGCTGCGTTGGGATATTCCCGAGTGAATGGGACCATAGGCTGTACAGAGAAATATCTGCTCCTAAAACCAAAACGGAGCTATCTAACTGAATGGTTGTCAATGTGTGCATTCAACTGACAGAGCTAAACTCACGTGTGGATTCAGCGGTTTGCAAACCCTTTCTGTACAGAATCCCCTAACCGGTATTTCCAGCCCAATGCCGGCATACGTACTAAACCGCAGTAAACTTCGTCTAAAACTCAGCGGAAACGTTTCCTTTAAACTGCTCTGCTGTGCGTTCGTTCACCTAAGAGAGTTGAATCTATGTTGAGATTCAGCGAGTCAGAAACACGTTTCTTCTACGAGCTGCGTTGGGATATTCCCGAGTGAATGGGACCATAGGCTGTACAGAGAAATATCTGCTTCTAACACCAAAACGGAGCTATCTAACTGAATGGCTGTCAATGTGTGCATTCAACTGACAGAGTTAAACTCACGTGTGGATTCAACGGTTTGCAAACCCTTTCTGTGCAGAATCCCAAAACCGGTATTTCCTACCCAATGCCGGCATCCGTACTAAACAGCAGGAAACTTCGTCTAAAACTCAGAAGAAACGTTTCCTTGTAACTGCTCTGCTGTGCGTTCGTTCACCTAAGAGAGTTGAATCTATGTTGAGATTCAGCGAGTCAGAAACACGTTTCTTCTAGGAGCTGCGTTGGGATATTCCCGAGTGAATGGGACCATAGGCTGTACAGAGATATATCTGCTCCTAAAACCAAAAGCGTGCTATCTAACTGAATGGTTGTCAATGTGTGCATTCAACTGACAGAGTTAAACTCACGTTTGGATTCAGCGGTTTACAAACCCTTTCTGTGCAGAATCCCAAAACCGGTAATTCCAGCTCAATGCCGGCATACGTACTAAACTGCAGGAAACTTCCTCTAAAACTCAGGAGAAACGTTTCCTTGAAACTGCTCTGCTGTGCGTTCGTTCACCTAAGAGAGTTGAATCTATGTTGAGATTCAGCGAGTCAGAAACACGTTTCTTCTAGGAGCTGCGTTGGGATATTCCCGAGTGAATGGGACCATAGGCTGTACAGAGAAATATCTGCTTCTAAAACCAAAACGGAGCTATCAAACTGAATGGTGGTCAATGTGTGCATTCAACTGACAGAGTTAAACTCACGTGTGGATTCAGCGGTTTGCAAACCCTTTCTGTGCAGAATCCCAAAACCGGTATTTCCAGCCGAATGCCGGCATCCGTACTAAACCGCAGGAAACTTCGTCTAAAATTCAGGAGAAACGTTTCCTTGAAACTGCTCTGCTGTGCGTTCGTTCACCTAAGAGAGTTGAATCTATGTTGAGATTCAGCGAGTCAGAAACACGTTTCTTCTAGGAGCTGCGTTGGGATATTCCCGAGTGAATGGGACCATAGGCTGTACAGAGAAATATCTGCTTCTAAAACCAAAACGGAGCTATCTAACTGAATGTTTGTAAATGTGTTCATTCAACTGACAGAGTTAAACTCACGTGTGGATTCAGCGGTTTGCAAACCCTTTCTATGCAGAATCCCTAAACCGGTATGTCCAGCCCAATGCCGGCATACGAACTAAACAGCAGGAAACTTCGTCTAAAACTCTGGCGAAACGTTTCCTTGTAACTGCTCTGCTGTGCGTTCGTTCACCTAAGAGAGTTGAATCTATGTTGAGATTCAGCGAGTCAGAAACACGTTTCTTCTAGGAGCTGCGTTGGGATATTCCCGAGTGAATGGGACCATAGGCTGTACAGAGAAATATCTGCTTCTAAAACCAAAACGGAGCTATCTAACTGAATGGTTGTCAATGTGTGCATTCAACTGACAGAGATAAACTCACGTGTGGATTCAGCGGTTTGCAAACCCTTTCTGTGCAGAATCCCAAAACCGGTATTTCCAGCCCAATGCCGGCATACGTACTAAACAGCAGGAAACTTCATCTAAAACTCAGGAGAAACGTTTCCTTGAAACTGCTCTGCTGTGCGTTCGTTCACATAAGAGAGTTGAATCTATGTTGAGATTCAGCGAGTCAGAAACACGTTTCTTCTAGGAGCTGCGTTGGGATATTCCCGAGTGAATGGGACCATAGGCTGTACAGAGAAATATCTGCTTCTAAAACCAAAACGGAGCTATCAAACTGAATGGTGGTCAATGTGTGCATTCAACTGACAGAGTTAAACTCACGTGTGGATTCAGCGGTTTGCAAACCCTTTCTGTGCAGAATCCCAAAACCGGTATTTCCAGCCGAATGCCGGCATCCATACTAAACAGCAGGAAACTTCGTCTAAAACTCAGGAGAAACGTTTCCTTGAAACTGCTCGGCTGTGCGTTCGTTCACCTAAGAGAGTTGAATCTATGTTGAGATTCAGCGAGTCAGAAACACGTTTCTTCTAGGAGCTGCGTTGGGATATTCCCGAGTGAATGGGACCATAGGCTGTACAGAGAAATATCTGCTTCTAAAACCAAAACGGAGCTATCTAACTGAATGGTTGTCAATGTGTTCATTCAACTGACAGAGTTAAACTCACGTGTGGATTCAGCGGTTTGCAAACCCTTTCTATGCAGAATCCCAAAACCGGTATGTCCAGCCCAATGCCGGCATAAGTACTAAACAGCAGGAAACTTCGTCTAAAACTCAGGCGAAACGTTTCCTTCTAACTGCTCTGCTGTGCGTTCGTTCACCTAAGAGAGTTGAATCTATGTTGAGATTCAGCGAGTCAGAAACACGTTTCTTCTAGGAGCTGCGTAGGGATATTCCCGAGTGAATGGGACCATAGGCTGTACAGAGAAATATCTGCTTCTAAAACCAAAACGGAGCTATCTAACTGAATGGTTGTCAATATGTGCATTCAACTGACAGAGATAAACTCACGTGTGGATTCAGCGGTTTACAAACCCTTTCTGTGCAGAATCCCAAAACCGGTATTTCCAGCCCAATGCCGTCATATGTACTAAACAGCAGGAAACTTCATCTAAAACTCAGGAGAAACGTTTCCTTGAAACTGCTCTGCTGTGCGTTCGTTCACCTAAGAGAGTTGAATCTATGTTGAGATTCAGCGAGTCAGAAACACGTTTCTTCTAGGAGCTGCGTTGGGATATTCCCGAGTGAATGGGACCATAGGCTGTACAGAGAAATATCTGCTTCTAAAACCAAAACGGAGCTATCAAACTGAATGGTGGTCAATGTGTGCATTCAACTGACAGAGTTAAACTCACGTGTGGATTCAGCGGTTTGCAAACCCTTTCTGTGCAGAATCCCAAAACCGGTATTTCCAGCCGAATGCCGGCATCCGTACTAAACAGCAGGAAACTTCGTCTAAAACTCAGGAGAAACGTTTCCTTGAAACTGCTCTGCTGTGCTTTCGTTCACCTAAGAGAGTTGAATCTATGTTGAGATTCAGCGAGTCAGAAACACGGTTCTTCTAGGAGCTGCGTTGGGATATTCCCGAGTGAATGGGACCATAGGCTGTACAGAGAAATATCTGCTTCTAAATCCAAAACGGAGCTATCAAACTGAATGGTGGTCAATGTGTGCATTCAACTGACAGAGTTAAACTCACGTGTGGATTCAGCGGTTTGCAAACCGTTTCTGTGCATAATCCCAAAACCGGTATTTCCAGCCCAATGCCGGCATCCGTACTAAACAGTAGTAAACTTCGTCTAAAACTCAGGAGAAACGTTTCCTAGAAACTGCTCTGCTGTGCGTTCGTTCACCTAAGAGAGTTGAATCTATGTTGAGATTCAGCGAGTCAGAAACACGTTTCTTCTAGGAGCTTCGTTGGTATATTCCCGAGTGAATGGGACCATAGGCTGTACAGAGAAATATCTGCTCCTAAAACCAAAAGGGTGCTATCTAACTGAATGGTTGTCAATGTGTGCATTCAACTGACAGAGTTAAACTCACGTTTGGATTCAGCGGTTTACAAACCATTTCTGTGCAGAATCCCAAAACCGGTAATTCCAGTTCAATGCCGGCATACGTACTAAACTGCAGGAAACTTCGTCTAAAACTCAGGAGAAACGTTGCCTTGAATCTGCTCCGCTATGCGTTCGTTCACCTAAGAGAGTTAAATCTATGTTGAGATTCAGCGAGTCAGAAACACGTTTCTTCTAGGAGCTGCGTTGGGATATTCCCGAGTGAATGGGACCATAGGCTGTACAGAGAAATATCTGCCTCTAAAACCAAAAGGGTGCTATCAAACTGAATGGTTGTCAATGTGTGCATTCAACTGACAGAGTTAAACTCACGTGTGGATTCAGCTGTTTGCAAACCCTTTCTGTGCAGAATCCCAAAACCGGTAATTGCAGATCAATGCCGGCATACGTACTAAACTGCAGGAAACTTCCACTAAAACTCAGGAGAAACGTTTACTTGAAACTGCTCTGCTGTGCGATCCTTCACCTAAGAGAGTTGAATCTATTTTGAAATTCAGCGAGTCAGAAACACGTTTCTTCTAGGAGCTGCGTTGGGATATTCCCGAGTGAATGGGACCATAGGCTGTACAGAGAAATATCTTCTTCTAAAACCAAAACGGAGCTATCTAACTGGATGGTTTTCAATGTGTGCATTCAACTGACAGAGTTAAACTCACTGTGGATTCAGCGGTTTGCAAACCCTTTCTGTTCAGAATCCCAAAACCGGTATTTCGTACCCAATGCCGGCATCCGTACTAAACAGCAGGAAACTTGGACTAAAATTCAGGAGAAACGATTCCTTGAAACTGCTCTGCTGTGCGTTCGTTCACCTAAGAGAGTTGAATCTATGCTGAGATTCAGCGAGTCAGAAACACGTTTCTTCTAGGAGCTGAGTAGGGATATTCCCGAGTGAATGGGACCATAGGCTGTACAGAGAAATATCTGCTTCTAAAACCAAAACGGAGCTATCTAACTGAATGGTTGTCAATGTGTGCATTCAACTGACAGAGATAAACAAACGTGTGGATTCAGCGGTTTGCAAACCCTTTCTGTGCAGAATCCCAAAACCGGTATTTCCAGCCCAATGCCGGCATACGTACTAAACAGCAGGAAACTTCATCTAAAACTCAGGAGAAACGTTTCCTTGAAACTGCTCTGCTGTGCGTTTGTTCACCTTAGAGAGTTGAATCTATGTTGAGATTCAGCGAGTCAGAAACACGTTTCTTCTAGGAGCTGCGTTGGGATATTCCCGAGTGAATGGGACCATAGGCTGTACAGAGAAATATCTGCTTCTAAAACCAAAACGGATCTATCAAACTGAATGGTGGTCAATGTGTGCATTCAACTGACAGAGTTAAACTCACGTATGGATTCAGCGGTTTGCAAACCCTTTCTGTGCAGAATCCCAAAACCGGTATTTCCAGCCGAATGCCGGCATCCGTACTATACAGCAGGAAACTTCGTCTAAAACTCAGGAGAAACGTTTCCTTGAAACTGCTCTGCTGTGCGTTCGTTCACCTAAGAGAGTTGAATCTATGTTGAGATTCAGCGAGTCAGAAACACGTTTCTTCTAGGAGCTGCGTTGGGATATTCCCGAGTGAATGGAACCATAGGCTGTACAGAGAAATATATGCTTCTAAAACCAAAACGGAGCTATCTAACTGAATGGTTGTCAATGTGTGCATTCAACTGACAGAGTTAAACTCACGTTTGGATTCAGCGGTTTACAAACCCTTTCTGTGCAGAATCCCAAAACCGGTAATTCCAGTTCAATGCCGGCATACGTACTAAACTGCAGGAAACTTCGTCTAAAACTCAGGAGAAACGTTTCCTTGAAACTGCTCGGCTGTGCGTTCGTTCACCTAAGAGAGTTAAATCTATGTGGTGATTCATCGAGTCAGAAACACGTTTCTTCTAGGAGCTGCGTTGGGATATTCCCGAGTGAATGGGACCATAGGCTGTACAGAGAAATATCTGCCTCTAAAACCAAAAGGGTGCTATCAAACTGAATGGTTGTCAATGTGTGCATTCAACTGACAGAGTTAAACTCACGTGTGGATTCAGCGGTTTGCAAACCCTTTCTGTGCAGAATCCCAAAACCGGTAATTCCAGCTCAATGCCGGCATACGTACTAAACTGCAGGAAACTTCCACTAAAACTCAGGAGAAACGATTACTTGAAACTGCTCTGCTGTGCGATCGCTCACCTAAGAGAGTTGAATCTATTTTGAAATTCAGCCAGTCAGAAACACGTTTCTTCTAGGAGCTGCGTTGCGATATTCCCGAGTGAATGGGACCATAGACTGTACAGAGAAATATCTGCTTCTAAAACCAAAACGGAGCTATCTAACTGGATGGTTGTCAATGTGTGCATTCAACTGACAGAGTTAAACTCACGTGTGGATTCAGCGGTTTGCAAACCCTTTCTGTTAAGAATCCCAAAACCGGTATTTCGTACCCAATGCTGGCATCCGTACTAAACTGCAGGAAACTTCCACTAAAACTCAGGAGAAACGTTTCCTTAAAACTGCTCTGCTGTGCGTTCGTTCACCTAAGAGAGTTGAATCTATGTTGAGATTCAGCGAGTCAGAAACACGTTTCTTCTAGGAGCTACGTTGGGATATTCCCGAGTGAATGGGACCATAGGCTGTACAGAGAAATATCTGCTTCTAACACCAAAACGGAGCTATCTAACTGAATGGTTGTCAATGTGTGCATTCAACTGACAGAGTTAAACTCACGTGTGGATTCAGCGGTTTGCAAACCCTTTCTGTGCAGAATCCCAAAACCGGTATTTCCAGCCCAATGCCGGCATACGTACTAAACAGCAGGAAACTTCATCTAAAACTCAGGAGAAACGTTTCCTTGAAACTGCTCTGCTGTGCGTTCGTTCAACTAAGAGAGAGTTGAATCTATGTTGAGATTCAGCGAGTCAGAAACACGTTTCTTCTAGGAGCTGCGTTGGGATATTCCCGAGTGAATGGGACCATAGGCTGTACAGAGAAATATCTGCTTCTAAAACCAAAACGGAGCCATCAAACTGAATGGTGGTCAATGTGTGCATTCGACTGACAGAGTTAAACTCACGTGTGGATTCAGCGGTTTGAAAACCCTTTCTATGCAGAATCCCAAAACCGGTATTTCCTACCCAATGCCGGCATCCGTACTAAACAGCAGGAAACTTCGTCTAAAACTCAAGAGAAACGTTTAATTGAAACTGCTCTGCTGTGCGTTCGTTCACCTAAGAGAGTTGAATCTATGTTGAGATTCAGCGAGTCAGAAACACGTTTCTTCTAGGAGCTGCGTTGGGATATTCCCGATTGAATGGGACCATAGGCTGTACAGAGATAAATCTGCTCCTAAAACCAAAAGCGTGCTATCTAACTGAATGGTTGTCAATGTGTGCTTTCAACTGACAGAGTTAAACTCACGTTTGGATTCAGCGGTTTACAAACCCTTTCTGTGCAGAATCCCAAAACCGGTAATTCCAGCTCAATGCCGGCATACGTACTAAACTGCAGGAAACTTCCTCTAAAACTCAGGAGAAACGTTTACTTGAAACTGCTCTGCTGTGCGTTCGTTCACCTAAGAGAGTTGAATCTATGTTGAGATTCAGCGAGTCAGAAACACGTTTCTTCTAGGAGCTGCGTTGGGATATTCCCGAGTGAATGGGACCATAGGCTGTACAGAGAAATATCTGCTTCTAAAACCAAAACGGAGCTATCTAACTGGATGGTTGTCAATGTGTGCATTCAACTGACAGAGATAAACTCACGTGTGGATTCAGCGGTTTGCAAACCCTTTCTGTGCAGAATCCCAAAACCGGTATTTCCAGCCCAATGCCGGCATACGTACTAAACAGCAGGAAACTTCATCTAAAACTCAGGAGAAACGTTTCCTTGAAACTGCTCTGCCGTGCGTTCGTTCACCTAAGAGAGTTGAATCTATGTTGAGATTCAGCGAGTCAGAAACACGTTTCTTCTAGGAGCTGCGTTGGGATATTCCCGAGTGAATGGCACCATAGGCTGTACAGAGAAATATCTGCTTCTAAAACCAAAACGGAGCTATCAAACTGAATGGTGGTCAATGTGTGCATTCAACTGACAGAGTTAAACTCACGTGTGGATTCAGCGATTTGCAAACCCTTTCTGTTCAGAATCCCAAAACCGGTATTTCCAGCCGAATGCCAGCATCCGTACTAAACAGCAGGAAACTTCGTCTAAAACTCAGGAGAAACGTTTCCTTGAAACTGCTCTGCTGTGCGTTCGTTCACCTAAGAGAGTTGAATCTATGTTGAGATTCAGCGAGTCAGAAACACGTTTCTTCTAGGAGCTGCGTTGGGATATTCCCGAGTGAATGGGACCATAGGCTGTACAGAGAAATATCTGCTTCTAAAACCAAAACGGAGCTATCTAACTGAATGGCTGTCAATGTGTTCATTCAACTGACAGAGTTAAACTCACGTGTGGATTCAGCGGATTGCAAACCCGTTCTGTGCAGAATCCCAAAACCGGTATTTCCAGCCCAATGCCGGCATACGTACTAAACAGCAGGAAACTTCGTCTAAAACTCACGAGAAACGTTTCCTTGAAACTGCTCTGCTGTGCGTTCGTTCACCTAGGAGAGTTGAATCTATGTTGAGATTCAGCGAGTCAGAAACACGTTTCTTCTAGGAGCTGCGTTGGGATATTCCCGAGTGAATGGGACCATAGGGTGTACAGAGAAATATCTGCTTCTTAAACCAAAATGGTGCTATCTTACTGATTGGTTGTCAATGTGTGCATTCAACTGACAGAGTTAAACTCACGTTTGGTATCAGCGGTTTGCAAACCCTTTCTGTGCAGAATCCCAAAACCGGAATTTCCAGCCCAATGCCGGCATACGTAATAAACAGCAGGAAACTTCGTCTAAAACTCAGGAGAAACGTTTCCTTGAAACTGCTCCGCTGTGCGTTCGTTCACCTAAGAGAGTTGAATCTATGTTGAGATTCAGCGAGTCAGAATCTCGTTTCTTCTAGGAGCTGCGTTGGGATATTCCCGAGTGAATGGGACCATAGGCTGTACAGAGAAATATCTGCTTCTAAAACCAAAACGGAGCTATCTAACTGGATGGTTGTCAATGTGTGCATTCAACTGACAGAGTTAAACTCACATGTGGATTCAGCGGTTTGCAAAACCTTTCTGTTCAGAATCCCAAAACCGGTATTTCCTACCCAATGCCGGCATCCGTACTAAACAGCAGGGAACTTCGTCTAAAACTCAGGAGAAACGTTTCCTTGAAACTGCTCTGCTGTGCGTTCGTTCACCTAAGAGAGTTGAATCTATATTGAGATTCAGCGAGTCAGAAACACGTTTCTTCTAGGAGCTGCATTGGGATATTCCCGAGTGAATGGGACCATAGGCTGTACAGAGAAATATCTGCTTCTAAAACCAAAACGGAGCTATCTAACTGGATGGTTGTCAATATGTGCATTCAACTGACAGAGATAAACTCACGTGTGGATTCAACGGTTTGCAGACCCTTTCTGTGCGGAATCCCAAAACCGGTATTTCCAGCCCAATACCGGCATACGTACTTAACAGCAGGAAACTTCGTCTAAAACTCAGGAGAAACGTTTCCTTGAAACTGCTCTGCTGTGTGTTCATTCACCTAAGAGAGTTGAATCTATGTTGAGATTCAGCGAGTCAGAAACACGTTTCTTCTAGGAACTGCGTTGGGATATTCCCGAGTGAATGGGACCATAGGCTGTACAGAGAAATATCTGCTTCTAAAACCAAAAGGGTGCTATCTAACTGAATGGTTCTCAATGTGTGCATTCAACTGACAGAGTTAAACTCACGTTTGGATTCAGCGGTTTACAAACCCTTTCTGTGCAGAATCCCAAAACCGGTAATTCCAGCTCAATGCGGGCATACGTACTAAACTGCAGGAAACTTCGTCTAAAACTCAGGAGAAACGTTTCCTTGAAACTGCTCTGCTGTGCGTTCGTTCACCTAAGGGAGTTGAATCTATGTTGAGATTCAGCGAGTCAGAAACACGTTTCTTCTAGGAGCTGCGTTGGGATATTCCCGAGTGAATGGGACCATAGGCTGTACAGAGAAATATCTGCTCCTAAAACCAAAACGGAGCTATCTAACTGAATGGTTGTCAATGTGTGCATTCAACTGACAGAGCTAAACTCACGTGTGGATTCAGCGGTTTGCAAACCCTTTCTGTACAGAATCCCCTAACCGGTATTTCCAGCCCAATGCCGGCATACGTACTAAACCGCAGTAAACATCGTCTAAAACTCAGCGGAAACGTTTCCTTTAAACTGCTCTGCTGTGCGTTCGTTCACCTAAGAGAGTTGAATCTATGTTGAGATTCAGCGAGTCAGAAACACGTTTCTTCTAGGAGCTGCGTTGGGATATTCCCGAGTGAATGGGACCATAGGCTGTACAGAGAAATATCTGCTCCTAAAACCAAAACGGAGCTATCTAAGTGAATGGTGGTCAATGTGTGCATTCAACTGACAGAGTTAAACTCACGCGTGCATTCAGCTGTTTGCAAACCCTTTCTGTGAAGAATCCCAAATCGGTATTTCCAGCCCAATGCCGGCATACGTACTAAACCGCAGTAAACTTCGTCTAAAACTCAGGAGAAACGTTTCCTTGAAACTGCTCTCCTGTGCGTTCGTTCACCTAAGAGAATTGAATCTATGTTGAGATTCAGCGAGTCAGAAACACGTTTCTTCTAGGAGCTGCGTTGGGATATTCCCGAGTGAATGGGACCATAGGCTGTACAGAGAAATATCTGCTCCTAAAACCAAAACGGAGCTATCTAACTGAATGGTTGTCAATGTGTGCATTCAACTGACAGAGTTAAACTCACGTGTGCATTCAGCCTTTTGCAAACCCGTTCTGTGAAGAATCCCAAAACCGGTATTTCCAGCCCAATGCCAGCATACGTACTAAACCGCAGTAAACATCGTCTAAAACTTAGGTGAAACGTTTCTTGAAACTGCTCTGCTGTGCGTTCGTTCACCTAAGAGAGTTGAATCTATGTTGAGATTCAGCGAGTCAGAAACACGTTTCTTCTAGGAGCTGCGTTGGGATATTCCCGAGTGAATGGGACCATAGGCTGCATAGAGAAATATCTGCTTCTAAAACCAAAACGGAGCTATCTAACTGAATGGTTGTCAATGTGTGCATTCAACTGACAGAGTTAAACTCACGTGTCCTTTCAGCGGTTGGCAAACCCTTTCTGTGCAGAATCCCAAAACTGGTATTTCCAGCCCAATTCTGGCATATGTACTAAACCGCAGTAAAATTCGTCTAAAACTCAGAAGAAACGTTTCCTTGAAACTGCTCTACTGTGCGTTCGTTCACCTAAGAGAGTTGAATCTACGTTGAGATTCAGCGAGTCAGAAACACTTTTCTTCTAGGAGCTGCGTTCGGATATTCCCGAGTGAATGGGACCATAGGCTGTACAGAGAAATATCAGTTCCTAAAACCAAAACGGAGCTATCTAACTGAAAGGTTGTCAATGTGTGCATTCAACTGACAGTTAAACTCATCTGGGGATTCAGCGGTTTGCAAACCGTTTCTGTGCAGAATCCCAAAACCGGTATTTCCAGCCCAATGCCGGCATACGTACTAAACCGCAGTTAACTTCGTCTAAAACTCAGGAGAAACATTTCCTTGAAACTGCCCTGTTGTGCGTTCGTTCACCTAAGAGAGTTGAATCTATGTTGAGATTCATCGAGTCAGAAAGACGTTTCTTCTAGGAGCTGCGTTGGGATATTCCCGAGTGAATGGGACCATAGGCTGTACAGAGAAATATCAGTTCCTAAAACCAAAACGGAGCTATCTAAGTGAAAGGTTGTCAATGTGTACATTCAACGGACAGTTAAACTCACCTGTGGATTCAGCGGTTTGCTTACCGTTTCTGTGCAGAATCCCAAAACCGGTATTTCCAGCCCAATGCCAGCATACGTTCTAAACCGCAGTAAACTTCATCTAAAACTCAGGAGAAACATTTCCTTGAAACTGCTCTGCTGTGCGTTCGTTCACCTAAGAGAGTTGAATCTATGTTAAGATTCATCGAGTCAGAAACACCTTTCTTCTAGGAGCTGCGTTGGGATATTCCCGAGTGAATGGGACCATAGGCTGTACAGACAAATATCTGCTCGTAAAACCAAAACGGAGCTATCTAACTCAATGGTTGTCAATGTGTGCATTCAACTGACAGAGTTAAACTCACGTGTGGATTCAGCGGTTGGCAAACCCTTTCTGTGCAGAATCGTAAAACCGGTATTTCCAGCCCAATGCCGGCATACGTACTAAACCGCAGTAAACTTAGTCTAAAACTCAGGAGAAACGTTTCCTTGAAACTGCTCTGCGGTGCGTTCGTTCAAGTAAGAGAGTTGAATCTATGTTGAGATTCAGCGAGTCAGAAACACGTTTCTTCTAGGAGCTGCGTAGGGATATTCCCGAGTGAATGGGACCATAGGCTGTACAGAGAAATATCTGCTCCTAAAACCAAAACGGAGCTATCTAACTCAATGGTTGTCAATGTTTGCATTCAACTGACAGAGTTAAACTCACGTGTGGATTCAGCGGTTTGCAAACCCTTTCTGTGCAGAATCCCAAAACCGGTATTTCCAGCCCAATGCCGGCATACGTACTAAACCGCAGTAAACTTCGTCTAAAACTCAGGAGAAACATTTCCTTGAAACTGTCTTCTCTGCGTTCGTTCACCTAAGAGAGTTGAATCTATGTTGAGATTCATCGAGTCAGAAAGACGTTTCTTCTAGGAGCTGCGTTGGGATATTCCCGAGTGAATGGGACCATAGGCTGTACAGAGAAATATCAGTTCCTAAAACCAAAACAGAGCTATCTAACTGAAAGGTTGACAATGTGTGCATTCAACTGACAGTTAAACTCACCTGTGGATTCAGCGGTTTGCTTACCGTTTCTGTGCAGAATCCCAAAACCGGTATTTCCAGCCCAATGCCGGCATACGTTCTAAACCGCAGTAAACTTCGTCTAAAACTCAGGAGAAACATTTCCTTGAAACTGCTCTGCTGTGCGTTCGTTCACCTAAGAGAGTTGAATCTATGTTAAGATTCATCGAGTCAGAAACACGTTTCTTCTAGGAGCTGCGTTGGGATATTCCCGAGTGAATGGGACCATAGGCTGTACAGACAAATATCTGCTCCGAAAACCAAAACGGAGCAATCTAACTCAATGGTTGTCAATGTGTGCATTCAACTGACAGAGTTAAACTCACGTGTGGATTCAGTGGTTTGCAAACCCTTTCTGTACAGAATCCCCAAACCGGTATTTCCAGCCCAATGCCGGCATACGTACTAAACCGCAGTAAACTTAGTCTAAAACTCAGGAGAAACGTTTCATTGAAACTGCTCTGCGGTGCGTTCGTTCAAGTAAGAGAGTTGAATCTATGTTGAGATTCAGCGAGTCAGAAACACGTTTCTTCTAGGAGCTGCGTAGGGATATTCCCGAGTGAATGGGACCATAGGCTGTACAGAGAAATATCTGATCCTAAAACCAAAACGGAGCTATCTAACTCAATGGTTGTCAATGTGTGCATTCAACTTACAGAGTTAAACTCACGTGTGGATTCAGCGGTTTGCAAAACCTTTCTGTGCAGAATACCAAAACCGTATTTCCAGCCCAATGCTGGCATACGTCCTAAACCGCAGTAAACTTTGTCTAAAACTCAGGAGAAACGTTTCCTTGAAACTGCTCTGCTGTGCGTTCGTTCACCTAAGAGAGTTGAATCTATGTTGAGATTCAGCGAGTCAGAAACACGTTTCTTCTAGGAGCTGCGTTGGGATATTCCCGAGTGAATGGGACCGTAGGCTGTACAGAGAAATATCTGCTTCTAAAACCAAAACGGAGCTATCTAAATGAATGGTTGTCAATGTGTGCATTCAACTGACAGAGTTAAACTCACGAGTGGATTCAGCGGTTTGCAAACCCTTTCTGTTCAGAATCCCAAAACCGGTATTTCGTACCCAATGCTGGCATCCGTACTAAACTGCAGGAAACTTCCACTAAAACTCAGGAGAAACGTTTCCTTAAAACTGCTCTGCTGTGCGTTCGTTCACCTAAGAGAGTTGAATCTATGTTGAGATTCAGCGAGTCAGAAACACGTTTCTTCTAGGAGCTACGTTTGGATATTCCCGAGTGAATGGGACCATAGGCTGTACAGAGAAATATCTGCTTCTAACACCAAAACGGAGCTATCCAGCTGAATGGTTGTCAATGTGTGCATTCAACTGACAGAGTTAAACTCACGTGTGGATTCAGCGGTTTGCAAACCCTTTCTGTGCAGAATCCCAAAACCGGTATTTCCAGCCCAATGCCGGCATACGTACTAAACAGCAGGAAACTTCATCTAAAACTCAGGAGAAACGTTTCCTTGAAACTGCTCTGCTGTGCGTTCGTTCAACTAAGAGAGAGTTGAATCTATGTTGAGATTCAGCGAGTCAGAAACACGTTTCTTCTAGGAGCTGCGTTGGGATATTCCCGAGTGAATGGGACCATAGGCTGTACAGAGAAATATCTGCTTCTAAAACCAAAACGGAGCCATCAAACTGAATGGTGGTCAATGTGTGCATTCGACTGACAGAGTTAAACTCACGTGTGGATTCAGCGGTTTGAAAACCCTTTCTATGCAGAATCCCAAAACCGGTATTTCCTACCCAATGCCGGCATCCGTACTAAACAGCAGGAAACTTCGTCTAAAACTCAAGAGAAACGTTTAATTGAAACTGCTCTGCTGTGCGTTCGTTCACCTAAGAGAGTTGAATCTATGTTGAGATTCAGCGAGTCAGAAACACGTTTCTTCTAGGAGCTGCGTTGGGATATTCCCGATTGAATGGGACCATAGGCTGTACAGAGATAAATCTGCTCCTAAAACCAAAAGCGTGCTATCTAACTGAATGGTTGTCAATGTGTGCTTTCAACTGACAGAGTTAAACTCACGTTTGGATTCAGCGGTTTACAAACCCTTTCTGTGCAGAATCCCAAAACCGGTAATTCCAGCTCAATGCCGGCATACGTACTAAACTGCAGGAAACTTCCTCTAAAACTCAGGAGAAACGTTTACTTGAAACTGCTCTGCTGTGCGTTCATTCACCTAAGAGAGTTGAATCTATGTTGAGATTCAGCGAGTCAGAAACACGTTTCTTCTAGGAGCTGCGTTGGGATATTCCCGAGTGAATGGGACCATAGGCTGTACAGAGAAATATCTGCTTCTAAAACCAAAACGGAGCTATCTAACTGAATGGTTGTCAATGTGTTCATTCAACTGACAGAGTTAAACTCACGTGTGGATTCAGCGGTTTGCAAACCCTTTCTATGCAGAATCCCAAAACCGGTATGTCCAGCCCAATGCCGGCATAAGTACTAAACAGCAGGAAACTTCGTCTAAAACTCAGGCGAAACGTTTCCTTCTAACTGCTCTGCTGTGCGTTCGTTCACCTAAGAGAGTTGAATCTATGTTGAGATTCAGCGAGTCAGAAACACGTTTCTTCTAGGAGCTGCGTAGGGATATTCCCGAGTGAATGGGACCATAGGCTGTACAGAGAAATATCTGCTTCTAAAACCAAAACGGAGCTATCTAACTGAATGGTTGTCAATATGTGCATTCAACTGACAGAGATAAACTCACGTGTGGATTCAGCGGTTTACAAACCCTTTCTGTGCAGAATCCCAAAACCGGTATTTCCAGCCCAATGCCGTCATATGTACTAAACAGCAGGAAACTTCATCTAAAACTCAGGAGAAACGTTTCCTTGAAACTGCTCTGCTGTGCGTTCGTTCACCTAAGAGAGTTGAATCTATGTTGAGATTCAGCGAGTCAGAAACACGTTTCTTCTAGGAGCTGCGTTGGGATATTCCCGAGTGAATGGGACCATAGGCTGTACAGAGAAATATCTGCTTCTAAAACCAAAACGGAGCTATCAAACTGAATGGTGGTCAATGTGTGCATTCAACTGACAGAGTTAAACTCACGTGTGGATTCAGCGGTTTGCAAACCCTTTCTGTGCAGAATCCCAAAACCGGTATTTCCAGCCGAATGCCGGCATCCGTACTAAACAGCAGGAAACTTCGTCTAAAACTCAGGAGAAACGTTTCCTTGAAACTGCTCTGCTGTGCTTTCGTTCACCTAAGAGAGTTGAATCTATGTTGAGATTCAGCGAGTCAGAAACACGGTTCTTCTAGGAGCTGCGTTGGGATATTCCCGAGTGAATGGGACCATAGGCTGTACAGAGAAATATCTGCTTCTAAATCCAAAACGGAGCTATCAAACTGAATGGTGGTCAATGTGTGCATTCAACTGACAGAGTTAAACTCACGTGTGGATTCAGCGGTTTGCAAACCGTTTCTGTGCATAATCCCAAAACCGGTATTTCCAGCCCAATGCCGGCATCCGTACTAAACAGTAGTAAACTTCGTCTAAAACTCAGGAGAAACGTTTCCTAGAAACTGCTCTGCTGTGCGTTCGTTCACCTAAGAGAGTTGAATCTATGTTGAGATTCAGCGAGTCAGAAACACGTTTCTTCTAGGAGCTTCGTTGGTATATTCCCGAGTGAATGGGACCATAGGCTGTACAGAGAAATATCTGCTCCTAAAACCAAAAGGGTGCTATCTAACTGAATGGTTGTCAATGTGTGCATTCAACTGACAGAGTTAAACTCACGTTTGGATTCAGCGGTTTACAAACCATTTCTGTGCAGAATCCCAAAACCGGTAATTCCAGTTCAATGCCGGCATACGTACTAAACTGCAGGAAACTTCGTCTAAAACTCAGGAGAAACGTTGCCTTGAATCTGCTCCGCTATGCGTTCGTTCACCTAAGAGAGTTAAATCTATGTTGAGATTCAGCGAGTCAGAAACACGTTTCTTCTAGGAGCTGCGTTGGGATATTCCCGAGTGAATGGGACCATAGGCTGTACAGAGAAATATCTGCCTCTAAAACCAAAAGGGTGCTATCAAACTGAATGGTTGTCAATGTGTGCATTCAACTGACAGAGTTAAACTCACGTGTGGATTCAGCTGTTTGCAAACCCTTTCTGTGCAGAATCCCAAAACCGGTAATTGCAGATCAATGCCGGCATACGTACTAAACTGCAGGAAACTTCCACTAAAACTCAGGAGAAACGTTTACTTGAAACTGCTCTGCTGTGCGATCCTTCACCTAAGAGAGTTGAATCTATTTTGAAATTCAGCGAGTCAGAAACACGTTTCTTCTAGGAGCTGCGTTGGGATATTCCCGAGTGAATGGGACCATAGGCTGTACAGAGAAATATCTTCTTCTAAAACCAAAACGGAGCTATCTAACTGGATGGTTTTCAATGTGTGCATTCAACTGACAGAGTTAAACTCACTGTGGATTCAGCGGTTTGCAAACCCTTTCTGTTCAGAATCCCAAAACCGGTATTTCGTACCCAATGCCGGCATCCGTACTAAACAGCAGGAAACTTGGACTAAAATTCAGGAGAAACGATTCCTTGAAACTGCTCTGCTGTGCGTTCGTTCACCTAAGAGAGTTGAATCTATGCTGAGATTCAGCGAGTCAGAAACACGTTTCTTCTAGGAGCTGAGTAGGGATATTCCCGAGTGAATGGGACCATAGGCTGTACAGAGAAATATCTGCTTCTAAAACCAAAACGGAGCTATCTAACTGAATGGTTGTCAATGTGTGCATTCAACTGACAGAGATAAACAAACGTGTGGATTCAGCGGTTTGCAAACCCTTTCTGTGCAGAATCCCAAAACCGGTATTTCCAGCCCAATGCCGGCATACGTACTAAACAGCAGGAAACTTCATCTAAAACTCAGGAGAAACGTTTCCTTGAAACTGCTCTGCTGTGCGTTTGTTCACCTTAGAGAGTTGAATCTATGTTGAGATTCAGCGAGTCAGAAACACGTTTCTTCTAGGAGCTGCGTTGGGATATTCCCGAGTGAATGGGACCATAGGCTGTACAGAGAAATATCTGCTTCTAAAACCAAAACGGATCTATCAAACTGAATGGTGGTCAATGTGTGCATTCAACTGACAGAGTTAAACTCACGTATGGATTCAGCGGTTTGCAAACCCTTTCTGTGCAGAATCCCAAAACCGGTATTTCCAGCCGAATGCCGGCATCCGTACTATACAGCAGGAAACTTCGTCTAAAACTCAGGAGAAACGTTTCCTTGAAACTGCTCTGCTGTGCGTTCGTTCACCTAAGAGAGTTGAATCTATGTTGAGATTCAGCGAGTCAGAAACACGTTTCTTCTAGGAGCTGCGTTGGGATATTCCCGAGTGAATGGAACCATAGGCTGTACAGAGAAATATATGCTTCTAAAACCAAAACGGAGCTATCTAACTGAATGGTTGTCAATGTGTGCATTCAACTGACAGAGTTAAACTCACGTTTGGATTCAGCGGTTTACAAACCCTTTCTGTGCAGAATCCCAAAACCGGTAATTCCAGTTCAATGCCGGCATACGTACTAAACTGCAGGAAACTTCGTCTAAAACTCAGGAGAAACGTTTCCTTGAAACTGCTCGGCTGTGCGTTCGTTCACCTAAGAGAGTTAAATCTATGTGGTGATTCATCGAGTCAGAAACACGTTTCTTCTAGGAGCTGCGTTGGGATATTCCCGAGTGAATGGGACCATAGGCTGTACAGAGAAATATCTGCCTCTAAAACCAAAAGGGTGCTATCAAACTGAATGGTTGTCAATGTGTGCATTCAACTGACAGAGTTAAACTCACGTGTGGATTCAGCGGTTTGCAAACCCTTTCTGTGCAGAATCCCAAAACCGGTAATTCCAGCTCAATGCCGGCATACGTACTAAACTGCAGGAAACTTCCACTAAAACTCAGGAGAAACGATTACTTGAAACTGCTCTGCTGTGCGATCGCTCACCTAAGAGAGTTGAATCTATTTTGAAATTCAGCCAGTCAGAAACACGTTTCTTCTAGGAGCTGCGTTGCGATATTCCCGAGTGAATGGGACCATAGACTGTACAGAGAAATATCTGCTTCTAAAACCAAAACGGAGCTATCTAACTGGATGGTTGTCAATGTGTGCATTCAACTGACAGAGTTAAACTCACGTGTGGATTCAGCGGTTTGCAAACCCTTTCTGTTAAGAATCCCAAAACCGGTATTTCGTACCCAATGCTGGCATCCGTACTAAACTGCAGGAAACTTCCACTAAAACTCAGGAGAAACGTTTCCTTAAAACTGCTCTGCTGTGCGTTCGTTCACCTAAGAGAGTTGAATCTATGTTGAGATTCAGCGAGTCAGAAACACGTTTCTTCTAGGAGCTACGTTGGGATATTCCCGAGTGAATGGGACCATAGGCTGTACAGAGAAATATCTGCTTCTAACACCAAAACGGAGCTATCTAACTGAATGGTTGTCAATGTGTGCATTCAACTGACAGAGTTAAACTCACGTGTGGATTCAGCGGTTTGCAAACCCTTTCTGTGCAGAATCCCAAAACCGGTATTTCCAGCCCAATGCCGGCATACGTACTAAACAGCAGGAAACTTCATCTAAAACTCAGGAGAAACGTTTCCTTGAAACTGCTCTGCTGTGCGTTCGTTCAACTAAGAGAGAGTTGAATCTATGTTGAGATTCAGCGAGTCAGAAACACGTTTCTTCTAGGAGCTGCGTTGGGATATTCCCGAGTGAATGGGACCATAGGCTGTACAGAGAAATATCTGCTTCTAAAACCAAAACGGAGCCATCAAACTGAATGGTGGTCAATGTGTGCATTCGACTGACAGAGTTAAACTCACGTGTGGATTCAGCGGTTTGAAAACCCTTTCTATGCAGAATCCCAAAACCGGTATTTCCTACCCAATGCCGGCATCCGTACTAAACAGCAGGAAACTTCGTCTAAAACTCAAGAGAAACGTTTAATTGAAACTGCTCTGCTGTGCGTTCGTTCACCTAAGAGAGTTGAATCTATGTTGAGATTCAGCGAGTCAGAAACACGTTTCTTCTAGGAGCTGCGTTGGGATATTCCCGATTGAATGGGACCATAGGCTGTACAGAGATAAATCTGCTCCTAAAACCAAAAGCGTGCTATCTAACTGAATGGTTGTCAATGTGTGCTTTCAACTGACAGAGTTAAACTCACGTTTGGATTCAGCGGTTTACAAACCCTTTCTGTGCAGAATCCCAAAACCGGTAATTCCAGCTCAATGCCGGCATACGTACTAAACTGCAGGAAACTTCCTCTAAAACTCAGGAGAAACGTTTACTTGAAACTGCTCTGCTGTGCGTTCGTTCACCTAAGAGAGTTGAATCTATGTTGAGATTCAGCGAGTCAGAAACACGTTTCTTCTAGGAGCTGCGTTGGGATATTCCCGAGTGAATGGGACCATAGGCTGTACAGAGAAATATCTGCTTCTAAAACCAAAACGGAGCTATCTAACTGGATGGTTGTCAATGTGTGCATTCAACTGACAGAGATAAACTCACGTGTGGATTCAGCGGTTTGCAAACCCTTTCTGTGCAGAATCCCAAAACCGGTATTTCCAGCCCAATGCCGGCATACGTACTAAACAGCAGGAA
The DNA here is from genome assembly GCF_030222135.1 of Aotus nancymaae. Lineage (NCBI taxonomy): Eukaryota > Metazoa > Chordata > Mammalia > Primates > Aotidae > Aotus > Aotus nancymaae. The sequence continues at coordinate 1,104,222 of NW_026988493.1, forward strand.
ACTTCATCTAAAACTCAGGAGAAACGTTTCCTTGAAACTGCTCTGCCGTGCGTTCGTTCACCTAAGAGAGTTGAATCTATGTTGAGATTCAGCGAGTCAGAAACACGTTTCTTCTAGGAGCTGCGTTGGGATATTCCCGAGTGAATGGCACCATAGGCTGTACAGAGAAATATCTGCTTCTAAAACCAAAACGGAGCTATCAAACTGAATGGTGGTCAATGTGTGCATTCAACTGACAGAGTTAAACTCACGTGTGGATTCAGCGATTTGCAAACCCTTTCTGTTCAGAATCCCAAAACCGGTATTTCCAGCCGAATGCCAGCATCCGTACTAAACAGCAGGAAACTTCGTCTAAAACTCAGGAGAAACGTTTCCTTGAAACTGCTCTGCTGTGCGTTCGTTCACCTAAGAGAGTTGAATCTATGTTGAGATTCAGCGAGTCAGAAACACGTTTCTTCTAGGAGCTGCGTTGGGATATTCCCGAGTGAATGGGACCATAGGCTGTACAGAGAAATATCTGCTTCTAAAACCAAAACGGAGCTATCTAACTGAATGGCTGTCAATGTGTTCATTCAACTGACAGAGTTAAACTCACGTGTGGATTCAGCGGATTGCAAACCCGTTCTGTGCAGAATCCCAAAACCGGTATTTCCAGCCCAATGCCGGCATACGTACTAAACAGCAGGAAACTTCGTCTAAAACTCACGAGAAACGTTTCCTTGAAACTGCTCTGCTGTGCGTTCGTTCACCTAGGAGAGTTGAATCTATGTTGAGATTCAGCGAGTCAGAAACACGTTTCTTCTAGGAGCTGCGTTGGGATATTCCCGAGTGAATGGGACCATAGGGTGTACAGAGAAATATCTGCTTCTTAAACCAAAATGGTGCTATCTTACTGATTGGTTGTCAATGTGTGCATTCAACTGACAGAGTTAAACTCACGTTTGGTATCAGCGGTTTGCAAACCCTTTCTGTGCAGAATCCCAAAACCGGAATTTCCAGCCCAATGCCGGCATACGTAATAAACAGCAGGAAACTTCGTCTAAAACTCAGGAGAAACGTTTCCTTGAAACTGCTCCGCTGTGCGTTCGTTCACCTAAGAGAGTTGAATCTATGTTGAGATTCAGCGAGTCAGAATCTCGTTTCTTCTAGGAGCTGCGTTGGGATATTCCCGAGTGAATGGGACCATAGGCTGTACAGAGAAATATCTGCTTCTAAAACCAAAACGGAGCTATCTAACTGGATGGTTGTCAATGTGTGCATTCAACTGACAGAGTTAAACTCACATGTGGATTCAGCGGTTTGCAAAACCTTTCTGTTCAGAATCCCAAAACCGGTATTTCCTACCCAATGCCGGCATCCGTACTAAACAGCAGGGAACTTCGTCTAAAACTCAGGAGAAACGTTTCCTTGAAACTGCTCTGCTGTGCGTTCGTTCACCTAAGAGAGTTGAATCTATATTGAGATTCAGCGAGTCAGAAACACGTTTCTTCTAGGAGCTGCATTGGGATATTCCCGAGTGAATGGGACCATAGGCTGTACAGAGAAATATCTGCTTCTAAAACCAAAACGGAGCTATCTAACTGGATGGTTGTCAATATGTGCATTCAACTGACAGAGATAAACTCACGTGTGGATTCAACGGTTTGCAGACCCTTTCTGTGCAGAATCCCAAAACCGGTATTTCCAGCCCAATACCGGCATACGTACTTAACAGCAGGAAACTTCGTCTAAAACTCAGGAGAAACGTTTCCTTGAAACTGCTCTGCTGTGTGTTCATTCACCTAAGAGAGTTGAATCTATGTTGAGATTCAGCGAGTCAGAAACACGTTTCTTCTAGGAACTGCGTTGGGATATTCCCGAGTGAATGGGACCATAGGCTGTACAGAGAAATATCTGCTTCTAAAACCAAAAGGGTGCTATCTAACTGAATGGTTCTCAATGTGTGCATTCAACTGACAGAGTTAAACTCACGTTTGGATTCAGCGGTTTACAAACCCTTTCTGTGCAGAATCCCAAAACCGGTAATTCCAGCTCAATGCGGGCATACGTACTAAACTGCAGGAAACTTCGTCTAAAACTCAGGAGAAACGTTTCCTTGAAACTGCTCTGCTGTGCGTTCGTTCACCTAAGGGAGTTGAATCTATGTTGAGATTCAGCGAGTCAGAAACACGTTTCTTCTAGGAGCTGCGTTGGGATATTCCCGAGTGAATGGGACCATAGGCTGTACAGAGAAATATCTGCTCCTAAAACCAAAACGGAGCTATCTAACTGAATGGTTGTCAATGTGTGCATTCAACTGACAGAGCTAAACTCACGTGTGGATTCAGCGGTTTGCAAACCCTTTCTGTACAGAATCCCCTAACCGGTATTTCCAGCCCAATGCCGGCATACGTACTAAACCGCAGTAAACATCGTCTAAAACTCAGCGGAAACGTTTCCTTTAAACTGCTCTGCTGTGCGTTCGTTCACCTAAGAGAGTTGAATCTATGTTGAGATTCAGCGAGTCAGAAACACGTTTCTTCTAGGAGCTGCGTTGGGATATTCCCGAGTGAATGGGACCATAGGCTGTACAGAGAAATATCTGCTCCTAAAACCAAAACGGAGCTATCTAAGTGAATGGTGGTCAATGTGTGCATTCAACTGACAGAGTTAAACTCACGCGTGCATTCAGCTGTTTGCAAACCCTTTCTGTGAAGAATCCCAAATCGGTATTTCCAGCCCAATGCCGGCATACGTACTAAACCGCAGTAAACTTCGTCTAAAACTCAGGAGAAACGTTTCCTTGAAACTGCTCTCCTGTGCGTTCGTTCACCTAAGAGAATTGAATCTATGTTGAGATTCAGCGAGTCAGAAACACGTTTCTTCTAGGAGCTGCGTTGGGATATTCCCGAGTGAATGGGACCATAGGCTGTACAGAGAAATATCTGCTCCTAAAACCAAAACGGAGCTATCTAACTGAATGGTTGTCAATGTGTGCATTCAACTGACAGAGTTAAACTCACGTGTGCATTCAGCCGTTTGCAAACCCGTTCTGTGAAGAATCCCAAAACCGGTATTTCCAGCCCAATGCCAGCATACGTACTAAACCGCAGTAAACATCGTCTAAAACTTAGGTGAAACGTTTCTTGAAACTGCTCTGCTGTGCGTTCGTTCACCTAAGAGAGTTGAATCTATGTTGAGATTCAGCGAGTCAGAAACACGTTTCTTCTAGGAGCTGCGTTGGGATATTCCCGAGTGAATGGGACCATAGGCTGCATAGAGAAATATCTGCTTCTAAAACCAAAACGGAGCTATCTAACTGAATGGTTGTCAATGTGTGCATTCAACTGACAGAGTTAAACTCACGTGTCCTTTCAGCGGTTGGCAAACCCTTTCTGTGCAGAATCCCAAAACTGGTATTTCCAGCCCAATTCTGGCATATGTACTAAACCGCAGTAAAATTCGTCTAAAACTCAGTAGAAACGTTTCCTTGAAACTGCTCTACTGTGCGTTCGTTCACCTAAGAGAGTTGAATCTACGTTGAGATTCAGCGAGTCAGAAACACTTTTCTTCTAGGAGCTGCGTTCGGATATTCCCGAGTGAATGGGACCATAGGCTGTACAGAGAAATATCAGTTCCTAAAACCAAAACGGAGCTATCTAACTGAAAGGTTGTCAATGTGTGCATTCAACTGACAGTTAAACTCATCTGGGGATTCAGCGGTTTGCAAACCGTTTCTGTGCAGAATCCCAAAACCGGTATTTCCAGCCCAATGCCGGCATACGTACTAAACCGCAGTTAACTTCGTCTAAAACTCAGGAGAAACATTTCCTTGAAACTGCCCTGTTGTGCGTTCGTTCACCTAAGAGAGTTGAATCTATGTTGAGATTCATCGAGTCAGAAAGACGTTTCTTCTAGGAGCTGCGTTGGGATATTCCCGAGTGAATGGGACCATAGGCTGTACAGAGAAATATCAGTTCCTAAAACCAAAACGGAGCTATCTAAGTGAAAGGTTGTCAATGTGTACATTCAACGGACAGTTAAACTCACCTGTGGATTCAGCGGTTTGCTTACCGTTTCTGTGCAGAATCCCAAAACCGGTATTTCCAGCCCAATGCCAGCATACGTTCTAAACCGCAGTAAACTTCATCTAAAACTCAGGAGAAACATTTCCTTGAAACTGCTCTGCTGTGCGTTCGTTCACCTAAGAGAGTTGAATCTATGTTAAGATTCATCGAGTCAGAAACACGTTTCTTCTAGGAGCTGCGTTGGGATATTCCCGAGTGAATGGGACCATAGGCTGTACAGACAAATATCTGCTCGTAAAACCAAAACGGAGCTATCTAACTCAATGGTTGTCAATGTGTGCATTCAACTGACAGAGTTAAACTCACGTGTGGATTCAGCGGTTGGCAAACCCTTTCTGTGCAGAATCGTAAAACCGGTATTTCCAGCCCAATGCCGGCATACGTACTAAACCGCAGTAAACTTAGTCTAAAACTCAGGAGAAACGTTTCCTTGAAACTGCTCTGCGGTGCGTTCGTTCAAGTAAGAGAGTTGAATCTATGTTGAGATTCAGCGAGTCAGAAACACGTTTCTTCTAGGAGCTGCGTAGGGATATTCCCGAGTGAATGGGACCATAGGCTGTACAGAGAAATATCTGCTCCTAAAACCAAAACGGAGCTATCTAACTCAATGGTTGTCAATGTTTGCATTCAACTGACAGAGTTAAACTCACGTGTGGATTCAGCGGTTTGCAAACCCTTTCTGTGCAGAATCCCAAAACCGGTATTTCCAGCCCAATGCCGGCATACGTACTAAACCGCAGTAAACTTCGTCTAAAACTCAGGAGAAACATTTCCTTGAAACTGTCTTCTCTGCGTTCGTTCACCTAAGAGAGTTGAATCTATGTTGAGATTCATCGAGTCAGAAAGACGTTTCTTCTAGGAGCTGCGTTGGGATATTCCCGAGTGAATGGGACCATAGGCTGTACAGAGAAATATCAGTTCCTAAAACCAAAACAGAGCTATCTAACTGAAAGGTTGACAATGTGTGCATTCAACTGACAGTTAAACTCACCTGTGGATTCAGCGGTTTGCTTACCGTTTCTGTGCAGAATCCCAAAACCGGTATTTCCAGCCCAATGCCGGCATACGTTCTAAACCGCAGTAAACTTCGTCTAAAACTCAGGAGAAACATTTCCTTGAAACTGCTCTGCTGTGCGTTCGTTCACCTAAGAGAGTTGAATCTATGTTAAGATTCATCGAGTCAGAAACACGTTTCTTCTAGGAGCTGCGTTGGGATATTCCCGAGTGAATGGGACCATAGGCTGTACAGACAAATATCTGCTCCGAAAACCAAAACGGAGCAATCTAACTCAATGGTTGTCAATGTGTGCATTCAACTGACAGAGTTAAACTCACGTGTGGATTCAGTGGTTTGCAAACCCTTTCTGTACAGAATCCCCAAACCGGTATTTCCAGCCCAATGCCGGCATACGTACTAAACCGCAGTAAACTTAGTCTAAAACTCAGGAGAAACGTTTCATTGAAACTGCTCTGCGGTGCGTTCGTTCAAGTAAGAGAGTTGAATCTATGTTGAGATTCAGCGAGTCAGAAACACGTTTCTTCTAGGAGCTGCGTAGGGATATTCCCGAGTGAATGGGACCATAGGCTGTACAGAGAAATATCTGATCCTAAAACCAAAACGGAGCTATCTAACTCAATGGTTGTCAATGTGTGCATTCAACTTACAGAGTTAAACTCACGTGTGGATTCAGCGGTTTGCAAAACCTTTCTGTGCAGAATACCAAAACCGTATTTCCAGCCCAATGCTGGCATACGTCCTAAACCGCAGTAAACTTTGTCTAAAACTCAGGAGAAACGTTTCCTTGAAACTGCTCTGCTGTGCGTTCGTTCACCTAAGAGAGTTGAATCTATGTTGAGATTCAGCGAGTCAGAAACACGTTTCTTCTAGGAGCTGCGTTGGGATATTCCCGAGTGAATGGGACCGTAGGCTGTACAGAGAAATATCTGCTTCTAAAACCAAAACGGAGCTATCTAAATGAATGGTTGTCAATGTGTGCATTCAACTGACAGAGTTAAACTCACGAGTGGATTCAGCGGTTTGCAAACCCTTTCTGTTCAGAATCCCAAAACCGGTATTTCGTACCCAATGCTGGCATCCGTACTAAACTGCAGGAAACTTCCACTAAAACTCAGGAGAAACGTTTCCTTAAAACTGCTCTGCTGTGCGTTCGTTCACCTAAGAGAGTTGAATCTATGTTGAGATTCAGCGAGTCAGAAACACGTTTCTTCTAGGAGCTACGTTTGGATATTCCCGAGTGAATGGGACCATAGGCTGTACAGAGAAATATCTGCTTCTAACACCAAAACGGAGCTATCCAGCTGAATGGTTGTCAATGTGTGCATTCAACTGACAGAGTTAAACTCACGTGTGGATTCAGCGGTTTGCAAACCCTTTCTGTGCAGAATCCCAAAACCGGTATTTCCAGCCCAATGCCGGCATACGTACTAAACAGCAGGAAACTTCATCTAAAACTCAGGAGAAACGTTTCCTTGAAACTGCTCTGCTGTGCGTTCGTTCAACTAAGAGAGAGTTGAATCTATGTTGAGATTCAGCGAGTCAGAAACACGTTTCTTCTAGGAGCTGCGTTGGGATATTCCCGAGTGAATGGGACCATAGGCTGTACAGAGAAATATCTGCTTCTAAAACCAAAACGGAGCCATCAAACTGAATGGTGGTCAATGTGTGCATTCGACTGACAGAGTTAAACTCACGTGTGGATTCAGCGGTTTGAAAACCCTTTCTATGCAGAATCCCAAAACCGGTATTTCCTACCCAATGCCGGCATCCGTACTAAACAGCAGGAAACTTCGTCTAAAACTCAAGAGAAACGTTTAATTGAAACTGCTCTGCTGTGCGTTCGTTCACCTAAGAGAGTTGAATCTATGTTGAGATTCAGCGAGTCAGAAACACGTTTCTTCTAGGAGCTGCGTTGGGATATTCCCGATTGAATGGGACCATAGGCTGTACAGAGATAAATCTGCTCCTAAAACCAAAAGCGTGCTATCTAACTGAATGGTTGTCAATGTGTGCTTTCAACTGACAGAGTTAAACTCACGTTTGGATTCAGCGGTTTACAAACCCTTTCTGTGCAGAATCCCAAAACCGGTAATTCCAGCTCAATGCCGGCATACGTACTAAACTGCAGGAAACTTCCTCTAAAACTCAGGAGAAACGTTTACTTGAAACTGCTCTGCTGTGCGTTCATTCACCTAAGAGAGTTGAATCTATGTTGAGATTCAGCGAGTCAGAAACACGTTTCTTCTAGGAGCTGCGTTGGGATATTCCCGAGTGAATGGGACCATAGGCTGTACAGAGAAATATCTGCTTCTAAAACCAAAACGGAGCTATCTAACTGGATGGTTGTCAATGTGTGCATTCAACTGACAGAGATAAACTCACGTGTGGATTCAGGGGTTTGCAAACCCTTTCTGTGCAGAATCCCAAAACCGGTATTTCCAGCCCAATGCCGGCATACGTACTAAACAGCAGGAAACTTCATCTAAAACTCAGGAGAAACGTTTCTTTGAAACTGCTCTGCTGTGCGTTCGTTCACCTAAGAGAGTTGAATCTATGTTGAGATTCAGCGAGTCAGAAACACGTTTCTTCTAGGAGCTGCGTTGGGATATTCCCGAGTGAATGGGACCATAGGCTGTACAGAGAAATATCTGCTTCTAAAACCAAAACGGAGCTATCAAACTGAATGGTGGTCAATGTGTGCATTCAACTGACAGAGTTAAACTCACGTGTGGATTCAGCGGTTTGCAAACCCTTTCTGTTCAGAATCCCAAAACCGGTATTTCCAGCCGAATGCCAGCATCCGTACTAAACAGCAGGAAACTTCGTCTAAAACTCAGGAGAAACGTTTCCTTGAAACTGCTCTGCTGTGCGTTCGTTCACCTAAGAGAGTTGAATCTATGTTGAGATTCAGCGAGTCAGAAACACGTTTCTTCTAGGAGCTGCGTTGGGATATTCCCGAGTGAATGGGACCATAGGCTGTACAGAGAAATATCTGCTTCTAAAACCAAAACGGAGCTATCTAACTGAATGGCTGTCAATGTGTTCATTCAACTGACAGAGTTAAACTCACGTGTGGATTCAGCGGATTGCAAACCCGTTCTGTGCAGAATCCCAAAACCGGTATTTCCAGCCCAATGCCGGCATACGTACTAAACAGCAGGAAACTTCGTCTAAAACTCATGAGAAACGTTTCCTTGAAACTGCTCTGCTGTGCGTTCGTTCACCTAGGAGAGTTGAATCTATGTTGAGATTCAGCGAGTCAGAAACACGTTTCTTCTAGGAGCTGCGTTGGGATATTCCCGAGTGAATGGGACCATAGGGTGTACAGAGAAATATCTGCTTCTTAAACCAAAATGGTGCTATCTTACTGATTGGTTGTCAATGTGTGCATTCAACTGACAGAGTTAAACTCACGTTTGGTATCAGCGGTTTGCAAACCCTTTCTGTGCAGAATCCCAAAACCGGAATTTCCAGCCCAATGCCGGCATACGTAATAAACAGCAGGAAACTTCGTCTAAAACTCAGGAGAAACGTTTCCTTGAAACTGCTCCGCTGTGCGTTCGTTCACCTAAGAGAGTTGAATCTATGTTGAGATTCAGCGAGTCAGAATCTCGTTTCTTCTAGGAGCTGCGTTGGGATATTCCCGAGTGAATGGGACCATAGGCTGTACAGAGAAATATCTGCTTCTAAAACCAAAACGGAGCTATCTAACTGGATGGTTGTCAATGTGTGCATTCAACTGACAGAGTTAAACTCACATGTGGATTCAGCGGTTTGCAAAACCTTTCTGTTCAGAATCCCAAAACCGGTATTTCCTACCCAATGCCGGCATCCGTACTAAACAGCAGGGAACTTCGTCTAAAACTCAGGAGAAACGTTTCCTTGAAACTGCTCTGCTGTGCGTTCGTTCACCTAAGAGAGTTGAATCTATATTGAGATTCAGCGAGTCAGAAACACGTTTCTTCTAGGAGCTGCATTGGGATATTCCCTTGTGAATGGGACCATAGGCTGTACAGAGAAATATCTGCTTCTAAAACCAAAACGGAGCTATCTAACTGGATGGTTGTCAATATGTGCATTCAACTGACAGAGATAAACTCACGTGTGGATTCAACGGTTTGCAGACCCTTTCTGTGCAGAATCCCAAAACCGGTATTTCCAGCCCAATACCGGCATACGTACTTAACAGCAGGAAACTTCGTCTAAAACTCAGGAGAAACGTTTCCTTGAAACTGCTCTGCTGTGTGTTCATTCACCTAAGAGAGTTGAATCTATGTTGAGATTCAGCGAGTCAGAAACACGTTTCTTCTAGGAACTGCGTTGGGATATTCCCGAGTGAATGGGACCATAGGCTGTACAGAGAAATATCTGCTTCTAAAACCAAAAGGGTGCTATCTAACTGAATGGTTCTCAATGTGTGCATTCAACTGACAGAGTTAAACTCACGTTTGGATTCAGCGGTTTACAAACCCTTTCTGTGCAGAATCCCAAAACCGGTAATTCCAGCTCAATGCGGGCATACGTACTAAACTGCAGGAAACTTCGTCTAAAACTCAGGAGAAACGTTTCCTTGAAACTGCTCTGCTGTGCGTTCGTTCACCTAAGGGAGTTGAATCTATGTTGAGATTCAGCGAGTCAGAAACACGTTTCTTCTCTGAGCTGCGTTGGGATATTCCCGAGTGAATGGGACCATAGGCTGTACAGAGAAATATCTGCTCCTAAAACCAAAACGGAGCTATCTAACTGAATGGTTGTCAATGTGTGCATTCAACTGACAGAGCTAAACTCACGTGTGGATTCAGCGGTTTGCAAATCCTTTCTGTACAGAATCCCCTAACCGGTATTTCCAGCCCAATGCCGGCATACGTACTAAACCGCAGTAAACTTCGTCTAAAACTCAGCGGAAACGTTTCCTTTAAACTGCTCTGCTGTGCGTTCGTTCACCTAAGAGAGTTGAATCTATGTTGAGATTCAGCGAGTCAGAAACACGTTTCTTCTAGGAGCTGCGTTGGGATATTCCCGAGTGAATGGGACCATAGGCTGTACAGAGAAATATCTGCTCCTAAAACCAAAACGGAGCTATCTAAGTGAATGGTTGTCAATGTGTGCATTCAACTGACAGAGTTAAACTCACGCGTGCATTCAGCTGTTTGCAAACCCTTTCTGTGAAGAATCCCAAATCGGTATTTCCAGCCCAATGCCGGCATACGTACTAAACCGCAGTAAACTTCGTCTAAAACTCAGGAGAAACGTTTCCTTGAAACTGCTCTCCTGTGCGTTCGTTCACCTAAGAGAATTGAATCTATGTTGAGATTCAGCGAGTCAGAAACACGTTTCTTCTAGGAGCTGCGTTGGGATATTCCCGAGTGAATGGGACCATAGGCTGTACAGAGAAATATCTGCTCCTAAAACCAAAACGGAGCTATCTAACTGAATGGTTGTCAATGTGTGCATTCAACTGACAGAGTTAAACTCACGTGTGCATTCAGCCGTTTGCAAACCCGTTCTGTGAAGAATCCCAAAACCGGTATTTCCAGCCCAATGCCAGCATACGTACTAAACCGCAGTAAACATCGTCTAAAACTTAGGTGAAACGTTTCTTGAAACTGCTCTGCTGTGCGTTCGTTCACCTAAGAGAGTTGAATCTATGTTGAGATTCAGCGAGTCAGAAACACGTTTCTTCTAGGAGCTGCGTTGGGATATTCCCGAGTGAATGGGACCATAGGCTGCATAGAGAAATATCTGCTTCTAAAACCAAAACGGAGCTATCTAACTGAATGGTTGTCAATGTGTGCATTCAACTGACAGAGTTAAACTCACGTGTCCTTTCAGCGGTTGGCAAACCCTTTCTGTGCAGAATCCCAAAACTGGTATTTCCAGCCCAATTCTGGCATATGTACTAAACCGCAGTAAAATTCGTCTAAAACTCAGTAGAAACGTTTCCTTGAAACTGCTCTGCGGTTCGTTCGTTCACCTAAGAGAGTTGAATCTATGTTGAGATTCAGCGAGTCAGAAACACGTTTCTTCTAGGAGCTGCGTTGGGATATTCCCGAATGAATGGGACCATAGGCTGTACAGAGAAATATCTGCTCCTAAAACGAAAACGGAGCTATCTAACTGAATGGTTGTCAATGTGTGCATTCAACTGACAGAGTTAAACTCTCGTGTGGATTCAGCGGTTGGCAAACCCTTTCTGTGCAGAATCGTAAAACCGGTATTTCCAGCCCAATGCCGGCATACGTACTAAACAGCAGGAAACTTCGTCTAAAACTCAGGAGAAACGTTTCCTTGAAACTGCTCTACTGTGCGTTCGTTCACCTAAGAGAGTTGAATCTATGTTGAGATTCAGCGAGTCAGAAACACTTTTCTTCTAGGAGCTGCGTTCGGATATTCCCGAGTGAATGGGACCATAGGCTGTACAGAGAAATATCAGTTCCTAAAACCAAAACGGAGCTATCTAACTGAAAGGTTGTCAATGTGTGCATTCAACTGACAGTTAAACTCATCTGGGGATTCAGCGGTTTGCAAACCGTTTCTGTGCAGAATCCCAAAACCGGTATTTCCAGCCCAATGCCGGCATACGTACTAAACCGCAGTTAACTTCGTCTAAAACTCAGGAGAAACATTTCCTTGAAACTGCCCTGTTGTGCGTTCGTTCACCTAAGAGAGTTGAATCTATGTTGAGATTCATCGAGTCAGAAAGACGTTTCTTCTAGGAGCTGCGTTGGGATATTCCCGAGTGAATGGGACCATAGGCTGTACAGAGAAATATCAGTTCCTAAAACCAAAACGGAGCTATCTAAGTGAAAGGTTGTCAATGTGTACATTCAACGGACAGTTAAACTCACCTGTGGATTCAGCGGTTTGCTTACCGTTTCTGTGCAGAATCCCAAAACCGGTATTTCCAGCCCAATGCCAGCATACGTTCTAAACCGCAGTAAACTTCATCTAAAACTCAGGAGAAACATTTCCTTGAAACTGCTCTGCTGTGCGTTCGTTCACCTAAGAGAGTTGAATCTATGTTAAGATTCATCGAGTCAGAAACACGTTTCTTCTAGGAGCTGCGTTGGGATATTCCCGAGTGAATGGGACCATAGGCTGTACAGACAAATATCTGCTCGTAAAACCAAAACGGAGCTATCTAACTCAATGGTTGTCAATGTGTGCATTCAACTGACAGAGTTAAACTCACGTGTGGATTCAGCGGTTGGCAAACCCTTTCTGTGCAGAATCGTAAAACCGGTATTTCCAGCCCAATGCCGGCATACGTACTAAACCGCAGTAAACTTAGTCTAAAACTCAGGAGAAACGTTTCCTTGAAACTGCTCTGTGGTGCGTTCGTTCAAGTAAGAGAGTTGAATCTATGTTGAGATTCAGCGAGTCAGAAACACGTTTCTTCTAGGAGCTGCGTAGGGATATTCCCGAGTGAATGGGACCATAGGCTGTACAGAGAAATATCTGCTCCTAAAACCAAAACGGAGCTATCTAACTCAATGGTTGTCAATGTTTGCATTCAACTGACAGAGTTAAACTCACGTGTGGATTCAGCGGTTTGCAAACCCTTTCTGTGCAGAATCCCAAAACCGGTATTTCCAGCCCAATGCCGGCATACGTACTAAACCGCAGTAAACTTCGTCTAAAACTCAGGAGAAACATTTCCTTGAAACTGTCTTCTCTGCGTTCGTTCACCTAAGAGAGTTGAATCTATGTTGAGATTCATCGAGTCAGAAAGACGTTTCTTCTAGGAGCTGCGTTGGGATATTCCCGAGTGAATGGGACCATAGGCTGTACAGAGAAATATCAGTTCCTAAAACCAAAACAGAGCTATCTAACTGAAAGGTTGACAATGTGTGCATTCAACTGACAGTTAAACTCACCTGTGGATTCAGCGGTTTGCTTACCGTTTCTGTGCAGAATCCCAAAACCGGTATTTCCAGCCCAATGCCGGCATACGTTCTAAACCGCAGTAAACTTCGTCTAAAACTCAGGAGAAACATTTCCTTGAAACTGCTCTGCTGTGCGTTCGTTCACCTAAGAGAGTTGAATCTATGTTAAGATTCATCGAGTCAGAAACACGTTTCTTCTAGGAGCTGCGTTGGGATATTCCCGAGTGAATGGGACCATAGGCTGTACAGACAAATATCTGCTCCGAAAACCAAAACGGAGCAATCTAACTCAATGGTTGTCAATGTGTGCATTCAACTGACAGAGTTAAACTCACGTGTGGATTCAGTGGTTTGCAAACCCTTTCTGTACAGAATCCCCAAACCGGTATTTCCAGCCCAATGCCGGCATACGTACTAAACCGCAGTAAACTTAGTCTAAAACTCAGGAGAAACGTTTCATTGAAACTGCTCTGCGGTGCGTTCGTTCAAGTAAGAGAGTTGAATCTATGTTGAGATTCAGCGAGTCAGAAACACGTTTCTTCTAGGAGCTGCGTAGGGATATTCCCGAGTGAATGGGACCATAGGCTGTACAGAGAAATATCTGATCCTAAAACCAAAACGGAGCTATCTAACTCAATGGTTGTCAATGTGTGCATTCAACTTACAGAGTTAAACTCACGTGTGGATTCAGCGGTTTGCAAAACCTTTCTGTGCAGAATACCAAAACCGTATTTCCAGCCCAATGCTGGCATACGTCCTAAACCGCAGTAAACTTTGTCTAAAACTCAGGAGAAACGTTTCCTTGAAACTGCTCTGCTGTGCCTTCGTTCACCTAAGAGAGTTGAATCTATGTTGAGATTCAGCGAGTCAGAAACACGTTTCTTCTAGGAGCTGCGTTGGGATATTCCCGAGTGAATGGGACCGTAGGCTGTACAGAGAAATATCTGCTCCTTAAACCAAAACGGAGATATCTAACTGAATGTTGTCAATGTGTGCATTCAACTGACAGAGTTAAACTCACGTGTGGATTCATCGGTTTGCAAATCCTTTCTGTACAGAAACCCCAAACCGGTATTTCCAGCCCAATGCCGGCATACGTACTAAACCGCAGTAAACTTCGTCTAAAACTCAGTAGAAACGTTTCCTTGAAACTGCTCTGCGGTGCGTTCGTTCACCTAAGATAGTTGAATCTATGTTGAGATTCAGCGAGTCAGAAACACGTTTCTTCTAGGAGCTGCGTTCGGATATTCCCGAGTGAATGGGACCATAGGCTGTACAGAGAAATATCTGTTCCTAAAACCAAAACGGAGCTATCTAACTGAAAGGTTGTCAATGTGTGCATTCAACTGACAGTTAAACTCATCTGTGGATTCAGCGGTTTGCAAACCGTTTCTGTGCAGAATCCCAAAACCGGTATTTCCAGCCCAATGCCGGCATACGTACTAAACCGCAGCAAACTTCGTCTAAAACTCAGGAGAAACATTTCCTTGAAACTGCTCTGCTGTGCGTTCGTTCACCTAAGAGAGTTGAATCTATGTTGAGATTCATCGAGTCAGAAACACGTTTCTTCTAGGAGCTGCGTTGGGATATTCCCGAGTGAATGGGACCATAGGCTGTACAGAGAAATATCTGCTCCGAAAACCAAAACGGAGCTATTTAACTCAATGGTTGTCAATGTGTGCATTCAACTGACAGAGTTAAACTCACGTGTGGATTCAGCGGTTTGCAAACCCTTTCTGTGCAGAATCCCAAAACCGGTATTTCCAGCCCAATGCCGGAACACGTACTAAACCGCAGTAAACTTCGTCTAAAACTCAGGAGAAACGTTTCCTTTAAACTGCTCTGCTGTGCGTTCGTTCACCTAAGAGAGTTGAATCTATGTTGAGATTCAGCGAGTCAGAAACACGTTTCTTCTAGGAGCTGCGTTGGGATATTCCCGAGTGAATGGGACCATAGGCTGTACAGAGAAATATCTGCTCCTAAAACCAAAACGGAGCTATCTAACTCAATGGTTGTCAATGTGTGCATTCAACTGACAGAGTTAAACTCACGTGTGGATTCAGCGGTTTGCAAACCCTTTCTGTGCAGAGTCCCAAAACCGGTATTTCCAGCCCAATGCCGGCATACGTACTAAACCGCAGTAAACTTCGTCTAAAACTCAGGAGAAACGTTTCCTTGAAACTGCTCTGCTGTGCGTTCGTTCACCTAAGAGAATTGAATCTATGTTGAGATTCAGCGAGTCAGAAACAAGTTTCTTCTAGGAGCTGCGTTGGGATATTCCCGAGTGAATGGGACCATAGGCTGTACAGAGAAATATCTGCTCCTAAAACCAAAACGGAGCTATCTAACTGAATGGTTGTCAATGTGTGCATTCAACTGACAGAGCTAAACTCACGTGTGGATTCAGCGGTTTGCAAACCCTTTCTGTGCATAATCCCAAAACCGGTATTTCCAGCCCAATGCCGGAATACGTACTATACCGCAGTAAACTTCGTCTAAAACTCAGCGGAAACGTTTCCTTTAAACTGCTCTGCTGTGCGTTCGTTCACCTAAGAGAGTTGAATCTATGTTGAGATTCAGAGAGCCAGAAACACGTTTCTTCTAGGAGCTGCGTTGGGAAATTCCCGAGTGAATGGGACCATAGGCTGTACAGAGAAATATCTGCTCCGAAAACCAAAACGGAGCTATCTAACTCAATGGTTGTCAATTCGTGCATTCAATTGACAGAGTTAAACTCACGTGTGGATTCACCGGTTTGCAAACCCTATCTGTGCAGAATCCCAAAACCGGTATTTGCAGCCCAATGCCGGCATACGTACTAAACCGCAGTAAACTTCGTCTAAAACTCAGGAGAAACGTTTCCTTGAAACTGCTCTGCTGTGCGTTCGTTCACCTAAGAGAGTTGAATCTATGTTGAGATTCAGCGAGTCAGAAACACGTTTCTTCTAGGAGCTGCGTTGGGATATTCCCGAGTGAATGGGACCATAGGCTGTACAGAGAAATATCTGCTCCTTAAACCAAAACGGAGCTATCTAACTGAATGGTTGTCAATGTGTGCATTCAACTGACAGAGCTAAACTCACGTGTGGATTCAGCGGTTTGCAAACCAGTTCTGTACAGAATCCCCTAACCGGTATTTCCAGCCCAATGCCGGCATACGTACTAAAAATCAGTAAACTTCGTCTAAAACTCAGCGGAAACGTTTCCTTTAAACTGCTCTGCTGTGCGTTCGTTCACCTAAGAGAGTTGAATCTATGTTGAGATTCAGCGAGTCAGAAACACGTTTCTTCTAGGAGCTGCGTTGGGATATTCCCGAGTGAATGGGACCATAGGCTGTACAGAGAAATATCTGCTCCTAAAACCAAAACGGAGCTATCTAAGTGAATGGTTGTCAATGTGTGCATTCAACTGACAGAGTTAAACTCACGTGTGCATTCAGCCGTTTGCAAACCCTTTCTGTGAAGAATCCCAAAACCGGTATTTCCACCCCAATGCCGGCATACGTACTAAACCGCAGTAAACATCGTCTAAAACTCAGGAGAAACGTTTCCTTGAAACTGCTCTGCTGTGCGTTCGTTCACCTAAGAGAGTTGAATCTACGTTGAGATTCAGCGAGTCAGAAACACGTTTCTTCTAGGAGCTGCGTTGGGATATTCCCGAGTGAATGGGACCATAGGCTGTACAGAGAAATACCTGCTCCGAAAACCAAAACGGAGCTATCTAACTCAATGGTTGTCAATGCGTGCATTCAACTGACAGAGTTAAACTCACGTGTGGATTCACCGGTTTCCAAACCCTATCTGTGCAGAATCCCAAAACCGGTATTTCCAGCCCAATGCCGGCTTACGTACTAAACCGCAGTAAACTTCGTCTAAAACTCAGGAGAAACGTTTCCTTGAAACTGCTCTGCTGTGCGTTCGTTCACCTAAGAGAGTTGAATCTATGTTGAGATTCAGCGAGTCAGAAACACGTTTCTTCTAGGAGCTGCGTTGGGATATTCCCGAGTGAATGTGACCATAGGCTGTACAGAGAAATATCTGCTCCTAAAACCAAAACGGAGCTATCTAACTGAATGGTTGTCAATGTGTGCATTCAACTGACAGAGCTAAACTCACGTGTGGATTCAGCGGTTTGCGAACCCTTTCTGTACAGAATCCCCTAACCGGTATTTCCAGCCCAATGCCGGCATACGTACTAAACCGCAGTAGCTTCGTCTAAAACTCAGCGGAAACGTTTCCTTTAAACTGCTCTACTGTGCGTTCGTTCACCTAAGAGAGTTGAATCTATGCTGAGATTCAGCGAGTCAGAAACACGTTTCTTCTAGGAGCTGCGTTGGGATATTCCCGAGTGAATGGGACCATAGGCTCTACAGAGAAATATCTGCTCCTAAAACCAAAACGGAGCTATCTAACTGAATGGTTGTCAATGTGTGCATTCAACTGACAGGGTTAAACTCACGTGTGCATTCAGCCGTTTGCAAACCCCTTCTGTGAAGAATCCCAAAACCGGTATTTCCAGCCCAATGCCGGCATACGTACTAACCGCAGTAAACATCGTCTAAAACTCAGGAGAAACGTTTCCTTGAAACTGCTCTGCTG
This sequence comes from Aotus nancymaae, assembly GCF_030222135.1. Classification (NCBI taxonomy): domain Eukaryota; kingdom Metazoa; phylum Chordata; class Mammalia; order Primates; family Aotidae; genus Aotus; species Aotus nancymaae. Next base: position 1,121,791 of record NW_026988493.1, read on the forward strand.
TGCGTTCGTTCACCTAAGGGAGTTGAATCTATGTTGAGATTCAGCGAGTCAGAAACACGTTTCTTCTAGGAGCTGCGTTGGGATATTCCCGAGTGAATGGGACCATAGGCTGTACAGAGAAATATCTGATCCTAAAACCAAAACGGAGCTATCTAACTGAATGGTTGTCAATGTGTGCATTCAACTGACAGAGCTAAACTCACGTGTGGATTCAGCGGCTTGCAAACCCTTTCTGTACAGAATCCCCTAACCGGTATTTCCAGCCCAATGCCGGCATACGTACTAAACCGCAGTAAACATCGTCTAAAATTTAGGAGAAACGTTTCTTGAAGCTGCTCTGCTGTGCGTTCGTTCACCTATGAGAGTTGAATCTATGTTGAGATTCAGCGAGTCAGAAACACGTTTCTTCTAGGAGCTGCGTTGGGATATTTCCGAGTGAATGGGACCATAGGCTGCATAGAGAAATATCTGCTTCTAAAACCAAAAGGGAGCTATCTAACTGAATGGTTGTCAATGTGTGCATTCAACTGACATATTTAAACTCACGTGTCATTTCAGCGGTTGGCAAACCCTTTCTGTGCAGAATCCCAAAACTGGTATTTCCAGCCCAATTCTGGCATACGTACTAAACCGCAGTAAACTTCGTCTAAAACTCAGGAGAATCGTTTCCTTGAAACTGCTCTGTTGTGCGTTCATTCACCTAAGGGAGTTGAATCTATGTTGAGATTCAGCGAGTCAGAAACACGTTTCTTCTAGGAGCTGCGTTGGGATATTCCCGACTGAATGGGACCATAGGCTGTACAGAGAAATATCTGCTCCGTAAACCAAAACGGAGCTATCTAACTGAATAGTTGTCAATGTGTGCATTCAACTGACAGAGCTCAGCTCACGTGTGGATTCAGCGGTTTGCAAACCCTTTCTGTACAGAATCCCCTAACCGGTATTTCCAGCCCAATGCCGGCATACGTACTAAACCGCAGTAAACTTCGTCTAAAACTCAGCGGAAACGTTTCCTTTAAACTGCTCTGCTGTGCGTTCGTTCACCTAAGAGAGTTGAATCTATGTTGAGATTCAGCGAGTCAGAAACACGTTTCTTCTAGGAGCTGGGTTGGGATATTCCCGAGTGAATGGGACCATAGGCTGCACATAGAAATATCTGCTCCTAAAACCAAAACGGAGCTATCTAACTGAATGGTTGTCAATGTGTGCATTCAACTGACAGAGGTAAACTTACGTGTGGTTTCAGCGGTTGGCAAACCCTTTCTGTGCAGAATCGCAAAACAGGTATTTCCAGCCCAATGCCGGCATATGTACTAAACAGCAGGAAACTTCGTCTAAAACTCAGGAGAAACGTTTACTTGAAACTGCTCTGCTGTGCGTTCGTTCACCTTAGAGAGTTGAATCTATGTTGAATTTCAGCGAGTCAGAAACACGTTTCTTCTAGGAGCTTCGTTGGGATATTCGCGAGTGAATGGGATCATAGGCTGTATAGAGAAATATCTGCTTCTAAAACCAAAAGGGAGCTATCTAACTGAATGGTTGTCAATGTGTGCATTCAACTGACAGAGTTAAACTCACGTGTCGTTTCAGCGGTTGGCAAACCCTTTCTGTGCAGAATCCCATAACTGGTATTTCCAGCCCAATTCTGGCATACGTACTAAACCGCAGTAAACTTCGTCTAAAACTCAGGAGAAACGTTTCCATGAAACTGCACTGTTGTGCGTTCGTTCACCTAAGAGAGTTGAATCTATGTTGAGATTCAGCGAGTCAGAAACACGTTTCTTCTAGGAGCTGCGTTGTGATATTGCTGAGTGATTGGGACCATAGGCTGTACAGAGAAATATCTGCTCCTAAAACCAAAACGGAGCTATCTAACTGAATGGTTGTGAATGTGTGCATTCAACTGACAGAGGTAAACTCACGTGTGGATTCATCGGTTTGCAAACCCTTTCTGTGCAGAATCCCAAAACCGGTATTTCCAGCCCAATGCCGGCATACGTACTAAACAGCAGTAAACTTCGTCTAAAACTCAGGAGAAACGTTTCCTTGAAACTGCTCTGCTGTGCGTTCGTTCACCTAAGAGAGTTGAATCTATGTTCAGATTCAGCGAGTCAGAAACACGTTTCTTCTAGGAGCTGCGTTGTGATATTCCCGAGTGAATGGGACCTTAGGTTGTATAGAGAAATATCTGCTTCTAAAACCAAAACGGAGCTATCTAACTGAATGGTTGTCAATGTGTGCATTTAACTGACAGAGTTAAACTCACGTGTGGTTTCAGCGGTTGGCAAACCATTTCTGTGCAGAATCACAAAAACGATATTTCCAGCCCAATGCCGGCATACGTACTAAACAGCAGGAAACTTCGTCTAAAACTCAGGAGAAACGTTTCCTTGAAACTGCTCTGCTGTGCATCGCTCACCTAAGAGAGTTGAATCTATGTTAAGTTTCAGCGAGTCAGAAACACGTTTCTTCTAGGAGCTGCGTTGGGATATTTCCGAGTGAATGGGACCATAGGCTGTACAGAGAAATATCTGCTCCTGAAACCAAAACGGAGCTATCTAACTGAATGGTTGTCAATGTGTGCATTCAACTGACAGTGTTAAACTCACGTGTGGATTCAATGGTTTGCAACCCCTTTCTGTACAGAATCCCCAAACCGGTATTTCCAGTCCAATGCCGGCATACGTACTAAACCGCAGTAAACTTCGTCTAAAACTCAGGAGAAACGTTTCCTTGAAACTGCTCTACTGTGCGTTCGTTTACCTAAGAGAGTTGAATCTATGTTGAGATTCAGCGAGTCAGAAACACGTTTCTCCTAGGAGCTGCGTTGAGATATTCCCGAGTGAATGGGACCATAGGCTGTACAGAGAAATATCTGCTCCTAAAACCAAAACGGTGCTATCTAACTGAAAGGTTGTCAATGTGTGCATTCAGCGGACGGAGATAAACTGACGTGTGGATTCAGCGGTTTGCAAACCCTTTCTGTTCAGAATCCCAAAACCGGTATTTCCAGCCCAATGACGGCATACGTACTAAACCGCAGTAAACATCGTCTAAAACTCAGGAGAAACGTTTCTTGAAACTGCTCTGCTGTGCGTTCGTTCACCTAAGAGAGTTGAATCTTTGTTGAGATTCAGCGAGTCAGAAACACGTTTCTTCTAGGAGCTGCGTTGGAATATTCCCGAGTGAATGGGACCATAGGCTGTACAGAGAAATATCTGCTCCTAAAACCAAAACGGAGCTATCTAACTGAATGGTTGTCAATGTGTGCATTCAACTGACAGAGTTAAACTCACGGGTGGATTCAGCGGTTTGCAAACCCTTTCTGTACAGAATCCCCAAACCGGTATTTCCAGCCCAATGCCGGCATACGTACTAAACCGCAGTAAACTTCGTCTAAAACTCAGGAGAAACGTTTCCTTGAAACTGCTCTGCTGTGCGTTCGTTCACCTAACAGAGTTGAATCTATGTTTAGATTCAGCGAGTCAGAAACACGTTTCTTCTAGGAGCTGCGTTGGAATATTCCCGAGTGAATGGGACCATAGGCTGTACAGAGAAATATCTGCTCCTAAAACCAAAACGGAGCTATCTAACTGAATGGTTGTCAATGTGTGCATTCAACTGACAGAGCTAAACTCACGTGTGGATTCAGCGGCTTGCAAACCCTTTCTGTACAGAATCCCCTAACCGGTATTTCCAGCCCAATGCCGGCATACGTACTAAACCGCAGTAAACATCGTCTAAAACTTAGGAGAAACGTTTCTTGAAGCTGCTCTGCTGTGCGTTCGTTCACCTATGAGAGTTGAATCTATGTTGAGATTCAGCGAGTCAGAAACACGTTTCTTCTAGGAGCTGCGTTGGGATATTTCCGAGTGAATGGGACCATAGGCTGCATAGAGAAATATCTGCTTCTAAAACCAAAAGGGAGCTATCTAACTGAATGGTTGTCAATGTGTGCATTCAACTGACATATTTAAACTCACGTGTCATTTCAGCGGTTGGCAAACCCTTTCTGTGCAGAATCCCAAAACTGGTATTTCCAGCCCAATTCTGGCATACGTACTAAACCGCAGTAAACTTCGTCTAAAACTCAGGAGAATCGTTTCCTTGAAACTGCTCTGTTGTGCGTTCATTCACCTAAGGGAGTTGAATCTATGTTGAGATTCAGCGAGTCAGAAACACGTTTCTTCTAGGAGCTGCGTTGGGATATTCCCGACTGAATGGGACCATAGGCTGTACAGAGAAATATCTGCTCCGAAAACCAAAACGGAGCTATCTAACTGAATAGTTGTCAATGTGTGCATTCAACTGACAGAGCTCAGCTCACGTGTGGATTCAGCGGTTTGCAAACCCTTTCTGTACAGAATCCCCTAACCGGTATTTCCAGCCCAATGCCGGCATACGTACTAAACCGCAGTAAACTTCGTCTAAAACTCAGCGGAAACGTTTCCTTTAAACTGCTCTGCTGTGCGTTCGTTCACCTAAGAGAGTTGAATCTATGTTGAGATTCAGCGAGTCAGAAACACGTTTCTTCTAGGAGCTGCGTTGGGATATTCCCGAGTGAATGGGACCATAGGCTGCACATAGAAATATCTGCTCCTAAAACCAAAACGGAGCTATCTAACTGAATGGTTGTGAATGTGTGCATTCAACTGACAGAGGTAAACTCACGTGTGGATTCATCGGTTTGCAAACCCTTTCTGTGCAGAATCCCAAAACCGGTATTTCCAGCCCAATGCCGGCATACGTACTAAACCGCAGTAAACTTCGTCTAAAACTCAGGAGAAACGTTTCCTTGAAACTGCTCTGCTGTGCGTTCGTTCACCTAAGAGAGTTGAATCTATGTTCAGATTCAGCGAGTCAGAAACACGTTTCTTCTAGGAGCTGCGTTGTGATATTCCCGAGTGAATGGGACCTTAGGTTGTATAGAGAAATATCTGCTTCTAAAACCAAAACGGAGCTATCTAACTGAATGGTTGTCAATGTGTGCATTTAACTGACAGAGTTAAACTCACGTGTGGTTTCAGCGGTTGGCAAACCATTTCTGTGCAGAATCACAAAAACGATATTTCCAGCCCAATGCCGGCATACGTACTAAACAGCAGGAAACTTCGTCTAAAACTCAGGAGAAACGTTTCCTTGAAACTGCTCTGCTGTGCATCGCTCACCTAAGAGAGTTGAATCTATGTTAAGTTTCAGCGAGTCAGAAACACGTTTCTTCTAGGAGCTGCGTTGGGATATTTCCGAGTGAATGGGACCATAGGCTGTACAGAGAAATATCTGCTCCTGAAACCAAAACGGAGCTATCTAACTGAATGGTTGTCAATGTGTGCATTCAATTGACAGTGTTAAACTCACGTGTGGATTCAATGGTTTGCAACCCCTTTCTGTACAGAATCCCCAAACCGGTATTTCCAGTCCAATGACGGCATACGTACTAAACCGCAGTAAACTTCGTCTAAAACTCAGGAGAAACGTTTCCTTGAAACTGCTCTACTGTGCGTTCGTTTACCTACGAGAGTTGAATCTATGTTGAGATTCAGCGAGTCAGAAACACGTTTCTCCTAGGAGCTGCGTTGAGATATTCCCGAGTGAATGGGACCATAGGCTGTACAGAGAAATATCTGCTCCTAAAACCAAAACGGAGCTATCTAACTGAAAGGTTGTCAATGTGTGCATTCAGCGGACGGAGATAAACTGACGTGTGGATTCAGCGGTTTGCAAACCCTTTCTGTTCAGAATCCCAAAACCGGTATTTCCAGCCCAATGACGGCATACGTACTAAACCGCAGTAAACATCGTCTAAAACTCAGGAGAAACGTTTCTTGAAACTGCTCTGCTGTGCGTTCGTTCACCTAAGAGAGTTGAATCTTTGTTGAGGTTCAGCGAGTCAGAAACACGTTTCTTCTAGGAGCTGCGTTGGAATATTCCCGAGTGAATGGGACCATAGGCTGTACAGAGAAATATCTGCTCCTAAAACCAAAACGGAGCTATCTAACTGAATGGTTGTCAATGTGTGCATTCAACTGACAGAGTTAAACTCACGGGTGGATTCAGCGGTTTGCAAACCCTTTCTGTACAGAATCCCCAAACCGGTATTTCCAGCCCAATGCCGGCATACGTACTAAACCGCAGTAAACTTCGTCTAAAACTCAGGAGAAACGTTTCCTTGAAACTGCTCTGCTGTGCGTTCGTTCACCTAACAGAGTTGAATCTATGTTGAGATTCAGCGAGTCAGAAACACGTTTCTTCTAGGAGCTGCGTTGGAATATTCCCGAGTGAATGGGACCATAGGCTGTACAGAGAAATATCTGCTCCTAAAACCAAAACGGAGCTATCTAACTGAATGGTTGTCAATGTGTGCATTCAACTGACAGAGTTAAACTTACGTGTGGATTCAGCGGTTTGCAAACCCTTTCTGTGCATAATCCCAAAACCGGTATTTCCAGCCCAATGCCGGAATACATACTAAACTGCAGTAAACTTCGTCTAAACTCAGGAGAAACGTTTCCTTGAAACTGCTCTGCTATGCGTTCGTTCACCTAAGAGAGTTGAATCTATGTGGAGATTCAGCGAGTCAGAAACACGTTTCTTCTAGGAGCTGCGTTGGGATATTCCCGAGTGAATGGGACCCTAGGGTGTACAGAGATATATCTGCTTCTAAAACCAAAACGGAGCTATCTAACTGAATGGTTGTCAATATGTGCATTCAACTGACAGAGTTAAACTTACCTGTGGTTTCAGCGGTTGGCAAACCCTTTCTGTGCAGAATCGTAAAACCGGTATTTCCAGCCCAATGCCGGCATACGTAGTAAACGGCAGGAAACTTCGTCTAAAACTCAGGAGAAACGTTTCCTTGAAACTGCTCTACTGTTCTTTCGTTCACCTAAGAGAGTTGAATCTATGTTGAGATTCAGCGAGTCAGAAACACGTTTCTTCTAGGAGCTGCGTTCGGATATTCCCGAGTGAATGGGACCATAGGCTCTACAGAGAAATATCTGCTCCTAAAACCAAAACGGAGCTATCTAACTGAAAGGTTGGCAATGTGTGCATTCAACTGACAGTTAAACTCACCTGTGGATTCAGCGGTTTGCAAACCGTTTCTGTGCAGAATCCCAAAACATGTATTTCCAGCCAAATGACGGCATACGTACTAAACCGCAGTAAACTTCATCTAAAACTCAGGAGAAACGTTTCCTTGAAACTGCTCTGCTGTGCGTTCGTTCACCTAAGAGAGTTTAATCTATGTTGAGATTCAGCGAGTCAGAAGCACGTTTCTTCTAGGAGCTGCGTTGGGATATTCCCGAGTGAATGGGACCATAGGCTGTACAGAGAAATATCTGCTCCGAAAACCAAAACGGAGCTATCTAACTGAATGGTTGTCAATGCGTGCATTCAACTGACAGAGTTAAACTCACGTGTGGATTCCGCGGTTTGCAAACCCTTTCTGTGCAGAATCCCAAAACCGGTATTTCCAGCCCAATGCCGGAATACGTACTAAACCGCAGTAAACTTCGTCTAAAACTCAGGAGAAACGTTTCCTTGAAACTGCTCTGCTGTGCGTTCGTTCACCTAAGAGAATTGAATCTATGTTGAGATTCAGCGAGTCAGAAACACGTTTCTTCTAGGAGCTGCGTTGGGATATTCCCGAGTGAATGGGACCATAGGCTGTGTAGACAAATATCTGCTTCTAAAACCAAAACGGAGCTATCTAACTGAATGGTGGTCAATGTGTGCATTCAACTGACAGAGTTAAACTTTCCTGTGGTTTCAGCGGTTGGCAAACCCTTTCTGTGCAGAATCGTAAAACCGGTATTTCCAGCCCAATGCCGGCATACGTACTAAACAGCAGGAAACTTCGTCTAAAACTCAGGAGAAACGTTTCCTTGAAACTGCTCTACTGTGCGTTCGTTCACCTAAGGGAGTTGAATCTATGTAGAGATTCAGCGAGTCAGAAACACGTTTCTTCTAGGAGCTGCGTTCGGATATTCCCGAGTGAATGGGACCATAGGCTCTACAGAGAAATATCTGCTCCTAAAACCAAAACGGAGCTATCTAACTGAATGGTTGTCAATGTGTGCATTCAACTGACAGTTAAACTCACCTGTGGATACAGCGGTTTGCAAATCGTTTCTGTGCAGAATCCCAAAACCGGTATTTCCAGCCCAATGCCGGCATACGTACTAAACAGCAGGAAACTTCGTCTAAAACTCAGGAGAAACGTTTCCTTGAAACTGCTCTACTGTGCGTTCGTTCACCTAAGGGAGTTGAATCTATGTAGAGATTCAGCGAGTCAGAAACACGTTTCTTCTAGGAGCTGCGTTCGGATATTCGCGAGTGAATGGGACCATAGGCTGTACAGAGAAATATCTGCTCCTAAAACCAAAACGGAGCTATCTAACTCAATGGTTGTGAATGTGTGCATTCCACTGACAGAGTTAAACTCACGTGTGGATTCAGCTGTTTGCAAACCCTTTCTGTGCAGAATCCAAAACCGGTATTTCCAGCCCAATGCCGGGATACGTACTAAACTGCAGTAAACTTCGTCTAAACTCAGGAGAAACGTTTCCTTGAAACTGCTCTGCTGTGCGTTCGTTCACCTAAGAGAGTTGAATCTATGTTGAGATTCAGCGAGTCAGAAACACGTTTCTTCTAGGAGCTGCGTTGGGATATTCCCGAGTGAATGGGACCATAGGCTGTACAGAGAAATATCTGCTCCTAAAACCAAAACGGAGCTATCTAACTGAATGGTTGTCAATGTGTGCATTGAACTGACAGAGTTAAACTCACGTGTGCATTCAGCCGTTTGGAAACCTTTTCTGTGAAGAATCCCAAAACCGGTATTTCCAGCCCAATGCCGGCATACGTACTAAACCGCAGTAAACATCGTCTAAAACTCAGGAGAAGCGTTTCATTGAAACTGATCTGCTGTGCGTTCGTTCACCTAAGAGAGTTGAATCTATGTTGAGATTCAGCGAGTCAGAAACACGTTTCTTCTAGGAACTGCGTTGGGATATTCCCGAGTGAATGGGACCATAGGCTGTATAGAGAAATATCTGCTTCTAAAACCAAAACGGAGCTATCTAACTGAATGATTGTCAATATGTGCATTCAACTGACAGAGTTAAACTTACCTGTGGTTTCAGCGGTTGGCAAACCCTTTCTGTGCAGAATCGTAAAACCGGTATTTCCAGCCCAATGCCGGCATACGTAGTAAACGGCAGGAAACTTCGTCTAAAACTCAGGAGAAACGTTTCCTTGAAACTGCTCTACTGTTCTTTCGTTCACCTAAGAGAGTTGAATCTATGTTGAGATTCAGCGAGTCAGAAACACGTTTCTTCTAGGAGCTGCGTTCGGATATTCCCGAGTGAATGGGACCATAGGCTCTACAGAGAAATATCTGCTCCTAAAACCAAAACGGAGCTATCTAACTGAAAGGTTGGCAATGTGTGCATTCAACTGACAGTTAAACTCACCTGTGGATTCAGCGGTTTGCAAACCGTTTCTGTGCAGAATCCCAAAACATGTATTTCCAGCCCAATGACGGCATACGTACTAAACCGCAGTAAACTTCATCTAAAACTCAGGAGAAACGTTTCCTTGAAACTGCTCTGCTGTGCGTTCGTTCACCTAAGAGAGTTTAATCTATGTTGAGATTCAGCGAGTCAGAAGCACGTTTCTTCTAGGAGCTGCGTTGGGATATTCCCGAGTGAATGGGACCATAGGCTGTACAGAGAAATATCTGCTCCGAAAACCAAAACGGAGCTATCTAACTGAATGGTTGTCAATGCGTGCATTCAACTGACAGAGTTAAACTCACGTGTGGATTCCGCGGTTTGCAAACCCTTTCTGTGCAGAATCCCAAAACCGGTATTTCCAGCCCAATGCCGGAATACGTACTAAACCGCAGTAAACTTCGTCTAAAACTCAGGAGAAACGTTTCCTTGAAACTGCTCTGCTGTGCGTTCGTTCACCTAAGAGAATTGAATCTATGTTGAGATTCAGCGAGTCAGAAACACGTTTCTTCTAGGAGCTGCGTTGGGATATTCCCGAGTGAATGGGACCATAGGCTGTGTAGACAAATATCTGCTTCTAAAACCAAAACGGAGCTATCTAACTGAATGGTGGTCAATGTGTGCATTCAACTGACAGAGTTAAACTTTCCTGTGGTTTCAGCGGTTGGCAAACCCTTTCTGTGCAGAATCGTAAAACCGGTATTTCCAGCCCAATGCCGGCATACGTACTAAACAGCAGGAAACTTCGTCTAAAACTCAGGAGAAACGTTTCCTTGAAACTGCTCTACTGTGCGTTCGTTCACCTAAGGGAGTTGAATCTATGTAGAGATTCAGCGAGTCAGAAACACGTTTCTTCTAGGAGCTGCGTTCGGATATTCCCGAGTGAATGGGACCATAGGCTCTACAGAGAAATATCTGCTCCTAAAACCAAAACGGAGCTATCTAACTGAATGGTTGTCAATGTGTGCATTCAACTGACAGTTAAACTCACCTGTGGATACAGCGGTTTGCAAATCGTTTCTGTGCAGAATCCCAAAACCGGTATTTCCAGCCCAATGCCGGCATACGTACTAAACAGCAGGAAACTTCGTCTAAAACTCAGGAGAAACGTTTCCTTGAAACTGCTCTACTGTGCGTTCGTTCACCTAAGGGAGTTGAATCTATGTAGAGATTCAGCGAGTCAGAAACACGTTTCTTCTAGGAGCTGCGTTCGGATATTCGCGAGTGAATGGGACCATAGGCTGTACAGAGAAATATCTGCTCCTAAAACCAAAACGGAGCTATCTAACTCAATGGTTGTGAATGTGTGCATTCCACTGACAGAGTTAAACTCACGTGTGGATTCAGCTGTTTGCAAACCCTTTCTGTGCAGAATCCAAAACCGGTATTTCCAGCCCAATGCCGGGATACGTACTAAACTGCAGTAAACTTCGTCTAAACTCAGGAGAAACGTTTCCTTGAAACTGCTCTGCTGTGCGTTCGTTCACCTAAGAGAGTTGAATCTATGTTGAGATTCAGCGAGTCAGAAACACGTTTCTTCTAGGAGCTGCGTTGGGATATTCCCGAGTGAATGGGACCATAGGCTGTACAGAGAAATATCTGCTCCTAAAACCAAAACGGAGCTATCTAACTGAATGGTTGTCAATGTGTGCATTGAACTGACAGAGTTAAACTCACGTGTGCATTCAGCCGTTTGGAAACCTTTTCTGTGAAGAATCCCAAAACCGGTATTTCCAGCCCAATGCCGGCATACGTACTAAACCGCAGTAAACATCGTCTAAAACTCAGGAGAAACGTTTCATTGAAACTGATCTGCTGTGCGTTCGTTCACCTAAGAGAGTTGAATCTATGTTGAGATTCAGCGAGTCAGAAACACGTTTCTTCTAGGAACTGCGTTGGGATATTCCCGAGTGAATGGGACCATAGGCTGTATAGAGAAATATCTGCTTCTAAAACCAAAACGGAGCTATCTAACTGAATGGTTGTCAATATGTGCATTCAACTGACAGAGTTAAACTTACCTGTGGTTTCAGCGGTTGGCAAACCCTTTCTGTGCAGAATCGTAAAACCGGTATTTCCAGCCCAATGCCGGCATACATACTAAACAGCAGGAAACTTCGTCTAAAACTCAGGAGAAACGTTTCCTTGAAACTGCTCTGCTGTGCGTTCGTTCACCTAAGAGAGTTGAATCTATGTTGAGATTCAGCGAGTCAGAAACACGTATCTTCTAGGAGCTGCATTGGGATATTCCCGAGTGAATGGGACCACAGGCTCTACAGAGAAATATCTGCTCCTAAAACCAAAACGGAGCTATCTAACTGAAAGGTTGTCAATGTGTGCATTCAACTGACAGTTAAACTCACCTGTGGATTCAGCGGTTTGCAAACCGTTTCTGTGCAGAATCCCAAAACAGGTATTTCCAGCCCAATGACGGCATACGTACTAAACCGCAGTAAACTTCATCTAAAACTCAGGAGAAACGTTTCCTTGAAACTGCTCTGCTGTGCGTTCGTTCACCTAAGAGAGTTTAATCTATGTTGAGATTCAGCAAGTCAGAAACACGTTTCTTCTAGGAGCTGCGTTGGGATATTCCTGAGTGAATGGCACCATTGGCTGTACAGAGAAATATCTGCTCCGAAAACCAAAACGGAGCTATCTAACTGAATGGTTGTCAATGCGTGCATTCAACTGACAGAGTAAAACTCACGTGTGGATTCCGCGGTTTGCAAACCCTTTCTGTGCAGAATCCCAAAACCGGTATTTCCAGCCCAATGCCGGAATACGTACTAAACCGCAGTAAACTTCGTCTAAAACTCAGGCGAAACGTTTCCTTGAAACTGCTCTGCTGTGCGTTCGTTCACCTAAGAGAATTGAATCTATGTTGAGATTCAGCGAGTCAGAAACACGTTTCTTCTAGGAGCTGCGTTGGGATATTCCCGAGTGAATGGAACCATAGGCTGTGTAGACAAATATCTGCTTCTAAAACCAAAACGGAGCTATCTAACTGAATGGTGGTCAATGTGTGCATTCAACTGACAGAGTTAAACTTACCTGTGGTTTCAGCGGTTGGCAAACCCTTTCTGTGCAGAATCGTAAAACCGGTATATCCAGCCCAATGCCGGCATACGTACTAAACAGCAGGAAACTTCGTCTAAAACTCAGGAGAAACGTTTCCTTGAAACTGCTCTACTGTGCGTTCTTTCACCTAAGGGAGTTGAATCTATGTAGAGATTCAGCGAGTCAGAAACACGTTTCTTCTAGGAGCTGCGTTCGGATATTCCCGAGTGAATTGGACCATAGGCTCTACAGAGAAATATCTGCTCCTAAAACCAAAACGGAGCTATCTAACTGAAAGGTTGTCAATGTGTGCATTCAACTGACAGTTAAACTCACCTGTGGATACAGCGGTTTGCAAACCGTTTCTGTGCAGAATCCCAAAACCGGTATTTCCAGCCCAATGCCGGCATACGTACTAAACCGCAGTAAACTTCGTCTAAAACTCAGGAGAAACGTTTCCTTGAAACTGCTCTGCTGTGCGTTCGTTCACCTAAGAGAGTTGAATCTATGTTGAGATTCAGCGAGTCAGAAACACGTTTCTTCTAGGAGCTGCGTTGGTATATTCCCGAGTGAATGGGACCATAGCCTGTACAGAGAAATATCTGCTCCTAAAACCAAAACGGAGCTATCTAACTGAATGGTTGTCAATGTGTGCATTCAACTGACAGAGTTAAACTCACATGTGGAATTAGCGGTTTGCAAACCCTTTCTGTGCAGAATCCCAAAACCGGTATTTGCATCCCAATGCTGGCATAGGAACTAAACCGCAGTAAACTTCGTCTAAAACTCAGCAGAAACGTTTCCTTGAAACTGCTCTGCTGTGCGTAAGTTCACCTAAGAGAGTTGAATCTATGTTGAGATTCAGCGAGTCAGAAACACGTTTCTTCTAGGAGCTGCGTTGGGATATTCCCGAGTGAATGGGACCATAGGCTGTAGAGAGAAATATCTGCTCCAAAAACCAAAACGGAGCTATCTAACTGAATGGTTGTCAATGTGTGCATTCAACTGACAGAGTTAAAGTCACGTGTGCATTCAGCCGTTTGCAAACCCTTTCTGTGCAGAATCCCAAAACCGGTATTTCCAGCCCAATGCCAGCATACGTACCAAACCGCAGTAAACATCGTCTAAAACTCAGGAGAAACTTGTCCCTGAAACTGCTCTGCTGTGCGTTCGTTCACCTAAGAGAGTTGAATCTATGTTGAGATTCAGCGAGTCAGAAACACGTTTCTTCTAGGAGCTGCGTTGGGATATTCCCGAGTGAATGGGACCATAGGCTGTACAGAGAAATATCTGCTCCGAAAACCAAAACGGAGCTATCTAACTCAATGGTTGTCAATGCGTGCATTCAACTGACAGAGTTAAACTCACGTGTGGATTTAGCGGTTTGCAAACCCTTACTGTGCAGAATCCCAAAACCGGTATTTCCAGCACAATGCTGGCATACGTACTAAACCGCAGTAAACTTCGTCTAAAACTCCGGAGAAACGTTTCCTTGAAACTGCTCTGCTGTGTGTTTGTTCACCTAAGAGAGTTGAATCTATTTTGATATTCAGCGAGTCAGAAACACGTTTCTTCTAGGAGCTGCGTTGGGATATTCCCGAGTGAATGGGGCCATAGGCTGTACAGAGAAATATCTGCTCCTAAAGACAAAACGGAGCTATCTAACTGAATGGTTGTCATTGTGTGCATTCAACTGACAGAGTTAAACTCACGTGTGGATTCAGCCGTTTGCAAACCGTTTCTGTGCAGAATCCCAAAACCGGTATTTCCAGCCCAATGCCGGAATACGAACTAAACCGCAGTAAACTTCTTTTAAAACTCAGGAGAAACGTTTCCTTGAAACTGCTCTGCTGTGCGTTCGTTCACCTAAGGGAGTTAAATCTATGTTGAGATTCAGCGAGTCAGAAACACGTTTCTTCTAGGAGCTGCGTTGGGATATTCCTGAGTGAATGGGACCATAGGCTGTACAGAGAAATATCTGCTCCTAAAACCAAAACGGAGCTATCTAACTGAATGTTTGTCAATGTGTGCATTCAACTGACAGAGTTAAACTCACGTGTGCATTCAGCCGTTTGCAAACCCTTCCTGTGAAGAATCCCAAAACCGGTATTTCCAGCCCAATGCCGGCATACGTACTAAACAGCAGGAAACATCATCTAAAACTCAGGAGAAACGTTTCCTTGAAACTGCTCTGCTGTGCGTTCGTTCACCTAAGAGAGTTGAATCTATGTTGAGATTCAGCGAGTCAGAAACACGTTTCTTCTAGGAGATGCGTTGGGATATTCCCGAGTGAATGGGACCATAGCCTGTATAGAGAAATATCTGCTTCTAAAACCAAAACGGAGCTATCTAACTGAATGGCTGTCAATGTGTGCATTCCACTGACAGAGTTCAACTTACGTGTGGTTTCAGCGGTTGGCAAACCCTTTCTGTGCAGAATCGCAAAACCGGTATTTCCAGCCCAATGCCGGCATACGTAGTAAACAGCAGGAAACTTCGTCTAAAACTCAGGAGAAACGTTTCCTTGAAACTGCTCTGCTGTGCCTTCGTTCACCTAAGAGAGTTGAATCTATGTTGAGATTCAGCGAGTCAGAAACACGTTTCTTCTAGGAGCTGCGTTGGGATATTCCCGAGTGAATGGGACCATAGGCTGTACAGAGAAATATCTGCTCCTAAAACCAAAACGTAGCTATCTAACTCAATGGTTGTGAATGCGTGCATTCAGCTGACAGAGGTAAACTCACGTGTGGATTCAGCGGTTTGCAAACCGTTTCTGTGCAGAATCCCAAAACCGGTATTTCCAGCCCAGTGACGACCTACGTACTAAACCGCAGTAAACTTCGTCTAAAACTCAAGAGAAACGTTTTCTTGAGACTGCTCTGCTGTGCGTTCGTTCACCTAATATAGTTGAATCCATGTGGAGATTCAGCGAGTCAGAAACACGTTTCTTCTAGGAGCTGCGTTGGGATATTCCCGAGTGAATGGGACCATAGGCTGTATAGAGAAATATCTGCTTCTAAAACCAAAACGGAGCCATCTAACTGAATGGTTGTCAATCTGTGCATTCAACTGACAGAGTTAAACTTACATGTGGATTCAGCGGTTGGCAAACCCTTTCTGTGCAGAATCGCAAAACCGGTATTTCCAGCCCAATGCCGGGATACGTACTAAACAGCAGGAAACTTCGTCTAAAACTCAGGAGAAACGTTTCCTTGAAACTGCTCTGCTGTGCGTTCGTTCACATAAGAGAGTTGAATCTATGTTGAGATTCAGCGAGTCAGAAACACGTTTCTTCTAGGAGCTGCGTTCGGATATTCCCGAGTGAATGGGACCATAGGCTGTACAGAGATATATCTGCTCCTAAAATCAAAACGGAGCTATCTAACTGAAAGGTTGTCATTGTGTGCATTCAACTGACAGAGTTAAACTCACCTGTGGATTCAGCGGTTTGCAAACCCTTTTTTGCAGAATCCCAAAACCGGTATTTCCAGCCCAATGCCGGCATACGTACTAAACCGCAGTAAACTTCGTCTAAAACTCAGGAGAAACGTTTCCTTGAAACTGCTCTGCTATGCGTTCGTTCACCTAAGTGAGTTGAATCTATGTTGAGATTCAGCGAGTCAGAAACACGTTTCTTCTAGGAGCTGCGTTGGGATATTCCCGAGTGAATGCGACCATAGGATGTACAGAGAAATATCTGCTCCTAAAACCAAAACGGAGCTATCTAACTGAATGGTTGTCAATGTGTGCATTCAACTGACAGAGTTAAACTCACGTGTGGATTCAATGGTTTGCAACCCCTTTCTGTACAGAATCCCAAAACCTGTATTTCCAGCCCAATGCCGGCATACGTACTAAACCGCAGTAAACTTCGTCTAAAACTCAGGAGAAACGTTTCCTTGAAACTGGCCTGCTGTGCGTTCGTTCACCTAAGAGAGTTGAATTTATGTTGAGATTCAGCGAGTCAGAAACATGTTTCTTCTAGGAGCTGCGTTGGGATATTCCCGAGTGAATGGGACCATAGGCTGTACAGAGAAATATCTGCTCCGAAAACCAAAACGGAGCTATGTAACTGAATGGTTGTCAATGTGTGCATTCAACTGACAGAGTTAAACTCACGTGTGTATTCAGCGGTTTGCAAACCCTTACTGTGCAGAATCCCAAAACCGGTATTTCCAGCCCAATGCCGGCATACGTACTAAACCGCAGCAAACTTCGTCTAAAACTACGGAGAAACGTTTCCTTGAAACTGCTCTGCTGTGCGTTCGTTCACCTAAGAGAGTTGAATCTATGTTGAGATTCAGCGAGTCAGAAATACGTTTCTTCTAGGAGCTGCTTTCGGATATTCCCGAGTGAATGGGGCGATAGGCTGTACAAAGAAATATCTGCTCCTAAAAAAAAAACGGAGCTATCTAACTGAAAGGTTGTCATTGTGTGCATTCAACTGACAGAGTTAAACTCACGTGTGTATTCAGCGGTTTGCAAACCCTTTCTGTGCCGAATCCGAGAACCGGTATTTCCAGCCCAATGCCGGCATACGTACTAAACAGCAGGAAACTTCGTCTAAAACTCAGGAGAAACGTTTCCTTGAAACTGCTCTGCTGTGCGTTCGTTTACCTAAGAGAGTTGAATCTATGTTGATATTCAGCGAGTCAGAAACACGTTTCTTCTAGGAGCTGCGTTGGGATATTCCCGAGTGAATGGGATCATAGGCTGTACAGAGAAATATCTGATCTTAAAACCAAAATGGAGCTGTCTAACTGAATGGTGGTCAATGCGTGCATTCAACTGACAGAGTTAAACTCACGTGTGGATTCAGCGGTTTGCAAACCCTTTCTGTGCAGAATCCCAAAGCCGGTATTTCCAGCCCAATGCTGGCATACGTACTAAACCGCAGTAAACTTCGTCTAAAACTCAGGAGAAACGTTTCCTTGAAACTGCTCTGCTGTGCGTTCGTTCACCTAAGAGAGTTGAATCTATGTTGAGATTCAGCGAGTCAGAAACACGTTTCTTCTAGGAGCTGCGTTGGGATATTCCCGAGTGAATGGTGCCATAGGCTGTACAGAGAAATATCTGCTCCTAAAACCAAAACGGAGCTATCTAACTCAATGGTTGTCAATGTGTGCATTCAACTGACAGAGTTAAACTCACGTGTGGATTCAATGGTTTGCAAACCCTTTCTGTACAGAATCCCCAAACCGGTATTTCCAGCCCAATGCCGGCATACGTACTAAACCGCAGTAAACTTCGTCTAAAACTCAGGAGAAACGTTTCCTTGAAACTGGCCTGCTGTGCGTTCGTTCACCTAAGAGAGTTGAATCTATGTTGAGATTCAGCGAGTCAGAAACACGTTTCTTCTAGGAGCTGCGTTGGGATATTCCCGAGTGAATGGGACCATAGGCTGTACAGAGAAATATCTGCTCCTAAAACCAAAACGGAGCTATCTAACTCAATGGTTGTCAATGTGTGCATTCAACTGACAGAGTTAAACTCACGTGTGGATTCAATGGTTTGCAAACCCTTTCTGTACAGAATCCCCAAACCGGTATTTCTAGCCCAATGCCGGCATACGTACTAAACCGCAGTAAACTTCGTCTAAAACTCAGGAGAAACGTTTCCTTGAAACTGGCCTGCTGTTCGTTCGTTCACCTAAGAGAGTTGAATCTATGTTGAGATTCAGCGAGTCAGAAACACGTTTCTTCTAGGAGCTGCGTTGGGACATTCCCGAGTGAATGGGACCATAGACTGTACAGAGAAATATCTGATCCTAAAACCAAAACGGAGCTATCTAACTGAATGGTTGTCAATGTGTGCATTCAACTGACAGAGTTAAACTTACGTGTGGTTTCAGCGGTTGGCAAACCCTTTCTGTGCAGAATCGCAAAACCGGTATTTCCAGCCCAATGCCGGCATACGTACTAAACCGCAGTAAACTTCGTCTAAAACTCAGGAGAAACGTTTCCTTGAAACTGGCCTGCTGTGCGTTCGTTCACCTAAGAGAGTTGAATCTATGTTGAGATTCAGCGAGTCAGAAACACGTTTCTTCTAGGAGCTGCGTTGGGATATTCCCGAGTGAATGGGACCATAGGCTGTACAGAGAAATATCTGTTCCTAAAACCAAAACGGAGCTATCTAACTCAATGGTTGTCAATGCGTGCATTCAGCTGACAGAGGTAAACTCACGTGTGGATTCAGCGGTTTGCAAACCGTTTCTGTGCAGAATCCCAAAACCGGTATTTCCAGCCCAATGACGGCATACGCACTAAACCGCAGTAAACTTAGTCTAAAACTCAGGAGAAACGTTTCCTTGAAACTGATCTGCTGTGCGTTCGTTCACCTAAGAGAGTTGAATCTATGTTGAGATTCAGCGAGTCAGAAACACGTTTCTTCTAGGAGCTGCGTTGGGATATTCCCGAGTGAATGGGACCATAGGCTGTACAGAGAAATATCTGCTCCTAAAACCAAAACGGAGCTATCTAACTGAAAGGTTGTCAATGTGTGCATTCCACTGACAGAGTTAAACTCACGTGTGGATTCAGCGGTTTGCAAACCCTTTCTGTGCAGAATCCCAAAACCGGTATTTCCAGCCCAATGACGGCATACGTACTAAACCGCAGTAAACTTCGTCTAAAACTCAGGAGAAACGTTTCCTTGAAACTGCTCTGCTGTGCGTTCATTCACCTAAGAGAGTTGAATCTATGTTGAGATTCAGCGAGTCAGAAACACGTTTCTTCTAGGAGCTGCGTTGGGATATTCCCGAGTGAATGGGACCATAGGTTGTACAGAGAAATATCTGCTCCTAAAACCAAAACGGAGCTATCTAACTGAAAGGTTGTCAATGTGTGCATTCAACTGACAGAGTTAAACTCACATGTGGATTCAGCGGTTTGCAACCCCTTTCTGTGCAGAATCCCAAAACCGGTATTTCCAGCCCAGTGACGGCCTACGTACTAAAGCGCAGTAAACTTCGTCTAAAACTCAAGAGAAACGTTTTCTTGAGACTGCTCTGCTGTGCGTTCGTTCACCTAAGATAGTTGAATCCATGTGGAGATTCAGCGAGTCAGAAACACGTTTCTTCTAGGAGCTGCGTTGGGATATTCCCGAGTGAATGGGACCATAGGCTGTATAGAGAAATATCTGCTTCTAAAACCAAAACGGAGCCATCTAACTGAATGGTTGTCAATCTGTGCATTCAACTGACAGAGTTAAACTTACCTGTGGTTTCAGCGGTTGGCAAACCCTTTCTGTGCAGAATCGCAAAACCGGTATTTCCAGCCCTATGCCGGGATACGTACTAAACAGCAGGAAACGTCGTCTAAAACTCAGGAGAAACGTTTCCTTGAAACTGCTCTGCTGTGCGTTCGTTCACCTAAGAGAGTTGAATCTATGTTGAGATTCAGCGAGTCAGAAACACGTTTCTTCTAGGAGCTGCGTTGGGATATTCCCGAGTGAATGGTGCCATAGGCTGTACAGAGAAATATCTGCTCCTAAAACCAAAACGGAGCTTTCTAACTCAATGGCTGTCAATGTGTGCATTCAACTGACAGAGTTAAACTCACGTGTGGATTCAATGGTTTGCAAACCCTTTCTGTACAGAATCCCCAAACAGGTATTTCCAGCCCAATGCCGGCATACGTACTAAACCGCAGTAAACTTCGTCTAAAACTCAGGAGAAACGTTTCCTTGAAACTGGCCTGCTGTGCGTTCGTTCACCTAAGAGAGTTGAATCTATGTTGAGATTCAGCGAGTCAGAAACACGTTTCTTCTAGGAGCTGCGTTGGGATATTCCCGAGTGAATGGGACCATAGGCTGTACAGAGAAATATCTGCTCCTAAAACCAAAACGGAGCTATCTAACTCAATGGTTGTCAATGTGTGCATTCAACTGACAGAGTTAAACTCACGTGTGGATTCAATGGTTTGCAAACCATTTCTGTACAGAATCCCCAAACCGGTATTTCTAGCCCAATGCCGGCATACGTACTAAACCGCAGTAAACTTCGTCTAAAACTCAGGAGAAACGTTTCCTTGAAACTGGCCTGCTGTGCGTTCGTTCACCTAAGAGAGTTGAATCTATGTTGAGATTCAGCGAGTCAGAAACACGTTTCTTCTAGGAGCTGCGTTGGGACATTCCCGAGTGAATGGGACCATAGACTGTACAGAGAAATATCTGATCCTAAAACCAAAACGGAGCTATCTAACTGAATGGTTGTCAATGTGTGCATTCAACTGACAGAGTTAAACTCACGTGTGGATTCAGCGGTTTACAAACCCTTACTGTGCAGAATCCCAAAACCGGTATTTCCAGCCCAATGCCGGCATACGTACTAAACCGCAGTAAACTTCGTCTAAAACTCAGGAGAAACCTTCCCTTGAAACTGCTCTGCTGTGCTTTCGTTCACCTAAGAGAGTTGAATCTATGTTGAGATTCAGCGAGTCAGAAACACGTTTCTTCTAGGAGCTGCGTTGGGATATTCCCGAGTGAATGGGACCATAGGCTGTACAGAGAAATATCTGCTACGAAAGCCAAAACGGAGCTATCTAACTGAATGGTTGTCAATGCGTGCATTCAACTGACAGAGTTAAACTTACGTGTGGATTCAGCGGTTTGCAAACCCTTTCTGTGCATAATCCCAAAACCGGTATTTCCAACCCAATGCCGGAATACGTACTAAACTGCAGTAAACTTCGTCTAAAACTCAGGAGAAACGTTTCCTTGAAACTGCTCTGCTGTGCGTTCGTTCACCTAAGAGAGTTGAATCTATGTTGAGATTCAGCGAGTCAGAAACACGTTTCTTCTAGGAGCTGCGTTGGAATATTCCCGAGTGAATGGGACCATAGGCTGTACAGAGAAATATCTGCTCCTAAAACCAAAACGGAGCTATCTAACTGAATGGTTGTCAATGTGTGCATTCAACTGACAGAGTTAAACTCACGGGTGGATTCAGCGGTTTGCAAACCCTTTCTGTACAGAATCCCCAAACCGGTATTTCCAGCCCAATGCCGGCATACGTACTAAACCGCAGTAAACTTCGTCTAAAACTCAGGAGAAACGTTTCCTTGAAACTGCTCTGCTGTGCGTTCGTTCACCTAACAGAGTTGAATCTATGTTGAGACTCAGCGAGTCAGAAACACGTTTCTTCTAGGAGCTGCGTTGGGATATTCCCGAGTGAATGGGACCATAGGCTGTACAGAGAAATATCTGCTCCTAAAACCAAAACGGAGCTATCTAACTCAATGGTTGTGAATGTGTGAATTCCACTGACAGAGTTAAACTCACGTGTGGATTCAGCGGTTTGCAAACCCTTTCTGTGCAGAATCCCAAAACCGGTATTTCCAGCCCAATGCCGGGATACGTACTAAACTGCAGTAAACTTCGTCTAAACTCAGGAGAAACGTTTCCTTGAAACTGCTCTGCTGTGCGTTCGTTCACCTAAGAGAGTTGAATCTATGTTGAGATTCAGCGAGTCAGAAACACGTTTCTTCTAGGAGCTGCGGTGGGATATTCCCGAGTGAATGGGACCATAGGCTGTACAGAGAAATATCTGCTCCTAAAACCAAAACGGAGCTATCTAACTGAATGGTTGTCAATGTGTGCATTGAACTGACAGAGTTAAACTCACGTGTGCATTCACCCGTTTGGAAATCCTTTCTGTGAAGAATCCCAAAACCGGTATTTCCAGCCCAATGCCGGCATACGTACTAAACCGCAGTAAACATCGTCTACAACTCAGGAGAAACGTTTCATTGAAACTGCTCTGCTGTGCGTTCGTTCACCTAAGAGAGTTGTATCTATGTTGAGATTCAGCGAGTCAGAAACACGTTTCTTCTAGGAACTGCGTTGGGATATTCCCGAGTGAATGGGACCATAGGCTGTATAGAGAAATATCTGCTTCTAAAACCAAAACGGAGCTATCTAACTGAATGGTTGTCAATGTCTGCATTCAACTGACAGAGTTAAACTTACCTGTGGTTTCAGCGGTTGGCAAACCCTTTCTGTGCAGAATCGTAAAACCGGTATTTCCAGCCCAATGCCGGCATACGTACTAAACAGCAGGAAACTTCGTCTAAAACTCAGGAGAATCTTGTCCGTGAAACTGCTCTGCTGTGCGTTCGTTCACCTAGGAGAGTTGAATCTATGTTGATATTCAGCGAGTCAGAAACACGTTTCTTCTAGGAGCTGCGTTGGGATATTCCCGTGTGAATGGGACCATAGGCAGTACAGAGAAATATCTGCTCCTAAAACCAAAACGGAGCTATCTAACTGAAAGGTTTTCAATGTGTGCATTCAACTGACAGAGTTAAACTCACGTGTGGATTCAGCGGTTTGCAAACCCTTTCTGTGCCGAATCCGAGAACCGGTATTTCCAGCCCAATGCCGGCATACGTACTAAACAGCAGGAAACTTCGTCTAAAACTCAGGAGAAACGTTTCCTTGAAACTGCTCTGCTGTGCGTTCGTTTACCTAAGAGAGTTGAATCTATGTTGATATTCAGCGAGTCAGAAACACGTTTCTTCTAGGAGCTGCGTTGGGATATTCCCGAGTGAATGGGATCATAGGCTGTACAGAGAAATATCTGATCTTAAAACCAAAATGGAGCTGTCTAACTGAATGGTGGTCAATGCGTGCATTCAACTGACAGAGTTAAACTCACGTGTGGATTCAGCGGTTTGCAAACCCTTTCTGTGCAGAATCCCAAAGCCGGTATTTCCAGCCCAATGCTGGCATACGTACTAAACCGCAGTAAACTTCGTCTAAAACTCAGGAGAAACGTTTCCTTGAAACTGCTCTGCTGTGCGTTCGTTCACCTAAGAGAGTTGAATCTATGTTGAGATTCAGCGAGTCAGAAACACGTTTCTTCTAGGAGCTGCGTTGGGATATTCCCGAGTGAATGGTGCCATAGGCTGTACAGAGAAATATCTGCTCCTAAAACCAAAACGGAGCTATCTAACTCAATGGTTGTCAATGTGTGCATTCAACTGACAGAGTTAAACTCACGTGTGGATTCAATGGTTTGCA
The DNA here is from genome assembly GCF_030222135.1 of Aotus nancymaae. Classification (NCBI taxonomy): domain Eukaryota; kingdom Metazoa; phylum Chordata; class Mammalia; order Primates; family Aotidae; genus Aotus; species Aotus nancymaae. The sequence continues at coordinate 1,145,382 of NW_026988493.1, forward strand.
AACCCTTTCTGTACAGAATCCCCAAACCGGTATTTCCAGCCCAATGCCGGCATACGTACTAAACCGCAGTAAACTTCGTCTAAAACTCAGGAGAAACGTTTCCTTGAAACTGGCCTGCTGTGCGTTCGTTCACCTAAGAGAGTTGAATCTATGTTGAGATTCAGCGAGTCAGAAACACGTTTCTTCTAGGAGCTGCGTTGGGATATTCCCGAGTGAATGGGACCATAGGCTGTACAGAGAAATATCTGCTCCTAAAACCAAAACGGAGCTATCTAACTCAATGGTTGTCAATGTGTGCATTCAACTGACAGAGTTAAACTCACGTGTGGATTCAATGGTTTGCAAACCCTTTCTGTACAGAATCCCCAAACCGGTATTTCTAGCCCAATGCCGGCATACGTACTAAACCGCAGTAAACTTCGTCTAAAACTCAGGAGAAACGTTTCCTTGAAACTGGCCTGCTGTTCGTTCGTTCACCTAAGAGAGTTGAATCTATGTTGAGATTCAGCGAGTCAGAAACACGTTTCTTCTAGGAGCTGCGTTGGGACATTCCCGAGTGAATGGGACCATAGACTGTACAGAGAAATATCTGATCCTAAAACCAAAACGGAGCTATCTAACTGAATGGTTGTCAATGTGTGCATTCAACTGACAGAGTTAAACTTACGTGTGGTTTCAGCGGTTGGCAAACCCTTTCTGTGCAGAATCGCAAAACCGGTATTTCCAGCCCAATGCCGGCATACGTACTAAACCGCAGTAAACTTCGTCTAAAACTCAGGAGAAACGTTTCCTTGAAACTGGCCTCCTGTGCGTTCGTTCACCTAAGAGAGTTGAATCTATGTTGAGATTCAGCGAGTCAGAAACACGTTTCTTCTAGGAGCTGCGTTGGGATATTCCCGAGTGAATGGGACCATAGGCTGTACAGAGAAATATCTGCTCCTAAAACCAAAACGGAGCTATCTAACTGAAAGGTTGTCAATGTGTGCATTCCACTGACAGAGTTAAACTCACGTGTGGATTCAGCGGTTTGCAAACCCTTTCTGTGCAGAATCCCAAAACCGGTATTTCCAGCCCAATGACGGCATACGTACTAAACCGCAGTAAACTTCGTCTAAAACTCAGGAGAAACGTTTCCTTGAAACTGCTCTGCTGTGCGTTCATTCACCTAAGAGAGTTGAATCTATGTTGAGATTCAGCGAGTCAGAAACACGTTTCTTCTAGGAGCTGCGTTGGGATATTCCCGAGTGAATGGGACCATAGGTTGTACAGAGAAATATCTGCTCCTAAAACCAAAACGGAGCTATCTAACTGAAAGGTTGTCAATGTGTGCATTCAACTGACAGAGTTAAACTCACATGTGGATTCAGCGGTTTGCAAACCCTTTCTGTGCAGAATCCCAAAACCGGTATTTCCAGCCCAGTGACGGCCTACGTACTAAACCGCAGTAAACTTCGTCTAAAACTCAAGAGAAACGTTTTCTTGAGACTGCTCTGCTGTGCGTTCGTTCACCTAAGATAGTTGAATCCATGTGGAGATTCAGCGAGTCAGAAACACGTTTCTTCTAGGAGCTGCGTTGGGATATTCCCGAGTGAATGGGACCATAGGCTGTATAGGGAAATATCTGCTTCTAAAACCAAAACGGAGCCATCTAACTGAATGGTTGTCAATCTGTGCATTCAACTGACAGAGTTAAACTTACCTGTGGTTTCAGCGGTTGGCAAACCCTTTCTGTGCAGAATCGCAAAACCGGTATTTCCAGCCCTATGCCGGGATACGTACTAAACAGCAGGAAACGTCGTCTAAAACTCAGGAGAAACGTTTCCTTGAAACTGCTCTGCTGTGCGTTCGTTCACCTAAGAGAGTTGAATCTATGTTGAGATTCAGCGAGTCAGAAACACGTTTCTTCTAGGAGCTGCGTTGGGATATTCCCGAGTGAATGGTGCCATAGGCTGTACAGAGAAATATCTGCTCCTAAAACCAAAACGGAGCTATCTAACTCAATGGTTGTCAATGTGTGCATTCAACTGACAGAGTTAAACTCACGTGTGGATTCAATGGTTTGCAAACCCTTTCTCTACAGAATCCCCAAACAGGTATTTCCATCCCAATGCCGGCATACGTACTAAACCGCAGTAAACTTCCTCTAAAACTCAGGAGAAACGTTTCCTTGAAACTGGCCTGCTGTGCGTTCGTTCACCTAAGAGAGTTGAATCTATGTTGAGATTCAGCGAGTCAGAAACACGTTTCTTCTAGGAGCTGCGTTGGGATATTCCCGAGTGAATGGGACCATAGGCTGTACAGAGAAATATCTGCTCCTAAATCCAAAACGGAGCTATCTAACTCAATGGTTGTCAATGTGTGCATTCAACTGACAGAGTTAAACTCACGTGTGGATTCAATGGTTTGCAAACCATTTCTGTACAGAATCCCCAAACCGGTATTTCTAGCCCAATGCCGGCATACGTACTAAACCGCAGTAAACTTCGTCTAAAACTCAGGAGAAACGTTTCCTTGAAACTGGCCTGCTGTGCGTTCGTTCACCTAAGAGAGTTGAATCTATGTTGAGATTCAGCGAGTCAGAAACACGTTTCTTCTAGGAGCTGCGTTGGGACATTCCCGAGTGAATGGGACCATAGACTGTACAGAGAAATATCTGATCCTAAAACCAAAACGGAGCTATCTAACTGAATGGTTGTCAATGTGTGCATTCAACTGACAGAGTTAAACTCACGTTTGGATTCAGCGGTTTGCAAACCCTTACTGTGCAGAATCCCAAAACCGGTATTTCCAGCCCAATGCCGGCATACGTACTAAACCGCAGTAAACTTCGTCTAAAACTCAGGAGAAACCTTCCCTTGAAACTGCTCTGCTGTGCTTTCCTTCACCTAAGAGAGTTGAATCTATGTTGAGATTCAGCGAGTCAGAAACACGTTTCTTCTAGGAGCTGCGTTGGGATATTCCCGAGTGAATGGGACCATAGGCTGTACAGAGAAATATCTGCTACGAAAGCCAAAACGGAGCTATCTAACTGAATGGTTGTCAATGCGTGCATTCAACTGACAGAGTTAAACTTACGTGTGGATTCAGCGGTTTGCAAACCCTTTCTGTGCATAATCCCAAAACCGGTATTTCCAACCCAATGCCGGAATACGTACTAAACTGCAGTAAACTTCGTCTAAAACTCAGGAGAAACGTTTCCTTGAAACTGCTCTGCTGTGCGTTCGTTCACCTAAGAGAGTTGAATCTATGTTGAGATTCAGCGAGTCAGAAACACGTTTCTTCTAGGAGCTGCGTTGGAATATTCCCGAGTGAATGGGACCATAGGCTGTACAGAGAAATATCTGCTCCTAAAACCAAAACGGAGCTATCTAACTGAATGGTTGTCAATGTGTGCATTCAACTGACAGAGTTAAACTCACGGGTGGATTCAGCGGTTTGCAAACCCTTTCTGTACAGAATCCCCAAACCGGTATTTCCAGCCCAATGCCGGCATACGTACTAAACCGCAGTAAACTTCGTCTAAAACTCAGGAGAAACGTTTCCTTGAAACTGCTCTGCTGTGCGTTCGTTCACCTAACAGAGTTGAATCTATGTTGAGACTCAGCGAGTCAGAAACACGTTTCTTCTAGGAGCTGCGTTGGGATATTCCCGAGTGAATGGGACCATAGGCTGTACAGAGAAATATCTGCTCCTAAAACCAAAACGGAGCTATCTAACTCAATGGTTGTGAATGTGTGAATTCCACTGACAGAGTTAAACTCACGTGTGGATTCAGCGGTTTGCAAACCCTTTCTGTGCAGAATCCCAAAACCGGTATTTCCAGCCCAATGCCGGGATACGTACTAAACTGCAGTAAACTTCGTCTAAACTCAGGAGAAACGTTTCCTTGAAACTGCTCTGCTGTGCGTTCGTTCACCTAAGAGAGTTGAATCTATGTTGAGATTCAGCGAGTCAGAAACACGTTTCTTCTAGGAGCTGCGGTGGGATATTCCCGAGTGAATGGGACCATAGGCTGTACAGAGAAATATCTGCTCCTAAAACCAAAACGGAGCTATCTAACTGAATGGTTGTCAATGTGTGCATTGAACTGACAGAGTTAAACTCACGTGTGCATTCAGCCGTTTGGAAATCCTTTCTGTGAAGAATCCCAAAACCGGTATTTCCAGCCCAATGCCGGCATACGTACTAAACCGCAGTAAACATCGTCTACAACTCAGGAGAAACGTTTCATTGAAACTGCTCTGCTGTGCGTTCGTTCACCTAAGAGAGTTGTATCTATGTTGAGATTCAGCGAGTCAGAAACACGTTTCTTCTAGGAACTGCGTTGGGATATTCCCGAGTGAATGGGACCATAGGCTGTATAGAGAAATATCTGCTTCTAAAACCAAAACGGAGCTATCTAACTGAATGGTTGTCAATGTCTGCATTCAACTGACAGAGTTAAACTTACCTGTGGTTTCAGCGGTTGGCAAACCCTTTCTGTGCAGAATCGTAAAACCGGTATTTCCAGCCCAATGCCGGCATACGTACTAAACAGCAGGAAACTTCGTCTAAAACTCAGGAGAATCTTGTCCGTGAAACTGCTCTGCTGTGCGTTCGTTCACCTAGGAGAGTTGAATCTATGTTGATATTCAGTGAGTCAGAAACACGTTTCTTCTAGGAGCTGCGTTGGGATATTCCCGTGTGAATGGGACCATAGGCAGTACAGAGAAATATCTGCTCCTAAAACCAAAACGGAGCTATCTAACTGAAAGGTTTTCAATGTGTGCATTCAACTGACAGAGTTAAACTCACGTGTGGATTCAGCGGTTTGCAAACCCTTTCTGTGCAGAATCCCAAAACCGGTATTTCCAGCCCAATGACGGCGTACGTACTAAACCGCAGAAAACTTCGTCTAAAACTCAGGAGAAACGTTTCCTTGAAACTGCTCTGCTGTGCATTCGTTCACTTAAGAGAGTCGAATCTATGTTGAGATTCAGCGAGTCAGAAATACGTTTCTTCTAGGAGTTGCGTTGGGATATTCCCGAGTGAATGGGACCATAGGCTCTACAGAGAAATATCTGCTCCTAAAACCAAAACGGAGCTATCTAACTGAAAGGTTGTCAATGTGTGCATTCAACTGACAGATTTACACTCACGTGTGGATTCAGCGGTTTGCAAACCCTTTCTGGGCAGAATCCCAAAACCGGTATTTCCAGCCTAATGACGGCATACGTACTAAACCGCAGTAAACTTCGTCTAAAACTCAGGAGAAACGTTTCCTTGAAACTGCTCTGCTGTGCGTGCGTTCACCTAAGAGAGTTGAATCTATGTTGAGATTCAGCGAGTCAGAAACACGTTTCTTCTAGGAGCTGCGTTGGGATATTCCCGAGTGAATGGGACCATAGGCTGTACAGAGAAATATCTGCTCCTAAAACCAAAACGGAGCTATCTAATTGAATGGTTGTCAATGTGTGCATTCAACTGACAGAGTTAAACTCACGTGTGGATTCAGCGGTTTGCAAACCCTTTCTGTGCAGAATCCCAAAACCGGTATTTGCATCCCAATGCTGGCATACGTACTAAACCGCAGTAAACTTCGTCTAAAACTCAGGAGAAACGTTTCCTTAAAACTGCTCTTCTGTGCGTAAGTTCACCTAAGAGAGTTGAATCTATGTTGAGATTCAGCGAGTCAGAAACACGTTTCTTCTAGGAGCTGCGTTGGGATATTCCCGAGTGAATGGGACCATAGGCTGTACAGAGAAATATCTGCTCCAGAAACCAAAACGAAGCTATCTAACTGAATGGTTGTCAATGTGTGCATTCAACTGACAGAGTTAAACTCACGTGTGCATTTAGCCGTTTGCAAACCCTTTCTGTGCAGAATCCCAAAACCGGTATTTCCAGCCCAATGCCGGCATACGTACTAAACTGAAATAAACATCGTCTAAAACTCAGGAGAAACTTGTCCCTGAATCTGCTGTGCTGTGCGTTCGTTCACATAAGAGAGTTGAATCTATGTTGAGATACAGCGAGTCAGAAACACGTTTCTTCTAGGAGCTGCGTTGGGATATTCCCGTGTGAATGGGACCATAGGCAGTACAGAGAAATATCTGCTCCTAAAACCAAAACGGAGCTATCTAACTGAAAGGTTTTCAATGTGTGCATTCAACTGACAGAGTTAAACTCACGTGTGGATTCAGCGGTTTGCAAACCCTTTCTGTGCAGAATCCCAAAACCGGTATTTCCAGCCCAATGACGGCGTACGTACTAAACCGCAGTAAACTTCGTCTAAAACTCAGGAGAAACGTTTCCTTGAAACTGCTCTGCTGTGCATTCGTTCACCTAAGAGAGTCGAATCTATGTTGAGATTCAGCGAGTCAGAAATACGTTTCTTCTAGGAGCTGCGTTGGGATATTCCCGAGTGAATGGGACCATAGGCTCTACAGATAAATATCTGCTCCTAAAACCAAAACGGAGCTATCTAACTGAAAGGTTGTCAATGTGTGCATTCAACTGACAGAGTTAAACTCACGTGTGGATTCAGCGGTTTGCAAACCCTTTCTGGGCAGAATCCCAATACCGGTATTTCCAGCCTAATGACGGCATACGTACAAAACCGCAGTAAACTTCGTCTAAAACTCAGGAGAAACGTTTCCTTGAAACTGCTCTGCTGTGCATTCGTTCACCTAAGAGAGTCGAATCTATGTTGAGATTCAGCGAGTCAGAAACACGTTTCTTCTAGGAGCTGCGTTGGGATATTCCCGAGTGAATGGGACCATAGGCTGTACAGAGAAATATCTGCTCCTAAAACCAAAACGGAGCTATCTAACTGAATGGTTTTCAATGTGTGCATTCAACTGACAGAGCTAAACTCACGTGTGGATTCAGCGGTTTGCAAACCCTTTCTGTACAGAATCCCCAAACCGGTATTTCCAGCCCAATGCCGGCATACGTACTAAACCGCAGTAAACTTCGTCTAAAACTCAGGGGAAACGTTTCCTTGAAACTGCTCTGCTGTGCGTTCGTTCACCTAAGAGAGTTGAATCTATGTTGATATTCAGCGAGTCAGAAACACGTTTCTTCTAGGAGCTGCGTTGGGATATTCCCGTGTGAATGGGACCATAGGCTGTACAGAGAAATACCTGCTCCTGAAACCAAAACGGAGCTATCTAACAGAAAGGTTGTCAATGTGTGCATTCAACTGACAGAGTTAAACTCACGTGTGGATTCAGCGGTTTGCAAACCCTTTCTGTGCAGAATCCCAAAACCGGTATTTCCAGCCCAATGACGGCGTACGTACTAAACCGCAGTAAACTTCGTCTAAAAGTCAGGAGAAACGTTTCCTTTAAACTGCTCTGCTGTGCGTTCGTTCACCTAAGAGAGTTGAATCTATGTTGAGATTCAGAGAGTCAGAAACACGTTTCTTCTAGGAGCTGCGTTGGGATATTCCCGAGTGAATGGGACCATAGGCTGTACAGAGAAATATCTGCTCCTAAGACCAAAACGGAGCTATCTAACTGAATGGTTGTCAATGTGTGCATTCAACTGACAGAGCTAAACTCACGTGTGGACTCAGCGGTTTGCAAACCCTTTCTGTACAGAATCCCAAAACCGGTATTTCCAGCCCAATGCCGGAAGACATACTAAACCGCAGTAAACTTCGTCTAAAACTCAGGAGAAACGTTTCCTTGAAAGTGCTCTGCTGTGCCTTCGTTCACCTAAGAGAGTTGAATCTATCTTGAGATTTAGCGAGTCAGAAACACGTTTCTTCTAGGAGCTGCGTTTGTGATATTCCCGAGTGAATGGGACCATAGGCTGTACAGAGAAATATCTGCTCCTAAAACCAAAACGGAGCTATCTAACTGAATGATTGTCAATGTGTGCATTCAACTGACAGAGCTAAACTCACGTCTGGATTCAGCGGTTTGCAAACCCTTTCTGTACAGAATCCCAAAACCGGTATTTCCAGCCCAATGCCGGAAGACATACTAAACCGCAGTAAACTTCGTCTAAAACTCAGGAGAAACGGTTCCTTGAAAGTGCTCTGCTGTGCATTCGTTCACCTAAGAGAGTTGAATCTATGTTGAGATTCAGCGAGTCAGAAACACGTTTCTTCTAGGAGCTGCGTTGGGATATTCCCGAGTGAATGGGACCATAGGCTGTACAGAGAAATATCTGCTCCTAAAACCAAAACGGAGCTATCTAACTCAATGGTTGTCAATGTGTGCATTCAACTTGCAGAGTTAAACTCACGTGTGGATTCAGCGGTTTGCAAACCCTTTCTGTGCAGAATCCCAAAACCGGTATTTCCAGCCCAATGCTGGCATACGTACTAAATCGCAGTAAACTTGGTCTAAAACACAGGAGAAACGTTTCCTTGACACTGCTCTGCTGTGCGTAAGTTCACCTAAGAGAGTTGAATCTATGTTGAGATTCAGCGAGTCAGAAACACGTTTCTTCTAGGAGCTGCGTTGGGATATTCCCGAGTGAATGGGACCATAGCCTGTATAGAGAAATATCTGCTTCTAAAACCAAAACGGAGCTATCTAACTGAATGGTTGTCAATGTGTGCATTCAACTGACAGAGTTAAACTTCCGTGTGGTTTCAGCGGTTGTCAAACCCTTTCTGTGCAGAATTGCAAAACCGGTATTTCCAGCCCAATGCCGGCATACGTACTAAACAGCAGGAAACTTCGTCTAAAACTGAGGAGAAAAGTTTCCTTGAAACTGCTCTGCTGTGCGTGCGTTCACCTAAGAGAGTTGAATCTATGTTGAGATTCAGCGAGTCAGAAACACGTTTCTTCTAGGAGCTGCGATGGGATATTTACGTGTGAATGGGACCATAGGCTGTACATAGAAATATCTGCTACTAAAACCAAAACGGAGCTATCTAACTGAATGGTTGTCAATGTGTGCATTCAACTGACAGAGCTAAACTCACGTGTGGATTCAGCGGTTTGCAAACCCTTTCTGTACAGTATCCCCAAACCGGTATTTCCAGCCCAATGCCGGCATACGTACTAAACCGCAGTAAACTTCGTCTAAAATTCAGGGGAAACGTTTCCTTGAAACTGCTCTGCTGTGCGTTCGTTCACCTAAGAGAGTTGAATCTATGTTGAGATTCAGCGAGTCAGAAACACGTTTCTTCTAGGAGCTTCGTTGGGATATTCCCGTGTGAATGGGACCATAGGCTGTACAGAGAAATATCTGCTCCTCAAACCAAAACGGAGCTATCTAAATGAGGGGTTGTCAATGTGTGCATTCAACTGGCAGAGTTAAACTCACGTGTGGATTCAGCGGTTTGCAAACCCTTTCTGTGCAGAATCCCAAAAGCGGTATTTCCAGCCCAATGACGGCGTACGTACTAAACCGCAGTAAACTTCGTCTAAAACTCAGGAGAAACGTTTCTTTGAAACTGCTCTGCTGTGCGTTCGTTCACCTAAGAGAGTTGAATCTATGTTGAGATTCAGCGAGTCAGAAACACGTTTCTTCTAGGAGCTGCGTTGGGATATTCCCGAGTGAATGGGACCATAGGCTGTACAGAGAAATATCTGCTCCTAAAACCAAAACGGAGCTATCTAACTCAATGGTTGTCAATGTGTGCATTCAACTGACAGAGTTAAACTTCCGTGTGGTTTCAGCGTTTGGCAAACCCTTTCTGTGCAGAATCGCAAAACCGGTATTTCCAGCTCAATGCCGGCATATGTACTAAACAGCAGGAAACTTCGTCTAAAACTGAGGAGAAACGTTTCCTTGAAACTGCTCTGCTGTGCGTGCGTTCACCTAAGAGAGTTGAATCTATGTTGAGATTCAGCGAGTCAGAAACACGTTTCTTCTAGGAGCTGCGATGGGATATTTCCGAGTGAATGGGACCATAGGCTGTACATAGAAATATCTGCTACTAAAACCAAAACGGAGCTATCTAACTGAATGGTTGTCAATGTGTGCATTCAACTAACAGAGCTAAACTCACGTGTGGATTCAGCGGTTTGCAAACCGTTTCTGTGCAGAATCCCAAAACCGGTATTTCCAGCCCAATGACGGCGTACGTACTAAACCGCAGTAAACTTCGTCTAAAACTCAGGAGAAACGTTTCCTTGAAACTTCTCTGCTGTGCGTTCATTCACCTAAGAGAGTTGAATCTATGTTGAGATTCAGAGAGTCAGAAACACGTTTCTTCTAGGAGATGCGTTGGGATATTCCCGAGTGAATGGGACCATAGCCTGTATAGAGAAATATCTGCTTCTAAAACCAAAACGGAGCTATCTAACTGAATGGCTGTCAATGTGTGCATTCCACTGACAGAGTTAAACTTACGTGTGGTTTCAGCGGTTGGCAAAACCTTTCTGTGCAGAATCGTAAAACCGGTATTTCCAGCCCAATGCTGGCATACGTAGTAAACAGCAGGAAACTTCGTCTAAAACTCAGGAGAAACGTTTCCTTGAAACTGCTCTGCTGTGCCTTCGTTCACCTAAGAGAGTTGAATCTATGTTGAGATTCAGCGAGTCAGAAACACGTTTCTTCTAGGAGCTGCGTTGGGATATTCCCGAGTGAATGGGACCATAGGCTGTACAGAGAAATATCTGCTCCTGAAACCAAAACGTAGCTATCTAACTCAATGGTTGTGAATGCGTGCATTCAGCTGACAGAGGTAAACTCACGTGTGGATTCAGCGGTTTGCAAACCGTTTCTGTGCAGAATCCCAAAACCGGTATTTCCAGCCCAATGACGGCATACGTACTAAACCGCAGTAAACTTAGTCTAAAACTCAGGAGAAACGTTTCCTTGAAACTGATCTGCTGTGCGTTCGTTCACCTAAGAGAGTTGAATCTATGTTGATATTCAGCGAGTCAGAAACACGTTTCTTCTAGGAGCTGCGTTGGGATATTCCCGAGTGAATGGGACCATAGGCTGTACAGAGAAATATCTGCTCCTAAAACCAAAACGGAGCTATCTAACTGAAAGGTTGTCAATGTGTGCATTTCACTGACAGAGTTAAACTCACGTGTGGATTCAGCGGTTTGCAAACCATTTCTGTGCAGAATCCCAAAACCGGTATTTCCAGCCCAATGACGGCATACGTACTAAACCGCAGTAAACTTCGTCTAAAACTCAGGAGAAACGTTTCCTTGAAACTGCTCTGCTGTGCGTTCATTCACCTAAGAGAGTTGAATCTATGTTGAGATTCAGCGAGTCAGAAACACGTTTCTTCTAGGAGCTGCGTTGGGATATTCCCGAGTGAATGGGACCATAGGTTGTACAGAGAAATATCTGCTCCTAAAACCAAAACGGAGCTATCTAACTGAAAGGTTGTGAATGTGTGAATTCCACTGACAGAGTTAAACTCACGTGTGGATTCAGCGGTTTGCAAACCCTTTCTGTGCAGAATCCCAAAACCGGTATTTCCATCCCAGTGACGACCTACGTACTAAACCGCAGTAAACTTCGTCTAAAACTCAAGAGAAACGTTTTCTTGAGACTGCTCTGCTGTGCGTTCGTTCACCTAAGATAGTTGAATCCATGTGGAGATTCAGCGAGTCAGAAACACGTTTCTTCTAGGAGCTGCGTTGGGATATTCCCGAGTGAATGGGACCATAGGCTGTATAGAGAAATATCTGCTTCTAAAACCAAAACGGAGCCATCTAACTGAATGGTCGTCAATGTGTGCATTCAACTGACAGAGTTAAACTCAGGTGTGGATTCAGCGGTTTGCAAACCCTTTCTGTGCAGAATCCCAAAACCGGTATTTCCAGCCCAATGACGGCATACGTACTAAACCGCAGTAAACTTCGTCTAAAACTCAGGAGAAACGTTTCCTTGAAACTGCTCTGCTATGCGTTCGTTCACCTAAGTGAGTTGAATCTATGTTGAGATTCAGCGAGTCAGAAACACGTTTCTTCTAGGAGCTGCGTTGGGATATTCCCGAGTGAAGGCGACCATAGGATGTACAGAGAAATATGTGCTCCTAAAACCAAAACGGAGCTATCTAACTGAATGGTTGTCAATGTGTGCATTCAACTGACAGAGTTAAACTCACGTGTGGATTCAATGGTTTGCAACCCCTTTCTGTACAGAATCCCAAAACCTGTATTTCCAGCCCAATGCCGGCATACGTACTAAACCGCAGTAAACTTCGTGTAAAACTCAGGAGAAACGTTTCCTTGAAACTGGCCTGCTGTGCATTCGTTCACCTAAGAGAGTTGAATTTATGTTGAGATTAAGCGAGTCAGAAACATGTTTCCTCTAGGAGCTGCGTTGGGATATTCCCGAGTGAATGGGACCATAGGCTGTACAGAGAAATATCTGCTCCGAAAACCAAAACGGAGCTATGTAACTGAATGGTTGTCAATGTGTGCATTCAACTGACAGAGTTAAACTCACGTGTGGATTCAGCGGTTTGCAAACCCTTACTGTGCAGAATCCCAAAACCGGTATTTCCAGCCCAATGCCGGCATACGTACTAAACCGCAGCAAACTTCGTCTAAAACTACGGAGAAACGTTTCCTTGAAACTGCTCTGCTGTGCGTTCGTTCACCTAAGAGAGTTGAATCTATGTTGAGATTCAGCGAGTCAGAAATACGTTTCTTCTAGGAGCTGCTTTCGGATATTCCCGAGTGAATGGGGCGATAGGCTGTACAAAGAAATATCTGCTCCTAAAAAAAAAACGGAGCTATCTAACTGAAAGGTTGTCATTGTGTGCATTCAACTGACAGAGTTAAACTCACGTGTGTATTCAGCGGTTTCCAAACCCTTTCTCTGCCGAATCCGAGAACCGGTATTTCCAGCCCAATGCCGGCATACGTACTAAACAGCAGGAAACTTCGTCTAAAACTCAGGAGAAACGTTTCCTTGAAACTGCTCTGCTGTGCGTTCGTTTACCTAAGAGAGTTGAATCTATGTTGATATTCAGCGAGTCAGAAACACGTTTCTTCTAGGAGCTGCGTTGGGATATTCCCGAGTGAATGGGATCATAGGCTGTACAGAGAAATATCTGATCTTAAAACCAAAATGGAGCTGTCTAACTGAATGGTGGTCAATGCGTGCATTCAACTGACAGAGTTAAACTCACGTGTGGATTCAGCGGTTTGCAAACCCTTTCTGTGCAGAATCCCAAAGCCGGTATTTCCAGCCCAATGCTGGCATACGTACTAAACCGCAGTAAACTTCGTCTAAAACTCAGGAGAAACGATTCCTTGAAACTGCTCTGCTGTGCGTTCGTTCACCTAAGAGAGTTGAATCTATGTTGAGATTCAGCGAGTCAGAAACACGTTTCTTCTAGGAGCTGCGTTGGGATATTCCCGAGTGAATGGTGCCATAGGCTGTACAGAGAAATATCTGCTCCTAAAACCAAAACGGAGCTATCTAACTCAATGGTTGTCAATGTGTGCATTCAACTGACAGAGTTAAACTCACGTGTGGATTCAATGGTTTGCAAACCCTTTCTGTACAGAATCCCCAAACCGGTATTTCCAGCCCAATGCCGGCATACGTACTAAACCGCAGTAAACTTCGTCTAAAACTCAGGAGAAACGTTTCCTTGAAACTGGCCTGCTGTGCGTTCGTTCACCTAAGAGAGTTGAATCTATGTTGAGATTCAGCGAGTCAGAAACACGTTTCTTCTAGGAGCTGCGTTGGTATATTCCCGAGTGAATGGGACCATAGGCTGTACAGAGAAATATCTGCTCCTAAAACCAAAACGGAGCTATCTAACTCAATGGTTGTCAATGTGTGCATTCAACTGACAGAGTTAAACTCACGTGTGGATTCAATGGTTTGCAAACCCTTTCTGTACAGAATCCCCAAACCGGTATTTCTAGCCCAATGCCGGCATACGTACTAAACCGCAGTAAACTTCGTCTAAAACTCAGGAGAAACGTTTCCTTGAAACTGGCCTGCTGTTCGTTCGTTCACCTAAGAGAGTTGAATCTATGTTGAGATTCACCGAGTCAGAAACACGTTTCTTCTAGGAGCTGCGTTGGGACATTCCCGAGTGAATGGGACCATAGACTGTACAGAGAAATATCTGATCCTAAAACCAAAACGGAGCTATCTAACTGAATGGTTGTCAATGTGTGCATTCAACTTACAGAGTTAAACTCACGTGTGGATTCAGCGGTTTGCAAACCCTTACTGTGCAGAATCCCAAAACCGGTATTTCCAGCCCAAAGCCGGCATACGTACTAAACCGCAGTAAACTTCGTCTAAAACTCAGGAGAAACCTTCCCTTGAAACTGCTCTGCTGTGCTTTCGTTCACCTAAGAGAGTTGAATCTATGTTGAGATTCAGCGAGTCAGAAACACGTTTCTTCTATGAGCTGCGTTCGGATATTCCCGAGTGAATGGGACCATAGGCTGTAGAGAGAAATATCTGCTCCAAAAACCAAAACGGAGCTATCTAACTGAATGGTTGTCAATGTGTGCATTCAACTGACAGAGTTAAAGTCACGTGTGCATTCAGCCGTTTGCAAACCCTTTCTGTGCAGAATCCCAAAACCGGTATTTCCAGTCCAATGCCGGCATACGTACTAAACCGCAGTAAACATCGTCTAAAACTCAGGAGAAACTTGTCCCTGAAACTGCTCTGCTGTGCGTTCGTTCACCTAAGAGAGTTGAATCTATGTTGAGATTCAGCGAGTCAGAAACACGTTTCTTCTAGGAGCTGCGTTGGGATATTCCCGAGTGAATGGGACCATAGGCTGTACAGAGAAATATCTGCTCCGAAAACCAAAACGGAGCTATCTAACTCAATGGTTGTCAATGCGTGCATTCAACTGACAGAGTTAAACTCACGTGTGGATTTAGCGGTTTGCAAACCCTTACTGTGCAGAATCCCAAAACCGGTATTTCCAGCTCAATGCTGGCATACGTACTAAACCGCAGTAAACTTCGTCTAAAACTCCGGAGAAACGTTTCCTTGAAATTGCTCTGCTGTGTGTTTGTTCACCTAAGAGAGTTGAATCTATTTTGATATTCAGCGAGTCAGAAACACGTTTCTTCTAGGAGCTGCGTTGGGATATTCCCGAGTGAATGGGGCCATAGGCTGTACAGAGAAATATCTGCTCCTAAAGACAAAACGGAGCTATCTAACTGAATGGTTGTCATTGTGTGCATTCAACTGACAGAGTTAAACTCACGTGTGGATTCAGCCGTTTGCAAACCGTTTCTGTGCAGAATCCCAAAACCGGTATTTCCAGCCCAATGCCGGAATACGAACTAAACCGCAGTAAACTTCTTTTAAAACTCAGGAGAAACGTTTCCTTGAAACTGCTCTGCTGTGCGTTCGTTCACCTAAGGGAGTTAAATCTATGTTGAGATTCAGCGAGTCAGAAACACGTTTCTTCTAGGAGCTGCGTTCGGATATTCCTGAGTGAATGGGACCATAGGCTGTACAGAGAAATATCTGCTCCTAAAACCAAAACGGAGCTATCTAACTGAATGTTTGTCAATGTGTGCATTCAACTGACAGAGTTAAACTCACGTGTGCATTCAGCCGTTTGCAAACCCTTCCTGTGAAGAATCCCAAAACCGGTATTTCCAGCCCAATGCCGGCATACGTACTAAACAGCAGGAAACATCATCTAAAACTCAGGAGAAACGTTTCCTTGAAACTGCTCTGCTGTGCGTTCGTTCACCTTAGAGAGTTGAATCTATGTTGAGATTCAGCGAGTCAGAAACACGTTTCTTCTAGGAGATGCGTTGGGATATTCCCGAGTGAATGGGACCATAGCCTGTATAGAGAAATATCTGCTTCTAAAACCAAAACGGAGCTATCTAACTGAATGGCTGTCAATGTGTGCATTCCACTGACAGAGTTAAACTTACGTGTGGTTTCAGCGGTTGGCAAACCCTTTCTGTGCAGAATCGCAAAACCGGTATTTCCAGCCCAATGCCGGCATACGTAGTAAACAGCAGGAAACTTCGTCTAAAACTCAGGAGAAACGTTTCCTTGAAACTGCTCTGCTGTGCCTTCGTTCACCTAAGAGAGTTGAATCTATGTTGAGATTCAGCGAGTCAGAAACACGTTTCTTCTAGGAGCTGCGTTGGGATATTCCCGAGTGAATGGGACCATAGGCTGTACAGAGAAATATCTGCTCCTAAAACCAAAACGTAGCTATCTAACTCAATGGTTGTGAATGCGTGCATTCAGCTGACAGAGGTAAACTCACGTGTGGATTCAGCGGTTTGCAAACCGTTTCTGTGCAGAATCCCAAAACCGGTATTTCCAGCCCAATGACGGCATACGTACTAAACCGCAGTAAACTTAGTCTAAAACTCAGGAGAAACGTTTCCTTGAAACTGCTCTGCTGTGCGTTCGTTCACCTAAGAGAGTTGAATCTATGTTGATATTCAGCGAGTCAGAAGCACGTTTCTTCTAGGAGCTGCGTTGGGATATTCCCGAGTGAATGGGACCATAGGCTGTACAGAGAAATATCTGCTCCTAAAACCAAAACGGAGCTATCTAACTGAAAGGTTGTCAATGTGTGCATTCAACTGACAGAGTTAAACTCACGTGTGGATTCAGCGGTTTGCAAACCCTTTCTGTGCAGAATCCCAAAACCGGTATTTCCAGCCCAATGACGGCATACGTACTAAACCGCACTAAACTTCGTCTAAAACTCAGGAGAAACGTTTCCTTGAAACTGCTCTGCTGTGCGTTCATTCACCTAAGAGAGTTGAATCTATGTTGACATTCAGCGAGTCAGAAACACGTTTCTTCTAGGAGCTGCGTTGGGATATTCCCGAGTGAATGGGACCATAGGTTGTACAGAGAAATATCTGCTCCTAAAACCAAAACGGAGCTATCTAACTGAAAGGTTGTCAGTGTGTGCATTCAACTGACAGAGTTAAACTCACATGTGGATTCAGCGGTTTGCAAACCCTTTCTGTGCAGAATCCCAAAACCGGTATTTCCAGCCCAGTGACGGCCTACGTACTAAACCGCAGTAAACTTCGTCTAAAACTCAAGAGAAACGTTTTCTTGAGACTGCTCTGCTGTGCGTTCGTTCACCTAAGATAGTTGAATCCATGTGGAGATTCAGCGAGTCAGAAACACGTTTCTTCTAGGAGCTGCGTTGGTATATTCCCGAGTGAATGGGACCATAGGCTGTACAGAGAAATATCTGCTCCTAAAACCAAAACGGAGCTATCTAACTCAATGGTTGTCAATGTGTGCATTCAACTGACAGAGTTAAACTCACGTGTGGATTCAATGGTTTGCAAACCCTTTCTGTACAGAATCCCCAAACCGGTATTTCTAGCCCAATGCCGGCATACGTACTAAACCGCAGTAAACTTCGTCTAAAACTCAGGAGAAACGTTTCCTTGAAACTGGCCTGCTGTTCGTTCGTTCACCTAAGAGAGTTGAATCTATGTTGAGATTCACCGAGTCAGAAACACGTTTCTTCTAGGAGCTGCGTTGGGACATTCCCGAGTGAATGGGACCATAGACTGTACAGAGAAATATCTGATCCTAAAACCAAAACGGAGCTATCTAACTGAATGGTTGTCAATGTGTGCATTCAACTTACAGAGTTAAACTCACGTGTGGATTCAGCGGTTTGCAAACCCTTACTGTGCAGAATCCCAAAACCGGTATTTCCAGCCCAAAGCCGGCATACGTACTAAACCGCAGTAAACTTCGTCTAAAACTCAGGAGAAACCTTCCCTTGAAACTGCTCTGCTGTGCTTTCGTTCACCTAAGAGAGTTGAATCTATGTTGAGATTCAGCGAGTCAGAAACACGTTTCTTCTAGGAGCTGCGTTCGGATATTCCCGAGTGAATGGGACCATAGGCTGTAGAGAGAAATATCTGCTCCAAAAACCAAAACGGAGCTATCTAACTGAATGGTTGTCAATGTGTGCATTCAACTGACAGTGTTAAAGTCACGTGTGCATTCAGCCGTTTGCAAACCCTTTCTGTGCAGAATCCCAAAACCGGTATTTCCAGTCCAATGCCGGCATACGTACTAAACCGCAGTAAACATCGTCTAAAACTCAGGAGAAACTTGTCCCTGAAACTGCTCTGCTGTGCGTTCGTTCACCTAAGAGAGTTGAATCTATGTTGAGATTCAGCGAGTCAGAAACACGTTTCTTCTAGGAGCTGCGTTGGGATATTCCCGAGTGAATGGGACCATAGGCTGTACAGAGAAATATCTGCTCCGAAAACCAAAACGGAGCTATCTAACTCAATGGTTGTCAATGCGTGCATTCAACTGACAGAGTTAAACTCACGTGTGGATTTAGCGGTTTGCAAACCCTTACTGTGCAGAATCCCAAAACCGGTATTTCCAGCTCAATGCTGGCATACGTACTAAACCGCAGTAAACTTCGTCTAAAACTCCGGAGAAACGTTTCCTTGAAATTGCTCTGCTGTGTGTTTGTTCACCTAAGAGAGTTGAATCTATTTTGATATTCAGCGAGTCAGAAACACGTTTCTTCTAGGAGCTGCGTTGGGATATTCCCGAGTGAATGGGGCCATAGGCTGTACAGAGAAATATCTGCTCCTAAAGACAAAACGGAGCTATCTAACTGAATGGTTGTCATTGTGTGCATTCAACTGACAGAGTTAAACTCACGTGTGGATTCAGCCGTTTGCAAACCGTTTCTATGCAGAATCCCAAAACCGGTATTTCCAGCCCAATGCCGGAATAAGAACTAAACCGCAGTAAACTTCTTTTAAAACTCAGGAGAAACGTTTCCTTGAAACTGCTCTGCTGTGCGTTCGTTCACCTAAGGGAGTTAAATCTATGTTGAGATTCAGCGAGTCAGAAACACGTTTCTTCTAGGAGCTGCGTTCGGATATTCCTGAGTGAATGGGACCATAGACTGTACAGAGAAATATCTGCTCCTAAAACCAAAACGGAGCTATCTAACTGAATGTTTGTCAATGTGTGCATTCAACTGACAGAGTTAAACTCACGTGTGCATTCAGCCGTTTGCAAACCCTTCCTGTGAAGAATCCCAAAACCGGTATTTCCAGCCCAATGCCGGCATACGTACTAAACAGCAGGAAACATCATCTAAAACTCAGGAGAAACGTTTCCTTGAAACTGCTCTGCTGTGCGTTCGTTCACCTAAGAGAGTTGAATCTATGTTGAGATTCAGCGAGTCAGAAACACGTTTCTTCTAGGAGATGCGTTGGGATATTCCCGAGTGAATGGGACCATAGCCTGTATAGAGAAATATCTGCTTCTAAAACCAAAACGGAGCTATCTAACTGAATGGCTGTCAATGTGTGCATTCCACTGACAGAGTTAAACTTACGTGTGGTTTCAGCGGTTGGCAAACCCTTTCTGTGCAGAATCGCAAAACCGGTATTTCCAGCCCAATGCCGGCATACGTAGTAAACAGCAGGAAACTTCGTCTAAAACTCAGGAGAAACGTTTCCTTGAAACTGCTCTGCTGTGCCTTCGTTCACCTAAGAGAGTTGAATCTATGTTGAGATTCAGCGAGTCAGAAACACGTTTCTTCTAGGAGCTGCGATGGGATATTCCCGAGTGAATGGGACCATAGGCTGTACAGAGAAATATCTGCTCCTAAAACCAAAACGTAGCTATCTAACTCAATGGTTGTGAATGCGTGCATTCAGCTGACAGAGGTAAACTCACGTGTGGATTCAGCGGTTTGCAAACCGTTTCTGTGCAGAATCCCAAAACCGGTATTTCCAGCCCAATGACGGCATACGTACTAAACCGCAGTAAACTTAGTCTAAAACTCAGGAGAAACGTTTCCTTGAAACTGCTCTGCTGTGCGTTCGTTCACCTAAGAGAGTTGAATCTATGTTGATATTCAGCGAGTCAGAAGCACGTTTCTTCTAGGAGCTGCGTTGGGATATTCCCGAGTGAATGGGACCATAGGCTGTACAGAGAAATATCTGCTCCTAAAACCAAAACGGAGCTATCTAACTGAAAGGTTGTCAATGTGTGCATTCAACTGACAGAGTTAAACTCACGTGTGGATTCAGCGGTTTGCAAACCCTTTCTGTGCAGAATCCCAAAACCGGTATTTCCAGCCCAATGACGGCATACGTACTAAACCGCAGTAAACTTCGTCTAAAACTCAGGAGAAACGTTTCCTTGAAACTGCTCTGCTGTGCGTTCATTCACCTAAGAGAGTTGAATCTATGTTGACATTCAGCGAGTCAGAAACACGTTTCTTCTAGGAGCTGCGTTGGGATATTCCCGAGTGAATGGGACCATAGGTTGTACAGAGAAATATCTGCTCCTAAAACCAAAACGGAGCTATCTAACTGAAAGGTTGTCAGTGTGTGCATTCAACTGACAGAGTTAAACTCACATGTGGATTCAGCGGTTTGCAAACCCTTTCTGTGCAGAATCCCAAAACCGGTATTTCCAGCCCAGTGACGGCCTACGTACTAAACCGCAGTAAACTTCGTCTAAAACTCAAGAGAAACGTTTTCTTGAGACTGCTCTGCTGTGCGTTCGTTCACCTAAGATAGTTGAATCCATGTGGAGATTCAGCGAGTCAGAAACACGTTTCTTCTAGGAGCTGCGTTGGGATATTCCCGAGTGAATGGGACCATAGGCTGTATAGAGAAATATCTGCTTCTACAACCAAAACGGAGCCATCTAACTGAATGGTTGTCAATCTGTGCATTCAACTGACAGAGTTAAACTTACCTGTGGTTTCAGCGGTTGGCAAACCCTTTCTGTGCAGAATCGCAAAACCGGTATTTCCAGCCCAATGCCGGGATACGTACTAAACAGCAGGAAACGTCGTCTAAAACTCAGGAGAAACGTTTCCTTGAAACTGCTCTGCTGTGCGTTCGTTCACCTAAGAGAGTTGAATCTATGTTGAGATTCAGCGAGTCAGAAACACGTTTCTTCTAGGAGCTGCGTTGGGATATTCCCGAGTGAATGGTGCCATAGGCTGTACAGAGAAATATCTGCTCCTAAAACCAAAACGGAGCTATCTAACTCAATGGTTGTCAATGTGTGCATTCAACTGACAGAGTTAAACTCACGTGTGGATTCAATGGTTTGCAAACCCTTTCTGAACAGAATCCCCAAACCGGTATTTCCAGCCCAATGCCGGCATACGTACTAAACCGCAGTAAACTTCGTCTAAAACTCAGGAGAAACGTTTCCTTGAAACTGGCCTGCTGTGCGTTCGTTCACCTAAGAGAGTTGAATCTATGTTGAGATTCAGCGAGTCAGAAACACGTTTCTTCTAGGAGCTGCGTTGGGATATTCCCGAGTGAATGGGACCATAGCCTGTATAGAGAAATATATGCTTCTAAAACCAAAACGGAGCTACCTAACTGAATGGCTGTCAATGTGTGCATTCCACTGACAGAGTTAAACTTACGTGTGGTTTCAGCGGTTGGCAAACCCTTTCTGTGCAGAATCGCAAAACCGGTATTTCCAGCCCAATGCCGGCATACGTAGTAAACAGCAGGAAACTTCGTCTAAAACTCAGGAGAAACGTTTCCTTGAAACTGCTCTGCTGTGCCTTCGTTCACCTAAGAGAGTTGAATCTATGTTGAGATTCAGCGAGTCAGAAACACGTTTATTCTAGGAGCTGCGTTGGGATATTCCCGAGTGAATGGGACCATAGGCTGTACAGAGAAATATCTGCTCCTAAAACCAAAACGTAGCTATCTAACTCAATGGTTGTGAATGCGTGCATTCAGCTGACAGAGGTAAACTCACGTGTGGATTCAGCGGTTTGCAAACCGTTTCTGTGCAGAATCCCAAAACCGGTATTTCCAGACCAATGACGGCATACGTACTAAACCGCAGTAAACTTAGTCTAAAACTCAGGAGAAACGTTTCCTTGAAACTGCTCTGCTGTGCGTTCGTTCACCTAAGGGAGTTAAATCTATATTGAGATTCAGCGAGTCAGAAACACGTTTCTTCTAGGAGCTGCGTTGGGATATTCCTGAGTGAATGGGACCATAGGCTGTACAGAGAAATATCTGCTCCTAAAACCAAAACGGAGCTATCTAACTGAATGTTTGTCAATGTGTGCATTCAACTGACAGAGTTAAACTCACGTGTGCATTCAGCCGTTTGCAAACCCTTCCTGTGAAGAATCCCAAAACCGGTATTTCCAGCCCAATGCCGGAATACGTACTAAACTGCAGTAAACTTCGTCTAAAACTCAGGAGAAACGTTTCCTTGAAACTGCTCTGCTGTGCGTTCGTTCACCTAAGAGAGTTGAATCTATGTTGAGATTCAGCGAGTCAGAAACACGTTTCTTCTTGGATCTGCGTTGGAATATTCCCGAGTGAATGGGACCATAGGCTGTACAGAGAAATATCTGCTCCTAAAACCAAAACGGAGCTATCTAACTGAATGGTTGTCAATGTGTGCATTCAACTGACAGAGTTAAACTCACGGGTGGATTCAGCGGTTTGCAAACCCTTTCTGTACAGAATCCCCAAACCGGTATTTCCAGTCCAATGCCGGCATACGTACTAAACCGCAGTAAACTTCGTCTAAAACTCAGGAGAATCGTTTCCTTGAAACTGCTCTGCTGTGCGTTCGTTCACCTAACAGAGTTGAATCTATGTTGAGACTCAGCGAGTCAGAAACACGTTTCTTCTAGGAGCTGCGTTGGGATATTCCCGAGTGAATGGGACCATAGGCTGTACAGAGAAATATCTGCTCCTAAAACCAAAACGGAGCTATCTAACTCAATGGTTGTGAATGTGTGAATTCCACTGACAGAGTTAAACTCACGTGTGGATTCAGCGGTTTGCAAACCCTTTCTGTGCAGAATCCCAAAACCGGTATTTCCAGCCCAATGCCGGGATACGTACTAAACTGCAGTAAACTTCGTCTAAACTCAGGAGAAACGTTTCCTTGAAACTGCTCTGCTGTGCGTTCGTTCACCTAAGAGAGTTGAATCTATGTTGAGATTCAGCGAGTCAGAAACACGTTTCTTCTAGGAGCTGCGGTGGGATATTCCCGAGTGAATGGGACCATAGGCTGTACAGAGAAATATCTGCTCCTAAAACCAAAACGGAGCTATCTAACTGAATGGTTGTCAATGTGTGAATTGAACTGACAGAGTTAAACTCACGTGTGCATTCAGCCGTTTGGAAATCCTTTCTGTGAAGAATCCCAAAACCGGTATTTCCAGCCCAATGCCGGCATACGTACTAAACCGCAGTAAACATCGTCTACAACTCAGGAGAAACGTTTCATTGAAACTGCTCTGCTGTGCGTTCGTTCACCTAAGAGAGTTGTATCTATGTTGAGATTCAGCGAGTCAGAAACACGTTTCTTCTAGGAACTGCGTTGGGATATTCCCGAGTGAATGGGACCATAGGCTGTATAGAGAAATATCTACTTCTAAAACCAAAACGGAGCTATCTAACTGAATGGTTGTCAATGTCTGCATTCAACTGACAGAGTTAAACTTACCTGTGGTTTCAGCGGTTGGCAAACCCTTTCTGTGCAGAATCGTAAAACCGGTATTTCCAGCCCAATGCCGGCATACGTACTAAACAGCAGGAAACTTCGTCTAAAACTCAGGAGAAACGTTTCCTTGAAACTGCTCTGCTGTGCGTTCGTTCACCTAAGAGAGTTGAATCTATGTTGAGATTCAGCGAGTCAGAAACACGTTTCATCTAGGAGCTGCGTTGGGATATTCCCGAGTGAATGGGACCATAGGCTGTACAGAGAAATATCTGCTACGAAAACCAAAACGGAGCTATCTAACTCAATGGTTGTGAATGTGTGAATTCCACTGACAGAGTCAAGCTCACGTGTGGATTCAGCGGTTTGCAAACCCTTTCTGTGCAGAATCCCAAAACCGGTATTTCCAGCCCAATGCCGGGATACGTACTAAACTGCAGTAAACTTCGTCTAAACTCAGGAGAAACGTTTCCTTGAAACTGCTCTGCTGTGCGTTCGTTCACCTAAGAGAGTTGAATCTATGTTGAGATTCAGCGAGTCAGAAACACGTTTCTTCTAGGAGCTGCGGTGGGATATTCCCGAGTGAATGGGACCACAGGCTGTACAGAGAAATATCTGCTCCTAAAACCAAAACGGAGCTGTCTAACTGAATGGTTGTCAATGTGTGCATTGAACTGACAGAGTTAAACTCACGTGTGCATTCAGCCGTTTGGAAATCCTTTCTGTGAAGAATCCCAAAACCGGTATTTCCAGCCCAATGCCGGCATACGTACTAAACCGCAGTAAACATCGTCTAAAACTCAGGAGAAACGTTTCATTGAAACTGCTCTGCTGTGCGTTCGTTCACCTAAGAGAGTTTAATCTATGTTGAGATTCAGCGAGTCAGAAACACGTTTCTTCTAGGAACTGCGTTGGGATATTCCCGAGTGAATGGGACCATAGGCTGTATAGAGAAATATCTGCTTCTAAAACCAAAACGGAGCTATCTAACTGAATGGTTGTCAATGTCTGCATTCAACTGACCGAGTTAAACTTACCTGTGGTTTCAGCGGTTTGCAAACCCTTTCTGTGCAGAATCGTAAAACCGGTATTTCCAGCCCAATGCCGGCATACGTACTAAACAGTAGGAAACTTCGTCTAAAACTCAGGAGAAACGATTCCTTGAAACTGCTCTACTGTGCGTTCGTTCACCTAAGAGAGTTGAATCTATGTTGAGATTCAGCGAGTCAGAAACACGTTTCTTCTGGAGCTGCGTTCGGATATTCCCGAGTGAATGGGACCATAGGCTCTACAGAGAAATATCTGCTCCTAAAACCAAAACGGAGCTATCTAACTGAAAGGTTGTCAATGTGTGCATTCAACTGACAGTTAAACTCACCTGTGGATACAGCGGTTTGCAAACCGTTTCTGTGCAGAATCCCAAATCCGGTATTTCCAGCCCAATGACGGCATACGTACTGAACCGCAGTAAACTTCGTCTAAAACTCAGGAGAAACGTTTCCTTGAAACTGCTCTGCTGTGCGTTCGTTCACCTAAGAGAGTTGAATCTATGTTGAGATTCAGCGAGTCAGAAACACGTTTCTTCTAGGAGCTGCGTTGGGATATTCCCGAGTGAATGGGACAATAGGTTGTACAGAGAAATATCTGCTCCTAAAACCAAAACGGAGCTATCTAACTGAATGGTTGTCAATGTGTGCATTCAACTGACAGAGTTAAACTCACGGGTGGATTCAGCGGTTTGCAAACCCTTTCTGTACAGAATCCCCAAACCGGTATTTCCAGCCGAATGCCAGCATACGTACTAAACCGCAGTGAACTACGTCTAAAACTCAGAAGAAACGTTTCCTTGAAACTGCTCTGCTGTGCGTTCGTTCACCTAACAGAGTTGAATCTGTGTTGAGACTCAGCGAGTCAGAAACACGTTTCTTCTAGGAGCTGCGTTGGGATATTCCCGAGTGAATGGGACCATAGGCTGTACAGAGAAATATCTGCTCCTAAAACCAAAACCGAGCTATCTAACTCAATGGTTTTGAATGTGTGCATTCCACTGACAGAGTTAAACTCACGTGTGTATTCAGCGGTTTGCAAACCCTTTCTGTGCAGAATCCCAAAACCGGTATTTCCAGCCCAATGCCGGGATACGTACTAAACTGCAGTAAACTTCGTCTAAACTCAGGAGAAACGTTTCCTTGAAACTGCTCTGCTGTGCGTTCGTTCACCTAAGAGAGTTGAATCTATGTTGTGATTCAGCGAGTCAGAAACACGTTTCTTCTAGGAGCTGCGTTGGGATATTCCCGAGGGAATGGGACCATAGGCTGTACAGAGAAATATCTACTCCTAAAACCAAAACGGAGCTATCTAACTGAATGGTTGTCAATGTGTGCATTGAACTGACAGAGTTAAACTCACGTGTGCATTCAGCCGTTTGGAAACCCTTTCAGTGAAGAATCCCAAAACCGGTATTTCCAGCCCAATGCCGGCATACGTACTAAACCGCAGTAAACATCGTCTAAAACTCAGGAGAAACGTTTCATTGAAACTGCTCTGCTGTACATTCGTTCACCTAAGAGAGTTGAATCTATGTTGAGATTCAGCGAGTCAGAAACACGTTTCTTCTAGGAACTGCGTTGGGATATTCCCGAGTGAATGGGACCATAGGCTGTATAGAGAAATATCTGCTTCTAAAACCAAAACGGAGCTATCTAACTGAATGGTTGTCAATATGTGCATTCAACTGACAGAGTTAAACTTACCTGTGGTTTCAGCGGTTGGCAAACCCTTTCTGTGCAGAATCGTAAAACCGGTATTTCCAGCCCAATGCCGGCATACGTACTAAACGGCAGGAAACTTCGTCTAAAACTCAGGAGAAACGTTTCCTTGAAACTGCTCTACTGTTCGTTCGTTCACCTAAGAGAGTTGAATCTATGTTGAGTTTCAGCGAGTCAGAAACACGTTTCTTCTAGGAGTTGCGTTCGGATATTCCCGAGTGAATGGGACCATAGGCTCTACAGAGAAATATCTGCTCCTAAAACCAAAACGGAGCTATCTAACTGAAAGGTTGTCAATGTGTGCATTCAACTGACAGTTAAACTCACCTGTGGATTCAGCGGTTTGCAAACCGTTTCTGTGCAGAATCCCAAAACCGGTATTTCCAGCCCAATGACGGCATACGTACTAAACCGCAGTAAACTTCATCTAAAACTCAGGAGAAACGTTTCCTTGAAACTGCTCTGCTGTGCGTTCGTTCACCTAAGAGAGTTGAATCTATGTTGAGATTCAGCGAGTCAGAAACACGTTTCTTCTAGGAGCTGCGTTGGGATATTCCCGAGTGAATGGGACCATAGGCTGTACAGAAAAATATCTGCTCCGAAAACCAAAACGGAGCTATCTAACTGAATGGTTGTCAATGCGTGCATTCAACTGACAGAGTTAAACTCACGTGTGGATTCCGCGGTTTGCAAACCCTTTCTGTGCAGAATCCCAAAACCGGTATTTCCAGCCCAATGCCGGAATACGTACTAAACCGCAGTAAACTTCGTCTAAAACTCAGGAGAAACGTTTCCTTGAAACTGCTCTGCTGTGCGTTCGTTCACCTAAGAGAATTTAATCTATGTTGAGATTCAGCGAGTCAGAAACACGTTTCTTCTAGGAGCTGCGTTGGGATATTCCCGAGTGAATGGGACCATAGGCTGTGTAGACAAATATCTGCTTCTAAAACCAAAACGGAGCTATCTAACTGAATGGTGGTCAATGTGTGCATTCAACTGACAGAGTTAAACTTACCTGTGGTTTCAGCGGTTGGCAAACCCTTTCTGTGCAGAATCGTAAAACCGGTATATCCAGCCCAATGCCGGCATACGTACTAAACAGCAGGAAACTTCGTCTAAAACTCAGGAGAAACGTTTCCTTGAAACTGATCTACTGTGCGTTCGTTCACCTAAGGGAGTTGAATCTATGTAGAGATTCAGCGAGTCAGAAACACGTTTCTTCTAGGAGCTGCGTTCGGATATTCCCGAGTGAATGGGACCATAGGCTCTACAGAGAAATATCTGCTCCTAAAACCAAAACGGAGCTATCTAACTGAATGGTTGTCAATGTGTGCATTCAACTGACAGTTAAACTCACCTGTGGATACAGCGGTTTGCAAACCGTTTCTGTGCAGAATCCCAAAACCGGTATTTGCAGCCCAATGACGGCATACGTACTAAACCGCAGTAAACTTCGTCTAAAACTCAGGAGAAACGTTTCCTTGAAACTGCTCTGCTGTGCGTTCGTTCACCTAAGAGAGTTGAATCTATGTTGAGATTCAGCGAGTCAGAAACACGTTTCTTCTAGGAGCTGCTTTGGTATATTCCCGAGTGAATGGGAACATAGGCTGTACAGAGAAATATCTGCTCCTAAAACCAAAACGGAGCTATCTAACTGAATGGTTGTCAATGTGTGCATTCAACTGACAGAGTTAAACTCACGGGTGGATTCAGCGGTTTGGAAACCCTTTCTGTACAGAATCCCCAAACCGGTATTTCCAGCCCAATGTCGGCATACGTACTAAACCGCACTAAACTTCGTCTAAAACTCAGGAGAAACGTTTCCTTGAAACTGCTCTGCTGTGCGTTCGTTCACCTAAGAGAGTTGAATCTATGTTGAGATTCAGCGAGTCAGAAACACGTTTCTTCTAGGAGCTGCGTTGGGATATTCCCGAGTGAATGGGACCATAGGCTGTACAGAGAAATATCTGCTCCTAAAACCAAAACGGAGCTATCTAACTCAATGGTTGTGAATGTGTGCATTCCACTGACAGAGTTAAACTCACGTGTGGATTCAGCGGTTTGCAAACCCTTTCTGTGCAGAATCCCAAAACCGGTATTTCCAGCCCAATGCCGGGATACGTACTAAACTGCAGTAAACTTCGTCTAAACTCAGGAGAAACGTTTCCTTGAAACTGCTCTGCTATGCGTTCGTTCACCTAAGAGAGTTGAATCTATGTGGAGATTCAGCGAGTCAGAATCACGTTTCTTCTAGGAGCTGCGTTGGGATATTCCCGAGTGAATGGGACCATAGGCTGTACAGAGATATATCTGCTTCTAAAACCAAAACGGAGCTATCTAACTGAATGGTTGTCAATATGTGCATTCAACTGACAAAGTTAAACTTACCTGTGGTTTCAGCGGTTGGCAAACCCTTTCTGTGCAGAATCGTAAAACCGGTATTTCCAGCCCAATGCCGGCATACGTAGTAAACGGCAGGAAACTTCGTCTAAAACTCAGGAGAAACGTTTCCTTGAAACTGCTCTACTGTTCTTTCGTTCACCTAAGAGAGTTGAATCTATGTTGAGATTCAGCGAGTCAGAAACACGTTTCTTCTAGGAGCTGCGTTCGGATATTCCCGAGTGAATGGGACCATAGGCTCTACAGAGAAATATCTGCTCCTAAAACCAAAACGGAGCTATCTAACTGAAAGGTTGGCAATGTGTGCATTCAACTGACAGTTAAACTCACCTGTGGATTCAGCGGTTTGCAAACCGTTTCTGTGCAGAATCCCAAAACATGTATTTCCAGCCCAATGACGGCATACGTACTAAACCGCAGTAAACTTCATCTAAAACTCAGGAGAAACGTTTCCTTGAAACTGCTCTGCTGTGCGTTCGTTCACCTAAGAGAGTTTAATCTATGTTGAGATTCAGCGAGTCAGAAGCACGTTTCTTCTAGGAGCTGCGTTGGGATATTCCCGAGTGAATGGGACCATAGGCTGTACAGAGAAATATCTGCTCCGAAAACCAAAACGGAGCTATCTAACTGAATGGTTGTCAATGCGTGCATTCAACTGACAGAGTTAAACTCACGTGTGGATTCCGCGGTTTGCAAACCCTTTCTGTGCAGAATCCCAAAACCGGTATTTCCAGCCCAATGCCGGAATACGTACTAAACCGCAGTAAACTTCGTCTAAAACTCAGGAGAAACGTTTCCTTGAAACTGCTCTGCTGTGCGTTCGTTCACCTAAGAGAATTGAATCTATGTTGAGATTCAGCGAGTCAGAAACACGTTTCTTCTAGGAGCTGCGTTGGGATATTCCCGAGTGAATGGGACCATAGGCTGTGTAGACAAATATCTGCTTCTAAAACCAAAACGGAGCTATCTAACTGAATGGTGGTCAATGTGTGCATTCAACTGACAGAGTTAAACTTTCCTGTGGTTTCAGCGGTTGGCAAACCCTTTCTGTGCAGAATCGTAAAACCGGTATTTCCCGCCCAATGCTGGCATACGGACTAAACTGCAGTAAACTTCGTCTAAAACTCAGGAGAAACGTTTCCTTGAAACTGCTCTGCTGTGCGTTCGTTCACCTAAGAGAGTTGAATCTATGTTGAGATTCAGCGAGTCAGAAACACGTTTCTTCTAGGATCTGCGTTGGGATATTCCCGACTGAAAGGGACCATAGGCTGTACAGAGAAATATCTGCTCCTAAAACCATAACGGAGCTATCTAACTGAATGGTTGTCAATGTGTGCATTCAACTGACAGACTTAAACTCACGTGTGCATTCAGCCGTTTGCAAACCCTTTCTGTGAAGAATCCCAAAACCGGTATTTCCAGCCCAATGCCGCCATACGTACTAAACCGCAGTAAACATCGTCTAAAACTCAGGAGAAACGTTTCATTGAAACTGCTCTGCTGTGCTTTCGTTCACCTAAGAGAGTTGAATCTATATTGAGATTCAGCGAGTCAGAAACACGTTTCTTCTAGGAACTGCGTTGGGATATTCCCGATTGAATGGGACCATTGGCTGTATAGAGAAATATCTGCTTCTAAAACCAAAACGGAGCTATCTAACTGAATGGTTGTCAATGTCTGCATTCAACTGACAGAGTTAAACTTACCTGTGGTTTCAGCGGTTGGCAAACCCTTTCTGTGCAGAATCGTAAAACCGGTATTTCCAGCCCAATGCCGGCATTCGTACTAAACAGCAGGAAACTTCGTCTAAAACTCAGGAGAAACGTGTCCTTGAAACTGCTCTGCTGTGCGTTCGTTCACCTAAGAGAGTTGAATCTATGTTGAGATTCAGCGAGTCAGAAACACGTTTCTTCTAGGAGCTGCGTTCGGATATTCCCGAGTGAATGGGACCATAGGCTCTACAGAGAAAAATCTGCTCCTAAAACCAAAACGGAGCTATCTAACTGAAAGGTTGTCAATATGTGCATTCAACTGACAGTTAAACTCACCTGTGGATACAGAGGTTTGCAAACCGTTTCTGTGCAGAATCCCAAATCCGGTATTTCCAGCCCAATGACGGCATACGTACTGAACCGCAGTAAACTTCGTCTAAAACTCAGGAGAAACGTTTCCTTGAAACTGCTCTGCTGTGCCTTCGTTCACCTAAGAGAGTTGAATCTATGTGGAGATTCAGCGAGTCAGAAACACGTTTCTTCTGGAGCTGCGTTCGGATATTCCCGAGTGAATGGGACCATAGGCTCTACAGAGAAATATCTGCTCCTAAAACCAAAACGGAGCTATCTAACTGAAAGGTTGTCAATGTGTGCATTCAACTGACAGTTAAACTCACCTGTGGATACAGCGGTTTGCAAACCGTTTCTGTGCAGAATCCCAAATCCGGTATTTCCAGCCCAATGACGTCATACGTACTGAACCGCAGTAAACTTCGTCTAAAACTCAGGAGAAACGTTTCCTTGAAACTGCTCTGCTGTGCGTTCGTTCACCTAAGAGAGTTGAATCTATGTTGAGATTCAGCGAGTGAGAAACACGTTTCTTCTAGGAGCTGCGTTGGAATATTCCCGAGTGAATGGGACCATAGGCTGTACAGAGAAATATCTGCTCCTAAAACCAAAACGGAGCTATCTAACTCAATGGTTGTGAATGTGTGAATTCCACTGACAGAGTTAAACTCACGTGTGGATTCAGCGGTTTGCAAACCCTTTCTGTGCAGAATCCCAAAACCGGTATTTCCAGCCCAATGCCGGGTTACGTACTAAACTGCAGTAAACTTCGTCTAAACTCAGGAGAAACGTTTCCTTGAAACTGCTCTGCTGTGCGTTCGTTCACCTAAGAGAGTTGAATCTATGTTGAGATTCAGCGAATCAGAAACACGTTTCTTCTAGGAGCTGCGGTGGGATATTCCCGAGTGAATGGGACCATAGGCTGTACAGAGAAATATCTGCTTCTAAAACCAAAACGGAGCTATCTAACTGAATGGTTGTCAATCTGTGCATTGAACTGACAGAGTTAAACTCACGTGTGCATTCAGCCGTTTGGAAATCCTTTCTGTGAAGAATCCCAAAACCGGTATTTCCAGCCCAATGCCGGCATACGTACTAAACCGCAGTAAACATCGTCAAAAACTCAGGAGAAACGTTTCCTTGAAACTGCTCTGCTGTGCGTTCGTTCACCTAAGAGAGTTGAATCTATGTTGAGATTCAGCGAGTCAGAAACACGTTTCTTCTAGGAACTGCGTTGGGATATTCCCGAGTGAATGGGACCATAGGCTGTATAGAGAAATATCTGCTTCTAAAACCAAAACGGAGCTATCTAACTGAATGGTTGTCAATGTCTGCATTCAACTGACAGAGTTAAACTTACCTGTGGTTTCAGCGGTTGGCAAACCCTTTCTGTGCAGAATCGTAAAACCGGTAATTCCAGCCCAATGCCGGCATACGTACTAAACAGCAGGAAACTTCGTCTAAAACTCAGGAGAAACGTTTTCTTGAAACTGCTCTACTGTGCGTTCGTTCACCTAAGAGAGTTGAATCTATGTTGAGATTCAGCGAGTCAGAAACACGTTTCTTCTGGAGCTGCGTTCGGATATTCCCGAGTGAATGGGACCATAGGCTCTACAGAGAAATATCTGCTCCTAAAACCAAAAGGGAGCTATCTAACTGAATGGTTGTCAATGTGTGCATTCAACTGACAGAGTTAAACTCACGGGTGGATTCAGCGGTTTGCAAACCCTTTCTGTACAGAATCCCCAAACCGGTATTTCCAGCCCAATGCCAGCATACATACTAAACCGCAGTAAACTTCGTCTAAAACTCAGGAGAAACGTTTCCTTGAAACTGCTCTGCTGTGCGTTCGTTCACCTAACAGAGTTGAATCTATGTTGAGATTCAGCGAGTCAGAAACACGTTTCTTCTAGGAGCTGCGTTGGGATATTCCTGAGTGAATGGGACCATTGGCTGTACAGAGAAATATCTGCTCCGAAAACCAAAACGGAGCTATCTAACTGAATGGTTGTCAATGCGTGCATTCAACTGACAGAGTAAAACTCACGTGTGGATTCCGCGGTTTGCAAAACCTTTCTGTGCAGAATCCCAAAACCGGTATTTCCAGCCCAATGCCGGAATACGTACTAAACCGCAGTAAACTTCGTCTAAAACTCAGGCGAAAGGTTTCCTTGAAACTGCTCTGCTGTGCGTTCGTTCACCTAAGAGAGTTTAATCTATGTTGAGTTTCAGCAAGTCAGAAACACGTTTCTTCTAGGAGCTGCGTTGGGATATTCCTGAGTGAATGGGACCATTGGCTGTACAGAGAAATATCTGCTCCGAAAACCAAAACGTAGCTATCTAACTGAATGGTTGTCAATGCGTGCATTCAACTGACAGAGTAAAACTCACGTGTGGATTTCGCGGTTTGCAAACCCTTTCTGTGCAGAATCCCAAAACCGGTATTTCCAGCCCAATGCCGGAATACATACTAAACCGCAGTAAACTTCGTCTAAAACTCAGGCGAAACGTTTCCTTGAAACTGCTCTGCTGTGCGTTCGTTCACCTAAGAGAATTGAATCTATGTTGAGTTTCAGCGAGTCAGAAACACGTTTCTTCTAGGAGCTGCGTTGGGATATTCCCGAGTGAATGGAACCATAGGCTGTGTAGAAAAATATCTGCTTCTAAAACCAAAACGGAGCTATCTAACTGAATGGTGGTCAATGTGTGCATTCAACTGACACAGTTAAACTTACCTGTGGTTTCAGCGGTTGGCAAACCCTTTCTGTGCAGAATCGTAAAACCGGTATATCCAGCCCAATGCCGGCATACGTACTAAACAGCAGGAAACTTCGTCTAAAACTCAGGAGAAACGTTTCCTTGAAACTGCTCTACTGTGCGTTCTTTCACCTAAGGGAGTTGAATCTATGTAGAGATTCAGCGAGTCAGAAACACGTTTCTTCTAGGAGCTGCGTTCGGATATTCCCGAGTGAATTGGACCATAGGCTCTACAGAGAAATATCTGCTCCTAAAACCAAAACGGAGCTATCTAACTGAAAGGTTGTCAACGTGTGCATTCAACTGACAGTTAAACTCACCTGTGGATACAGCGGTTTGCAAACCGTTTCTGTGCAGAATCCCAAAACCGGTATTTCCAGCCCAATGCCGGCATACGTACTAAACCGCAGTAAACTTCGTCTAAAACTCAGGAGAAACGTTTCCTTGAAACTGCTCTGCTGTGCGTTCGTTCACCTAAGAGAGTTGAATCTATGTTGAGACTCAGCGAGTCAGAAACACGTTTCTTCTAGGAGCTGCGTTGGGATATTCCCGAGTGAATGGGACCATAGGCTGTACAGAGAAATATCTGCTCCTAAAACCAAAACGGAGCTATCTAACTCAATGGTTGTGAATGTGTGAATTCCACTGACAGAGTTAAACTCACCTGTGGATTCAGCGGTTTGCAAACCCTTTCTGTGCAGAATCCCAAAACCGGTATTTCCAGCCCAATGCCGGGTTACGTACTAAACTGCAGTAAACTTCGACTAAACTCAGGAGAAACGTTTCCTTGAAACTGCTCTGCTGTGCGTTCGTTCACCTAAGAGAGTTGAATGTATGTTGAGATTCAGCGAGTCAGAAACACGTTTCTTCTAGGAGCTGCGGTGGGATATTCCGGAGTGAATGAGACCATAGGCTGTACAGAGAAATATCTGCTTCTAAAACCAAAACGGAGCTATCTAACTGAATGGTTGTCAATGTGTGCATTGAACTGACAGAGTTAAACTCACGTGTGCATTCAGCCGTTTGGATATCCTTTCTGTGAAGAATCCCAAAACCGGTATTTCCAGCCCAATGCCGGCATACGTACTAAACCGCAGTAAACATCGTCAAAAACTCAGGAGAAACGTTTCCTTGAAACTGCTCTGCTGTGCGTTCGTTCACCTAATAGAGTTGAATCTATGTTGAGATTCAGCGAGTCAGAAACACGTTTCTTCTAGGAACTGCGTTGGGATATTCCCGAGTGAATGGGACCATAGGCTGTATAGAGAAATATCTGCTTCTAAAACCAAAACGGAGCTATCTAACTGAATGGTTGTCAATGTCTGCATTCAACTGACAGAGTTAAACTTACCTGTGGTTTCAGCGGTTGGCAAACCCTTTCTGTGCAGAATCGTAAAACCGGTATTTCCAGCCCAATGCCGGCATACGTACTAAACAGCAGGAAACTTCGTCTAAAACTCAGGAGAAACGTTTCCTTGAAACTGCTCTACTGTGCGTTCGTTCACCTAAGAGAGTTAAATCTATGTTGAGATTCAGCGAGTCAGAAACACGTTTCTTCTGGAGCTGCGTTCGGATATTCCCGAGTGAATGGGACCATAGGCTCTACAGAGAAATATCTGCTCCTAAAACCAAAACGGAGCTATCTAACTGAAAGGTTGTCAATGTGTGCATTCAACTGACAGTTAAACTCACCTGTGGATACAGCGGTTTGCAAACCGTTTCTGTGCAGAATCCCAAATCCGGTATTTCCAGGCCGATGACGGCATACGTACTGAACCGCAGTAAACTTCGTCTAAAACTCAGGAGAAACGTTTCCTTGAAACTGCTCTGCTGTGCGTTCGTTCACCTAAGAGAGTTGAATCTATGTTGAGATTCAGCGAGTCAGAAACACGTTTCTTCTAGGAGCTGCGTTGGGATATTCCCGAGTGAATGGGACCGTAGGCTGTACAGAGAAATATCTGCTCCTAAAACCAAAACGGAGCTATCTAACTGAATGGTTGTCAATGTGTGCATTCAACTGACAGAGTTAAACTCACGTGTGGATTCAGCGATTTGCAAACCCTTTCTGTGCAGAATCTCAAAACCGCTATTTCCCGCCCAATGCTGGCATACGGACTAATCCGCAGTAAACTTCGTCTAAAACTCAGGAGAAACGTTTCCTTGAAACTGCTCTGCTGTGCGTTCGTTCACCTAAGAGAGTTGAATCTATATTGAGATTCAGCGAGTCAGAAACACGTTTCTTCTAGGAACTGCGTTGGGATATTCCCGATTGAATGGGACCATTGGCTGTATAGAGAAATATCTGCTTCTAAAACCAAAACGGAGCTATCTAACTGAATGGTTGTCAATGTCTGCATTCAACTGACAGAGTTAAACTTACCTGTGGTTTCAGCGGTTGGCAAACCCTTTCTGTGCAGAATCGTAAAACCGGTATTTCCAGCCCAATGCCGGCATACGTACTAAACAGCAGGAAACTTCGTCTAAAACTCAGGAGAAACGTTTCCTTGAAACTGCTCTACTGTACGTTCGTTCACCTAAGAGAGTTGAATCTATGTTGAGATTCCGCGAGTCAGAAACACGTTTCTTCTAGGAGCTGCGTTCGGATATTCCCGAGTGAATGGGACCATAGGCTCTACAGAGAAATATCTGCTCCTAAAACCAAAACGGAGCTATCTAACTGAAAGGTTGTCAATGTGTGCATTCAACTGACAGTTAAACTCACCTGTGGATACAGCGGTTTGCAAACCGTTTCTGTGCAGAATCCCAAATCCGGTATTTCCAGGCCGATGACGGCATACGTACTGAACCGCAGTAAACTTCGTCTAAAACTCAGGAGAAACGTTTCCTTGAAACTGCTCTGCTGTGCGTTCGTTCACCTAAGAGAGTTGAATCTATGTTGAGATTCAGCGAGTCAGAAACACGTTTCTTCTAGGAGCTGCGTTGGGATATTCCCGAGTGAATGGGACCATAGGCTGTACAGAGAAATATCTGCTCCTAAAACCAAAACGGAGCTATCTAACTGAATGGTTGTCAATGTGTGCATTCAACTGACAGAGTTAAACTCACGTGTGGATTCAGCGATTTGCAAACCCTTTCTGTGCAGAATCTCAAAACCGCTATTTCCCGCCCAATGCTGGCATACGGACTAATCCGCAGTAAACTTCGTCTAAAACTCAGGAGAAACGTTTCCTTGAAACTGCTCTGCTGTGCGTTCGTTCACCTAAGAGAGTTGAATCTATATTGAGATTCAGCGAGTCAGAAACACGTTTCTTCTAGGAACTGCGTTGGGATATTCCCGATTGAATGGGACCATTGGCTGTATAGAGAAATATCTGCTTCTAAAACCAAAACGGAGCTATCTAACTGAATGGTTGTCAATGTCTGCATTCAACTGACAGAGTTAAACTTACCTGTGGTTTCAGCGGTTGGCAAACCCTTTCTGTGCAGAATCGTAAAACCGGTATTTCCAGCCCAATGCCGGCATACGTACTAAACAGCAGGAAACTTCGTCTAAAACTCAGGAGAAACGTTTCCTTGAAACTGCTCTACTGTACGTTCGTTCACCTAAGAGAGTTGAATCTATGTTGAGATTCCGCGAGTCAGAAACACGTTTCTTCTAGGAGCTGCGTTCGGATATTCCCGAGTGAATGGGACCATAGGCTCTACAGAGAAATATCTGCTCCTAAAACCAAAACGGAGCTATCTAACTGAAAGGTTGTCAATATGTGCATTCAACTGACAGTTAAACTCACCTGTGGATACAGCGGTTTGCAAACCGTTTCTGTGCAGAATCCCAAATCCGGTATTTCCAGCCCAATGACGGCATACGTACTGAACCGCAGTAAACTTCGTCTAAAACTCAGGAGAAACGTTTCCTTGAAACTGCTCTACTGTGCGTTCGTTCACCTAAGAGAGTTGAATCTATGTTGAGATTCAGCGAGTCAGAAACACGTTTCTTCTAGGAGCTGCGTTGGGATATTCCCGAGTGAATGGGACCATAGGCTGTACAGAGAAATATCTGCTCCTAAAACCAAAACGGAGCTATCTAACTCAATGGTTGTGAATGTGTGAATTCCACTGACAGAGTTAAACTCACGTGTGGATTCAGCGGTTTGCAAACCCTTTCTGTGCAGAATCCCAAAACCGGTATTTCCAGCCCAATGCCGGGTTACGTACTAAACTACAGTAAACTTCGTCTAAACTCAGGAGAAACGTTTCCTTGAAACTGCTCTGCTGTGCGTTCGTTCACCTAAGAGACTTGAATGTATGTTGAGATTCAGCGAGTCAGAAACACGTTTCTTCTAGGAGCTGCGGTGGGATATTCCCGAGTGAATGGGACCATAGGCTGTACAGAGAAATATCTGCTTCTAAAACCAAAACGGAGCTATCTAACTGAATGGTTGTCAATGTGTGCATTGAACTGACAGAGTTAAACTCACGTGTGCATTCAGCCGTTTGGAAATCCTTTCTGTGAAGAATCCCAAAACCGGTATTTCCAGCCCAATGCCGGCATACGTACTAAACCGCAGTAAACATCGTCAAAAACTCAGGAGAAACGTTTCATTGAAACTGCTCTGCTGTGCGTTCGTTCACCTAAGAGAGTTGAATCTATGTTGAGATTCACCGAGTCAGAAACACGTTTCTTCTAGGAACTGCGTTGGGATATTCCCGAGTGAATGGGACCATAGGCTGTATAGAGAAATATCTGCTTCTAAAACCAAAACGGAGCTATCTAACTGAATGGTTGTCAATGTCTGCATTCAACTGACAGAGTTAAACTTACCTGTGGTTTCAGCGGTTGGCAAACCCTTTCTGTGCAGAATCGTAAAACCGGTATTTCCAGCCCAATGCCGGCATACGTACTAAACAGCAGGAAACTTCGTCTAAAACTCAGGAGAAACGTTTCCTTGAAACTGCTCTACTGTGCGTTCGTTCACCTAAGAGAGTTGAATCTATGTTGAGATTCAGCGAGTCAGAAACACGTTTCTTCTGGAGCTGCGTTCGGATATTCCCGAGTGAATGGGACCAAAGGCTCTACAGAGAAATATCTGCTCCTAAAACCAAAACGGAGCTATCTAACTGAAAGGTTGTCAATGTGTGCATTCAACTGACAGTTAAACTCACCTGTGGATACAGCGGTTTGCAAACCGTTTCTGTGCAGAATCCCAAATCCGGTATTTAAAGCCCAATGACGGCATACGTACTGAACCGCAGTAAACTTCGTCTAAAACTCAGGAGAAACGTTTCCTTGAAACTGCTCTGCTGTGCGTTCGTTCACCTAAGAGATTTGAATCTATGTTGAGATTCAGCGATTCAGAAACACGTTTCTTCTAGGAGCTGCGTTGGGATATTCCCGAGTGAATGGGACCATAGGCTGTACAGAGAAATATCTGCTACGAAAACCAAAACGGAGCTATCTAACTGAATGGTTGTCAATGCGTGCATTCAACTGACAGAGTTAAACTTACGTGTGGATTCAGCGGTTTGCAAACCCTTTCTGTGCAGAATCCCAAAACCGGTATTTCCAGCCCAATGCCGGAATACGTACTAAACCGCAGTAAACTTCGTCTAAAACTCAGGAGAAACGTTTCCTTGAAACTGCTCTGCTGTGCGTTCGTTCACCTAAGAGAGTTGAATCTATGTTGAGATTCAGCGAGTCAGAAACACGTTTCTTCCAGGAGCTGCGTTGGGATATTCCCGAGTGAATGGGACAATAGGCTGTACAGAGAAATATCTGCTCCTAAAACCAAAACGGAGCTATCTAACTGAATGGTTGTCAATGTGTGCATTCAACTGACAGAGTTAAACTCACGGGTGGATTCAGCGGTTTGCAAACCCTTTCTGTACAGAATCCCCAAACCGGTATTTCCAGCCCCATGCCAGCATACATACTAAACCGCAGTAAACTTCGTCTAAAACTCAGGAGAAACGTTTCCTTGAAACTGCTCTGCTGTGCGTTCGTTCACCTAACAGAGTTCAATCTATGTTGAGATTCAGCGAGTCAGAAACACGTTTCTTCTAGGAGCTGCGTTGGGATATTCGCGAGTGAATTTGACCATAGGCTGTACAGAGAAATATCTGCTCCTAAAACCAAAACGGAGCTATCTAACTCAATGGTTGTGAATGTGTGCATTCCACTGACAGAGTTAAACTCACGTGTGGATTCAGCGGTTTGCAAACCCTTTCTGTGCAGAATCCCAAAACCGGTATTTCCAGCCCAATGCCGGGATACGTACTAAACTGCAGTAAACTTCGTCTAAACTCAGGAGAAACGTTTCCTTGAAACTGCTCTGCTGTGCGTTCGTTCACCTAAGAGAGTTGAATCTATGTTGAGATTCAGCGAATCAGAAACACGTTTCTTCTAGGAGCTGCGTTGGGATATTCCCGAGTGAATGGGACCATAGGCTGTACAGAGAAATATCTGCTCCTAAAACCAAAACGGAGCTATCTAACTGAATGGTTGTCAATGTGTGCATTGAACTGACAGAGTTAAACTCACGTGTGCATTCAGCCGTTTGGAAACCGTTTCTGTGAAGAATCCCAAAACCGGTATTTCCAGCCCATTGCCGGCATACGTACTAAACCGCAGTAAACATCGTCTAAAACTCAGGAGAAACGTTTCATTAAAACTGCTCTGCTGTGCGTTCGTTCACCTAAGAGAGTTGAATCTATGTTGAGATTCAGCGAGTCAGAAACACGTTTCTTCTAGGAACTGCGCTGGGATATTCCCGAGTGAATGGGACCATAGGCTGTATAGAGAAATATCTGCTTCTAAAACCAAAACGGAGCTATCTAACTGAATGGTTGTCAATATGTGCATTCAACTGACAGAGTTAAACTTACCTGTGGTTTCAGCGGTTGGCAAACCCTTTCTGTGCAGAATCGTAAAACCGGTATTTCCAGCCCAATGCCGGCATACGTACTAAACAGCAGGAAACTTCGTCTAAAACTCAGGAGAAACGTTTCCTTGAAACTGCTCTACTGTGTGTTCGTTCACCTAAGAGAGTTGAATCTATGTTGAGATTCAGCGAGTCAGAAACACGTTTCTTCTAGGAGCTGCGTTCGGATATTCCCGAGTGAATGGGACCATAGGCTCTACAGAGAAATATCTGCTCCTAAAACCAAAACTGAGCTATCTAACTGAAAGGTTGTCAATGTGTGCATTCAACTGACAGTTAAACTCACCTGTGGATTCAGCGGTTTGCAAACCGTTTCTGTGCAGAATCCCAAAACAGGTATTTCCAGCCCAATGACGGCATACGTACTAAACCGCAGTAAACTTCATCTAAAACTCAGGAGAAACGTTTCCTTGAAACTGCTCTGCTGTGCGTTCGTTCACCTAAGAGTGTTTAATCTATGTTGAGATTAAGCGAGTCAGAAACACGTTTCTTCTAGGAGCTGCGTTGGGATATTCCCGAGTGAATGGGACCATAGGCTGTACAGAAAAATATCTGCTCCGAAAACCAAAACGGAGCTATCTAACTGAATGGTTGTCAATGCGTGCATTCAACTGACAGAGTTAAACTCACGTGTGGATTCCGCGGTTTGCAAACCCTTTCTGTGCAGAATCCCAAAACCGGTATTTCCAGCCCAATGCCGGAATACGTACTAAACCGCAGTAAACTTCGTCTAAAACTCAGGCGAAACTTTTCCTTGAAACTGCTCTGCTGTGCGTTCGTTCA
The DNA here is from genome assembly GCF_030222135.1 of Aotus nancymaae. Taxonomy (NCBI): domain Eukaryota; kingdom Metazoa; phylum Chordata; class Mammalia; order Primates; family Aotidae; genus Aotus; species Aotus nancymaae. The sequence goes on from NW_026988493.1 coordinate 1,186,413, forward strand.
CCTAAGAGAATTGAATCTATGTTGAGATTCATCGAGTCAGAAACACGTTTCTTCTAGGAGCTGCGTTGGGATATTCCCGAGTGAATGGGACCATAGACTGTGTAGACAAATATCTGCTTCTAAAACCAAAACGGAGCTATCTAACTGAATGGTGGTCAATGTGTGCATTCAACTGACAGAGTTAAACTTACCTGTGGTTTCAGCGGTTGGCAAACCCTTTCTGTGCAGAATCGTAAAACCGGTATATCCAGCCCAATGCCGGCATACGTACTAAACAGCAGGAAACTTCGTCTAAAACTCAGGAGAAACGTTTCCTTGAAACTGCTCTACTGTGCGTTCGTTCACCTAAGGGAGTTGAATCTATGTAGAGATTCAGCGAGTCAGAAACACATTTCTTCTAGGAGGTGCGTTCGGATATTCCCGAGTGAAAGGGACCATAGGCTCTACAGAGAAATATCTGCTCCTAAAACCAAAACGGAGCTATCTAACTGAATGGTTGTCAATGTGTGCATTCAACTGACAGTTAAACTCACCTGTGGATACAGCGGTTTGCAAACCGTTTCTGTGCAGAATCCCAAAACCGGTATTTCCAGCCCAATGACGGCATACGTACTAAACCGCAGTAAACTTCGTCTAAAACTCAGGAGAAACGTTTCCTTGAAACTGCTCTGCTGTGCGTTCGTTCAGCTAAGAGAATTGAATCTATGTTGAGATTCAGCGAGTCAGAAACACGTTTCTTCTAGGAGCTGCGTTGGGATATTCCCGAGTGAATTGGACCATAGGCTGTGTAGACAAATATCTGCTTCTAAAATCAAAACGGAGCTATCTAACTGAATGGTTGTCAATGTGTGCATTCAACTGACAGAGTTAAACTTACCTGTGGTTTCAGCGGTTGGCAAACCCTTTCTGTGCAGAATCGTAAAACCGGTATTTCCAGCCCAATGCCGGCATACGTACTAAACAGCAAGAAACTTCGTCTAAAACTCAGGAGAAACGTTTCCTTGAAACTGCTCTACTGTGCGTGCGTTCACCTAAGGGAGTTGAATCTATGTAGAGATTCAGCGAGTCAGAAACACGTTTCTTCTAGGAGCTGCGTTCGGATATTCCCGAGTGAATGGGACCATAGGCTCTACAGAGAAATATCTGCTCCTAAAACCAAAACGGAGCTATCTATCTGAAAGGTTGTCAATGTGTGCATTCAACTGACAGTTAAACTCACCTGTGGATTCAGCGGTTTGCAAACCGTTTCTGTGCAGAATCCCAAAACCGGTATTTCCAGCCCAATGCCGGCATGCGTACTAAACCGCAGTAAACTTCGTCTAAAACTCAGGAGAAACGTTTCCTTGAAACTGCTCTGCTGTGCGTTCGTTCACCTAAGAGAGTTGAATCTATGTTGAGATTCAGCGACTCAGAAACACGTTTCTTCTAGGAGCTGCGTTGGTATATTCCCGAGTGAATGGGAACATAGGCTGTACAGAGAAATATCTGCTCCGAAAACCAAAACGGAGCTATCTAACTGAATGGTTGTCAATGCGTGCATTCAACTGACAGAGTTAAATTCACGTGTGGATTCAGCGGTTTGCAAACCCTTTCTGTGCAGAATCCCAATACCGGTATTTCCAGCCCAATGCCGGAATACGTACTAAACCACAGTAAACTTCGTCTAAAACTCAGGAGTAACGTTTCCTTGAAACTGCTCTGCTGTGCGTTCGTTCACCTAAGAGAGTTGAATCTATGTTGAGATTCAGCGAGTCAGAAACACGTTTCTTCTAGGATCTGCGTTGGGATATTCCCGAGTGAAAGGGACCATAGGCTGTACAGAGAAATATCTGCTCCTAAAACCTAAACGGAGCTATCTAACTGAATGGTTGTCAATGTGTGCATTCAACTGACAGAGTTAAACTCACGTGTGCATTCAGCCGTTTGCAAACCCTTTCTGTGAAGAATCCCAAAACCGGTATTTCCAGCCCAATGCCGGCATACGTACTGAACCGCAGTAAACATCGTCTAAAACTCAGGAGAAACGTTTCCTTGAAACTGCTCTGCTGTGCGTTCGTTCACCTAAGAGAGTTGAATCTATATTGAGATTCAGCGAGTCAGAAACACGTTTCTTCTAGGAACTGCGTTGGGATATTCCCGATTGAATGGGACCATTGGCTGTATAGAGAAATATCTTCTTCTCAAACCAAAACGGAGCTATCTAACTGAATGGTTGTCAATGTCTGCATTCAACTGACAGAGTTAAACTTACCTGTGGTTTCAGCGGTTGGCAAACCCTTTCTGTGCAGAATCGTAAAACCGGTATTTCCAGCCCAATGCCGGCATACGTACTAAACAGCAGGAAACTTCGTCTAAAACTCAGGAGAAACGTTTCCTTGAAACTGCTCTACTGTACGTTAGTTCACCTAAGAGAGTTGAATCTATGTTGAGATTCAGCGAGTCAGAAACACGTTTCTTCTAGGAGCTGCGTTCGGATATTCCCGAGTGAATGGGACCATAGGCTCTACAGAGAAATATCTGCTCCTAAAACCAAAACGGAGCTATCTAACTGAAAGGTTGTCAATGTGTGCATTCAACTGACAGTTAAACTCACCTGTGGATACAGCGGTTTGCAAACCGTTTCTGTGCAGAATCCCAAAACCGGTATTTCCAGCCCAATGACGGCATACGTACTAAACAGCAGTAAACTTCGTCTAAAACTCAGGAGAAACGTTTCCTTGAAACTGCTCTGCTGTGCGTTAGTTCACCTAAGAGAGTTGAATCTATGTTGAGATTCAGCGAGTCAGAAACACGTTTCTTCTAGGAGATGCGTTGGAATATTCCCGAGTGAATGGGACCATAGGCTGTACAGAGAAATATCTGCTCCTAAAACCAAAACGGAGCTATCTAACTGAATGGTTGTCAATGTGTGCATTCAACTGACAGAGTTAAACTCACGGGTGGATTCAGCGGTTTGCAAAACCTTTCTGTACAGAATCCCCAAACCGGAATTTCCAGCCCAATGCCGGCATACGTACTAAACCGCAGTAAACTTCGTCTAAACCTCAGGAGAAACGTTTCCTTGAAACTGCTCTGCTGTGCGTTCGTTCACCTAACAGAGTTGAATCTATGTTGAGAATCAGCGAGTCAGAAACACGTTTCTTCTAGGAGCTGCGTTGGGATATTCCCGAGTGAATGGGACCATAGGCTGTACAGAGAAATATCTGCTACGAAAACCAAAACGGAGCTATCTAACTGAATGGCTGTCAATGCGTGCATTCAACTGACAGAGTTAAACTTACGTGTGGATTCAGCGGTTTGCAAACCCTTTCTGTGCAGAATCCCAAAACCGGTATTTCCAGCCCAATGCCGGAATACGTACTAAACCGCAGTAAACTTCGTCTAAATCTCAGGAGAAACGTTTCCTTGAAACTGCTCTGCTGTGCGTTAGTTCACCTAAGAGAGTTGAATCTATGTTGAGATTCAGCGAGTCAGAAACACGTTTCTTCTAGGAGCTGCGTTGGAATATTCCCGAGTGAATGGGACCATAGGCTGTACAGAGAAATATCTGCTCCTAAAACCAAAACGGAGCTATCTAACTGAATGGTTGTCAATGTGTGCATTCAACTGACAGAGTTAAACTTACGTGTGGATTCAGCGGTTTGCAAACCCTTTCTGTGCAGAATCGTAAAACCGGTATTTCCAGCCCAATGCCGGCATAAGTACTAAACCGCAGTAAACTTCGTCTAAAACTCAGGAGAAACGTTTCCTTGAAACTGCTCTACTGTGCGTTCGTTCACCTAAGGGAATTGAATCTATGTTAAGATTCAGCGAGTCAGAAACACGTTTCTTCTAGGAGCTGCGTTGGTATATTCCCGAGTGAATGGGAACATAGGCTGTACAGAGAAATATCTGCTCCGAAAACCAAAACGGAGCTATCTAACTGAATGGTTGTCAATGCGTGCATTCAACTGACAGAGTTAAACTCACGTGTGCATTCAGCCGTTTGCAAACCCTTTCTGTGAAGAATCCCAAAACCGGTATTTCCAGCCCAATGCCGGCATACGTACTAAACCGCAGTAAACATCGTCTAAAACTCAGGAGAAACGTTTCATTGAAACTGCTCTGCTGTGCGTTCGTTCACCAAAGAGAGTTGAATCTATATTGAGATTCAGCGAGTCAGAAACACGTTTCTTCTAGGAACTGCGTTGGGATATTCCCGATTGAATGGGACCATTGGCTGTATAGAGAAATATCTTCTTCTAAAACCAAAACGGAGCTATCTAACTGAATGGTTGTCAATGTCTGCATTCAACTGACAGAGTTAAACTTACCTGTGGTTTCAGCGGTTGGCAAACCCTTTCTGTGCAGAATCGTAAAACCGGTATTTCCAGCCCAATGCCGGCATACGTACTAAACAGCAGGAAACTTCGTCTAAAACTCAGGAGAAACGTTTCCTTGAAACTGCTCTACTGTACGTTAGTTCACCTAAGAGAGTTGAATCTATGTTGAGATTCAGCGAGTCAGAAACACGTTTCTTCTAGGAGCTGCGTTCGGATATTCCCGAGTGAATGGGACCATAGGCTCTACAGAGAAATATCTGCTCCTAAAACCAAAACGGAGCTATCTAACTGAAAGGTTGTCAATGTTTGCATTCAACTGACAGTTAAATTCACCTGTGGATACAGCGGTTTGCAAACCGGTTCTGTGCAGAATCCCAAAACCGGTATTTCCAGCCCAATGACGGCATACGTACTAAACAGCAGGAAACTTCGTCTAAAACTCAGGAGAAACGTTTCCTTGAAACTGCTCTGCTGTGCGTTCCTTCACCTAAGAGAGTTGAAACTATGTTGAGATTCAGTGAGTCAGAAACACGTTTCTTCTAGGAGCTGCGTTGGGATATTCCCGAGTGAATGGGACCATAGGCTGTACAGAGAAATATCTGCTCCTAAAACCAAAACGGAGCTATCTAACTGAATGGCTGTCAATGTGTGCATTCAACTGACAGAGTTAAACTCACGTGTGGATTCAGCGGTTTGCAAACCCTTTCTGTGCAGAATCCCAAAACCGGTATTTACCGCCCAATGCTGGCATACGGACTAAACCGCAGTAAACTTCGTCTAAAACTCAGGAGAAACGTTTCCTTGAAACTGCTCTGCTGTGCGTTCGTTCACCTAAGAGAGTTGAATCTATGTTGAGATTCAGCGAGTCAGAAACACGTTTCTTCTAGGATCTGCGTTGGGATATTCCCGAGTGAAAGGGACCATAGGCTGTACAGAGAAATATCTGCTAATAAAACCAAAACGGAGCTATGTAACTGAATGGTTGTCAATGTGTGCATTCAACTGACAGAGTTAAACTCACGTGTGCATTCAGCCGTTTGCAAACACTTTCTGTGAAGAATCCCAAAACCGGTATTTCCAGCCCAATGCCGGCATACGTACTAAACCGCAGTAAACATCGTCTAAAACTCAGGAGAAACGTTTCATGGAAACTGCTCTGCTGTGCGTTCGTTCACCTAAGAGAGTTGAATCTATATTGAGATTCAGCGAGTCAGAAACACGTTTCTTCTAGGAATTGCGTTGGGATATTCCCGATTGAATGGGACCATTGACTGTATAGAGAAATATCTGCTTCTAAAACCAAAACGGAGCTATCTAACTGAATGGTTGTCAATGTCTGCATTCAACTGACAGAGTTAAACTTACCTGTGGTTTCAGCGGTTGGCAAACCCTTTCTGTGCAGAATCCCAAATCCGGTATTTCCAGCCCAATGACGGCATACGTACTGAACCGCAGTAAACTTCGTCTAAAACTCAGGAGAAACGTTTCCTTGAAACTGCTCTGCTGTGCGTTCGTTCACCTAAGAGAGTTGAATCTATGTTGAGATTCAGCGAGACAGAAACACGTTTCTTCTAGGAGCTGCGTTGGGATATTCCCGAGTGAATGGGACCATAGGCTGTACAGAGAAATATCTGCTACAAAAACCAAAACGGAGCTATCTAACTGAATGGTTGTCAATGCGTGCTTTCAACTGACAGAGTTAAACTTACCTGTGGATTCAGCGGTTTGCAAACCCTTTCTGTGCAGAATCCCAAAACCGGTACTTCCAGCCCAATGCCGGAATACGTACTAAACCGCAGTAAACTTCGTCTAAAACTCAGGAGAAACGTTTCCTTGAAACTGCTCTGCTGTGCGTTAGTTCACCTAAGAGAGTTGAATCTATGTTGAGATTCAGCGAGTCAGAAACACGTTTCTTCTAGGAGATGCGTTGGAATATTCCCGAGTGAATGGGACCATAGGCTGTACAGAGAAATATCTGCTCCTAAAACCAAAACGGAGCTATCTAACTGAATGGTTGTCAATGTGTGCATTCAACTGACAGAGTTAAACTCACGGGTGGATTCAGCGGTTTGCAAACCCTTTCTGTACAGAATCCCCAAACCGGAATTTCCAGCCCAATGCCAGCATACGTACTAAACCGCAGTAAACTTCGTCTAAAACTCAGGAGAAACGTTTCCTTGAAACTGCTCTGCTGTGCGTTCGTTCACCTAACAGAGTTGAATCTATGTTGAGATTCAGCGAGTCAGAAACACGTTTCTTCTAGGAGCTGCGTTGGGATATTCCCGAGTGAATGGGACCATAGGCTGTACAGAGAAATATCTGCTACGAAAACCAAAACGGAGCTATCTAACTGAATGGTTGTCAATGCGTGCATTCAACTGACAGAGTTAAACTTACGTGTGGATTCAGCGGTTTGCAAACCCTTTCTGTGCAGAATCCCAAAACCGGTATTTCCAGCCCAATGCCGGAATACGTACTAAACCGCAGTAAACTTCGTCTAAATCTCAGGAGAAACGTTTCCTTGAAACTGCTCTGCTGTGCGTTAGTTCACCTAAGAGAGTTGAATCTATGTTGAGATTCAGCGAGTCAGAAACACGTTTCTTCTAGGAGCTGCGTTGGAATATTCCCGAGTGAATGGGACCATAGGCTGTACAGAGAAATATCTGCTCCTAAAACCAAAACGGAGCTATCTAACTGAATGGTTGTCAATGTGTGCATTCAACTGACAGAGTTAAACTCACGGGTGGATTCAGCGGTTTGCAAACCCTTTGTGTACAGAATCCCCAAACCGGAATTTCCAGCCCAATGCCGGCATAAGTACTAAACCGCAGTAAACTTCGTCTAAAACTCAGGAGAAACGTTTCCTTGAAACTGCTCTGCTGTGCGTTCGTTCACCTAACAGAGTTGAATCTATGTTGAGATTCAGCGAGTCAGAAACACGTTTCTTCTAGGAGCTGCGTTGGGATATTCCCGAGTGAATGGGACCATAGGCTGTACAGAGAAATATCTGCTCCTAAAACCAAAACGGAGCTATCTAACTGAATGGTTGTCAATGTCTGCATTCAACTGACAGAGTTAAACTTACCTGTGGTTTCTGCGGTTGGCAAACCCTTTCTGTGCAGAATCGTAAAACCGGTATTTCCAGCCCAATGCCGGCATAAGTACTAAACCGCAGTAAACTTCGTCTAAAACTCAGGAGAAACGTTTCCTTGAAACTGCTCTACTGTGCGTTCGTTCACCTAAGGGAATTGAATCTATGTTAAGATTCAGCGAGTCAGAAACACGTTTCTTCTAGGAGCTGCGTTGGGATATTCACGAGTGAATGGGACCATAGGCTGTGTAGACAAATATCTGCTTCTAAAACCAAAACGGAGCTATCTAACTGAATGGTGGTCAATGTGTGCATTCAACTGACAGAGTTAAACTTACCTGTGGTTTCAGCGGTTGGCAAAACCTTTCTGTGCAGAATCGTAAAACCGTCATTTCCAACCCAATGCCGGCATACGTACTAAACAGCAGGAAACTTCGTCTAAAACTCAGGAGAAACGTTTCCTTGAAACTGCTCTACTGTGCGTTCGTTCACCTAAGGGAGTTGAAACTATGTAGAGATTCAGCGAGTCAGAAACACGTTTCTTCTAGGAGCTGCGTTCGGATATTCCCGAGTGAATGGGACCATAGGCTCTACAGAGAAATATCTGCTCCTAAAACCAAAACGGAGCTATCTAACTGAAAGGTTGTCAATGTGTGCATTCAACTGACAGTTAAACTCACCTGTGGATACTGCGGTTTGCAAACCGTTTCTGTGCAGAATCCCAAAACCGGTATTTCCAGCCCAATGCCGGCATACGTACTAAACCGCAGTAAACTTCGTCTAAAACTCAGGAGAAACGTTTCCTTGAAACTGCTCTGCTGTGCGTTCGTTCACCTAAGAGAACTGAATCTATGTTAAGATTCAGCGAGTCAGAAACACGTTTCTTCTAGGAGCTGTGTTGGGATATTCACGAGTGAATGGGACCATAGGCTGTGTAGACAAATATCTGCTTTTAAAACCAAAACGGAGCTATCTAACTGAATGGTGGTCAATGTGTGCATTCAACTGACAGAGTTAAACTTACCTGTGGTTTCAGCGGTTGGCAAACCCTTTCTGTGCAGAATCGTAAAACCGGCATTTCCAGCCCAATACCGGCATACGTACTAAACAGCAGGAAACTTCGTCTAAAACTCAGGAGAAACGTTTCCTTGAAACTGCTCTACTGTGCGTTCGTTCACCTAAGGGAGTTGAATCTATGTAGAGATTCAGCGAGTCAGAAACACGTTTCTTCTAGGAGCTGCGTTCGGATATTCCCGAGTGAATGGGACCATAGGCTCTACAGAGAAATATCTGCTCCTAAAACCAAAACGGAGCTATCTAACTGAAAGGTTGTCAATGTGTGCATTCAACTGACAGTTAAACTCACCTGTGGATACAGCAGTTTGCAAACCGTTTCTGTGCAGAATCCCAAAACCGGTATTTCCAGCCCAATGACGGCATACGTACTAAACCGCAGTAAACTTCGTCTAAAACTCAGAAGAAACGTTTCCTTGAAACTGCTCTGCTGTGCGTTCGTTCACCTAAGAGAGTTGAATCTTTGTTGAGATTCAGCGAGTCAGAAACACGTTTCTTCTAGGAGCTGCGTTGGGATATTCCCGAGTGAATGGGACCATAGGCTGTGTAGACAAATATCTGCTTCTAAAACCAAAACGGAGCTATCTAACTGAATGGTGGTCAATGTGTGCATTCAACTGACAGAGTTAAACTTACCTGTGGTTTCTGCGGTTGGCAAACCCTTTCTGTGCAGAATCGTAAAACCGGTATTTCCAGCCCAATGCCGGCATACGTACTAAATAGCAGGAAACTTCGTCTAAAACTCAGGAGAAACGTTTCCTTGAAACTGCTCTACTGTGCATTCGTTCACCTAAGGGAGTTGAATCTATGTAGAGATTCAGCGAGTCAGAAACACGTTTCTTCTAGGAGCTGCGTTCGGATATTTACGAGTGAATGGGACCATAGGCTCTACAGAGAAATATCTGCTCCTAAAACCAAAACGGAGCTATCTAACTGAAAGGTTGTCAATGTGTGCATTCAACTGACAGTTAAACTCACCTGTGGATACAGCGGTTTGCAAACCGTTTCTGTGAAGAATCCCAAAACCGGTATTTCAAGCCCAATGACGGCATACGTACTAAACCGCAGTAAACTTCGTCTAAAACTCAGGAGAAACGTTTCATGGAAACTGCTCTGCTGTGCGTTCGTTCACCTAAGAGAATTGAATCTATGTTGAGATTCAGCGAGTCAGAAACACGTTTCTTCTAGGAGCTGCGTTGGGATATTCCTGAGTGAATGGGACCATAGGCTGTGTAGACAAATATCTGCTTCTAAAACCAAAACGGAGCTATCTAACTGAATGGTGGTCAATGTGTGCATTCAACTGACAGAGTTAAACTTACCTGTGGTTTCAGCGGTTGGTAAACCCTTTCTGTGCAGAATCGTAAAACCGGTATTTCCAGCCCAATGCCGGCATACGTACTAAACCGCAGTAAACTTCGTCTAAAACTCAGGAGAAACGTTTCCTTGAAACTGCTCTGCTGTGCGTTCCTTCACCTAAGAGAGTTGAATCTATGTTGAGATTCAGCGAGTCAGAAACACGTTTCTTCTAGGAGCTGCGTTGGGATATTCCGGAGTGAATGGGACCATAGGCTGTACAGAGAAATATCTGCTACGAAAACCAAAACGGAGCTATCTAACTGAATGGTTGTCAATGCGTGCATTCAACTGACAGAGTTAAACTTACGTGTGGATTCAGCGGTTTGCAAACCCTTTCTGTGCAGAATCCCAAAACCGGTATTTCCAGCCCAATGCCGGAATACGTACTAAACCGCTGTAAACTTCGTCTAAAGCTCAGGAGAAACGTTTCCTTGAAACTGCTCTGCTGTGCGTTAGTTCACCTAAGAGAGTTGAATCTATGTTGAGATTCAGCGAGTCAGAAACACGTGTCTTCTAGGAGCTGCGTTGGAATATTCCCGAGTGAATGGGACCATAGGCTCTACAGAGAAATATCTGCTCCTAAAACCAAAACGGAGCTATCTAACTGAAAGGTTGTCAATATGTGCATTCAAATGACAGTTAAACTCACCTGTGGATACAGCGGTTTGCAAACCGTTTCTGTGCAGAATCCCAAATCCGGTATTTCCAGCCCAATGACGGCATACATACTGAACCGCAGTAAACTTCGTCTAAACCTCAGGAGAAACGTTTCCTTGAAACTGCTCTGCTGTGCGTTCGTTCACCTAAGAGAGTTGAATATATGTTGAGATTCAGCGAGTCAGAAACACGTTTCTTCTAGGAGCTGCGTTGGGATATTCCCGAGTGAATGGGACCATAGGCTGTACAGAGAAATATCTGCTACGAAAACCAAAACGGAGCTATCTAACTGAACGGTTTTCAATGCGTGCATTCAACCGACAGAGTTAAACTTACGTGTGGATTCATCGGTTTGCAAACCCTTTCTGTGCAGAATCCCAAAACCGGTATTTCCAGCCCAATGCCGGAATACGTACTAAACCACAGTAAACTTCGTCTAAAACTCAGGAGAAACGTTTCCTTGAAACTGCTCTGCTGTGCGTTCGTTCAACTAAGAGAGTTGAATCTATGTTGAGATTCAGCGAGTCAGAAACACGTTTCTTCTAGGAGCTGCGTTGGGATATTCCCGAGTGAATGGGACCATAGGCTGTACAAAGAAATATCTGCTCCTAAAACCAAAACGGAGCTATCTAACTGAATGGTTGTCAATGTGTGCATTCAACGGACAGAGTTAAACTCACGTGTGCATTCAGCCGTTTGCAAACCCTTTCTGTGAAGAATCCCAAAACCGGTATTTCCAGCCCAATGCCGGCATACGTACTAAATCGCAGTAAACATCGTCTAAAACTCAGGAGAAACGTTTCCTTGAAACTGCTCTGCTGTGCGTTAGTTCACCTAAGAGAGTTGAATCTATGTTGAGATTCAGCGAGTCAGAAACACGTGTCTTCTAGGAGCTGCGTTGGAATATTCCCGAGTGAATGGGACCATAGGCTCTACAGAGAAATATCTGCTTCTAAAACCAAAACGGAGATTTCTAACTGAAAGGTTGTAAATGTGTGCAATCAACTGACAGTTAAACTCACCTGTGGATACAGCGTTTTGCAAACCGTTTCTGTGCAGAATCCCAAAACCGGTATTTCCAGCCCAATGCCGGAATACGTACTAAACCGCTGTAAACTTCGTCTAAAACTCAGGAGAAACGTTTCCTTGAAACTGCTCTGCTGTGCGTTCGTTCACGTAAGAGAGATGAATCTATGTTGAGATTCAGCCAGTCAGAAACACGTTTCTTCTAGGAGCTGCGTTGGGATATTCCCGAGTGAATGGGACCATAGGGTGTACAGAGAAATATCTGCTCCTAAAACCAAAACGGAGCTATCTAACTGAATGGTTGTCAATGTGTGCATTCAACTGACAGAGTTAAACTCACGTGTGGATTCAGCGGTTTGCAAACCCTTTCTGTGCAGAATCCCAAAACCGGTATTTCCCGCCCAATGCCGGCATACGGACTAAACCGCAGTAAACTTCGTCTAAAACTCAGGAGAAACGTTTCCTTGAAACTGCTCTGCTGTGCGTTCGTTCACCTAAGAGAGTTGAATCTATGTTGAGATTCAGCGAGTCAGAAACACGTTTCTTCTAGGAGCTGCGTTGGGATATTCCCGAGTGAATGGGACCATAGGCTGTACAGAGAAATATCTGCTACGAAAACCAAAACGGAGTTATCTAACTGAATGGTTGTCAATGCGTGCATTCAACTGACAGAGTTAAACTCACGTGTGGATTCAGCGGTTTGCAAACCCTTTCTGTGCAGAATCCCAAAACCGGTATTTCCAGCCCAATGCCGGAATACGTACTAAACCGCAGTAAACTTCGTCTAAAACTCAGGAGAAACGTTTCCTTGAAACTGCTCTGCTGTGCGTTCGTTCACCTAAGAGAGGTGAATCTCTGTTGAGATTCAGCGAGTCAGAAACACGTTTCTTCTAGGAGCTGCGTTGGAATATTCCCGAGTGAATGGGACCATAGGCTGTACAGAGAAATATCTGCTCCTAAAACCAAAACGGAGCTATCTAACTGAATGGTTGTCAATGTGTGCATTCAACTGACAGAGTTAAACTCACGGGTGGATTCAGCGGTTTGCAAACCCTTTCTGTACAGAATCCCCAAACCGGTATTTCCAGCGCAATGCCGGCATACGTACTAAACCGCAGTAAACTTCGTCTAAAACTCAGGAGAAACGTTTCCTTGAAACTGCTCTGCTGTGCGTTCGTTCACCTAAGAGAGTTGAATCTATGTTGAGATTCAGCGAGTCAGAAACACGTTTCTTCTAGGAACTGCGTTGGGATATTCCCGAGTGAATGGGACCATTGGCTGTATAGAGAAATATCTGCTTCTAAAACCAAAACGGAGCTATCTAACTGAATGGTTGTCAATATGTGCATTCAACTGACATAGTTAAACTTACCTGTGGTTTCAGCGGTTGGCAAACCCTTTCTGTGCAGAATCGTAAAACCGGTATTTCCAGCCCAATGCCGGCATACGTACTAAACAGCAGGAAACTTCGTCTAAAACTCAGGAGAAACGTTTCCTTGAAACTGCTCTACTGTGCGTTCGTTCACCTAAGAGAGTTGAATCTATGTTGAGATTCAGCGAGTCAGAAACACGTGTCTTCTAGGAGCTGCGTTCGGATATTCCCGAGTGAATGGGACCATAGGCTCTACAGAGAAATATCTGCTCCTAAAACCAAAACGGAGCTATCTAACTGAAAGGTTGTCAATATGTGCATTCAACTGACAGTTAAACTCACCTGTGGATACAGCGGTTTGCAAACCGTTTCTGTGCAGAATCCCAAATCCGGTATTTCCAGCCCAATGACGGCATACGTACTGAACCGCAGTAAACTTCGTCTAAACCTCAGGAGAAACGTTTCCTTGAAACTGCTCTGCTGTGCGTTCGTTCACCTAAGAGAGTTGAATCTATGTTGAGATTCAGCGAGTCAGAAACACGTTTCTTCTAGGAGCTGCGTTGGGATATTCCCGAGTGAATGGGACCATAGGCTGTACAGAGAAATATCTGCTACGAAAACCAAAACGGAGCTATCTAACTGAATGGTTGTCAATGCGTGCATTCAACTGACAGAGTTAAACTTACG